>NC_090444.1:338771816-339976083 GCF_031143425.1 Pleurodeles waltl | reverse complement strand
TGGATTTGTTCTTGGCAACCAAACCCCTGAAGCGAGGGAGGTGGAGATGCTAGCTAACTCTTTCTCAGATCACTCTATCATCTTTCTAGAGCTAATTGTTGCTACAGTAGAGAGTAGGAGGCCAAAGTGGCAATTTGATAAGGCCTTGCTTCCAGACCAAATATGGACGACTGACATGCAAGGGTTTATCCAGTAATTTGTTTAGATCTATCTCGAGTCCGCCTCCCTTTTTATGGTCTCGGAGGCATTTAAGGCCGCATTTTGGGAACAAGTGTTATCTTATAAAGCTAGACTTTCTATGTCTCACTCAGCCCAAAATTAGCATCTTCAGACGATGCTCGACAAGCCCTTGTCTCAATTCTCGAGTTTACCCCTAGGTCTGTTACTTGCTCAGGCAAAATTGTGAAAGCAGGTAGAAAGATCTAAACATGAGCTAAGGGATTTTTTTATTAGAAGAAATCTCAGATAGTAAAGCGTTTCAACCGAAGCTGTATGAGGAAAGCCAGCGTGTGGGTAAATATTTGGAATGTTCAACAAACACCCAGAAGAACAGGCAGTCAATCATCCAAGTTCGGGACCCCAGTACAGGGCGATTGTAGATGAGGATTGCGGAGGTCTTTTCCCTCCACTATAGATAGAGCGATGGTGAGACCCAGTTAGTATCAACCAGGAAACTGGAGCAGTATCTGACTCAAATTCAGTTACCTGGCCTTTCCAATGGTCAAAAATGTATTTTAAATCAAAATGATTGAGCTATCTGAAGTGGCTGGTGCACTAAAGAATATGACTAATGCAAAAGCTAGTGGGAGTGATGGTATTCCAGTTGAAGTTTATGAGGCTTTTTCAGCATAACTGCTGCCTGTTCTAACAAATTTGTTTAATCACATTAAAGATCACGTGCTAGTTCCTAAAAACTTTAGCAAAGCAGTCCTGGTCAGCTTTCTTAAAAAAAGACAAAGACCCTGCAGGTCCTAATTCTAACCGCCCTATAAGTTTATTAAACACAGAGTACAAGTTAGTTATGAAGCTATGGGGGGACTGGATTGCACCATGTGCTCAACAAATGATTCATAATGATCAGAGTGTTTTTTTGCCGAAAAGTCAAGGGCTGCCGATGCTTACTTTTTGTTTAAAGACACAGATTTGTTTACATTTAAGAAAGATAAGGCCACCATCTAAATAATAGACGCAGAGAAGGCATTCAGCCTTATTAATTGGAACGCAATGTTTTCTATTCTAGCGAAGTTTGGGTTTCCATCTTTATTAATTATTATACTCTGGGAGCTCTATTGTGCAGCAGAGGCCAAAATTATTTTAAACACCAAAAAGGCGGGGGTTGTAGAGATAAGAGGTTTGTCTGAGCTAAGAAACAACCCAGAGTTAAGATGTCTATGCTGCAGCTGCAGGGAGCTCAGGGAGGATTAGCACTGCAACATGCTCAAACATATTATTCGGCCACTTTAATTCACATTATGACTTCATTAACAGCAGCACCCCTGGTTTATGATAATTTTTACTGACTCACATGACTTTAGACAATACAGTTGCATTGCCGTTTTTTTTTTGAGCTGCAGAAGTTTCCAATAAGACTATAAGACTATAAGGTACTATTTACACTGCAACATGAATTGAGGGGTTGTTTCCTACTTGGGGTGTTCCAGGGTTCCTATACCTCCCTACAAGACACCAGGATCTGGGCTTTGACCCCCGTCAAAGGGCGCCTTAGAGGGGTGGAAGGTGCTTGGATTTAAGAAGTTGGGAGATTTCTACACCGGTGCTCCTTACGTTTGTGGGACTCTATTTACTTTGACTTTTGTGGGACTCTATTTACTTTGACTTTTGTGGGACTCTATTAGGTAGCAGTTTGCCTTCAGAGTGCTTTTCTTTGGTTGAGCTTTAGCCAGATTTCCGGCTTCCTGTAGGCGAATCATGTGCCAATGGGTGAAGATGCCCAAGTCTTCCCCGGGTGGGCAACGGGTGTCATTTTTTCCGCCAATCTGCAAATCAGAATTGCTTCGAAGAATTTACCAAGAAACCAGCTACAGGTTTAATTCTAAAGAATGGCAGTTTCTGTGGGGAGTAGGGCATAGGTCTCTAAGAGTTGCGAATTTTAAGAGAATAGTGTTTTTGTCAAGATGGCTAGGTTATGACATGCCACACAGGCTACATAAGATGTATCCCTCCCTCCCAGGTAGTTGTTTTAGGTTCAAGGTCAGTGGCAAAGGGGGCTGGGTGCACGGCTTTTTTGATTACACAGGCCTGCAGCAAAGCTGTGGATGAGTTTTATCAAGCTATTAGCTACTCTACTCAAACTATGGTCTCCCCGTCGTCAATGCTAGTTCTGCTTGGCTATTCGCATGAGGTTTGGCAGTTAAGGAGATATCAAAAATATTTTGTGTTGATAGCCATAGTGGTGGCCCGGTTGTTGATTCTTCAGAACTGAAAAACGGGGGTGGGCCCAACGTTTCAGCAATCGTGCAATAAGATGAAACTTAGACAATAGTTTTAGGAGGCCTATGTCAAAGTAGGAGTGCTTAAGAGATTCAAGGCCCCTTGGTAGTTTTTTCCGTGGGGTAATATTCTTAGATCAATGGTATTACATGCAATCAACCTAAGTGCCCCACTCTTACTCTCAGTTCTGGTGAAGTGCATGAAGCAATGGGCCATATTTATACTTTTTGACGCACAACTGCGCCAACGCAGTTGGGCGTCAACATTTTTTAACGCCGGCTAACGCCATTCCAAAGCGCCATGCGGGCGCCTTATTTATTGAATGACGTTAGCCGGCGCTGCGGACTGGTGTGCGTCAAAAAAAATGACTCACACCAGGCAGCGCCGGCGTAGGGGAAAATGGAGCTTGGGCGTCAAAAAATGGGGCAAGTCAGGTCTGAGGCAAAATTTTGGCCTCAACCCGATTTGCGCCATTTTTTGGATGCCCAACTCCCATTGAAATTACTCCTGTCTTAGCACAGACAGGAGTCATGCCCCCTTGCCCAATGGCCATGCCCAGGGAACTTATGTCCCCTGGGCATGGTCATTGGGCATAGTGGCATGTAGGGGGGCACAAATCAGGCCCCCCTATGCCACAAAAAAATAACGAAAAAAATACTTACCTGAACTTACCTTAAGTTCCCTGGGATGGGTCCCTCCATCCTTGGGCGTCCTCCTGGGGTGGGCAAAGGTGGCAGGGGGTGTCCCTGGGGGCATGGGAGGGCACCTCTGGGCTCCTTCTGAGCCCACAGGTTCCTTAACGCCTGCCCTGACCAGGCGTTAAAAAATGACGCAAAAGCGGCTGGACGTCATTTTTTAAGGCCCGCCCACTCCCGTGCGTCATTTTTGCACGGGAGTTTAAATAAGGCGCACATGCCTTAGAGTCATTTTTTAGAAGGGAACGCCTACCTTGCATATCATTAACGCAAGGTAGGTGTCCACGCTAAAAAATGATGCAAACTCCAAGATCTTTGGCGCTAGACGGGTCTAACGCCAAAGTATAAATATGGAGTTAGCTTTGCGTCGGATTTGCGTAAAAAAAAACGACGCAAATCCGGCGCAAACAGAGTATAAATATGCCCCAATGTTTTTTAAAGTCTTTGATTGCATTCATTGCCTTTTTGCACTTTATTGTTCTCCCTACTTTACTTGAAGGCACCTTATTGCTTTTTCATTAATTAACACTTGGCTATTTTAAACTATTGGAATCTCCTTGATGTGTCACTTTATATTATTCCATGGCACTTTATTTCTATGACTGTTAGAATGATTGAATGTGATAAAATTAGCAACGTGCAAAGTACTGTATTTTGGTCTAATTTGCATTTTGCTCTTTAGAATGAGTGACCATGAATTATATGGCGAACCGGTTCCTTAGTGTTTTATCGCTTTTAACATGCACCAGATGTACTGTTGCTATAGATGTTCTTTAGCACTGATATTTGTCACCCTGAAAGCAATTTATCTAGCCCTCATTTGAACTTTGTTGTCCAATGTGTTATAAATCAAGTTCTATATTCAGTGATGGTTTATTGCAATATCAAGAATGATTAATTAGGAATTTCACGCTTACCTGGGTTTTGTTTTATATGATGTATTTTTTGTATTCCATTCTGCCCAAATAAAAATATTTAAAAAACAATAAAAAAAGGAAGATGCTATGAAGATTTCAACATTAGGACTTAGGGCCTCATTATGAGCCTGGCGGTCTTCAGACCGCTAGACCCACGGTGGTGATCAGACCGCTGCCGTCATGGCGGTCCGACTGCCACATTATGACTGTGGAGGAGCCGCCACAGTCCGACCGCTGACACCGCAAGGCTGGTGCCAGCTAGCAGCCTGGTGGTCCCAGTGGTTGTAATCCGCCAAGGCAGTGATGTCCTAGGGATTACTAGTCCCTGTACCGCCAGCCTTTCCATGGCGGTTGCACCGCTATGGAAAGACTGGCAGAATGGGGGCATTGGGGGACACCTGGGGGCCCCTGCACTGCACATGCACTTGGCATAGGTAGTGCATGGGCCCCCATGCACAGCCCCCTCACGCATTCCACTGCCCGAATTACGGACATTGGCGCTGGAGCCAGCATCAATGTTAAGGCCCTGTTCATCGCAGGGCCGGTGGGCGGAAACACTGTGGTCCTGCGACAAACTCTTAATAGGGCCAGTGGTGTTCAGGCCGCACAGGTAGCCTGATGGAGGAACGAGTTTTGAGGCCCTTAGACTCTTTTTCAGAAGTTGAAAATCTCCAACTGGTTGAGGCTGGAGGTTGTGGACGACGAGGGCTCCATGAGTCCGAATACC
The DNA here is from genome assembly GCF_031143425.1 of Pleurodeles waltl. Lineage (NCBI taxonomy): Eukaryota > Metazoa > Chordata > Amphibia > Caudata > Salamandridae > Pleurodeles > Pleurodeles waltl. Next base: position 339,971,293 of record NC_090444.1, on the reverse strand, counting down.
CTTTCTGAGAGACACTGCTAAGCAGGATTTGCTGTTGTGGAGGAAAACGTAGTGGGAGCTGCCGCGAAGTCAGGTCGACTGATGATGCACCTGTTACTTTATGCTATATTACATTGATTTGTATAGAACACTAATCACCCAAAAGGGTATCTAGGCGTTTGGGCATGTGTGTAGTTTTGTGGTCCCCAAGGTGCTTATACAAAGAGCCCAGCCATCAGCTTCTTTCAGGAATCAAGTAGTGAGGAGGAGGCTCTGATGTGTATAGGGAGGTTTTCCAGTCTTGGCTGCAATGTAAGCGAATGAGTGACCTCCAGCTTTGATTTTGCAGATGCGTGGAATGTGTGCAAGTGAGTGAGGCAGAGCATTGGTGCCTGGTGATTTGGTGAAAGTGTATGTAGCCCTTCAGGTATTGTGGTCCTGTGATGTGTCCAGCTTTGTATGTGTGTGTGTGAAGAATTAATTGGCTGCACTTGTGAATGTGGAGCTAGTGAAGCTTCTTGAGTTGCGGTGTCATGTGAATGCTCGAGTATGAGTCGTGTAGCGGTGCTCTGGATGGCCTGGAGTCTGTGTAGGAGTTGTCTTCTGAGCTTGTTGTCCAGGATAATCTCTAGATTTCTTGCGTGGGCTGTAGGTTTAGGTGTTGGTCTTAGCTCCAACAGCCACCAGGTGGAGTCCCATGGGTCAATCTTATTGAAGAAGACCAGTACACCTGTCTTGTCAGAGTTGAGCTACAGGCAGTTGATTTACATCCATCCTGCTACCATGATTATGCAGTTGATGAAGATGGCTCTGGCAGTGGTTGTTTTGTCCATCGGAAAGAGGATGAGTTGGGTGTCATTGACGTAGGAGATGATGGTGATGTCTTGTGAGCAGATGATGTTGGAGAGCAGTGTCATTCATATGTTAAAAAGGGTGGGGCTGAGGGACGATCCATGTGGTACTCCAAATAGAAATTTCTTGGCCTCTTCTGTGAAGGTTAGCAACCTCACCCTTAGGGCTCTTCCTGTGAGGAAGGAAGACATCCATTTGAGAGTGGAACCTTGTATGCTAATCCTGTGAATTTTCCTGATGATGGTGTTATGGGAGACTGTATTGAAGGCTGCAGAGACGTTAAGCAAGATGAGGGCCGCTGTTTATCCTCAGTCCAGGATGATTCCAATGTCATTGGTGGCTACGATGAGTGCTGTTTCGGTGCTGTGGTTCTTTCTGAATCATGATTGAGTTTTATCTAGCAGGTGGCGAAGGTCAAGGTGGGCTGTGAGTTGCTTGTCGATGACCTTCTCAATCACTTGGATAGGGAAGCAGGGAGATGGGTCAGAAGTTGCTCAGTTGATTTGGTTTGGCTGTGGGCTTCTTGAGGAGGGCGTTGATTTCTGCAAGTCTCCATTCATTGGGAAAATTGGAGGGCGTGATAGAGGTGTTGATGATATGGGTCAGGGTGGTGATGTTCTCGGGTTGTAGATGAGGTGGGGCCTGGGTCAGTTGGGGCCTCTGAATGGATGGTCTGTATGATTGCCGCTGTGTTGTTTCTGGTGAGGGTTGTCCATTTGGTCAAGTGTCCTTCTTGGTTGGTGGTGGGTGAGTTAGCAACAAGTTCACTGGGATTTGCTTGGGCAGATGGGTGAGCAGGTTGGCCTGGGTCTTCTCTCAGTTCTCAGAGCAGTTAACATTAAAGAGGCTTCAAAATTACAATTTCTCACTCACCAAACATGAAAGTCTTACTTGCTCCCAATCAAACATTAGCACCTATTAAATGTAATGAGGCAACCCAATGTTATCCTATTGGAAAGGTGGGCCTCACACTAGTGAAAAACAAATTTTGGAGTTTTTCATTACTAGGACATGTAAATTTAAAAGTACACGTCCAACCTTTTAATTACAATTCACCCTGCCTATGGGCTCCCTAAGGCTTGTCAGTGGGGTTATTTTACCAAGTCGAATTGGCAGTATAAAACTGCATTCATGCGGCATTGGCAGACCTTGGACACTTTTTAAGGGGCTGTGTAAGAGGGTGCCACAATAAGTGCTATAGATCCACTAGTAGCATTTAATTTACTGGCTCTGGGTATGGTATACCAATTTACTAGGGACTTGTAAGTAAATTAAATGTGCAATTAGGTGTAAACCAATTTGACCATGTTTTCTGGCAGTGTGCAGAAGCACTTTAGCATTGGGTAGCAGTGGTAAAGTGCACAGAGTCCTAAGACCCCCTTCCCGCCAAGGCTGACAGGTCTAACAGTTTGGTAAAAACTTTAGCAAGAAGAGTGAGTTCAGTGTAATCATATATAATCTAAATGAATTATGTGAATCACAGTTATTTCACCAATGTTTGTTCACCCCCTTTTATGATTTCTACCCTTTAGAGAGGCAATGGAAGATAGTTGAGAATTAGAATGTGTTTCTTCAGGTAGATTATGTTATGGAAATCAGCTCTGCTTAAGGTATGATTACACATCTAAGTATCTGTCATGACCAACATTGTACTGGTGATGGCTATTTATGTCTCATCTCATTCCTCTATCTCCCAAACTGTCCGGGGCTATTAACTTGTTATTTAAGTGAAAATCTGGAATGCAGAGGGGGTGAGCAGGACTAACATATGTATGGAATTCTTGTCACTCCCTCAGAAGGAATATTGTGAGTATACAGAGTCATTACAGACATGAACCTAAGCCTCACTCTGGCATTGTCTGTTCTATGCACAAATACATGCATCGACTACTTAAACATCAGTGCCTCCTGATAGTCCAAACAAGGGAATTTATGCTGCTGAGAGACAAGTCTGTTGCATGACAGTGGCAGCCTCAAAAGAAGCTGGTGCAATGGCCTTCCTCTGAAGATACAACAGATCTTTCTGTAAGACTATTCAGATGTTTGCAGATGATCTTCCAAAACATCATCATCAAAATATTTCTGTAGTTATACATAAGGGGCTCATAATATCTAAACACATTCTGAGTTATTCTGTATATTCGGCTAACTTGATTATCTTAGGGTACTGCAATAACATTGCTCTTAGAAAGTCTTCCTAGTTATGTCTGACCAGGAAGGAAACTCAGTTGAAGATACTGAAGGAAAAAGATTTTAGTCATGACATTTTCTAGTCCAGAAAAAGGGTCCAAATTTCAAAATAGAGGGTAGTCCATAAGCCTCAAGATCCAACAAATGATTCTAAAGAGAGAAGGTCGGAATGCTAGCTCTCCATCAAATATTTCCAAACCTCAGACAGGATTGATTGTGTGTTGTAGATTCACAGGATGCATACTTCCAGATTCTTATCATGAAGAAACTCAGAACGTTTCTGAGGTTTACAATGGGGAAGAAGTAATGGCACCAGTACAGAGTTCAGCCTTTCTGCCTCAAGCCAACTCCTTGTACCTTCTCATAATGTATGTCAGTGGCAGTTGCTTTGCAAACAAAAGATTTCAGCTATTCATATTTGAATGACTGGCTGATCGAGGCTCACAACCCACAGTAAGCAAGTCAGTATTTCCAGACAACAATTTCCCTTCTTTGTTGTCAACTTTTCTAAATATACCTCCAAGCTATTTCTATCCTATGTAGGTGAGACAAACCTAGGAAAAGTGTTTCATTTGGTAGAACTATAGTTAGGCATTTCACAAAAATATCATCTACTGTTGACTGCAAATAACCCAATGAAGTGCCAAATTTATTTTCTCCTGGGATAAATTAAATGATGCATTTTAATTGCTTAGAAGACCATTTGTCTCCACAATTGAAACAGTGTCTTTGACAGTGGTGCCAAAGGAGAAATCTCATACAATCCCATAGAAGCAGTACCATTCCATCAAAATGTTCCCTCTAAAATTATGGCTATGGACTCATTCTTGATGAGCTGGCAGCCCATCGCAAGACACTTTCAGGCCAAGGCATTTATCACATCAGCCTGCTGGAGCTTATGGCAGTCCATCTGGTTTGCAAAGCTTTCCTGCCCCTTGAGATAAGCTCAATCCTCATTCAAATGCACAATGCCACAATGATGCAATACCCTAATAAGCAGAGCAGAACCCTCTCACTGAAGATGCAGGCAGTTTGGAAAAGACGTCTATAAAATCAGTCCATCTACTGAAAATTTAAACTTTTCAAGCATATAGGTGGTCATTACGATCTCGGCGGTCTTTTCCGAAGACCGCCGAGGGACCGCCGTACGGAAGACTGCCAGTGCTGGCGGTCTTCCGCACGGGTTATTATGACTGTTGGCAGCGCTCTGTCCTTTTACGGACGGAGAGCCGCCAACAGCCATACTGGCGGCAGGCGGGGAAGTGGAGGTAGCTCCACCTCCACCGCCACGCCAACAGAACACAGCCCAGCGAATCACGTCCTGTGATTCGCTGCGGCGGTGTTCTGTTGGTGTGGCGGTGTCGGCGGAGCTGCCTCCATGGGTCCCGTTCCCTCCCGGAGGATCACCGGAACAGGTAAGGTGATCGTCCGTTAGGGAAGGGGGCAGAGGGGTGTTGTATTGAGTGTGCGTGCATGGGGGTGTGCGTGTGTGTATGTTGAGGGGGAGTGTGAGTGCGTGCATGAATGCAGGGTTGTTGTGTGTATGTGAATGAGTGTGTGCATGAATGCGGGGTTGTGTGTATGTGAATGAGTGCATGTATTTTTTGTTTTTTGTTTTGTAGTGTTGGTTGCTTTGTAGTGTTTCATGTTTTGACAAATACTGTTATTTAGTTTTCTATACTTTTTAAATAAATTGCAACACATAGATGCATGTAGCTTATTTTTACATATTGTTTAATTTACAAAAATAAACATCAGTACATTTTTTCACTTACTTCTATAGTACCATACATTTTACATATTCATTTTTTATTTTGATAATGTAATTTTTCATGTGATGTTCGTATATAGTTCAACTTGTTACATTTTATACATTTGACCTAATTTTTTAACATATCCAGTTTTCCTTCAAAGAGAATATCCATTAATACTATTAAATAATTATATTAATTTTGATAGTGATATTTATTATATATATTTAGAATTAATTGTGTATAGGTTCATCATATTTTTCAACATTTTCCAACATTTTTACTTAATTTTATATCACATACATTTTATATTTTTAATGAGCTTTTTAAGTACTCAGTGAGTTTTAGTGCATCACTGTTTTTTTACTTTCATTTCGTGGCCATTTTTATTTGCCCGACCTATATTTTTTACTCTGTTGACAATATTGTTAGGTGATTGTGGCTCTAGTCAGTCGTGGTTCCCTGCATCTGTAATACGCATAAGGTAAGACTTCCTTAAAGTGTCTTTTTTATTTTTGGGGTAAACGGTATGTCGGTAGTGGTTAGTATAGAATGGTGCATTTATTATTTGCTACAGTTTGATGCTTGTAGGGCATTCTGAGTGAGAAAAAGTGGCAGGATTCATGTAAGTCATACACTCTAGTGTTAAGAAATGTCTGAGGCTGGTAGCTAGCCCTGGGTCTGGGAAGCCACCTACATCCCCATAAAGATTGAAATTAAAAATAAAATGTTGGTGTCTCCATGTTTCATTATGGGGGCTTCCTGTGGTGGTATGGAATTATCCTCTGGGATAATGATTTCACTCAGGCAGTCAGTGAGAAATGCTGGAGTGCTGGGGGCCCTGGAAAATTCCTACTCTCCAGTTCTGGGCTCATTTATCACCAGCGCTCATGGGGTAGGGTGAGACACCATTTACACCAATCTCAACCCCTGAGGTCGACTGGATCTTTGGACTTGGTGGGAAGAGTGTAGTAGTCAGAATCATTCAATCATAAATCAATGGCATTATATCACAAACAATACTTAACACCATAACAATTTGAACACTAAATCAAACTCCAAACCGAATACAATTTTAAAGCTTTATTACAAACCCAAAACCAATGTCACATGAATGGTACACAAAACTAAGTTATAAACATACATGAAAACCACAGGCTGACCGAAACGTCTGAAAAGATTCAACCTACTAAACATCAGTACTTTTAGACACTCCAAAAGAAAAATATAGATTAACATAAATACAATATGTGCATGGGTAATAACATTCAGAGCAGATGATGGTGACATCAGTAAATCATCTAACCAGAATTGGGACTTGCAAGTGTGAGAATGGGCTAACACATGCAGGCAAAAGCAAAAATAAAAGAAGACAAAAATAATTTGGAAAACATCTAACTAGGACAACCAACTATAAAAATATGCTGGCGTAAGTGACACATTTAGTTGTACCTCTCCTCATGGGACAGCAGACAAGATGATCCTCCAGGAACAGTCACCTTCTTCCGGCGTAAGTTGACAGCAGCATCAGGATGGTGCAGAACACGCGCTGCACATAGGACAAATCAGCAGTTCAGAATTAATTGGCCTTATTAGTACTGAACCATATAACAGAATAGGGCCCTTAAAACTATGATGAGGAAACTCATCAGGAAACTGAGTTAAGATGTTAGAGAGAGCAGACTTAAACAAAATAGACAAACTCCATTAGAGTGCTAAACAGTACCAAGCAGGGGAAAAGACTGTAGAAGAATGACTTCAGTTCCAAATTTCTTCACTGTGGGAAGACTGGGCTGATTGCAGAAGCCCTCTAACTTTTTGCCCCCATTTTTCACTTATACTAGTGTTTTTCTGACTCTGATGGTGCCCTGGCACTGCTAACCAGTCCCAGGCCCTATGCTGTGATTAAAATAATTATGCAAACTAGGCTAACCATAATTCGCTGTGTCAACCAACCTACCTATGTCTCTAGTATATGATAGGGCACGTAAGTTTAGGGACCCCATCATTTGTAGTGCATTGCTATAGTGTCCAGGGTCATTTTAAAAGCAGGCCTGCCTTGCTGGCTGCTTTTAAGTTAAAGTTATCCCCAAATTCGACTTTGGAATTAAAAGAACTTCCAAAGTCTCAAGCGACCTTATTTTTACATATACGTCACCCTTACGGTGTGCCCTAAGTACCCGTAGGGCTTGCTGCTATGTAACTATCAGCAGGGACTTTATAAAAGATGTTTTATAAGCCCTTGTGATGGAAAAATAACCAACATTGTTTTCCCTGACTGTAGTGAATGGGCTCCATAGGCTAACAGAAGTCTCAGAAGGAGCTGAATATTCCAAGTTTGGTATCAAAACTATTGTTAGAATAAATCAAACAACGTGTCATTGCTGAATTTAATATAACTAACTCAGGGAAAGAGTTCTAGAACTCTACCTCCAAATTGCCAACTTCAGCCCTGTAGTGCCCTTCTCTGATTGACCAGCCTCTGGCAGCCTGGCCAGGCTACCTTGATGAGGTGTGAAGTGGCATGGGTTGAAAACAACGGAACTGCTTAGGGGAGGAAAATTGCCTCAGGGGATGGTGAAACAGGATGGGGGGTGAACAGCCAAACTGTACTTCTAACGAGGGAAGGACATTTGGGCCAGCAAGTGGACCTCCCCTATTTCCTGCAAAACCTGTCAGCCCGGTGCCTCCTAATTAGATTAAGAGAGGTCTGGAAAGGGGTGTGCCAAGGGAAACTTAGCCACACTAGTGGGTGGGCTCAGCCAGACCTAACCTCTGAGATTAAATGTTTGCCATCTTGGATTTTTGGAGCATGTTGCTCTTTGGGATACATTTTTGCCACACTTCCCAGGAAGTGGTCACTCAAGAGGGTGGCGGCCTGCATGTGATCGGACAGAGGCCATCCCTGCTTTTTACCCCCAGGAGCAAGGATAAAACTGGCAGAGCTGCACCCCACTTCAGATCCCTATCAGGAACAAGACAAGAAGAAGAAGGACTGCCCCACTGGACCCCCGACCTGCATCTGGACACTGCACTCTGAAGGACTGCACCAGCTGCCCACTTGGGCTTCTCCACTAAAATGACTTTGCCTGCCTTCTACAGCTTCATGAAGGGACTCCCTGTTTGCTACAGGTAGCAAATAGCTGACCTGGGTCTCCTGCATCAAGCTCTGAAGAAATTGACCAGCTGACCAGTGTCCGGTGGTCATTTTTGGAGCTGAACCAGGTGCATTCTAGGAGTTGGAGTCCTAACCCTCAAAGAGCAACACCAAGCTTCCGGAACCTTGGGGAAAGTTGTGGACTCCTAAAGTGCCATCACAGTCCTTCTGGAAGAAGATCAAGAAGTTGGAGAAATTTGGAGCAACTTTGAAAAAAAGCTAAATTTCAAGTTGGTCCCAGACAAAGATTTTCGTCACAAAAAATTATATAAGTAGAATCCTTCACTGAGGTCTCCTGCGACATGTATCCAAAGACGGCTCCAGGGAGGTCAGAATTGTCTTGCCACTTCGTCCAAGTGAAGAAAATCTTCAAGAAAAAGACTAAGGTGGTCATTTTGACCTCAGCGGTCTTTTTCCAAGACTGCTGAGGGACTGCCGTGCGGAAGACCGCCAGTATTGGCGGTTTGCCGCTCGGCGTATTATGACTGTTGGCTGCTGTCCGTCCTTTTGCGGACGGAGAGCCGCCAACAGCCATACTGGCAGGAGGCGGGGAAGTGGAGGTTGCTCCACCTCCACCGCCACGCCAACAGAACAATGCCCTGCGAATCACATCCTGTGATTCGCCGTGGCGGTGTTCTGTTGGCGGTGTGGTGTCGGAGGAGCTGCCCCCATGGCTCCCGTCCACTCCCGGAGGATCGTCGGACCAGGTAAGTCGATCGTCCGTGAGGGGAGGGGGGCGGGGGGGTGTTGTGTGTTGTGTGGGTGCATGGGGGTGTGCGTGTGTGTATGTTGAGGGGGTGTGTGAGTGCATGTATGTTTGCGGGGGTGTTGTGTGTATGGGAATGAGTGCGTGTATGTCTGTGGGTATGTCTGTATGGATGTGTGCGTGTATGTTTGTATGTGGGTGTGCGTGTCTGCTTGTGTGTGTGTATGTAGGCATGTATGTCACCGTGTGTGCGTGTGAGTGTGTAGGTGGTGCCTGCGTGCGTTTCGTGTGGGTATGGGTGATGTGATGTTGGGGGTCGGGTTGGGGAGGGGGGCCCTGCCACCTTTGGGGGGTGGCAGAGGTTGTGGGGGGGTAGGGGAGGGAGTCGGGGTGGGGGTGAGGGGTGGGGGAGACCCCTATCAGTGCCAGGGAAGGAATTCCCTGGCACTGATAGTGCTTACCGCCATGGAAATCCACGGCGGTAAGCCGGGTCCAAATACCGCCGGCGGTATAGTGACGGCCGCTGGGCTGGAGACCCAGGTCTCCAGCCCGGCGGTCGTCTCCGCCCTGGAAGGCGGAACGGGGACCCGGCGGATGACCATGGCGGTAACCGCCATGGTCATAATTCCATGCAGTAAGACCGCCAGCCTGTTGGCGGTCTTACAGCCGGTTCTCCGCCTTCCGCCAGGGTCATAATGACCCCCTAAGGGCCTTATTTATACTTTTTGGTGCAAAACTGCACTAATGCAGTTTTGCACCAAAAAGTTTTGCACCGGCTGGCACCATTTTTTAGCACCAGCTGGGCACCATACTTATGGAATGGTGCAAGCTGGTGCAAAGGGTAGGCTAGCGTAAATAAAATGATGTTAAGCAGGTTAGGGTCAAAATGAATGACTCTAACCAGATTAGCATCATGTGTTTACGCTAAGGGGCATATTTATACTCTGTTTACACTGAATTAGCATCATTTTTTTTTTACTCTAATTCGGTGCAAAACTAACTCCATATTTATACTTTGGTGCTAGACCCGTCTAGTGCCAAATTTATGGAGTTAAAGTCATTTTTTGGAAGAGGAAACCTACCTTGCCTTAATGAGATGCAAGATAGGCATTCCTGTGCATAAAATGACTTTATGGCCTTAACGCCATATTTATACTCCCATGCAAAAATGGTGCAAGGGAGGGAGGAGGGGTCAAAAAATGATGCAAAGCTTTCTTTGCCCTATTTTTTAAAGCCTGGGTCAGGGCACGCGTTAGGGGACCTGTCGGCCTATTTCCATGGTGGAACACCACGGAATAAGCCCACAGGTGCCCTCCCGAGGGGCACCCACACCAGAGGGACTGCGGAGGATGGGGGACCCTATTCCAGGTATGTACAGGTAAGATTGCATTTTATTTTTTAAAGTGCCATAGGGGTCCCTGAAATGGGCCCCCATACATGGCACCGGGTGCAGTGGCCATGCCCAGGGGACCCTTGTCCTCTGTGCTGGCCATTGGGGTGGTGGGCTAATCTGGTTAGTGTCATTTTTTTTTACTAAAGTCATGTTTTTTTACTCTAGCCTACCCTTTGCACCGGCTTGCACCATTCCATAAATATGGTGCCCGGCTGGTGCACAGAAATAGTGCAAGCCGGTGCTAAACTTTTTGGTGCAAAACTGAGTTAGTGCAATATTTTGTACGTTTGCGCCACTTTTGCGTCAAAAAAGTATAAATCAGAGCCCTGGTGCTAGACGGATCTAGCACCAAAGTATAAATATGGATTTAGTTTTGCACCAAATTAGAGTAATAGAAATGACGCTAATTAGGTGCAAAGAGAGTATAAATATGCCCCAGAGTATAAATATGCCCCTAACTATGGCGTTAAGGCCATAGAGTCATTTTTTGCATGGAAATGCCTACCTTGCATCTCATTAAGGCAAGGTAGGTCTCCACTTCCAAAAAATGACTTGAACTCCATAAATTTGGCGTTAGACAGGTCTAGTACCAAAGTATAAATATGAAGTTAATTTTGCACCGAATTAGAGTAAAAAAAAATGACGCTTATTCGGTGCAAACAGAGTATGAATATGCCCCTAAGTCTGAAGCTAAAACTTTGACTGAGGTCTCCTGTTCACTGTAGCTGAGTAGGGCAACATCTTGGTCGGTCTCAAATTTTACTTTACCCAGTCGAGTGCAACCAGATGGCCAGATCAGCCCTTTTAGTTTTTATGCACAAAAAAACGTTTATCCTTTAAAAATTCATATCTCCGGTTCCCTTTATTGGATTGTTGTCATTTTAGTGTCATTTTTAAAGATAAAAATATAATCTATTCTTATAAACTGGTGCTGGATTTTTATTGTGTTTTGTGTTTTACTTAGGTAAGCCAAACTGCTCATAGCCAAGCTACCAAGGGTGGAGCTGGGATTCATTTATTGAGACCTGACTGGACATAGTGGGGATTTGTGGCCTATTGCTAAGTGTAGGTACTTATCTGCCCTTACCCATAATCCACTTTCAAACATTCACTAATTAAAATACGCTAAATTCATTCATTGGTTCTTTATGTGGGCATATACTGGGCTTCAATTTCACCATCCAATCACAGTAGATGGCACCACCAAGTTCTGATACATTTAAAAATCTGCTCAATAAAAATGCATTGCTTGCTACATGAAATCATCCAATTCCACCAAAATATTACATTTTGTAATTATTTGCAATTTACACTTTCTTTTACAGGATCCACAGTAAACTAAACAATTTTCTTTCACATGAGCACTATGAATTTCCTGCTCCATTCCACAGCTAAAACAAATATTGTTACATTAACTAAACTTGAAACATGCTCTTCTCCTGCAATACAATAGGACATTCAACATTACATTAACAGCCTAGGGTCAGAATTCAGGTCAAAGGGGACAGAATAAACAAGTATTTTTCCATTACTGCTTGCAAAATGAATTTTAAGTCCTAGTCAAGTTCTGGAAGCCTTAATACACATTAATACAAACAATACATCAATAAACCTATTATACACCTTACATTTCAAGTCATAGGTGCAAAACAAATTATTTAATTTCAAGTAATATTAATGTTATGTAAAAAAATATTGTAACATATATTAATTTTTCTAAACATGTAACTCACAATAATGAAATCCCTTTAATTCAAAATAAATATGTTTATTTCATATTCATTTAATAACCGTAATACATTTTATTTCTACTGTTTCTATAAAAAAATAATATTTTTATATTAATATTCATTAATAATTTACTCAAATATAAATGCACAATGTCTTCATGTTAAATATGGTGTCAAAATAGGAGTGGTAGGCATTGATTTCCACCACAATTTAAATGTGCACATTTTCATTTCTACATTAAAACTATACATTTATTAACTGACATATGCTACTTCTATGGCACTAATTTATTAATAAAACTTGACCTCTCAGAAACATATTGTCATTAGCTGCTTTTATATGGTGGCATGGTTCCTTCCACTTTTTAACTTGGGGTACATTTTTCAAGGCATTTGATTAGCATAACAAGTGTGTCCTTGGTATGTTAATTTTTGACTAATGTTTAACTCCTTCCCCACCATGGATGTAACGGTTATGTCCTTGGCCGCAACGCTCAGGCGCAAGGACGTAACCGTTATTTCCTGGGACTGGCTCATGGGGTAGCGCTAGTACTCCCCCCATGAGCCTAAGGGTAGGGATGAAAGAAGAATCTCTTCCCCTTCCACTCCCACCCCCCAATGATGTCTGATGACGTCAGCGCACAATCGTGCACTGACCTCATCACAGGCCACCCCAATTGCTCTGGAAAAGCCAGTAGATACAAGGGATCATTGTGGGGAGCGACCACTTAGGCAAGGTGGGCAAATTGTTTTTAGGACATATTTTCCCCCCTTGGGGGCAGATCGGCTTATTTTTATTAGCACACCAGGGAATTTGTCTTCAGGTCAATTTCACGCAAGGGGAGTGACCCCTTAGGCAAGGGTCCCTCTCCTGGGGTGCAAATTTATTTTAGACCATTTGTGCCCCTCTTTGGGGCTGATCGGCCTATTTTATTTAGGAAGATCTGCCCCCAAGGGTGGCGGAAACCACCAGGCACAGGGATTTTTTTTTTTTTTTTTTTACAGATGGCGAGTGACCCCCTAGGCAAGGGTCGCTCCTCTGGGGGGCAATTTTATTTTAGGCTATTTCTGCCCACCTTGGGTGCAGATCAGCCTATTTTTCTCAGGCCAAATCTGCTCCCAAGTGGGGCAGAAACCATTAGACACCAGGGATATTTTTTGGTGCCAATTTCACGCAAGGGGAGCGACCCCTGAGGCAAGGGTCGGTCCCCTGGGGGGCAAATTGATTTTAGGCCATTTCTGTCCAGCTTGGCACCAGAGATTTTTTATTTCTTTTATTTTTTACAGATGGGGACCAACCCCTGAGGCAAGGGTCGTTCCCCTGAGAGGCAAATTATTTTAGGCCATTTAGACACCAGCGATAGGTGTGTGTGTTTTGTTTGAGGGGGCAACCCCTTGGGCAAGGGTCGCTCCCCATTGGGCACATTACTGTTGGCCATTCCTGCCCCCCCACAAAAACAGGCTGTTTTGTATTTGATCATTTTGAGGTATCCACATAGTGTTTTGGGGCTTTTCCTGTTGCAGGCACTAGGCCTACCCACACAAGCGAGGTACCATTTTTATCGAGAGACTTGGGGGAATACAGGGTGGAAGGAAATTTGTGGCTCCTCTCAGATTCCAGAACTTTCTATCACCGAAATGTGAGGAAAACTTGTGCTCTTTTGACAAATTTTGAGGTTTGCAAAGGATGCTGGGTAACGGAACCTGGTGAGAGCCACACATGTCACCCCATCCTGGATTCCCCTAGGTGTCTAATTTTCAACTTCACAGGTTTGGTAGGTTTTCCCAGGTGCAGGCTGAGCTGGAGGCTGAAACCCACAGCTAGGCAATTTCCAAAAAGCACGTCAGATTTCAATGTAAAATTGTCATGTAGCCCATGTTGCGTTTCCTGTCGTGGGCATTAGGCCTACCCACGCAAGCGAAGTGCCATTTTTATTAGCACACATAGAAAGAGGAAAGAACAAGGAGACATAGTGATATTTCTCCTAGTTGCACCTCCCCTGGGGAGGTGTAAGGTTTTGGCGCATCCCTATATTTACAAAGTCTTGTAAATCTGGTGATGCATCAAAATCCATGAGAGTTCTTTGGGAACACCCACTGCAACACCCATTGAACGCCTACCTAGGGTAGAGTAGCGCAACACAGCAACTTGCACTGCGTTGCACTTCTCCAGATTTATGAGGCCACTCAAAGCCATGCAAAGTGGCTTTGTGTGCCTTCATAAATCTGACTTAAAGCATTGAGTCAGGCATGTACCACTTTGTGTTGTGTAAACATGATGCAAGGCTCTCATAAATATGCCCCCTAGTCCTGAAGATGGTCATGTTGGTTTTTAGCCTTAAGAGACCAAAACACAAGTGACACATCCATTCTGCCCATTATCTAACCACAAACCACAATTAATGGACAATCGTTATTGAAGGAAGTTTGGTTGGATGGGCTTCTATTGGTTCAGTGGATTTCCCTTTTACCATAATTCACTACTCACTAATTGTGATTCTTCCCTTTTGATTATTGGGTGATGGATGTGCTTCTAATATATGATCCTGTTGCAAACATTCAGTGAATGTGATATTTGCATGTATTTGCTTTATGTATTGCATTGAATTGTTGTCTATGTTATATAAATATATTTTGCATTACATACTCAGAGTATGTCTTACTACACATCTATATTTTCTACAGTCCTTTCATTGTTGATAGTAGTTGGAGTCTATTAACACTAACCACCTTGATAAGGTAGAAATTACATGTAAGTTACTTTTCAAAAGCTTGGCACTGTAAAATAAACCTCTCCAGTTTTTGTTGTTGGAAACTGTAAATGTGACCCAGTAGAGAACATTCCTATTGATCTGCATTTCGTCATCCTCATAGACTGTTGCTTCATAAGTGCCATCAGCAAAGAAGGTGCCTGCTCCATTTGTGGATCCAAACTTACCCATGACTGCCCTTAGATTGGCTCGAAGCTGGTTTTCTTTCATATATTGTTCCTGCTAGGAGACACTTGATGATCACCATTTGCAGCGGAGAAGAGGGAGGGGCGGGTGGGCTGCCTCTACTATTTCTAGATGATTTTCTACTTTAATCCAAACACATAGAACAACAGTTACTTAAGAGGAGGGAAAAAGAAATGCAGTGCTCATGGGAGAGATTTCTGACTCCACTGCATTAGCTTTAGGACTAGTGGTAGATCAATTAGACATAGTGCATCATCCTACACACTTGCACGTATTAAGGCTCTGTTAAAACTTTTCCACTTGTTACAGTTGAGGATGATGAGAAAAGTGATAATGAAGATATGAAAACAAAAGTTTTAAAACTATTTGTAGTGAAATTGCTGTGAAGACGCTTGGCGTCGTGGCAAAAGACGGGGGATTGTGAAAACATAATTTTGTTATTCACCGGGTATTTCAGCCTTCCCTAGTATATTTCAAAACCAAATATGAATGTTTTTTCTTATTCATTTAGATGCCATGTTGTTTGAAGTTTTACATTTACACATTTCCTGCATCTTGTAGTAAGGCTAAGCCTCACATTCAGTACTAGCAACTAGAAGTGCAATTTTAGGAAATTAAAGAAGACAGCAGTGTGTTTATTATTGTACCTGAGTTTAAAGAAAGTCTCTAATTTTCTCCATGAGAAGATCCTGCCACCTGCTCATGAGATAAGGTTTACTAAAAGTAACAAATTCCTGTCACATGTTTGCACTCCATAGTATCCTATTGAGTGAGAAATGCGTATGAACAGTTCAAAATGTGCATGCTTTTTAGCATTACAAATGCTCCAACTTGCCATTTTTGGCAAGAGATCTTGTTGGTTGAAATGACAATTGTTGGACTTTTTTGCTTATGCGGGGTCATCCCCAATCTTTTTGCCTCCTGCCTCCTATTTTTTCTGACCTGTTGCTGTTGGCTTTTGAACTCTGTGCACTTTAACACTGCTAACCAGTGCTAAAGTGCATATGCTCTCTGTGTCAATTGTATGTGATTGGATTATCCATGATTGGCATATTTGATTTACTAGTAAGTCCATAGTAAGGTGCACTAGAGGTGCCAGGGCCTGTAAATCAAATGTTACTAGTGGGCCTGCAGCACCGGTTGTGCCACCCACATAAGTAGCTCTGTAATCATGTCTCAGACCTGCCATTGCAGTGTCTGTGTGGGCAGTTTTAACTGTAAATTCACTTGCCAGGCCTAAACCTTCCCTTTTCTTACATGTCAGACACCCCTAAGGTAGGCCCTAGGTAGCCACAAGGGCAGGGTGCAGTGTTTTTCACTGTTGCAAGGCCTGTCCCTCTCATAGGTTAACTTGGGGGCTACCTTTAAATCTGATTAAAGTGTACATTCCCTTTGGGAGTGGATGGACAAGAGGAGTTTGGGGTCTCTGAGCTCACAATTTAAAAATACATATTTTAGTAAAGTTGGTTTTAAGATTGTGTGTTTGAAAATGCCACTTTTAGAAAGTGAGCATTTTCTTGCTTATACTATTTCTGTGACTCTGCCTGTTTGTGCATTCCCTGTCTGGGTCAGTTTGACAGTTGGGCTGGTTGCACCTCTCTCCAGACAGTGACAGAAAGGGAGCTGGGGTGTAGCCTGCATATCCTGATGAGTCATCTGTGCTAGGGGAGGAGTGGTCACTTACACCTGAAAGGGCTGCCCTCACACAATGCGGTCTGTGACCCCCTGGTGAGTGTCTGGGGCCTGGCCTGGGCAAGACAGGATTTCACATTCAAAAGAGACTTTACTTTGAATTAGGCCTACTTTAAAGGCAGACCTGGGTATAAGAAAGGCGCCCAAACCCCTGAAAATTAGATCCCTTCTGGAAATCAAGAGGAACCTCTGCCTGGAGAAGAGCTGAGGAGAAGTGCTGCCCTGCTTGTGACTGTGCTTTGTGGAGCTATCCTGCAGTTGCTGCTTTTGCCTGTGCAAGGGGACAAAATCTGGACTTTGTTGTGCATTCCTGTTTGTGAAGAAATCTTCATGGGCTTGTCCTGAGCTTGCCTCCTGTTGTTGAAGTCTTAGGGCCATCAAAGACTTCCTCTGCCAGCACCTGGACTCTCTGCTGAGAATCCTGCCCTGCCAAGTGGTGCCCTATCCAGTTCCTGGGGCCTTGAAAGGTGAAGCTAGCAGACCAAGACTGAAAATCCACCCACAGACTGCTGTGCAGGGAAAATTTTGACGCACCTTCCGAGACGCGGCTGAGAAACTACACGCCGCCAGCTTTGTGGCAGAAATCAACACTCCACCTGCATTGTGGCTGGAAGGTCGACTCACGCAGCTGGAGGAACGGCGCGCATACCCGCTAACGGAGGCTGATAACATCGCAACCCACATAGCGCGTTTCTTCTGATACCGTGCGGCAGGATTTTCAATTGAAACCTCTCTGGGAGTGGAAAAACAATGCAAAGCCTGCCCGGACCTGAGGTGCTTGTCCGGATCAATGCATCGCTCTCCTGAGGAGAGGAAAAACGACGCACACCGACCTGACCGCAGGAGGAACGACGCACGGTCTTGCTTGTGGGTGAGAAATCAACGCATCACTGGCCTTTTCCAATGCGCACTCGCCCATGCGGTGTTATTTTGACACAACCCAGGTACTTTTTCACGCTAACAACTTTAGCACTGTTTTCCAAGGATATAAGACTCTTTTTACTTTTTAATTCATAACTTGACTTGTGTAGGGTGGATTTGAGTTGTTTTGGTCTTGTTTTGTTTAGATAAATATCACCTATTTTTCTAAACCCGTGTTGTGTCATTTTGTAGTGTTTTCACTGAGTTACTGTGCGTGTTGGTACAAATATTTTACACCTAGACTCTGAAGTAAAGCCTGCCTGCTTGTACTAAGCTACAAAGGGGTGAACAGGGGTTAACTGAGGGTGATTCTCCTTTACCCTGACTAGAGTGAAGGTCCTTGCTTGGACAGGGGGTAACATGACTGCCAACCAAAGACCCCATTTCTAACACTCATATTTTGGATATCCTGTTTAGAGTTAGCCCCATTTCTACCTGATGAGAGAGGTATCACTGTACACAAATGCTGTATTTTGAGAGCTGCCTGAAAATGTAATTTGGTAGAGAACAGCCCCAAATTGGATCTGAAGTCTTATACAGTGAATTCACATGCCCTCTCTGGAAGATGTGAATAAAAGTAGGATCTACATCACCCCATTTGGTTCCATTTCCAGGTTCTTCATGACCCAGGAAGTGCTCCACAAAGAATTGCTGTGTGACCCTCAGCTGGTATCTGCATAATAGCTGTCTGCCAGAGCAGAGGGGACATCACTTGAAATCTGCACTTTCATCTGGAGGACCAGATGGCCCTGTAGTGCCTAGAAGGCCTACTTGTTGAAAAAGAGATATAGGAGGAGGGTGACTAGCCCTACAAGACGATGTTCAAGAGGAGAAGACCAGTGGGTGGCAAGTGTGGAAAATAAGCAGAGAAAGTGGGAGACTGCTAGGTGGCATGAGTGGAAGGAGGTCTTACTAAACGGTTCTCATTGTGAAATGTATCAAGTCTTCTACTGAAACCATGAAAGCAGTTATCTCCAGTCTGCACCAGGTGACAAATTGGTGATGTTGCTGATAATATCATAGCACAGCAACGCTGGGGTGAGCACCTTGATTGGCCCGGATACTGCAACTGCCAGGCTTATCTGAGAGGTGGAAAATACCTCCGAGGCTGCACTTGCAGAGCCCGTGTCCTTTCCAAGCCTGGTCTAGGGAGGCTGGAACTATCAAAGACAGGAAGCTGAAGTGAAGGGGCTAGCACACCAAGGTGCTACAAAGTCTTCAGGTTCCCAGCAAGGCGACTACCTTGTACGCAATAGCTCTGGAGTTGCTGCTGCCAAAGCAGGACGGCTGAACACATGCACTCTCCAGGACTCCAACCTCCAAAAGCAGATACCATTAGGCATATGAACCGAGTGTGACTTAAGGACTGTGAAAATAGCTGAAGCCTGCAGCATGAGCTAAGTCGTTCTACATAAGTACCTTGGGGCCCGGGTGATTGGGCGACTACAATGAGCCTATCAAGCACAGTATCACTGGTAAATCAGCGGGGATCACACGCACTGGGAAATTCCTTTAGTAGTGTTTGATTTGAGTTTTCATCTTTCATTCTAGAATCATTCCTGCCATTTTATGGCACCTACATCTTGTGGATAATTCTTAAAATTGACCAAATGTGTCGGTGGTTGTGTTGAAGTTCTTCCAGACATGTCTACGTCTAAATTGCATTTCAGAACAACTTAGTATTTTATTGCCCACTTTCTGCTAACTCAAGCCCCGTGATGCAAAATAATATTGACATTAATACAGTAAAGGGAAAGGAGAAATAGATTAGAATTAGGGAGGAAGTCCACTTTCCCACGGGCCCCCTGGAAAGTGGAGGCCTTGGGCAATTGCCCACTTTTCACATCTGTTAAAACGTTTCTGACACTAGATTTATGTTTTAACATTTCTTGGCATGTTTGCTTGAAATAGTTCAGACTGTAAATGGTGTGCTTCTTGTGTCAAATGACCATACTAGCATTTCCTAATTGTGCTCTGAGAAATCGCGACAAATAAATAGCCGTTGTATAACGTGCAGCGGTTGATTGTGGAGTTTATAACAAGAAATTGAAGTATAGTGTGGGTCTTGAAATGTAATACTGAACCGCCATCTGGTGGAGAAAGTATAGTACACTTCAGTTCTATACTCAAATGATTGCGTACTAGAAGACACCCATTCACTTTTCAGTGCCAATGTCCAAAGTGTCCAAAGTGAATATGTGGGAGAATTCGACTAGCAGTTTAAATTGTTACTCTTCTGTGTCAAAGCAATGCCCTATATTTGGAGTGCCAGAGTAGCCCTCACCCCATGCTGAGTTATTCTGTTCAAGACAGCGGGTAAGTGTTGGTACACCTGTAAGAGACCAAGGGGCATATTTATAAACCCCAGCGCCACCTTCAGCCACATTAGTGTCATTTTTGTTTACGCTAATGTGGCCCAACTAGGCCAAAATCCTTGCTCCACAGTTACAAAGTGGCGCAATGCATGCATTGTGCCACTTTGTAATCCTTTGTGCTACATTATGCCTGCGCCAGGCATAATGTATACAAAGGGGGCGTTCCCCCATTAGGGGTGACCGAAGAAATGGCGCACAGAAATCTAATAGATTTCCTTGCTTCATTTTGTATGGCATGTTTAACGGCTGCTCAGAGCAGGCATTAAGAGGGGGCTTCCATTATTTATAATGGGCCCTTTTCTGCTCTGCAGGAGTAGCGCCAATATTTTGGTGCTACTCCTGCAGAGTACATCAATAGCGGCATGAAAAATTATGCTATTGCGCCCCAGCCTGTGCCACAGTGCGCCGTATTTTAAATACGGCACACACTTGGTGGCGGTAAAGAGAGCAAGAAAAGTGGCGCTACTTTTCTTAAATATGCCCCCAAATCTTTTGACTCTAGCCATAGCGATCCTACTTTTCGTATGACTCCAGGCACTGTTTAGGCTACTCTGCTAGGCCACATTAGCCTTCTCTTCTGCATCCCCTACAAACATCTAGGATTTATATGGCAAATGCTCGTAACTGAGGGCAAGTCTAAAGTTATTTTGATTTAGTCACGATAACCAACACTTTCTGACTGTATTTTGTGATCGAATGACCACTTGAGTTGTATTTGACAGTGCTTAATTTGTGCTTGTTGCTTCCGGTGTGGGGCAACAATACCATTTTTTGAGGACCGGCCCTTATTTTTCTGCCTAAAGCATTTACTGCGAGCAAAAGACACATACGGGAAAAACAGAGGAAGAGAAAAACGAAAAAGCGTCACAATGGAAGAAAGCAGAAAGCTGCAGGAGTGAGTTGAAGGGGCAGGGAGTGCCTTTAATTGAATTGAAGAGGCCCGAGATGGCTTCATGATTATGCTGTCTCAGTATTCCGTGTTTGCACATTTAATTGTAGCAGCTGTGTGTTTAAGAGGAGGGCTTTGGGCACCGGCACGTTTTTATTTACAAATTAAACATTGCACCATGATTACCATAAACTTAACACAATGCTAACTTGTTAGACCATAAAGTAAAACCACAGTAATTGACTCCTAATTTCAACAGAAATCCATTCTTCTTTAAAGAGCAGTACATTCCTACCAGAAGTATTTTACCACTAACATAAGTGCTGTTCCTCACTTTACCCTTATTTAAAAAAACTGTTAACTTGGTACACAAGTGAAAGACTGATATAGTAGGATGCTGATAGAAGGAAACTTATAGCAATAATAATAGTAAGTTGTCAGAAAAAAGTCAGGTCAGCATTATTTCATTGGTAATGTATATTAGTGCTACCCGCCAGAGGTAGTAAAGCTAAACAGAACATATTTTTAAACAAAGCTCATCAACACAGTAACAATAAGAGAATGAAAAAAGTGAACGTGCAATTAATGCTGACCTGAAACAAAAGACCATTATATGCTATTTCGAGTACTCAAAATGACATCGACATAGGCGCAAATTTACTATGATTTCAACAACTCGAAGCATCTTTAAATTTTGCTATGCATTGTTGCATGAAAGGGAAAACATAGTTCTGCACCATATATAAATATATACCCAAAAATTGGCATGGTGATGGTGTCTCACCCAGTTCTTGTGCACAAACAGGCTGCGTTTTAGAACCACAAGTTCAAGATTTGAAGTAAATACATAAAATGCAAGGTACTCCACAAAGGTAAGTAAGGAACTTTGAATTAGAGCAATAGCATACACTGATTTGATTAAAATGGCAATAAGCTATTTCAAATGTGGACAC
The DNA here is from genome assembly GCF_031143425.1 of Pleurodeles waltl. Taxonomy (NCBI): domain Eukaryota; kingdom Metazoa; phylum Chordata; class Amphibia; order Caudata; family Salamandridae; genus Pleurodeles; species Pleurodeles waltl. The sequence continues at coordinate 339,949,748 of NC_090444.1, read as the reverse complement.
ACTTCAAAAATCAACAGTTCCTAGGGGAGGTAAGTAATTGTTAGTTTGTCAGGTAAGTAAAGCACTTACAAGTTCAAGATCCTGGGCATAGGCAGCCCACCGTTGGGGGTTCAAGGCAACCCCAAAGTTACCACACCAGCAGCACAGGGCCGGTCAGGTGCAGAGGTCAAAGAGGAGCCCAAAACACATAGGCGCCTATGAATAACAGGGGTGCTCTGGTTCCAGTCTGCCAACAGGTAAGTACCTGCGTCTTTGGAGAGCAGACCAGGGGGGTTTTGTCGAGCACTGGGGGGTACACAAGTAGGCACACAAAACACACCCTCAGCGGCACAGGGGTGGCCGGGTGCAGTGTGCTTAGCATGCGTCGGGTTTTCAATATGAATCAATGGAGGTACCCGGGGGTCACTTTAGATGTGCAGGTGGAGCACAGGGGAGCTTCTCGGGCCATCCACCAACTGGGCTAGGCAGAGGGTCGCCTGAGGGTCACTCCTGCACTGTGGTTCGTTTCCTTCTGGTCCTGGGGGCTGTGGTGCAGTGCTTGGTCCAGGCGTCGGGTTCCTTGTTACAGGCAGTCATGGTCAGGGGGAGCCTCTGGATTCTCTCTGCATGTGTCACTGTAGGTGTCCAGGGGGGTCGTCTCGGATTACTCACGAGGTTGCAGTTGCCTGGGAGTCCTCCCTGTAGTGTTGGTTCTCCGGAGCTCGAGCCGGGGCGTCGGGTGCAGAGGTGAAATCTCATGCTTCCGGAAGGAAGAGAGAGTTCTTTAAAAGTTGCTTCGTTGTTGCAAAGATGTTGCTGTAGGTGAACAGTACCGCTGTTCTCTGGAGTTTCTTGGTCCTTCGGATTTCAGGGCAGTCCTCTGAGGCTTCAGAGGTCGCTGGTCACTGTCGGATGTGTCGCTATTGCAGTTTTCTTCGAGTCAGGCTGGTAGGGCTGGGGCCAAAGCAGTTGTCGTCTCCATCGTCTCTGCAGGGCTTTCAGGTCAGCAGTCCTTCTTCTTGTTTCAGGTTGCAGGAATCTGATTTTCTGCATTCTGGGGTGCTCCTAAATACTCTGGGGGCAGTAGCCAATGGCTACTGTCCTGGAGGGTGGCTACACCCTCTTTGTGCCTCCTCCCTGAGGGGTGGGGGTCACATCCCTAATCCTTTTGGGGGAATCCTCCAAACTCAAGATGGAGGATTTCTAAAGGCAGGGGTCACCTCAGCTTAGGGCACCTTAGGGGCTGTCCTGACTGGGGGTCTCCTTGTTTTTCTCATTATCTCCTCCAGCCTTGCCGCCAAAAGTGGGGGCAGTGACCAGAGGGGCGGGCATCTCCACTAGCTGGATATGCCCTGGGGTGCTGTAAAAAATGGGTGAGCCTTTGAGGCTCACCGCCAGGTTTTACAGTTCCTGCAGGGGGAGGTGAGAAGCACCTCCACCCAGTACAGGCTTTGTTCCTGGCCACAGAGTGACAAAGGCACTCTCCCCATGTGGCCAGCAACTTGTCTGGTTGTGGCAGGCTGGCAGAAACTGGTCAGCCTAGAACTAGGATTCAGACTAGTATTCAGGGGGCATCTCTAAGGTGCCCTCTGGGTGCATTTTACAATAAATTCCACACTGGCACCAGTGTGCATTTATTGTGCTGAGAAGTTTGACACCAAACTTCCCAGATTTCAGTGTAGCCATTATTGAACTGTGGAGTTTGTATTTGACAAACTCCCAGACCATATACTCTTTATGGCTACCCTGCACTTACAGTGTCTAAGGTTTTGCTTGGACCCTGTAGGGGCATATTGCTCATGCACATATGCCCTCACCTGTGGTATAGTGCACCCTGCCTTAGGGCTGTAAGGCCTGCTATAGGGGTGACTTATCTATGCCACAGGCAGTGTGAGGTTGGTATGGCACTCTGAGGGGAGTGCCATGTCGACTTAGTCATTTCTCCCCACCAACACACATAAGCTGTGAGGCAGTGTGCAAGTGCTGAGTGAGGGGTCCCCAGTGTGGCATAACACATGCTGCAGCCCTTAGAGTCCTTCCCTTGCATCAGGGCCCTTGGTACCAGGGGTACCATTTACAAGGGACTTACCTGAGCGCCAGGGCTGTGCCAATTGTGGAAGCAAAGGTACAGTTTAGGGAAAGAACACTGGTGCTGGGGCCTGGTTAGCAGGGTCCCAGCACACTTTCAATCATAACTTGGCATCAGCAAAAGGCAAAAATTCAGGGGGTAACCATGCCAAGGAGGCATTTCCTTACAGAGACATTCCCCTCCAGTATAGATTTCTGAGCATAGACAAATTCAGAATGTTACGATGCTTTGGATGTGTGTTGTGCACTGCAACACATTGCACAAATGTTGGGTTACAGGAGAAGTGAAAACATTACTCCTTGTTCATGCCTGCATCCAGTAGGTGTTATTTTTTTCACATAAAGCCTAGTTCTGATACTTTTGTTCCTCTACTTCTGAAGGGGGCTTGTCTACACGCATACTGCCGAGGGATCAAGACTTGCACCGAAAGCTATAGATTTTTGCAATGACCCACATCGACCCATGATGCAAAGGGTTGCAAAGTGTTGTGTTCTGAGAAAAGTGTACCTTTTCAGTAGAAACCACCTTTTGGGTTAGAAAGTAAATCACAGCTGTCACATTGTGTTTCACTGTCTCACACTTGAGCCAATGCAAAGTCTTTGTAAATATGATTCATAGGGCCAGATCTACAAGAAAATGGTGCATCTTTCCTGATGCGCCCTTTTCTTGCACCTCCCATGCCCAACCTGATGAGAGCATGGTTGCATCATATTTACAACACAGTGCACCATGGCGCTCGTTTCCACAATAGCTTCATAATTTATGATGCTATTGTGGTGCTTTGATGGATTAGCACCATAAATAATGCCGTGAGTGCAGCAAAGCACTATGGAGGCCCATAGGTTAATATGGGCCCGTCACTTTAATGCCTGTGTGGTAACGCTCCCTTGCGTACATTATACCTGGCGCAGGTATAATGTGGCGTTAGGGGTTACAAAGTGGCGCAATGCTAGCATTGCATCACTTTGTAAATATGGTGAATAAGAATGGGCTCCTTAAAGCCACATTAGCATAAAAAAATGATGCCAGTGTAGCGCTAGGCCCTTGTAAATCTGGTCCACAGGGTCCAGGCTTTAAAATGTAACTCACATCTATAAATCATCAGATCATGTGTTACATATTTTTTTATTGGTTTACACATATACATTAAACTTCGCTAGTGAAGATCACAGACAGTAGGAATTGCATAGCGATGACATAGTGATTGAAAATCCATGTCCTACTTCAACTGAAGCCTCTTTACCAATTTAACTGTCAGATTATATTATTAAAAATAGATTGTTGGAAAATGGGTTATTGGTAGGGCAGGTAGGTACCTACACCTAGCAACAAGCCACTAACCTCCACATAGGTACAGTTAGGTCTCAGTAAATTAATCCCAGCTCAACCCTTGGTAGCTTGGCAACGAGCGTCAAGGCTTAACTTAGGAGACAAAGTGTAAAGCATTCAAATATCACAAAACAGTAATTAAATAAAACACAGGAAATAGTTTAAAAATCCGAAACCAATTTATAAAAATAGTTTATATTTTTATCTTTAAAATGACACAAAAACGATTAAAATCGGTTCAGGGGAACCGGAGATATGAATTTTTAAAGTATTATTATTTTCTAGCGCTTAGAAACAAAAAGCACCTATCGGGTCATCTGGTTGCATCAGGACCGGGGCAAAGTCAAACTTTCAGGCCGACCGCGATGGAGCCCTGCTCGGCTACAAGTCGCGGGAGGCCTCGGTTAAAAAGTTACCTTCTGACTTAGTCTCTTTTTTGATGTTTTTCTTCACCGGGACGAACCTGCCAGTTGAATCCGACCTCCTGGAGCCCTTGTCCGGATACGCGAAGTCGGTTTCCTCGGTGGTGATTTTTACCTTCGGACTTAGTCGTTTTTTCGAGATGAAAATCCTTCGACCGGGGTAAACCTGGATCTTGATCCGACGTCCGTGGAGCCCTTCTCGGATACGATGGCTGGGAGGTCCCGGTCAACTTTTTACCTTCGGACTTAGTCTCTTTTTTGGATGTTTTTCTTTACCGGGACGAACCACGAAGTAAGGCCGGGTCGCGGTTGAGGCAAGCCGGCTAGAATTTCCGCGTCGGGTCAGTCACTTTATGGAGCTTTTTTTCAAAAATTCTCCAATCTTTTCCAAACTTCTGGGGCTTCACCCAGATGTTCTTTTAAGGTTCTTTTGGGGTCCACAGCTCACCCCAAGGGTCCAGAAGTTCTGTGATGGTCCTTGGGAAGTGCGGACTTCAACTCCCAGAATGCACCTGGCGCAAACTCCTTTTTGGCCACTGGACAGTGGTCAGCTGGTCACTTTTTCAGGAGTTGGTGCAGGGGACTCTGGATAGCAATTTTTCACCTGTAGCAAACAGGGAGTCCCTCCTTGAACCAGTTGAAGCCAGGCAAAGTCCTTCTTGTGGTGAAGCCCAAGTGTGCAGCTGGTGCAGTCCTTCTGAGTGCAGGGTCCAGGTGCAGGCCAGGGGTCCAGCAGGGCAGTCCTTCTTCTTCTTTAGTTCCTTTCTTGTTGAATTCTGGAGGGGATCTGAGGTGTGGGTGCAGGTCTGCCACTTTTATCCTTGCTCCTGGGTGAAAAGCAGGGGGGTCCTGGTTCTCCAATCAGGGACAGGGTCGTCCCCCTGTGATGACCACTTCCTGGGAAGTGTGGCAAAAATCCATCCCAGAAGGCAACAGTCTCTAAAAATCCAAAATGGATGAATCTGATTTTTGGAGGATAGATCTGGCTGAGCCCACCCACTGGTGTGGCTAAAAATCATAAACACACCCCTCTCCTGCCCTCTCCTAATCTAATTAAGGGGGCACCTAATTGTCTGGGGTTGCAGGATGTGGGGGTGTTGCTGGGTGCTCCAAATGTCCTTCTCTGCCTTTGAAGACCAGTTTGGCCGCCCTCCCCCTTCCTGCCTCACCATCTGCTGAGGGGAGATTTCTCTCCCCCAAGCACATTCCTTTGTGTGAAGTCAGGCCACTTCACACCTCATCAAGGTAGCCTGGCAGAAGCTGCTGCAGGCTGGCCAATCAGAGCACAGCAGCAAAAACAATGCAGAGCTGAAATTGGCAACTTTTTATGTAATGTCTAAACTTTTTACCTGAACAAGTTATATTAAATCCCACAACTGGAAGTTGTGGGATTTATTACAACAATTAATTTGATACCAAATTCTTGGTATGTAACATTTAAGGAGACTTTAAAATTTAAAATAAAGTCTGCCCATTCTAGCCTATGAAGGCCATTTACTTCAATGAGGGAAAAACGAATTTGGCTGTTTTTACCTCACCAGGGCTTATAAATCTATTTTTATAACGTCCCTGCTTATAGTTACATGGCACCCAGCCCTAGGGGCACATAGGGCACACCTTAGGGGTGACTTATATGTAAAAATAAGGTAGTTTAAGACTTTGGAAGTACCTTTAATTCCAAAGTCGAATTTGCATATAACTTTAATTTAAAAGCAGCCAGCAAGGCAGGCTTGCTTTTAAAATGACACTGGGCACCTCAGCAGTGCACCTAGGTGTGCACCACCTATGCTGTGGTCCCTAAACCTACATGCCCTACCATATACCAGGGACTTATAGGTAGGTGAACTTAGCCAATTATAATTAGCCTAATTTGCATATCCATTTTACACAGAGCACTGGCCCTGGGACTGGTAAGCAGTACCCAGGGCACAGCCAAGAGTCAGTAACCACCAGTACCTATCCAGAAAGAGTGGGGGTGATCAGGCAAAAAAAAAAGGACTTTCCTACATAGATGGATTAAAATATTATTTTCTGGGGCTGTTAAAACCGGACCCAGTATTTATCACTTCCCGAGGATTCTTAGGCAAAAAAGTATTTCCTGTGACAGTAACTGTGACATGGAGTTATATAGCCGGGTGACAGCCAACAGCAGTCACAAGCTGCCATACGCAAGCACTGAATCACATTAATTAGCTGGAAATGCATGTGCTTTGCATTGTATCGATGACACATACTGATCCCTACCTTGAGTAAGTTCAACCTCTGACATTTGGAGCCCGATTTAGAAAGATTTTGCTGCAATTTACTTTTATAGTGCTCCTAGTTGTTCCTGAATTCCATGATTAAACCAAGAATAAGCCCCGGGTATGCTTTATTTACTCTTTGGGGCTCATTTATAAGCCTCTTGCGCTGCCATAGTGTCTTTTTTAATATTTTACGGCGCCACAAAGTGTCCCTCACACAGCGCCACATTTACAAACTGGTGCAATGGTACCATTGCAGAAGTTTGTAAAGCCCTGCGCCACATTTTACTTGTGCCAGGTGATCACCTACACATATTTTGGGTTGCAGGGAGGGTTAAGATAGAAGGTTGTGTCAAAAGCAGGAATAATGCGACAATAGGACTACAAGCTGCTGCTGTCCTTGACTTACAATGGCCCACACATATCCCATTCTGCCTTTGACACGTTGTGTCATTGGCTACATTTTACAAGACAAGGGCTATAAGCTCCATCTGTGCAGGACCTTCTGACAATGGCCTACGCATATATCAGAGTACAGGATTGATTGAGATAGAATGTTGTGTCAATGGCAGGAACCTTACATGACCAGGAATGGAATATGTGGCTGTCCATGACCTAAAAAGAAAGGTATACTCATATCTCAGGGTGTGGAAGAAATGGCTTTCTGTCAGTGGGGGACTCTTTTGACATTAAGAATGCACACTGCAGCTGTCCATGATCTACAAACAATGGCCTACACACATCTTGGAGTGTAGAAGGGTTGACACAAGGCATTCTGTTTAAGGCGGGAATGTTACAAAACTAAGACCGAAAGCTGTGGATGTGAATAACTTACGGACAATGCTCTACACATCTCTCAAGGTCGTGAAAATGATTGAGATAGGTCCAATGTTGGCCAGGAGGGCTTCAGTGAGTGCCGGTTTCATGAATATCATTCTTAAATGTGACTTTCATTGTTCAATTCTTTACCTGACAATACGACGAAGTGAGAGAACATCTCCAGAACAAGAAGTTCCTGAGTCAAAGAATCAGTGAGGTAAATACGGAGAGCTCTATTGGACAGTCTTGGCTGTTACCCAGAGCTCCGAGAAATATGCCAGAAACATAAAAGTAAACTTGTACGGGAGTTGGAATTGTGACCATGTTGAAAGTATGAGTGAGTTAGAAACTGTAAAACTAATACTGCAAACCAAATCTTTTTTATTGTAATATACAAGTAGGTGTCAGAACATTACCTAGCGATCGTGTGATGAAGCAAGGTACCTGAATTGTTTGTTTTCTTTTACATTTTTCAATCGAAAATGACATTTCGTAATACAACTCCTTTTGGGAAAATATATTTCTTTTCTCCATGCAACCATAGCTCATTTACTGTCTCTGCCTAGAAAAAGACACAGTGACACATCTAACGGCACGTGACTTTGCTCTATTTTCCTATCTGTGCGACAGTTTTAATTGCTTTAATCCACTCGATGCGCTCTCCGGGTGTGGCTGCTTGTAGGAAATAATGGACTTCGCTTGCGGTAATGATTTCAAAAAGATTGCCTTCAACTTCATATTTTTTAGCTGAAAAAGAGCAGAAAACAGAACATTGAAGTGTTTAATGTGGGTTTTGTTCTTTTTGTCAAACTCTGTGCTCACTACATTCTTCCTGACCACCAAGGCCCAGATTTACCAATATATGACGCAATGCGGCGCAGCAACCAAAGTCGCTGCTGTTGGTTGCATCAATGGAAAGGAGAAAAGGCACACCATATCTACTAAGATATGATGCATTGTCTCTGCACTCTAGTGCAAGTGTGTGTGCGTTCTCTAAAGCATAGGGCCCAGGTTTATGGAATATTCCCTCAACACAGTGCAACAACTAAAGTTGCGAGCGCTGTGTTGCATGAAAGGGAGAGAGCAGAATAGTGCTGTATCTACTGAGATATGGCTCTATTTACCTCTCTCCCTGTGCTGGGCCATTTTAGGTTGCCAAGCGCCAACGCACCTACCTTGGCTCCATAGTGCAAGGGTGCGTTAGTTCTTTAAGGGAACATTTTTTATACTGGAAGGGAAAAGCAGTGTGTGGAGTTGGGCGAGGATAGAGGGTCGGGGCAGGGAGGATGGCTCTACAGAATCAGGAAAGCAGAGCATGGTGGGATGTCGGGAAAGGTAAGAGGATAAGATGAAGGGGAGACAATCTAAACGTGGGCCAATGCTGGGGTCTCGGGGGAAAGTAGAGCAGCTGAAGGCTATGGGTACATGCAGACTGGGATGATGTGGAATCTAGAAGGGGAGAGACAGGGAAGATTCTTATAAGGTAGAATGACAAAGAGAAAGGGCTAAGGAAGAGTGATTAAAAAGAGGGAAGAAAGAATAGGTGGTCTGACTGGAAAACCAGGGCAAATTAAGAAACTAGGAACTCAGGCTGCACAAGATAAACTGGGATGGGAGGGCAATGTCAGGTGGAAATGTAGAGAAAGGATGTGGGATCTGGAAATGTGGAAATGTGGCTTTTATGTAGGAGCCAGAGAAACAAGGAAATGATGTGAAGTCAGAAGAAGTAGAAGGACAATTCTTGGTATGGGAAAGTAGGGCAAGGGGAGTGCCTAGTTGGAAGAGGTAGGAGCTGATAGTTGTAAATGTCAGTTGGGCACAAGGAAGCCTATTTTGGGTGAGTCTGTAAAGTCAAAAAGAGTGGGAGCATATTTTCTTCATGATTGGAAACTGGAAGAGAGGTGCTGGAGATTCATGCAGCGTACCGGACATGAGGGAGCATGGAAGAGAAAAGCAAGATGGGAGAAAGCGAGACAGGGCTGTGGTGAAGGGGTAAAGAAAAGAACCAGAATGGGTAGCAAGATTTGGTGTGAGAAGTCGTTAAGAGGGATGAAGAGAACCTGGGGGGGGAGAAGGGGCTGAAGAAAGGGAACAAAATAGGGTTACTGGCTAGACTCAATGGAAAACAATGAGCAATGCATGAAAATTAAGAGAAGAAAGATAGACAACAGCTGGACAGAGACGGGAATTGAAAGACTTGGTAGAGATGAGAGAAGAACACAAAGACATGATAGTCCACAGATGGATATGGGAAGAGGAGGATGCTGATAGAGAGGAAAAGGGGATAGGCATAAAAGAGGTGAAAGAGAAATGTTCATATCTGAGTGCTCTCCTGGGCAAATGCAGGAGCAGAGATAATATTGAGAAGCTGACACAGAAAAAGGGGACAGAGAGATTAGAAGAGATGTACATTGTTATAGGAACAACAAAGAGTGAATGGGGAGTGAGTGACCCACGGAAAGGGACAGTAAGAACAGGAAAGCGTGGAAAGAGGAAGGATTAATCCAGAGAGTGGTACACAGACAGTAGGACATGCACAAAAAAACGGGAACAGAGAGAGAGAGAGCATAAATGAAAGGAATTAGAAAATACAATCCATGCTAACTGACTGGAACAAAATAAACATGGAATGTGCAGTGACAGAGGAGCAGAGAAGGTAAAACAGTCAAGAGAGGTATACAGAGAATTGAGAGGGATAGGCATATGGGAGGAGGCTTTGGAGTGAGGCAAGGGGTTGCAGTTTACTGATAGAGACACTGAATGTCATGTCCTGATGGTAGACAGTCAGGGTAAGCTAAGGAGCAAGACTAGTGTGGACTATATGAAATGGGAGAGGCTGTAGGATCAGCCAACCGGTGAGCAGCTAGGGAGAAGGGGAAGCCATAATCAATGCTGGTTGCAGAGATTAGAAACAAGGGAAATAGACTGTGGAATCAGGGGAAGTTGATCAGAATGGAGAGTCAGGAATGAAGAAGAGGCTGGGGTGCAGGAAGGAAGCCTGCACGGCTGGTAAGACTCAGGCTGTGGTGTAGTAGATGTGAAGATGGAGAGGTAGGGTTAACGAGAGAGCAGGGTCAGATCGGCATCGGAACAAGTCAGTTTACAATGGACACATGGTTAGGAGTGGTCATTGAGATTGGTGGTCCCATGAAAGAAAAACACACAATATGACACAGGCATTATAACCAAAAGCATATACTAGTACTTAGTGGGCTAGGCTGGTTTATGCACACAGCGGCCCACTGGGTGGGTAGGGCAAACTGCTGTCCTGTGTCTCAATCCTTAATCCACTGCCCGCTGGCAGTCATCAATCATGCCTCTTTCACTTGTTTCACTCAAATAGGCCTGTGATACAGGCCTGACAGTACCTGACTGTAGGCCTCTGGAGAATGTAGCCACTGTGAATGGGTGGTTATTTAAGCCCCCTGAAATGCCTCTGCTAGTTTGCTGCCTAGGGTTTACAGAAATAAAGTGGAATAATGGCGTTTCTGGTCCAGACCAATGTTAGAGGCCCAACAAGCTTTAAAACATTTACTTTACCACTAATTTTTCTCATAATTAACCCAATGATACTAACCAAGCAATGTTTCATGAAAGACTGAGATCCACTAATTTAGGCCAGTTTTTTTGGGTGCTCTGGCCTTTTGTCAGTCCCAACCTGACCCTGATGTTGTCCCTCGACTGTCCTGCCTTGGAATGCCCTTCTCCATCCCACAATTCCTCTCCAGCCCCAGAGGCAGGAAGGAGTCTCCAATACCCTGGCTGTTGGCTTTGGAGGATTCCCTTGGTGCCTTTGCCTTCACAACACAACATCTCCCCCTTATGTTAGAAAAAACAACCCCTCTGGGTCATGAAATCTCCCTCCTTTATAAAGAAAAATGATGTAAGTTCCTCACCTCTTAAAAAGCTTTAAATGCCCAGTGTGTGGTACAAACATTATGGATGGAAAAGGTTCTCTGTCTCCATTATATTTTTGGAGGTCTTTCAGGAAGTATTTATTCCTGGCCTTGGTTTGACCAGCAATCCTATTGATCCAAGAGATTGTGTTAAAATGCTCTCTCAATCTAATTAATCTTTCAATGGGTTTCTACATGAAGGGTCTTAACTATGGGGAAATTAGTGATCCTGTTGCTCCACAGTGTGTGATTAAATCCTCTTTGAATCAGAGGTGTTCTTTAGATGGCGTTCTACTCTTCACACCTCTTTCTTATATGTACTTCCTTCTAGGGTATTACTTGCAGCTGGCATATTTTGCTCAGTTCCACCAAACTCATGGCATTCCTCCTTCCTGTCTGACAAACTGCTGTTGGCGTCGTTGATGGGTGTCTCTTTCATTATTCTTTGGAGCAGCATTGGTCTTGTCTCACTTCTTATCTTGTGGAACAGACCATTTCCGCGACAGTCTCTCCTGTTTTTTGAGGCTTTCTCTGGTATACTTATCTGATGATTTCCAAGGAGTGCTTGCACTAACAGATTTTATGCAGTTTGTTTCATCTGTCCTCCTCCAAGATATGCATTTGTCTGTGACACTTTGTTGTCTGCATCACTTTTTAACACCACTTTGGAGGTGCCTGTGATGCTGTGCAATACCCAGCTCCTTGGTCTTTTTTACAGTGTCCCCGACCCTGGATGCCTAGCACCATGTTTCACTCTTCTTCTGGTGCATGCATTGTTGACATTGAGTGCCTCACATTTGGTTCTGATATCTCATAGTTGAGAATTATCCATTGTCTAGAAACAAGGCTCTTGATCCTCCTTGTTTCTTGATGACACTCTGGTGCTCTCTTTGATGGTGTATAAATAAATCTCCTCTTTGCTTGCAGTCTCATCCCTTCAAATAAGGTGTAATAGTTTGGGCAGCTCATCAGCTTTAGCCCTCTTGAGAATTTTCTTTAAATAAAGTAGCTTTGGAGGAGTCTTCGTTTTGTGGTTGTTGACAGCAGCCCTCAATGATCTGCCGTCGATTTGCATCTTCATTTATAAATGTATTGAAGATTCACATTTTTACCTGGTTTTGTAGCCTTGCAACAAAATGTGCTAAAGAACTGACCAGCTCATTGGATGCTGAGTTGAAAATTTTGCATTCTTAATCCACATTTCTTTTAAGGTGGAAGTGTGCATACTCACATCTTTGAGCTTGTTTTATTTCTTCATCTTCTTTGCTGAGAATAGGCGCCAGCCATGCTGTTCCATAAGATTAATCAGAAGCCATTGTGTTTTTTCATCTCAGAGTTCTCCTGCTGCTTTGAAGAAGTCATCAAATGTCTTTACTCACCTATTCCCCTCAGGACTCAACCTCTGCATATCCATCTCTATGACTGGGAATGGCACTTCAAAGGAAGTCGTCAACTTTCAATAGATTCTCTATTCAGGCATGGTGATGTGTTGCTGGTGCACATACATAGTCACACTAACATTCAGGTGCTACATATTTACTGCACATATGCTTAGTGGACATGCACACTGTAAGTGCAAGGTTCTGGATTTCACACAACAGCATAACTTTAACTGTGTGGGGCAAGTAGCCTCCCACCTTTGACACAGAGTAAAAGGACTGGCCACATTACTAATTCACAAAACACTATACTCTGCCACAACTGCTTTATGCCACCAATGGGCATGGACACTAGTCAAGGCTCACAATGCATGCTTGATGTGCCCCTTCCAGGTCACAGAGCAGGTGCTGGACCTCAAATTACAGTGGACATGCCTAGGCTTCTGTGCACATGCTAGATTAGCATGATGCATGGGCCAAAGTAAAAGTCATGACACCACTTACACACACAGTCTGACACTCAGGGAAGGGGTACATGTCCATTTACCATTCAAGAGACTTCCCCATTCAAACAACAGGCATCATTGCACAGAGCTTCAAAGAGGTATGCACAATTTAGATACACCAAAAAAATACATTAATAGACAGAAATACACATCTACTCACCAACAGTCACACATGCAAGCACACAGCCACACAGATGATGGCTACTTGCTCCCTGTACCACTAGGAGTTCTTGGCAAGAAGGGTGTCACCGTGCATTGCTGCATCAGACAGTGTCGAGCCCCAGTGCTGGTTCTGAGTATTGAACAGGAGCCTACTGGAGCCATTTTCCCTAAATTTGAAAGAATAACTGCAGGTCAAGTGGGAACACTGTGTCAACCTGAAGAAGCTGTCACTTCTGAGTTGGTGTCTGGCTGCTCATTTTCACTGGCTCAGAGCTTTATTTTAACCAACCAAGGGGCATATTTACAAGAAAGTGGCGATGTGCCACTCTTCTTGTGTCCACTGCACACCCTAATGACACCATGGTTGCGCCGTATTTACAATATAGTGCACCATGGTGGTCGCTACCACAACAGCATCAACATTTTTGGTGCTGTTGTTGCGCTTTGCTGCACTAGTGCCCAATTCAGGAGTGTCAATTTAATGCCTGCCTTGAGCAGACATTAAAAATGGCAGAAAAATGGCACAATGAAATCTCGTAAATTTCACTGCGCCACTTTTTCGGGCCTCCCTGCAGGAGAACGCCCCTCTAGCATACATTATGCATGACGCAGTCATAATGTGGCACATGCATTGCGCCACTTTGTAAATATGGTGCGGGGGAATGGCCTCCTTAACGTCACCTTAGCATAAGTAAAAATGACCCTAGGGTGGAGCAAGGTGGTGGTAGGAAATTGGAAATATGACCCTAAGAGTTTGCCAATATGCTGTATGCTCCAGTAATATGTGGTTCCATCCTGGAACGAAAGTAGCACTAACTAAAGTAGAACTCGGCACCTCATGGACTCTCTCATCTGCTTCCATTTACAGTCACTGTCAAAGTTCATAGTACCCATGCCTTGGCAGCAGTTTTTTGGTACCCTGACCCCCTCTACTCAGCATCTTGCTCACATTCTACCCCAGTGTATCACTATAAATATACCTCACCATTCATTAACTTGTCAAAATCAGTCTATAGAATTTTAGAGGAGGGAAGCAAATAAAATTATTTATTACCCTCTGAAACATCTTCCACTGCAGTTACAACACAACCTCTCAGGTGAATTGCGCCAAGTGGATCTTCTCCCTGTGAAAAAAACCCATATTATTGGAGATAAAAATGCTTATGAGTGCGTTGTTTTATTCTTAGAAAAAAACATTGAACATGGACTGTGATTTACATATTTTTTATTTAGCTGGTACAAATGAATAATATAAATTTTAATATGGCCTGCAAACTTCAGGAATTATTGCTAAAAAGTGCAATGTACAGTTTTTGTCCATGAAGCTAACTCTAGTTAATTTGAGTCTAAAACGTATAGCCATTCCAGATACATTATTGTTATTGCACCACATGTATAATCTAAGCTTAATTCTGATAAACACGAAAAGATCACCTTCTGTTGTCCTGTTTTCAAACAGAATGAAACAGTGGTGCCCATTGAACCATACTTTTGAGATGAATAGTACCAGGCCCTATGATTCTGTTTGGGGAGGTGTATGTAGTTGGTCCACCCTCAGTGCAGAGAAAGAAAATGGTATATATAAATTTAAGATTACAAACAACTTTACGCAAATTACATACAATTCTATATCTATTTTAATGACATACATATGTAGGTGCTCAGTCAGTGTGCACTAAAACAGTACGGGCCAGATGTATCAAAGGATTTTGCATTCGGAAACTGTTCGAATCAGTAAATTCCACAGTTCGCGAATGCAAAATTGCCTTTCATGATTTATGAAAGGTACTCACAATCCAATTTTAAGGAATTTCAAAAATAGCGATCCCTTAAAATTGCGACTCCATTTAGGGAATCGCAAATTGCGATTCTCTAAACAGGAAATCGCAAATAGGGAATTCCTATTTGCGATTTCCAAAGCACATGTATCATGTATTTCCTAAATGCGAATTGGGCATTTAGGAAATGCAGTTACCACCAAATCCAATTTGGTGGTAAATATGTGCAATTTTAAAAATTCATTTAAAAAAATGACATTTTGTGCACACATGCCCCTTGGGCATGTGTGCACTTTACATGTCCACAAATATTTTTCTTGGGATGCATCAAAGGGGGCCTTTGGCCCCCAGCACCCTGGGATTTTCATTACCTAATTTGCGAATTCCTAACAGGAATTCGCAAATTCGGAAATGCGAAACCATTCGCACCTATGGGCCTACAGGCCCATGGGGATGAATGGAGTCCGATTCCCTAATTGTGATTCGGTAATAGTAATTGCGACTTTTAAGAAATTGCTATTACCTAATCTCAATTTTCATACCATCCTATATTTTGCAGTTATTAAATAGCGTTCTCTTAAAAATCGCTATTTAGCAAATGCAAACCGGGATGTTGATACATCTGGCCCTACATGTCTGGGAATTATGAGTCAGAAAATTTGTGTGATTTTACCCGATTGAGCTGTTGTAGTATAGGGAGAATAACGCATTTGTTGTTTGTAGCCCTGAATCGAAACCTGAGTGACCTAATTCTATTGTACTTAAGTAACTATTCCTTAGGTCTTGAATCGCAAATTATATACTGGAAAAAGAATTATTTCTTATCGCTCTAGGGGCCTATTTATCATTGAGGTTGTGTCGTGTCTGCTCCATGCATAGTGGTACATGCATGACACAAGCCCCAAATGCAATTTATGAAGCTACGCAAGGCCACTTTGGGTAGCCCTGAGTGGCTTCATAAATCTGTAGTAAAGCAACCTAGAGCGAATCACTACATTGCTTTACTCTGCCCCGGAAAGGCATTCCCTGGGCATTGTGTGGGTGTTCCCAAGCAACTCCCATGGATTTTGATGCATTAACAAATTTATTAGAGCTGGTAAGTCTGGCAATGCGCCAAAATGCTGCACCTTCCCAGGGGAGGCATAACGATGAGAAGTATATTTATTTCTCCTCGTTAGTTCCTCTTTCTATATGTAATGCATTCTTCAGCACACATAGATACAGTAATATGCCTCAGGAGATTGTTTTGTGCAGGAAGGTGCCCACTCTTGCACAAAAACAATCCTGACTGCAAAGAAGGCCCCCATGCACCGTGGTGCAAGGGTGCCTGCATTGGCATTTACCAGCCAAAAGGGTGCCAGCACGGTGGAAAATGCTGCACTGCTCAATTTACCTGTATTTTGGACGCTCTTTAGGCCGATGAATCTTTTGACTAAGTGGGACTCTCCGTACTCTAGATCGATCGATTGCATCAAATCAATAATCAATAACGGACATAAGCAATACCCTGATCAACATAACACTTAACAATTAATCCAGAATACATTTTCGGCGAACCCTGACCTTTCAGTCAGGAATAACCACACCAGTTTATTGCAAAGTTAGTGAATTTATTTCCCTATATTAACAAAGCTAGCACAATATAGATGTGTCTCAACACCAAATGATAAACATAAATGAACATTAATAACTGTCCATAGCGGCGAAACAAATGTAATCTATGCAGCATTTGAATAACAAGGCATTCGATAATAGCAATGCAAATCACTAATACGATAATCTGTAATGAACTAATTGCATACATTTAGTCAGCATAACAAGGTCTCAAATTGCATCGTGCAACAGAAGGAATCCTCATCTGTCCTCAAATTAGCATCGGCATGTGGGACTTCATGCAAAAACAATTTAGCAACATTAATTTGGAAAAACTCCTAACTAGGGATCTTGTCAAAAATCAGCAGTTGGTTACCTAAAAAGAAACACAATGCAATTGTACAATTTCCTTTCATATTTACCAATTACGATCAGCATACAAGGAAGTCTTCGTCTCACAGGTACCGTTTCTCGATTAGCATGGGACGGGGCAAAGGGGCAGGGGTGTACGGGGCAATTGCCTCACGGCGGCAAAATAAAACTACTACTTCATGCAAAGGGATCAAAGTTAAAGTCTCTAGGGCAAGAATCATTTAAGTCTCTTTCTCTCGATTAGAGAGAGCATCAAAGTCTCTTTCAAAATGGCGTCGCAGCAAGGTGGGCCATATTAGCTATGAAGTCTGCAAAATGGCGGGATGTCCAATAATGGCCTAATTTCTTCTTGTGCACCTGGTTTTTATAGACAACAGTTCAAATCCAGTAGGGTCTTCCATTGGAGGGTTCATAGGTTAGCTTCAAATTATCCAATCAGAAACGACAGTTCTCAAGCCTTTACTTAAGCATACATTATCCTTGGAGATGGGTACGCAAGTTGCAACATTTTATACCAATTAGCTCACTTTCAGAGCCTCCATAGTCCGCACCTGCAAATCGACCTTGGAGTAAAGAGAAAATATGCCAGGCTGGCACAAAACCTTAAGATAAGCGTGTGAACGATCTCAGTGGAAAAGTACAGCTTCAAGCAAAAATACACGTTTATTAGCACATTGGAAAAATACGAGCATCTAAACCGTGAGACCAGGCAACTAGGCCAAAGCCTCCGCTAAAGTTATGCTAAGCTAAAATATTTCAAACAAGTAAATCATAGCACACGTTTATGATTATGTCGGATTAGTGCAATTCTAATACATCACGTTATATAAAGCACGCTTATAAATGTTGGCAAACTACTCTGAGGGCACATTTTGTCCCCGTACAATCTTTATTAGTTCGGTTAGAGTCACACATGATTATTGCAGCACTACGTTTAAGCGTAAATAAATCAAAACCTTCATTTTCTGCTTCATCAGTAAATATGTGCAATTTTAAAAATTCATTTAAAAAAATGACATTTTGTGCACACATGCCCCTTGGGCATGTGTGCACTTTACATGTCCACAAATATTTTTCTTGGGATGCATCAAAGGGGGCCTTTGGCCCCCAGCACCCTGGAATTTTCATTACCTAATTTGCGAATTCCTAACAGGAATTCGCGAATTCGGAAATGCGAAACCATTCGCACCTATGGGCCTACAGGCCCATGGGGATGAATGGAGTCCGATTCCCTAATTGTGATTCGGTAATAGTAATTGCGACTTTTAAGAAATTGCTATTACCTAATCTCAATTTTCATACCATCCTATATTTTGCAGTTATTAAATAGCGTTCTCTTAAAAATCGCTATTTAGCAAATGCAAACCGGGATGTTGATACATCTGGCCCTACGTGTCTGGGAATTATGAGTCAGAAAATTTGTGTGATTTTAGCCGATTGAGCTGTTGTAGTATAGGGAGAATAACGCATTTGTTGTTTGTAGCCCTGAATCGAAACCTGAGTGACCTAATTCTATTGTACTTAAGTAACTATTCCTTAGGTCTTGAATCGCAAATTATATACTGGAAAAAGAATTATTTCTTATCGCTCTAGGGGCCTATTTATCATTGAGGTTGTGTCGTGTCTGCTCCATGCATAGTGGTACATGCATGACACAAGCCCCAAATGCAATTTATGAAGCTACGCAAGGCCACTTTGGGTAGCCCTGAGTGGCTTCATAAATCTGGAGTAAAGCAACCTAGAGCGAATCACTGCATTGCTTTACTCTGCCCCGGAAAGGC
Organism: Pleurodeles waltl; assembly: GCF_031143425.1. Classification (NCBI taxonomy): domain Eukaryota; kingdom Metazoa; phylum Chordata; class Amphibia; order Caudata; family Salamandridae; genus Pleurodeles; species Pleurodeles waltl. Next base: position 339,931,400 of record NC_090444.1, on the reverse strand, counting down.
ATTCCCTGGGCATTGTGTGGGTGTTCCCAAGCAACTCCCATGGATTTTGATGCATTAACAAATTTATTAGAGCTGGTAAGTCTGGCAATGCGCCAAAATGCTGCACCTTCCCAGGGGAGGCATAACGATGAGAAGTATATTTATTTCTCCTCGTTAGTTCCTCTTTCTATATGTAATGCATTCTTCAGCACACATAGATACAGTAATATGCCTCAGGAGATTGTTTTGTGCAGGAAGGTGCCCACTCTTGCACAAAAACAATCCTGACTGCAAAGAAGGCCCCCATGCACCGTTGTGCAAGGGTGCCTGCATTGGCATTTACCAGCCAAAAGGGTGCCAGCACGGTGGAAAATGCTGCACTGCTCTGCATGTCTTTTTCATAAATATACCCCCTAGTGCATTGCGATTACCAACTGCTGAAAGAAAGAATATAGCTATGTTGTCAGACAATACTTATGACAGTACTTGCAACAAAAGCTGAAAAATATAGAGCAGGCTAAGTAAGAAGTAAAATCGAAAAAGTATGAACACCTCACAGGAGCAACAAGGGGTGGGGGTTAACCACATAATGAACATTGATCCCCTATAGTTCCTCTTCTTTCTTTCAGTGTTAACTCCTACTGTTGTCCCTTCCGAACCAGTGCGAGTGGTGTTCCTGCCCTACACCTAATGCCCCCACTGTGCCACCACTAGTGTAAGTGAGGTGCATGAGTCAGACTACACTCCAGAATTATCTTCCGTGCTCCTGGCTCCTTAAAGGCAGGTGTCAAACACTCACCTACGAAAAACGTTATTATATGCCGGCACTCAAGAATTCATACCAAATTAGCAGATTAAATAAAAAAGTTTCTCTTTTAATAGCACGCTCTGCTCTCTCCAGTATGATCAATGAGTATCAAGCAGAGGAATAGTTGCCAACTGTATAAGGAATAGCCACAGCAGTACAAATGTCTAGTGAAGGAATTGTTCCAGCAGTTGTTATCCACAGACTGCCAGGACCTCCCTGCCATTGTTTACTTCAGGCTCTTGCCAGCACTGCACATATGCATTCACACACAGGCATCGCAGACTGGCAAACACACTACCCTCCAGCTACCGACACACAATAGTGTGGTAGTTGTCTTTGTTCAAGGAGCTCCCTTAGAGACGCAGACCACAGGCTGTAGAGCCATAGTGAGCACACTTGGTCAGGCTCTAATTAACGAGCCCAAATGTATGACTGGGCCCTGAGATTTTATCTCACTGCACAGATTTAGCCTCTAGTGCTCAGATTTTCAATTCACAGCATGTGGCATCAAAGTACAGTGGGGTTGCATAATTTAGGCACTGCACCCAAGCTGGATTGAACCACCCTTGGGGATGTCACTGTGCCTTATCCAATTAGAGAGGCAGACAAATATAAATCTTTAAATGTAAATGTTACCAGGTAAAGACCAATCCCTTTGAGCTCATCTCATCTGGTATCTGAACAATTGATAGGGCATTCATAGGTTCGAAAAAGGTAAAATACACTAATTTGCAACACATCTGCACAAACATTAGTGTAACAGGAGTGAATACCTTACAACATGTTGGAATTAATCAATTGTAACAAATAGCAAGCCCTAAGAAGCAGGGAAAATATCATATTTTTAAGAGCTGGCAATCCAGACTAACCTTACATTTTATGTTGTACATTTGACGTTCTATTGAAGAAATGATAAAGCCTAGACATTTAAAGTGGTACAATGGAAAGAACATTTTTCTGCTTTGGCATACAATTGGTTCTCTCTCAATCTTTGCAATACCCGTTGAACATGACGATTGTGATCTTATCACTGTCAGAAAAGATAGGATGTCATTAGTGTAGATAATTACAAAAACATCAATGTACTCACAAAGGATCCTGTTAATGAAATATTAAAATGCTGCTGGTGCTTTGCACAATCCGAATGGCATAACTCGCTATTCAAAAAGATCAAACTTAGTACTGATAGTTGTCTTCCACTCATCTCCTTCTCTTACACAAATCAGAAGGTACGCTCCCCTCAGATCAATATTAGTGAAATCTTGGGCCTGTTTAGAGTTTGGAGGATGGAGTTACTCCGTCACAAATGTGCCGGATATTTCGTCTGTCATATTTTATATTCCATTATATCCTATGGACATCATAATACAGCTGACGGGACATCTGCCACGTTTGTGATGGAGTAATCCATCCACCAAGCTCTAAATCAGGCCCTTTATTTGATCAAACTCCAACAACCCTAATTTCTACTGAATATGTTCAGCTGATATCACAAAGAGAATATTTCAGAGAAGGTTGTAACATTATTCAATCTTGCAAACTGAGCAAGATGCAAGCAGACAAAAAAGTCATTAGGAAACAAGGGTCTTGTGGGTAAGCACCTTGATGTTTCAGATATACTAGAGTTCAGTGATGGCTGCCACATTCAAGTTCATGGGTTCTCATTTCAAATGTGACTCTGTATGGTTAGCATCTTTATTTGGAAAAGATACACCAAACACTCTCCATTTTGGCTTCTGTTTTAGAAGTATAGAACTTTTACTTAAATCTGCTTTCAATCTTAATTAAGTGATCATAGTATTCAAAATATAACTGTCCATAATAACGAAATAAAAGAAAGAAACTGAAACTATAAATGTACCTCATGCTTACGTACATATATCTGGATTAGCCCCCATGGCAAAACATCTCCTACTCTCACCAAACATGATGGATACTGTGTTCATGTTCTTGACATCCAGGCATCCTGTCCATGATTTCATAAACCAAGAGCTTTCCTATTACTGAGGTGCCTGGCTCTTTTTCTGAATTAGTTCTATGTCAGTTTTAAGGCTCACCTCAGGCAGGATTGGCTCCTGATCAGAATGAGCATGGTGTAATTCAGCGAGAGTGGGAGTAACCTGACAGCATTCATTTGTCCAGCTTCATGGCACAGCTATTTCCCAATATGACTATAGAGAGAACTCTTTCTTTACATGATTCTGTACCTTTTGGCTCTCATGTGGACAGTCTATTGGGCGATAAGGATATGGCTGAGGATACCACTCTCTAAAATTCTGCAGATGAGAAAGTGGGTTCATCGCTGAAGGTTTGTGCTGTTTCTCACCTGGGCCTATATTTATACTCTGTTTGCGCCTGATTTGCGTCATTTTTTTTAACGCAAATTCAGTGCAAACTTAACTCCATATTTATACTTTGGTGCTAGATCCATCCAGCGCCAAAGTTATGGAGCTTGAGTCATTTTCTGTACGTGAAAACCTACCTTGCGCTAATGACATGCAGGGTAGGTGTTCCCGTGCAAAAATTGACTCTAAAGCATGTGCACCTTATTTATCCTCTGGCGTCAAAATGACGCACAGGAGGAGGCGGGCGATAAAACAAGGCGCCCAGCTGGATTTGCACCGTTTTTTAATGCCTGGGTCAGGGCAGGCGTTAAGGGACCTGTGGGCTCCTTTCCATGGTGGGAGACCATGGAAGCAGTCCACAGGTGCCCTTCCCTGCACCCAGGGACACCCCCTGCCACCGTAGCCCACCCCTGGAGGACACCCATGGATGGGGAGACTCCTTCCATGGTGAGTGCAGGTAAGTGCAGGTAAGTATATATGTATATTTTTAAAGTGACATGGGAGGCCTAACTTTGGCCCCCCTACATGCCACTATGCCCAATGGCCATGCCTAGGGGACAGAAGTCCCATGGGCATGGCCATTGGGCAGGGGGGCATGACTCCTGTTTTTGCTAAGACAGGAGTCATTTCCATGGGGGTTGTGCATCAAAAAATGGCGCAAGTCAGGTAAGAGACAATATTTTTGACTCTAACCTGACTTGCACCATTCTTTGGTGCACAACCCCCAGTCTTCCCCTCGCCTCCGCTGCCCAGTTACCGTAATTTATTTTGACGCAAACCAGGCCGCAGCACCTGCTAACGTCATTCCATAAATAAGGCGCCCGGCTGGCGGGTTGGAATGGCGTTAGCTGGCGGTAAACTTTTTTAAGCAAATCTGCCCTGGCGCTGATTTGCATCAAAAAGTATAAATGTGGGCCCTGATGTTTTGTGCCGGGATATGCAGAACTTATGCTCTGAGGTCTTTGAATTTAGTCTCCAAAGATCTCTTGAAGGCTGTGGAGGTGGGGGCCACATGCTTTATTTTTTTGGATGCCAATTAATGTCAGGTTAAATTCCTGTACACAAAAGGAGAGACAAGAGGTATACCACCCCACACTACCTCCCGAAAATAGCATTGATAAAAACAAAGGGTGTGTGGGGGGGATGTGTCAGTTACGACAGTAACCCAATCCCTAGAAGTTGTGTTGACAAGTTTAATAAGGGGTTGGGGAAAAACAGGTTTGGAACGAGAAGTGCCTTGTGACATATATGTAGGCACTTGACCACAATTTGAGTCCTCTGCTTGAAGCCCATGGATCCCTTCCTGGCATAGCGGGACTGGATCATGAATTTTGAGACCCAATGTCGATCTTGCAGCTGCAACTTGAAAGGTCTGTAAGCAGTGTGTAATGTGTAGAAGAATGGGTGCTGGTACCCAAAACTCTGCTCTGAAGCCAGAGGCTGGTGCAATTGAATGTTGCCATGCCGAATACCAAGGCTGAGTACTGTAAAGTCCACTTCATGCTCCTTAATTCACTACCAGACTCTCCATATCCCTTTATCTCACTCTTACCAGTCCCTGCTTTCTACCTCTATGGCTGGTTTTCCGTCTTTCGCTTCATTTGTCTTTCTCGTTTGTGTGTATTTTCCGCTCTTCTCTTGATAAACGTCTGATGCTGTAATATAAGTACTGTCTAATAAAAACAGTTCAAGCGGTCCCCACTGCCTCAAATTAAGCACTGTCTGTAAGTGACTTGAAAAGAAGTTAGACAGATCAAAAACACAGGGGTTACTATAGTCTTGTTGCAATATCATTTCAAATGGGGTCATTATGAGTTTGGCGGGTTGGCCGTTGCCAACCCTTTAATCTCCACTCATACCGGCATGGTGGTATGAGCCGCCGGGCCAGAGATGTTAATCTCCGACTCAGCAGCCCACAGTGTAGTGCTGGCAGTATTATTAGCCGGCCTACCACCATGGTTTCCGCAGCGTTAGCAATGCCACGAAAACAATGGCGGTAGGGCCTACCGGTGACAGGGAATTCCTTCCCTGTCATCGACAGGTGGCTCCCCCAACTCCCCCAGAAAGCCCCTAACCCCCCCACCCATCCCCATCCAAACTCACCCCCCCGATTCAACCACACACCCCCTCCGATTCAACCACACCTCCCTACCTCCTCTGATGCACGCACACACCCCTATCCCCTTGGATGCATGCACACACCCGCAGACATGCTCACACTCACACACCTGACACCCATTCATACACACGCACACACAAATCCATCACACAACTGCTCCCACCCCCACAGCCAAACATGCACACACACACCACCCGTACACCTTTTCACGTACACTTCCATACATGCATCCAGTCGCACTCATCCATACACACATTCACTCATACATACTCATAAGCATTCAGGCATGCATACATACAGACACCCTAACACCCATTCAGGCACACATACACACAGACATGCAGACGCACACTCACTTCAGCTTTCATACACGCATTCACTCACACGCATACAGCCACACATACACCACAACACTCACAGACACATTCACACACGCACTCACACATTCATACACACATGCAGACACCTCACACACAACACCCCCACCCTCCCACTCCCCGCCCCTGTCGGATGTCCGACTTACCTTGTCCGGTAAGGAGGTCGTCTGGCAGGGAACAGGAAGGGGCACTGCTACCGCCAGGAGCACCCTACCAGCAGGACACCGCCAGGCTGTACTAATGGCCTTAATATGGCTGGGGGTGTCCTACTGGCGGGGCGGTGCTGGTGGTATCAGCCCCAGAGCACCACCGTCTGCCACTGCAGGATTTCTGCCCTTATCGTGACAGAAATCCTGCAGTGCCCATGATATGGCGGGTGGAAGACCGCCAGCACTGTTGGTCTTCTGGCACCCGTGGCATCAGCGGTTTTCTCTGAAAACCGCCAATGTCATAATGAGAGCCTTCGTCTTTTAAACCCGAAACATGATAAATGTACTTTATTCATTTGTGGCTTAGGAGTAGGTTTGCCTATATCTAACAAATTCTACGGATGTTAGCGCAGCCCATGCAATGGGATCGCCATGATGGAAATGACATACTAGTCATATTTCAAATAATTTGGAGTTTCAAAGAATTAAGCTGGAGGACACTGGATCGCTTCTCCTCGGCCACTGTCATAGTCCCGGGTTGGAATAGTTGTCAAATCAAATCACTCTCATTGTCTAACTGATAAATAGACTAGTGTGCTACCTGCTTAGCTATAAGATACAACCCCATATGATTGTCTGAATACACCCTACGAATGGATGTTGAAATTATCAAATGTTGGGCAGAGTGATTGGCAAAGATGGCCTCCTAGTGATCCCTGCTCTCTATGTTCTCCGTGGCAAAGTATCAGCAATGGCCCACATAAGTTAATTGCTTTTGAACTATTTGTTCAGGTAAGAGCAATATCCCTGACATTATGCACAGAAGAAGGGGGGAGTTATTTTGAATTACCTAAAAAAGTACTGTAAACACTGTGGGACTCATTTATCAAACTTTCATGCAACTCAGTCCAGCAAGGTGGCTGTGCTGTGTGAAAAAGAAAGGGCAGGAATGCACCGTATTTAACAGTATGTGGTGCAATCCTATCCTTTCCTTGTGATGGTGCCTATTGCACTGTGGAGCAAAGGTACTTGCTTTGTAGACAGGATTGCTTTTGTGCAGGATTGGCCACCTTCCTGCATAAAAACAATCCCCAGAGGATCCTCAGAATGCAGCACACTTAGAAAGAGGAAACCACAAGGAGAAATACAAATATTTCTCTTTGTTGCTCCTCTCCTTTGAAGGTGTAGCACTTTGACACATTCTCTGGTCTACCAGTGTTGGTAAATCTAGGAATGTGCCAAAAACCATGGGTGGATTTGTGGGAACACCCAGGCTCTTCCCATAAAATGCTTCCCTGGGGCAGAGTAACGAATTGCGCTACTTTGCGTTACTCCAGAATGGTCAAGCCACTCAGGGCCGCGCAAGGTGCCCTTGCATGGCTTGATCAATCTCACTTAGGTTTTGAGTCAAGGGGACACACGGGTGACACAAAACCCTTGAAAAATATGAACCTGTGTTTGTGTGTGGCCCATAAGGGCTTTTCCTGGACTCAGACATAAGTAAGCAACTCTGTGTTGTACTTGTACTCTGCCTGAACTATACAGAACATTATTCAGAATAGCAGTCACTCCTTTCACTCTCATCCCTGGACATTTGTTCTCACAGTGTACCTCCACTCCTGTAGAGGTTAAATAGATGAGGGAACAAACACTTTATCATGAAGTGAGCACGTCTTAAAGGATGATCCCTGAGAGACCCTACATACCAGCTGTTTCACAGTTCATATTTGAGCAGAAACATTATACAGCCTGTATCTGCTCGTGGAGGAAAGATGAAAGACCAGATCATGATACTTCCTCCATCTGCTTTGGCATCATAAGAACCCTCAGGACAGAGACTGCCTGTGGATATGGTGTGGGGAAACTGGACTGATTGCTGGAGGCCCCTCACCTTTTGCCCCCATTTTTTAGCTGCTTCTGGTGTTTTCTGACTCTGACTGTGCCCTGGGCACTGCTAACCAGTCCCAGGGCCAGTGCTATGTTTAAAATGGTAATATGTAAATTAGGCATAATTATAATTGGCTTTGACAACCTACCTAAAAGTCCCTAGTATATGGTAGGGCATATAGGTTTAGGGACCTCAGCATAGTTAGTGCATCCATGGGTGCACTACTGTGGAGTGCAGTGCCATTTTAAAGGCAGGTCTGCCATGCTAGCTGCTTTTAAGTTAAAAGTAACCACAAATTCAACTTTGCAATTAAAAGTATTTCCAAAGAATCGAACAGCCTTATTTTTGCATACACTTCACCCTAAGGTCTGCCCTAGATGCCCCCAGGTTTCGGTGGAGTGTAAATATAAGCAGAAACTTTATAAAAGATATTTTATAAGCCCTGGTGAGGGAAAACAGCCAAATTTGTTTTCCCCCATTGTAGTCAATGGGCCCCATATGCTAACATGAAGAGACTTTGGGCCGTATTTATACTTTTTGGCGCACAACTGCGCCAACGCAGTTGTGCGTCAAAATATTTAACGCTAGCTAACGCCATTCCAAAGCGCCATGCGGGCGCCTTATTTATGGAATGACGTTAACCAGCGGAGCTGACTGGTGTGCGTCAAAAAAAATGACCCACACCAGGCAGCGCCGGCGTAGGGGAAAATGGAGCTTGGGCGTCAAAGAATGGGGCAAGTCGGTCTGAGGCAAAAAATCTGCCTCAACCCGATTTGCGCCATTTTTTTTTACTCCCACCCTCCATTGACATGACTCCTGTCTTAGCAAAGACAGGAGTCATGCCCCCTTGCCCAATGACAATGCCCAGGGGACTTCTGTCCCCTGGGCATTGTCATTGTGCATAGTGGCATGTAGGGGGGCACAAATCAGGCCCCCCTATGCCAAAAAAATAAATAAATATATACTTACCTGAACTTACCTTAAATTCCCTGGGATGGGTCCCTCCATCCTTGGGCGTCCTCCTGGGGTGGGCAAAGGTGGCAGGGGGTGTCCCTTGGGCATGGGAGGGCACCTCTGGGCTCCTTCCGAGCCCACAGGTCCCTTAACGCCTGCCCTGACCAGGCGCTAAAAAATGACGCTAAATCGGCTGGACGTCATTTTTTTTGACCCGCCCACTCCTGGGCGTCATTTAGACTGCCCAAAGGGTGAGCAAGGATTCATTTACTGAGACCTTGAGGAGGCCTGGTGGGGGTTTTGGCCTATTGCTAAGTGTAGGTATCTACCTGACGTTACCAATAATCCACTTTCCAATAAAGAAGAACTGACAAAGTATACAAGAAGAATATCTGTTGTATTTCTTTCTACCTGTTGAAATGCATTGCTAGAGGATGTTCAGTTTTAAGGGTCAGAAAAAGGAGCAAGTACACAGAGTAATAATTCATTTGTTAGTGCAGCCCAATTAATTTGTTAGTGGAGCCCTACTCATTTTAGGAATTTTGTTTAGAACTAATATGATTTAACCCTGTCAAAAAATACAATCCTCTGCGTGGTTTGGATGAACTATCTTTGAGAGAAAATCATTTTGCCTTATTGTTGCCTTAATGTTTTTATCATTCACCTATTATGTAACTCTAAAAGAAAGACCCAGAAAAGAATCCTCCAAGTGTCTTTTTCCTAACCAACTAAATACCTGAGGCAGACATCGAGTACCGTTCAATTGAAGGTGACAAACACAACACACCCATATTATATACTGTGAAACAAGTCTCCAGCACACAATCACACTTATTTAACTGCCTAAATGCTAAATGAGGGCATTAAAAAGCAGCAACATTTTAGTCTACATGCTGTGCAGATGAAGCCATATTCTAACATAGATAACTCTACAAGTAAAAAAGAACACTGCTATTGTCGCGTGGGCTCTCATTATTCTAAATGAGACTACTGGATTTCTAGGTAGCAGGATCTATAACGGTGTGGGGGACTGAGCCTGACCCACGGGTAAAGAACTCTGTCACCCTAAATCCGGGTTTTGCTCCGGCTAACTAGCAGTGCCTCATTTCTCCCATGTGGAAGGAATGATTCGGCAGCCGAGCGCATGACATCTTTGGAACTTCTCAGGGAAGTCGTGGTTACTCAGATCCAAACCAACTCTCTTATTTCCAATATGATCTCATATACAAATGACAAAGACAGTATAAGTTTTATATAATGTTTTTAATAAAACTACTGTATTTTAGATATTAAGTCGTGAGCCGCAATAACCAGAACGATACAACACAGTAGGATTGAAATAGTCACCAGGAGAGTAAAACATAAGAACAAAGCTATCATATTGTCTAACAGTTTCTACTCTCCCTCTGCTTGTTCTATTTAGAGCACAGCATGTTAAGCTTCTAGCTCGCCTATTAGAATCACTGTGGAGACATCAGCCCTCATACCTGAGCAAAGACCTGTGATCTTGGTTCAGCATCTGCAATGAGGCAGTCAGCGTCTAGTTGTGGTTCCCTGGTCGGAATCTCCCTCTTGCGTGTATTGGGACAAGGAAGTGATTTTATAACTAACATGTCATCGTGATCACAAAATGTCCCTACGCAGGAATGCCAAGTCTAAACTCCTACCACGTCTATCGGCAATGTACCAGACTGTATCCTTGACTGAAGCACAGAGTAAATATGTTATGGAGAACTCCAGTGCTGAAGTAGGCAAAACAGTGTGATATGAATAAAAAACAACACCGTAGAACTGGCTATTTGAAAAATAACAGTACGAAGCCTAATAAAAAGCATGTAGAGCAAAGTGCACAGAGGCTCTAAGCTGTCAGCAAATGAATAACATATATTCAGGGCAAAGTGCACAAAGGCCTAAAGCCTGAAGCTAAAGCGCAATGAATACGTAAAACTAATCACACTACACTATAGGGAATGTCAAGATGAACAATTTGGAAGGCACACTGTCAGATTTGACACATCTCCAAGCTCATCTTCTATTGAGGAAACAAGATGAATCTTTTCTTCAGGAACCAAGATGTACCTTATTTCATGCAGTGGCCTCCTGAAGAATGCATGTTGGGCTTAAAGCTTGAGGTAACATTCAGGAAGTGTAGAATGTACTATTCATATGGAGCAGTATTTCTGACAAGAAAAGAGACAACATACGCCTTTTAATCCTACACTACCCCATGTTTGTAGGAGCAAAAACAGGGAGAATTGTGCGAAGGATGTGATTTAGGGGTCACCAGAAGTCGAAGCTGCGACCCCTGGCTTATCCTTTGTTACCCCTGCCTCAAATCTCGTCAGGAACCCGGATTAAATAGGGCTCATTCTGAATCTTGTTTTATTTCCATTCTTCTGACCCCTTTGACTCTGTTAAATTTTCACTTTCTTTTTGCATGTCCACTCCATTTTAATTTAGAAAGTGTCGACATGTGAAATACTTTCAAAACAAAACAATAATGAACTTTACAATATAAATGTGAAAACTGACAGAGGTTGGAGGGTTTTCAGTAATCCTGTTATATGCTGCAGTAAGGTATTTAAACTTTAAATTTAAAAAAGTAAAAGGTGACAGCCCAATCCACACAGCGTATTTGTATATTAATGACCCAACAATATATCTCCTGCAGAGATTCCAGCATTTTTCCATGAAAAAAACTGAAATGGTTATATTCATGCATTTGGAGGAATTTGGAGATTTTTAAACAAATAATATTTTTCTGTGGTTTACTGTAAAGAAGCATACAGTGAAAAGAAAAAACACACATCTCTCCTACCCAACCCTACATCACTAACATCAATGGCCTACAAGCAATCTAGAATGTGCTTTGTTTGATAACATCTGTGGAGGGGTTTGAAGTCCATTGTGACACCATTCATTGGAAGCACCCTTTAATGTTTATAAAAGTCTTTGTGCTGGTAACCGCACAATATAGAGTGCACTGCAAAGACACTGCAGAGGCAATGTACATTTGGTATCATTTTTTGAGAGGCCACCAAGGTTAAAAGTCGGATGATGTCACTTCCTGTGACATCATTCAGGTCTAAAATAATGCAAGTTCATTCCCTGTGATGTATTAACATTTATGTCACTTCCACTCCTGCAATTTTGGTGAATTGAAGTGCATTGATAGAGATAGTTTTGAAAGCACAAATCTAAATCTCTCTTCTCTCGGTTAGTAATTTGAATTGCAGAACATCCGATTTCACTGAAAAATACATTCTTGAAGATCTCGAAGTCAAGACTTGTAAGCACTATGGACCACACCAAGTCAGAGGTCTAAAAGTAAATAAGGGGCCATTACCCAAAACTGGAGTAACAAAAGCCCCTGCAGTCCCTGGGGTGCAGGGGGCACTGAGCTCCAGGTGGGCCCCTCACCACAGTACACTGTGCAAGGGTAGTGGGCCCTGGCCTGAAAGCTCCTGACTGTGTCGTGGGGCCGCCCTGTACTTTGCAGGGAGGCCCCTTAAAGTTTCATTACGCCACAGTTACCCACATTATGTACAGTGCAGTGAGCCAGATGTGTGTTAAAACATAAGCTTCGGTCTCTGCATGGTCTGACCTTAAATGACTCAATCTCGGATGTTCTGCAGCAAGATATTGAATTCTCTTGAACCAGAGAGATTTCACAGAAGACACAAGACACTAAGGCCCATATTTATACTTTTTTTTGTACCCCATTTGCGTAATTTTCTGACGCAAAAGCGGTGCTAACTTACAAAATATAATTGTATTTTGTAAGTTTGCGCTACTTTTGCATCAAAAAGTGACGCAAATGCGGCACAAAAAAAGTATAAATATGGGCCTAATTCCCCTACTGTGCCCATCTTTCTTCCTAAAATCTCTTCATAATACTGGCAAACATTGATCTTTTCTCTCTTCTTCCTATAGTCTAGCACTTTCAGTCTCCAAGTAATCACAGCTAAGCCTCATAACAATTCTAGTGTTATTAGGTCTTGTGTTAGCCATGACCTTTGGATTTTACTAAATGTATATGCATAGTATGCTTACCTATTGAGGTTTCCGCCCTGCACACTTCATCCATTGATCTCTGTCATTCACATTTTTCTCCTGTCCACTACTGCACCCAGCATTGGGCAATAGGTCCACCCACTTCAGCCACTGGCTAACATCAGTGTGAGTGATGGCAGTCAGACCTTTCACAAGGAGCTGATCCACACACAAAGTTCTCTTAAATGAAACTGACAAATGTTGCAATGTGTGCTTTTTGAGACATAGACTTAGTTTTGCTTTCAGCCATTTTTTATAGGATTTAAGAGGGCCCAGCAGCTTCCACAACAATAAAGGTTTGCAAAAACCATGACAAAACAAGCATTGACAAAGCAAAAATGCTGGCGACCATTGAAGACCTACTGACTTTAATAGTAGATAGAAATCCCCTTTCACTGGCCTTAGGTAATATGGAGGTTTCTACCATGGAGGGGATTCTTGAGAGATGGAACAAAGAATGCTGCTGCCAGTTCTTTTCTGACATACTACCACCCCCAAAAATCAATCACCACTTCAGAGGTACACATATTAACACAGAGAACCGCTGACAATGGTGGGGATTTTTACACCAGCTTGGCACACTCCTAGCATCCATCACCTCTAAATCATGCATCTGGAAAAGATGTTGTATGAATTGTGGCCATCATCTCCTCCTGCCAATCTCTAAACGAGGGCATGGCTGATTTATCATAAACAGGCAGCTAGCTAAATGCAATGGTGTTCAAAGTACATTTTGCACTTTCAAAGTTTACATAAGTAAAATGCTATCCATTATGTTAAATATGTTTGCAAGAGGCTCTCACCCCAGATGGATCATAGTAGTGCAGATATGCAGGGTCCTCTCTCAGAATAAATTTTCGCACTTTCCAGTTTTTTCTCCGATGTCCCTTAAAATAGATTACAAACGACGTTATTATCAACACGTTTATTTACCTTACTAACAACTTTACATGCAGTGAAGATAATGCTTCATTTCATAAGAGAGAAAATGTTTTCAATATGAAACATAAATTACAATCAAGCCCTGGCAACAGCAAAAACTGGTGATGAACAGGGGCGTAATATTTGTTTTAAGCAAGGAAACAGGTGGCAGGGTGGGACCGCCAGTACTTCTCACTTTACTAATCTATCAGATCGACATGGAAAAGGAAACCCCACTAAAGGTAGACTAAGACTCCGAAAGCGTACGACACGAGGCTAAAAGGGAGGTGTTGTATCCTCTGTGAAGATCCACGAAGAAGTGGGTGGGAACTGTTGGGAATGATGTTCCTAAGATTTTTCATTTTATGGAACCATCCCCTGTAATTTTTATGTAAAACACAACAGTTTCTGAATAGCAAATTTTGGCTGTGTCCTGCACAGGACTCAGGAGGATGAGGGGTATCTCCCTGGTTTTGGGCAGAGTGCAGTGAACAGACAGTAAAAGATTAAAGAAGCAGTGGGCAGGCCTAAACATTCCCTGCTCGCAACGATATGAACATGTAGAATGGGTTAGTTTGCCGGCCTAGCGGCTGCTGAGACACTCTTTATGGTTCCAACTCAGGGGCGGCTCCTCCGCTAAGGTAGAGAAGCGTCGCTCCACTCATTTTCTCCCAAAAGGAAAAAGAAGATGATAATAACGTACAATACGTTATTATCATTTTATTTTTCATTGTGGGGCTGGGCAGGGCTGGGCTGGAGGGAGGGGGCCCTTCGAGGGCTATGTGCATAGGTTTGGTTTGCCAGGTTCGAAAGACATGTGTACTTGGCATGTTCTCTACCTGGCTGTAAAGAACAGCCAGGTAGAGAACATGCACAGGCTCCCATTCCCAGTCTGAGCGACGAAGCAGGCCACTCAGACCAATCATGACACTGCGTTCAGCAGCGTCGTGATTAGCTAGGAGCCTGTGCAGCCGGGGAAAGGAAGAGGACAGAGGGGAGACGAATGCGTCTCCACTCGAAGGTAAGTGTTTTAAAAAAAAAAAAACATTTTAAAGCCCCCAGACCAATCCTGTTTCTTTGCGCTGTGTTCTGCCCCACCACCCCTTTTCAGTGGCAGCCACCACTGCTGCAACTAGCCATATTGTTTTTGTTTTAATCTATTTATTGTTGTTTTTCTGTAGAAGCATCACATACTACTTTGTTTATGCTTTATAGAGGGTATAATGACAATGACAGTGATATACATATTTTGCTTATCAATGAGTAGGAACAGTGCAGTAGGAATTTCAGATTGCATGTTAACAGTCTCGGTGTATATATCTTTTGCAATAGCCATATCCGCCGACTACATTTGTCAGGCAGCTGTACGTTTCTCAGGATGGTGATATAATCATGTGACAGTTTCAACAAGTGACACATGTGGTGTCAGCAACAATACACAGTAGTTTTATGCCTAGACAATGACATTCCAACAGTCTATTTCAAATGTGAACAGATGGGAGCATAACAATAACAAGTATGCTTACATGTCATTTTACATGTCCATCCCCTAATATAATTTATTAATGAATTTGTGTCATCCAAATGATGCATGGCAAAAAAAAAACAGGTGTAATGCATGAATCACCGGTGTGTGTCAAAGAGCCTCGCAGGTACATAAGGAACAGTTTTGATTAGTGCCCCCCATCAGTCTGTGTTGGCTGGGGATGGCCGTGAGTCATGTGGTGCCGGTATTTCTGGGGAGTCAGTGTGAAGGCCCACTGCTATAGAATCCCACCCGCTAGCCACAGGCCTCACACCACAGTGCCACACTCTCGGCTTGTGCCCAGTTCATGAGTGAGCAAAGCCAAGCCATGAAGTGTGCAGGATCTGATGACTTGTGATCAGGGGCTTAGCCAGCAGGAGCCCCAAGTCAATGAATCAAGATGTAAGCCTATGTTTCTTGCTTCTGTGATATAGACCTAATATGTATACCTCCCATGTGTTAGTAATGGTTCTGTCTGTTCAGTGCATTAGATGCCGCATTACTCCATCCCAGTATGCCCGCAAGTGAGAACAGGCCAATAGTATGCATACTATGTCCGCATTAATCAATTCACAGCGTGGATATGTGGCATTTGAGGTGCCAAAATACCTGTTAATATTGAAGGGGGTGAGGTACGCCCTATGTACAATATACAACTGTATTACCCAAAACCGTGCATTTCGTTGGACATAGGTGAGGCTCTGCAATATGCTAGACCATTCTTTATCTGAACAAGGGCGGGTAAGGTTTGATAGAGCGTTCCGTCTTAATAAATTACCTGTATCTGGACGCTCTTGGGTCGATGAATCTTTTGACCAAGTGGGGCTCTCTTCACCCGAGAGTAATCAATTTAATCAAATCAATAATCAATAACGAACATAAGCAATGCCCTGATCAACATAACACTTCACAATTAATCCAGAAAACATTTCGGCGAACCATGACCTTTCGGCCATGAATAACCACACTTGTTCATTCAAAGTTAATGAATTTATTTCCCTATATTAACAAAGCTAGCACAATATAAATGTGTCTCAACACCAAATGATATATGTAAATGAACATTAATAGCTGTCCATAACGGCGAAAAAGATGCAATCTATGCAGCATTTGAATAACAATGCATTCGATGATAGCAACGCAAACCACTAAAACTATAATCTGTAATGGGCTAATTGCATACATTAGTCAGCATAACAAGGTCTCAAATTGCATCGTGCATCAAATGAATCCTCATCTAACCTCAAATTAGCATCTGCATGTGGGACTTCATGCAAAAAACAATTTAGCAACATTAATTTGGAAAACTCCTAACTAGGGCTCTTATAAAAAATCAGCAGTTGGTTACCTAAAAAGAAACACAATGCAATTGTACATTTTCCTTTCATATTTACCAAATTCAATCAGCATTCAAGGAAGTCTTCGTCTCACAGGTACCGGTTTCGATCAGCATGGGACGGGGGCAAAGGGGCAGGGTGGACGGGGCAAATGCCTCACAGCGGCAAGATAAAAGGACAAAACTACTACTTCATGCAAAGGGGCAAATCGATGTTAAAGTCTCTAGGGCGAGAATTACTTAAAGTCTCTAGAAGATAGCAAAATGACGAGGTCGGCAAGATGGGCCATAATGGCTGCAATGGGCAATAATGTTCGATGTCCTCAATGGGTGCAATGGGTAATGGCCGCTGGCTAATGGCAAATGGCTGTAATGTCCGGGTAATGGCCGCTTTCTTCTTGTGCACCAGGTTTAAATAAACAACAGTTCAAATCCAGTAGGGTCTTCCATTGGAGGGTTCATAGGTTGGCTTCAAATTGTCCAATCAAAAACAACAGTTCACAAGCTTCTACCTAGGCATACATTATCCTTGGAGTCGGGAACATAAGTTGCAACATATTTTACCAATTAACTCACTTTCAGAGCGTCCATTGTCTGCACCTGCAGATTGACCTTGGAGCAAAGAAGAAGATGCCAGGCTGGCACGAAACCTTAAAGATAAGCATGTGAACCGATCTCACTGGAAAAGTACAGCTTCAAGCAAGAATACACGTTTATTAGCACATTGGAAAAACACGAGCATCTAAACCGTGAGACAAGGCAACTAGGCCGAAGCCTCCACTAAAGTTATGCTAAGTTAAAACATTTCAAACAAGCAAATCATGGCACACGTTTACGGTTATGTCAGATTAGTACAATTCTAATACATCACGTTATATAAAGCACGCTTATAAATGTTGGCAAACTACTCTGAGGGCACATTTGTCCCCGTACAATCTTTATTAGTTCGGTTAAAGTCACACTTGATTATTGCAGCACTACGTTTATGCGCTAATAAATGTAAAACCTTCATTTCTGCGTCATCAATCCCTCCTCTGATGACTACTTGTCATCACACAAAACTATTCCCACAAATTTTATTCCATTAAAATTCTGTCAGTTCTCTTTGCCTTTTAGTTCCCCTTGTTCTTGCCTTGTATTCTTCTGCCATTCTTTTCATAATTTTCTCTTCCTTCCTTCTCTTAATTCTTGCCATGATCATTAGTATTCCCCTCTTTATTCCCCAAATCCCAAAGATGCAAATTAGTACTATTAGTATTCCCTGTATTATTTTTAGTAATATTCCATTCAAAATGCCACCAAGCAAATTTCCCACTGAAGCAATTCCCTTTCCAACCTTCTCCCAAACTCCTGGTTCTTTCAATTCCTTCAAGTCTGCACTCTCTTTTGTTAGATTTGCAAGCATTGTTTTAATCTTCACACTGTTGTCTGGTATATACGTGCAACAGTGACGCGCACCAAGCATTTTGCAAACGCCGCCATCCTTTGCTAAAAGAATGTCTAGGGCAAGCCTGTTTTGAAGAGTCATAGCTCTTTCTGCTGCAAGTTCAGCATCCATCAGGATTATAGCACCTGAAAACTTTGTCAACATGTTATCCACTATAGTAGACAACTTTCTTATTTTGATGGAATTCAACACAACTCCCAATGAAGGAATCATGGCTCCAAATATATCTCCTACCACAGCAGCTGCGGTCTCTCTTTTCTGGATACGATGAGATCCAGGCGTCTTTGGAATCACTGATAGGTCATCCAGTTGATAAACCTTTGGGAACACTATACCCAAATAACATCTCCCCCACCATCCCTTTGGAAGACGATAATAGGCATTATGCCCACAAATGTAATATACACCAGGTATGACAGGATCAAGTCCGTTCAGCATGAATGTCCATTTGGCCTTAAAGATAAACGTATGTTTACATTCACTCGCTCCCACGAAAATGTTATCATAATAAGATTCACCTCGATATATACAAAATTTCCCTACATGCCAAGCGTCTAAAGCTATTCTTCCTTGTGTTTTTATTGCAGCAAAAGCATAATTATCTACTGAAGTCCTCTTACTTAGCTCTTTTTCTAATTTCGCATTCATTTGTGCCCTTCTATCATCTGTGCGATCTAAAAAGCTTATTTCTACAGCTGAGAGCGAGCAGGTAAGATTTTCCCTATGAGCGTGAGCTGTTTCAAAAGGTTGCATTGGCTCGAAAAATTCCCTCATTATTTTAGCATCCCAATCTTTAGCAATCTGGCTTAGTTGCGTTATTATAGGAACATATGCAAAGGTAACATCATAATTTGAGTAAAAATACTGTATGTTAGTTTGACCATAAAATCTAGAAGTTACTATACTACATGTAATCCCATATGTAAGAGGCATGTGGTGATAAGTCACCCCTTCCGTTACAGATGTCGGTATCTGTGTACACACATAACAATCTTTCGCATCCATAGTCTCAACATATTCTGTTAGTAGGCGATAGAAAACATTATACGAAAGTTCCTTCTTATCATGCAAGTGTCTCTCATCTAATTCTAGTCTTTTCAATGCGGTTAGTTCAGTGACAGTAACAGGAGCAGAAGTAGAAGCATCAATTTTCTCATTCTCACCCTTACCACGCGTTGCAAGCACTATTGCCATTATTATTAGTACACATGCAGTTATCAAGCCTATACACGCATATTTACAATATTTCACTCTACTGTTTTGTGTAGCGTACCTAGTCATGATCTGTATAGAATCAGAGAGCTAGAAGCACTTATAAAAGAAACGATTTAGCAATTAGTTACAAAGCTGAACGAGCGCAATGTTCACACAGTTCTCTTCAGGAGCCCAGTCACTTATCGGTTAGCAGCATTTGTCTCAATTCGGCAATTGTCTCAATTCGGCAATAACTCAGTCTTTTATCAGTTAGCAACGTTGTCTCAAATCGGGTTTAAGAGTCAATCAGGTTATCAAAGTCTTATCAAGTTAGCAAATGTCTCATCCGGTTTAGCAATGTCTCAGCTGGTTGTATCACGTTAGATTATAGCAAGCAATGTCATTTATCAGTTTTTTTTTTTTTTTTTTGTTTTTTTTAATCAATAGTGTCCATAAAACTTTTCTTTTCTATTGGTATCTCTTCTTCTTCGTTCTCGAGGCTAAGAGATACAAATTCGTCGGTCCAATCGTCATTCACTACATATGCCCATTCTGGACGGGAATACCTCCTGTTTGGTATTCTTTTCCTTTTCAATTTTGCATCTCTCTTTGATTCTGCCTCACTGGTACTTTCCTCTTTGGCCAAGTCTTTTTCTTCACTTGATGTTGGTACCACGACAGACACTTCCTTTCTTTTCTCTTTCACTCTTGGCCCTTCACTGTCGTTCAACTTTTCTCTAGTTCTTAATTTTACTGGTGATATACTTGGTCTTCTCTTTGCACTGTGTCCACTTGATGGACCTGCGATCTCTTCTGAGGAAGTTTGAACAGTTTCGTTCTGTTCTGCCTTGTCCCCTCCTTCTGGGGAGACAATCAGGTTTTCTTTTTCTTTTTCTGTACCGTCTGCTTCTGGGAAAGCCCTCCTCTGATCAGGCTCTCCTGCTTCTTCACCTCTTTCGAGCCCTTTGTCACCGTTACTTTCTTCAGGCTCTTTGTCACTTTCAGCTGCTTCAGGCTCTTTGTTACCTTCAGCTGCTTCGTCGCTGTCTGAGGTTTCTCCTTGGTCTTCCCCAAGTGAATCGGTTGTTTCGTCCTCAGAGAATATTTCTCTCTCCTCTATTTCTGCCTGTTCGCTTCTAGTTCTGTTTTGCTCTGTCTCAGCGCTCAGCACTTTGTTATCAGGTACTGGCAGTTTCAGCGCTTCAACTTCCTCATCTGTGGGACACAACACTTTCTTTGTATGACTGGCGTGAATCCAGTTGGGAACTCCCGCACATTTCACAGCGGTAGTGGTCGTCAGGATCACTTGGAAAGGGCCTTTCCAACGGGGTTCCAGACACGACTTCCTCACATGCTTCTTTATCACGACCCAGTCACCAGCTTTCAGTGTGTGTCCTGGACCTTGGATCGGTGGCAAGGTGGTTGCTTCCACCTGGTGAGAGAAAGAGCGAACCACGTCAGCCAGACCTTTGCAGTAGTCTAACACCATATCATCTGTAATGGTCAAAAGCACGTTTGCGGGAACTGCAGGAAGTCTCATGGCCCTGCCCATGAGAATTTCGTGCGGGGACAATCCAGTCTTTCTGTCAGGGGTGTTTCTCATTGACATTAACACCAAAGGCAATGCGTCAGGCCATTTCAAATTTGTCGATGCACATATTTTCGCCATTCTTGATTTCAGTGTACCATTCATTTGTTCCACGAGTCCTGAGGCTTCAGGGCGATAGCTACAATGCAGTTTTTGCTCAATGTTCAGCGCTGCGCAAAGTAACTTTATCACCTCGTTATTGAAGTGACTTCCTCTATCCGATTCTAAAGAGATCGGGAATCCGAAACGTGGTATCAACTCCCTCAACAATAGTTTTGCAACTGTAAGGCTGTCATTTCTACGTGTGGGGTATGCTTCAATCCAGTGACTAAAAATGCACACAATCACCAACACATACTTCAGACCTCCATGCACAGGCATCTCAATAAAGTCCATCTGCATTCTGCTGAACGGGCCACTCGCCCTGCCAATGTGGCTCATGTTCACAACCGTTCCCTTTCCTGGGTTCATCTGCTGACAAATGACACAACGATGGCAAACTGCTTCTGCAGCTTGACGGAATCTGGGGTTAAACCAATCAGTTTTGAACAATCTTATCATGGCATCTCTCCCTAGGTGAGCCTGCCCATGATAGAACCGCGCTAGCTGCGATAAGAGACAATTTGGTAAAACAAATTTTCCCTCATTTGAAACCCATAACTCATCTGGTCTCCTTGTACATTGTGACTTAATCCAGGAAGCTCTTTCATCCTCCCTGACGCTATTCTGTAATGCTTTTAGCTCATCCATTGTATCCACGACCTTCAAGGCAAATGCTTCAGCTGGTTCGAGGTCTGGCTCACTTATCAAATTCCATTCATCCCTGAGCAATATACAGTTCAAGGCACAAAATCTTGCGACTTGATCCGCATATGCATTTCCCAGGGAAACATAGTCCTGTCCTTTTGTATGAGCACTACACTTTACCACTGCAATTTCGGCTGGCATCTGAATGGCGTGTAACAATTCCCTTATTCTCTCCCCGTTTTTCACTGGGGACCCTGAAGAGGTCAGGAAACCTCTCTGTGACCATAATTGCCCAAAGTCGTGCACAATTCCAAACCCGTACTGACTATCAGTGTAAATGGTAACCTTCATCAATGTAGACAGTTGGCATGCTCTTGTAAGGGCTACAAGCTCTGCTACTTGAGCGGAATAGACTCCTTGAAGCCAGGACGCTTCCAAGACACCTGCTACAGTACATACAGCATATCCTGCTTTCAATATTCCCAATGCATCACTTAGACATGAACCATCAACAAAAACAATTTGGTCATTTTCATCAAGCTTAGTATCCTTAATGTCAGGTCGGGGTTTTGTGCAAAATTCAGTCACCTGAAGGCAGTCGTGCTCGACGTCTTCAGCGTTCTCAATTTCAGCATTTTCAGCGGGAAGCAAGGTTGCTGGATTCAACGTAGTGCACCTTTTCAGCTGCACATTCGGTGAGCCCAGAATTATTGTTTCAAACCTTGTGAGTCTTGCTCCAGTCATGTGTTGCGTTCGGGAGGGGGTCAAAAGTATCTCAACTGAGTGAGGGACCATGACTGTTAATGGGTGTCCCATCACTATTCCTTCACTCTGAGTGAGGCTCATACCAACTGCTGCTACAGCGCGCAAACACCCTGGCAGTGCTGCTGCGACCGGATCCAAAGTAGCTGAAAAATACGCTACTGGTCTGTTTATGCCACCATGGGCTTGGGTCAAGACAGACAAAGAACATGCATCACGTTCATGACAAAACAATGTGAAAGGCTTTGTGTAATCAGACATACCTAAAGCTGGAGCCCTGCACATGCATTCTTTCAATTCAATAAAAGCATCCATCTCATCTCCTTTCAGCTCAATTTCATCCAAGGCATCCTTCTGGGTCAGTTTCAGTAAAGGCTTTGCTAGAGTTGAGAAGTTGGGAATCCACTGGCGACAGTAGCTCACCATCCCCAAAAACTTCCTCACCTCCCTCCTTGTCTTTGGTGGACTCATTTGAAGTACACTTGTTATTCTTTCCTTCATTATTCTCCGTGACCCTTTCTCTATTTGATGACCCAAGTATTTCACTTTCTTCTGACAGAATTGCAACTTTGAAGGAGACACCTTGTGTCCATTCCTTCCCAAATGGTTCAGTAGAGCAATGGTGTCGGCTGTGCAGCCACTTTCTGTCTTAGATGCAATCAGTAAGTCATCAATGTACTGTACTAGGGTTGACTCGAATGGCAATTCTAACGCTTCCAAGTCTTTCTTTAGAATCTGATTGAAAATTGACGGTGACTCCGAAAACCCTTGAGGAATTCGACACCAACTGTAAACTCTGTCTAAGAATTTGAAACAAAAGAGAAATTGGCTGTCCTCATGAAGAGGCACCGAAAAGAATGCTTGTGACAAGTCGATGACTGAGAACCACTCGGCATCACAAAGGATTTGAAACATTATCACAGCTGGATTCGGTACTACAGGGCAGCATTTAATTATGATGTCATTTATTTTCCTCAAGTCCTGCACGATTCGGACCTTTCCACTCGGCTTTATTAGTCCCATGATTGGTGAATTACATGGACTGCTTAACACTTCTTTCAGTACTCCCAGTTTTACAAACTCGTCAATGAGTTGGGCGACTTTCATGAGGGTGTCTTGTGCCATGTGGTATTGTGGGGTCTGGGGAAAGGTTACATTGGGTTTTATGGTCACTTTCACTGGTTCCACTCCTTTCACCAATCCCACCTCTTTTCCTGACATATCCCACACTTCCTTTCCGACTGTTTCCCGTAATTCAGCTGGAATATCCTCTTCAGTTATCATCGGAAAAAGGTTAATCAGAGGATATTCTTCATCGACAGTTTGCATCTCATCCCCTTCTACACTGTCCCCTTCTTCCCCATCACTGCTCGTCTGAATTCTAATTCCATCGTCCAAACACATAATCGAACATCCCAATTTGCACAATAGGTCTCTCCCTAACAGTGCTATCGGGCTTGAGTCACATACCACAAAACTATGTGACCCTTGATAGTTACCAATTCTGACTGGTACTGGATCTGTGATTGGGTTCGTCAGGTGCCTGTTTGCTACTCCCACTACTTGAACTGTTCTCCCTGAGAGTGGCAAATTTGGTACTTCAATGCTCCTAACAGTTGAACATGTGGCTTGTGCCAATGTTGGGTTGCGACCATTCTGTACTCCCATTACGGTTGGATCTAGAATCATTCCCGTACTGTTGTCACTGCTGTAGTACCTTGGGACCTGCGGCTGATAATTTTCTGCTGTTTTCAATATAGGCACATCTGGATATATTCTCCTAACCTGCGGTATATGCGGGGTGAACAGTAAACTCGGGTCCTTAGATCCCGATGGCGTTTCTGAATTCGGAGTTTCATTATTCTGTACCGGTGCCGGAGGGGCAGAACTGGTACTTGGACCTTGTTCACTCTCTGCATAAGGTGGTGGACGGTCATTCAGCAATTGCATAATGAACTCCTCATCCTCTGACTCGTCTTCTCTATCTTTGGAACACCTCCTGTTTGTCTTACAGGTAGCTTTCTTGCCTGTCGCCTCTTCTTCCTTAGCAATTGCGGGAAACAATTTTATCCCCTGCAATATATCTGACCTCCACACCTTCTGTGCATTATCCCACCTAGCGTCCGCTAGTGTCTTTTCTACCTTTCTTATCCTGGTCTCGAACTTCTTTTGCTGTTGCTGTCTAGCCATTAGTTCCCAAATCGCTAGAGCCTCAAACTGTGCTGGCCTTGGAGGTACCTTCATGTCGTACATCGCGAATCTCAAATTCTCTAGGATCCTTATATTGAATGTCCCATGGATCGGGAACGCTACGCTCCCATGTTTCTCTGTCAGCTTGTGCCATTGCTTTAGCCAAAGGCACGGAGCTACCCCCCTTTCCTCCATTACAATGTAAGCTGGTGTACCTTCGGGTGGCGTCTCCTCTCCTACGCTCGCTTTAATGTAAGACTCCCCCTTCATCGCACTCTTTAATGCTTTAAAAAATTTCATTTTCTCGTCTTTTATTTCACAAAATTTGTAATCAATAAGTGACTTTAATTCCCGGAATACTCTTCGCTTGCCTTTCCCCTTCCAATCGAGCCCCACGGACTGCGTCCAATCCGTGCGCGACCCTTCTCTGCAACCAACCTATCCCAGCGCGGCTCCTAGTGACGTCACACTCACACACACTGCGGCTGACAAAGCCTCGCGGCTTGTCCTCCTTCACTCAGCTCCTCTCGTAACAACTTCTGGCATGTATCGCGAGCAACCAAATAATAATAAAACAGATCTGTCGGTTTACTACTTTCAGTACTCCCAGTTTTACAAACTCGTCAATGAGTTGGGCGACTTTCATGAGGGTGTCTTGTGCCATGTGGTATTGTGGGGTCTGGGGAAAGGTTACATTGGGTTTTATGGTCACTTTCACTGGTTCCACTCCTTTCACCAATCCCACCTCTTTTCCTGACATATCCCACACTTCCTTTCCGACTGTTTCCCGTAATTCAGCTGGAATATCCTCTTCAGTTATCATCGGAAAAAGGTTAATCAGAGGATATTCTTCATCAACAGTTTCCATCTCATCCCCTTCTACACTGTCCCCTTCTTCCCCATCACTGCTCGTCTGAATTCTAATTCCATCGTCCAAACACATAATCGAACATCCCAATTTGCACAATAGGTCTCTCCCTAACAGTGCTATCGGGCTTGAGTCACATACCACAAAACTATGTGACCCTTGATAGTTACCAATTCTGACTGGTACTGGATCTGTGATTGGGTTCGTCAGGTGCCTGTTTGCTACTCCCACTACTTGAACTGTTCTCCCTGAGAGTGGCAAATTTGGTACTTCAATGCTCCTAACAGTTGAACGTGTGGCTCCTGTGTCAACCAAGAATGAAACACAATGACCCATAACTGTTCCCTCCACATACGGACCCTTTTGATCAACTTCCAAGGATGCTGCAAGCACACAATTTCCCTCCTCATCTGAACTTTCACTCTCCCATACATTGTTTATTCCATTCTCACTGTGTAATGGGAACTGTTGTACTGTGCCATTTGTATTCATCACCTGACTCGAGACCTGTGGAGGAACCATCACTTGCTGCTGACTCACTGGTGCCAAAGGTATTTGCATTTGCTGATTAGGTACCATGGGAAACTGCTGTTGCATTGGCTGCATTTGCATCATCTGCATACGGGGCATCTGCATCTGCTGCGGCTGCATGGGCTGTAATCCCTGCAGCTGATTTATGGTCTGAAAATTTGGGTTTGGACCTCTCATTTTCGGTCCCCTCATTGTCTGGAATGCATTGACATCATTGTTTTGCTGACCAACACCTGCACCTTCCTGCACCACCATCGGGCACTCGCGTTTCCAATGTCCGACGATTCCGCACACGTGACACGGCATCACCCTTTTCATTGCCTGCACACCATTCGGAATCGCAACAGTGTTCAAATCCGGACCATTACTTCCAAAGCCTCCTCTGCCTCTGCCTCTCGCCTGTGGCTGAAACACCATATTTCCCTGCGGCTGCGGCTGCGGTATCTGCTGTTGGAACCCTTGCAACCCTTGCAAACCTGTCTGAGCTGCTTTAAGTTGCATCATCATCACTTTCTCTTTCAACCTTTTCTGTTTCACTTCAATTTCGTCGCTACAGTATTTCGCATAATTCAACACCTCATCAATAGGTTTCGACTGCCAACAAATCAAATGCGTCTTTATCATCTGACTTATCTCTGGTCTCAGCCCTTCCACAAATCTAAACACAAAATGAAGCATGTCCTTCGCCTCTATTGTTTCCGTGCCACTGTAGTTCTTGAACGCCTTCAACAACCTCTCATAGTAACCATGAATCGACTCTTTAGCCTCTTGGGCAGTTCGATCAATCTTCTGCCAATCCACATTTTTCGCGGCAACCTTCGTCTTCAAATGCTCAATCACCTTATAGTAAAAGCTCATTACCATAGGTGATGGTGCACCCGTATCCCTGTCTCTCTCTGGTTCACTTGTCGGCCAACCTACAGCCCTTTTGCAGTCTTCCCACAAATCTGCCGGAACCACAATCTCAAAGAGGGTGTTCAGGTCTTCCCAGAGACATTTTGCAAGCTTCACAAACCTATCAGTCTGTTGATACCATTCAATCGGTTTCTCTCTCAGTTTGGGAAAATCATCCGTAAAAGACTGAATGTCGCTTCTGTGCCACGGTACATGTATTAATTTTCCCCCTGCTGTCTCCCTCATTGGTAACATAGTTATTGCATCACTACTCTGTGGTCTTTTCTCCTTATGCTCTGGGACACTGTCTTTCCTCTTTTCCTTTTTCTTTGCCCATCTACTTTCCCATTTGTCTAAGCACCTCCACACTTGTGCACTCTGCAGCAATTCTCTAAGGTGCGTTTTCATGCCTGCTGACCTCATGTGTTCAAAGTCTGTGGTCCCGAAATCCAATCTATAGCTCCTGCTCAAGTGTTTTGTCTTGTCTATCTCAACCCCGTTTTTGTCAGCTATTTCTTGCAACCTTCTATGTACCTTGTTCACTTCTCTCGTAATCCTGGGACATAGATACCTCAGCTCTTCTTCTGAGTAGGACTCTAACCTATTCAAACCCATAGTCCCTTCCACCAATTCTTCTGCTTCCATGTTCAACCTTACCCTATTCAGATAGTCTTCCCCCTTCCCACTGGCTGAGCTTTGTGTGGAATTCAGACTGTTGAACCACTGTGTCAGCTGTTGCGAATTCAACACCATCAGTGTAGCATTCACATCGACTGCCATTGATGGTTGCGGCAACTTTTCAGTGTTCGATGATAGCGGTATCATCAGTGGGGGACTCGACCTCACCACTGTTGACTGAGCACATATGGGACTAAACTCCATCAAGGACCCAGATCCAGTTGGCAGAGCCGCTATCGGAGTTGTCTCTGGAGTGTTTTCTATGCACCTCCTTTCCGTCCCACTCTGCACCATTGATCCTTGACCGCTCATACCTGAGTTAGGCTGAATGTACAAAGGTACCAGTGGACCTACAGTAATGGGTAGGGATATCGCATCTGGGTTCTGTCCTTTCCCCAGGTTCTGAGGCATGTTCATTCCGACACTATGGGTCATCATTGCCGGCATGCCCGTCTGACTCCCCGTCATCTGAGCATGTGCTGTTCCCCCCTGCATCTGCTTTTGAGGCATCAAAAACTGGGTTGATTCAGCTTGTGCCAATGTTGGGTTGCGACCATTCTGTACTCCCATTACGGTTGGATCTAGAATCATTCCCGTACTGTTGTCACTGCTGTAGTACCTTGGGACCTGCGGCTGATAATTTTCTGCTGTTTTCAATATAGGCACATCTGGATATATTCTCCTAACCTGCGGTATATGCGGGGTGAACAGTAAACTCGGGTCCTTAGATCCCGATGGCGTTTCTGAATTCGGAGTTTCATTATTCTGTACCGGTGCCGGAGGGGCAGAACTGGTACTTGGACCTTGTTCACTCTCTGCATAAGGTGGTGGACGGTCATTCAGCAATTGCATAATGAACTCCTCATCCTCTGACTCGTCTTCTCTATCTTTGGAACACCTCCTGTTTGTCTTACAGGTAGCTTTCTTGCCTGTCGCCTCTTCTTCCTTAGCAATTGCGGGAAACAATTTTATCCCCTGCAATATATCTGACCTCCACACCTTCTGTGCATTATCCCACCTAGCGTCCGCTAGTGTCTTTTCTACCTTTCTTATCCTGGTCTCGAACTTCTTTTGCTGTTGCTGTCTAGCCATTAGTTCCCAAATCGCTAGAGCCTCAAACTGTGCTGGCCTTGGAGGTACCTTCATGTCGTACATCGCGAATCTCAAATTCTCTAGGATCCTTATATTGAATGTCCCATGGATCGGGAACGCTACGCTCCCATGTTTCTCTGTCAGCTTGTGCCATTGCTTTAGCCAAAGGCACGGAGCTACCCCCCTTTCCTCCATTACAATGTAAGCTGGTGTACCTTCGGGTGGCGTCTCCTCTCCTACGCTCGCTTTAATGTAAGACTCCCCCTTCATCGCACTCTTTAATGCTTTAAAAAATTTCATTTTCTCGTCTTTTATTTCACAAAATTTGTAATCAATAAGTGACTTTAATTCCCGGAATACTCTTCGCTTGCCTTTCCCCTTCCAATCGAGCCCCACGGACTGCGTCCAATCCGTGCGCGACCCTTCTCTGCAACCAACCTATCCCAGCGCGGCTCCTAGTGACGTCACACTCACACACACTGCGGCTGACAAAGCCTCGCGGCTTGTCCTCCTTCACTCAGCTCCTCTCGTAACAACTTCTGGCATGTATCGCGAGCAACCAAATAATAATAAAACAGATCTGTCGGTTTACTACAGGAAGGGTAACACAATCGCTTCAGGACCTTAGGGATTTTTCACTAGCCTCTGCAGTTATTCCATCTTTCTCGGTCCCCACTTTCGCAAGCAAATCTGACCCGCAGACTCTGCTCTCAACTTGTCAATGATCTATTCTAGTGCACTTAGAATTTGTCAAAGCCCGAAGTCGAAGTTTTCTTTCACTCCCTTAACACACGTACCGACTCGTTGACCACGCCCGGTCAACCTATTAAACCGACCAGACCACAACATAAAACAAGTGTCTCATACACTTTTCAACATACTCCGGAGTCTCTTGACCTCGCAGGGCCCGTCTCAACAACAACAACAACAACCACGTGGACCTTTTTCTGCACAAAGCGCCACATGCACATGAAGTTCGACGACTTCCCTACTCTGACACTCGGAGTCGCACCTCCGCTATTCTCTAAAATCCTCGCAACCTTTTCAAACAATCTGCGGCAATAAGCTGTGCAAGCGCAAAACCCTGACTTCACTCATACTGTCACTAGTACCGCCAACGCCGATTTCACACCTCCATTCTCTCCATTCGCAAGCTCCCAGATCCCGGGAAAGTCGCGGGGAACTTAGGGCATCATCATTCTCTCAATCTGTTTTACCCAAGAAAAATCTAATTCAACACCATATACCTCTCGAGCGGGATCCCAAAAGTCGCAACCGTCCTCTGCTACCATCTACTGATAGAGCGTTCCGTCTTAATAAATTACCTGTATCTGGACGCTCTTGGGTCGATGAATCTTTTGACCAAGTGGGGCTCTCTTCACCCGAGAGTAATCAATTTAATCAAATCAATAATCAATAACGAACATAAGCAATGCCCTGATCAACATAACACTTCACAATTAATCCAGAAAACATTTCGGCGAACCATGACCTTTCGGCCATGAATAACCACACCAGTTCATTCAAAGTTAATGAATTTATTTCCCTATATTAACAAAGCTAGCACGATATAAATGTGTCTCAACACCAAATGATATATATAAATGAACATTAATAGCTGTCCATAACGGCGAAAAAGATGCAATCTATGCAGCATTTGAATAACAATGCATTCGATGATAGCAACGCAAACCACTAAAACTATAATCTGTAATGGGCTAATTGCATACATTAGTCAGCATAACAAGGTCTCAAATTGCATCGTGCATCAAATGAATCCTCATCTAACCTCAAATTAGCATCTGCATGTGGGACTTCATGCAAAAAACAATTTAGCAACATTAATTTGGAAAACTCCTAACTAGGGCTCTTATCAAAAATCAGCAGTTGGTTACCTAAAAAGAAACACAATGCAATTGTACATTTTCCTTTCATATTTACCAAATTCAATCAGCATTCAAGGAAGTCTTCGTCTCACAGGTACCGGTTTCGATCAGCATGGGACGGGGGCAAAGGGGCAGGGTGGACGGGGCAAATGCCTCACAGCGGCAAGATAAAAGGACAAAACTACTACTTCATGCAAAGGGGCAAATCGATGTTAAAGTCTCTAGGGCGAGAATTACTTAAAGTCTCTAGAAGATAGCAAAATGACGAGGTCGGCAAGATGGGCCATAATGGCTGCAATGGGCAATAATGTTCGATGTCCTCAATGGGTGCAATGGGTAATGGCCGCTGGCTAATGGCAAATGGCTGTAATGTCCGGGTAATGGCCGCTTTCTTCTTGTGCACCAGGTTTAAATAAACAACAGTTCAAATCCAGTAGGGTCTTCCATTGGAGGGTTCATAGGTTGGCTTCAAATTGTCCAATCAAAAACAACAGTTCACAAGCTTCTACCTAGGCATACATTATCCTTGGAGTCGGGAACGTAAGTTGCAACATATTTTACCAATTAACTCACTTTCAGAGCGTCCATTGTCTGCACCTGCAGATTGACCTTGGAGCAAAGAAGAAGATGCCAGGCTGGCACGAAACCTTAAAGATAAGCATGTGAACCGATCTCACTGGAAAAGTACAGTTTCAAGCAAGAATACACGTTTATTAGCACATTGGAAAAACACGAGCATCTAAACCATGAGACAAGGCAACTAGGCCGAAGCCTCCACTAAAGTTATGCTAAGTTAAAACATTTCAAACAAGCAAATCATGGCACACGTTTACGGTTATGTCAGATTAATACATCACGTTATATAAAGCACGCTTATAAATGTTGGCAAACTACTCTGAGGGCACATTTGTCCCCGTACAATCTTTATTAGTTCGGTTAAAGTCACACTTGATTATTGCAGCACTACGTTTATGCGCTAATAAATGTAAAACCTTCATTTCTGCGTCATCAGGTTCTGCTCCCATCTCTCATGCAGGGACTTGAGTGCTGGTACCGTGTGCACATGCAGTGAGCTGGTGAGCCTGCGCACTAAGTGTCGACCCATGCCAATGACATAGATTTATTGTATGTTTAGGCACATAGGCGGTTCACTAGCTATCTTGCCCGACAGCTGTCATAATGTGCCAGTTAGGGAGACGTGCAGCAAATGTTGCCCAGGGGCAGACCTGTTGCCTCTACCAGTAACTCGTAAGCCTAGAGTGAGCTGTCTTCATACAGATCTCCCATTGTCAGCACTGCCGCCGCTAAAGAGGCCAGCTCTGCTGCAGCAGTAAAACGGTTCCCACGTGGCGTGCTCTGTATTGCCGGAGCATAAGGCATGATTGATTTGGTAATATTTAAGCTGCTCCTAAAGCATTTGTATGCCACAAGCAATAGGGTCAGCTGAGGTAGAGGGAGTAATTGCAGGGGTGGAACAGCCAGAGCACACCATGGGCCCAGGCCATCAATAATGTGGCAGTGTCTACAAACAGCCATCTCTCAACCCACTGGAGCTGGCACACCAGGTAACATTGCTCAAAATTAGGGATAGCTAGACCCCCCATCCACAGGCTGGTACAATTTCTGAAGTGTCGCATGGCATCTGGAGTTGCCCCACATAAAGCATCTGACGATCCATTACAATGATCGAAAAAAGGAGGTGCGGACATACAATGGCAAATTAGCAAAATGATATAGGAACCAGGGGTGGGCTACCATTTTTAGCAGCGTCATCCTGCCTGCCATTAATAAGGGCAATGTCTGCCAGAAGGCCATCTGGGTGTGCAGTGATGTAACAGCTCACATTAGATTGCCCTCTAGGAGGTCTGACGATATGTTATGTATATTATGGCCCAGGTATCTAAACCTGTGTGGCTGCCAGACCAAATGCAACACTAAGGGAGTTGCTTCAGGACTCGGATCATATTGGAAGAGTGGAAGATTTGGCCGAGCTGACCCTGAGTCCTGACAGCTTGGCGAACTGATGCAACGCAAGAGTTATCGACACAGGGTTATTTGACGTGTCTCTTAATTACAACAGGAGGTCATCCACATAAAATTAGTCAGCATGGACACTGTCTCCTGGAGGTATACCCCAGTCGAACACCAACACATGCAGTTGGGCCATCAGCGGCTCCACTGCCAAAGAGAACATTAGCAGTGATAACCGGCATTCTGACGAGTGCCTCTACTCACACTAATGAGATCAGTGGACCTGCCCTCACCCTGGCTGTGGGAGACATGTATAATAGGAGAACAAGCTTCAAGAAATGCACCCTAAACCTGTACAGAGGCAGGGCAGTGAATAGATATTCTCACTCTAAGGAATCAAACGCCTACTCCAAATCCAGGACCAGGCAACCTGCCCCTGGCCACCTCATCGGGGCAGACGCCATTATCCAGAACAAGTGTCTCAAACTGAGTGATGTGTTCCTGGTTGGCACAAATCCATTTTGGTTGGGATGTACCAGGCATGGCCCCAATGTGGACAGGCGAGCCGCCAGCACTTCTGCAAGGATTTTATGTTCCGTGTTTAAGAGCGCCAGTGGGTGATAGGAGCGTAAGGCCATGGGGTCCTTACTAGGCTTTGGTAGTGAAACGAGGAGCGCCATGTTTAGGGAGGCTGGAAGCCTGAATGCAATCAATGCTTCCGTATATAGCGTGTGTAGTAGGGGTGCCAAGAGCATGGTTTAGGCTTTGTAGAATTCCGCTGGTAGACCGTTGGGACCTGAGGTCTTACCTGTCACCAGATACTTATTGCTTTTCGTATTTCAAAGAGTGTGATCGGGCTATCCAGCTCCTCTCATTGATTCCTGGTGAGGGAAGAAAGGGATATGGCAGACAGATAGGAGGCAATAGTAGCCAATGTGGCTACCACGGCAGAGCGATATATGGAGGGTATATCGATTAGTTAATTCCCAATGTATTTTGTGTATATAGCATATGACCCTCAAAAGAGTGAAGTGCTGTGATGGGGTTACCCACACATTTGTGCTGGATCAACCATGCCAGGAGGGATCATGACCTATCTGTCCCTGCATGTGTTTTGGCCGAATGGGCTGCGTAGTTGTGACAGGGCAGGTGCTCAAACAAGACTGGATGCTCGCTCTGCATCTTGATTAGTCTGGGTCGACTGGTCCGGTTAGTTACTGTTTAATTTTCCAGGTGTAGCAGCATCCGTTCAATTTTCAGGAGTTCCGTATCTAATTGCCTCCTTATGTTCCATTGCAGACCCATGCAGTGCATACGTAATGTGACCTTGAAGGCGTACCACTCCGTGGATTGCTTTGTAGCAGTACCAGTATTTTCAGTAATCGCTGCTGCGACTAACTCCTGAAGTGGGGTGTCCTCCAAGGCCACTGGCTGTAGGTACCAGGTCGGGATAGGAGGTGGGCCCTGCTCCCAGTCTATTTGTAGATATTAGGGGTTGTGATCGGAGTGAGTGCGGCCGAGGTATACTATTTGAGTGATGTTGGGCAGGACTTTGAGTGCGCCTACTAATCTGTCAATTCACACATGAAAAGAGTGCGGCTCTAAGTAGTAAAAATAGATTCCAGCTGTGCCATTGCGGTGTCTCCAAATGTTTACTAGGTCCCAGTTTTGGAGCCACTCGCGTAATGGGCAGGCGTTATAGGAGGCAACAGTGTGAGGCAGTGGAGAAAGGAACAATCCAATGTCGTATCAATCAAGCAGTTAAAGTCGCCCCTGATAAGCCATGGTATATCGCTCCAGCATGAGGAGGTTTGTAAAGGCAACTGTAGGAAAGATGTTTACTCTTTGTTAGGGGCATAGACGCTGCCTAGTAGTATTTGACAGCCGTTCAGTCTGCCCCTGACAAACACATAACCGCTTTCCGAATCTGTGACCACTTCATCAGAGGCGAAAGGAGTGCCTGGTTTAATCCAGATGAATGTCCCACGGACGTTTGAGGAGTAGCCAGTGGCGTGCACCTGCCCCCACCAGCACCTCTGTAATCTTGTGGCTTCTTGGTGGATCAAGTGTGATTCCTGAAGGAAAGCAATATTTACGGAATGTCTCTGGAGGTATGAATAAATAGCGTGTATGTGTTTAGTGGTGTGAATCCTGCGGACATTCCATGTCAAGGCCTTAACGGTTGCCATGACAGTGACAGTGATTATTGAGGGCGTGCACCCTGTAATGCGACAAGAACCCTGTGCCGACGTATGATGAAAGGGTTATAAATAAGGTGTGGAGGGCGGTAGTGGATATGGTTAGCATGCATGTGACAGCGCATATCACAAGCAGCAAACACATACAAAACAAGTAACACCATAGTAACAGTGCACCAACCAAGTGCCCATCCAAACTAGTGAGTATCGGATGCGGAATAAACTCACTTAATTATTGTATATTTACGGGGATACAACAGGTGTTGACCTCGATTATTGGCTGTAAAGCACATTAGCGGACCAATCGATATAACTGCAAGGCCGTAAATAGCTGCTTCACCCTGCCTCTTCATCTCTGCAGTGACTGGGAGGAACCAGGTGCACAGGCTGCACCTCGAGGCACATGGTCTTTGCTGGGCAGATTCCATTCAATCAAAATTCCTATATGACAGTGTGAGGGCAACTGATTAACTCTACATGATGCAAATTGGGCTATATGATGTCATCAGCTGTTTGCAGGGTAAACTAAAGGGATTTCCCTGACTCAGTACGAGAAGGTCAGGTGACACTGAACTTTTGTTCCTGGAGGAACGAAGGAGGTTGTTAGACCTGGCATCCTTGGCGTTGTCTCCCCTGTCTTTTTTGCCTCTGCTTCCCATGTTTTGACTGTGTGCTGGACTGTTTTTGCTGTTTTGTTACTCTGGGCACCTTACCACTGCTAACCAGTGCTAACGTGCAAGTGCACCCTGTGTAAAATGTATGTGTAATTGGCTTTTCCATGATTGGCATATTTGATTTACTAGTAAGTCGCAAGTACAGTGCACTAGAGGTTCCCAGGGCGTGTAAATCAAATGCTACTAGTGGGCCTGCAGCTATGGTTGTGCCACCCACATGAGTAGCCCTGTAAACATGGCTCAGACCTGCCACTGCAGTGTCTGTGTGTGCAGTTTTAAACTGCCAATTTGACCTGGCAAGTGTACCCACTTGCCTGGCCCCAACCTTCCATTTTTATACATGTAACACACCCCTAAGTTAGGTTCTAGGTAGCCCCATGGGCAGGGTGCAGTGGAGGTTAAAGGTGGGATTTGTATTGGTGTGTTTTAGATGTCCTAACAGTGAAATACTGCCAAATTCATGTTTCACTGTTGCAAGGCCTATCTCTCTTATAGGTAAACATGGTGGCTGCCTTTAAATATCTCTTAAGTGCAATTTCCTTTTTGGAGTGGATAGGAATATGGAGTTTGGTATCTCAGAACTCACAATTTAAAAATACATCTTATGGTAAAGTTGGTTTTAAATTGTCAGTTTAAAAATGCCACTTTTAGAAATTGGGCATTTTCTCGCTTAAACCATTCTGTGACTCTGCCTCTGTGTGGATTCCCTGTCTGGGGCAGACTAACAGTTGGGATGTTTCTGAATACCTTCTAGACTGTGAAACAAAGGGAGCTGTGGTGTAGCCTGCATATCCTGATGGGCCACCTGAGCTAGAGTGGAGGGAGGAGTGATAACTTACACCTGAATGGGCTGTGTCTGCCCTCACACAATGCAGTCTCCAACCCCCTGGTGTGTGTCTGGGACCAGGTTTGGGCAAGGTAGGATCCTGTGAACAACAGAGACTTTCCTTTGAAGTTTGCCTACTTCAAAGGCAGAAAGGGCTATGAGTAGTGGACCCAAAACCCCACACTTTAGATTTCTTCAAGATTACTTCTGGAATCAAGAGGAACCTCTGCCAAGGAGAAGAGCTGAAGAGCTGGAGGAGGAGTACTGCCCCTTTGCCTGTGACTGTGCTTTGCTGGGTTGGCCTTTAGTTGCTGCTTCTGACTGAAGGATGACAAAGACTGGACTTTGTTGTGTATTCCTGCTTGAGAAGAATCTCCAAGAGCTTGAACTGAGCTTGCCTCCTGTTTTGAAATCTAAGGGCCATCAAAGACTTCCCCTGCCAGTACCTGACCTCTGCTTAGACTCCTACCCTGCCGAGTGGTGCCCTTTCCATTCTCTGGGCCCTCAAGAGATGAAGTTGACAGGACAAAGACTGAAATCCACACACAGAAAG
Organism: Pleurodeles waltl; assembly: GCF_031143425.1. NCBI lineage: Eukaryota > Metazoa > Chordata > Amphibia > Caudata > Salamandridae > Pleurodeles > Pleurodeles waltl. Next base: position 339,894,847 of record NC_090444.1, on the reverse strand, counting down.
CAGTGTGGAGACATTTTTGACACACTACCTGCAACACAGCTGAAAAACGACAAGCCACTCACTTCGCGGCTAAAATCTACGCTCCGCTTGCATTGCGGCTAGGAGATAGATGCATTAAGGTTGGACAAATGACAAAACACACGCTTGCGGCTGCTGACGCAAACCCCATGCAGCATGGTTTTTCGACATTGTGTGACCGGATTTCTCACGCATCATCGGTGGGCGTAAAAAATCAACGCAAGCATGTGCGGATCCGAGGTGCCCGTCCAGAAATCAATGCATCTCTCTCTTGTGGGAGAGAGAAATGATGCACTGCGACCTGACTGGAGAAGAAATGATGCATGACCTCACTTGTGAGTAAGGAATCGACGCATCGCTGACTTTTCTGATGCAATGCTCGCTTATGGGGCTTTTTTTACGCAAACCAGGTACTTTGTGTACAATTAACCTTTCCATTATTTCTTATGGAGTAAGACTCTTATTCTTTTGAAAATTCATATCTTGACACGTGTATGATGGATTTTTGTCATTTTAGTCTTGTTTGATTTAGATACATATTACCTATTTTTAAAACTGATGTGGTGCCCATTTTGTATTGTTTTGACTGTATTACTGTATGTGTTAGTACAAATACTTTACACATTGCTTCTGCGTTAAGCTTTTCTGCTCATGCCTAGCTAGCAAGGGGGTGGGTGGAGGTTAACCAGGTGTGTTTCTCCTTTGCCCTGACTAGAGTGAGGGTCCTTGCTTGGACAAGTGGTAACCTGACTGCCAACCAAAAACTCGATTTCTAACAGAGGTCATCTTCCGGATCACTTATGTGTGTTTGATCTGTGATGACAGCAGCGTGTTGCAGCGCCTGTCGTTGCTCTGTTATAATTTCTTCCAGGTTTGGTGACAATTTAGGTGCCAAAGGACGACCTCCACCAGTCCGGCAGCTGTGATTACCAGTTATTCCCACGGCCATGGATGTGCTCAATTGAGTGGATCAATCGGCATGCAGAATGCGTGTGTCTAGCCATTGCTGGCATCTTCAGCTGAATCAAAGAAGTGTGTGGTGGACCCTGCGACTACATGAAGCCATGCAGGGAACAAGGGGCAGTACTCTTACTCACTACCATGAAAGAGATCTGTTTTTGCTGAACTGCTATTTTGTAATCTGTAAAGAAGAACATGACACTTGCATTGTCCACGGTAATGTCTGAGAGTTTTTTGGTCTCACATAGGATTGAGTCCCTGTCCCGAAAGTGCAGTAATCCCAGTACGATTGAATGGGGGCCAGAGTTAGGCTGGGGACTCCGAATTGGGACCTGGGGTGCTCATTCTATAGTAAAGTATTGCAACAGCACCAGCAGGGAGAGGGGGTCTCTCAACCAGCGCTCCATATGCTGCGTCGCTTCTTGCCCTTCTACATTTTCCGGCAAGCCCACTATGTGGACATTATTTTGCCCTGATCTCCCTTCTGCATCTTCAACCCTCCGTTCCAGTATTCTTACTTCGTCTTACTTGGTCTTCCAATAATGGGCGAGTAGCCCCAGACCCGGCACAATATCATTGTTATTAATAATTGTGGCGGTGCATTTTACATCAATGATGAGGTGTCTTGACTATGGCAGCATTTCCGTTCCAGAGCACTTGATGTCACCCAGGTGCCAGAGTCTGTGGGGGGAGTTCGTCAAATGTCAGGTCAGCCAATCAATAGCAGGTAGGCTGTGCCTAAGGAAGACTGCTGATTGTTGAATGCAGTTCCGCTGTGCCCCCCAGGTCTCATAATCTAGGGCAGTCAATGAATCGCTAGTTGGCTAGCTGGTAGCCACATGCCACATGCCACATGCCACATGCCCCATGCCCAATTTCTGAGGGCATGGGGTTGATAACAGCATGCATTATTGTTAGGGATGGAGAAATAAGCATGGTGCAGGCCTGGGCCTGATTCAACCCCCAGTCCCTGCTCCCTGGCAGCAGTGGCCCAGCCCTGCTGGCTTGATAGGGCTCGGGCTCACCTGTGCTCTGCATCTGCTTGATAGACATGAGGGCTTTACAGGCACTCACAGGAGAGCTTGCTCAGTGCCTCTCACCTTCCCTGCAGATCTCAACAGCAGCCTCTCTGCTGTAGGCCTTCTTATAGAGGCCGGCCCGCCATAGTGCCAACCGTACACTCAAGCTCACTGCAGATCGGGGATATTTGACGTCCCTCTGAAGCTGCAGACCCAGACAGAGCCACCCCTCTGCTCACCACGATCTCCGTGTCAACGCAGGCTAAAGCAGCAGCGGAAGTCTCCTACCTCCCATGCAAAGCGCAGGCTGCGTTTAGCCATACCGGCCACAGAGCGCTCCCTGGAGGCAAATCGCTTGGGTCAAAGCAGTGCATGGCAGTGGTCCACCGGGCTCAGGGCAGCATCTTCAATCTTGAGCCTGGTGAGTCCGCTATTACTGTAAATTAACTGGATAATGGGGCTTCGGCTTGGAGTGCATTAAAAGTGCATCCACCATCTCAGCCCTGTTGGCCATGCCCTGCAACCAGCAATAATTACAGCCATCAAAGTCAAAGCATTATCATTTTCATAAGCACACATAAAACACTTGGTTATTCAATGGAAATAGTCTATGGGTGTGCCTGCGAGTCTACTGTCACTCTTTATTTTTTTTTATTTTAATGACACATTGAAAGTAGACTCTCTCTAGGTACTTAGGGGCTTCTTTACAAGCCCCCTGCGCAGCCGGTGCATGACATTTTGTGATGCACCAGTAGGGCATTGATCTGGCCCATATCTACAACGCCACGCAAAGCCACTTTGTGTGGCTTTTCATAGCCTTCTAGATATGGTGTAAGGCAATGCAACGCAAGCTGCTACATTGCTTTACACTGTGTCAGGTAGGCATTCCATGGGTGTTGCAGTGGATTGACTGCATGCTAGGGAAGGTCTCACTAACCACAGGTTGATATAAAGCATGCAAGTGGATCACCATCAGATTCCTCCTTGGGGTGAGGAGGCCAATGTGCAGCACCAGCCAGATATCCTCAGCAGCCCCCTGATGCAGATCTTACCAAGGCAGGGGGCTCCAGTGCAGGATGAGGTATTTCAGTTCAGCCGTGCCCCCTCCAATCTTCACTTGCTGATTTGCTGATCAGGCCTCCCCTCTATCTCCTACCAGTTGTGCCACCCACGTTTCCTCATCTTGTGGCTTATCTTCTACATTGCACTTCAAAGCTCGTAGACCTCTCACCTGCTTGGGCCTTAAGTCCCACCACAGGTCGGCACGGCAACACCTCTCCTGGTTACACCACTTGTGAGGCTGCAAGGTCAGTGCTCATCTCTTCCGCCCCCAGGCCCACTGTGTTATTATGGCCAGTCTGCCCTTATTTGCTGGCCTCTCCTCCGAGTAACATGACACAACTCCCTCTGGGCTGCCTCAATAGAGCAGGAACTCTTCTTAGCCCCCATGCAGTGTTGGTGTCGTTGTGGTCACCCGAGAAGCAAAGTTGGTGCTCTAGGAGTGCATGTAAGCCAACGTTTGCATTTGGGCCTGCATGAGCGATAGTTGGATGCGTCCTACCGCTCCACCATCTTGGCCACATCCCCAGAGGTTACTTTTTAAAATGATCTCTTGTTAAATATTTAGTGCAAATCCAACTGCACCAATCAATTGAATTTGTAATAAATATTTTAAAAACGTCAAAGAATTACCTTTTTATCTGGTTCCTAGGTGGAGATAACGTTATTTAATTTTGATATTAACTCCCAATGCTTTTCTATGGAACAGCTAACCTAGCTATAGTGAAAATAGCTTTTGAGGCTTTGTCACTGTAAGGACATGTTTTACATTACGTTTTTACATGTCCTACATTTAAAGGCCGTGCATTATGCCACATTGGGCATTAAGGCCAACTTAGGAGTAACTTATCAATACTTAAAAGGATGGTTTAGGCCTGTCAAAAGGGGTTATTTTGACAGGGTGAATTTGCAGTTTAAACCTGCACAGCCAGGTTACTGGTGACAGCCCTGTAGTCATGTTTTGTACTGTCACTCTACTGGTGGTACAATGTGTGCTTCAGTCTACTAGAGTCTTTTAACTTACAAGCACTCTGTGCACTTTGTAACATACGCTAGGGATTCATAATTGAGCTATACTGATTGAACATGCTTCTAGGGGGCTGAGCACATACACTTGATACTGGACAGCAGTGTCCCGGTTTGCAGAGACCAAACAAAAAATCTGCAATTAAATCTAGCAGAAAATTAGGGTGACCACGCAAAAAAGGGCATTTTCCTAAATTGACTTTTAATTTATTTCTTGAAAACTATTCTGTAACACTAACAACTCCAGGAGGACAGAGTTAGAATATTTACTGCCGAGAGAATCTGAGTCTGATGCTCCTCGCTAACAAGAGATGTTGTGTGGTGTAGAAACTCTGCTTATTTAAATAGTGGAAAACAAGTCTGCACCCAGGGGAACATTGAAAACACTGCTGTATGTGAAATGGGTCCTGAGAGAACTATGATCTCTCAGGCTGTTTCTTTGAGAGTCTGACTCTGTCATTCCATTGCACAAACATAATAATATTCGACACAGAACAGTGCAGCAACCACCGTTACTAAGGAGAGATGAAAATAAGGAAAAGGTGAAAACATTTCTCCTCGTTATGCCGGCCCAGAAGAGGCGTAAAATGTTGTTGTAAATCCCTGTCTGCAAATGTTAGTTGTTAGTTCTGACAGCCATATGTTTTGCCTACCTCCTCCACTTTTCTGACCTCGTTTTGCTGGTATCAGGACTCTGGGCGCTTTACCACTGCTCACTGGTGCTAAAGTGCTTGTGGTCTGTCCTATAAACATGGTAGTATTGTCTTATCCCCAATTGGCATATTTAATTTACTTGAAAGTCCCTAATAAAATGAAATGCACTACATGTGCCAGGACCTGTAAAGTAATGCTACAAGTGGACCTGTAGCATTTAATGTGTCACTCACTCACCTGGTTCTGACTGCGGATCCCACATGGGGCAGGGAATGAAACAAGTAATAAAACCCTTAACTCACCCACTGCCTCCAAGGGGAAGGGATAAAACAAGAATTTTTTTTACCTGCATCAAAGGAATACTATAGTGCTTTCTTTGGCACAAGGTCCCTGCATCCTCGTCGATGACAGCCTTGATGACGATGCCCAACTCCGCATCACAGCCACTGCACGCATCAAAATCAGCACATTGCCTCGATGTCGACACAGGTGGCACGCCTACCAGAAGTCAATCGCATCTCGGCTCTGACACATTGCCCCCCCTCTGTGGGAAAATTTAACGGATCTCCTCCACTGCATGGAACCAAAGCAATGCACCAGGAGTTTAAGGTCCTTTGGTTCAGTTGGCCCATTGGGTTCCCTGTACCTGGCCCATGCGCCATCGTGGTTGCCCTGAACGTTTGGCTTTGTCCTGGTCTGGCATGACCAGATAGCTCTAAGCGCTATTGTACAGTTTATTCTTTAAAAATTCATAACGCAAGTTCTATTTATTGGATTTTTGTCTTTTTTTATCTTGTTTTGTTTATTAAATGTTGCTGTATTTTTTAACCTAGTGTGGGATCTTTTTGTGTGGTGTTTTCACTGTTTTACTGTTTGAAGTGTTGCACAAATACTTTACACACTGCCTCTACGTTAAGCCTGACTGCTCTGTGCCAAGCTACCTGAGGGTGAGCACAGGTGAATTTAGGGTTTGCTTGTGCCTTATCCTGACCCCTGTCAACCAGTAACCCAATTTCTCACAGCTAGGCTCCTGATCTGAAGTTGCAAGGACATAAAAGACTTCCACCATTCTACTTCTTCACCTGGACTCTGCCATCTGTGAATATACCCTGCGAAGTTGTGCCACCCCAGTCCTGCACCCTTGAAAGTGGGTGTAAGGTGCTTAAAAGCAGAGCAAACACATCCTCTCTGTTGAGAACCGACGCATCTACATGGCTGAGTGGCCCATCCTTGAGAAGAAACAACATATCGCCACTGCTGCATGGATTGGACTTGTCGCAAAAGACTTTGCCACATCCTTCATCTTGGTTGCAATGCACCGCCTTTGGAACAGCCACTGCCAAGTGCTTTTCCTGGTTCAAATTCCTTGCATCTCCTGTCAACAGCAGCCACAACACTGAAACTGCATTGCAGCTTCACAGCTTATCAGAACAGACTCAGACCCTCGACTACACAACACATCCTCAACAACGGCCTTCGCAAAGCAAGCTCTTTTGACAGGATCCTCTACTTTGACGCAACAGAACCTCACAGTGCAGCCTTGCTGCATCTTGGAACTGACTTATTGCCTCAGGTGCACTATGCATCTTCGAAGTGGATCCACGAAAAGCTCTACAACCTAGGATTAAGGGTACTTTGTTCAGTAGGCCTAGCTCAGTCCATGTAGCCAGCCCACACTGCATCATGGTCAGCCTGAACCTTTGTCTCTTGTCCCTGTCCGGTGTGACCAGATATCCCCAATTACATTTTGTGCTTCTTGGTGAATATTTTTACTTAAAACTTTGAAATTCAATATCTCCAGTGGTACTTGTTGGACTTTTGTTGTTTTGATCATTACAATTTGATCTATTTTTGTAACTTGGTGTGTAATTTTTTTGTGTGGTGTTTTCACTGTTCTGCTGTTTGAAGTGCTGCACAAATACTTTATGCAGTGGCTCTACGTTAAACCTAACTGACTTCTGCCAAGCTGCCAGAGGATGAGCAAAGGTTAATTTAGGGTTTGCCTGTACCTTACCATGTGGTTGCTTCTTGATTACGGCTCATCCTCCAACAACCCAATTTTTACCATTAGTAGGTAGTCATTTGTGTGAAAACCCATGGCTGGTTGCATTGTAATGCTCATATCCCATGAAACGCCCTCTTGATACATAGTAGTGCGTAATGCAAATTTGGATACTTTGGGGAACTAATCCTGATTTGCGTTGGATAGTAAGTCGCGCTCCAACACCTTGAGCCTGGTTTGTATTAGAAGTGATGCAAAATGTGCAAAACATTAATAAGTTTGTCCCTACATCTTTATGAAACATAGTGGGAGAGACTGAAAGAGAGAAAGAGAGAAAAACACTATGAAGAAAGACAAGGAGTAGTGGGAGAGAAGAAGAGACAAGAGGAGATACAGGAGTGAGGGACAAATGAAAGAGGGAGCTGTGTGCATGGTTAAAAAAATAGAAAGATGCTGGACGAAAGTGACAACATGTGAGCGAGGTAAGAGAAATTGGAGGCACACCCATAGATAGAGGGAGAAAGAGAGAGAGCGAGAGAAAGAAAAAGTTCTTGCAGGAGATAGATTTGAATCTCAGTCAGCAAACTCAGTGGGTAAGTGTACCTACAGCGGAGGTCTCTGTGTATCTTGCAGACCAGAGGTCTGATCTCAATGAAAAAGCTCAGCGGGCAAATGCAACTATTGAAAAGGTTTGTGTGTGACATTCTGACCCCAGGGTCCAATCTTATTGAGGTAAGCCGGTGGGCTAATGAACTTACTTAAGAGATCTGTGTGTAATTATTACCTCCCTCCCAAATTCCACAGTTTCCTCTCATATGGCAATAGTTATCTCCAATGAGCTAGCTCCACAGATGCCCAAATCCCAAAATGTTTCTCAAGTATGCCAGTGCCAGCAAATTCCCATGGGCGCCCCATATTCCAAGAATTAATTTTGGTATGCCACTGCCAGTATTTTAATTAATGGTGACCATTATGTCAAAAATTAGCTTCAACATACTGGTGCTAGTATTATGTCAGAGGTGCCTGTAATACTAACTACTGCCTCCAGTTTGCCAGCAGGAGTATTTTTCCTACATGCCTATAAAAGCCAAGAATGACTGTCAGTATGCCAGGGCCAATGGCAGATACGATTAGGTCTATGTATTAAAAAGTCATGCAGTGGAGCAAGTCACCTTGCTGTGCTGCACTGTGTGACAGGGAAAGGGCAGGAATGCACCATATATAAGGCAATACAGTTCATTCCTGCACTTTCCTTTGTGATGGCCTCCTTTTTGCAGCCTAACACCAATGCTGGCACCCTTGCACCACAGTGCAAGGATACTTAAATTGAATGCAAGATTGTTTTTGTGCAGGAAGGGACACCTTCTTGCACAAAAACAATTCTGAGAAGAATATTCTTCTTTCCATGTCTGCTGCAGAATGCAGCAGACATAGAAAGTAAAAGTAATTATCTCATGGGAAGGCATACAATTTAGGCACATTCCCAGGTTTACCAGTTCTGGTAAATTTGGGAATATGTAAAAAACCATGGGACCTACATGAGAACCCTCAAGCGACGACCACGGAATGACTTTAAAGGGCAGAATAATGCAATGCATCGATTTGCGCTTTGTTTCCTCACTCCAGATTTATGGAGCTACTCAAGGCCAGGCAAAGTTGTCTTGCGTTCTTCATAAATCAGACTTAAGGTTTGCGTCAGTGTTGCACCACCTTGCGTGGTGAAAAAGTGATGCAAAATAGTTTGTGAATAAGCCCCTAAATTCTTAACCACACTCACTTACATATTCTCAGACTCCCTCATTCATTCTCACTTACTTGCACTTATTTACTCTTATTCAGTATCTTATGCTTGCTTTTACTCACTCACTGACTCACTTATACTCACTGACTCTCAACCATCCTCACTCACTACCTGTCACTGACTCTCACTCATTGTCACTGATTCTCATCCACTTATCACACATGCTCACACATATAGACACATGCTCACAAATACAAACTGTGTTGCACACAAACGTTCTCACCCACAAGCACGCACACACCATACATTTAAACAAATGTTTTCACTTACATCATGTGCAACTGGATATCTCGTTACAGCTCTTGGTGCCCATTGTTATATTAAACTAATAGTGAATAATAAACTATTATTCGTTATTAGTATAAGAGAACATGGGCAGTAAACAAGGATGGAGCACTGATGAATATAGCAGTAAGCTGCCTCAATCTTTTCAGCACTGACTTTGCTACCTCTAAGGCATGAAGGGTCGCAAAGTCAGTGCCAGGGGTAACAAAGGACAAGCCTGGGGCCAAAGCCGTGACACACTGGTGACCCCTAAATGACATACATGATGCCTCCTGCTGAGAAGTTTTGGAAATTCCCCATTAAATGTATAACAGTCAGCTCAGAGATTTTGGAAATGTATTGTCTGATCACTAGGAATCTGCAGTTTATATGAACCGGAGTGATATGGTATAATAGAGGGGTTGCCATTGTGCAACCTATAGGACTTGTAGAGGAGCTCGATTTTTTAGGAGTTCATCAAGTCACTTGAAAACATACATGTGCTTTCTATTCGAAAACCACAGACACCACCGAAATTAGACATTTTGGTATTGAGATTATTTTTAGAACAAATAACATAAAACTTGGATCTGGTGCGCACAAGGGGTGCAGATTATTTTATGTGCATGCATGTGAGTGTGTGTGTGTGTGTATTCACCGAAAAAAAACAAAGTTTGCAGGAAAGTTATAGTTAGGTTCTGAATTTACTCATGCAAAACCATAGAAATTCATCAGTTAGAGTTATTTCAAGTAGTTATAACTTGCGCCCAAGGCAATTATAACTTGTGTCCCGAGGTACCCTGACCTCCTATACCACTTTTTATTTAATTTTTCAGCCCCAGGGACCATGTGCCATATACTAAAATGGCGGCCTGAACTTTCTGGTCAGGTTGCAGTCAGCCAATTACAGCATTCCTGCTGGGGTGCACATTTGCAAATTTGCTGTGATGATTGCAAAAATGTTGCAACAGATCCATGGCCACAGATATCCAAATTTATTTTCTCTTTAATATCTCAAAAACTGCTGAACGGCTTTACAACAAATACCACCGGCACAATCTGCGGAACAAAATCTAGCTTTCTCTCAAATTTGGCGTAATTCCATCCAGTGGTTCAGGCTATAGTCATGTTCCAAACTCCTATGGGAATTAACATGGGGAATGCACTTTTTTTGACCCCCCCCTTTTTCTCATCCCCTGCTTGACGGATCCCCCAGAAACTTTTCACACACAACAAAAATCAGCTGAACACTTTTATGGAAAATTTTAGGAAGATTCATCAAACAGAGCTAAACATATAGGCAAGTCAAAAACTGCTTTTCCCATAGAAAAATGGTCCTAACTATAACTACCTACTGGTGACTGCAGGGAATACATATATATATATATATATAGGAAAAGAAAAGCTTCTTTTACAATTGTGTCATATCAATCTCACAATAAAGACAAAAGAAGATGAATAAATATATGTTTCTTCTTTTATGGTCTATATTGTGAGATTGATACTACGCAATTAGACACATTGAAAACAATTTCCTTTTTTCCCGAATAAACCCTTTTCAATTGTGTTTTTATATGAATGCAAATTTTGCTATACAAATTTCTGTATCATGTTCTCATACCCTATACATAGTTTGGTGGTAAAATTCTGAACATAACTTTACCATTTGAAATGCATAATTCTCTTAATGGAATGGGGATCATGGTCATATGAATATTTGTATCAGTGGATAGTAAGCTTGCATAGCAGGTTTATTAGTTGGTGATTCCATTCCGATTAGGATTTCTTTATTAGGATGATTATGTTCAACTAACACAAATATGAAAATGTTTTTGTGCTTTTGGTTGTTTTATTGTACTTTAGAAGTATGCTCTTAAAGTTTGTTTGTTTTAAAAAAAACAGCCCTGAAGAAGCAACTGTGTGGCTAAACACCCGTCGGCTATGTCAATCATTAAATTTCATTTGTATGAATGATATCATAATTATCTATCTATCTATCTATCTATCTATCTATCTATCTATCTATCTATCTATCTATCTATCTATCTATCTATCTATCTATCTATCTATATATATGTATATATATATACATACATACATAATTCCAGAATTTAGAAACAGCAATAACAGTGACATGGAAGACTATATGCCAATCCTTCTCAAACATTTTAGAACCACGAACCGATGTTTAGAACAACAAACTTTCAAAACTCAGCTAGCTTTATTGGTGGTAATTTTTTTAATGTAACTAAAGCATCATGTGGCAGCACACTGTCATTTACAGACAGCACATTTTTCATTGAAATGGCCACTAAGTTTGCACAGACATAAACTTCTACTGATAAAAGAATATGTATCATTGTGTATCACTAAGTTAACCTGTTAGGTGCGGGCGTCGGCCACTGGCCGACGCCCACACACCCTCCCTGGTGCGGGTCACGACCAGTGGCCGACACCAGGAAGGGTATCAATAAATCCTCGGGTGCGTTGCACCCGAGGATTTTTTTTTTTTTTAAACCCCCCCCGGGAGACACGGAAGCTTCCGTGTCTCCCCCCGCCCCCCCACCCGCCCCTTTGTGACATCAGCGCGCCTCGCGGCGCACTGACGTTGCAAAGGTGTTTTCCCCATCAAAGCAGGAAGCAGCCTTGCGGCCGCTTCCTGCTTTGATGGGGAAAACGGCCTTTCTCACGTTCGGGAAGGCCTCGTAAGAAAGGGGAGTGTCTCCCCTTTCTTACGAGGCCTTCCTGAAAGTGTTTCCTGGCCCCCGATCGCAGCACAGCTGCGATCGGGGGGCCAGGAAACCTGAAAGTGTTTCCTGGCCCCCGATCGCAGCACAGCTGCGATCGTGGGGCCAGGAAACACTTTCAGGAAGGCCTCGTAAGAAAGGGGAGACACTCCCCTTTCTTACGAGGCCTTCCTGAAAGTGTTTCCTGGCCCCCCGGTCGCAGCTGTGCTGCGATCGGGGGCCAGGAAACACTTTCAGGTTTCCTGGCCCCCCGATCGCAGCACAGCTGCGATCGGGGGGCCAGGAAACACTTTGAAAAGACCTCGTAAGAAAGGGGAGACTCTCCCCTTTCTTACGAGGCCTTCTCAAACTGTTTCTGGCAGCTGTGCTGCGATCGGGGGCCAGAAACAGTTTGAGAAGGCCTCGTAAGAAAGGGGGAGAGTCTCCCCTTTCTTACGAGGCCTTCTCAAAGTGTTTCCTGGCCCCCGATCGCAGCACAGCTGCGATCGGGGGCCAGGAAACACCACTAGACGCCAGGGATTTCACTTTGGGGGGGCGGCCCCCTCGGAAAACGGGCCGCCCCCCCCCCGGGGGCATAATTAATTTTAAAAAAAAAGGTAGGTGCCCCCCCCCAGGGGATTGTTGTTTTTTTAAAAAAAAAATAATTAAAAAAAAAAAGAAAATGACAGGGGGTCGCCCGTGGGCAGGGTGACCCCCTGTGGGGGCAATTTTTTTTTTAGATGTTGTAGGGTTTCCCTGGGGGCCATTTTGGCCCCCAAGGAAACCATACAACAACTAAAAAAAATAGATCTATATATAGATCTATATTTATATATCTATGTAGATAGATATATCTATGTACATGGATATATCTATAGATATATCTATGTACATAGATATATATATATATATAGAGGTAGATCTATATATACCAAAGAGATTTATAAAGTGTGCTACTCACCTGTGAGGGTCTCAAGGCGCTTGGGGGGGGGCGGGGGGAGGGAAAGGGGCTGGGAGGTTCACTGTTCGAAAAGCCAGGTTTTGAGGCCCTTCCTGAAAAGAAGTAGGTTTTGGGTCTTGCGAAGGTGGGTTGTGAGGGCGTTCCAGGTTTTGGGTGCAAGGTAGGAGAAGGATCTGCCCCCGGTGGTGGTGTGTTTGATGCGGGGGACAGAGGCGAGAGAGAGGTCAGCTGAGCGGACGTTTCGTGTGGGGGTGTGGAAGGTGACTCTCGTTGAGGTAGGCAGGGCCTGTGTTGTGGAGTGATTTGTGTGCGAGGATGAGGATCTTGAAGGTGATCCTTTTGTCAATGGGGAGCCAGTGGAGGGATTTGAGGTGTGGAGAGATGTGTTCGTGTCGGCGGAGGTCGAGGATGAGTCGTGCTGCTGAGTTCTAGATGCGTGTAGTTTGCGCTTGAGTTTTAGAGTGGTGCCGGCGTAGAGGGCGTTTCCGTAATCAAGCCTGCTGCTGATGTGTGCGTGAGTGACAGTTTTTCTGGTCTCTGTGGGGATCCATTTGAATGTTTTTCAGTATACGGATGTGTGTTGAAGCATGAGGAGGTGAGAGCGTTGATTTGTTGGGTCATCGAGAGGGAGGAGTCTAGGATGATGCTGAGGTTGCGTGCGTGGTTGGCGGGGGTGGGTGCAGGGCCTAGCGTGGTGGGCCACCATGAGGGGTCCCAGGTGTTTTTGTGTGGGCCAAAGAGGATTATTTCGGTTTTGCTTGAGTTGAGTTTCAGGTGATTGGCTGTCATATATATATAACTTTTGTCAATATGTGTGTGGTTTCCCTGGGGGGAAAAGGGTCCGACTTGTCTAGTGGCAGTTTTAGTGCCATAAAGAAGCGCAGAAGGTTTATATGCCTACTGCAAAGAGCAAATCTGTATTTTATGTAAATAGCTGAGTACATTAGCAAAGTCTATGGAGAGATGAAGGGCACTTTTGCTGGGTGGTAATGAGGGAATCCGAGGAGGAGGGAGTGGGAGCACCAATAATGATTGTTGGACTGGGCGCAGGAGGTGCTAAAGACTGTGACGAATGGTATGTGACAAGGTGTTTTTTGAGTGTCTTGAAAGTACGTGCTGATTGAGGGAAGAAGCGCAGGTAAGGTGGCCTCTACTGTTGCACGTATCTCACACACCATCGATTTTGTGACTGTCTACGTGGGCTAGTGTTTTAGAGCAACAGTTTAGCCAATAGCAGAGATGGCATCTTGATGGATGACTGCTGCCTACACTCGGGTTATAGAGGACCGCTCTGACATAGGATCAGAGACTGAGACATCAGATACTGAGACAGCATCTGAGGGATAGGACAATGGCGCAGACTCTGGGAGTGATTTTTCAGTCAGAGGAGTCCCATTCGATAACTCCTCTTTCAGTACATTATGAGGGAGGTGATGAGGACAGTCCTGCTGTCCCTTCGCAAGCTGTTTGTGCAACTGGGTAATAGTGAGTTAGGTCAACCCAGAGAGCAGGTGAATGCGGCGGCAAGCAGAGAGAGAGTGCTCTCTTGGGAGCTCCCCAATTTAGTTCAGCCCCAAATTCCACCACCCAAATCATATTGTGGAGACATCAAAATTATCCATGGCAAAACAAACTGGTTTTGTAAGGCAGGCACCTGTGTTTTTGGTCCTGGATTCGGCGGCCATATAGAGAAACACACTAAACCCAAACATTTCTGGAAACTAGACATTCGGGGGAGTCCACAGAGGTGTGACTTGTGTGGCTTCCCCAAAGTTTTCTTACCCAGAATACCCTGCAAAGCTGAAATGTTGAAAAAAAACTCAATTTTTCTCGCATTTCTGTCACACAAACTACAGGAATATGCTGGGATCCACAATATTCCTACCACCCAGTGACTCCTCACCTGTCCTGATAAAAACACTACCCCACTTGAGTGCCTACACCTAGTGCCTGTGTCAGGAATGGATCACCCCAGGGTCAACAGCTGCCTCACGTAAGGACCAACATTGACCGTTGTGGGATCTATTCCTGTCGCAGGCACCAGGCCTAACCACACAAGTGAGGTATCATTTTTATCGGGAGGCTTGGGGGAACGCTGGGTGGAAGGAAATTTGTGGCTCCTCTCAGATTCCAGAACTTTCTGTCACCGAAATGTGAGGAAAACTTGTTTTTTTAGCCACTTTTTGAGGTTTGCAAAGGATTCTGGGTAACAGAACCTGGTCCGAGCCCCGCAAGTCACCCCTCCTTGGATTCCCCTAGGTCTCTAGTTTTCAGAAATGCACAGGTTTGGTAGGTTTCCCTAGGTGCCGGCTGAGCTAGAGGCCAAAATCTACAGGTAGGCACTTTGCAAAAAACAGCTCTGTTTTCTGTGATGTGTCCACGTTGTGTTTTGGGGCATTTCCTGTCGCGGGCGCTAGGCCTACCCACACAAGTGAGGTATCATTTTTATCGGGAGACTTGGGGGGACGCTGGGTGGAAGGAAATTTGAGGCTCCTCCCAGATTCCAGAACTTTCTGTCACCGAAATGTGAGGAAAACTTGTTTTTTTAACCACTTTTTGAGGTTTGCAAAGGATTCTGGGTAACAGAACCTGGTCCGAGCCCCGCAAGTCACCCCTCCTTGGATTCCCCTAGGTCTCTAGTTTTCAGAAATGCACAGGTTTGGTAGGTTTCCCTAGGTGCCGGCTGAGCTAGAGGCCAAAATCTACAGGTAGGCACTTTGCAAAAAACAGCTCTGTTTTCTGTGATGTGTCCACGTTGTGTTTTGGGGCATTTCCTGTCGCGGGCGCTAGGCCTACCCACACAAGTGAGGTATCATTTTTATCGGGAGACTTGGGGGGACGCTGGGTGGAAGGAAATTTGAGGCTCCTCTCAGATTCCAGAACTTTCTGTCACCGAAATGTGAGGAAAACTTGTTTTTTTAGCCACTTTTTGAGGTTTGCAAAGGATTCTGGGTAACAGAACCTGGTCCGAGCCCCGCGAGTCACCCCATCTTGGATTCCCCTAGGTCTCTAGTTTTCAGAAATGTACAGGTTTGGTAGGTTTCCCTAGGTGCTGGCTGAGCTAGAGGCCAAAATCTACAGGTAGGCACTTTGCAAAAAACAGCTCTGTTTTCTGTGATGTGTCCACGTTGTGTTTTGGGGCATTTCCTGTCGCGGGCGCTAGGCCTACCCACACAAGTGAGGTATCATTTTTATCGGAAGACTTGGGGGGACGCTGGGTGGAAGGAAATTTGAGGCTCCTCTCCGATTCCAGAACTTTCTGTCACCGAAATGTGAGGAAAACTTGTTTTTTTAGCCACTTTTTGAGGTTTGCAAAGGATTCTGGGTAACAGAACCTGGTCAGAGCCCCGCGAGTCACCCCATCTTGGATTCCCCTAGGTCTCTAGTTTTAAAAAATGTACAGGTTTGGTAGGTTTCCCTAGGTGCCGGCTGAGCTAGAGGCCAAAATCTACAGGTAGGCACTTTGCAAAAAACAGCTCTGTTTTCTGTGATGTGTCCACGTTGTGTTTTGGGGCATTTCCTGTCGCGGGCGCTAGGCCTACCCACACAAGTGAGGTATCATTTTTATCGGGAGACTTGGGGGGACGCTGGGTGGAAGGAAATTTGAGGCTCCTCTCCGATTCCAGAACTTTCTGTCACCGAAATGTGAGGAAAACTTGTTTTTTTAGCCACTTTTTGAGGTTTGCAAAGGATTCTGGGTAACAGAACCTGGTCAGAGCCCCGCGAGTCACCCCATCTTGGATTCCCCTAGGTCTCTAGTTTTCAAAAATGTACAGGTTTGGTAGGTTTCCCTAGGTGCCGGCTGAGCTAGAGGCCAAAATCTACAGGTAGGCACTTTGCAAAAAACAGCTCTGTTTTCTGTGATGTGTCCACGTTGTGTTTTGGGGCATTTCCTGTCGCGGGCGCTAGGCCTACCCACACAAGTGAGGTATCATTTTTATCGGGAGACTTGGGGGGATGCTGGGTGGAAGGAAATTTGAGGCTCCTCTCAGATTCCAGAACTTTCTGTCACCGAAATGTGAGGAAAACTTGTTTTTTTAGCCACTTTTTGAGGTTTGCAAAGGATTCTGGGTAACAGAACCTGGTCAGAGCCCCGCGAGTCATCCCATCTTGGATTCCCCTAGGTCTCTAGTTTTCAAAAATGTACAGGTTTGGTAGGTTTCCCTATGTGCCGGCTGAGCTAGAGGCCATAATCCACAGGTAGGCACTTTGCAAAAAAACAGCTCTGTATTTTGTGAAAAAATGGGATGTGTCCACGTTGAGTTTTGGGGCATTTCTTGTAGCGGGCGCTAGGCCTACCCACACAAGTGAGGTATCATTTTTTTCTGGAGACTTGGGGGAACATAGAATAGCAAAACAAGTGTTATTGCCCCTTATCTTTCTCTACATTTTTTCCTTCCAAATATAAGAGAGTGTGTAAAAAAGACGTCTATTTGAGAAATGCCCTGCAATTCACATGCTAGTATGGGCACCTCGGAATTCAAAGATGTGCAAATAACCACTGCTCCTCAAAACCTTATCTTGATCTCATTTTGGAAATGCAAAGGTTTTCTTGATACCTCTTTTTCACTCCTCATATTTCAGCAAATGAATTGCTGTATACCCAGTATAGAATGAAAACCAACTGCAGGGTGCACCTCATTTATTGGCTCTGGGTACCTAGGGTTCTTGATGAACCTATAAGCCCTTTATATCCCCGCAACCAGAAGAGTCCAGCAGACAAAACGGTATATTGCTTTCAGAAATCTGACATCGCAGGAAAAAGTTACAGAGTAAAACATAAAGAAAAATGGCTGTTGTTTTCAGCTCAATTTCAATATTTTTTTATTTCAGCTGTTATTTTCTGTAGGAAAACCTTGTAGGATCTACACAAATGACCCTTTGCTGAATTCAGAATTTTGTCTAGTTTTCAGAAATGTTTAGCTTTCCGGGATCCAGCATTGGTTTCACACCCATTCCTGTCACTAACTGGAAGGAGGTTGAAAGCACCAAAAATAGTAAAAATGGGGTATGTCCCAGTAAAATGCCAAATTTGTGTTGGAAAATGTGGTTTTCTGATTCAAGTCTGCCCGTTCCTGAAAGGTGGGGAGATAGTGATTTCAGCACCAGAAACCCTTTGTTGATGGCATTTTCAGGGAAAAAACCACAAGCCTTCTTCGGCGGCCCTTTTTTCCCATTTTTTTGGAAAAAACTTAATTTTCACTGTATTTTGGCTATTTTCTTGGTCTCCTCCAGGGTAAACCACAAACTCTGGGTACCATTAGAATCCCTAGGATGTTGGAAAAAAAGGACGCAAATTTGGCGTGGTTAGCTTATGTGGACAAAAAGTTATGAAGCCCTAAGCGCGAACTACCCCAAATAGCCAAAAAAGGGCTCAGCACTGGGGGGGAAAAGGCCCAGCAGCTAAGGGGTTAAGTGTCTTGATGTGTTTTGATCCTATTAACATCTTTTTTCCACCACACCTCAGAATTACAAAAAATTGTGTTTCATTTTTCCTTTCCTAACTGCTGAATGTGTACAGTTCATTTACACATATTTACATTTTATGTTGTATTCCAAAAAATTACATCCTACAGCCTTTCGATTAACACTCCCTGTACCACAGCAAGATTGTTTCATAATTCATTTCACTTTTCATTCTCTGACTGCAGAGTGAGAGGATTTTATGAACACCAATCCCCATTATTATGCAGTTCCTACTCAAATAATAGGATTGCGTATTTAGGATTTCAAAACTTCAGAATGTGGGAGACTGGGTCCATCCACACCATCAATAACTGTCAGCCCAACTCCTGGCTAGCTCACAGTGCCTCACCTGAACCCCCAAACCTATGGGGTGGAAGGTGATAATGGCAACTTAAACATGACACTCTGACTCCCTAGGAAAGTCATGGAAACAGATCATACCCTTTTGCAGTATTACTCATGCATGCCAAGGCGAGATACAAAGAGATTTAAGACATGTGTTTAATACATTTATTGAAACAATCGCAATCTGGCATATAAGGAATGAGCTGCAATAATCAGGCGATGAAACAAAGCAAGGCATTACAAACATGGTAAAGAAGATAAACAATGCCACCATGGTAAACGTGGTTCTAGACTCTCTAGAGGTTCTGGAGGTTCCTAACTAACCCTAAGTCTACTCTGAGAGCATAGCGCATGAACCCTTCTGCCTGGCCTGATTTGACCTGGTCATCGGTAAAAGTAGCTTAGCTAAAATGAATAAAATATGAAATATAACATGAAGCTCAAACAGAGGTGGCCAGCACAGGTCCAAGAGGTCCTCACAACACCATGTTAAAAAATAAGCAGCAATAGGTGAGAAGACAAAGGCTGTCATGAGCTCGGTCTTTGAAGCACAGAAAATGTGACAAGATGAATGCAGAATTTAAAGGCATCTTTATTTATGTTTGGACTTTTGCAACCCATCAACAATCGGCTCATGACCCAGAACCACAGTTTGGGAAACACTGCTATATACAAAAGGAGTCCAATAATAATGACAACAACAACAGCAACGACAACAACAATACCACTACTACTGCTAATAGTAATAATAATATTGATAATTATGATATAATAATAACACTAATAGTACTACTACTACTACTACTACTACTAATAATAATAATAATATGTTCTTATTATAATTTATAATTCTTACTATTACTATTAATTCCTTTTCTTCTTATTATTAATATTATTACTATTACCTTTTTCATTAACAGTAGCATTATTACCAATCTTAATCTTGGGCATTCTCCTCTAAATATACAACAATGTCTAGATATGCAGAGGAAAGAAGACCAAGGGCCAGATGTAGCAAAGGTTTTTACCCATTCTGTGTCTATGGGAAAAAGTGTTCGCACATATGGTGCCTGCTGTTCCTGCTAGCCTGAACCCATGCCCTTTTTTGAATTATAATGTATACATATATCTAGGCGAGTTCATGGGGGCAGGAAGAAGTTAGTCAAAAATTCAGCAACTTGTGTTCAAATGTTCTGAATAACATATTTGCTTCTGTAAACACTCTATTTTACTCGCCTTAACCATTTTGGAAATTACCATACATAGTGGTCTAAATTTGAGTAGCTAATTGGAATTATAGCAGAAACGTTGCTCATCTCTACCAATACTTTACAAAGTGCCAATCAATATCAGACACTAAAAGTCAGACTGCAGAAACAATGCAACCTGCGCAAATGCCTCTTTGTGCCATATATTGCAAACGGTGTGCTGACTGGTGTGCCCCAAACATTAACTACTTAACTGAAATTCAAAAATGGTAGAAAGTATACTTCCTTATTTTTGTGAAAATAGTTTGGTTTACTAATCACACAAATGCAGCTTCACAACACAGACACTGTTCTCAAAATGGGTTATTTCATAAGGATTCTCTGAGTTCGAAGAATAATGCTAAACATGTCGCTTCTGTTTTTTAAGGTCTGAACTCTTCATTTCTAAATTGCCTTCTCGTGAGACAAATACATAATATATGTGAAGCGTAATGTGCTTCCGCAGAACCTGTGGTTTTACCACAAAGTAACCCCAGACCTGAAAATATGTTCAAGAACATAACTGTGATGCTGACTAAATGAGGCATGTTTTTTTCTTTTTAAAAAGTAGTGTGTATATGCAGGATTATCTTCTATTAAAAGAAACACTTCAATCTTTTACAAATATATTCAACTGAGGTTAGTAGAGGGACAATGTTAACAACACGGCATTCATGTGCTGCTAAGTAATACAAAAACTCTATTGCCGGTGAATAACAATACAAATAGAATCTAGAGAATGTACAACGTTTCTTTTCTTTAGAAACCTTTGAGTTTTTTACCATTGTTTTTGTATTACTGGTTTTGAAAGGTCACACTATGTAGGTAATAATGTCATAGATTGTACCAGATTATAATGCGCTATGTAGCTTTCCTTGCAACATTATTAGCCTTCAACCACCATATAATTTAAACACTACTGCATAATCTAGATACACCATTACAGGATAATGCCAATGTCCTTAATTATAAAACACGCCTGAATGAACAAATTTCATTCAAAATAGGAGGACATTAAAATAAAACAAAGAACGGTAAACATTATGCCAGAGTATTACAATGCTTTAAAGTGGCTGATATTTACGTTTGCTCTTGAATCAGTGTGCCCATGTTCCGTTATACGTTTTTTCAGATACTTCCCTTGTCTTCCACTCTCTCCCTGATTCAACCTGCCACTTCATACTTGTGCCTTCCATAGTGACACTGGGACACTGGATGAGGAAATTGGTCTAGCACCCCCAAATGATCTCCAGGATAAGGGTTTGATGGACAAAATGTAATAATGAACAGGAGGCATGGAGTAGCCAGTGTGTTAACATGCCAGGCGGGCTTTATAGGAGCTGTGGACCAGCTCCCTCTCAACAGCAATAATCTTGTTCATGTGATTATGTAACCCAAGATTTGAAGCGCCAGTCCTGCGTAGATGGTGGGCATGACTGGAGTGACCTCACTGGAGACTGGATCAGGCTTTTTGAGCAGGAGCAGCTTTCCTGGCTTAGCTGGACACATCAGCCTGATGCCAAGGACAGAGGAGCCTGATGCCAAAGATAAGGATCCTATCCCGCAGCCTGCTGCTCAAACCCCTTGCTGTATCCTGTGGCTGCCTTGGACTGGAGATACAGCTCTTCTGGTTGACGCCCAAGCCCAGGGGAGGGCCCCAATGGAGATCCCATGTGGTACAAGCCACCCCCAGAGCCTGGGCTGCTAGGCCCCCCCTAGCAGGAGGGACCCACAAGAGGAAATATCATCCTTGCACCAGTCACCCACTCCACCCCCACAATTACGAAGGATGACGCCCTTCAGTCGAGCCTTGAATCCTGGGAAGCAGTGGCAAATAAAGTGAGTGGGGAAAAGGGCGGACACCAGGTGACTGTTTACTGCTTGGACTCTGTGCTGGACCATTTTTTGCTTCGAGGAGTGTGTTGCCTGAGGTGGGGCCCCTCTCTTTTGGCTTGTCTGGCCTGAATGGAATACATGACCAGGAACACCCCACCTGGACCTCTACATGTTTTGGGGAGTATGATCTGAGTGTGCCTCCACTCTCATTGGAGAATAATGTACAGTGACCTCAGGAGACAGCGCCTCGCCTTGGTCCATTGATTTGGACTGCTATGGGGGTGGTGGTCACCAATTTTGTTCTGATTCAGACAAAAGCACATGTGGGATGGCAGCATACAATTGTAGGGGCCCAGAGACAGCTTCATTCACTGTACCTGTGTGGTCTGGCCTTGAGGAGCTTGTCTTTGTACTTCAAGTGGTGATGATGTTGAAGTAGGCCTTATGTCCTTGGCTTTCCTTGGGGAATCTTCCCTTGGGTTTCTGCTGATCAGACTGTCTGAAGACAATAGGGCGATAACTAGCAGGGCACCATAGTTTGGTAAAAATCGTGTCCACCCACAACCCAAATCAAGATGCATAAGTAAACTAAATCATCGGTATGTGGAAACTGAGACCCTTGAGCGACTGTCTCTTCAAGCAGGACCAATCCACAAGTTGCTAATTCTGACAATATCCTACATGCAATCAGGGAGCTCCTGGGCATTACTAGAAAACAAAATTGAGGAGGTATGGCTAAATGTTACTTTGGTCTGCCAATATCTCTGAAGTGCCATTGATCGCATTGCCAAAGTGGAGATGTGTGTATTGATGCCTACCTTGGCGGATGGGGTACTCTGTCACAAAAGTGATAGATATCCGGTCCACCATATTACAAGTTCTATTATATCCTATGGAACCTGTAAAATGGTGGGCGGGATATCCGTCACTTTTGAGTGTTCCATTAGCCAAGGTTGTAATCAGGTCCATAGTGACAGACCTTTGAAAGATTACCAGATATATTGAGAGGCAGGTGGACAATGCAGAGGGCAGCGAGTCGGAAAACCAGTAAGGCAAAAGGGGCCGGATCAAGTGTTGTTCCTCACCAACTATTTTAAATATTGGATCCCCAAGTAAGATTTATGTGGATGCTTTATGATGGGAGAACCCATCATGCCTTGGTCTCTCTGCCACAGCCTCGTAACCCCCTAGCACAACGATTCTCCACCTCCTCAATTAGTTGGACAGATACTCTATCCTGAAAGCAGCCCAGGCAGAGAGGTCAAACTGGAATCAAATGTGTTCATAGTGTTCCTTGACTGCGCCCAAGTAGTGCAGGAACAAAACTGTTCATCAAATGCAGTGAAGTAGAAAATGAGAGCTATGTGTTTGGACTATGCTTTGCTGTTTCTGGCAAAGCAGAAAGTAATTTTCCAGGTCAAGAACCACTTCTTCAAGGCCCCACTTACTATCTGGAACTCAGTAAAAGAGATGGGGTGTTGGGTGATGAAGGGGCCTATTGCACCATGCTGCTTCAGCAAGACCATGAATGGGATTTTGAAAGAAGAGACGGTAGCGACATGGGCAGAGTCCTCCTGCGAGCCTGGTGTGAGATGGAGCTGGCGACCAGAGGCGGGATTTAAGCTTGTTACTCTGCAATACTACATTAACAACAGACCGATTGTCTGGCTATTGATGATGAGAGACCACCATCTCCTTGAGCATTCTGAACCTGCACCATGTACATTAACTATCTCACCTCAATTTTGGTAATGGTGGGTGGACCATGAGTATGAGCTGGTCACCACACAAGGATAGGACACTCATGCTCCCTTATACCTAGAGGTTAAGTTTGTGAGTTCTAATAGTTATGGGCAACTGATGTTTCTTGGTAGGCTGTATGGGATAGGAGGGCTGGGAGTGTGATAGGTAGATCTGTTATAATTCAGTTTAGCAGACATCACAAATGCCAAAAATCTTGTTTATTTTGGCACCTCAGCACTGACCTCCAAGAAAAATGTGAACAACTGGTTACCAAAGACTGACATACTTAAACCAGTGGTTCCCAACCTGTGGTCCAGGGGCCCCTGGGGGTCCGCTAAGCCTCCTCACGGAGCCAGCTACTGCTTGGAAAATGTAATAAGTAATGTAATCATTTTAACAGAATAAGCCACCAGCCTTCAGTAATGACTCAGTGGGGGGGGGGGGCACGGATTCCAATATTGATTCAGTGGGGGTCCCTTGGTTGCAAAATTGATAAGGTGGGAGTCCACAGAAGACAAAAGGTTGGGAACCACTGGCTTTAACAATTGAATTAGGTGGGGCTTGGGAATCTCAACATATCAAAAGGCACTCCCCAGTGTTAGACCTGACATCCTTGGCATGGTATCCCCATAAACGTTTTACCTTCACTCCTCCTGTTTTGCAGAATTTATTTTTATTGGTATTAGGACTCTGCAAGCTACTTGGAAGTCCATATTAAATAGTAGTGCATGTATGCATAGCTTGCAAATTAAATGCTACAAGTGGGCCTGCAGCTCTCATTGTGCCACCCACTTCAGTAGCACATTACAAATATATATCTCTGGCCTGCCACTGCAACCTGCAGTGCAGTCTTAAACTGGCATTCAATCTGGTGAAATAAAACTTTTGCCAGGCCTAAATCTTGCTTTTTAATACTCATAAGCCACCCCCTCAATTGCTTAGAGGACAGAGTGCATAATACTTAAAAACTAGGACATGTGGTTTAAAGTTTTCCATGTTGTATTAGTGAAAAACTCCTAAATGTGTTTTTCACTACTGTAATGCCTATCTCTCCCTTTGGTTACCCTATTACATTTAGTAAGGGCCAACTTCAGATTGGGAGATAGAGATATGCTATTTAGACTCAAATGAATTGTAACTGAACATCCCCTTTATGATTAAGTCAGATTTTAGGCCACAATCCTGAAAATGTCACTTTTAGCAAGATTTAAAAAAATATATTTTATTGAGCTTACCAAACATAGGTACATCGTATTCAGTAACTTGCCTCCCTGCACCCCACCCCTGTTAGGAGCATATCAATAGAGTTGTTCTTAGGCCCCATGGAGTCCCTAGTATCCTCATAGTGGGCAGCACTGTAATGCAGTGGTCTTACTGATCCTTAAGTACTACGGTGGGAGGATAATGTAAACAGTGTCTTATCTGAAAACAAAGGAAACAGGGGTGGAGATGCAAGGTGTACAACTGTAAAGTATAAAAACCAACCGGCTCTGGTGAATAGAAATGTGTTAAATGTTGCCTTCTTCACAAATTGAGTGGACTGTGGCCTAGGGCCATGGAGAAGTGTTGTCCCACAGGGTCCTAGGTTAGTTTTCCAGTGGTTAGAGTAGGCGTCCTCCTATGCTTGGGGGAGATCTTCTAGTACTGAGTCATGAGGTGACTCATTCTCTCTCTCACACCCTCACTTGCCTGTTCTTCCCCAAATGTGGTTAATCCTCCCGTATGGGTTCCCAGGACTCTGCCTAAGTGCCAGGATGTAGCCCTCTGTCCCCTTCCCACTGTAGCACCTGTCTCTTACTGCTCACCCACTTGTATAGCTCTGCCAACCAGCTCTGAATTCTGGGTCGCACCTTGGGCCATCCAGGCCATTGCAAGCTGTCACCTAGCTAGTATAAATGCTAATTCCATGAACCAGGATGTAATGACACTAGTATTGGGGCAGGGTAAGCTACCCAGTAGGTATATCCTAGTGTAGTGGTAAGTGGGCGGTCTGTTGCAATTTCCATTAACTCCATTACTGTGCACCAGTATGAGGTGAGAAGTGGCCACCTCCAGCACATGCAGAAGGTTGGCATCATTCTCTCCACATCTGGGGCAACTGGCATGCGCCTGTGGGTTTATTAAGTTTACTCTCTGGGGCATAAGGTATGCTCTGTGTAGGTAGCAATACTGTATGAGTTTAAAGCGGGCAGTGCATGATGTATTTGAGGTGTGTTGTAATATGTTGGTCCAGCCCCGGTCCACTTCAAGGGGCTGGAGGTCAACTTTCACCTCCCAAATAATGCCCTACAGATCAGTGAGGTGGAGTGATGCCTCCCCGGCATCTAACAGATACATGGCAGGCCTGTATAGGTCGTGGGTTTCACTGGTCTGTCGTGCCGCCACTATCAATGCTGCTGTGATTGCCCCATGTAATCGGAAATGCCTCCCTTGGATCTCACAACTGTCACTCAGATCTTCAAAGTCTGATAGAGTGCATTCATGTAGACGTTGCCCACTTTGGTGAGGGTCAGTTCTAGTGAGTCTTGGAGCCCACTCTAACCGCCTGTATAAGAGAGGGCCAATAACATTGTCAGTGAAAGTTTCCCAGCATAAGGTGCTTGTGTATTTTTGCAGTGGAGTGCCTGGTGCCAGATCTAACACAGTGTTGCTGTGAGGAGTTCCTCATTTCTCGGTCAAGGCAGCCATCCTGGAACCAACAGTAGGTGCACTGGTGTTTTCTCCGGTGGGGTGCCCGTGTTATTGTCCTGGGTCTCTCCCCATCAATGTTCCTGCCAAATCCCACCTCACTGTCATTGACCTGCCAGGTAATATAATTAAAAATCAGGTACTGCTAGCGCGCCCTCCTTTGCAGGGAGCCGGCGTTTCACCAGTGCTATCCATCTCTTGCCCATGCTGTAGATGAATTGCGTAATCAGCATGTCAGTAACGCAGAATACTTTTCCTTGGTTAACTATAGGTAGGGCAGTGGAGAATGTCACTTCTAGAAAGTTTACATTTTCTTGTCCCAACCATTTGTGCCTTCTGCCGTTCTGGGTTAGAATACTTTGAATGGCTATGTTGTTGGGGTTTGTGTATTGCTTCTAGACAGTGACACAAGGGCCCATATTTATACTTTTTGACACAAACCAGCGCCGGCATTGGTTTGCGTCAAAGATTTTACCGCCGGCTAACGCCATTCCTACGTGCCATGCGGGCGCCTTATTGAAGGAATGATGTTAGCCGGCGCTGCGAACTGGTCAGAGTAAAAAAAAAAGACTCAAACCAGGCAGCGCCGCCGTAGGGGAAAATGGGGGTTGTGTATCAAAAAATGGTGCAAGTCAGGTTTGAGGCAAAAATCATGCCTCAAACTGGACTTGCGCCATTTTTTGATGCACAACTCCCATTGAAATGACTCCTGTCTTAGCAAAGACAGGAGTCATGCCCCCTTGCCCAAAGGCCATGCCCAGGGGACTTATGTCCCCTGGACATGGTCATTAGGCACAGTGGCACGTAGGGGGGCCCAAATTAGGCCCCCCTATGCCACTTAAAAACCAAAATACTTACCTCAACTTACCTGTAGTTGCCTGGGATGGGTCCCCCCATCCATGGGTGTCCTCCAAGGGTGGGCGAGGGTGGCAGGGGGTGTCCCTGGGGGCAGGGAAGGGCAACTCTGGACTCCTTCCATGGTCAGAGACCATGGAAGTGAGCCCACAGGTCCCTTAATGCCTGCCCTGACCCAGGCATTAAAAACGCTGTGTGCCGTTTTTTAAGGCCCGCCCCCTCCTGTGCGTCAAAATAACGCTGGAGTATAAATAAGGCACACAGGCCTCAAAGTCATTTTTTGGGCAGGAACACCTACCTTGCATGTCATTAACGCAAGGCAGTTTCCCGCATCCAAAAAATGACGCACACGGAGGAAATTTAACGTCCACGGGCTCGGGCGTCAAAGGTTAAATATGGTGCATGGTTTGCGCCAAAGTGTGCTTAGGTGTGGACAGGATACTTCAAAGGGCTTTGCCTCCTACACACACAGAGCAATCTGACGCTAGGCCTGCCTGCCTTTTGTCATCCCTCAGCTGTTTGGAGCCCTGACATGGAAAGGGAAAGAACTTTCCAGAACCACATATAAGGGTAGTGTAGGGAATCTCTCCACACAAAAGCTGGCACCAGGTATAAATAATGGACATTGCCCTAAGCAGGTAGGGTATGCCTAGATGTGGGTCCAGTGCACAGTGTGTCACTGGAACCACGCTATACCTGGCTGATGAGTCCTAACTACTGCAAGACCAGTCCTAGGTTGCTCATGTACAGTTTCAGGCAGGACTTATCCTGGCAGTTCGAGTTGGGTCAAGATTGATATGTATATGGCTGGGTCCAAGTTGAAGTGCTATGGTGTGCAAAAGAAGGATAGACAGGGATGCGGCCCAGGTTATTATCAGTGGCTAAGATTAAGTCAAGCTTTCCTCCACTTTTTGTATACTTTTAGCTTTTGGGAGATGGCATAGACAGGTGGTTTGAGGTATATATAGTTCCTCTGAAGATGCCCCTAAGGAGGATTGGGGAGCGAGTTCCTGAAGGCATTTATCAAATATGGGGAGGGATTACCTACTGGCTCTACGGAAGGTGGGTAAGATGAAGTACCAACTCATGAAGGAAGCCTTGTCAGGAAGTATGACCTCAATCCTGAGAAATATAGGTTGAAATTCAGGGACACCCAGACGCTGCCCCACCAGTCTTGTAGATTATATGGATTACATTTGCAAGGCACTATATGGTTGGGTGAAAAGCAGTGACATGAGTGATTACAATGAGCTGTACAATTTAGTTGCAAAAGGGAACTTGTCAAGGAGGGTGACCGTTGGCTAAGCACTAGGGTCCATAAGTAGGTATTTGGGGGGATCACCAAAAGAAAGGACAGGTCACCACCATAATATAGAGGATGGTGACAAAAATAAGAATAAGGAGTTCTCAAAAGGTCCCCAAACCAGTTCTCTGGGGAAGGATTTCAAGTCACAACCTCACCAGAAGAAAGGTACTCATCCTGAGAAGAAATCCTCAGGATGTTTTTTTCCTAAATGTTACAAATGCTACAGGCATGTCAAAGGAATCCTCACTGCCCTAAAATGCCGGAGCCATCCACTGGTGGGCAAACACCGGGCATTGCTAATGTAGCGAATTGGGAAGAAGGTTGCCCCAGTTACTATGAGGGAAGTGCAGAGGTTACACTGATGTTTTTGAGTGACAAAGAGATGGTGCCAAAGGCTCACAAGAATAACAAAATTACTAAATATTGGGAGAGTGAGAATGGGTATGGAAACTGGAGAGGGTCTCAGGTTCCTTAAGGGTAGCTGTGAGTCTGTGGCAATTACCTAGAAATGACCTGGAGCATACCATATGGAAGGAGGTGGAGCTTAGGTCCCACTTAGAGATGTTAGGGTTTCCTGAGTGGGTGTGTGTGACTGCATGGTCAGTGGCAGCCCGAGAGGGTAATCAATCAAGGATTTTTAGGGTCTCAAGGTGCTGGAGTTGCAAGCTGTTTCGTTGGGAACTATTAATTCGAACTATCAGGTCCATAGCCCTACCCTGAACTCTTGGAGAGATAATGTAGTTCTGAGGTGTAGGGGTAGGTCGTTTAAAGCTTTGGCTGTCAGGTAAAAGAAGGACTGTCCCCCACTGTTGCCACAGTGGATCTGGGGGATGTCTGAGTGAAAGAGGGAGGTGGATTATAGGAGTCTGGTCAGTCTGTGGAAGGTCATGCATTTCTTGATGTATGTTGGTCCTTTGTTGGGCAGAGCGTTGTGTGTATGGGTCAACATTTTGAACTGGTTTCTATTCTGGATCAGGAGCCAATGTAGCTTCATGAGGTGTGGTGTGATGTGGGTAGGTCTGGGAGGTCAAGGATGAATCTTGCCACTGAGTTTTATATTGTCTGTAGTCTTTTCAGGAGGCATGCAGTGGTTCCTACGTAGAGTGTGTTCCCAAATTCGAGGCTGCTGGTGACTAGGGCCTGCATGATGATCCTTCCTGGTGTTGAGTGGAAGCCACCCGAAGATCATTCGGACCGTGTGTAGGGTGTGGAAGCAGACTGATGTGACTGTGCTTACCTTTTTCTTCATAGCTAGCTTGCTGCCCAAGATGATGCCGAGGTTGCGGGCATGGTCTGTCAGTGCGGGGGATGGGTGAATTCAGTAGGCCACCATGCTTCGTTCCATTGCGAGGTGCTGTTCCCAAAGATGAGGTCTTCGGTCTTGTCTGAGTTGAATTTTAGGCAGTTGTCCTTTATTTAGTCGATTATGTTCTTCATACATCTGTGGGCATTGGCTCTGGTGGTGGAGGGGTCTTCTGACTGCAAGAGAATGAGCTGGGTGTCATCGGCGTAGGAGATTATGTTGAATCAGTGCGATCTGACAGTGTTGGCCAGGGGGTCATGTATGTGTTGAAGAGGGTGGGGGCTGAGAGACGATCCTTGGGGGTTGCCACAGATGAGCTTCTTTGGTTCTTGGGTTCTGAGTTGAACAGTGGGAGACAGATTCTCTGGGTTCTTCTGGTGAGGTATGATGCATGATGCAATCCATTTGAGTGTGGCTCCCTGGATTCAAATGTGGTGGAGCCTGTTGATCAAGATGTGGTGGGAGACAGTGTTGAAAGAGGTTGACAGGTCCAGAAGGATGAGGGCTGCCATTTTGCAGAAGTCCCTGTCCCTGAAGATCTGGGAGACTGGAAGAATGGCCCAGGCTCCTACCAAAAGAGGAATGGCAAGGGGCACAGGATTCCTGCTCCTGAATCTCCCACAGTCCGAGAGGAGGCTGACCCTGAGGGGGAACCACAGAGCCTACAGAGGAGAATGTCGCGGACCTGGGGAACCCACCTGAGCTGGTCAACTAGCAGAGGGTAGGAGATTCCACCAAGGAGGAGTTCTGCAAACTGCAGAGGAAATACACTACTCTTGTGGGCCTGTGGCAGCAGGCCAAAGCCCAGACAGCTGGCAACCCATTTGGTGATCACCTGATTTACTAGGAGAATAGTCTCCTGTATAGTGAGCCTAAGTTTCCTGAGCATGGCGCAACTGGTGTGATAGTGGTCCTCCAGTGCTACAGGACCTTCCTACTGAAACTGACTCATGATGTACACCAGGCAGGTCTTTTAGGGCAGAACAAGACCATTGACGGGCCTGTCGCCTACTTTTTTAACTTCAAATGAGGAGTGCCTCAGATGTGTTCTACAGGTCCTAACCTACCTGCCAGGCCAGTGGCAAGTCAAGAGGGAAGTGCAAGACTTCCTTGTAACCTTTCCTGTCATTGGCACCCCCTTGATAAGGTAGACATCAACATTATTAGATCTATGCACCCAAGACAGCCACGGACAACAGGCTCATCCTGGTCTTGGTGGACCATACCACCCGGTACCCAGAGGCTATCCCTTTGAGGACATTGACAGCACCCACAGTGGTCAAGGCACTAGTGGGGATCTTTATACATGTGGGGTTTCCCAAGGAGGTGGTGTTATACCGGGGTAGCAACTGTATGTCAGGGTACATGTAGGCCATGTGGAAGGAGTGTGGGGTAATCTACAAGTTCTGCACTCCTTATCACCCTCAAACCAATGGACTTGTTGAAAGGTTCTACATGACCCAAAAAGGCAAGATAATGGGCCTGTCAGATCCCATGAGGAAGAAGTGGGACATCCTCCTACCATGCCTTTTATGTACCACAGAAGGGGGGTGGCTTCATCCCCTTAGAACTTCTCTACAGGCAAACTGTGAGAGGACCTCTTAGTCTGGCGAAGGAGGGCTGGAAGCAAGCTCCCAGGAAGGTTCAGAAGAGTGTGGTCAGCTGCATACTAGAAGGCTGTAACCATTTGAAGTGCTTCTGGAAGCAAGAGCAGGAAAATCTAGAAGCTAGACAAATGGGCATGAAACATGGGTACAACCAGAATGCTAATCTGGGCAAGTTTTGGCCTGGCCAAAAAGTTTGAGTTATGGAGCCAGTGGAGTCCAGGACCCTACAAGACCACTAGTCTGGGCCTTATGCAGTGAAGGAGTGCAAGAGTGATGTCACCTACTTGGTGGGCCTCAAAACTCACAGAAACCCTTTAAGAATCCTACATGTCAATTGCCTCAAGCCCTACTTTGACAAGTCTGAATTAACCATGCTCCTAGTTACGGATGATAGGATAGAAGAGGAGAGTTAACCTCTCCTCAACCCCCTTTCTTCCAAGGAGCAGGATGGGTTGGTGGAGGGTGTCAGCCTCTCCCCTACGCTGACCCTAGTGCAAAAAAAGACTTCGGACAGTTGCTGGGGCACTTTGCCTCAGTCCTCCGCCTCCTGGCAATCACTGCATGGTGAAACCATGATATTGACACTAGGGACAGCATGCTTATTAAGAATAAAATCTACAGGCTGTCTGATAAGATGAGATGAGGAGATGAGGAGGTCTCCAAAATGCTGGAGTTAGGGGTCATTGAGCTCTCAGGCAGGTCTAGCCCAGTAGTATTGTTCCCCAAGGTGGCTCCTCCAGGTGTCACTTCAGAACTTAGGTTCTATGTGGACTACCGTGGGCTCAGTGAAAACACCAAGACAGATTCACACTCCATCCCCAGAGCTGATGAACTCATAGAGTTGCCAAGTTCCTCAGTACATTTGATTTAATGTCTTGGTTCTGGCAGACTGCCTTGACTGAGGGGGCAAAAGTGAAGTCTGTGTTCTCTATTCTCTAAGGGCACTTCCAGTTCCTTTGGGTGAAGAACGACCCGACCACCTTCC
Source organism: Pleurodeles waltl (assembly GCF_031143425.1). NCBI lineage: Eukaryota > Metazoa > Chordata > Amphibia > Caudata > Salamandridae > Pleurodeles > Pleurodeles waltl. Next base: position 339,862,976 of record NC_090444.1, on the reverse strand, counting down.
AGAGGTTGGTCAAGTAGGTCCTGGCTAGTTTGGAGAACTTCAGTGCCGCCTATCTGGATGACACTACGGTCTTTAGTTCTAGATGGGAGGACCAGTTGTGCCAGCTCAGGGAAGTGCTTCAGACATGGCAAAATGCAGGCCTGACTATCAAGGCCAGTAGTTGCCAGTCAGGGCAGGGGTCAGTGGTCTACTTGGGTCACCAAGTGGTAGGAGGCAAGGTGCAGCCCCTCCGGGCCAAGATTGAAACTATTCTGGCTTGGGAACTCTCCCAAAATTCAGACATAGGTGAGAGCCTTCTTAGGCCTTACTGGCTACTACACGTGATTTGTCAAGGGGTATGGTACCATTGTTGCACCCTTGACAGGACTGACTTTCAATAAGCAGCCACGTCAGGGATTCTGACAGAGGCTTGCCAGGAAGCTTTTGACAACCTGACGGAGGCCATGTGCACAGCACCCGTGCTCAAGGCAACTGGCTTCTCCAAAGATTTCATTGTGCAGGCAGATGTGGCAGAGCTTGGCATAGAGGATGCGCTCTCACAGCTAAATAAAGAGAGCCTGGATCAGCATGTAGGCTTCATCAGAGGTAGGTTACTTCTCTATGAACAGAGGTGGAGTGCAATAGAGAGGGAAGCCTTTGCAGTGGTCTGGGAGCTGAAGATGCCAAGACCATACCTGTTTGGTGCTCACTTCAGTGATCAGACAGACCACTGACTCCTCAGATGGTTAATACATAAGGGGTGTGAGAATCCCAAACTGTTGAGGTAGTCCATTTCTCTTCAGGGAATGTATTTTAGGATGGAACAGCATCCTGGAATGGACTACGCCAGTGCTGATTGTCTCTCTAGGTTCTTCAACCTTAGTGAATAGAACTTCCAAGGGATTGGCTAGTTCCCCCCACTTTCAAATGCGATGGGACATATGTTAGACCTGGCATCCTTGCCATGGTTTCCCATTGATGTTTTGCCTTCAGACCTTCTATTTTTGCTGAATTTGATTTGATATTGCTGGCCTTAGGACTCCGGACACTTTACCACTGCTACCCAGTGTGAAAGTGCTTGTGCTATCTACTCAAAATATGGTAACATTGGTTATATCCAATTGGCATATTTAATTTACTTTTAAGTCTCTACGTGCACTATATGTGCCCAGAGCCTAAAAATCTAATAGTACTAGTGGGTCTGTTTTTTCACCCTCTTAAGTAACCCTTTAAACATGTCTCTGGCCTGCCATTGCAACCTGCCCATAGGGCAGGGTGCAATGTATTTAAAAAGCAGGACCATGCAGGTTTTACATTTCTTTTTTGTGAAACTTTTGTACATTTGTTTATCACTACTCCAAGGCCTATGCCTCCCATCTGATAACATTAGAGTTGCCTTCTTACATTTAATAAGTGTAATTTTCAAATAGGAAGAGGTGACCAGTACATGTTTGGTGCCCCTGGAATTATATTTAAAATCCGAACTATGAAGTTGGGATTTTAAATTACACTTCCAAAAATGCCACTTTTAGAAAGTTGGCACTTTCTTGCCTTAGCCATTTGGTCGGTGGGACCTGTTTCTGGTCACCTGACTGGATATAGTTGGCAGATGGGCTTTGTCTATTCCTCCTAGAAAGCCAAACATCACAGGAGCTTAGGTGTGACTGGATGTGCATTCACCAACAGAATGGGAGTGGGCTGGGCCCAGCCTCACTTACACCTGAATAGCCTGTGTCCTGCATCCACACAAAGGGCTGCATACCCCTTGTAGTTAGTCTGGAGCCAGGGCAGGGGAGGCAGGGCATCTGTCCCTTTCAAAAGCATGCCTCTATAACCTTCTCCCCACTTCAAAAGCACAACTGTGTATAAAAGAGGGATCTCAGACATTGCCACTTCAGTACACTTCTAGACTTATGAATACTCTGTTAAGAAGAAGGTCTGTTGTGCTGCTGTATTGCTACATGCTGCCACTTTGCTGGATGGTGATCTGAAGGAACTGCTGCCCTGCTGTGCTGACCCACTTCCATCTTGCTTGAGTGAGAAGGACTGGAGCTACATCCCTTGAACCAAGAACCAGGGTGACTCCAAGAGCTAGTTGGCTGACCTCCTAAACTAAAGACTCAGGGACATAACAGGCTTCCAACAACATTGCATCTGCACCTGGACTGTCGGGCCTGCAAACCTGGATATGCCCCAGTAAAAAACTTCTGAGTTGATAATTTGCTTTTGTAAGATGAATGCTTGTTTACAGAGACCAATGCTTGTTTGAACTCATGCTTGTTAGAGACCAACACTTGTTTGGGAACATGTGTTGCACAAGCCTCCAGCATCCCTATGACTCAGACTGGGTGTGGTTGGATGCAGAAGGTATTTAAACCACACCAGGTCTGAATGAATTGCTTGCTGTAAAGGTCACCAACTGCAGAGAAGGAATCTCTACTCCTCCGCTTTATATCGTCACGTTCTGTTCTGTCCAGCATCTTGAAGGATGCTTCTGGAAGAAGAAGCGACTGAGGTAATTAATCCTTAAAAAGGCAATAACACGTTGCATGCACTTTAAGAACATTTATTGCTTAAACGTGATACTTGCTGACATGAAACTTGATAAGCGAATGTTCCAGGATGCGATGTGCCTAAAGGGGCGCATCTTTGGTTTTTAAGGTCATTAGGATGTTTGCGCTTGTCATGCTATAACGCGTTTTGTAGTTGGTTGCATTATACCACAGAAAGGAGTTTTTATTGAACAATTATTATGAAAATGATATCCTGTGAATATATTTATTATTGCTGAGTTTAATGTGGCATTACTTTTGTTGTTAGCGATACGATGTACTGTGAATACGTTTATTATCACTGAGTTCGAAGTGGCATTTTCATTATTTCAAATAGTTGCTGGTGATGTGGAACATTGTGTTTGGCGCTTGAACAAAGTTGAAGCTTATCTTTGCGATGCTCAAACTTACACTGTTATGTAACAGGGACAAGATGGTTGTTCATGAAGTTGAACGTTATTGATTAACCTTCAGTTTTCATAGTAATACAACATGAACCCTAACCCTTGATATTAACTCTATGTTTTCAGTGTGATTTAAACTTTGAATTGCGTGCCTCTCAAGTAGTAACACAATACAATGATTAACCCATGAATATCTGGAGAATCTAATTCTCTGAGAGTTTGTTGTTATTATTGCCTATGTGAATGTCTATGAGTCCAGTGAGTCAGCATCTTGGGACATCTCATCAAGGTGAAACTCGCAAGATATCCACTGAATGTCAAAGAACATCTTGGTCGGCTTAATTGAAGTGATTGACTAATCTGGGATCACAGTGGGAGTAGTTATAGACAGTATAGGAGGTTCAAGGCTCTTATTTAATTACAGGTAATCCACATCATTTCTGAAAATTCCTAGAGAGGGAGAGAATCATCAAAAGCAGGACAAGGGACCCACACAGGTACATCCAGCTTGACATCATAGTTTAACAGTAAAGTATACATGGGTTCTGTGATATTAGTTATTTGACTGAGGAGTAATTTATCATAGGAAAGACCAGCTCTTCAAAAACCATCATTACGTGTCCGGATCCAGCCCTGTGACTCCAGTGTCTCTCTCATTCTCTCATCCATCCCCTTTCACCTGGGATGTTGCGGTGCTGAACATGTGTATTTAAGTGCGAGGCATGCAATGTTTAGGTGGAATTGGGAACAAGCAGCTTGGTCAACATTGTGTCTCCGTGGGACGAACAGGTTAGTGCTTGACATGGACTCTGCCATTTGTGAGTCTACCCTGTTAATTGGTGCCACTCCAGTCCTCGACCCTTGGAACTGGCCTTAAGTTGCTTTGCCAGCCTCTGTGGTACCAGCAGAAGCGATGCATCTCCTCTGTTATGCTGTGCAACTCTGAACAGAACTGGTGCATCACTGCTGCTGCGTGGATTGGACCTGTCGCAAAAACTTGCATTGTCGCCACAGCCCACATAACCTTTGCAACTGCCATTGTGTGGTGCAGCGTCAGTATAGGCCCTTGCATCCCTCGTTGACAGCAGCCTCGATGGCAACACCAGACTTCGCATCGCAGCCATTCAGCTTTTCAGAACTGATGTATTTCCCGGACTGTGTGACAGAACCTCGACGCTGTACTTCATACTGCAAACCCCATCAATGGGATCCTCAAGGATGAAACAGGCCCTTGACCGCAGCATTGATGCATCTTAGAACTGAAGCATTGCTTTGGCTGCATGATGCATCTTCGACACGGACCCTCACACTGATCTGAAAACCAGGATTTAAGGTATTTGGTTCCGTGGTCTTTGCTAGCGCCCTGTAGCCGACCCGTGCTCCATCGTGGTAGGCTTGGACTTTGTCCTCCTCTGGTGTTACTAGATGTCCACAGTTGGCACTTCATGCCTTTGGCACTCTTTTCTCTAAAACAATTTAAATTCACTATCTAAGTTTCTACTAAGTGCCAGTTTGATATTTTGATTTTTTTTAAATTAAATTAAGCTTTCTTTTTCTAACCTGTTATGAGATCTTTTTTGTGTAGTGTTTTCACTACTTTACTGTTTGAAGTGTTGCATAAATACTTTACATATTGCCTCTAAGTGAAGCCTGACTGCTCTGTGCCAAGCTAACAGAAGGGTTGAACACAGGTTAATTTAGGATTTACTTGTGCCTTACCTTGACTAGGATTGTGTTTGCTGCTTGACCAGGGCTTGTACCACAGTCAACCAGTAACCCAATTTCTAACATCCACCAATAATGATTATGTGTAAACTGCTGTAACAGATGTTGAGTAGATGCTGTTGAGCCACAAATATCTTAAAATCTAACTGTTACAGCAAGGTTCCCTTAACTCTGAAAGAATCCAGCCATTTCTAAACCTTTTCAAACTTGTGTAGACCATATCTGATGGATAACACCAAATAGCAAGTGTTTAAAAAAAACTGTGGCTAATTTTCCTAATAGCAGTTGTTTGGCAAGAGGAGTCGAACCTAGAACAGGTTCATGTAAAGCATTACATGAAAACAAGCAAACGTGATGCCAATTGTTTTGGCTTTTGCCTAGTGAAAAGGTTTTCCTAAGCTTCTGTGCGAAGCAAAGAACCAGACCACATGCCACATGGACAGGGAAAAATTCCCTGCCTCACAAAATATGTACCAGAATGCCAACACAAGTGCAATCTTCTCTCACCTAATAGGTTCGGGATGACAGTCAACAGTGCAAGTTTCCATTCCTTACAGAAGGTTTCTGCTCCATGCCATTAATAGAGCAAGCTGATGCCCCCCACAAAGCAGGTACAGTATCACAAGTGCAACAATCCCTCGCTCCAGATCAGTAACAGGAAAGTATCAACAATTGAAGCATCCAACCTTCAAAGTGCAATTACAGAAATTGTTCAGTAGTGTAATCCTTCCACATACAACTGGTAGCATGCAGACGTTAACAGTGACATTTGCCATCTCTCACAGGTATAGCATGGCATCCCCTATATAAGCTTCTCATCCATTGCACACCCAGCAGCATGGGCATGAGCAACACAAGCTTCCCCCTCATCTTGAAAAGGTGATAGCTGGGCAACAATAGTGAATGTTTCCATCTCATATAGAACAGGTACTGCATTGATATCAACAGTGAAAATGTCCCCCGCAGTCACAAAACATGTTATACATTGACATCAGCAGCAAACGCCTTTCTCTCTCACAAAACAGGAACTCCATGAGCATCCGGAGAAAAGCACCCCTTAGCAACCCAGCAGGATTATCATGAGCATTGGAAATACAACATGGCATTCACTCTCAGAAAAAGATACAACATAGCATGAGCGGTACAGTTTTCCTTTTCACAGATCAAGTAAAACATGACATTACCAGTGTGTGCCTCAGAAAATACTTACAATGTGTATATCAGAAGTGCAAGCTTTCCCTGCCTACCAAACCAGTACATCATGGCATGGAAAAAGCACAACCTAGAATTAGATGTGCACACTTCCCTCGCTTATGGAAAAGGTGCAGCATGTTGATCCACAGTACATGCTTATCCCCACTCATCAGGTATGGCATAGGGATTAGCAATGCTAGTTTCCGTCTTTTACAAAATACTCACTACAGACGTATCAGCAGTGCAAGTTTCCCTTCCTAGTAAAACAGATACAAGATGGACATCAGTCATGAAAGTTCACCCGAGCTAACACTAGACTAGTTCTAAGTGTATTGTACAAAGAGCTTATTACAACATTCTTCTCTTCATGAAACCATGCACAACACGGTCAAATTAAATGTACTTAAATAGGCCAGTAACAAACCACCTGCTCAGGCTCCAAAGGCTTTGCCTGAAACAAAAACCCTTGTGTTCAGAATGTTAATTAAAACACACGAGCAACACACAGTATTCCTGGTATTCCTGTTTTTATTGCCATCATGCTAAGCTTGAAATTGCAACACTGAATATCAGCATTAAGAATTTAAGAATATACAAATGATGGAGTAGCTCGCCACAATGGACCACAGAATTTTGTCCTCGAGCAGGCACCTTTATGTGTAAACAAAACATGCAGGCCCCACCCCACACGAATCAAAACTCCCTAACATGCACAGAAAGCCAGAAAGCCCTCATAAGCATTAAGAAGGTGCTGACTTCTCCACATGCTTAAAGACTGTCAACATACACCCACATGGTTGTTTAATGTACACACACGAACTAAACTTGAAAAACAAGTAGACACCTCCAACAGGGGCATAACATAGTTTAAATGGGCTCTGATGAAAGTAAGTAACATTTCCCCCTTTTTCGTAATTAGTTAATAACAGATAGCCATACTAGAGCTGCAATCAGCCCCTGACATTCCTCGGCTCTCGCAATACTGCACCTGCTGCACTAAAGATCTTGAACATCCACAGATTGAGTAGATGTGGTAAAATTCACACAGGACGTTAAAATACTCTCTCCAACATCAATGCAATATAGACACATATCCCATTAGAATCAAACAGAATGTAAATACACCCAAACATGTTCACAAAACAGGCAGGTACCCCCCCCCCCCCCCACACACCCTGGGGACCATGGGAGAGGGTGTGGGACTGGAGAAGAGGAGTGGTTTAAGGAGGGGGACTAGCAGCTCTAACAGGGGATGTGAGTGCGACAGAGGGGTACAGGAGCACAGTTGCTGGGGCAGTCACTATCTGCTCCTTTGCGATCACCTGAGGTTAATTGGACACACCAGGGTGAGAGATGCAGGATCATGTGTATATGGTGACATGAGTGACTGATATTTGCTGCCACTCCCTCTTGAGGTCGAATGGTCCTTGTTCTCACCCCAATCCAGCCTGCTGCATGACCCAAATGAAGGTGCAACCTACTTCACTTTCTACCCTGGGGTAGGTGTACCCTCCATCTTCCACTCTGCTGGAGGCATGTTACGGGAAGCACCAGATTGTAGTGTTGCATCAGGGAGGGTTGTTTCAGGGATTTTCTTGCAGGCACGCGGCCAATGGTTTATCCTGACATTCAGCGTTAAGATGTTAATAAGAGCAACCCATCGGATGGGTGTGGTCAATTAAGCAACTCCGAGTTGAAAGCCATCAGTGTGTCTGTGTTCCTCATTTAAGCGTGCACCAGTGAGACAGTACATTCAGGCAAGGAGGCTGTACGAACACTCCACGCATGCCTATGCCTCCTGTCTCCTGTGCTGGCACCTGTTTCACCAGAGCTGTCGGTGTGGCCACCCACTGCTCCTGACATCACCCTGCTACGTGCTTCCACCTGCTGGACTGCTGCAGTTGACTGACGGCCCACTCTTTGCTCATTGGCAGTTCTGCACCATGAGCCCTGTGAATGCTGCCTGCCCTGCCATCACAGCCCTGCATCTGTGATGAACGTCCAGGCCAATGAAGCCATCCTTCACTCACAGAGCCTTCCCATCTGCTCCCTGAGACCCCAGCTGATTGGCAGATGCCATGCTCACTTTGCCTTGCCCAAAAGACCTCATCAGCTCCCATGGGAGCTCACACTGTATATCACCTGAAGCAGGCTGTTCGGCCACTAGTCGAGGCCATAGCAAGGAAAGCCAAGCCAGTACCTGAGGCCCAGTGTAAGCACCTTCCTGGGAGGTGAAGTTTGAGTGTTCCATATTGGGTGATTGTGAACTGTATATCTCTAGACACGTGTTTCTGGGTTTCTGAGCCAAGAGTTGACAAGCTCACCTGGGGTGCACCTGTGAGCCTGTGGAGTGGTACTGTGACATATGAAGACTTGGGCAGCACACCAGCAACCCCAGATGATTTTTCTCTACTCTCCACTACTTCTGCTCTCTACTGATAAATGGCTAAACCCAGAAAGACATGTCTAGAGATAACAGCACTACCTGCACCTACTTTGGTGAAAAACTACAGCATCTTTGAAGTAAGCTTACTGAATTTACCAGGATGCAATGGGGCTAACTGTGCTGGGATGAGAGGCAGTGTGCTCCCTCCCCCCTTGTGATTGTGAACTGTGCCTACACCTCACATGCATCATCAGCCCATTCTCATCTGTGGACACACCCTGGTTCTTCCATCAGCTTCAGCTGTCAGGGCCTCCTGCTCCTACTTGTGAGTACTTGTGGCCCTCGGTTGCTTGCTCTGTCCCACCCGGCCCAGCTGAAGTGGTAGTAAGTGCAGTAAGGGTGGGAGAGTGCATGTGCCTGTCCCTGTGTATGGCTGCTACTCAGCCATGTCTTCCATCAGGCCCCTGGAACTGTTTGTTGTAGACCACCTGGTGGAAGAGGTAGGTAGAATGCATTGAAACCTACTTTGAGGCCTTGGACGTTGATTGTGATAGAAAAAGGCCCCTACTTCTTCACCCAGGTGGCGTGATATGCATAAGATCTCTTAGGGCCTAATTTAGATATTGGCAGATGAGATACTAAGTCACAAAGGTAACAGATATCCTGTCTGCTGAAATCTAAATCCCATTATATCCTATGGGATTTAGATTTCGGGAGATGGGATATCTGTAACAGTTTTGATGGAGTAACTAAGTCTAAGTCTGTGCTGGACGCTGGAACCCCCTGCAGTACATGGCATTGAAGAATGCAATCCGAGCGCACTTCAAGCCATGCACTAATCCTGACTATGAGCGCTTCCTCCTCCACCATGTGCAATAGTGGCCAGACAAGTTAGTAGAATTATTGTATGGCCACCTGAAAGAACTAGCAAGCACATGTACGTTGCTTGATGGGAAAGACAAAGTGAGAGTTCAGTTCATACAGGGGTGCTCATCGTTGAAACTCCAAGAGAACGTTTTACAAGAGCCTAAAATGTCCATGATAGACATTCTGACCCTGGGGCAGTCCAAGGACCTTTCTAAAGCATTAGTGGTCCACATGGACCAGGTACAACCGTCGCCCATCAAGGAAGCACCTGTCATTTGTTCTGTAAGGATGCTGCAAACCAAAGCCAGAATCATTGAGACCTAAAACTCCAGGCCACCCTGCAGATGGTGTGGAGGCTCATACCTCAATACAGCTACCTGCCCAGCACATGGAAACATGTGCAGATCCTGGAGGAAGCTTAATGATTTTTCCAAAGTTTGCTGCTCCATCCAGTGACAACTAGCAGCCCGGCCAAAGAAGTCCGTCTGTGCTGTTGACTTCCACCCTATCACACTGGCAGAGAATGACGTACAATGATGAGCAGGAGGTGGTCCAGGTTGTGGGGACAGTGAACCACATGGCACCACACCCCAGTCAGCCCCTACGTGCCTAATCTACATCCAAGGCCAACCAGTCACCACTCTCATCAACAAATGGGTCTCCATAAAAATTATGGTTGCTGACAAATACCACAGCCTGCCAGACCCACCTGCTCTGCGTGCCAACAGGATCAAAGGTACGCTTTTATCAATCGTTTGCCCCTGTAGCTAGAAGGAGTGTTCCACGCAGAGGTTGCCCACAAGACCACCTCTATGAGAGCCAAAGTCTATGTGTCCCATGAAGGGGGAGGATTCCTCCTGAGCTGCCAACCCGCCCAAGATCTCAAGTTAGTGCGGTTTTCCGTCAGTATACACACCAGTGACATTGGCAGACTGATGCAGGAGGTTGCACTTTTTGTTTTTGATGGCATTGGATGGCTGGGGGGCAAGACTGTCCACCTGCATATCAATGAGTAGATTTCTCTGGTAGCATTCCAAAACAGTCAGATAGCTTTCCAGCTTCACCTCAAAGCAGAGAAAGAACTGAAGCTTGTAAAAAAGGCTAGCATCATTGACCCGTGACTCTCCACCATTGTTGCAATGAAAAAACTGAAAAGCCTGACGCTGTGTGTATCTGCATTGATCTGAGATTTCCCAACCTAGCTTTTAAACGTAAGCACCCACTGACACTGACCACTGATGACATCATTGGAGAACTCTCAGGATCGAGGTGGTTCTTCAAGATGGACCTTTAGTCTGGCTACCACCAGATACCGTTGTATCCTGACTCCCGCCCCATAATCAATTTCTTCACTCATGTGGGCCTCTTTAGGTGTACCCAGTTAACATTCAGCACATCAGGTGCAGCCAAAGTCTTTCAGCACATGATCAAAGAGGTATTGACAGGTCTCCCTGAGGTGTTGAACATGAGTGAAGATATCTTGGTGCATGCTCTGATGATGAACAGTCATTTCACTCACCTGTGTGTCGGTTTCACCATGGTCAAAGAGTACGGTTTGACTATTCCCAAAGAGAATTGCAAGTTCCTAAGGTGAAACATCTTTTCTTTCAGCTACAAGTTTTCTGACATGGGTAAGTGAAAGACTTTCAAGATGCCCCAACCCCAACATCCATGTCAAGTGTCTGCAGATTACTTGGCATGGTGACTTGCTGCAGAACTTTAATGAGGAACTTGTCTGACATCACAGGCCCCTTTGCCAACTCACCAGGTCCCCCAGCCTGTGGGTATAGAGAGAGGAGCAAGAGCAGACATTTTGCAACACAAAAGAAGCCTTATCTGCTGACACAACACTAGTATACTTTGACTCCAGGAATGATTCTCAGTTGTTGGTGGATGCCAGTCCTACAGGGCTGTACTGACTCAATGTCAAGAGTGCGGGGAGTGGGCCCCAGTCACCTATGCGAGTGGGACACTCACACCGACTGAACAACGATACTCTCATATAGAGCTAGAAGCCATTGCTTCCTTTATTCTGGGAATTCCTATGAAAACCACCACAAAGATTGAAAAATGGATCCTGCAATTGCAGGAGTTCTACTTTACTGATGCACCACAAGGATTGGAAAATGGACCCTGCAATTGCAGGAGTTCTACTTTACTGTTGAGTACTGGTGGGGTACTCACAATTCTTTGAGTGTCCTGCCATGCATGACTCGTTACCCTCTCTGAAGCCAATGAACCACAGGACATTGAGGAGTATGTCCACCTTGTTGTTTAAAGATTCAAGGACCTCCCCAAATCCCTTTCACACATTGTAGAGGCTACAGAGTGAGATGACTGCCTGGAAATTGCCATCCAGGTGGTACTAATGGGAGACCGGTGGTCTCTCAGTTACCCTTCTACGCATCAGCAAAGTCAACTCTAGAATCATTGCACCATATTCTATAAGAACTATCTGTAACAGCTGAAGCCTTCCTCATACAATGAACACATGTAGTCCTCTCCATAAGTCTGAAACAGCGAGCCATCCTAAAAGTTCATGAATCCCACCAAGGCATAGTAAAATCTAAAGGCAACCAAAGGAGGAGGGTCTGGTTTCCCAGTCTCAATCAATGATTAGAAGAGGTCATCAGAGACTGCCCTGCCTTCCAAGCGAACAGCCGGCCGAAGCCTCCAGCACCAGTTATCACAGAGGAAGTGCCTACTGCCCCATGGTAATGAGTAGTGGATACTTTGGGAGCCTACTTATTGCTTAACACATGCTCATCCTCATGGATCACTTTTCCCGGTATCCTGAAGTAGAAATGTGCTGACTTTTGCATCCTCCCTAGCCTGGTAGCATGCACAAGAACACCACATACACAGAGCTTGTAGTCAATGTTTTTATTCCTCAGCATTCATTCAACTAACTTCTTATTATCCCATTACCGTTAAGGACCACACCTTTAAAACCTCCCAGAATGACTGCGTAATCCTTTAATGAGTCCACCCCAGGTTGTGGGGACCTAATGCTTACATTCATAAGACACTACTTCTCCCTCCTTCTTAAACAAAAACACACAAACAAAAAGATATGAAGAAATAGCAGCATTACATTTCTTTGGTCAGCCATCTAGGTAGTCATACATTTTGGCCAGACCGTGTGACATGAGGTAGTTGAATTGTCCCCAGGGTGGACAAAGAAGGTTTGGTGTCTGATTAGGGCATTCATGTGGAACAGGCTCTTCTGGATCTGCTGCGACTGATGATCAGTTAGACAGATGTTTGAAAGGTAAGGAGTCTCTTGTAATAGATTTGCCGGGATGGTGCCCCATTATCATGTGTCCCTTGCACTTCACAACTTTTAAAGGTTCTTTATCAAATGGAGAATCTGTCTTTCGTGTCCATTTCTTCCTGACAAGAATCCAGCCCCCGTCAGACACGACCTTCTGAGTTTGATGACGTTGATCAGCATATGTCTTCAATTTACGTTTCTGAGAAGTGTCACTAGCATGAATCTCGTCATTATTCAAGGTTCATTCAGGAGTCCACTGTAGTACTTTAGTCCTTTTAGCTCTCCTGAACATCAGTGTGGTAGGATTCTCACCACTGGTAAAGTGAGGGTTCGACTGATAGGCGCCTGACACAGCACCTGGCTCAGCTCAATTCCCTCCATCTACGCACGTTGGATCACTCATTTTAGGGTCTCCATAAACCGTTCCACAATACCGTTAGCTTAAGGCCACAAAGGGTAATTTTGACATTCAGTTTGGTCAGAAACTCCTTAAACTCTTTGCTGTTAAATCGCAGACCATTGTCAAAATTGAGAGTGTCCGGTATGCCCTACACTGCAAACATGTCATCCAGCCACTCAATAACTTTGTCTTGAGTTGTTGATGATGTCCTCTACAAGAGGAAAATGGGAATGCTTATCAATGATCACCAAAATATGGTGTCCATTTCCCAGAGACCCAAAGAAGCCTATGGCCACTTTTTCCCATGCATGCAGAAGAAGATCCGACATGGTTAGTGGAGGCTGGGTCACCTTAGGAGACAGACACTTGCACAAAACACATTCTTTTAATTCCCTCTCAAATTTCTTACCCAAGCGAGGGAACCACACTCGGGTGGTCATTCCAACCTCGGCAGTAAAAGGTGCTTACTGCCATTCAGAAGACCGCCATAACACCGCCGCGGCCGCGGTAAATCGCCACGGTCATTCTGACCCACAACAGTCAAACCGCCAAAATACTGACATCCACAAAAGTCCGCCACACCAAAGGGCAGCGAGAAACTGGCGATGACCAAACCTACACCGTCACGCCAACAGAAATACACCCACACTATCACGACACAAATCCACGCGGTATTCCATTGGCGGTACACACCGCCGCGCTCAAAATACACACACACTTACAAAATACAACCACATTGGACAATTCAAAATACACACACCTGAGACACATACACACACCACTCCCACACACCCATTACAATATAAAATACACACCCACATCACCCACAAACCTCCACTCCTAGAGATTCGTGAACACGCACCGAGAAAAGACACCCGAGCACCCAGACGCCCAATTCACTGTCACCCAGCAATATTTGCACGCACTTCACACAACACAACAATACACATCACCACACTTAGCACCACACAATCCACCCTACACATCACCCACACCACCCCATGGCACCGCAAAGACACCCCAGGTTCTCTGATGATGAACTCAGGGTCATGGTGGAGGAAATTGTACGAGTAGAGCCACAGCTGTTCGGGGCACAGGTGCAGCACACCACCATTGCCAGGAAGATGGAGCTATGGAGCAGAAATACTGTAGTGGACAGGGTCAACGCTGTGGGACAGCACCCAAGAAATCGGGACGACATCAGGAAGAGGTGGAACGACCTACGGGGGAAGGTGCGTTCCATGGTATCCGGCACATCATCGCAGTGCAGCGGACTGGCGGCGGACCCCCACCTCCTCCCCCAGAATTTACAAAATGGGAGGAGCAAGTCTTTAACATCCTGCATCCTGAGGGCCTCGCAGGAGTAGGCGGAGGAATGGACTCTGGTAAGTCAAATCTTCATTACTTCTTCCCCCCACCCCACCTGCATGCCAACTCATACCCCCACCCTCACCCCCACCCCCATCACACCTACTCCTTGCAAATGTCTCACCATCACAACCCACCCATCCCAACACCTAGCCCTGCATGCGTCCACAAAGCATGGACACCCATCACCTAAGCATACCCACTGCACATACACATACAACCCCCCCCAACCACCGTCACAACAGCCTCCACAAAGGAATGCCAGCACTGGGGTACACGGGCACCCACCCATTGCACGTTATGGCACACACAGAAGCAATAACCATACTTTTATACCCCTGCAGGACCCGAACGCCACGTCACCGCGCAGGAGGGTCCACAAATGTCCACTCCACCCCCAGAAGAGGCCTACAGTGAGGACAGCAGCTCTGTCTCCCTGGATCTAGATGACCAGCCCGGTCCATCGGGGGACCTCGGGACAGTCGGTTCCCCTCACACAGCCACAGGCCACAGCAGACCTTCCCCCCTCTGGGAACACCAGCACAGCACCCACCCAGCGGGCCCATACCTCTGTCCCCAGGACATGTCAATCAGCGGTGTGTCCACCACTACAGGGAACCCAGGCTAACCCAACACCCCACCAACAACAGGGACCTGGGGGCAGTGGTAGTGGGCACACGGTCCAGGGGACAGAGGCCCATGGAAACAGGGGAACTGGGAGGGCTGCTGTGCGACAGGGGGGGGACAGGCCCAGGGAACCCACTCTCCACGAGGCCCTCTCCTCCATCATGGGAGCATACCACCGCTCCCAGGAGACGATGGTGACGGTCCTGGCCAGGTTTCAGGAGATCCAGCTTCTGCAGGAGCAACAGTATATAGGGTTCAGGGAGGAACTAAGAAACATAAGTTCTGCCATGGGTACCATCGTAGTGGCCCTGAATGAGGTAGTCACCACATTGCGGGACGCTGTGGCACCTCAAAGGGCCCCTGACACTAGCATGCACCAAGAACTGCCTACCACCTCCGCTGGCGCTAGTGGACAGGAGGCCCCGACACAAGACCAACAGGCCACTAGAACCCCACCCCCTGCAGAAGGAGAACCACCCCGCAAGCGGGCCCTGAGATCCAGGAAGAAGACAGAGTAAGATGTCAAGACCTCCGCCAGCAAAGGATACCGCCCTGATTGTCATCCCACTGTCCCACATTGTCACCCTGTCCAACCTTAAACTGCCCCTGCTCCACTTCCCACAGGCATTTGGACAATGCACCTGTGAAACTGATAGTCTGGACTCTGCCATGGACAATCCTCCACCATCACCCCTCACGGATTTGCAACCACCCATCCAATTTAGAGCACTTGAATAAAAACACTTATTGCACCAAACAATCTGGAGTCTGGCTGTGATTTAGAACAAATGTATTAGACATGACCGTGCCAAAATGTTCATTCACATTGTGATGCCAACAAACCGCTGTCACACAGCTGTAGTCCATGGGGAAACAAAGCAGATGTCACGCAGTGGGGCCCACATCTCTGAAAATGGAAGTGAAAGTCACAACACAGTTACCATACACTGGGGGAAAAAGTCAGACTGTAGAGAGGTAGGAGTCTTTAAGTAACTGTAATATGCCGGTGTGTACTCTTACCTGTGTGTCACTGAAAATACTGCTGTATTACTGTGTTCCTGTTCTCTATGTTGTCCTCTTCGGCTTCCTCCTCTTCACTCTCCACAGGCTCCACAGCTGCTACCTGATCTTCGACAGGAGAGGACCTACACTGCAAGTGCTGCTGTGACCTCGGTCTGGAAGAGACAATGGCTCATGCGACTGGGGAAAGGGCCCTTGCCTTCACTGCAGAGGAGTTGGAGAAACTTGTGGATGGGGTCCTCCCCCAGTATGCGCTACTCTACGGTCCTCCAAACCAACAGGTAAGTACACTGGGACCATGCTTAGTGGGCAATGCCTGGGTTGAGTGGGGTGGATGAAAGATGGTGGGGAGGGGAGCGATTGAGGCATGCATCAAACGACAGATGAGAGCATGTGCCACATGGCAAGGGTGGGGATGGGGGGCCACTCACATCGAGCATGCAGAAGGTGATGACAATTTTTCTCTCCCTGTACATGTCACATAGGTCAGCGCCCACCAGAAAGTCACGATTTGGCGTGCCATCGCCAAGGACGTCCGGACCCTGGGGGTCCACAACAGACGGGGCACCCACTGCCGGAAGAGGTGGGAGGACATCCGACGGTGGAGCAGGAAGACGGCGGAGGCTCAGCTGGGGATGGCCTCCCAACGTAGGAGGGGTGCCAGTCGTCATTTGACCCCCCTGATGTCCCGGATCCTGGCGGTGGCCTACCCCGATTTGGATGGGCGCGTGAGGACATCACAGCAGACACAAGGGGGTAAGTACAAATACATTCTGCTGACTTTGCGCGCAGTGGAGGTGTCTGGGTGGGGGAGGAGGGCTGTGGGTATCCCTAGGCCAGGGCGATTTCTGTAGGCTAGGCCCCTCCGTAAGGCATGGCCCTGTGCCCCCGCTCCCCACCTCTGTAGGGTGCCAAGTACAGGTATCCATGGCCCTGTGTCATCCATGTGTGCAGTTGTCGTCCATAGGCTTGTAGGCCATGTCCCACGGATTGCGTAGTGGACCCCAAGTGCGCGGCGTAGTGCAGGGGGCTTCTGTGTCTGTCTTGTCCGCCAACGGTAGCGGTAATCCATGCACTCAATATGTCTTTATTTCCCCCCCCCCTTTTTTGTGGTCTTCCTGTTCATGTGTGCATTAGCATCATCAGGCGGAGGAGAAGTGGCATCGGAGCACGAGGGAGCTGCATCCCACATGGCCCTGGAGGGCCATGCAACGGAGTCCGAATACACCAGTGGGACAGAGGGCGAGGGGAGCTCCACAGCGGGGACTCGTGCTGATGTCAGTGACAGCGACTCGTCCTCTGAAGGGAGCTCCCTTGTGGTGGCGGCAACATCCGTGCCCCCCGCAACAACAGGTACAGCACACCCACCAGAACACTCCGCACACGTGCAGTCACTACCCCCACTACCATTTACACGTCCCCTGTGTCCTCTCCCAGTGTGTCTGTCACCCCCTCTTCCAAACTACACAAACGCAGGCAGCCAGCCACCCAACAGCCATCCACCTCATGACAGCCTCCAGCCCAAGCACCTGCACCCAAAGACACCAGACTTCACACTCCTACAACCACATCCTCTTCCTCCACTCCCATACCCACTACACCTACCCGTCCCTCTCTTTCCAAATTGCTTTTCTTTTCCAAACTTGATCTCTTTCCTACAACTCCCCCACCCCGTCCATCTCATAAGACTCCAATCAGCACCTCAGCCACCACAAAACCGGGACCTGTAAAGACTGTTGTCCATGGACTGTGGAGTCCCCCACCCTCAAGGGCATCCAGTTCAGCTAGGAGCCAAGCCACGGATAGCCCACCCCCGGAAAAGCATCCAAAGATTGCCAGTGCCCGGCGCGAGAGACCAAAGACCCCAGGGACCAAAATCCCTACATTGGCTCCGGCAGGAAGTCGGGTGCCACCTGGCACACCGCCAAAGGTGGGAAAGGGCCACAAGCGTACAGGGAAGGGTGGGAAGGGCAGCACGCCCGACAAGTCCGGCAGCAGGCCAGCTGGCCAGGAGGGCCCCACCAGCCCCATCCCAGGTGTGCAGGAGGACACCCACAGGCCCGGTACTGCAGCCCAGGAGGGCCCCGCAAGCCACGTCCCAGGTGGGCAGGAGGACACCCACAGGCCGGGTACTGCAGCCCAGGAGGGCCCCGCAAGCCACCAGACAGATGGTCAGGAAGGCCCTGCCAGCCACATGTCAGGTGGCGAGTGACATCCATGCCTGGGCCGGATCCGCTGACCAGGACACTCATCTCAAGCACCGCTCCGCTGGGCACCGCCGTCTCAAGCACCGCTGAACAGGGCACCGCCGTCTCAAGCACCGCTGAACAGGGCCCTTCATCTCAAGCACTGCTCCGCTGGGCACCGCCGTCTCAAGCACTGCTGAACTGGGCCCTTCATCTCAAGCACCGCTGAACAGGGCACCACCGTCTCAAGCACCGCTGAACAGGGCCCTTCATCTCAAGCACCGCTGAACAGGGCACCGCCGTCTCAAGCACCGCTGAACAGGGCACCGCCGTCTCAAGCACCGCTGAACAGGGCACCGCCGTCTCAAGCACCGCTGAACAGGGCCCTTCATCTCAAGCACCGCTGAACAGGGCACCGCCGTCTCAAGCACCGCTGAACAGGGCACCACCGTCTCAAACACCGCTGAACAGGGCCCTTCATCTCAAGCACCGCTGAACAGGGCACCGCCGTCTCAAGCACCGCTGAACTGGGCCCTTCATCTCAAGCACAGCTGAACAGGGCACCGCCATCTCAAGCACCGCTGAACTGGGCCCTTCATCTCAAGCACCGCTGAACAGGGCACCGCCTTCTCAAGCACCGCTGAACAGGGCCCTTCATCTCAAGCACCGCTGAACAGGGCACCGCCGTCTCAAGCACCGCTGAACAGGGCCCTTCATCTCAAGCACTGCTCCGCTGGGCACCGCCGTCTCAAGCACCGCTGAACTGGGCCCTTCATCTCAAGCACTGCTCCGCTGGGCACCGCCGTCTCAAGCACCGCTGAACTGGGCCCTTCATCTCAAGCACCGCTGAACAGGGCCCTTCATCTCAAGCACCGCTGAACAGGGCACCGCCGTCTCAAGCACCGCTGAACAGGGCACCGCCGTCTCAAGCACCGCTGAACAGGGCACCGCCGTCTCAAGCACCGCTGAACTGAGCCCTTCATCTCAAGCACCGCTGAACAGGGCCCTTCATCTCAAGCAACGCTGAACAGGGCACCGCCATCTCAAGCACCGCTGAACAGGGCACCGCCGTCTCAAGCACCGCTGAACAGGGCACCGCCGTCTCAAGCACCGCTGAACAGGGCACCGCCGTCTCAAGCACCGCTGAACTGAGCCCTTCATCTCAAGCACCGCTGAACAGGGCCCTTCATCTCAAGCAACGCTGAACAGGGCACCGCCATCTCAAGCACCGCTGAACAGGGCACCACCATCTCAAGCACCGCTGAACAGGGCCCTTCATCTCAAGCACCGCTGAACAGGGCACCGCCGTCTAAAGCACCGCTGAACAGGGCACCGCCGTCTCAAGCACCGCTGAACTGGGCCCTTCATCTCAAGCACCGCTGAACAGGGCACCGCCATCTCAAGCACCGCTGAACAGGGCACCGCCGTCTCAAGCACCGCTGAACAGGGCACTGCCGTCTCAAGCACCGCTGAACAGGGCACCGCCGTCTCAAGCACCGCTGAACAGGGCCCTTCATCTCAAGCACCGCTGAACAGGGCACCGCCGTCTCAAGCACCGCTGAACAGGGCCCTTCATCTCAAGCACTGCTCCGCTGGGCACCGCCGTCTCAAGCATAGCTGAACTGGGCCCTTCATCTCAAGCACTGCTCCGCTGGGCACCGGCGTCTCAAGCACCGCTGAACTGGGCCCTTCATCTCAAGCACCGCTGAACAGGGCCCTTCATCTCAAGCACCGCTGAACAGGGCACCGCCGTCTCAAGCACCGCTGAACAGGGCACCGCCGTCTCAAGCACTGCTGAACAGGGCCCTTCATCTCAAGCACTGCTCCGCTGGGCACCGCCGTCTCAAGCACCGCTGAACAGGGCCCTTCATCTCAAGCACCGCTGAACAGGGCACCGCCGTCTCAAGCACCGCTGAACAGGGCACCGCCGTCTCAAGCACCGCTGAACTGGGCCCTTCATCTCAAGCACCGCTGAACAGGGCCCTTCATCTCAAGCACCGCTGAACAGGGCACCGCCGTCTCAAGCGCCGCTGAACAGGGCACCGCCGTCTCAAGCACTGCTCCGCTGGGCACCGCCGTCTCAAGCACCGCTGAACAGGGCACCGCCGTCTCAAGCACCGCTGAACAGGGCCCTTCATCCCAAGCACTGCTCCGCTGGGCACCGCCGTCTCAAGCACCGCTGAACTTGGCCCTTCATCTCAAGCACTGCTCCGCTGGGCACCGCTGTCTCAAGCACCACTGAACAGGGCACCGCCGTCTCAAGCACCGCTGAACAGGGCACCGCCGTCTCAAGCACCGCTGAACTGGGCCCTTCATCTCAAGCACCGCTGAACAGGGCACCGCCATCTCAAGCACCGCTGAACAGGGCACCGCCGTCTCAAGCACCGCTGAACAGGGCACCGCCGTCTCAAGCACCGCTGAACAGGGCCCTTCATCTCAAGCACCGCTGAACAGGGCACCGCCGTCTCAAGCACCGCTGAACAGGGCCCTTCATCTCAAGCACTGCTCCGCTGGGCACCGCCGTCTCAAGCACCGCTGAACTGGGCCCTTCATCTCAAGCACTGCTCCGCTGGGCACCGCCGTCTCAAGCACCGCTGAACTGGGCCCTTCATCTCAAGCACCGCTGAACAGGGCCCTTCATCTCAAGCACCGCTGAACAGGGCCCTTCATCTCAAGCACCGCTGAACAGGGCACCGCCGTCTCAAGCACCGCTGAACAGGGCACCGCCGTCTCAAGCACCGCTGAACTGGGCCCTTCATCTCAAGCACCGCTGAACAGGGCCCTTCATCTCAAGCAACGCTGAACAGGGCACCGCCATCTCAAGCACCGCTGAACAGGGCACCACCGTCTCAAGCACCGCTGAACAGGGCCCTTCATCTCAAGCACCGCTGAACAGGGCACCGCCGTCTCAAGCACCGCTGAACAGGGCACCGCCGTCTCAAGCACCGCTGAACTGGGCCCTTCATCTCAAGCACCGCTGAACAGGGCACCGCCATCTCAAGCACCGCTGAACAGGGCACCGCCGTCTCAAGCACCGCTGAACAGGGCACTGCCGTCTCAAGCACCGCTGAACAGGGCACTGCCGTCTCAAGCACCGCTGAACAGGGCCCTTCATCTCAAGCACCGCTGAACAGGGCACCGCCGTCTCAAGCACCGCTGAACAGGGCCCTTCATCTCAAGCACTGCTCCGCTGGGCACCGCCGTCTCAAGCATAGCTGAACTGGGCCCTTCATCTCAAGCACTGCTCCGCTGGGCACCGCCGTCTCAAGCACCGCTGAACTGGGCCCTTCATCTCAAGCACCGCTGAACAGGGCCCTTCATCTCAAGCACCGCTGAACAGGGCACCGCCGTCTCAAGCACCGCTGAACAGGGCACCGCCGTCTCAAGCACTGCTGAACAGGGCCCTTCATCTCAAGCACTGCTCCGCTGGGCACCGCCGTCTCAAGCACCGCTGAACAGGGCCCTTCATCTCAAGCACCGCTGAACAGGGCACCGCCGTCTCAAGCACCGCTGAACAGGGCACCGCCGTCTCAAGCACCGCTGAACTGGGCCCTTCATCTCAAGCACCGCTGAACAGGGCCCTTCATCTCAAGCACCGCTGAACAGGGCACCGCCGTCTCAAGCGCCGCTGAACAGGGCACCGCCGTCTCAAGCACTGCTCCGCTGGGCACCGCCGTCTCAAGCACCGCTGAACAGGGCACCGCCGTCTCAAGCACCGCTGAACAGGGCCCTTCATCCCAAGCACTGCTCCGCTGGGCACCGCCGTCTCAAGCACCGCTGAACTTGGCCCTTCATCTCAAGCACTGCTCCGCTGGGCACCGCCGTCTCAAGCACCACTGAACAGGGCACCGCCGTCTCAAGCACCGCTGAACAGGGCACCGCCGTCTCAAGCACCGCTGAACTGGGCCCTTCATCTCAAGCACCGCTGAACAGGGCACCGCCGTCTCAAGCACCGCTGAACAGGGCCCTTCATCTCAAGCACTGCTCCGCTGGGCACCGCCGTCTCAAGCACCGCTGAACTGGGCCCTTCATCTCAAGCACTGCTCCGCTGGGCACCGCCGTCTCAAGCACCGCTGAACTGGGCCCTTCATCTCAAGCACCGCTGAACAGGGCCCTTCATCTCAAGCACCGCTGAACAGGGCACCGCCGTCTCAAGCACCGCTGAACAGGGCACCGCCGTCTCAAGCACCGCTGAACAGGGCACCGCCGTCTCAAGCACCGCTGAACAGGGCACCGCCGTCTCAAGCACCGCTGAACTGGGCCCTTCATCTCAAGCACCGCTGAACAGGGCCCTTCATCTCAAGCAACGCTGAACAGGGCACCGCCATCTCAAGCACCGCTGAACAGGGCACCACCGTCTCAAGCACCGCTGAACAGGGCCCTTCATCTCAAGCACCGCTGAACAGGGCACCGCCGTCTCAAGCACCGCTGAACAGGGCACCGCCGTCTCAAGCACCGCTGAACTGGGCCCTTCATCTCAAGCACCGCTGAACAGGGCACCGCCATCTCAAGCACCGCTGAACAGGGCACCGCCGTCTCAAGCACCGCTGAACAGGGCACTGCCGTCTCAAGCACCGCTGAACAGGGCACCGCCGTCTCAAGCACCGCTGAACAGGGCCCTTCATCTCAAGCACCGCTGAACAGGGCACCGCCGTCTCAAGCACCGCTGAACAGGGTCCTTCATCTCAAGCACTGCTCCGCTGGGCACCGCCGTCTCAAGCATAGCTGAACTGGGCCCTTCATCTCAAGCACTGCTCCGCTGGGCACCGCCGTCTCAAGCACCGCTGAACTGGGCCCTTCATCTCAAGCACCGCTGAACAGGGCCCTTCATCTCAAGCACCGCTGAACAGGGCACCGCCGTCTCAAGCACCGCTGAACAGGGCACCGCCGTCTCAAGCACTGCTGAACAGGGCCCTTCATCTCAAGCACTGCTCCGCTGGGCACCGCCGTCTCAAGCACCGCTGAACAGGGCCCTTCATCTCAGGCACCGCTGAACAGGGCACCGCCGTCTCAAGCACCGCTGAACAGGGCACCGCCGTCTCAAGCACCGCTGAACTGGGCCCTTCATCTCAAGCACCGCTGAACAGGGCCCTTCATCTCAAGCACCGCTGAACAGGGCACCGCCGTCTCAAGCGCCGCTGAACAGGGCACCGCCGTCTCAAGCACTGCTCCGCTGGGCACCGCCGTCTCAAGCACCGCTGAACAGGGCACCGCCGTCTCAAGCACCGCTGAACAGGGCCCTTCATCCCAAGCACTGCTCCGCTGGGCACCGCCGTCTCAAGCACCGCTGAACTTGGCCCTTCATCTCAAGCACTGCTCCGCTGGGCACCGCCGTCTCAAGCACCACTGAACAGGGCACCGCCGTCTCAAGCACCGCTGAACAGGGCACCGCCGTCTCAAGCACCGCTGAACTGGGCCCTTCATCTCAAGCACCGCTGAACAGGGCACCGCCATCTCAAGCACCGCTGAACAGGGCACCGCCGTCTCAAGCACCGCTGAACAGGGCACCGCCGTCTCAAGCACCGCTGAACAGGGCCCTTCATCTCAAGCACTGCTCCGCTGGGCACCGCCGTCTCAAGCTCCGCTGAACTGGGCCCTTCATCTCAAGCACTGCTCTGCTGGGCACCGCCGTCTCAAGCACCGCTGAACAGGGCCCTTCATCTCAAGCACCGCTGAACAGCGCACCGCCGTCTCAAGCACCGCTGAACAGGGCCCTTCATCTCAAGAACTGCTGGCCCATTGGCGGAAGGGGCAGGCCCGCATCTGTGTCGGGCAGGGCTGCACGAAGCACTCTGGGCACTAGTCCCCCTCCAGTACCAGTGGAGACTGTTATCCACTTGAGAGACTGTGGCTTTGCACTCCCCAGGATGGCACAGTGGGCAAGCCACCCACTGTAGAGACTTGAGAGACTGTGGCTTTGCACTCCCCAGGATGGCACAGTGGGCAACCCACCCACTGTAGAGACTTGAGAGACTGTGGCTTTGCACTCCCCAGGATGGCACAGTGGGCAAGCCACCCACTGTAGAGACTTGAGAGACTGTGGCTTTGCACTCCCCAGGATGGCACAGTGGGCAACCCACCCACTGTAGAGACTTGAGAGACTGTGGCTTTGCACTCCCCAGGATGGCACAGTGGGCAAGCCACCCACTGTAGAGACTTGAGAGACTGTGGCTTTGGACTCCCCAGGATGGCACAGTTGGCAACCCACCCACTGTAGAGACTTGTGAGACTGTGGCTTTGCACTCCCCAGGATGGCACAGTGGCCATGGAGGCCCCTCGTGGATCTGGCGTCGTGGACTCATCTGGCTGAGGTGCCCCCCCTTCCCTTCCCCCTGAGGTGCCTGTAGTTTTCCTATCTGATGCCCCTGCAGTGTTCTCTCCGTTGGAGGCAGGTATCCTGTGTGGGCTTTGCCCATGTGTTTTGGCCCAGTGGCCTACGAACAATGGCTGATAGACATATCGGACTGGACAATTTATGTATATAAAGTTATAGATGTGTGATATATATTATACTCAGTCTTACAATATAATTCTATATTTATAATCATTTCCTTTTGCCTTTGCATTCTTCTGGGGGGGTTGAGGGGGTAACTGTGATGTGTTGCTATGCATTGATGTGTGTGTTGCAGTGGGTGAGGGTGGGGGTGGGTGTGTCGCGTATGTGTGTCCCTGTAATATTTTCTCCTCCCCCCTCCCCTGTGTCGTAGGTGCAGTACTCACCGTTGTCTTCTGCGCCGGCGTTCGTGCTCCTGGTAGAGGAGCAGGAAGACAATGGCTGGTAGGATGTGGAGTTCGGGTTCCATGTTGTCCAGATTCCTCGTGGGGTGTATGGAGGTGAGCGTTTTCCGTTTGAAATGTCTGTTTCCGCCGTGTTTTTTTTACCGCCAGCCTGTTGGCGGTTTGGCCGCCGCTTTAACACCGACCGCCAGGGTTGGAATGACCCCCTCGATCTCTTAAGACCCTCATGGTGGCCACAATCCATGATGTCCTTCATGAGCGAGTTAAATGACTTGCCTCCTCAGACTCGCAGGTATGACAATCTAGGCTCCTCTTAGCAAAATGCCTTTTTTAGTATCAGACAGGTCTTCTTGAACATTTTGATACTTTTGACATTCAACCTCGTCACTTACAGGTTGAACACTCCGTCTCCATGATTGTGGTGAAAAAATGTTTTTGAGGGCAATCATATCCTTACCTGCATTCATAGCAGCAGCCATCTGTTAAATGGACAGAGCTTCTGGCGTACTCAACTTTACATGAAGTTGAGGTATACCTCAGCGGTTTTTGAGATTGCACTGTGCCACAGTAGGGACACTCATGAGAAATAGTCTGGAGGGTTTGAGTCTTGGCTGGGTTGTGCACATTTGTATAATCATACTCTTGTCAATGCAACCCCCACCTCTCAAAATCAATCAATCAATCAATCAATATCAATCAGGAATTTGTAAAGGGCACTACTCACCCATGAGGATCTCAAGGCGCTGAGGAGGGATGGAGGGGGAAGAAGTAGGGGATGGTGCTGCTACTGCTCAAACAGCCAGGTCTTGAGAAGTTTCCTGAAGGTAAGGACGTCTTTGGTCTGGCACAGGTGGGTGGTAAGAGTGTTCCACGTTTTGGTGGCAAGGTGCAAGAATGATCTACTGCCGGTTGTAGTTCTGCAGATGCGTGGGACACTTGCGAGGGTGAGGTCGGCGGAACGGCAATGACGGGTCGGGGTGTAGAAGGAGAGTTATCTGTTGAAGTATTCTGTTCCGGTGTTGTGCAGTGCTTTGTGAGCATGGGTGAGGAGTTTGAAGGTGATTCTCTTGTTGACTGGGAGCCAGTGTAGGTTTTTCAGGTGGTCTGTGATGTGGCAGTGGCAGGGGATGTCCAGGATGAGGCTTGCAGAGGCGTTCTGGATGCGTTGCAGCTTCTTCTGGAGTTTGGCCGTGGTTCCTGTGTAGAGGGCATTGCCGTAGTCTAGTTTGCTGCTTACAAGGGCTTGGGTGACTCCTTTTCAGGTTTCAGTGGGTATCCATTTGTAGATCTTTCGGAGCATGTGGAGGGTGTTGAAGCGGAAGGAGGAAATGGCGTTGACTTGCTGGGTCATGGATAGTGAGGGGTCCAAGATGAATCCTAGGTTGCATGCGTGGTCGGTGGGAGTCGGAGCGCTTCTGAAAGTGGCTGGCCACCAGGAGTCATCCAATGCTGAGAGGGTGGAGCCAAATATGAGTACTTCCGTCTTGTCGGAATTGAGTTTGAGGCAGCTGCTCTTCATCCATTTGGTGATGGCCTTCATTCCTTCGTCGGCGTATGAGATGATGTTGAGGTTGTGGGATCGGGTGATGTTAGCGAGCAAGGCCATGTAGACGTTGAAGAGGGTCGGGCTGAGGGACTAACACTGGGGTACGCCGCAGATGATTTTGATAGCCTCTGAGCAGAATGGGGGGAGGCGGACTCTCTGGGTTCTGCTGGTGAGAAAGGAGGTGACCCAGTCCAGGGCTCTGTCACGGATTCCAGCATTGCTGAGGTGTGAGCGTAGGTTGTGGTGGCATACAGTGTCGAATGCGGCCGAGAGGTCCAGGAGGATGAGGGCTGTGGTTTCACCGCTGTCCAGTATGGTTTTGATGTCGTCAGTGGCGGTGATGAGGGCGGTTTCGGTCCTGTGGTTGCTGAGGAATCCGGATTGGGAAGGGTCCAGTGTGCAGTTCTCCTTGAGGAAGCAGGTTAGTTGTCTGTTGAATGCCTTCTCAATGACTTTTGCTGGGAAGGGGAGCAGGGAGATAGGCCTGAAGTTCTTGAGTTTTTTGAGGAGGACCGTTAATCTTGGCGTATTTCCAGCTCTACGGGAAGGTGGTGGACTCGAAGGAGCTGTTGATGATCTTCCATAGTTGGGGTGCAATGACAGAGCTTGCCTTGTTGAGGATGTGGTGAGGGCAGGGGTCGATGGAGAGCCAGAGTCGATGGTGTTCATGATTTCGATGGTGTTGTTGGCGAAGGTCTAGGAGGGCAGGAGGTTGGTCAGAGGTGAATCTGTGGTTTTGGTGGTTGCAGGGGGTGTCTGGGTGCTGAAGCTGTCGTGGAAGTAGGAGGCTAGGGAGTCGCAGAGGTCTTGGGATGGCAGGATGTCACTGGTGTTGGAGATGGGTTTGGAGAGTTCCTTTACAATGTTGAAGAGCTCCTTGTGGCTGTATGCATTGTTGTTGATTCGGTCTTTGAAGGCTGTTCTCTTGGTGGCTCGAATGAGTTGGTGGTGTCTGCGGATGGCGTTTCTGAAGGCTGTGAGGTTGTCCCGAGTCTGATATTTGTGCCACTTTCTTTCGAGTCTTCGGCAGCTTTGCTTAGATTCGTGGAGGTTGGCGGTAAACCAGAAGGCCTTTCTGTTGGTGCGTCTGTTGAAGGGATTCTTGACTGGGGCAAGAGTATTGCCACAGGTGTTGACCCATTGCCTGAGGTTGCGGGCAGCTGCATCAGTGTTGGTGGTGTCAATGGGTGGGTTCTGGGAGAGGGTCGCAATAAGCTGGTCTTCGGTGACCTTGTTCCAATTGCGGTGGGGGAGTTGTGGGTTGTGGTGTGTTGTGGGTTTCTTGAAGGAGAAGTGAATGCAGCGGTGGTCTGTCCAGTGGAGTTTGGTGGTGTGGCTGAAAGAGACGTGATTGCTGGCGGAGAAAATAGGGTCGAGTGTGTGTCCTGCAGAGTGGGTTGGTGTCGTGACAAGCTGTTTGAGGCCGAGGTTGGAGAGGTTGTCGAGCAGGGTGGCGGTGTTTTTGTCGTTGGTGTTCTCGAGGTGGAATTGTAAATCCCTGAGGAGTATGTAGTCAGTGGATGCGAGAGCGTGTGTGCTGATGATGTCGGTAATGGAGTCGCTGAACTGCTGTCGTGGGCCAGGGGGCCTGTAGACAAGGGTCCCTCGGAGGGTGGTGATTGGGTCAGTGTGGATTTGGAAGTGCAGGTGTTTGGCGGTGCGGTGTCTTCGGTGTTGGTTGTGATCCTGAGGGTGTTTTTTTGGATGATGGCGATGATTCCTCCTGGTTTGTTGGAGTGGTCCCTGCGGGTGATCTTGTAGCTGTCCGGGATGGCTATGGCGATATCAGGTGCTGAGGGGTTCATCCAGGTCTCGGTCAGGAAGGTGACGTCTGGGGAGTTGAGTCGAGTAGATTCCATAGCTCTACTGCATGCTTGTGGGCTGAGCGGGTGTTGAGGAGGATACATCTGAGATGGTTGCATCCTGCCTTGGTGGGTGGGTCACTGCTGTGGAGGCTGGTGAAGGTGCGGTTCCGGCAGGAGAAAGGTCCACGGCTGGTCTGCGGGGAGGCTTGAAGGCAGGCGGGAGAGCGGCCGGTGTTGATGGAGCGGAGGGTGGCGTCGTCGTAGTGAAGATGTGCGCAAAGACGTGCGGGCGGCATTGGGGGGGGTGGGAGCCAGGGGTTCTGGCGCTGGTCCAGGCACAGACAGGCGCAGACGTGCTTGCCTAAGGTGCGCCCACTGCGTGGCCACGCTGTGGCCATCATTAAGTAGGGAGGTGGGGGGAGGAGAGGACAGCTGGGAGGTGGGAGGGGGACGAAAAACACCACGAAAAACACCACGAAAAACACCACGAAAAAGGGGGCAGAGCCAAAAAGAGGGCAGGGCTGCGGGGGCAGCAGCGGCAGGAGTGCAGCGCGGGAGAGAGAGGAGGGGGCGGGCCGCAGGGCCAGCAGCGGCAGGGGAGAGAGAAAGTGAGAGAGAGAGAGCAGAGAGAGAGAGAAACGAGGAAAAGGAGCACTAAGGGACAGTAGTGAAGCAGAGGAGAGAGCAAAGCAAAAGGAGTACCAAGGGACTAAGGGACAGTAGTGAAGCAGAGCAGAGAGCAAAGCAAAGCAAAGCAAAAGGAGCACTAAGGGACTAAGGGACAGTAGTGAAGCAGAGGAGAGAGCAAAGCAAAGCAAAAGGAGCACTAAGGGACAGAAGTGAAGCAGAGGAGAGAGCAAAGCAAAAGGAGGAGAGAGGCAGAAGGTAGCCTAGTAGGAATGCAGAGCTCTCCCACTAGACACCAAGGATGAGGCGCAGGCACAAGCCAGCGGGTGGAGGAGGGCCTCGACAGGGAAATGGAAGGTACAGCGGTAAGGAGTTCAGAGGAGCCAGGGAAAGGGAAGGGCTCTACTTACAGGGTGGAGCCACAGGAGGCAGAGCAGTGCACTGACCAGGTCAGTATATATATATATATATATATATATATATATATATATCCTCAGAGCATTCGAGCTAGAGACAACTGAATCTGTTTGTGCTCCTGTGACACACTTACCTCCCATACATCAAGGTTCTGGGTGGCAACATGAGAGGGCATCTTGGACTTTGGATTTGCAAAGCTAGTGAGCAGTGCTTGGGGATCTGTAATGATCCTAAAATGCTTTCCATACAGAAACACATGGAAATGCCCACAGGCCCATACTACAGCTAGACTCTCTTTTTCTGGCTGGGATTGGGTACATTCCGTATCAGATTAGTTTCAACTGCCAAATGCCACAATATGTCTCTGCGCATTTAGATGTCCATTATGCTGAGCACAGATTACTCACAGCTCCACAGGGCTCACATCCACAGTGATTTCAATGTGCAGATTGGGATCAAAGTAGGCCATCTCAGCCGTAATTTCAACTGTGTGCTTTATGTTTTTGAAGCTGCAGTCACATTCAGGGGATTATCGGAAGTGAACATTTCTCATTGTCAGATCTCGTAAAGGGGCACTCAATGTGGCAAAGTAACAAATTTACAATGAACAATAACTGGCCATGTCCAAGAAAGCTTGTACAATGGTGACATCTTGTGGGGGACTGGTTGATAATAGTGCTTGCACGTTATCAGGCTCCAGAGTCATCCCCCTATCAAAAACACATGCCCAAATATCTTGAGTTTTTCTGTGAAATTAACACTTTTGGGAATTTAATGGGAGACCTGCATGTGTATATAACTGACACACTTGTTTGAGAGCCCTATCATGTTCCTTCCGTGTTGTTCCAAACACCAGTATGTCATCATTGCAATTGAAGGCATGTGTAACAAGGTTAATAGTTCTATGAATAACATCTTGGAATATTTCTGCAGCAGATGACACTCCAAAGCTCAATCCTTTCTACCTGAACAAACCAATATGAATCGAAAAAGTGGTAATGCACCTGCAGTTTTCCTGCAATTTGAGTTGATGGTCATCTAATAAAATATTTAAATTTTATCAGGTCAAGACGAGAGAAAAATTTGGTTCCATTCAGCTGCATGATCATGTGCAGAGCTGAATGTCTCTATCTCTCGATTGCTTTCTTGGCTTAGCACAAATCCACACAGATGCACACTGCACCTCTACTGTCCTTTTTTGGCAGCTCCACAATGAGTGGCACAAATGGAATGGGACCAGTAGAACTCTTGATTATGTTGTGCTTTAGCAAGGCTTCTAGTTCCTTCTCAAATGTTTCTTGAAGATGAAATTCAGATGTCTTAATTAATGTGGAGTTATACTGTCATTCTTTTGAGATTTCATAGACCATTATACAGGGATGGAAACTGACTCACAATTTCAGATTGCGTACTTAGGTTGTAATTAATAGATGTCAATCCCATTTCACCAGCAATTGCAAAATTAAGTAGGCATGCGCTGGATGGAGTAACTTGAACAACATGTATTGGGGCCTGCACAGGTGTCTTCTTGTGCTGATGGGTTGCCGTGAGCAGGCCTTGACTCCACAATGGTTTGGAAGCAGCCCAAGTGTATACCTTCCTATTGGACGGTTAGAAATGGGGTCTTTGGTTGGCAGTCAGGTTACCCCCGTCCAAGCAAGGACCCTCTCTCTAGTCAGGGTAGGTCACACACAATCCAAATGATCCTGTGCCCACCCCTGGTAGCTTGGCACTGAGCAGTCAGGCTTAACTTAGAAGGCAATGTGAAAAGTATTTGTGCAATAAATCATGCAATAACACAGTATAAACACCATAAAAATACACCACACTGGTTTAGAAAAATATAGAACATTTATCTGATTAAATGCAGGTCAAACGATCAAGATTTAAAAAGTACACATTGAAATATCACTTTAGAAAGTGATCAAAAGAGTCTTGAGTTCTTAAAAGCAATGTGTCTCTTGCAAGCACAAAGTACCTGGTTGGCGTCTAAATTATCCACAAGGGGCCGTAGAGGAGGAGATGCATGAAAAACAGAGAGGTGTGCGTCAGTTTCTCCAGGCGCACACAGACGATGCATCAATATTTTTGTCACACAACAGGGGCCTTGCGTCGATTTCTGGTGTGTGTACTTGGATCCTCTTCAGGTTGCAGGGTATTTGGATGCCCCGGGGATGATGCAGAGAAATCGTGGGCGTGCGGGGTGAAGTCACAGGAGCTCCATCGATCTGGTTGGTGATGCGGGGAAAATTCTGTTGCACTGCAGGCGCTGCCTCAATTCCACTTCGCAGGAAGTCGGGCTGCGTTGTTCCGGCTCGGCAATGCGTCGCTCCAGTGGGCTGTGCATCAAAGTTCAGGTTGCAACTCTGGCGCTGCATAGATCTCCACTCGGGGAACCAGGCTGGGTCGTTCCGGTTCAGCGTGAGGTGATTTTCTCACAGCGGTGCAAGCTGTGCATCGATTCCGGCAGGCTGTGCGTCCATTTTCGCCACACAAGGAGTTCTTTGCAGAGATGAAGTCCTTTTGACCCTGAGACTTCAGAAAACAGGAGGCAAGCTCAATCCAAGCCCTTGGAGAGCACTTCTCAGTAGAGCCAGAGGACAGCAAGGCAGCAGCCCTTTTCAGCAAAGCAGTCAGGTGAGTACTTTGGGCAGCCAGGCAGCTTCTCTTGGCAGGTTGCAGGTTCTCGTTCAGAGTTTCTTTCCCAGTGGTACCTTGTCCAGAAGTGTCTGAGTTGGTAGGGTCAGAGGCCCTGTTTAAATACCCAAATGTGCTTATGAAGTGTGGAGACTTCCAATAGTGGCTTAGAAGTGCACAAAGTCCCCTTTCAGTTACATCCTGTCTGCCAGGGTCCCAGTAGGGGGTTTGGCAGTCAATTGTGTGATTTCAGGCCACTGTCCTTTGATATGTAAGTATCAGGCCCTCCACCCTTCCAGCCCAGGAAGACCCATTTAACATGCAGATGTGTGCAGGTGTGACTGAGCATCCTGTATTGGGGGTTGTCTGAGTGAAATGCACAAGGGAGCTGTCAACTAACCTAGGCAGATGTAGATTGTAAGGAACAGAAGGATTTAAGTGCAGAGGAATGCTCACTTTCTAAAAGTGTCATTTCTAAAATACTAATATTAAATCCAACTTCACCAGTCAGCAGGATTTTGTATTACCATTTTGGCCCTACTAAATATGACCATTTTACCCCTTTCAGATCAGAATCTACCACTCAAACAGTACATGAGGGTAGCCCTAATGTTAGCCTATGAAAGGAGCAAGCCTCACAGTAATGAAATACGAATGTAGGAGTTTTACACTACCAGGACACATAAACTATCCAGGTATATGTCCTGCCTTTTATCTACCTAGCACCCTGCCCTATGGGTTACCTAGGGCCTACCTTAGGGGTGACCTATTGGTAGAAAAAGGGGAGTTTAAGGCTTGGCAAGTACTTTTAAATGCACAACCAGGCCTTGCAATGGCAGGCCTGAGACATGGTTAGGGGGCTACTTATGTGGGTGGCACAATCGGTGCTGCAGGCTCACTAGTAGCATTTAATCTACAAGCCCTGGTCACATGTAGTGCACTTTTACTAGGGAATTAGAGGTAAATTAAAATAAGCCATTTAGGTATGAGCCAATGTCACCATGTTTTAAGGGAAAGAGCATATGCACTTTAGCACGTGGTAAAGTGCGCAGAGTCCTAAAACCAGTAAAAACAGTGTCAAAAAGTGGAGGGAGGTAGGCAAAAAGTTGAGGGTGACCACCTAAAGCTGTCAGGTCTAACATGGAGCTTGTGAGTCACGGTGCAGGTGACAAATTGTTAAATTGGTCAACTGACATGATGTTGATTGATGTGCTGCTGTCAATTACAAAAGTATTGGGACAGTCATTGACTTTTAGCCTGATTTTGGGGCAATGTCCATAAGAGTTCTTTTGTCTTATTAACTTCTTTGTTTTTCTCATTCATTTCTCTACTTTACATGCAGCAAGGTCCACATGGGAATATTTCTCCTTGTTAGAAATGATCATTGCACATTAACCCTCTTCGCTATCACTTGATAATGACGTTGAGTGATCCTTGCAGGATAAGCTTGATGATGATCGACTTTGGTTAGTTTCCATCTGTCACGCATTTTGTCTTTGTGAGCATGGCAAGAATGTTTCTGGAACCTTCTAGCATCTATTTTCTCATCACACTGAGAAACACCTGAATTCTCTTTTGCTATGCACCCCAAAGTATTTCTCATTTCCACAATCTTTGCATGTCTGTCCGATGGCTTGACATTTGCTTTCATGTGGAAATGAAAACCCTCATCTAAAACACACATTTTTTCTTTCAAGGAAGCTGTTGATTTGCAGTTATAGGTCTGGTGTTTGTGTCTGCTCTTCATGGCTAGTACTGATTCACTTTTTGTGTTTACCACTTCCATGTCGTCAGCTTGCTGATCTGGTCATTCCTTGGCTCTGGCAGCAATCAGTACTTTTTCTAGACTGAATTACTCTCACAATATGCGTCTTTTGAACAAGTCTGACAAGCAACCATCAATAACTCTGAGGTGCATGGCTTCTTCATCATTGAATTCCCTACACTTACAAAGTTTGATGAGCACACCAAGGGGGTCATTCTGACCCTGGCGGTAATTACCGCCATGGCGGAGGTCGGCGGTAGCACCGCCAACAGGCTGGCGGTGCACCGCTGGGCATTCTGACCGCGGCGGTTCAGCCGCTGGCAGAAACGGAAAGTCGGCGGTGTACCGCCGACTTCCCGCTGCCCTTGAGAATCCTCCATGGCGGCGGAGCACGCTCCGCCACCATGGGGATTCTGACACCCCCTACCGCCATCCGGTTCCTGGCGGTTCTCCCGCCAGGAACAGGATGGCGGTAGGGGGTGCCGCGGGGCCCCCGTAAGAGGGCCCCACGAAGAATTTCAGTGTCTGCTTTGCAGGCACTGAAATTCGCGACGGGTGCAACTGCACCCGTCGCACCTTCCCACTCCGCCGGCTCCATTCTGAGCCGGCGTCCTCGTGGGAAGGGTGTTTCCCGCTGGGCTGGCGGGCGGACTTTCGGCGGTCGCCCGCCGGCCCAGTGGGAAAGCCAGAATGACCGCTGCGGTCTTTTGACCGCGGAGCGGTCTTTCGGCGGGAACCGCTTGGCGGGCGGCGACCGCCGTCCGCCGCGGTCAGAATGACCCCCCAAGTCTCTAAACAAATTCATCCATTGTCTCACCAACTTGTTGTCTCACTTTACTGAAAATGTACCTTTCATAGTCGACATTCGGCATCAGGTTGAACTTGGTTCCTAATACTTATTTGATCTGGACTGTACAATATTGTCTCAGTGAATTTTTTTTATCACTTCTTTCACTCCATCACCAGCAAGATCCTTTAAGTATTTAATGATTTTCTCATCATTTACTTCTAGTATGCCTATGATAGTCCAATGTCTTGATCTACGTTTTCTATCTTGCGCCAATATTTTGCTTTTTTGGCAGTGTCGAATGTTGGTGGAGGATTTAGAAAAGCTGCTGCTGTGTATATCATATCTCTTTCTCATGCCATTGAGAGTATGTGCTTTTCAGGTAGCGCATGTTGATCACCTGAATCCGCACCTTCTGGAAGTACCAGCTTCATGTCTGAGCTTGAGTCACTGGACTGGCTAATCGGTTGTGTGATGCCTTCTTCACTTTTGAAGGTGAGTACATTTTCTGTTTCTTGCATGCCCTGGTGTTTGCTTTCATCTTTCTGTCTTGTTTGAGTCCTTTCTTCATGCTATTTTGACAGCTTTCACTATTCTGGATCAACTTATTACTCTGACAACGGTGAGGCATGTGTTTGAGTCATCTTGCTCGAGGTGAAATTCAGAAAATAGTGGATCCCACTTGCTCCTTTGTACATATTGGCCTTCCCAGCAGGTCTAAGCCGTAGTGTCAGATGTTGTAGTTGTATATGTTTGCTTCTCTGGTGAGTATATACCTATTTCTCATACCTGGTTGTCACTGCCTTCTAGTGTTATATTTGGCTGTCGCTGCCTTTTTTATGTTATACCTGGTTGTCACTGCCTTTAGCATTCTCTTGATATGAAGGATGGCTCCGTGTTCTTGCGAAGCACCTTTGTTCTCTCAGCCTGGCCAGCAAATCTTGTCAGGCTTTTCCAACAGCGTTTCCCTGGTGGGCCTTCGACTTCTCCATGAGGCCTCATAACGGCTGGAGTGGAGCTTGCATTCCACATATGCCAGCTGTGGCATGCACAAGCAGTTTGCTATCTTCTTGCAAACCCTCAGGGAGAGCAGTCTTGTTTCTTCAGGGCATGTATCCCCCACCTTTTTTGCCGGTTGGCGCATCCTCCCCAGATTGGGAGTATGCACAAGAACACACCACACGTGTAGCTTGTAGTCAACGTCTTCATTCTTCATTGTACAACATTCAACTAACTTCTTATTATCCCACAACCGTCAAGGTCCACACCTTTGCCACATCCCAGAATGATTGTGTCATCCCTTCATGAGTCCTACCTGGTCTGCAGGGTCCTAATGTTCACAGTCCTAACTCAATACACCGACCACCTCTGCACCGGACATCATCTCAAAGATCGAAAAAATTATAGCCATTCATCAGATGGAGAGATCCACATCAACAATGGCCCACCTTTCAATGGTCATGAGTGGGCAAAGTATCTACAGTCTCGGAACACAAAACACAGCGACATCATGCACAGATAGCCTCAAGCCAATGGGGAGGTGGAAAGATTTGTAAGAATATTTTAAAAAGTCATTCAATTGCTGTGGCAGATGCCAGGAATGTAAAGAGCTCCATCTACAACTTCTTACAAGGATATCAGCTTACACTACACTCCACCACTGGCATTGCCCTGAGCAGACTGTGTTTTGAGCAAACATTAACAGACACCCATCACCCCCTGTGGGCCAACAAGCCAAATTAACCCAAACAGCTCTGTCTCCTGAAGGGCCTGCAACAATAAGTATGCCTCATGACGGCGGGGTGACAAGCACCGCATTCTCCATTTGGAGATAGGAACCTGGTTAAAGATCAACATCCGGGTGGGAACTTCCTCCTGCATTTTGTAGCTCTCCCATGGCAATCACATGACATTAAAAGCACTATTGTAATAGCCAAGAAAGGGACAGAGACTGTTACCCGGAACTTCTCTCAGTTCCAAACAGCACACCTTGTACATGATGGTGCACTGTCAGATGATAATGCATAGACTATGCACCTATGGGCAGTCCACCTATCCCTCACGGTGCTGCTGACAGGATTGCTATTGAGAACCCAGCTTTCAGTGGGCCGCCTCTGGCCCCACTGCCCCCTGCACTACCAGCTGTGGTACTGTCTCCAAGCGAGCACAGCCTATATGCATTCAGACCACCTGAGACTGGGGAGGCACCCCCCCAGGCATCTACTGAGAGGAGCCCAGAGGGCAGTATCACCAGAGGTCCAACCCAGACCCCTCTCTACAATATGCAGACTTTTTTGGCTGACTAAGAAAGAGTGAGCTGGTGCTGCCACTCTAGAAGTTGGGCATGCACCAATACAGGTTTGCTGTCTAGTTCCATGATCCTGTGACTCAGTGTTATGAGTGTTTTGTTTCTGTTTTGTTTAATTGTTCTTCTACTCTATGTTAACGGAGGAATGGAGTGTCACTGTGTAAGCAACACCATGTGGGATTCCCGAGGGAAGGGAGTTTCAGGTATTTCCCTGAAGGGGTTCTGCCAATGGTTTATCCTGATGTCTGGCATCAGGGAGCTAATGGGACAGGTGTGGTCAGTTAAGAGACCACAAGTTGAAAACTACCAGTGTGTGCGTGTCCTTTATTTAAGTATGCCACCAGCTACACACTACACAGAAAGTGCAGGGTGTGTTTTCACCTATGATATATGCTCATTGTAAGGGTCCATTCTGGCTAGTGCTCTACTCTAGGAGGACAATATGTCCAGCTGCCCCTCGCTGATGATCTTTATTGAGCATGGTGCTTGCCCAGGGGCACCTTTTTAATGCACAGGTGCAGCAAGGACTGTGATCCGGGGGAACAGCTCTCAAAAGTCATACCTTTGTGCTGAACATTGCCATTCACAGTCATGTGTCTGTGTCACAACTGGTGAGCAGCTCGGTACCAATAGAAAACAAACACAGTCAAAATACAACTAAATATAAAATATCATAGCATACAATAACATGCACTGACAAGAATGGGGAAGTTTTGAAATCAAGACATTGAAAGAAACACATTATCTGTGAGTGGATATAACTGACATTATATGTAAGGAAACTTGTCAATGATGTCACAAAATACAATGATTTTCCTCTCTATTGCCTCTGCGTGAATTTCAATTGATACAAACATTTAACCTGTGCCCATATGCTATGTACAGTTGTACACAACATACTGGTGCATGTACACTTTAAGGGTGGGAGAGAGATGTACGTTATGGGAGTAATGGGTGTCCTGCAGTAGTGGAGCAGGAGGTTCAAGTAAAAACTGGGCTTTGTGCAGTTCAGTGGAATGGGTGGTGGTGCAGCGGGGGTTCCAGGAAAATGTACAGTGGGAACACATGGTTATAGGTGTTTTTTTATGAGGGGGCACATGGCAAGATAGAGTTGGGGACACAGTTTGATGTGCTTTAGTGGGATAAGTGGGTTCAGGGTTATGTATCTTGTCAGTTGGGACAACTTGTCTATCTCTACTCGTAAAACCTTAAAATATTTGGGGCATATTACTTCTCCATACTCCTTTGCCAAATACTTATGAAAGGGCAACCAGTCAGTATCATATGTTTTGATGTAAATTTCCACAGCAATCATTAGCTTCTCCAGTGCAGTGGCAATGGTGTCCTTATACTACTATTCCGGGCATAACAATGTCTTGGCTCTACTTCACAGTAACAAAATTGCCTAACACACCACTCCTTATGCCAGGCCAGGCATATCTGTTTCACATTGTGTGATCTAACAGGTGATGAACCAGGAAAGGGAAGGCTTAGTGCTATCAGTCAAGGGTCTCTAGGAATATATATCTGGAACATGTCCATTGAATTCAATTTGTCTTCCCAAAATCTTTGTTAATTTGGGTAGTGCCCTAAAAGATGTATCACCATGCCATTTGCCCCACATTTTTTCCAACTCCTATATGATTTCTTTTCATCCCACTTGACTAGTTTCTCAGGCGTGAAATAACAGTGTAGAGACACCTTGCAGAAAAGTTCTCTGACACTTGAAGTTTGTGTAGTCACAACAGACCATAGGCAAACTGCTTTCTGTTACGTGTCCTCCATGGGTCATGCTCAGTTCTTTTCCCCACGTACATTGTTTTGGTGCCTTCTCCCATGTTCTATTCAACAGAAGAAATCTATGCATTTTTAACATAATCTTTTCTTGTGTTCGCCTCTTCATACATTTTTCAAATATAGTGAGCTCCCTGATGGCTCCTCACCTTACCAATGCTGGACTATTAAATTGAATTTTAAGGTCTTTGAAGGACTTGATCTTACTACTGATAGAGAAACAGCAAATCCCACAGAACCCCTGAACTATCCATTTCTGAAAGCTGCTTCTTACAAGCTCCAGGGTAAAATACTTATTGATGAATTTAGGGGTGAAAAGCAAAGAGAATTTTGTGATAATATCTATTTTGCTAACCCTGCCCGTTATTGCTAGGGTGGATCTGGTTATTGGAGAGGAATATAGCCCCTTACTATTCCAATCAGAGTACTGACTACATCTGTACACACATAGTATGGACATCATCTATTGCATTTTTGCTGAGCACAGGTGCTTCTCCATTTATATCTTACAACATTCTGTGAGGGATCGCTGCTGAACTCTCTGATAATAACACAGCAAGTGAGGAGTTGTCATACTCACTCCCCTGTCCCCATGTTCTCAGAAGGTGCATGTGTCTGCAGCCTATCCTGAGCTTCTTGCCTTTCGAAATAAAGTTATCTGTCGTAGTCTGGAATTGCCCCAAAAGACCAGGAGGCAGCACCAACAGTAAGGTTTGGAAGACGTAAAGCAACTTTGGCAAATGAAAATTGTAATCACAGCAACTAGACCAATCTAAGAGAAGGACCCCAGGTGCTGGGATTGCAATATTTTCCTGACTTCTCCCAACAGAGGAAAATAGTTAAGGGAGACCGTTTAAGCTACAAAGAGCATAATCTTCACATCTATGTGGGTCACTGCATTTCAGTGAAAATGAGTCTTTTGAACTAGTTATTTGTTCTAAAGGTATGTGTATTACCAGGACTGTGTGTTCTGATATTGACACCATCCCAGCAGCAATAACAACTGATGGCTTTACCTCATCATCTTCCATCCTGAGTTCAAATATATTTGCTTTACGCCTTATCCTATGAGTGAAGACCTCAATACATGGGGTGAAAAGAAGGTGTAAAAGTAGGCAATTCTGCCTTGTACATCTTTGTATGTCTATCGTAAGAGATGTAATCCCTTTCTGTTTAATCTTCACTGTAGGACCTCAATAGTTGACTTAGATTCAGGTCTGACCTGGAGCCTTAGCCTCATTTTCTGAAGTACTCCGGTCAAGAAGCATCGAATGACTCTAGCAAAGGCTTTCTCTGTGCCTATAGACAATAGCAAGAGGTTATTTTTTGTCCTTTGTGGGTGTCTTTTAACATTAAAGCTAACTGTCTTTAGTTCCTCTTATAGGCCGGTCTACCATCATGCTAAGCCCCCATTGTTCCTCAGCCTCGCCATATTTATACTTAGGTTATAATCTTGACAGATGTTGTGAACATGGTACAAACCCCCTCCTTCAAACCCTGTACCTTGTTCCCCACCGCTACTCCTAATCCCTTCAACAGTAATGGAGAGAACCTGTCTTCTGTTCAAAGAACCTTCTATTCAGCAAAGCTCTTAGCCATCTTGTTCAGGGTTTTAGACTCACTAATGTATCCCCCTGAAGTCTCCCACAACGAAATGCTTATTATTGTCTATTGGGGTAGATATGGATCATCTTATGGTGTTCACTTTACCATTCTTGCTCTTCTGTGCCAACACTGTATTCTTCAGGTTGCATCTCTGCAGGGACACTAAGGGGGTCATTCTGACCCCCGCCGGCGGCGGTCGGCGCCCGTCTGGCGGGAACCGCCAGAAGACCGTACCGCGGTCAAAAGACTGCGGCGGTCATTCAGACTTTCCCGCTGGGCTGGCGGGCGACCGCCAAAAGGCCGCCCTCCCGCCCAGCGGGAAAGCACCAGCAACGAGGAAGCCGGCTCCAAATGGAGCCGGCGGAGTTGCTGGTGTGCGACGGGTGCAGTTGCACCCGTCGCAATTTTCAGTGTCTGCCAAGCAGACACTGAAAATCAATGTGGGGCCCTGTTGGGGGGCCCCTGCAGTGCCCATGCCAGTGGCATGGGCACTGCAGGGGCCCCCACGACACCCATTCCCGCCAGCCTGATTCTGGCGGTGAAAACCGCCAGAACCAGGCTGGCGGGAAGGGGGTCGGAATCCCCATGGCGGCGCTGCTTGCAGCGCCGCCGTGGAGGATTCCCTGGGGCAGCGGGAAACCGGCGGGAAACCGCCGGCTTCCCTTTTCTGACAGCGGCTTTACGGCCGCGGTCAGAATAGCCCCAGAAGCACCGCCAGCCTGTTGGCGGTGCTTCCTCCGTCCCCTACCCTGGCGGTCTCGGACCGCCAGGGTAGGAATGACCCCCTAAGGGACCTTTTCACACTAGTAAATTTGCATGTGAGTAAATGTACCTGTGCAAAATACTCTTACACTTTGTAGTAAATGTATTACTTTTAGCTATTAACCATTTACAAGTGTAAATTTAGGAGCCTACCATACTAGTGTAAAGTTGCTACTAGTAACTTGGAAGGCAGAGATCTCCAGCTGGTAAAGTATAGGAAAATTATGAAAAAGTTTATTAAACTTTACAAAAAAATGGTAAAATGCATTTATGATAACTATTAACGTGAAATAACTGAATACAATAATTTTAAATGTAGAACAAAATAATAAATGCAGTAGCACCACTTACATTATTCAGTTAGTTTAAGTATATTATATTAGACTAAACTTTGTTTTAAAGATTTATTTAAAAACAATATTTATATTTATTATGTATAGAATCAATTTACTTTTAAATGTATTAATTATTTACAAAACTAATTACATTATTTTATGAACAATATTATTAAAATAAACTAATCATTATTTTTCTAGTTGTATACAATTTCTTTTAGCATTTAATTATATTTATTTCTATTCTAAAGAGGACAAAATAAATTAAGTTATTTCAACATTATTTCATATGGGTTATAATTTTAAGTTCCTTCCTCCATTATTTGCTATGGGCAGTTGCTGTGGTACCAGTGGTTGGCCATGTGTGGTGTTGAACTTACCCCAGGTTTGAGCTGGAGTACATTTACTATTGTTCTGGGTGCGAACATCTCCTCAGTCGGGGCAGATATGTTTGTTAATTGTTAGAACTACTAAACGTACTGCAAAAGGCAGTTTATGCATAATAAGTTTCTGCAACTGCTGTATCATATCTGCTTTCACTTCTACCATGCTTTTGGGTGGTGAAGGCTTGTTCCTCCTCAAGCACCTCAATGTTTGTTGAAGGTTCTTTTTCTGTTGAGCCACTCATGTTGATGTCAGCCTCCATTTATTCATCAGGAACATCTAGAGCTTTCTTTGCTTTGTTAATTGATTGTATCAGGTGTATTTGCTCTTTAACATGGCTGGAACATTAGTGTCCCCACTGTTTGGAGACATTTTGTTGCAATAGGTTGTCTGTGAATGGTTGGAGAACCTGGAATTGTTTAACTGTGTTAGCCAAGAGGTCCTGAAACAGCTCAATTTTGTGTCCTTGGAAGACAATGGTATCTTTAGTGCAATATGTCAACTACTCTTTATCATGTGAACTCTTGTTAGAATATTAAGTGGCCTCTACCTTCCTCACTTTCCTCCCGTGATCTATGAATATGCAGATTAGACTGAAAGGTGGATCCTAAGATTTGTTGCAGATAGAAAGCAGCAGACTTTTAATGAATGTTTGTATGTATAGTCCCAGTCTCCTCTTGACAGGCCTTTACTTTGTATATAATTGTAGGAGGACCTACGTTCCAAGTCCTCCTTTCTCATTTAGATGTCTTCCCATTTTTCTTCTAGTGTTACAAGGCTGCCTTGCTGGGTGTGCTGCTCCTCCATTTTGGATTAGGTCATTCTCTCAATGTCACCCTACACAGGCCCCTACGTCTACAAACCCTTTTTTATATTGTGAAGTCATGCCTTGAGGTACAATACAGTGGTTCCTGTGTGCTTTTTAATTTATTTCCTGGAAGTGTGTTTTTTGGAGATCATTTTCCACCAGACCTCTCAGGGAAGGCTACGTAGAACTTGAGGCCTTAGGTCTATGTTGTCCTTTTAATGCTGCTTGGCTGTCAGCATGTCTTTGACCAAAGGTTCCCTTTTATTGTTGTTGCTAGTTGATAAAAATCTGGGTCAGACTATCCCAGGACAGACACGAGGTGCTGGGCTACAATTATAACAATGGGATTCTTTCGCTACTGGCCTGGGGCCTCAGTTCTGCAACCCACCCAACTGGGAACCAAGCACTACTTTTTAGTACTTGACTCAACATAGTAAGGGGGCACATTCTAAGGCTGCTCAGAGGAGATGCTGCTGTTGGCTAGCGGCACAGAACTGAGCAACGCAACAAACAACACTTAATAATTCTTAATTGCTTTATCTTTTAAAAAGGGAGAGTATTTATTATACATAGTACTAAATACTGTGCATAAATTAATTTTAAAAAGTATACAGGATGGCAGGTGGAAGTGCTGATGATGAAACCTTCTAAAGGCTCTCACACTCAATAGAGGGGTACATTCTAAAGAAAGGTCCCACAGGTCAGGTAACCCCTTAAATATGCATCCAAAATAAGGGAGCCAAGAGTAAGCATGCAGCCATTAACATTTCAAATCCTTTCCTTGCTATAGGTCTTAACATGTCCATAGCGTTTTGTTCAGGGGGAAAGCAATATATGTCCTTCATGTCTTGCATTGATAAGGAACATGTCAGGAGCTACCAAAGCTAGGAGTGGGTCATTTCTCTTGTGCAGAGGTCTTGGGTTTTATGGAGATCCCAATAATAGTGTGCAAATATCTCTATAATCACGAATGTCACCCGCTTATAGTTTGAGTCATACATCACCAGAACTACTTTGGAGGCAACCTCATTATTGGTAAGCCAGTAAAATAATTTGCCTGACCTTTCCCAGATTTGTAAGCACAACTCTGAGAGGGCATCCAAGCCAGTCTGACAGCATCAAGGGCCAACATTCTGAGCTGTTTCCTGGCAGTCAAGTGTTTGGAGAACTGCTTTATGTAGGTAAGCAATGAGGTCATGCTTCAGGTCACACATTTCTTTTTCTAGTGTAGTGAGTTTATGTTTTTCCTACTGCTACCTCTCGGATGAAGGTATTCCATAGCCCTAGTCTATTTCTTTGCTCTAATTTGTCCGTCAGCCTCAAGGCATTTAGACACCACATGCCAAGAGGCCCTGTGAAAAAAAAAACAACTGCAGCTCCACTAATGTGATGTAAGAATCCTGAAGAGGGTTTTTGTGATCCTCTGGCCCACATCACATCAGCCAAGAGGACACAATAATCCAGTTAGGAGAAGGATTTGAAGGAGTTTGAGTAAAATGTATATGAGCTCTTCCTGGGGTTCTCAGTGAGGCAGGATATTTTAGCCAGTGATTTTGAGACTTCAAAATACAGAAACCGATTTATTATGACATAAACCCCACTCCCATAACCTTCCATCACAGTAGCATATCTGGCAGTTGTTTAGTGAGGGCTGGGATCTGTAATTGTGTTGGTGTATATTAAACAAGTATCTAGGAGTAGCCCTCTTGATCACCTGTCACCATATTGTAGCTTCCTTCGTCGCCAGTTTTAACCATTGTGACTGCAATTGGGAATGGCTTGTGGAAAATGGTTGTGACCTCTATGGGGTTCTTGATGAAACCTGTATCTCCTTATCAAGCTGTAATTGATGCCCAACAAGTGGGTTCTTGCCATAGCAGTACTGTGGGAGATTGATGCATCACAACTGTTAGCATGTCCACCTCTTGATTTAATCATTCATTACCATTCCATGAGCTGTTGCCATATTTGTGAATTAGAGAATCATTGGTGGATGGGCTTATTCTGTAGTAACAAATTCCCACGGAAAAAAGACAAACAACAAAGCCCTTCCTCCCATCTGTCCCCCAACTCAATACTTTGATCCCAGGATCATCTGTCGTACAACAGAGTCACCATTCTAACCTAGTGAACAGTGATGGTGGAGTTGTTAGCCAACCAGGCTCAAGTCCCACCCCATCTAAGTCAATTATGCAACAAGAGTCACCTAGTCCTCAAAAGGGTCCAGTTCCTGGTTAGGAAGCCTACCACCCCTCAAGTAGGTGACCAATCCAGCCCCTGAAACCTGAACACACTGAGGTGTAAACTAATGTCAGGCAAGCCATCTCCATCTAAAACCATGATAGATGTGCCAAGCATTCTCATGATTAAGGAAACTCTGCATTTGTAGAGAAAGCACACTACAGAAAGACATAGAAAGTGAGTAGCTATTTCAAATGACCAGACCAGCATATCAAGAGTCTGCATAGGACATTCAGTCAGCTTGTGTCAAGGATCTCTGAGCTGATGCAGAGTCCCAAGGGGTGTCTCGGGGAGAAATTGGCCCATACAGTCTGT
The DNA here is from genome assembly GCF_031143425.1 of Pleurodeles waltl. NCBI lineage: Eukaryota > Metazoa > Chordata > Amphibia > Caudata > Salamandridae > Pleurodeles > Pleurodeles waltl. The sequence continues at coordinate 339,818,120 of NC_090444.1, read as the reverse complement.
TGAAAGTTTGTGGTCTGTGTGCTCCTAGGACTCAGTCCCAGGGGCTACATTTTCCCTCCCAGTGAAGCTGTCCGCCTCCAAACTTGTTCCTGATGCCAGTCTGATCACCATGACCAGTAAGGGGTTTCCTTTTTTCCACTCAGTGTCTGGCAGAACAAAGAAGTGGGTTCATTGTTAAACACTGTTTGTCTGAAAACAGCAGCATACTCTTTAACTGCATAGGGCTGAGTTTCTGCTTCACTTCAACAAAGACTTCTGCTGCTGGTGAACTTCATTATGTAGCCTGGGAAAATCATTATTTTAGAGCAGTGATGCTCATAGTACGGCCCGGGAGCGCATGCAGCTCTTCTGACCTTTACATGCGGCCCAGCAGCACTGGGCTGCTCTTAGCTAGACTCAGCACTAACATTAAAAAAATGTAAATAAATAGTTAAGTATTTATTTAAGGAGAGTTGAAGGTTAAGATAAGAGAGGGGTTCTGTACAATGTAACATCAGAAACACCTTCATTTTTAAAGACATATTTGAAGCAAAAATGTAAAAGCACGATCAAATCTGCTCAAAATTCAAAAAGTGTATTGCATTAACAGAAACGTCACCTCAGTTCACCAGATTATATCAGTGCATTGAAGAAATATATTTTTTCAAAGTGATAATTTTGTAACCAGAATTTGGAAACATTCACTCCCCCATCTCCCACCCAGACAACAATGCCTTTGGTGAGCTAAGAGGCAAGTCAGCTATGTGCACTCTTTCGTGGCCTAGGTTTCAATTATACAAAAACATTATAGTTTATTAAATCAAACACAAAAAGGTTTTGTGCAGCACACATTCTTAAGTCATGCGAGGTCCTCATATGTGATAATGAACAAAAAGGAGGGAAAGTGAAATAAAACATTTGCTTAGGATCACACATTTTGGTTAAGTGGAAAAGCTGTGATTATTCCCAAGTTTATGGTTTCACGTTGTGCTATTCAGACACTATAAGTATAGCTTTGTGTCCCTTACACCCACTTTACTACCAACCCCCGACTGCCACCCTGCTGCCATCAGTGCGGCTCTCGGTCACATCAAAGACCAAACTCTGCGGCCCCTGTGAAAATGTTTGCAGGTACCCATGTTTTAGAGGATACAAAGACCAGATCCCCCTTCCACCATGCCAAACAGAGAATGTTGTCATGATCAATATAAGTAAGCAGCTTAACAAAAATGGGCCTTTCAATCACAAGCAGGATGAAAGGAAATCAACCAACATCCACGTTGTCAGCCAACATGACAGGAATTGTTCTGTGCTTGTGTCTTCTGTGCTCTCTGGTATTCCCACAATCCAGAGGTCCACATCCTCAACTCTTTCTTCCAGACACTTGGTGGATTCCAGGGGGGAACTTTGGAGTGTTTGACATTTCCCACTTCTGAGCTCTGACTCTGCCCTCTGTCAAGAGGTTCACTATGTTTCTGAAGCCCTATTTCAGAAAGGTGACATATATCTTCTTTTCTCTAATCTTCCCCCTTCAGTTCATTTAAAGTATCCCCTCTTGTCTAAAGTATGATTGTGGTGGATTGCATATCAGTGTAAGTGTTTTTGTCACTTGTGGGTTCTGGCGGCCTGTGTAGTGCAATTGTCAACCTTGCCCTGCTGGAACTGCACAGAAGACATGTCTTTCAGTATGGTGCAGGTGTGCAACCACAGGACACCACAATGGATCACCTAGTACTGCTGTTCAATCTACTGACATGGTTCTGTGCGTTCAGTGTCTATATCCAGTTGAATTGCAGTGTCCAGTGCAAGGGGGGGCTGGGGCTGGCATGTTATTTTAGATATATCAGGTTGCAGGTTCCCCATGCTGTGTTCCCACTGGGTGATGGATTCCCCAACTGCAGCAGTAAAGTGTATGGGTAGCAGCCTCTTCCTCTTCTGGGGCCAAAAGCATGAGAGGGCATGAGGGCCCGTGTTATGAAGTGCCTCACAGACCCAAAATGTACACATGAAGGAATGCCAGCCTAATATTGGGTGCACAAGTCTTCTGGGCCAAGCCCAACTCACCTAACAGCATCAGGCACCTTTCCTCAGGTCAGTGTTGCATTTACAGAGGGGCTTATTTATGAGAATTCCATGCAGTGTAGCACAGTAAGTCACCTTGTTGGGCTGCAGGACAGGGAAAGGGCAGGAGTGCACTGTATTTGAGGCAATACAGCACATCCTGCTTTTTCCCCTGTGCTGGTGCCCTTTTGGCAGCCTAGCACTGACACAGGTACCCTTGCACCCAGGTGCATGCTGGATTGTTTTTGTGCAGGAAGAGACATCGTCCTGCACAAAAACAATTCGAAGAGGCGTATTCCTCTTTCTATGTGTGCTGCAGAATGGTTTGCTACAACTATGGGTAACACTAGTGAACTTAGTTCAATGCACCAACACTTGAATGTGAGAGACAGGTTTTTGTAGCCCCGCAGAACCCCACCCAATACATAGTTGAAGTGGCATCAATGCTTTTGATTTGCTAACGGGCACTAAACTGGGATCCGGGGACTCCTTGGTGATTGGAAACAAACCTATTTCGTTCTTCTCAATACCACAAGCAAACTGCACTAAGAAAAATACATTTTAACTACAAACATTTATTTTGACAGGCTCACCCTGCTGCTTTGCACATGTAAAACAATCACACAGGGTATAATTAAAACAGCACAAACAATAAAATGAATATTTCCACCATGGTTAAAATGTCATCTAAAAATCTAAAACCTACTTCTATGTGCTACACCAGGAGAGCATGGAGATAGAATCGGCACACTGCATACAAATTTACAATACCTGTAATCATCAGTAGTCGGTGGCAGTGTTCCTTGCATGTGTTGCGTCAGCTCCTGAACTTGGGCTCAATATCAGCTTTCAGCCAAAAAGTGCAATAAAGCATCATCTCTGGCAGTCAAAATCAAGTCTGGCAGTATCTTGCACGATAATCTGGGTGAAGAACCTATCCTAACAAGTGGTCAAGCGGCAGCCCTTTTATGCTACACCTTAACTAAGATGGAATTTCCAACATCATTTTAGGAATGTTTGGCATAATCAGTGGGCATCAAAATTCTAATCTTAGTTGAAGTCTTATAAACAAATAAGGTGAAAATACAACATTTGAGACTATACTGTTTTGGCTATTATTCGTATTTGACCTTAAAATAGAGATGACAAGTCACTTGTTTCAGACTGATGTCACATCAGGTGTCTTATCAATGTCTGTGTCTGAGTTACTTGACACTTTTGCAGGTTCTTTGAATGGTAAATGCAGTCAACATCTGTGTCAAAGGCAGACAGGTTGATGATTCTGCAAAAATGTAGAAAATTGAGTCTCAGCCTGCTTTATAATGGAGTCAGGCCTTATGGACTTTAAGTAATCAGGACAGGTCAGCCACACCAGGTCAAGGCAAGGAGTTTCCAGGGCACTGGTTTGGGTGACCTGTGGTTAACTGATTTTGTCTGCCACATAAAGGCCTCAGTGTCCTCCCAGCTCAGCTGTGTAGCATGTGTTGTTGCCCCTGTGCAGCGGATGAAGTGTAGACCCACCTTTACACAATCACCTCACAGTAGCTAACTATGATCTATGCTTGCTACTGCCATCTTGCCTCTGGGAGCCAGTCCAACCATACCTGGTGCCTTTGGCCATGTCCTATCCCTCTACCAGCTCTGGTTAGCAGGCACAGAGTCTCACAAACCTAGGAAGGGTCCATGCAGCAATGGGAGGCCAATTCACCAATTCCCAAGCATCTGGCTGGGAATCCCACTTTCAACAAGGGAGGTCGCACACACCTCACATACTTTCCTTGGGGTAGAAGCAGAAAGAAGAACAAATTCCCAGGCTTTTTCTTTAAGTGAAGTTTGAGGGGATGATACTTGTGTGCATATACTGATTCAGACACTGAGGCTGAGGACAGATGATGAAGGACTGGTGTGCTGATCCAGAGCCTCGGCTGATTGTGGCTGCTTTCTTCAGTGGCTAGCCCACACCCCCGAATGGACTTCCTGATACTTATAGGACCAAGTGGTTGAGTATTTAATATGTCTAGAAGCAAAACTAAATGATGTAGAAGAAAGAATTAAAAGGGCTTGGAAAGATTTTTCATTCTTTGAATTGGAGCTTCTGTGTAATGGACATAGAGATGTAATTGCACCCTCTGCTTCTAATACAAAGGCCACTAAAATATCCTAGCTACACAAGTATATCTGGTTTCGTAAAGTGGTGGCACATTTAGGTCGCTATCAGCAACCATTATAGAAATAAAACTGCAAGAACTCCTACATTTACTGCAAACTACTCACTGTGGTTTGAAAACAGCTAATTTGTAACACCCTCACGCTTAAATACATTAAGTTCAGTTGAACTGTGTTCATATTTGACTGTTGGTGGGTCCTTTCTCATGCTCTAGATAACACATTGGTGAAATATTCACAATTACAATAAAAAGAACCCTTTCTCAGAAAGGTCAAAGCAAAGGAAGTGGTAGAAATTTGATATTTCTATGTACCACAAACTGAATTTAGTTGTTACTCTTCCTACTTCACCCTCTCTTTTTCAAAATACCTGGTGCAACTAAACTTTTTATTCATTTCACTGCTTTTATCTGGCAAGGGCCACGTTTGATCCAAAGTCGTTTAAAAAAAAAACTTTGTTATAACTGACATATCTCTGGATGCAAACTGGGCCTTGTTTACAAAGCAAGTGAACAAGCATGTGCATAATATATATTTTGAAGTGTACAGCATGTAAGTGGGTGAGCAATGAAAATATTGGAGGGAAAAAAAATTGCAGTAAGACCTTTCAGTGATGTTTTTGTTGGAAATATTGCGTTTGCTATGAAGAGATGATTTCTGGTAGAAAAAAATACACATTTGTCTTTTTCTGTCTAACTATGCAAGACTTCGCTGGCCAGGCCATCCAAGCTGCACAGAGACAAAGAGTGAGGTGGGGTGACATTGGAAGCATCAAAGGCCATAGTCCTCAAAGTGCTCCAGAACTGCCACGGGCATTTGCGCCCTCTTTTTTATGCCACTGGGGGATTTTTGTAATACAGAAGATGTTGCAAGCAGGAGCGTAACACAGACCCCAGGTGACCCTGTGGTGCAAAGGCCCCCCAGAGCTACCCCAAACCTTTAGGGGGGTCTCTATTGAGGTCAAGGCCAAGTAATATTTGTAAGATATGGGGCCCCTCATCACATTCTGCATGCGGGCCCCATCATTTTACGCTATGCCACTAGTTGTGAATGTGTCTGTGTCTTCTTCCGTAACATGGATCATACCACTGTACGTTTTGCCTCATACAAATGATGGAAGAGTTCAGCCTTGCATGTTTTCCAGATAAACAGTGGGCAGAAGGGCAACTGCTGATTGCTTGCCAGATCTTAAGTGTTGCAAAGTTAGTGCATCCTTAAAAAGCGGCTCTTTTTTGGGGTGGGGTGTTGTTGGAGGAATGCCAATAACCCCTCAGATATCTCCCACTTGTGAGTGCAATGCACCCAGTTGCAGAGGGGTCTCTGAATGCCTTTGACACTAAAGCCAGGTCTCTGACCTGCAGCCTCAAATGCAGACCAGCGGTCCACGGTTTGCCTTTCGCTTACGCAATGCTGCAGTGCAGATGGATGTTTGCACCTGCACAAGGACTAATACAGCAGGCACTCCTAGTCATGGCAGTGACCAGGCCTATATTGTTAATAATATGCATCTAATAATCGAAGGACTGGGTGCATCCAAGGTATGGAACTTTTGCTGCACACAACAAAATAAAACAGAAAAGAGAAAATAAAATCTCCAATTACCTCAAACACAGACAAGTGTTCTCTATTATCATTTTTAGGTTGAGCCTAGACAGCGCACATGCGCTGTCTGCAAGACCTATTGTAATGAGTATAGGACTTTGTTTCCGCCTGCCGCTGCCTGCCGCTTATCATTGGTTGAAGGCAGTATCGCTCTTGTTTAGCTGCCTCCTAACTGGTTTGGCAGCGATATGCCACTTCTTGTACTTAGCTGAGGATCACCAGCCAAGTACAGTTTAATTATACCTGTATTGTTCTTCTGTTCTTTAGGCAGACTAAACAGCTTTTGTTTGTCAGTAAGCACTCATGTTCATGCTCGTGGTTCGTTTTCTGCATTTGCCCTTTACTTGGTCCTTACTTTACATAATCAGTAAATACATATGGTTGTGTCTTATGTGTATGTTTTATAATTTTTTTGTGGCTTTATATAGCATGAAATCAACCCAGGTTTTGAATCCTCAACAGTGGCTTACCATACACAGCGGGAGAGCCGATACTGCACTATTCACTGCACTCAGGGAAACTCACCCCATAATGCTTTGCAGACGTTCCTTTTAGAACACATTTTTGGTCATAACTCAGCCCTCAGTGATCATAGGGCAATGGGATCACCACCAAAACATTCAGAACAATGTGCTCTTTCTTCCCAGGCCATCGTGTGGATCACACTAGGTTAGAGGGGACCCAGAAATCATAAACTCTTCCACCATTCAATGTCTGTTTAAATTCTCTTATAGCTAGAATTTTCTTTTTATTATATATATTATAGCTGAGAGAAATTTAAGAGCCTTGTTTGTAATAACATCCTGACGGTTTTGCTAAGTTTTCAAATGTGTAATGCCCTATGCTCTCCAAGGACTGAAGGATGATTATTGACCCAAGGCACTACTGACTCAGTAGGCTACAAGGAATATCTAGGCACAGCCAGTGATACTGCACTTTCTGGTGTTGACTCAACCAGGACTTCTAGCCATGAGCAGTGGTATTGCACCTTCTGCTAATGCACAAAAACAGTTTATTTCTGATAAAGGCTTAATGTGTGGCATGGTTAAATATTTCAGCCATTTCACTGAGGACCTGGTACTTCTCCAGCCTCTTCTGGCTGGGGGACATTCTGAGCTTCTGACATCAGAAGTAGTTCTGGCATTGTTCTGTGACACTGTACTCTGAGTGCTTTTGGCTCCAAAGGGACATCTAGCCACGACCAGTGGTACTGCATCTTCTTCTGTTGACTCTACAGAGACATCTACCCACAGCCAGTGATACGGCACCTTCTGCTGTTGACTCTACAGGGACATCTAACCATCAAGAGTAGTACTGCAACTTCTGCTGTTGGCTCTACAGAGAGATCTAGCCATGACCAGTGGTACTGCACCTTCTGCTATTGACTCTACAGGAACATGCAGTAACGGCCTGTGGCACTGCACCCTTGTAGAGCTGACTCCATAGTTAAATATTTAAAAGGCCTGCTAGGCCTGAAAATGTGCAATAATCTATGTCCTCAAGGGGCTGATTATATAGTTACACTGCAAAGTTCTTTGTCATTCTTTTTTTCATGTGATAATGCCCTCTAGGAGCTGACTATATGGTTGCTTGACCATGTTTCTTCTGATTGCTATTTTTAATGTGGTATTCCGTCTGGGCTGTTCGGACCACTACAGTCTAATGCCATGTGTACGAAGGAATGCATAAACACAGTTTATTTCTGATCAAGGTTTAATATGCGACATGGCTAAATGTTTCAGCCATTTCACTAAGGACCTGGTACTTCTCTAGCCGTTTCCAGGTTTGGGGGACATTCTGAGCTTCTGACATCAGAAGAAGTTCTGGCAGGGTTCTGTGACCCTGTATTCTGAGTGCTTTCGACTCCACAGGGACATCTAGCCACGGCCAGTGGTATTGCACCTTCCACTGTTGACTCTATTGGGACATCTAGCCATGGCCAGTGGTGCTGTATCTTCTGCTGTTGACTCTACATGGACATCTAGTCTCAATCAGTGGTACTGCACCTCCTGATATTGACTCTACAGGGACATATAGCCAAAACCAGTGGTACTGCACATTCTGCTATTGATTCAACAGGGACATTTAGTAACGACCTGCGGGACTGCACCCTTGTGAAAATGTGTAATGCACTATGCCCTCAAGAGACTGATTATATGGTTACACTGCAATGTTCTTTATCAATCTTATTTATGTGATTAGGCTCTCGGGGGGCTGAATATATTGTTACATGACCATGTTTCTTCCAGATGGTATTTTTACTGTGGTGCTCTGTGGGGGCTGTTCAGATTATTACAGTCTAATGCCAAGTGTATGAAGGAATGCACATACACAGTTTATTTCTGAGAAAGGTTTAATGTGCTGCATGGCTAAATATTTATAAGGTGCCAAATGCGAGGTTGCGATTATCATTTACAATGCCAACAGCTCTAACTCTCACTAATGCGAGACCTAATGCATTGCAGATGCTTTTTTGGGCTGTCTGCTATCTCCATACTGCAAAGGCACACTTTTGAGAGAACTTTCACAACTTTCAGTTATTTTGGATTTTTTTTTGCTTTGACATATTCATGGGAAGATTAAGGGGCTGATTTAAGAGCCCTAGCACACCCTTGCACCACATTATTGTAATGCGGCACAACAAGGCTGAAATTGTCACACCAGTACCTCATGGCAAGCGTTAAAAGGAGGCTCACCATTTTTCAATGGGCCTCAATAGGCTTTGCAGGATAAGCCTCAAAATTGTTGACGCTAGTCATGCAAAGCTCCAAACTAGCGTCAAAACTTTTGATGCTACTTGACCTTAACTACTGCCATGGTGCACCGTATATTAAATATGGTGCACACATGGTGGCGTTAGGGGGACGCTAAGGGGCACAAGGAAAGTGGCGCTGCACTAGGTACAGAGCCACTTTCCTTAAATCAGGCCCTTAATTACAGTTAGGTAACTTCCCTGGAAGACTGGTTTGACACTCAGAATTTGTACTGACGCATCATTCTGTGGCTAGTGTAGAGTTCCAGTCTCTTGAAAACAATAGGCGATTTTAACCTCGTTGGGCCACATTAGCGTAAAACAAAATATGCAAATTTGGTGCAAGGAGGTGCTAGGGGCTCTTAAATCAGCCCCTTTGTCTTTTTCATTTCTTTGAGCACTTTTCTGTCTTTTTCGACCTGCCTCTACATCCTTTGGTCAGTTCAATTGTCATTCACATTTTGCACCATACATTACAACAAACGTGGGACAGAGGGTCAGCTTTAGTTATTGAGTCTTCCTACTGAGAGTGATGGCATTTTACCGTACTCATCCTCAACAATGGAGTCCCCATCTACGACGGGGAGCAGAACATCTTGGAAAAACAATAATGGTATAACATCCAGAAATTATACCATCACATTTTGAAACTGGCTGCCCATCCATTATACAGCTGACAGCACCTATGAAAAAACGATGTTACCTTTTAATCATGTCAGAGTCCCCTCTTTGACGTCTTGCTTCCTGCCCTGGCAGTATGCTGTCTATGCGGAAGATGAGGCTTGCTGCCATTGAAAGAATCATGTTTCTGCAAAGAGGTGTCTCATTGGTGGGCGGACCACCCACCGGTTCCAGAAGAGTTGAGAACAGGCATATTCATTTGTTTTACTTATTAGATCTATAAAATAACCTCACATACGTAATCAAGACTGGACTTATTGGTTGTTACAATGGCTATTTAAATCACAATTGTGAAACAACACAAAATGATATTATAGCCCTTCAACTATTGGGGAAAACCTCATCACAAAAGGCAGCCATGCCTAACACTTTTTAAGCACTCTATTTAATCAAAATGCGTAAAAAGGAGCACTTAATCCCCACACAATGTGGCATTCTTCATCATCGGATCTGTTCCTCACCAAAGACAGATATCTTGATGACCGGCACACCTTTAAATGATTTTTGTTAGATTTATGAAAGCTAAGTTAGAGTTTCTTTTCCCTCAATTAATCGACTTATGTGGCCAGTATAAAACAGATGCACTGTAACTAAAATTATGTGGCTTTACGCTTAGATTGTCCCACCTCTATGTCTTAGATTTCCAATGTTCTATCTTTCCTGATCAGATCAGGATCGTCTTTTTTTAATGAATTACTAAAGCAGCAGTTTGTCCTGCCTTTTCTGAGTCATGGTGGTGATAACGTTACACTGATATATTCTCTGTTGGTTTCTTCCTAGATTTTTTTAATTTGAAAAGTAATTTGCAGTTAAGTTTTTATCTATGTGTGCCTCATTAATAGTTTATTTATTTGTTTCAACTTTGTACTTCACTTCTGTGTCCTTGGAGATCGACCTGTGCCTAAAATAATTAAAAAATATATATAATAAAATTGTGTATGAAATGATCTTCCAATGACTGGCTTTTATCATTTAGGTGAAATAGTCACCAACTAATAATCCGAGACACTATCTAATTTTCTCCAGAAGTGACGTGGTGTCTCTTACTCTTTGAGTTTAGCTCCTGTCTCCATTTAGAACTGAGGAAAACTACGACGAAAACTCAAGTAAAGCAAATCAATAATACACGCATGATACACAACTGTACCTCATTAACTATGATACCCAACAAGGACATCTTCCGCCTTACATCTTGCTTAGTAAAACTACAAGCTTACATGTCAAATATTCAAATCAAGAAAAACTAACTCAATTTCGAATTGTGATGTTGAAGTAGGCAATCAGGGTTGATCCAGCATGGCTCAATCAAATAAACTGTAACTGAGTTTTAAAGAATGTCCTACAAAAATATCGATTCCAGACTACTTACTACAACAATGTTGTGAAGTATATTTGAATAAGTATAGACTTACTATTATTAACTCAAAATATATACCCCTTGAAGAGAAAAATATCTTCAAAGTACTCCTCGAGGTATATAATTGTAAACAGTAAATATATACTTACCTATATAACATTATCATCATGATATTGTAGTCATCTTTATTTTTCAAGATATATGTACATAGATGTGGAGTTAGGTATATATCCACATATAAAGAAATATGTGTATACATATGTGTGTTTCTAGATACATACGTAGAGGTCATTGCAATGTCATGTAATGAGTGGTGTAATATGTGTGGTCATAAGCAGCGCAATATGGGCACACAAGTCATAGCTAGTACGCTGAACTACAACTGGAGAATTTGTGGTTTTCGTTTTCAAAATGTATTTCTTATTTCATTTCAACAACTAACTATAGCGTCACTGTACCTTTTTTTTTGTCCATGAATTTCAGTTTTTTTAATCATATTCTAACTTGAGCAAACACCCAATGCCCTGGACAAACTACACCCAACCCCGTGGGAGCAACCAATTCCTGCTGTGCATGACCAGAAGCCATGCCCTGTGTTTGTTGGCCAGGCCAAGTCCTGTGGCCAACCCCTAGTGTATATGGCCACTGTAGTACAATCATGGCCTGCATGTAATCCACCAGGAGCACCAAGCCCTCTAAGGGTGTCCAACCCCCCGCACAGAGCCTTCAGCCTACAGCCTGTACAATGACAATTAGCTGCAGGGTCGGGTCTATGACCAGACACTTGCCATTTTCTTTGCAGTATTGCAGTACTCCAGGGGGTATCAGCTGGGTATCACAGTACTGGGTGCTAGTATCGCAGTACAGACAACCCAAAATTCTTTTATTTTTAGCTTAACTTAAGGGAGGGCCCATTTGGGATTCCCCCCAGATGACCCGGGCGGTCAGGGTTTGCCCACCTTTTGCTGGCAGGGAAACAGAAGAAACAATTGCTCTCACAGAGAGGGAGCTGCATCTTTGGCAACTCCCTATCTGTGACAGCAATCCTAGCTCCCATAGAAGGCCTGGAAGCCAGCTGGAACCATGGTGGCCTTCAGGCTCCTTCCGCAGCCCCCAACGGTAGAGACAGGGTGCCCTGGAGGGCACCAAGATGACAAGGCTGGGCCCCGAGGATGGGGTCCCTAGGGCCAAGGTCAGCCTGCGGAGGGGGGGGCTACGCAGTCATCTGCCCAAAACAAATAAATATATTAACATCTGGACCCCCGGAGGTTGAGGTCCCAGGGGCTGAAATCAGCCAGGGTAGGGGCCTGCATGGCCCTTCCCTCCCCAAAACAAATTAGAAGGCCAGGCCCTGGAGTATGGGGTCCTCAGGGCCGAAATCAGCCAGGGAAAGGGGGGCCACAGGGGCTTGCAGTCAACTCCCGCTGCAATATGGGGATGGGTGGTTAGGGTGGTTGGATGCAGGGACTGGCTGCAGGCCAGGCCCAGCGCCACACCCCACCACGGATGACCTATGGCCAGGCGCCGCACAAGGTTTGGTGCTTATAGTGGGTTGGCTGCAGGGCCTAAGGCTGTGTGTGGGGGTGTTTGGATTAACATATGGTAATGAAAATTACTTTACGTAAAAAGAAATCCATAGATATTCATTAAAAAAAACAAAGGTTACTGGAACGTTATAGTTAGTCTTGGATATAATTGATGAGGGTATCTTATTCTGTGATGTTATGTATGGGCCTTGTAACTGGAAGAATATTAGGCTAATCTTCTTGAATTCATACTTCAAGCAACAAACAGCACCAGATTGTTATTGAACAAGATCACATGCCAATTCACATTACATATATAACTTTATGAGTAGGCAGAAAACTGCACATTTCATCCCTTTCTCTGACCATTATAATGTTCCTTTGTTATCCACAACTGAAGGATATTGATGGATTTATGTTTCACAAGTGTCTGACTTCAAGGAAAAGGCTAACTTTCCAATCTACTATTTCATATTTTCATGTAAGATAGCACATCCTGTTTATGATACACTTCCTTGTATGCATTTAAGGCATTCTCTGTTTTTGAATCTTGAGGTATTCATTTGTTTGTAATACATAACATTCTGTAATCCCTGTATAATCGTCAGTCATTAATTTCTTTATAATTGGTGCGTTGTGAAGCACCCAGTCACTGATTATAAAGAACATATGTCAGAACTCAACTGTAATAAGTTATTATAGCCAAGTTCTGACTTCACAGTGCCTGCTGCCAGAACCAACAGCCCAGGTAAAAGGCAGGTCAGGTCACAGAGCAGGTGTTTAACACAACACAAATGAAACTGCTTTTCTTTCTCCTGATCTAATTTTTCTAGCTTCAAGTGACTAGCAGAAATAACATGTTTTTTTGGTATTCCTTAGACAATTGTAGAAAAGTTAGAATCTTTCTGAATGTTTTTACACATTCCGAACTACTACAGCTTTAAAAAAAACATAGCCTTTTATTGAACTACTTCTAACATCTTTTTTCAACACAAACGAACATATTTTTGAAGCGTTTAATTTTGCAATAGAAGTTCTATTTCTATTCTCCATAGTTGGAAACATGCTACGCACTAAGGTTGAAGTGGTTTGTGGGAATGATGATGGTGTGGCCCTGTATTATTTGGGGTAGAGTATCCCCTGCACTATATGATAAGGATATTGCAAGTCATGGAGGAGTTCCGTAGCCTTATAAAGGAACTCCTCTGTGACTTGCATTGTCCTTATCATGTGCGGCAGAGGTACTTTACCCCTTATACATCTATTTTATTTCCTGTGATCTGCTGGTTGAATATGACTAAATTAAAGACTCACAAAAGAATATTTGGATTTATTTAAACTCTTGTTTTAAACCTCAGTACCAGTTAATTCGGCTTCACAGATCACTATACCACAGTTTGCTTCCCTTTATGATCTGCTGTTTGCACATTCTTCATGCTTTTTTTCCTAATCACTAACTTGAAGAATGTTTATTTTTGACAATTCACTAGTAATAGTTTTCTGTCAACCACATTTATTATCACATTTCAACCTTATCCGTCAAGGTGTCGCATCATACTATAATTTAATCCCTAACAACACAAGCCAAGTACAGTGAGTAGTTGTACTTGTATATGTTGGCCTCACAGCCTTCAAATGTGAAAAGTTAACTTTCTTTCACTAGAGGACGGTTTTCTAAACAATTCTTGTATTTAGTCTGCCCAGGACCATTTCGGCCTCATAATTTCCTTGTTCTCTCACCTTCTTGTTTCTCTCCCTGTACACTCAAATGTTACACTTCTCCCCCTCTCCGGCACATCTGTGCTCCCTTTTATGAGTATCCAGCAGCAACAAATTGTTCCCTTTCCTTTTTGTGCTTCCCCACTTTCTTTTCTCTTTTTGACTATTAATTTACCAATCTACGGTGGCCTTGTGCCATGTTAGATGGTCTACTAAAAATGCCAAAATGGCCATCGTACATCATGATACATCTGTATGCGTGCAATATTGCCAGCCATGTACATGTAGCTATCATGATGCTTGTATTCCCATGTGATTGACCTAAAAAAAAACATTTTTCCCAAATCTAGTAGCTCAGTCTATCAAAGCTGAAAGCTAAGGGAATTGCAAATACTTCTTAATTATTGGATGACAAACAATGGGAGATTCATCGCCACCTTCTAGATCCACTGTTTTCTTAAAAATGAAATATAATCTTTTGTGCATTATGGATTGCCATTTGGAATTATTCAATTGTACAATCACAGTGAATACTAAAATGAAATACTTACGATAATATAACTACAAACAACTGACTAGAAAAACAAACAAGGGTGTTGAATCAATAATTTTGAAAAATTTGATTTGAAAATGTTGATTGTATACAATTCCGTTTTCAAGTCTGTTCATTATTCAGTAGAAGTACAAGGTGGAGCAGGGACAATTAAAGGATTCTGGGGGCCCTGGCACAAACATATTTTGGTGCCCTGTTCCAAACAGCTTTGAGTTTGTGATCCACTTTCAGTTCTTTCATGCCCTCTTTGCCCAGGACACTGACATTGCATTGGCACACTCGTCCAAACTCTAAATTGTGTTTACATTTAATATTCAGGGATAGTGATGTTTTCAATATTGTAGCACAGCAGCAATTTACTAATATTCCGGGGCAAATAATCTCTGTGACACCCTCGCGTGTCTTGCATGTGACATCCTGTTTTGATTTTTTAACGAATGGTGCAGGCAGCATAAACACAAAATGTCCCTGCAAAATGTCTATAAAAGAATCTCACACATCGTCGATATAAAATAAAATAAACTAAATGAAAACTGTATTCAAAACAATCGGAACACGGTTTTTAAAACAATCTGTTTAAGAATTATTCAAAGTAATCAGGGCAAGTCTCTGCAGAACTGAGCTGTCTCTGTAAGCGGGGGCTCCCTAAAAAGGCTGGGGCCCTGGGCCAGAGCCTACTATGGCTTAAAACATCTCTGAGGTGGAGGAAACACACTGCTGACATCTCGATAAAAGCTCCCCGTTCCATTCTGGTGAATGAGGACCATGATAATTTCAGTAGCTGTAGTATCAGTAGTGGTAATTCTGTACATTCGTAGATGCATGTTTATGCGTGATTATGTGCTCCCTCCAGTAGAACAAAGTCCCTTCACTTGATGTTTCTGCTGCATTTAGTAAGTTCTGCCGTTGTTTACCAAACCACAACCTGTGGTACCGAAGCCCATGTAACCATCACCCACCTCTTTCAGTCCATCTAACATCCACAATAGCTGCTTGTGCCCCTCTACCATCCATCATGCGGAAAGTTATGACTGAGTCACATGACACTTAAATGTTGCAGATATTGGTAATTAGCCCTGATATAAGGCACAATCTGCCATAAGTATTGTCATGAATCACCTTTCGAGAGTCTGAGGTACAGCTTTCCATCTCAGACCAAAGTCGGATTTTATTTTGTGGAGATGTGCGGATTGCAGAGTAAGTATGTCCTTTAGGAGATGTAAGGTCGGAGGGCTGTACCAAAGTATTATATATTTCCTTGTTCGATAGGAATGCTTCTAGCCCAGCAAATAAAAGATGAGTGACAAGGCCCGGACAGTAGCATGTAGTAGTGGATGCCTCAATAAGCACTAATTACGTTTTTGGGATGTGTTTTGTATGTTCAGAGTTCTTTCTTAATGTGTGCTGTTATAGAACAGTATGTCTACAATGACCTCGTTGACAAATACTATTGTAGTTAACGGATGCTTTGAAAATACATAGAGTAAATATTCCTATCTATGTGAGTAAAGAATTATGTAGATGTTGAAGAGACGATTAATTTTGCTCTAATAAAATTACCGTTTTAACTGCCATAGTAAACATTTTTAGTATGGTTAATGATCAAAGCCCAAATAGTTTTGCACTGTGCGCAACATTCGTCAAAAGAAATATTTTACCAGCCTTCTTCTATATTGAAAACAGCTTTTCATAAACAAAAATAATGAAACTTTTTTTTACTCACCTGCTTCAACAAACATCCCTGTTTGACAACTATCCCTCTGAATTCTTCCTTTAGAATCACATCATCATCACTGGAGTTTCCTTCACAGAAGAACCCACTATCCGGCTGAAAACCACAAACAAACAAAGTACCATTTAAGAAAAGTCTTTTTTACCTTTCAAACGGAGGAGTGGTTGATGGAAAGCAAATTCCTCTATGATTATTTAAGATCTCATACCACCCTTTGCCGTGAAAACATGGCAAAAAAATGATTTACTCTGGGACGTTAGCCATTTGAAAGACCAAATAGCATTTGGGCAGAAGCAAGAGTGCCACTGATAACAGGAAGTTGAGAGAGTGAATGAGTGACCTACAACAAATTGATAAAGCCTCCCTGCAGAATGCGGTGAGTGGCATCAAGACTTCTGGATCTCACAGATCTCATAGGTCTCGGGCTGAATGGGGCCACAGGAGGGTGGGTCCCTCTGCAGCGCAGATGGTTGCAGCACCCTGTACCGCAGGTGGATAAGGGGGCCTGGATTACGCTCTGAGGCACAGATTGTGAAAACTGTCACCCAATGTAGCACAGCAGCCAAAAATTCACATAGAAATTGCACTCTCCTCCCCTCTACCTAGCGCAGGTGCTGTATTCAGCTGCTGTGTGCCACGCACACACCTTAGCTCCTTAGTGCTGAGGTATGTGCGTGAGTCCAGTATAGGATTTGTACAGGAAGGGCATCCTTCCTGTACAAAACACTATGCCTAGACAAGTGGAAATGTTTTTTTTACTTTGTATGTGTTCTGTACAGTGCAGCACACATGCAAAGTCGGAAAGCATGAAGAAATAAAACGTTTTTTTCATTTAACACCTAGTTTTCAGCTGCGTTACATTTTAGAGCTTAACCCTTTCTACTGATGTTTCAGAATAGGGTTTAGCACCAAACAATATGGGTGGTAGCACGGTATGCCCAAGCACCACCCATGTAACACCCCCTTGACGCAAATTAATGCAAAGCAGCTTTTTGCGTTGCTTTGCTTTACTTTGCCACACAAACCAATACAAATACCGGTTTGTGTTGGTATGTGAATCCTAAAAAAATGTGTAGTGTGGGTTTAGCGTTACAAAGTAACACTAACCTGATGCTAAACCTTTGAGAATCTGGGCCTGAGGGTGATATGATGGCACTAAAGCAGAGGGCGGAGCCGGGGCGGAGCTTGATCAGTATGATGGGGGAGGTGTAAGCTTCAGATTTCCTAACAATCACACAGGGACAGGTTGTTAAAACACAGTACACAAGAAGCAGGACATGAGAGGGGCTTAAGAGGCAGTGGAAAGAAAGAGTGCAAATTGTTAGAAGTACTTAAAACGCAATATATTTCAAACAAATAAACATTTTTTAAGGCCTATAAAACAGAGACAAGAGAATGTGTGTGTTTTAGTCTCTGTGTGGGTGTAAAAATCTAGGTTGAAATCCAACAGTCACTTAACATTACCCAACTGAAAGCACTTGTACCCAACTATTTACTACAGAATTAATTTTTAAGGGGGTGTAACATCCCCATCCCTCCCAGTGCAGCTATGCCCCTTGGGTGGAGTGAGTATGAAAGTGTAAATATTGATATACATGATACAGTACAGCTCCCCCATATTGAACTGTGTTTTATTTCCTTATTGCAGGCACGTTCGTTGAAATGTGTGGGTAACAAGTAAATGGCACTTGTAGGAAGTTACAGTACTCCACGGTCACCGTGATGTTGGTGCTCAAGACCCCAGCGCTGTTTGGGGCATACTTATTCTTGTTTTGTCCCGAATTTGTGTCTTTTCTTTTATGCAAATTCAGTACAAAACAAACTCCATATTTATACTTTGGCACTAGACCCATCCAGCGCCAAAGTTATGGAGTTAAAGTCATTTTTTGGACGTGGAAACCTACCTTGCGTCAAAGAGATGCAAAGTAGGCATTCCAGTGCAAAAAATGACTCTATGGCCGTAGCGCTATATTTATCCCCCATGCGAAAATCACTCACGGGAGGAGGAGAGGTCAAATAATGGTGCAAAGCTTTCTTTGCCCCATTATTTAACACCTGGATCAGAGCAGGCGTTAGGGGACATGTGGGCCTCTTTCCATGGTGGAACCCCATGGAATAAACCCATAGGTGCCCTCCCCAGGCCCTAGGGATACCCTCACCCACACCAGAGGGACCACAGAGGATGGGGGCCCCATCCCAGGTAAGTATAGGTAAGTACGGGTAAGTGATTTTTTTTTTAAGTGCCATTGGGGGCCCCGAAATGGGCCCCCTACATGGCACTGGGTGCATTGGCCGTGCCCAGGGGACTCTGGTCCCCTGTGCTGGCCCTTGGGGTGGTGGGCAAGACTCCTGTCTTTTCTAAGACATAAGTCATGTGGTATGGATGGTTTTGCACCAGAAAATGACGCTAGGCTGGTTAGAGTCATTTTGTTTTTTACTCTAACCTGACTAACATTATTTTTTGGTGCAAAACCCCCTTCTTCCATACCGCCAGCCCCACCCTGCTACCGTCACTTTTTTTTTACGCTAGCATACCCTTTGCACCGGCTTGCACCGTTCCAGCTGGTGCTCTGAAATGGTACAAGCTAGTGCAAAACTTTTTGGTGCAAAACTGCGTTAGTGCAGTTTTGCACCAAAAAGTATAAATATGCCCCTTTGTATATATTGTATCTAGCAGCAGTTTGTAAAGTAGGATGTTACTTCAAAGAGACAGTACTTGGGGACCCACAGGATAATTTATGGCCTTTGTGGAATGCACAGAATGTTATGCAGCCTGCAGGAATAATCAGCACCAGTCTGTCCATGAAAGAAATAATTATTTGTTTTTTGGGGTGAAGCTTAGAGAAACTAGTTTGTTTGCTCACTAAGTTTCAACAGTGATTTCAAAATCTTTAGCAAACCCGCGCAGCCTGGGGCAGTTTGCATTTGCAGACCAATATTTTCAATTGCTCCATTGAAAAATACAGCCTGACTAAAAAGCAGGACGGTTGGAAGGTGTCAAACAGGGAATGACATAGTGCTGCTAGTCATCTGTGTAAAATGTTTAGAGAAGGAAGGGACAAGAGGCCTAGATATTATATGGGGGAAACTATCTCCTCACTTTACAACATAAAGACTATTTCAGCTAACCTCGGACTTCTGTAATAAAGGCACTTGGTCTGCAGCCACATGCTTCTAAATGGTCATGGAATTCCTCGTGAATTGCAACATCGATAAAATGTACAGAAAGTGGTACTTTATTCCATATAGTGCAAGTCACACAGAAGCTCCACAACCAAATAGAGGAACAATTCTGAGATGAGTAGTAGTATCTATAAGTTTGGCTCAAGACATCTAAGGGTGTAGCCAGCACGCATGGGATAGTAAAAAGGAGAACATAATGAGGGGCTTTCACTGTTGATTGATCAGTTGTACATTTTGCGTTATGTTTTTGCACTGGCATAGGGCTAAAATGGTACTACCTCTCTACAACTGGACTATGGAGCTCACCTGACAAAATGGCTGCCCCTGGTGTTCCCTTTGATGTTGGCTTGCGGCCTCATCAGGGACTACAGTAGCTACCAAATCTACCACCAGAGCAAGAACCACATGAGCAACAGCAGCTGTCATTACAGCAGCAATCAGAGCCTCAGCCAAAGTAGTCAACACAGCAGCTACTTTGGCAAGGACTACAACTACAGCGGATGTCGGCACAGAATTAACAACAGCAGCAAACACTTTTGGACCACTGCAAGGAATGCAGCAGCAACAAAGCTGCCTTCATGGCATGATCAACAGAAGCAACAGCAGCTGCCAGTAAGACGGGAACTACAGTAGTGACCATACTTGTAACTACAGCAGATACAACTGCAGCAAAACCTTTTCCCTTTACACAAAGCAGGAATCACAACAATGACAACAGATGCCTCCCCAACAGGGACCACATTAGCAAACAGAACTACAACCTGAGAAGCCACAAAAGTCGGTACAGAAGCCACCACCATAGTAGGAACGAGAGCTACAAGCACACCAGGGATCATAGCAATGATGGCTGCAGGGACCACATAAACAAGAAAGTTGTCATTAGCACAAAGAACACAGACCCACAGCAGGGCCTCATAATCAACCACATCAGTTACCACAATAGCATTACCACAGACTTAACAGCTTCAACTACAGTCAGCACCACAGCACCAAAATAATGAGCCACAACATTAGCTACAGCAGCTGCAACCACAGCCACTACTGGTTGTCAGTGGCGGCAGGCTATTCTTTACAATGGGGGGGGCAGAAGGGGATACATAATAATAAAATTTTAGGACGATCTCCTCTCCTCTTGTCATCTCTCCTGGCTCCAACGCGTGACAAGACCCACAAAACCTCTCTAGCTAATTCTGGAGTTGCTCATGCTGGTAACCACCATGAAAGAGGCATCAGGATTGGTTGGAGTGGCATCTCTCAGTGCTCACAAGAGTGCTGGAGGGCTGTTTTTTCTCTAATCCAGCTGGGTTAGAGAAGTTTAAAGGGAGCATGTTGGGCTGGCCTTCGCAAGAAGACCAGCCAAAGGGACATGCTCACTTTAAGCAACACTTAGCAGTAATTGCCACGTTCTGTCCTGACACTCAGTTCAGGACGGGGTCCTGAAAAATGATATGGTAATAAAGAAAGTTTATCACTATTTTATTTTTCTGTTCTGGGGGCAGTTTATTTTAGCGGGCGACACTCCTTCACTCTCGTGGAGGGGCCACCCCTGCTGTTTGTATGTCAAAATGTTGACTACAGAAACAACATGCTACTAAAGTATCATAGCCAACATATTAACACCCAAAAAATCAACAAAGTAAATGCTTATAGGAAGATATAGATTTACAGTATGTAACTCCACATATATGTGCCTTCACAATATTTTATCTACGATATCCTGCATTCTGATAGCATGAACTTCTGGAATCAATAATAAAGTGGAATACCCCACTATAACAGTATCAAAAACCGTTGCAAAACAATTGCAAACACACAGTGACAAACGTAGTGACAACATCTGCCACCACAGCTGTGGTTTTACAAGCATGGTTGGGGCAGCATCAAGTTCAACACTATGGATCAAAGAAGCAACAAAAACTGTATCCTAAGGGGCCTTGCTTTTTGCAGCAACCATGGCTCCTGCAACAGCAGGGATTACAGCAGCATCAACAGCTGCCACTAAAAGATGTCAAAACAGCCACCACCACATGAACATCAATAGCACAAGCAAAGCAGGGACTGTAATAGTGACCAGAACTTTAACAGTAGGGACAACAGCTGCCACAATGGCATGGGCCAGAGTAATAACCATAGCAGGAACCTCAGTCAAAGTGACAGCAGCAAGGACAGTTGTATCAGTAATTGCTTATCCAGCAAGCACCACAGTTTTAGCCAGTGACCAAAGGAATACTTGAATTATTTTCTGCCCTTATGGCTACTCTGGACTACATTCCAGTCCATCTGCTCACCCTGCCACACGATTATGGACCTACCCTGTCCAAATCAGCCCCTGTTCTTCTCCAGTAAGGATAGCTAAGTATGAACTGCTATGCTGTGTCCCCTTTGAACTTGAACATAAGCAACCCCAGATGGGTTTCAGCGTGTTGGGTATCATTACTGACATAGAGCTTGAGTCCTCTGGCTCATAAAATATGCAAGCCATGTCTGGGTATATCCTTTGCAATTATCTCACCTATGTGAAAAAACAAACAAATATTGTCAATATACATTAATACTATTTGTATTGCGTCTCTGTGCAACCTGCCTCCTTCTGTGCCTCCTAAGTCTGTTTTCTGTTTTCCCAATCTTGTAGTGCCATGAAACAGGTTAGACATAGACCTGGTGCCAATAGTCTGTGGATTTGGGCATGCCTGTACATGTATGAATTAACACATCAAATGGAGGTCTATTGCCTTTGCCCTTACTTTTTACATTCTGACCCAGTGGCGCGCAAGCACCACTACAGGAAACCTCTGTTGTACTTTTTTTCAAGAAATGGACTACTAGGCAGGAAGCATCTCTTTACGCTACATAAAACCAACTTCCTAGCCTGCTCATTTAGAGTAGTAACATTTAATAATCCGCAGAAGGAGACAACCTGATGAATAATCCATGGACGTTTTGTGAAGTTCCTAATTGCCCCACTTCATTAAGTCACGAAATTTCCCGCATTAAGATCTACTTTGCACATGTAAGGTTTTTCTGCACATTGCAAGAAAATGTTTTTTCCATTCTTGGATAATTTCTACTCCAATCAATCCCAGCCAAGCTAATAAAATGTGCACATATTTTTCTCCCAAAGTTTACCTTTTGCAGAGGGTTTCTATGCACAGTGTCACAGGTGCAGACTTTTTCTGTTCAAGTTTATCTTTTTTGACATATCGACAAAGTGACGACTTTCAGGCAGATATGGGAAAGTGAACACGGTTAGGCATATCACCTGTTAGATAAATTAACCCACTCACAAAGTAATAGTAGGAGTCTGACACGTCGAGGAAGGTAGTCTCCGAGAGGCCCTCTGCAGCGTTCTTAGACGTGTCTCCTGCAGGCTGTAGGTGACCTTCATTCAGCAGCGCAGAGGCTAACATTTGGCCTTCTTGACGATTCCTGACAGTATTGTTTGCCATTAGCCAGTCAATCACACAGGTACCTCATGGAAAGATTAAGCAACAATAAAGAAAACATGCAAATAAGAATCATGACACAGATAGAACCACACAAAAACATAATATCTGCTATGAACACACGGCTGAGGTACCATACATCAATATGAACTTCATACAGGCAGAGCTTTAAAACTGAAGCTAATGAGATGGATCTCCAAGCTGAGGCAGCAGAAACTGAGAAAACCTGACTTGGGTTAGGTATGTACAGACCTCGAGGATGACCAGAAGACACATATTAGATGGCACGAGCACATAATGAGAGAGTTAATGATAAGAAAGCCAGGGTGTGAACCATGGACGTTCCTTGCATCAAGACACATGGATTTTAGCAAGATTCGTCCAGATACTAGTAACCATGAGGAGATCATGATTTATATATTTATTATTCGTTCATTACCATGTTTTGTATAGCACCACCATGTTGCCAAGATGGAACGGTTTTGATGAACTCTGATGTGTATTAATATTTGTGTTTCAAAATGTCAAGGTCAAGTTTTGAGTTATAAAGATTGCTGTGCTCATATTTTTGCTAATGGGGTCTAGTGATGGAAATGTGAAGGACATTGCTTCTCCATCTTCTCCCTCATCCTAGTGTTTACTAAATATTGCCTCACCAGCCTGCACTCCATTGCCCCTAATTCTTCAGAGTTTTAGTTTCAAAAGTGCTTTCCCTTCATTGGTGTGTTCTTGCTGCCATTGTACATTAAGGATAGATTCATCAGCTATTTGTGAATTGCAGTAAATCAATGTACGAGGCTGGCCTGGCTTATATTGGGTACCTTGTGGTACTTACACCTTGTGCCAGGTCCAGTTATCCCTTATTAGTAAAATAGAGGTGTCCTAGCAGCTTAGGCTGATAGAGGTAGCTATAGCAGAGCAGCTTAGGCTGAACTAGGAGACATGCAAAGCTCCTACTATAGCACTTATATCATATAGCACTATATCACAAGAAAACATAATACTCAGAGTTACTAAAAATAAAGGTACTTTATTTTAGTGACAATATGCCAAAAGTATCTCAGATTATATACTTCTTTAGGAGGTAAGTAATATACACAAATTATATGCACACAAACGAAAATCAGGTAAGTAACAGTTAGAAAAGTAGTGCAAACAATGTATAATCACAATAGAATGCAATAGGGAGAAATAGGCCTAGGGGCAACACAAACCATATACTCCAAAAGTGGAATGAGTACCACGAATGGACCCCAGGCTTGGTGTAGTGTGTAGAGGGTCGCTGGGACTGTTAGAAAACACTAAGGGTGTCCAAGATACCCCACCCCAAGACCCTGAAAAGTAGGAGTAAAGTTACCCAACTACCTTAGAAAGACAGTAAAGTCGAGATAGGGGATTCTGCAAGGACAACAACTGACTGCAAAACACTGAAGACGGATTCCTGGACCTGAGGACCTGTAAAGGAAGGGGACCAACTCCAAGAGTCACGCAAGTGTCCAGGGGGGCAGGAGCCCACTAAACCCCGGATGAAGGTGCAAAAGGGCTGCCTCTGGGTAGAAGAAGCCAAAGATTCTTCCACAACGGAAGGTGCCAGGAACTTCTCCTTTGGTCAGAAGATGTCCCACGGTGTGCTGGAGGATGCAGAGTTGTTTCCACACAGAAAGACTGGAAAGAAGCCTTGCTAGCTGCAAGAGTCATGGTTGAGGATTTTGGGTGCAGCTGGGGCCCAGGAACAACCACAAGGTCGCCTCTTGGAGGAGGAGACAGAGGGGGCGCTCAGCAACTCAGAGAGCCCCCACTGAAGCAGATAGCACCCACAGAAGCACCTGAATGAGCACTTAGAAGATCTGAGGACAGCAGTCAACTCAGAGTCACAAAGGAGGGTCCCACAACGTCGGAGTCCAAATCAGTGAATTGGGCAATGCAGGACAGAGTGCTGGGGATGTGGGCTAGGCTGTGCACGAAGGAAGTCTTGCAAAAGTGCACAGAAGCCCTAGCAGCTGCAGTTCACACAGTACACAGGATAACTGTCTGGCGTGGGGAGGCAAGGACTTACCTCCACCAAATTTGGACAGAAGAGCCACTGGACTGTCGAAGACACTTGGGCCCAGCTCCTGTGTTCCAGGGACCACACTCGTCAGGATGAGAGGGGACCCAGAGGACCAGTGATGCAGAAGTTTGGTGCCTGCAGGCGGAAGATTCCGTCGACCCACATGAGTTTTTTGCACAGGAACGCCAACCTTTCATCTCATTAAGGCAAGGTAGGTTTCCACTTCCAAAAAATGACTTTAACTCCATAAATTTGGCGCTAGAAGGGTCTAGCACCAATGTATAAATATGGAGTTAGTTTTGCACTGAATTAGAGTAAAAAAAAATGACGCTAATTCAGTGTAAACAGAGTATAAATATGCCCCTTAGCGTCAAAAAATGATGCTAAGCTGGTCAGAATCATTTATTTTGACTCAAAACTGCCTAACGTCATTTTTTTTTAAGCTAGCCTACCCTTTGCACCGGCTTGCACCATTCCATAAATATGGTGCCCAGCTGGTGCTAAAAAATGGTGCAAGCCGGTGCAAAACTTTTTGGTGCAAAACTGCGTTAGTGCCGTTTTGCACCAAAAAGTATAAATAAGGCCCTTTGTGTTAGTGCAAAGTCACCAAAAGTGATGTAATCAGGTGCAATGTTTTGATTTGGGGTTTGCTTTCCGGAGTGCCGGAAAGTTCCCTAAAAGTCAGACAAAGCAGTGCTTTGAGGTGGTTTGTGTTACTTAGCATCCAGTAAGTGCCCCATAGGTGGGACATGAGCATTCCAGTGCAACCACCCATGGATTTAGACACAAAGCCTAACTATTGACATTTATAGACAAGGATTTGCACACAAAAAATGCCTTGTCGATGCAGGGGTAAAGAAAAAGTATCATTCTCTTTTTTGTAACCTTTTCTAACTTTGCATGTTTGCTGTACAGCACTGCAAACATACAAAGTGGGAAAAGTTTAACATTTAGTTTAAGGATTTTGTACTGGAAAACTACCTTTTCAGTACAAAATCTATGATAGACCCACACGGACACCTTCGCACTATGATGCAAAGGTATATGCATAATGCAAGGCAGTCAAATTGTATGTCAGTGTTTTGGAAGAGCACAGCAACATTGTATCGTAGAAGATATAGCATTGTCCTGCTCTCTCCCTTTCACACAAGGATAGAGTTAATACATAATAGTAAATGTGCTTTTTTAGAATGGTGGGGGCAGGAGGAGGCAAAAGTCTATCTCCCTGAGGTAATTTAAATAGCTGGGGCAGTGAAGGAACCAGCCCACCCCTTCCCTGACAGCACGTGCAGTCGAGGTGGCATTGGTACCAGAATCCCAAGGCCTAAATATTGTGCAACAAAATATTATATCCTATATATCACCCCATTGGAGTTGATAAAAGAAAATCTACACCCAGAGAAGGGATATTTTCATGAGTCATATTTATTTAGGCTATGACGTTCATGTCAGACGATATTTGTTTATCTAAAATCTGTCATTCAACCATTCAGATGCCCATCAGTTTCCCCCTTCAAAATGATGTTGGAGAGGCTGGAGATGTAAGGCCAGTATGACTATCTAACTCAGTGATAATGCGACTTATTTAAAGCAGTTAGGACATGTTTTAATATAAGAACCTCCAAAAGAGGCGTTCTGAAAACTGCAGTTTGTTTCTATAGGCAGAATATCAGATAAATCTATCTCAAGCAGTATTAGCTTGTTTTTAGGGATTGTAATTACCCCAGTGGAAGTCTCTGTAACCTAGCCTCTTATTCTATAATATATGAAAATGCACTCCATTTGTGTCTGTGCTCTGTGCAAAGAAAAAGAGAACTCCTTCCCTTTTTAAACTTTCTCCAGATGTTCTTCAGGCTTATGTTTGATAATTTGACTTTAGATTTGCTAGAAACTCACTGAATCCAACTGTGTTTCTCCTTGATCTTCCCCTTAATGGCTTCCATGTGATATTAAATTGTCTGTTGACATAACCTGTAAATTTACTCAGCATACTGGTTATAGAGGCTACCTGTTTGGAATATATTTATTTAGTTGTCTTGTTAAGCGCTGGCTTGTGAGAGAAGGTCGCTTTAAATTGCCATTACATATGTAGAGGTAGTTTAGAATTGCCAACCCCATCTGTGTAGCTGAAGATGCATGTGCATATACTTGTGGATCTGAAATTTGATGTAAGAATATCTGTAATCCTCACTGAAGAGCAAACAGCACTCAGTGGTGCCCCTAAGCTTGTCAAAGAAATCAGGGTTTGGTCCCAATGCTTTTCATAGTTGGTGTGAATGTTCATTGAAGATGCTTGTCTTGTGCCTTGACGGCTTCCAGATTTGGGAGTTGTCTTAGCTTTAGGTACGGGGAGTTCTAGATTTGAGCATCATTTGCTTGAATCTTGCTTGTATAATTGGGATTGCCTTACTGGATCTCAAGATGTGGTTGGGTGTAAAATTAGGGTACACTGTCTGTAAATATGCCACATGACCATCTCAGACTGTAGGGAAATGCCTCTCTTTGCATCATCACCCCCAAAGCTTTGGACTGATGCTGCTGTTTTTTTAATTTTTGAGAGTGTACTGAGGCCTACTAACCAGACCGCAGTGTCAAAATTCTAACCCCTTACAAAATGTATGCTGAAATGAAATGGCTACCTCTCCCTCAATTTGACATACGTTAACTTGCTTGTAAGTTCCTAGTATATTGTATGAACATACCCAGGGCCTGTGAGTTAAAGTGTCCACTCTAGGCTTCAGCACTGATTGTACCACCCTAAGTGCGACAAAATGGCTCCCAGCCTACGCTTGCAGCCTTTCAGAGCACTTTTAAACTGCTACATTGACTTTGCCATTTAAACAATGGCAATGCCAACACTTCTCCTAACAATATATATGCCGCCCCTAAGGAAGGGTTATCGGTCCCTAAGGCAGAGAGCTGTATATTCTTAAGTGAGTAATATGTTTCTTCATATTATAACCCCCAAAATTGTAATTTTTACAGTGGAAAGACTAGTAACCCTGTTGGCCATTACAGGGTTGCAGGCTGACATCTCAGCCCTACTAACTCCTATATTGGACTACTCAAAATAGTACTTCAAGTTATCAATTTAACTGTGGCATTAAACCCGACTTCATGCCCAAGTCCAATTTAATGCCAACATTTGGAAAGTTGCCACCCTGCTGCACAGTTTTTCAGGTGGACATCTACAGTTGCTTGCTACCAGACAGTCTTCTGCCCTACCAGACGTATGAACAACTCCCAAATACAGGGACAATAGAGAACTGGCACAGAGGGAGGCATTACCTTCCCCTCTCAGAAAGCCAACCAGGGTGTTGGCCCAAAGGCTAGCTTCAAAGAAGAAGCTGCATATAATGGGCAAATGGCAACCACACTTGAGAGGAGCTGCCCCTTTGTTCAGGTAGACAGGCTGTTGACAGGAATAGAGAGGGAACCCAGTCCCCAAATTGTTTTTACTGTGGGCATTTAGCCCACTGGTAGCCACACTTCTAGGGTGGGTTACCAAGCTCTCCACACTGAGCAAGGAGTTGAGACATCTTAAGAGTGGGAGGAACAGGGTACTCTGGGGTTGCTAAGTTGGCACACTGTTGGAAATGTTTAGTGGGACTATTTAGAATGTTGTGGATGTCATCTGTTGTGGGTGTACTGGAATGCAATTCAGACATTCACAGCGGAGACATCCCTGGGAGAGTTAGTAGATATTTTTCTGTGACTAAACCAACTTTCAGGGATTTAACCAAAGTTGTTTCCTGAGTCTCATTTTAAGTTGGAGTGAACATTCTGGCGATGAGCTGGTTTATTTGAAGGTGCATGGTACTTTAATTTGGCCTTATTTGGAGACTTATCACATCTGATCTGGCTGTCAGCAGATGAAATGTAATAGATTTGAAGCAGAGTGCTTTCATTTCAAGAAGGAACTGTATTTTAAAGCTCACTTTGCTGACTTTTTTTTATGGTGGGGTGTCAGACACTTACGGTTTGGATATTTTAAGGCCATCTGTGCGAGTCCTTCATGTAGTATTAGAAGGCAGAGCAACGTTCGCCTGATGTACATACTCTCTGCTTCTGCATTGCATTGAAATCAGCATGCCCTATGTTTTATTTACATGCTACATCATCACGTGGTACACACATGTGTTTGCGAGCAAACATTATTTTAAAAAATTGTGTCACTAAAACGCAATGTGAAATAACATGTTTAAAGGCCTAACTGAAAAACATGTGTTAGAAAAATAAACATGTACTTTTAATTTAACTGAAATGGTGGACACCATAAACAACGTGCACTATATGAATTAGTAATGTCTAAAAAAAAATATTTTGATTAATCATAACTATATGTACTAAAGAAGATGAACTATTAATGTATTAAAACTAATGTTTGAAATTATTACTGAAATGTTTTATTTTCTTCATGTATTAAGCATTAGTGAAAAGGCCTATGTTTTAGCAGTTTCTAGACGCACAATGTTTTAAATGCTGCTGACTTCACTGAAATGTTTTGAAACATCCTTTGTGACTTGCACAGTGGAAATTTCTGTCCTACTTTAACTGCTCGTGTTGTATATTTCCTTGAGATAAAATTGCTAGTTTTCAACACTGGGCCTCTATGCTTAATGTCATGTTTCATGCTGCTTTCTAAAACTGTATTTAATCGCGGAAGCCGTTGACCTGAGACGAGAGAGGAGTGGCAGCATAAACCAATCCGAAAATGCTCTATGAAGAAGAAGTACATCTGAAGCACAGATGATATTTTATTGGCTGCACACTAAACCACCTCATAGACTTGTCCAATAGAGGCTTAGCTTGTAACTTTTGGGGACTTTAATATAGCAAAGTTTTAGGTGATGTAAGTTTATTCTGTTTTAGTTCATGTTCTAGTCAGTTCTGTTCTGAGTTAGATGTGCTTTTTGCCTATGATTCCATCAGTTCAGATACATTAGGCCCAACTTTACTTAACCGTTTCCCCATTCTTGTTTTTAATACTGATGCTACCCAATGAAGACCAGATGCTCTGTTGACAAAGACATCGCTGCCTGCTGATCTATTTAGGAGAGGTATAACAAATGTTCTTTTGTCTTTCCTGCATGTTTTTTTGTTTATAGAAAATCCAACCGCATGTTTTAGGTTAGTGCCATAGTTAGATGTTTTTACAAATTAATTTGTTGTCTTACTTTTATTTTTGCATGAAGCCACACATGCTTTGCAATTAAACTAATAGTTAGGGCTGCTTGACCCAATGTCTGAGTTGTAATGTTTCATAGTTTGTGAAGATCTACTTGCCCTTTCCATTGGCCAGTGGGGAAGCTTTGTGCGCACCGGTCAACCAAACATAAGCGTGACTGCACTCACTCACATTGTAAAATGAAGCGTGGTCTTGTAGGCTTGGAGGACTTGGCAGAAATCTTGATCAATTGTGATTCTCTCTGCAGAGACTCTTTTGATGGTTCCCATGAAGTGTTCAACCACTCCATTGGCCTATGGCTACAGGGGTGTGATCTGTTTATGTTCCTCCCCGAGGTAAGCTACAAACACCTTGAATTCCTTGCTGGTGAATGGTGGCCTGTTGTCTAACTTCAGTGTTTGTGGGATTCTCCAAGTTGAAAAGATGTTGTCAAGGGCTTTTATTACTTTGTTGTGACTGGTGGACAAGTTATTCTTGACTAAGGGAAGCTAAGATTGTCCAAAGAAATCGACCACCACTCACTCTGACACATTTTCTGGGATGTCTGACATTGCTAGTGGATGTTGGGACACTGCTGGTGAGAAGATGGCGCATATGTGGCAAGTTTACAGTTCCTTCTCCACTTTCTTAACTAATCTCGGGAACGATACCCTCTCAAGTAATGCTTGTTAGGTGGCTACAGTGCCTGTGTGTCTTTTGTGAGCTAGTTCAATGGGCCTTTCGTGTAAGCTTGTGGGGAGCATGATCCGTGATCCTCTGAAGATGATTCTTTCTTTAGTCACTGCAAGTTCATCCTGTATGTTGTGATACATATGTAGCTGTTCTGTGTCTCTCCTTTTTCGGTCTGATATGCCACGTCTGCGAGTAAATTAGACATTTGACTGTGGTGAGGGCTTCATCTGTTTGAGTGGCAGAGTCAATTTGGACAGCACCGGGGGGATGCTCGAGTGCAGTATGAAGTGAAGGTACTCCTCAGCCATTGATGGTTTTAGTTTGGATGCATGCAGTGGAACCCTGGAGAAGTAATCGGCTGGGTTATGTTCCTTCCCTTGCCTGTGGATGGCAACATATTTGTATTCCTGTATTCAGAGCCATCATAATTTCAATGAGAAGGGGCATCTTCACCTTGGGATTTCCAAATATGGTCAGGAGTGCCTGATGGTCCATGACAGTGGTGAAATGCTTATCGTAAAGAAAAATGTGAAGGTGTTTACATACCCACACGACTGCAAGGCTTTCTTTTTCTGCCAGTGATTAGGCTCTTTCAATATCTAAGATGCTTCTGCTTGTGTGTGCGACTAAGTGTCACTGAGCCCTCAATCGTTCATTGTGCTGAGCTAGTATGGCTCCAAAGCTGACAGGACCGGTGTCTATGGTAACCTGGGGACAAAGTATCCCATCCTTGTCTTTTGCTAAATCTTTGACAAAAGACAAGATGGACTCAGGACGTTGTTTCAGAGCAGGTACTTTGCTTTCTTAAATCTTTTTTACAATCCAGATCTGCCCTGTGGACCTTCCCAGCATTCCTTGCTCCTCCTCCCACTGATGCCTTTTCCTTTTCTATGGGGAGGTGGTCACAGCCTTGTCCCCAGGGTTCTAGTACCCAATTCTACACAGGAGATCATAGTCATTGATTACAAGTGCATACATATGATAACTGGAATTTCAAAAGAGATGATAATTTGGGCTAGCCATATACCAACCTTAGGGCCTGATTTAGAGTTCGGCAGATGAGCTACTCCATCACAAATGTCACAGATATCCCATCCGAAAAATTATGTGTGCATTACTTCCAAAGACACTTGTAACATGGTGGATAGGATATCCGTCACATGTGTGACAGAGTAACCCATCCGCCTAACTCTAAATCAGACGCTCTAATCCAATTTAGGACCATATTTATACTCGCTTTGCACCGGATTAGCGGATGTTTTTTTTTTTTTATGCTAATCCGGCGCAAATTTAACACCATATTTATATTTTGACGCTAGACCCATCTAACGTCAAAATATCCGAGTGTGCGTCATTTTCTGGATGCATGAAATCGCATTGCGTCAATGAGATGCAAGGTAGGCGTTCCTGTCCAAAAAATGACTTAAACACCCGTGCGCCATATTTATCCAACCGGGCAAAAATGGCGCACGGCTGGGAGGCAGAGCCAGAAAATGACGCAAATCCTGATTAGCGTCAAATTTTAATGCCTGGATCAGGGCAGGCATTAAACTGGGGCAAACACACC
Organism: Pleurodeles waltl; assembly: GCF_031143425.1. Classification (NCBI taxonomy): domain Eukaryota; kingdom Metazoa; phylum Chordata; class Amphibia; order Caudata; family Salamandridae; genus Pleurodeles; species Pleurodeles waltl. The sequence goes on along the minus strand of NC_090444.1, from coordinate 339,785,889 downwards.
ACTACTTAAGGAAAACTCACACAGTCAACATCATTGCTCAAGAAGGACGACATGGAGGTGCTACTCATGCAGCATGCTAGAAGACGCAGAGCACAGGAGCAACAGCAGCAGCTACCACCACACCAACATGGACCCCAAAGGCAACGCAGAAGGCAGGAGAGGCTATTCAGGACCAGGACAACCCTTCTGGGCTTCAGGGAACAGGATATCACCCAGAGGTACAGACTCAATTGGCAAGCCATACAGCAGCTGCTGCGCCACATTGAGCCTCAGTTGGCAGCTAGCTTGCAGACACCCCACATCATTCCACCGGAGACCAAGCTGCTAGCTGTCCTGCACATGTTGGCAAGTGTCTCATTTCAAACTACTGGTGCCCTGGTTGCCGGGATCTCACAGCCCTCATTCTCCGCCCTCCTTCCCAAGGTACTTGATGCCATCATCTCCCTCACACCCCACCACATCAGCTTCCCCAACACACAGCTGAAGCAGCAGGAGACCAAACAGGGGTTTTATCAAATGAATGGCTTCCCGCACGTGCTTGGTGCCCTTGACTGCACACATGTCCAGATTGTACCACCTGCTGCAACCGAGCACCTATACCGCAACAGGAAGCACACACACTCCAATAATGTGCAGGCCATTGTGGATCACCAGGGATTGTTCACCAGCATCATGGCAAAGTATCCTGGGAGTGTACATGATTCATTCATCTTCCGCCACAGCACCATCAATCGGCACTTCCAGGATGGACGATATGGCAATGGTCTTCTTGTTGGTCAGTACAGAAACCAGTAATTTACACATAGCACAGGAACCCTGTAGGACACACAACACATACACCACTACATTGACAAGTGGGAAAGAAGACACTGAGGTGTGACACTGGTAGTCATGCTTGATATCCTGACCCAATGGGATACACACCTATGGACAAATGACGGATGCAAATAACAATTGATGCCACTCTAGAGCCACACAGGACCAATCTAAAACCACACAGTGACAATGATATGGTCTTTACTGGCAGTACAACTTGGAAGATGAACCTTTCAATATCACATAACGATACAGTCAATCCCACAGACTTCCAAGCAATATGTCCTTTGTAAGGGGTGTGTAATGTGTGTTGCTGCAGGTCAAACACCATGAGACACATAGCATAATGACGCTTACTCAAATGAAGGTGACATGGAATGAATGCGGCAGTACCAACATCTCACATAACTCTCTGGGGTGACATTGCCAGCTAGCAATAAGGAAGTGGATTGTGCTATGAAAACATGTGACACTAGTGCAAAGTGCACACTGCTACACATACTGATTGAGACATAACAGATGTACAGGGAGATGTACCTTCTTACACTAAAACCTTCACCCCCACAACCAAGTTAGCCAGCTCACCTGGAGCAAGTTCAGTAGTGTAGGTGCACGGTTGCACATGAGCCAACTGGGTGATGGAACAAAAATAGGTTTGCATAGAACTTGTCACACATGGGATAATTGTGCATTGTCACTGGTGAACACTACAGTGCTGCCAACATATGGAGATGTGTTGTGCATTGTCACCTGGCCAAATTAAAGGGCCTCAATGTTGCATTTCACCTGCAATTACATATGTCTACTTGGATGGGATGTCTAGGTAATATTGTGCAACCATGCTACCATCACAGTGGAATCTTTTGTGTGTGTGGAAGTATCATGTTACCTCCAGTGAATGCACATGGACACATCTTTCTCACTACTTAACGCATGGGAGATACACACTGAACTGCAAGTTTCTAAATATACCACAGATTCAGCTGATCAGGGTTACGGGATCCAGCCATGGATCATGACCCCATTTGCCAACCCAAGCACAGCAGCAGAGAGTGCCTATAATGAGGCCCCTCGTAGGACACGCACCGTAGTTGAGCGGACTTTTGGCATCCTGAAGTCCAGATTCAGGTGCCTGGACATCACCGGAGGCAGCCTCCAATATTCCCCTGAAATGGTCTGCAAGATCATTTTGACCTGTGCCATCCTGCACAACATTTGTGTGAGGAGGAACACTCCCCTCTATGAACCGGAACAACAAATGCCTGAAGAGGAGGAGGAGGAGGATGCTGTCTGGGAAAATGAGGGGGAACATCCTAACACAGCTGCAGGAATGCATCCCAGACAACAGATCGTACAAAACTTTTTCTAACTATAGTCACTATCACCACTTTGTCACCATATGGATTTAAACACCTCACTTCATCACTCAATCATGCTCTGGGTAATTATTTATGCATCCCATGATCTCTAGGAATCATAATCAGAGTATTGCCTCATGGAGCATTGCAGAAATACAAATTTGCATACTTCAGATGCCACATCACATTTGATGGGTATGAATGTACAGCAAACATCACACACAGTTTTAATGAAATACATCCTGTCTATTTCACATTTGAAGGGCAATATCATAGGACCACAGCTATGAGACACATCCATGTTGCCAACATGGTCCATTGCAGCATATGACACACAACTAAGACGCCATCAATCATAATGTAAAAAAGTGCATCATACATGAGGCAGTGGATGTGCAATTGCATTGGTAACAAGGAATATATGACCAGACCCTTGACAGCAGTAAGTGCGACATCAGCTGTCTCTGCAAGGAACATGTGTGACAAGAAGTGCATCAAACCTGAACATGGATAGCACAAGTGCCCTAGGTATGACAAGCATTGCTCACAAGACATGCCCTGCGCAGACCATCCCAGGTAATAAGTCCTGCCACTGCCATGTTTCAAGTCTCTGCCCACCCTTCTGTAGGGGGTGCTGTAAATGGACTATCTGTACCCTGAGAATCATCATCTACACTCATCCAGACTCCCATTCTGTCTCTTGTGTGCTTCCCTCTACAGTACTGCATGCCATAGTTCTAGTACATCAGTCTGCATGGACTTCAGGTCCGATAATGCACTGCCTGGTAGTCGGTAATACCTATAATCTGCTGTCCATTGCTTCCCATGTGAAAGGTCCAGTTGACCCTTTGAACTTGATTCTCAACTCCAGGACTTGTGAGAGACTGAAGCTGCACACAACAGTGAGCACTCTTATGCAGCCCAGCCATTTGACTCTGCCCTGCCCTTGCTGCTGCCTGGAACTACTTAGACGCTGTCATTTCCTGAATCTGCTTGTTGTGCATTGGCATACACATCATTTGTGTACCTGAGCCCTTGGGGGATTGTGTAACAGTGCAGAGTACAGCAGAAACTGATCTTTGTTCCCACAGTGTTGTTCCTGCTTGTCCCGGTCAGACTCTGCTCACCGTGTATTTGCCTTGTTCATGTTTGTTCCTGACAGCGCCTGCATCCTGTTAGCCAGACTGCTTCCAGGCTTTGCGTTAACCAGAGACGTTCCCTGTGTACATTTGCCTCATAATTGGTTTCCATGCCCTCTGTTTCCTCTTGGCGTATTGTGTCTGGTAGGTGTACGATGAATCCTCAAATGCATATTATAGATTAATTTGTTTACTTAGCATATTTTGTTCTGGGACATGTATTCAAATGGGCTAATCGCTTGTCTTGCTTTGCATTTATTCAATAGTGCCAAACAGTGACAGTGTGCTATGGCTGTACACATATATTTGGTACTGTGCCTCCAGCCCAACAAACAAGGGCTGTTAATGTGTATGTAAGGACAATATATGTTTGTGCACTGACGGTCCAAACACAGATTCGCTTCTGCGGCCAACTTTTGATGGGGCTTGCGTGGTGACTAGCTGCGAGATTAATCAGCACAGAGGCACTGATGTTCCCTGTTGCAGTGGGAATTTTAGAGCCCACCCTGTGTACAAATGTAGTGATGAAACCTGCCTGTTTTTCTATTACTGAACCATGACGTATTTGAGCACACCGAGGTTGCTGTGTCAACAGCCTTCTGAAATTTCTGCAGTGCCATAGCTGGCCTATCCCCATGTATGCTGTTAGGTGATCTTTGGCTTTTCCTCAAATCTGATTTGAAGGATACTCTGTTAATTCAAGGGTTGGCTCCACAGACTCATGACTAGACCTGCATGTAACTGTGACACCTTGGAAGCCAATACTGACACAGGGTACACATGGCCACACACTTGAAGCTGGACACCTTTGTGCAATGAACCACTGGAAATATGGTCTACTGGTCCTCCACAGCCACAGGAGAAGCATAGGTCATTTACATGAGTCAAACTGTGGCGTACATAACAATTTTAGGATTGGATTTGACACTGTACCTACCTAGCATGTTCAAATGCCTGACTCATGGGTAGTATACACACAAGTGACCATGAAGTGGTAGTCAACATTTCATGACATGTGAGGGGTAACATATCTGACATAGCCATTATCAGCCATCCTTGATCTTTCCTGTGTATAGTTAGTCATGGGAAATGTTTTGTCCCCAATGTCAAGCAAGTACACACAGCATAAGAGGCAACAGATATTACAAACACATATCATGACTAATGTACCTCATTGAATGGCATCTGATGTTTATACCCATTTGTAACACGTTCATACATGCACATTACGCCAAATGTTTTGCATGCCGTTCCCACAGAGGAACAACAATAATTCGAACAGACAATTCACACACATAAACACACAGGCCATGAGTCTATTTGTTTAGTAGCGTAGCCTTGCTGTCCTCTATTGATGCAACACATGCTCAAACTTTAAAAGTACAACTTCATTTCAAAGGTTTGTGCTGATGTTGCGTCAGTTAAGAGAGCTAATCCAGCTCAACAACTTGAGTATTATGGGCCGCAGTAGCATGGTCTGCCACATGTGCCCAAACACTAGAACACACACTGCAGGTCTATAGGCTGCATGCATGTTAAAAATTGAAAAATCACTCAAACACAGTTTAAAACAGAATTTTTGACGCAAAAGTGTCAAAAAAGGCACATATGCATAAAAAATTACGCTTATGCGTTAAAATGCCGCTTATGCATTTAAAAATGACGCTTATGTGTTAAAAAAGATGCATATGCATTAAAAAATTACGCTCATGCACATTATACATCAATTGGTCCCTAGCGTTAATTTCACCAACGCACCCCAAGCATGTGGTTATCCATTGAAAATGTATTGATCCTTGAATGCGTGGGAATTTTCATGCATATGCATAAAAAAATATTGACGCAAACCCCGTAAGTGTCATAAATTTACACACAATACAAAAAACGGGCCGCAATTGAGACAGGAAGTGATGTAATAGGATATCCTGTTTGCAGAAGTGGTACAGTGGGTGTACTATCACTTTCACTTTTCAGTCTGTGATTATTCTAGACTGGGTGGCTGTGTTTTGACTTGTCTCTCTGTGAATATTGTGAATTTGTCTCTTGTGTGCTCTTTATATTGTCTTTTGGTGTTTTGTAAGTGCCTTTGGTATCCTGCATAAGTGTATTTTTGTCGTTTATTGTATTTAGATTTGTCTTTGTACTGTTGGGAGTATGGTTGTGGGTAGTATTAGTTGGGGTAGTGTTGGGCTGTCTGTGGGTTAGATAAGTTTCCTTTTCCTACCTGCTTTCTCTGTTTTTCCCTCTTTCCCTTTTTCATTTCTTATTTTGTTGAGATGTTGTGAAGGCCACGGCTGGGGTGAATGGGTGAGGAGGAGCTAAGGGCATTTGTGTGGCTGGTGTGCCACTTCTTCCCCCTGATGTTGGAGGCTGGTGGCCATGTGATACAGGGGTATCACACGGATGCAAGAAGGCTGAGGTGGGCAAAGGTGCGGTTTCACCTGAGGCGCCTATTCAACAGCCAGCCCAACGACCACCAGCTGAAGCATCGTTGGGCTGACCTGGTGGCCCGAGAGCAGGACCTGCTGGACCACCTTGGTGTGGTGATTGGTGGCCCTGTTGATGAGTACCAAATTGACTAATGTGTACAGTACAATGCCCTGGAGTGACAGTAGCAGATGTTGTGACATGCTGCATGCAATGTTTGTAGACATGTGGAATGCAAGAAGAACAAACTGTGGTCCTGATTTATACAATTTTTGCAACGCATTACCATCATTTGTTGACGTAAAAGCTGTGCAAACGTACAAAATACAATTGTATTTTGTAATTTAGTACCGCATTTGCGCAATAGATAACGGTAATGCGGCACAAAAATAGTCTAAATCAGGGTCTGTGAGTGTACCAGGAATGGGATGTATTTCACATGGTAATACATGGAAACAATGTAGTCCCCAGTTTTTTGGAACCATGTCCGAACATTATTCAGAGTCATTCGTACCAAGCTCTTCATAACCTTCGCTATTACCTTAGGCTCATATTTCTACTTTGTTAGTGCTGCATTTGCATATTTCCAGACGCAAAAGTATCACACACTTGCTACATTCAAATATATTTAGCAAATTTCCATAGCTGTAGCATCAACAAATGAAGCAAATGCAACACATAATAAATTACGCATCTGGCCCTAAGTTCACTGTTTCTGTGTGTTTCCGTCTGGACGGATAATCATTCACATAGCCAAACCCAAATGGGCCTGATAATACCAGATTGCATTAGCGTAAAACAGGTTCATCTTGTGGCTTTTCGGAGTACGTGTTGAAATCCTATGATTGAGTAGCAGGGCCCAACAACATTTTTGGCTTGGGCGCAATTGCTAGGACTGAGCTAGTGCAATTACGATCTGTGTCACTTTGGTGCCAACCCATTTTCTAAAGTGAAAGGGTCATCTTGGGATCCCTGCTCTTTGTGAATGCATGGTCACAAACTATTTTTGAGCATGATGTTGTGCAAGGGACCACTGACTGCTTCCATGATACTATGTTAGTGAAGAAATAGGTTGTTATTTTACTTTTGGTACACCCCTGCTGATATATTGCAGCATGTCTACAAATGTTAACTTCTCAGTATGAAGGCAGTCACAGACCTAAGATCAGCAGGCCAGCGTTCCTGTGAGTGCCGCCATTCCCAAGGTGCTTTCAAATAGAGACCTACCTCATCATGATTTCAGAAGTAGGACATTTGCTGCACCATTTTTTATTAGCGGACAGTGTCAGTTTGGTTGTACTACCACTGATCACCCAACCTGGCAATTCTAAGTTGCTGATTCTGACAATGTGTGATTTACAATACCTGATATAGGTACACAGGGCCCAGAGTAACACATTTCAGGTGCAATGACTACACCTGTGCCCATGCATTCTGTCAAGGATGATCAACTAAGACACTGTCAGCATACATCTTTTTGCTGTTTTGAATCAGAAAAATTGCCAATCCATGTTTAGCGTAACATTGTCATCAAGTAACACACAGGATCCCTGCCATCATGTTGTCATAGGGGGCACATACGGCTCAAGGTACACTGCCAATGTGGCATATATAACCTACATACAACACTGGCACACCTATTATTGACCACTGAAAGCACATTAATTCCTGAATGCAAAACAACCCACATAGTTCACATTGTCCCTTGATTCACAAGCCACAATACCTGAGTCACTGGTATTGCAGTGCACCAGGAATGTGGCATCGCATGTGTCTCCCAATTACAAAATATGAAATGGAGTGCCCTCTGGAATGAATTAAGCACAAAATTGAGAAATCATGTTTGGCACCACATGATTGTTAGGGCCACTGCATGTGTGCATATGTGTGTCTATCACTCACTGGAGTGACAGTGTCAATGCATGTTTGCAGTGGTATGTCTGTTGGGGTGTCTACATGCCTGATGTGCAGCTCTGTCATATAAAATGTCACACACAGTGATTTGTTGTTTCAACTTTTGTACAGTGAGCAGACATTAGGCACATATCACCCTTCCATGTTTTACACGTGAACCAGCCCCCTACACAATAGGTGAAGTGGCTCGACTTGTGGACCCAGACGTATCCAGTAAGTGTTAATATGTTTGTCCTGTATTGTGTTTGCAGCTGTTGTGTGATTGACTCCTGTGTGTTGGACTCGTTGCAAAATATGATGAGCTGGCACGTAATCTGATATGTGACTTGACTGGAGGTTGACATAGTGTTCCATGGAAAAGTTAGACATTCACTGGCAGAGAGTCATATATTTGGAGTTGAGTGCTGCGCAATAGGCATGGGCAGGTGAACAAGGTGCTTTGTTGCTACATGTATGCCAACAATTGATTTGGAGGTGGCCAGTGTCATAATTTAGTCAGCAAGTCATACCCTAATTCACACAGAACAGTGATGCATCAGTTTTACACACCACCCTGCACCTCCCTGTTAAGTAATGAACATTTAGGACTGTATGGGTGACTGTCCCACAGCATCTAGCTCCACATGTTGTACTCCATTTACGTGGCACTTGAGTGAAATGTCATAGACATGCATGCAGGTCAAGGCCAGATGGGTGCTTGCATCAATGTGGTTGATTTTGGAAATGTGTCAGTGAGATCTGATGTTGACGGTTGTCCGCAAATAGAAACATGAATGTAGATGGGATTGTCCAATAGTTGACTCAATCCTAGTTGGCAGGCCTTCTTACCTGTGGTGGACTGACTAAACCCATGTACAGCTGTATAAAACTTTGTGGTTGTCTTTGATGTTTGAAAATATGTGTTGCATGTCCATCCCCCCCGGAGGCACAGGGTTAGGGGTAGAAAATATGTGTAGCTCGGTGTGATGGTCACAATGTAGATGACAGACATGTAATTCAAGCATTCATGTGTGCCAAACTACAATGCCCCCTTATGATTACTAACTGCATACCGTCCTGACAGTTCCATATAAAAATCACAGGTCTTGTGTGCCTTGCATTTGATCCAGAAGATAGGGATTAGTCGGCCTGGCACATGTTGAGTACTTGCAGCATTTGTTATGTGACAACTAGCACTACAAATATGCATAGATCATTTAATTAAGTTCCCACCTTGTTGTGCATTGCTGTGCTGTTAGATAGTTGATGGGTAGGCTGCGTTAGCATGTCATTCCTCAGGGACATTCTATCATCTGTACTGTGATTTGGACTGCATGTGCTATTTTTGAGGAAGTGTTAGAATATCATCTGTACATGTATCACACAATGATGTCACTAATGTTTGCCTGTCTCTATTTTTACAGCTGCCAACATGAATGCCCAGGAGATATGTGAATTTCAGAGACGGGCAGTGTGGTACCGCCACATCCTCGATGTGGAGGCTAGGTTCTGTAGTATGGCTAGGCATGAGACAACCACAGGGGCATGGAGGGCATTTAGCCAAGGGGGGTCAGCATTGGCCATAACTGCCACCACCACAACAGCTCAGACCACTGTGGACACTGGGATGACAGCCACTCCAGCTGATCCCTCGACCTCGTCAGCCCACGGCCCACAAGCAGCAGCTTCTGCACCTCCACCTCCAACCACAGCACCAGCACCAGCACCAGCTACAACAAGTGCTACCCAGACGACCCCAGCTGCAATAATGGACATGACCGAGTTCAGAACACTACAACATGACACGCAATCTATGTTGCGCCGCATGGACACTCTGCAGCAGGAGGTGGCCCTCAATAGCAGGAGACTGCAAGGGATTAAGAAAATCCTGAGGAGGGCCAATCTGTGACTTATTGATCCTCACCCCTAATTCCGTCCCCTCCCTCCTCTTTCCTCGTACCTTTCTTTAGTGGGTTTAGGGGGCTTAGTGTTAGCTTAGAGTAGGCTGTTAGTTTAGTCAGGATAAGTGGGTTGGGGTGGGAGGAGTTATATTTTTACATGTTTGTTTCAGGGTGGGTGGGTAGGGGATGATGTTGGGGTGTATGTATATTAAAAAAAAGAAAAAATATATAAAAAAAAATACAAAAAAATATATATTTGTTTAGGATAAGTTAGTATGTGTTTAGATTAGTATATGTTGTCCTACATGTGTCCCGTCATATAAAGGGGGTGGGGGGTCGATGTTTATAGTGTTTAGTTACATGTGGTAAGTAAGTTTAGCTTAGTTTAGCTTCGGATTGTTAGGGCCAGTTGTGGGTAATGTATAGTTAGGATAGGTTAGGTTAGTTTAGGTGTTTCCCATAGTTTAAGTTTCCTTTCATACAGATATAATAAAGTTTGGTGTACTTCTTTGGGGATCAGGGCCTTTGCATGAGTGTACAGTGTCAATTTTGTATTTGCATGTGTGTTTCATCCTGCATCCACATCCCATTCTTGACATGGTTATTCCCACTTCCAAATGAGCTGTCGCATTGGCAGCTACAACAACCCTACTTCTCTATGCATCTGCCATCCATTGCACCCACCACTCCAGGTAACTATGGTTCCCAATGTGTTGTAAAGGTTGGTATGATTTTCAAACTGTCATTGTTTGAGTCCTGTATTGGAATTTTGGGAACTGTGGGACGTCTGCCTGCAGCCTGATGTTCATGTGAACTCTGAGAAACTGAGTGGTGTCATAATCTTATGAAGTTCAGTAAACATAAATCACACCCATGTTTTCTTACATTGTACTCCCAGGTGACGTTGTTGTCCATACATCCGTACACATCCATTCCTTGCTGTATGGTGTGGGTGTGGGATTAAAGTTTAGAGTCAGATGTCACATACATAATGATTGTTTTGAAGGAAATGTGGGCCACATTGAGTTTCATCTTGTACATACTTTGGACTTGACATATTCATTTCTACACAGCATTATACTGTTTGTGATCCTTTAACTTCAGAAATAAGCAAAAGGAAGCACAGATGATGATAAAATCCAGACACTGGTGCATAGTTATCAGCCCACATTCTTTCTACACTATTGTATTGACATTCTGTGGCCGTTGATATGTTACATGCATCACAAACCTCCTACCCGGTTGATGTGTCACATTACACAGAGACAAAGTGGTTGTGTAAGTGTTATTTATTTTAAAGTGCTGTAGTGCAATATTTACACAGTCCAGGATTGTAAGTCCATTAATGTGACGCCTTCTATTGTGACGCAACACAAGTACAATGGTGAGGGACATGTCATTGGACATGCTGTGATGGAGTGTCATTCAGTGCAGAGGAACATGAATTGCCAATTAGGTAGTGACAGACAATTGCAGTGCATAATGGTAAGGTAAACAGTGTGCTGAAGAACAGTGCATGTTACCAACTGTAGCAAGACTGGCATGTTAAGAAGCACAGGACATAGGAAATCAGTGACCATATGGCATGGGCTTGTGCTACCGGATACTCCTACGGCTGAAGGTGATCTTTTCCACGTCTTCATCTTCTGATGTATGTGTCGTCTCCTCTGCCCTTGGTGGTGGTGGGTTTGAAGGGGCAACACACACTTTAGTGTTTGAAGAAGTGGACTCCGAATTCCCAGCAGCTGCCAACTGTGGGGCTATTAAGGGTATTACTGCAGCAAGGAGGAGCTGCTGGTTATTGAGTATAGCAACTACATCGCTGTGGCAGGCAGTCAGGTCGACCATAAGGGGGTAATGATTGCAGTCGTGCACGCAGTGAAATGTTTGGGATGCCAGGTATTGTGGCAATTCCCTAACTGCTGTGGTGAAATCCCTCACACACTGTTGTAGTCCTTGCAGTAGGGATTGTTGGACTTGCATGGCTGCTGACTGTTCTGCGGATGACATCATGCACATGCGCATCCCCTCAAGGCTGGCTGCCATACTTTACATCGCCACCCGCACCTCCTTGGCCAGCTCCCGCTGTACTCCCACCACTGTCCTCTCAATGGTGGTTCCAGTGTCATCAGAGTCCTCAGCTGGGTTAGAGCTGCCAGGTCGTACTATTGGGGTGGTGGGTGGGTCCTCTGTGACGGCTGCTACATCTGTGCTCCTCCTTGCTAGTGAAGGTGGGGTCTGGAGGGTTCCAAGGACATCTTGGAGGGTTTGCTGGCTAATGGTTGTCAGCTCGTCATCCATGTCATCAGGGAAGTCCAGGACAGGCATATCCACAGGAGAGCCATCGTCCTCTGCAATGAGATATTGTACAATTAGTGTGTCTGTGTTGTGGCAGTTGTAATGTGATGGCACTGACTTCCTATTAGTGGGATATTGTAATCTTGGTTCCTGTTCATTGTTCCTGTCATTAATATTAGCATTCTCACAGGCCTATGCCCCACCTGCATGTCACATGTAGTGTGGGCAGTTTGGGGAATTGTCTGCATCAAATCCTCTAGGTGTAGGTTCTGTCAAAATTGTGTGTTCCCTCTACTTCCATTAGCATGGTGAGGCCTTGTAATAGCTGTGGGTGTCCTGATGCCACTTGCACCACACTTAACAATATAGGACTGACCCTGTCTCTGATATTTCACATACACCTAAATTTACTGTGACCTAGCACATACTATGTATAGCATTGGCATGGCACGATACAGGTGTCAGCATTGGTAGTGTGTCATGTTGATGTTTGCCAATGTGTGCTACATTGGATTGCACTGATGGGCCTGGCAGTGTTCCATTTCCTCTTATGTCTGTGCGGGTGTGTTTCACTAGCTAGAGACCCACAATGCTGTTGTCTTAGCAGTATGACAGTTGAGATGTTGCAAGGTGGCATTGCAGCTATTGTAACACAGGCACAGGATAGACCCTGGAATGGGCAGCATGGGTATGACATTACTGCTGTGCACTTCATAATGTAAGTACCAATACATGATGTTTATTGCGCCTATGGACATGAGCATTTGACAGGATTTACACTTTGTTAGGAATTAAAGGGGATTGATCATGTCGTCATCCTGAACCCTCTATTTTGGGTGTGTTTGTTCCATGGGCACCTAACAGCCATTTGCTACTTGACCAGCACACACAGCACAGGTGGTAGTGGCAACTGTTGTCAATGGTGAATGCCACTTGCAGAAATGGCCTGAGACTGGAAATTGGCCCCTAGTTCATGTTGTGACAATACCAGCTATCCTGTGACAGCAGCCCAGTTTTACATTCTAGCCTACTCTCCTGGACTGGCTTTGCCTTTCCAATAGCCTTGGCATGGCAGAGTACCCCCATGCAAGGGTTGTTGGTGTAGTATTGTGCTGTGCCCCTGGTTTCCCCTGCACAGCCCATGCACCTGTCCTGTGCCCCTTTGCCCTTCCCACTGCCTGATTTCCATGGCTGACATGCAATGCGTAGTAGATATATACCTCCCCCTGCTTGCAGTTAACATTTAGGCATTTTTGTCCCCCATGCAACTTACCCTGCATATGTGTTGATTCCTGGTAGTCTGCGCTGTCCTGTCCTTGAATTCCTGTGACGCTCTCCTCTGGGATGACGGCTGCCACCATCTCCTCCATCTCGTCCAGGGCCTCCTGCGGGGCTGGACTCCCACCTCCAGTCTGCAGTGCTGCCTTCCTGCTCCTGGCCATCTTTTCCTTGGTCCTATGCTTGCAGTCATGCCAGCATTTCTTGCACTCCATGACTGTTCTACGGACCTCTGCCACACTGTTGATCTTGTTGACAATTTGTTGCCAAATTGCCTCTCTCCTCCCAATCGGCAATTTTGAGGTGACAAAAAGTTGATGCTGGTGTTCCGTCACCTCTCTGACCAGTATTTCATGCTCCTCTACACTGAAAAGAAACTTTATTTTCTTCTTCTCCCTCTCCTGGGTCTTGTCTGTGTCCTCCTGGCTGGTTCCTAAGTGACTGGGGTCTCCCTGGGTTCTCTCCTGGCTTCTGGGATCCATTTTGGGGCTCCTTAGCATTATTTGCTGCGTTTGTGCTGCTTTTTGATGCTAATGCGGTGGAAAATGGCGCAAATCCGATTTGTGAAGTCGCAAACCGGATTGGAGTAATTTTCTCTGCGTTAACTTTGTTTTGCTTTACGACGAGGTGCAATGGTTAGAGTAAAAAAAAATTACCCTAACCCGTGCTTTCCGCCACTGTGCGTCAAAGTATAAATTTGACGCCCGGGTGGCACAAAAAAATGGTGTTAGCTCGTGTTAAAGTTTTTGACACAAAACTGCATTTGCACAGTTTTGCGTCAAAAAGTATAAATATGGCCCCTAGAGCGCATGAAGTAATGGCAATGGCATTCTTCTTTATGTTTCTTTGGGTCTAAAAGTAACTGTCGCTAACATTGTTGCAGCAACTCTGTGATGGGCTAAGCATTGTTTACTTTGATGTGCCAAGTTTATGAATCAACTTGCCCAGAATATGTATATATGTATAGAGACTACGAGACCCACACGGTATAGCCATGAATTGATACATTCTCAGGAATTGCCAGAGAATTTAATTTGTATTTGCCAGCCTAAAAAACGATACCTATGAATGGCACAGTGCCTTATAAACAATCTGCAAGTAGTGCTTATTAAAGACTGCAGCTCAGTGTTGAGCTCATATTAAAGTCTCTTCTTGTTTTACAGGTATCCTCCTCTGCTGCCCTCATGCCTTCCACAAGGCCACATTAATTCCTTGCTAATCATTAAAAACAGAGTTGGTGGTGCCTAGAGGTGGGCATAACTGAGCATCAATTCACTCTTGAGAACAAAACAGAACCTAACAAGCACATAGAGCAGTGGTGGTAGCATACCATATTTTGTGAATCCATAGTTGTTAGCACACCGTTTATCTGGGTCACTGGAGTGGAGGCCTACTGGCCCACTCATGTGAAGTTTTGCTTCTATGCACCTAACCTTCTCCTAGCACTAATATAGCAAGTGTATGTTGTGTATGTTTGAGTGTGTAACCTCAGTGAAACATGCATGGGGGATGTGAGTGAGCCAGAGTAATGGAGGCCCCTAAAATCCATTTCAGATACCCAAGGCCCAACCTTGCAGAAGATGGAGATGAGGTTGGCTTCTCAGACAGCAGAAGGGTATTGCTAGCATTCCTGAAGCTGGTGGGAGGAGACATAGTAAGGGGAGTGGAAACAGGGCACCTTTAGACATTTGATTAGACCTTTTGCTTGGCAAAGAGCTGCTGAATAGGCTTCCTGGTTTGTTATATGGTAAGGAAGAGGCATTGCACGTTTGTGCAAGGTGAGGGAAGCTCTAGGTGAAGTATTTTGTATTTTTTTATTACACTTTCAGATGGCTAACAATAGCCAAACTGGTGAATACCCTGAAGTGAGAAGTATCACTCTTTGAAATGGTTGTGTCTGGAGAGTAGCCAGGAAAGCACACTTCAAAAGAGAACTGTTGGAAATAGCCCTTTTTGCAGAGTTATGCCCAAACTGTTCACCTTCTTCCTCCTATTTGTACAGATCTGTATTTGCTGGTTTATTGTTTCTGCACACTTTACCACTGCAGATCAGTGCAAGTGCTCCCTATGTAAATTGCATTGGTGATTGGTTTATCCATAATTGTCATATTTGCGTTACTGGTAAGTACCTAATAAAGTGCACCAGAGGTGCCCAGGGCCTGTAAATCAAATGCTACAAGTGGGCCTACAGCACTGATTGTGCCACCCACATAAGTAGCCCTGTGAACATGTCTCAGACCTGCCACTGCAGTGTCTGTGGCTGCAGTTTTAAACTGCAAATTTGACCTGGCAAGTGTACCCACTTGCCAGGCCCAAACCTTCCCTTTTTATACATGTAACACACCCCTAAGGTAGGCCTGTAGTGTGGTTAGTTTTACGTATTCATTGCGCTTTAGCTTCAGGCTTTAGGCCTTTGTGCACTTTGCCCTGAATATATTTTATTCCTTTGCTGACAGCTTGGAGCCTCTGTGCACTTTGCTCTATATGCTTTTTATTAGGCTTCGTACTGTTATTTTTCAAATAGCCAGTTCTACGGTGTTGTTTTTTTATTCATATCACACTGTTTTGCCGACTTCAGCACTGGAGTTCTCCATAACATATTTACTCTGTGCTTCAGTCAAGGATACAGTCTGGTACATTGCCGATAGACGTGGTAAGAGTTTAGACTTGGCATTCCTGCGTAGGAACATTTTGTGATCACGATGACATGTTAGTTATAAAATCACTTCCTTGTCCCAATACACGCGAGAGGGAGATTCCGACTAGGGAACCACAACTTGACGCTGACTGCCTCGTTGCAGATGCTGACCCAAGATCACAGGTCTTTGCTCAGGTATGAGGGCTGATGTCTCCACGGTGATTCTAATAGGCAAGCTAGAAGCTTAACATGCTGTGCTCTAAATAGAACAAGCAGAGGGAGAGTAGAAACTGTTAGACAATATGATAGCTTTGTTTTTATGTTTTACTCTCCTGGTAACTATTACAATCCTACTGTGTTGTATCGTTCTGGTTATTGCGGCTCACGCCTTAATATCTAAAATACAGTCGTTTTATTAAAACATTATATAAAACTTATACTGTCTTTGTCATTTGTATATGAGATCATATTGGATATAAGAGAGTTGGTTTGGATCTGAGTAACCACGACTTCCCTGAGAAGTTCCAAAGATGTCATGCGCTCGGCTGCCAAATCATTCCTTCCACATGGGAGAAATGAGGCACTGCTAGTTAGCCAGAGCAAAAACCGGATTTAGGGTGACAGAGTTCTTTACACGTGGGTCAGACTCAGTCCCCCACACCGTTATAGATCCTGCTACCTAGAAATCCAGTAGTCTCATTTAGAATAATGAGAGCCCACGCGACATGGCGCCGCCAACGTTTGGTCTGGCTCTAATGATTAGGTCCGACTGACTCTCTTGGTCTCATATATATTTTGACTCCTCGGTTCCGTTTACGGAGACGTCCGTGGGGCTGAGGGTTTCCGCCGCCACGGCATAGGTGCTTCCTGTTGCTTAGTGGTTGGTTGTTCAAGCTTGAACTTTGAAAGGAAAAAACCCCGATATTGGTGTGCCTTCTCTGACCTGAAGCTATTTTTTATAAAAAATGGCGAATCCTAACGTAGTGAACGTAGCAATTAATATGCGACATCCGCTCACGGGACATCTATTGACACATGGACTGACAGTCCAGGGGGGTCCAGTCACTTTTGTGGTGGACGCCCATGCATCCTATAGAACAGAATTTTTTTATTCTTGGGTCGCATTTCCAGCAGTGGATGGGGGAACAAATACTTTTCACGAATACACAGTTGCGAATGTCCCTGGACAATACAGGGCTTACGCTTATTTAGAAATACCTCTATCTTATCAAGAACACCATAATTGGCTTGATGGCGCCTTCCCACACACAGTAGCACAAGTTAGGTTAGGTCCACTGAGTAATGATGGTCCTACCTGGCCTTTATTGGCTACATATACACCACATCCTGCGGTTGCTCAATTAGCAGTGGTTGAAGTTCGTCGTTTATATACGGAATTAACAGCTACATATAGACGATTAGTTCAGTTTGTAATGCAGACATTAAATATGAATGCAGCGCGTGCTGCTCCAGCGCACCCACAGGCTGTGGTTCCGGGTATTAATCCGGCCACTGTACACTCAGTTATGGGTAAGGTACTGGTTAAATGAGAGGAGACTCCGTTTTGGCTGGCGCAAAAAATTAATACGCTGGAAGCAGTATTTCCCCATACGGGACCACAGGATAAACATAGAATTTTGACGATGTGTTTGCCGTACGGGATGGTTCCTCCAGTGGACCTTTGTAATACCTGGGGCACGGTGTTTGCCGCGCTCTACACTACGGCACACGGTACACCGACATTAGCTAATTTACCGGACGTACTTAAACAGATTCAGGATGAATATGGGGCTGCCCCTGCCTTGGATTTGGGCATGCAGTTGCTGGGCAATTTTGCCACAGTTTCTTCTATTATTTTGAGTAATCTCAAGGGAGAGGCAGTATCACTAGCAGTGCGAATGCGTCTTCGGGATGTTCCGCTGCTTAATCAGGAGCGAGAACTTCCGAGAATAATAGCGGAAACATATTCTAGTATTGGTCGTGATAGCCTGGGGGCTAGGCCACAAAAACCCCAGTTACAGGGTAAAAATGATAATGCTAAACAGCAACAACCTGGGAGACAGTAGTCTTATTTAGAATAATGAGAGCCCACGCGACAGGCCCTAGGTAGCCCCATGGGCAGGGTGCAGTGTATGTTAAAGGTGTAACATGTACTGATGTGTTTTACATGACCTAACAGTGAAATACTGCCAAATTTGTTTTTCACTGTTGCAAAGCCTATCTCTTTCATAGGTTAACATGGGGGCTGCCTTTAAATGCCCTTAAAGTGTAGTTTCCCTTTGAGAGCAGATAGAAATATGGAGTTTGTGGTCTCTGAGCTGATAATTTAAAAATACATATTTTTGTGAAGTAGGTTTTTAGATTGTTAATTTGAAAATGTCACTTTTAGAAAGTGGGAATTTTCTTGCTTAAACCATTCTGTGACTCTGCCTGTTTGTGCATTCCACGTCTGGGTCAGATTGACAGTTGGGCTGTTTGGCGATCTCCACTAGACAGTGACACAAAGGGTGTAGCCTGCATATCCTGATGAGCCATCTGGGCTAGAGTGGAGAGAGGAGTGGTCACTTACACCTGAAAGGGTTGTGCCTGCCCCCACACAATGCAGTCTCTGACCCCCGGGTGTGTGTCTGGGGACAGTTCTGGGCAAGGCAGGATCTTGTCAGCAACAAAGACTTTCTTTTGAAGCTTGCCTACTTTAAAGGCAGAAAGGGGTATAAGTAGTAGATCCAAAACCCAGCCTTTCAAAATCTTTCTGGATCAAGAGGAACCTCTGCCAAGAAGAAGAGCTGAAGAGGCAGAGGAGGAGTACTGCCCCTTTGCTGTGTGTGCTTTGCTGGGTTGGCCTGCAGTTGCTGCTTCTGCCTTAAAAGAGAGCAAAGGATGAACTTTGTTCTGTACCCTGCTTGAGACAGTTCTCCAAGGGCTTGGAGTAGAGCGTGCCTTCTGTTGGAAGACTCAGGGATGCCAAAGACTTCAGTTTCTTCTGCCTGCAGCACTGGGAACTGTGTGTTCTGTGTTTTTCAAGAAGTAAAACCACTGCAACACCACTGGTCTGCATCGTGACCTGCTGATGCCGCATGGAGCCGCATTGCCCCCTGTCACACCGCAACCCTGGTCTCACCGACGCCGCCATCCAATGCCACCGCTGCTTGCACTGTGACCTGTGGGCCCTACACCTTTCTCACACCGTAGCCTGGGCAACCCCAACGCAGTGGCCTGTGGACACCACTCATGAGGTACACAAAGCATCGTCCCATCCCGCAACGTAGCCCCGGTCCACCAATGCAGCACCATCGATTCCGGTGTCATCAACAGGCGTCTCCGTCTGCCCCGCGACCCGTGGACACCGCACGGAGCCCGTCCTGTGCCACCGACTTGAGCCTACTGAGGACAGCGTTTCAGCAATGATGCCGTTGCCGTTGCCGGCACCGTGACCTGTGGGCACTGTACGTCGCATCGTCCCGCTTCATACCACAGCCCCAATGCCATCCACGCCAGCACAACTAACTTCAACGCTAGTGACTTCAAGGGCCCGACAACCCCTACACTGACCTCCAGAACCGACATCGGAACACTAGTGACGCCTCTCCCGTGATTTCATCGTGAAGATCATGACGCCCTGCATTTCCAAGGTACTGTTTGCAAGTCTTCCCGACACCGTAGCTGTCCCGCGATGCCGCAGCCTGCCTGAACTGTTGGATTTATTGATCACAACACTGTAATAGCCCCAGGTGGAGCTATCGACTTCAAGGAACTGTCTTTTTAAGTAACTTTTGCAGAATTCATATATTTATTACTCTATGTTGCATTTTTATCATATTAGGTCTTGTTTTAAATAGATAAATATTGGCTATTTTTCTGAAACCGGTGTAGTGCTTTCACTTGTTACTGTGTGTTATGTGCAAATGCTTTACACATTGCTTCTGAGATAACTCTGACCGCTCGTGCCAAGCTACCAAGGGGGTGAGCAGGAGTTTTCTGAGGTGGGTATCTCCCTAGAGTGAGGGACCCTAATTGGATAGAGAGCAAACCGACTGCCAACTAGAGACCCCATTTCTAACAAGAACCATCCCCCACTGGTTCCGACGTTGCATATAGTGAATACATATCTTATGTTTCTGTTTGAGTTTGGTACATAAGAGTGGGGCATCACAAACCAGTTCCATGATCTCCATGGCCACAGAAGGGAATGTTCTGCAGAGCAAAGAGAACTGCTTTGTGACCAGTGCTAGTGTCTGCTGGATGGGACATCACCTGCATCTGATCCCTTGCTGGAAGAGTAGGGTGCCTGCCCCTAAGCACCTGGAAGCCTGCCTGCTGAGGAAAGGGGCCTTCAATCTCTGCAGGAAGTGTCTCCGTCCAGGAGGAAAAAGGAATAGCAAATCTCTTGTGCCTGTGGAGACGTAGAAGACTAAGTCGAGTTATCTGTGGACTTTGTGCCTGTGGACATGCAGTCTCTCTATGAAGGTTCCTTCAGGGAACTGTGAAGATCGAGACTGTGATTGCCGAAGCCTAGCCAGGGCTGTGTTTGCAAGTCAGAGAACCCAGCCAGTGCATGACAGCATAGTGTTCAGAAAACTGGCCTGTGCTTTGCTGCCTCTTCTCAGAGAAATTAGCTTATGAAAGGTGGCATCTGGCAGCCCATGCAAGGTCAGAACTACCTACATGGTGGTCAGTCTTCACCTGTGATCCTAGTTAAGGTGCCAGACTACTGCATAATCTTGCAGAGGTTCGCCTGGGACTGCAACAAACCAGAACTGTCATCTCTGCATCTGCTGGGCAGGTAGGTGTAGCAACCATTGCACTCCATACAGAGATGCTGGCTGATATGCCACCTTCAGGGGAGGGGGCAGTCTGTAAAGACTAAGGGCCAGATGCACAGCCTAGCTCAGGTCCCCAGGACTCCCTCCTGCATTGCCCAACTCGCTGAGTTGGACTCCGACTTCGTGGGACCCTCTTTTGTTGTGCTGAGTCGACCATCATGCTCAGATCTTCTCAACGCCTGTTCAGGTGCTTCTGCGGGAGCTGCCTGCTTCTGCGTGGGCTCTCTGTGTTGCTGATCGCCCCCTCTGTCTCCTCCTGGAAAGGGCGAGCTCCTGCTCCTTCCTGGGCCCCAGCAGCACCAAAAACTTCAACTGTGACTCTTGCAGCTAGCAAGGCTTGTTTGTTGTATTTCTGCGTGGAAACAACTCTGCATCCTCCAGCACGCCGTGGGACATCTTCTGACCAAAGGAGATGTTCCTGGCACCTTCTGTTGTTGCAGAATCTTTAGCTTCTTCCACCCAGAGGCACCCCGTTTGCACCTTCATCCGGGGTTTAGTGGGCTCCTGCCCCCCCGGACACTTGCGTGACTCTTGGACTTGGTCCCCTTCCTTTACAGGTCCTCAGGTCCAGAAATCCATCTTCAGTGCTCTGTCAGTTGTTGTCTTTGCAGAATCCCCTATCTCGACTTTACTGTCTTTCTGGGGCAGTAGGGTAACTTTACTCCTACTTTTCAGGGTCTTGGGGTGGGGTATCTTGGACACCCTTAGTTTTTTCTTACACTCCCAGCTACCGTCTACACACTACACTAGGCCTGGGGTCCATTTGTGGTTCGCATTCCACTTTTGGAGTATATGGTTTGTGTTGCCCCCGGGCCTATTGTCTCCTATTGCATTCTATTGTGTTCTACAGTGTTTGCACTACTTTTCTAACTGTTTACTTACCTGATTTTGGTTTGTGTGTATATTTTGTGTATATTACTTACCTCCTAAGGGAGTATATCCTCTGAGATACTTTTGGCATATTGTCACTAAAATAAAGTACCTTTATTTTTAGTAACTCTGAGTATTGTGTTTTCTTATGATATAGTGCTATATGATGTAAGTGGTATAGTAGGAGCTTTGCATGTCTCCTAGCTCAGCCTAAGCTGCTCTGCTTTAGCTACCTCTATCAGCCTAAGCTGCTAGAACACTACTAATCTACTAATAAGTGATAACTGGACCTGGCTTCGAGGAATGATGATAGTTATTATATGCCAGTTCAGCTAGCCACAATAGATCCAACCAGGTTTTTGGAGATTTTGTTGCATAACATCGTAAGTATTGTTTCAGGGTTTGGTTTAGTCTCTGTGTTTGACCATCCGTTTGTGGAGGATAACTAGTAGACAAGGTTGAATCAATTTGTAAAGCCTTGCACCATTGTTGCCAAAACCGTGCAGAAAATTGTGTTCCTCTGTCAGAGAGGATGAATCTTGGAAATCCATGAAGGCGAACAATGTTTTCTAGGATAATAGTTGCTAAGGTGTCAGAGGTTGGGAGCCCTTTACAAGCGATGAAATGAGCATATTTAGTAAGGCTGTCCACTACCACTAAAATGGTTGCAAATTGTTTTATTTGCAGAAGACCAGTAATGAAGTCCATTGAAATATGTTCCCATGGATGATAGGGAACAGGTAGAGGTATTAGTAGACCTTTAGGTTTGCTATGTTCGCTTTTGCATCTTGCACATACCTCACGGGATTGTAACATTTGCTTGAGATTGTGGACGAATGTAGGCCACCAAAAATACCTCTTCATAAGCTCTATTGTTTTTTGAGGACCTGGATGACCTGCCAGAGGGTGCCTATGTAACCAATGAAAAGCTGTTTCTCGTAACTCCTCCAGTAGGCAGGAAAACTCGAGATTCATGTAGTGGTAAACCGTGTTGAATTGACCTTTTGGTGTCTTGTTGTAACCATTCTTGCCACTTGGTTTTATGAACATTTTTACGAATAAGATAAAAGATTTTCTCAGCTGCTATTAAACACAGTACTTTTGAGGGCGTTACAATAGGCATAGGTTTTTGTTCGGTATGAGTAATTGAAGAATCTTGCCTAGACAAAGCATCTGCCTTTTGATTGTCAACTCCTGGTCTAAATGTCACTATGAAATCAAATTCTGCGAAGAATAGCATCCATCTCATTTGTCTGGGAGTCAATAGTCTGGCAGAACTCATAAATTGTATATTTCCATGATCATAATATACAGGTATGGTGTGTTTTGCTCCCAACAGATAATGTCTCCATTCCTTAAAATCACTGCGAATTGCTAATAATTATTTTTCTTTTTCAGCTACGGTGTAGTTCTGTTCCGCTTCATTCAATTTCCTTGATGCATAACCGATGGGATGCAACTGTCCCGTTTCTCTATGGCGTTGAGATAAGATGGCTCCCACGGCAACATCGGATGCATCAGCTTCCACTATGAATGGTTCCTCCACATTGGGGTGAGCTAGGATGGGAGCTGTAGTAAAAGCCTTTTTTTTTATTCTTGAAATGCTTCCTCAGTTTCTTAGGACCAGTTGAAAATGACCTTTTTTCTTAGCAATTTAGTGATTGGTGCCACCTTTTGGGAGAAATGATGGATGAAACGTCGATAATAATTAGCAAATCCCAAAAAGCATTGAACATCACATACTGATTTTGGTGTGGGCCATTCAGATACTGTTTGAATCTTTCTTTCAGTAATTTACATGCCATTTGGTGTTAAGATGACTCCTAAAAATTCAACATCTTTGGAATGAAATTCACATTTACTTAATTTACAGAACTGATTGTGCTTTTGCAGGGTTTTTAGTAGATTTTTCACATGTTCTTCATGTATTTCCTCTGAGTCTGACTAAATCAATATATTGTCTATATAAACGATAACAAAGATATCTAAATACTCTCTCAGGACATAATTTAGGAAGTATTGAAAGGCTGTTGGAGCATTACGTAGACCAAACGGCATCACTAGGTACTCGAAGAGGCCATAACGAGTTTTGAAAGCCGTTTTCCACTCATCTCCCTCTCGAATTCGAACTAAGTGATAAGCACCTCGTAAGTCAAGTTTGGCATAGCTAACAGCAGATTTTACTTGGTCTAACAAGACTGGAATAAGAGGCAGTGGATATCTGTTCTTGACTGTGATCTTATTGATTGCTCTGAAGCCAATCCAAGGCCTCAAATCACCATTAGCTTTGGGTACGAGGAATTGGGGAGAAGCTGCTGGAGATCGTGAGGGCCGAATTAACTTGTTGGCCAAACATTGATCAAGATATTCTCGTAGGACTTGGTTTTCTTTCTCAGATAAAGCATAGATTCTACAATTTGGTATATTAGTGCCAGGTACTAAGTCGATCTGCCAATCGTACGGTCTGTGAGGTGGTAAAGAACTTGCTTTCTTCTCACTGAAAACGTCAGAATATTCTGAGTATTGGGATGGCATATCAACTTCCTTTTCAGCTGCAGTAGCAATAGCATGTTGAAACTCTTCTTCTTACTCTTCTTTTGAAAACACTTTTTTGCCCAAGAGGAAGAAGAAAAACATAATACCTGGTTGCGCCAGTCTATGCATGGATTATGGCCCTCATTACAACCCTGGCGGTTGGTGTTAAAGCGGTGGTAATACCGCCAACAGGCCGGCGGGAAAAAAAATGAAATCACGATCATGGAGGAAACCGCCAACACAGACCTTAACACTCAGACCGCCACGGCGGTAGAAACAAACAGCTTGGCGGTCACTGCCAACAGACAGTGCTTGCGGCGGACTCTGTGGCATCGATGCTGGCGGCGGACTCTGTGGTAGCGGTGCTGGTGGTGGACTTTGTGGCAGCGGTGCTGGTGGCGGGCTCAGTGACTGCGGTGCTGGTGGCGGTGCATGTGGCAGTCTTCTCCGCCATACCGGTTGGCGTCAACGTGGACAGAAGGTGTGACACTGGTCGCATAGTCGGTGCCACCATGCCCTCTCGTGACCTGCCCTTGATTTTCTGGCCCTTCCCCACCTTGGATGGTGGCACAGCTGTCTTGCCACCATCCCCTTTTGTTTTCCCTGAGCCCTTGGGGGCAGGTGTTTTCGCCTTCTCCCTCCGGGATGTGGGCAACTTTTTTACTTTCGCAGGCAGCGGAATGTCCTTGACCTCGCTACGTGTCACACTGGCTGCCCTGATGCTTGGCGCACTCCAAAAGCCCGCTGTTGATGGGACCACTGTGCCCGGTGATGTGGTGGCTGTGGTGCTGGGTTGGGACCTGGAAAGCCTGGCCCTAGGGGACGGACGGGGGATGTGTAGGGAAAAGGTCAATGTTAGACAGGAACAGCTTTTTAGACACACTGGGACGGGTAGATGGAGGGGGTTTGGGAGTGGAGGAAGAGGTAGTGGTTGTAGGAGGTGTACGAACGCTGTATTTGGGTGAAGGTGCATGGGCTGGAGGCTGTTGTGAGGTGGATGGCTGTTGGGTGGGTGTGTGCCTGCATTTGTGTATTTTGGGAGGTGGGCTCACAGACACACTGGTAGAGGACACAGGGGATGTGTAAATGGTAGTGGGGGTGGTGAGTGCATGTGAGCGGTGTGTGCTGGTGATGGAGGTAGTGGCTGAGGATGTAGTGCATGCAGGTGTGAGTGGAGACAAGACTGGGAGGGAGGAGGACGACGTGGAGGAGGGGGGCACAATGGAGGCAGTGGATGTTGGTATGTCTGCATGGGAATGATGCTTGTGTGAGTGCCTGTGGGTTGTGTGGTGCTTATGTTTGCCTGAGCCACCCTTGTGTGATAAGGTGTGTGCATGCTGGTCTGATGGTGGGCTTGGGATAGGCTGAGGTACAGGGGATTGGGTCTGGGTGGAGGAAGTTGGAGGGGGGAAGCTGGACACAGGGACAATGGCTGCCGTCAGTGCTGAGGCCAGAGCCTGAAATGCTCTCTGTTGGGCTTCCTGGCCAGAATGAATGCCCTCCAAGTATGCATTTGTTTGTTGCAAATGCCTCTCGACACCCTGGATGGCATTCAGAATGGTAGATTGCCCAACAGTGAAGGATCTCAGGAGGTCAATAGCCTCCTCACTGAGGGCAGCAGGGCTGACTGGGGCAGGGCCTGAGGTGCCTGGGGCGAAGGAGATGCCCACCCTCCTGGGTGAGTGGCCACAGGACACATGCTGAGGGGCTGCTGGGAGGGCAGTGCTGGTAGGGGGGGTGGCGGCTGTACCTGTTGATGCGGGGGCACAGAGGGGCCCGCCACCGCAAGGGAGCTCCCATCAGAGGAGGAGTCACTGTAGCTGAAGTCACCTCCTGTCACCGCCGTGGAGCTCCCCTCGCCCTCCGTCCCACTCGTGGCTTCAGACTCCGTTGTCTCACCCTCCAGGGCCAAGTGGGATGCAGCTCCCTCCTGCTCCGGTGCCACTGCTCCTCTGCCTGATGATGCTATTGCACACAAGAACAGGGAGACCACAAAAGGGTGGGGGAAAGACAGAAGAAAGACATGTTCAGTGCATGCAATACCACTACTGCTGGCGGACACTACAAACACAGCAGCCCTCTGCACTACCCCATGCACTTAGAGTTCCTAGAGTAATCACAGGGCCATGGGGTACAAGGCCTATGCCCGATTGCTGCACACATGGAAGTCACAGGAGCCTGACTAGATGTAGATGGCTCTTACCACTAGTGGGGTTGGGGTGCCACATAGCCTGCCTCACAAAGGGTCCTTGCCTACAAAGCTCTCCCTGGCCTAGGGTAACCCACTGCCCACCTCCCTCACCCAGACACCTCGTAATGCGCGCAGAGTCAGATGGATGTGATGGTACTCACCCCCTTGTGGCTGCTGTGATGCCCTCAAGCACCCATCCAACTCCGGATACGCCACCACCAGGATCTGGAACATCAGGGGGGTCATGGTGCGACGGGCACCCCTCCCATGTTGGGAAGCCATCCCCAGCTGGGCCTCTGCTGTCTTCTTGCTCCAGCGGCAAAGGTCCTCTCATCTTTTCCGGCAGTGGGTGCTCCGTCTGTGGTGGACCGCCAGGGACCGGACGTCCTTGGCGATGGCATGCCAAATATCCTTCTAGTGGGCGCTGCCCTAGAGGAATAGTACAGGGGAAAAGGAAAAACTTTAACCTTCCGGACCGTCACAGTCATTGGCCCACGTTCCCACCCTTGCCCTGACGCACATACACTCACCGTCCGCACATGCAGGCCTCAGTCCCCCCCATGTATCTTCTATCCACACCACTCCAAACAGGCATTGCCAATGCAGCATGCTCACAGTGTACTCACCTGTGTGTCTGGCGTACCGTAGAGAAGCGTGTACTGGGGGAGGACCCCATCCACTAACTTCTGCAACTCCTCTGAAGTGAAGGCAGGGGCCCTTTCCCCAGACACATGAGCCATCGTCGCTTCCAGACTGAGGTCACAGCAGCACTTGCAGTGTAGGTCCTCTCCTGTCGAAGGTCAGGTATCAAGTGAGTTAACAGACAGAAAATGGCGGTCACGTCTGCGGCGGTGCGTACCGTCACCGCCGGCATACATCATCATTGGCTCCTGGGACCCATAGGGTCCAATGTTAACCAATGCAGGATTGCGCTGCGGTCTTTGACCGCCTACCGCAACGGTGTACAACGCCAGCGCAGTTACCTCATATCCCCTTGTCCCACCTTACAGGTCAGGCAGCCACCATTTCAGGGGGCCACATGGCATTAATAATAACTGCGTCACACCTATCTAGGCCTTGCATACACACAGTAACAGGCACATTGCGTATTTACAAATGTTTGCTACTGACATTTAGTTATACCTCAGTGTTGGCTGACTCTCTGCTCGCTGTTCTCCTCCATAGGGCACGTCCGCTGGGGCAGGTGGTGAGATGGCGGCATCCTCTGGTGTACAGACCGCTGGTGGACCTGTCGACAACGGAAGAGAGACACGTAATAGTCACCTACAGACTTGATTGTGCATCAATACAGGAACTGTGTACCCAGTTGGAGCCATCTGCAATCCGCCATCCCAAAGGAATCCCCTCTCTAGTGCAGGTCCTGTCAGTACTCCATTTCCTGGCAAGTGGGTCTTTTCAAACAACAGTGGCCATTGCATCAGGAATGTCCCAGCCTATGTTCTCAAATGTGTTGTCCAGAGTGTTGTCTGCCCTGCTGAAACACATGCGCAGCTAAATTGTTTTCCTTCAAGTGGAGGATTTGCCAACAGTGAAAGGTGATTTCTATGCCCTGGGACATATCCCCAACATCATAGGTGCCACTGATGGGACACATGTGGCCTTGATACCACCCGCAGGAGTGAACAGGTGTACAGAAACTGGAAGAGCTACCATTCAATGAATGTGCAGATGGTGTGTTTGGCCAACCAGTACATCTCCCATCTGAATGCCGAGTTTCCTGGCTCAGTGCATGACGCCTACATTCTGAGGACTAGCAGCATCCCTTATGTGATGGGGCAGCTCCAGAGGCACCGTGGGTGGCTAATAGGTGAGGACAAGGACCCTATACCCTGTGAATAGTTGTCTGGGTCTGGGGTTGTCCCTAAGGGTTAGTGTGTGTCTAACAGTTGTCCCCTGACATTTGCAGGTGACTCTGGTTACCCCAACATGTCATGGCTACTGACCCCAGTGAGAAATCCCAGGAAAAGGGTAGAGGAATGCTACAATGAGGTACATGGGCAAACTAGGAGAGTGATCGAAAGGACCTTTGGCCTCGTGAAGGCCAGGTTCCGGTACCTCCGTATGACAGGTGGTTCTCTGTACTACTCACCAAAGAAGGTGTGCCAGATCATCGTGGCCTGCTGTATGCTGCACAACCTGGCACTGCGACAACAGGTGCCTTTTCTGCAGGAGGATGGTCCAGAAGGAGGTCTTATGGCAGCTGTGGAGCCTGTTGACAGTGAAGAAGAGGAGGCAGAAGAAGAGGATATCGACAACAGAATCAACATTATCCAGCAATACTTCCAGTGAGACACAGGTAAGAAGATGTCACTGCCTCACACCTCTCATACAATTGTTAGACCTATCATATGTCAGTCACTTTCACCCAGTGTATGGACCTTGACTTGTCACTTTGCCTTTCCATTTCACAGATGTGGGTCCCACTGTGTGACCTCTGCTATATTACCTCAAGGACTAGAGCTGTGTTACATAGGTATGTTGACAATACAATCGACATTGCTTTATTCCATAGTTATTGCAAATACACATTTGTGAAAGCATAGACTGACTCCAGCTTGTTTTGTGATTCAAGGGTGTTTATTTCAGTGCAAAATAGCGGGCAGGGCTGATGGTGGAGGAATGTCCATGGCAGAGTCCAGTCTATTTGTTTCACATGTGCATTGTCCAGAGGGGCACAGGAGGTGGAGCTAGGGCAGTTGATGGATGGACAGGGTGACGAAGTGGGACAGAGGAATGACATTCAGGGGGGTCTCATTTCCTGGCAGGGGTCTTGGCATTGTTCTCTGTCTTTGTCCTGGATCTCAGGGACCGTTTGCGGGGTGGTTCTCCTTCTGCAGGGGATGGGGTGCTGGTGTCGTGGTCCTGTGGCAGTGCCTCCTGTCCAATAACGCCGGCGGAGGTGGTGGGCTGGTCATTATCCAGGCTAGTGTCGGGGGCCCCTAGTTGTGCCACAGTGTCCCTCCTGGTGTTCACAAGGTCCCTCAGCACACCTACAATGGTGACAAGGGTTGTGTTAATGGACTTTAATTCCTCCCTGATCCCCAAATACTGTTCCTCCTGCAGCTGCTGGGTCTCCTGAAACTCGGGATGCCGTTTCAGAGGGTAGGTCCATGGCTGTGGACCATTGACTAATATTGTCAATTTGAGTCCTTGGAACGTGCCTCCCAAGGAAACTGTTCTCTACTTGTGGATGGGCGACCTGTCTTAGCCAATTTACTTAAATGTAAGTGACCGTTTTTTTCTACCCTAATTTGAGGTTGTTTCTTTTTGATGAAGAGGTGACTTAATTTTTGTATGTGTTTGGTCCTGATGAAGCGTCAATGGATCCGGCTGGACCGCAAGACGCGAAACATGTCGACCCGAGCTTAGAGGTCCTATAATATCTAGAGTCCTCTGAGATTTATCTGTTCTTTGAAAGTAATTGAGCATTATAACTCAATTTGTGGCTTTCATTTCTGGTTTTAAACTTGGTCTTCATCCTTTTTGTACTGATTAAACTATGATGTAGATTGTGTGATGAATAACCAATTTTAACAATTTTTGTCCTCTCTTATGTGTACTGATGCCTGAATGCAGGCTTCTTGGTCTGTATAGTTGAACTTACCAGTACCTATCAGAGTAGTACGGTTTAAAGCCCTTCTATCGGGGTGCCCGCCAGGCATTGCAGTGCCGGCCTGGCGAAGAGCATTTCCCGATGATGATGCTAGTCATCCATTGTGATGCTTGAGGGCCCTTGTTCCTCAGACTTTCGGTCTCCTATGTTGTCAGCCAATTTTGGAACAGTGTACCTTATATATATTCATTATAGGTGGGAGACTGTACACTGGACCAGATAACTTCCCAGTCCCTCCTCCCTTTTTTGATTTAGTCTCCTGAAACTTGGCCAGTACCGTTGCCATCGTCTCCTGGGAATGATGGTACGCTCCCATGATGTTGGAGAGGGCCTTGTGGAGAGTGGGTTCCCTGGGCCTGTCCTCCCCCTGTCGCACAGCAGTCCTCCCAGTTCCCCTGTTCCCCTGTTATCCTGTGCCTCTGTCCCCTGAACCGTGTGCCCACTACCACTGCCCCCAGGTCCCTGGTGTTGTTGGGGTGGTGGGTTAGCCTGGGTTCCCTGTAGTGGTGGACACACTGCTGCTTGACGTGTCCTGGGGAAGGAGGTATGGGCCCGCTGGGTGGGTGCTGTGGTTTCCTGAGGGGGAGGCTCTGTGGTGGCTTGCGCCAGTGCCCTGAGGTCATCTTGATCTAGTTGGACAGAGCTGCTATCATCACTGTGGGCCTCTTCTGTGGGGGGAGTGGACATGTCTGGAACCTCCTGTCCCGTGACATTGGGTAGGGGTCCTGCAGCAGTTTAAAGGCATGATTATTGCATCTGTGTGTTCCATGGTGTGCAATGGGTGGGTGACCCTGTACTCCATTGCTTGCATTCTTGTGTAGGACCTTGTGTGATAATTGGTTTGGGGATCTGTGTGGGTATCTGTAGTGGACATGCTTTGGTGATGGGTGTCCATGCTTTGGTGTTGCATGCAGGGCTTGGTGTTGGGATGTGTGGGTTGTGATAGTGGGACATTTGTGAGCTGTTGGAGTGATGGGGGTAAGGGTGAGGGTGGGGTATGTGATAGCATGCAGGTAGGGTGGGGGATGTAATAGTTATGATTTGACTTACCAGAGTCCAGTCCTCCTGCTACTCCTGCGAGGCCCTCAGGATGCAGTATAGCCAAGACTTGCTCCTCTCATGTTGTTAGTTGTCTGGGAGGAGGTGGGGGTCCGCCGCCAGTCCTCTGAACTGCAATCTGGTGTTTTGAGACCACAGAACGCACCTTCTCCCGCAGGTCGTTCCACCTCTTTCTGATGTCGTCCTTAGTTCTTGGATGCTGTCCCACTGCGTTGACCCTGTCTACGATGGAGGTGTGCTGCACCTGTGATCCTAATAGCTGTGGCTCTACCCGGATGATTTCCTCCACCATGACCCTGAGCTCCTCCTCAGAGAACCTGGGATGTCTTTGCGGCGCCATGGTGTGGTGTGGGTGATGTGTGAGGTGGTGTGTGTTGTGATGTGTGAGGGGATGTGTTTGTGTGTGTTGTCTGAGGTGCATGGATGTTGTGTGAGTGATGGTGTTGTGTGCCTGTGGATGCTAGTATTGTTGATGGTGGTGTCTCTCTCTGGGCTTCTTTCTCAATTTTTGTCATAGGGGTTTGTGGGTGATGTGGGTGTGTGTTTTATATTGTATTGAGTGTGTGGGAGTGGTGTGTGTATGTGTATCAGGTGTGTGTATTTGGAATTGTCCAATGTGGTTGTGGTTTGTAAATGTGTGTGTATTTTGAGCGCGGCGGTGTGTACCGCCAATGGAATACCGCGGTTGAAAGACCGCCACGTGGATTTGCGTGTCGTGATAGTGTGGGCGTATTCCTGTTGGCGTGACAGTGTCGGTTTTGTTATCGCCAGTTTATGACTGACCCTTGGTGTGGCGGACTTGTGTGGGTGTCTGGATTTTGGCGAATTCCAGCCTGTGGGTCGTAATAGCTGTAGCGGCATTCCGCCGCCGCAGCGGTGTGTTGGCAATCTTCTGCACGGCGGTAAGCGGGATTTACCGCCAATGTTGTAATGAGGGCTTATGTAACATTAACCACTGCATTCCAAGGATAAAACTATACTGGCGTGCCTGTATTATATCGAAGCAAATTATTTCACAATGATTCTGGTTTTCATTATCTTTACAAATCATTTGGATTCGTGAAGTTTGCTTGGTAACTGGGCCTTCGGCTAATTCGCTACCATCAACTGCATAAACAACTTCGGGAATCTTTTTCCTGACACTGGTTATCTGTAAGTTTAGTGCAGTCTGTTGATCCACAAAATTTCCTGTTGCCCCTGAATCAATTAGACCTTGTACTTTATGTCTTTTTCCTTGCACAGTCATTTGTACTAGAATTTGTAAATGTTTTACATATCAGTTTGTACATGAGCACACTGAAGGGATTGTTCATTTGCCCAAGAGGTCCCCTTCATTCTTTCTTGGGCATTTTAGTTTTCCTGTGAGTCTTACAAAGCAATAGCTATCTTTTTCTTTGTTCCGAAAGTTGGGTTCATTTTACCTTTGAGTTTCTTTTGACATTCCTTTATAAAAATGACCCTTTTTTCCGCAATAGAAACACTAACCATTTTTTCGTTGTTTGTCCATTTCCTCTTTGGTCAATGATGGGCGGACAGTTTTGCTATCCATTGGTTCAATCATTTAATCTGAGGAAGCTTGAAGATGTCTGGGCCTTTCCAGATGCCAATTGATTGTTTCCCATTTTTTCCTTACTCCTTTTCTTTGAGGGAGAGTCTATGATCTAACCGTGGAGTTAGATTAATCAAATCAGAGCAAGTTTCTGGTTGTGGTTCAACTTGAGCCAAAACATCTTTTAGTTCGTCTTTTAACCCCTGATAAAATATTGCTGACCTTTTTTCCTCAGCCCAAGCAGTTTCCACAACTAGCCGGTTGAAATGGGACAAATACGTTATCATATCTTTATTTCCTTGGCACAATTCTAGCAACTCTTTATCTGCAGACATAGTTATAGCGCACCTATCAAATACTTTTTTCAAATTCTTCCACAAAACGGAGCCAATTATACAACAAAGGACTGTCTACTCGAACTAAAGGCACAGCCCAAATAGCTGCATCACCACTCAGATACGATATCAGAAATGCAATTCTAGATTGTGCATCCGGAAAAGCACTGGGACGACATGTAAAATGTAATTCCACCTGAGTGAGAACATTTTTAACCTTATTAGGGTCGCCTGAAAACCTTTCTGGTGCAGCTAAAGGAATCTGTGGTGGAGCGTTCACAGCTATGTTAGTAGGTGTGGCAACCATAGTGCGAGTAGTAGAATCAAAACCATCCACCTTATTCTGTAACTGAGTTACTTTGATAACCAAATTAGCTGTGACATTTTTTGAGTCGGTCAGATCTTTTTGCATCTGAGCTACCGCTTGCATAAGGGTGTCTAAGGTGGCCGTTCTTGTGCAGCTAACATACAGACCAAGAGGAAAGTATTCAATTGTTGGCTCACTATTCTGTCACAGTGTCTTTTCCTCAGGATCTGCACGCCGCTGAACAAGAAAGCCCACCTCCCGGTGTCATCGACTCAGAAAGCTTTAATAGCACAGAGTTATGATGAAGCCAGGCGGGGGGAAGGGAATTAGGGTAGGGAACAGCTGGGAGAGAGATCTGAAAAGGAAGAGATTAGAACAAGCATGCATATACTCCTTAATGACAATCTAATTCACCATTAGAACCTTTGCGTACATGCATCTCCATAATACCATATTGAAACTCTTTGTGATTGGGCAATTGCCCCTTCTGTAAATCAGAACACCAGAATGAACTGAGACCTCAGAGTCCCAAGAAAACCAGAGCTCTAGACCATGGACACTCTCTGAAATATCAGTCATAGAACCACTTATGCATTGATAAAACTCTAAACAGTAGATCTCTGTTTAGATGACTCCTAAACACTTAAAGAGGTCTTTTCTAATCATGTAAAACACCTTAATATGTATCTTGCATATCATGCATCTTAGACAATGAAACTGTGATTTGTTTATCTTTGAACCCCTTGTTCAATAAAGGTTCTCCTGTACATGAAAAGTGCTTTTACTGGAGCGCGTTGCTTCCATGAACTGAAGCGTTTAACTGAGCGCATTTTGCTGTGGTGAACTGAAGCACTTTACTGAGCGTGTTGGCTGCCGTGGACTGAAGCGCTTTACTGAGCATGTTTGCTGCCGTTGACTGAAGCGCTAAACTGAGCGTGTTTGCTGCCGTGGACTGAAGCGCTTTACTGCTGCCGTGGACTGAAGCGCTTTACTGAGCGCGTTTGCTGCCGTGGACTGAAGCGCTTTACTGAGCGTGTTTGCCGCTGTAAACTGAAGTGTTTTACTGAGCCCGTTTGCTGCAACAGTCCGAGGCTGCAGTGGATTGTCTGGAGCCTTCCCCCACCACAGCCAGCATCGCCACAAGCACCACCACCAACAGCAGCAGCCCCAGTGGGCAGCCGTCCAAGGCTGAAGGGGATGGGCTGGACCCTCCCCCCACCATAGTCGGCACTGCCAGCAGCACCACTGCCAGCAGGAGCAGCCTCAGTGGGCAGCTGTCCGAGGCTGCAGGGGATGGGCTGAAGCCTTCCCCTACCACTGCCAGCCCTGACACCAGCCCCGCCACTGCCACCACTGAGCAGCCGTCACTGCCGGCGGGCAGTGTGTAGTCCTGTCTCCATGGACTGTAGTGCGTCCTGGACCCTGCAAATCCTGTGGGTGTGACACCCAGGTGAGAGACTGTGACCTTGCACTCCCCAAATGGTGCATCACAGGCACAATGCCCCCTCCAGAACCAGTGGAAGAAGCCATCCACTCACTCCATCCTTGCCAGGATGAAGCACACTGGGCACAAGCCCCCCTCCAGAACCAGTAGAAGAAGCCATCCTCTCACCCTATGCTTGCCAGGATGAAGCACACTGGGCACAAGGCCCCCTCCAGAACCAGTGGAAGAAGCCATCCACTAGTGAGACTGTGGCTTTGCATTCCCCAGGACCACACAGTGGGCAAACCACCCACTTGAGAGACTGTGGCTTTGCACTCCCCAGGACCAAGCAGTGGGCAAACCACCCACTTGAGAGACTGTGGCTTTGCACTCCCCAGGACCAAGCAGTGGGCAAACCACCCACTTGAGAGACTGTGGCTTTGCACTCCCCAGGACATCGTGCAGGGCAGGTAGCCCTCCTCCAGGACCAGTGGCATTGTACCATCTTCTGGCTGAGGTGCCCCCCATTCCCCATCCCCCTGAGGTGCCTGTGTATTTTTGACCTGGTGCTCCTGCAGTGTTCTCTCTGTGTTGTTGCAGGAGTGAGGTGGGGCCTTGGCCTATGTGTAGTGGCCCTGTGGCCCACGGACATTGAGGACTGGGCTGTGTCCCTCCATTTGTAAATATGTATATACATTTTGAATTTGAAGCACGTATTTATACTATTTTGTCTTATTACACTCAGTTTAATCAATTCCTTTTGTCCTTCCATTATTCTTGAGGGGTACGGGGTGGATATGTAATGTTAGTGCATCTGGCTGTGTGTATGGTGTTGGGGGTGGAGGTGTTGTGTATGTGTGTGCCACTCTCTCCCCCCTTGTGTGCTGGCAACAGTACTCACCATGGTCGTCTTCGCCGGCGTTGAAGTTCATAATGCAGGAAAAGGTGTACAGGCATGGGGAAGACATGCAACTCGGGCTCCATGGCGTCGTGGTTGTTCCCTGAGTCTCCAGAGGTGAGTCCTTTGACTTCTGTGTTCTGTTTCTACTGTGCTTTTGATGTCATTCGTACCGCCCCGGAAAAGGTGGCGGATAGGCCTGTCTTAATACAGTGGGTGGGCCATTGTCTTCCGCCTGGCTGTTGGCGGTTACCGCCATGGTGCTTGTTGCTACCGCCGTGGCAGTCGGTGTGTTAAAGTGGCTGTCTGTGTGAGCGGTTTCTGGCGTGGTCATAATTCCATTTTTGTTACCGCCGGCCTGTTGGCGGTATTACCGCCGCTTTATCACTGACCGCCAGGGTTGTAATGAGGGCCTTAGTTTCTTAATCATCCCATTAGTCTCTCAGTGGTAAAATATGTACTTCTTGTGCCCTATGTAGTTATTGATCAGAAATTATTCCATTTCCTTGGTCATTATTTGTATTCATTATCAATCAAGATGCGTTTGAGAAACCCTCCCTAACAAACAAGTCATTGATAAATTTAATGAACATTTTTGGTTTCAATGTAATTGATTATGATTATTTCTGGCCAGTTTCAGGTAATATCTATCAACACTGCCATTATTGACTATCATTTACTCTGTACAAAGGTCCCACTGTGATGAATGCTATTTCCTCCCACAGTTTGTTAAACACCTTCAGATGATGCGTTCTCGGTTTGTATATTTTATCACTCGGACAACATTCCATGCATTCCCTCACTATATTTTCAACTGGACCATGTAACCAAGTCACCAAAAAACGTGACACAACTTCTTTGGTTTTGCAGATTCCTAAATGGCCTTTGTATGTTAATTTATCAACTTCTCAGTTATGGTTAGGTTATTTTGAATTGTCCTTCGTGTTCAAAGTCTTGCTAAACCACATAGTTCTTAACTTCCTATCACCATTCCTCTGCATTCACATTTCCTTCAGTTATTACACATAATTACCTTTTCTTTGTTCTTTTCTTCCTCACCCTTGCCTTTCACTAAATATTCTGTCTGTATCAGACTGGAGGAGCAAACCAACTGTTTTTTAATTATTCACCCCAAGAATGTATTCAATCTCAAATTAATATTCCTGTAACACCACCCATACACAATTACGATTTGATATCGAATCATTCCCTTTCTTTGAGAAGACTTCTTTTAGAAGTCTGTAACCCATTTCGACCAAAAAGGTATTTTCCTACTGGAACCTTTTCAACACCATAAGCAGCACCCCTAAAACTTCCTTCTCACTTACAGAACAGTTTGCTTCTGCTCTTTGTAAACTTTTTGAAATTATTGAACACATATCATAGTGTCCTCTTTCTTTTGATTATCATGTAGCAAAACGGTACCTACACCTACAGTGCTGCCATGTGTTATTAATAGAACTCTAGCCTTGGGGTGAAAAACTTTGTAAACTGGTGGCTCGTTTCGTTATACGCTTAATACAAACAGAACTGAGATTTACACATTTCGTCCCATTTAAAATCTGGTTTCTTTTTATTTAAGCAAATCAAGCTTTTAGTATTACACGCAGGGTTTAAGAATGAACTTTCAGCAGTCCAACATCACCAGGAAGGTTATCAGCTCCTCTTTTCTTTATGCTGCGGACATGTTCCTAAAGGTGCTAACTAACTCCTCCCTTGTTATGATCCCTTCATTGTAAATTTATGTCTGCAATGGCTTATTTCACGTTTCCAAAATGTACATGTTTCTAATTTTAGCGTTAACCCATTCTATTGTACAATTTCAAAAACCTGTCTCATTCTATTTTTGTGTTTTTTCCATAGGCCAAGATGTCACCTAGGTTTATTTTCACACTGTTGGACCTGGCCCTTTTTACAGGGCCATTCCCCAAGCCTTTTGCCTTCCTCTTCCTATTTTTTCTGGCCTTTTTTGCTGAGAGAAAGAGTAATAAAACATAAGAAGGTTGCACTGTATCACCCAGAAAGTAATGGTGTGGTGGAGAGACTCATCGAGGTATTGAAAGAGACTTGCAACAAGTTCTAGTGTCTAGAGTGAATTGGGAAAGTCATAAAGAAAAAGGTGCATGAGTACCGACTCACAACACATTCATCTACAGGAGTATCTCCCTTTCAGTTGTTCAAGGATAGGGTGGCAAACACAGAGGTTATTCCCATGTGGGTTTCAGAAAAACGAATGATGGGGGATGATCAGGTTAGAAAAGCAAAGGAATGGAGAGAAAAAGAAATGGAGAATATGGTAAAGAGGAAAAGGTGGTATGATGTGAGAAAGGCTGTTAAGAATACTGAGGTGCATTTAGTGAACGTGGCGGTGCAGCGGGTGCAGCAGCACCAGTCACACATTCCACTGCCCGTAATTCGGGCAGTGGAATGCGCAATAGCCAAGTGCATGGGCAGTGCAGTGGCCTTCAGGGGCCCCCGAGTCCCTCATTCCTCCAGCCTTTGGACAGGCTGGTGGATGGGGCCTCATAGTCCCCAGGCTAGAGCTGCTTGCAGCGCTGCCCTGGTGGATTACAATCGTCGGGACCGCCAGGCTTGCATCAGCCTTGCGGTGTCGTGGTTGGACCGTGGCGGCTCTGCCATGGCATAATGTGGCGGTCGGACCGCCACAACCGCAGCGTTCAGACCGCCACCATGACCCTTGCCCTGGCGACTGCCAGGGTCATAATGACCCCCTATGTAAGGTAGATGTGTTTTGCATGTATCTTGTTTGGACAGGAATTCTTTTAGCTTATTATCCATGTTTACTTTGTTTTAAATATATTTTAACTTTTGTAATATTGGGTGAGGGAGGTGATGTGGTGTCCTGTATCTAAGGATCTAGAATGTTGGGTGGTTTTCAGGATGGAACGTGTAGTGATTAATTGGAAAGTCAGTTGCTAAGACTTGAAGGTGGATGAGGTCCCTGCTGATGCTGTACTTAAAAAAAACTTGGACGTACTACTAAACTGCTCTACGTGCTTTCTTGGACTTCAAAAATGCTTTCTTACCTGACATTACGTGGTTTGTCAGTCAAGCTTCTGGTTCCTTTGGGAACTTTGGGAACTGATGTGGGTACTTCATCCAAATTTAAGGTTTGTGTTTTTTTGAAAGGGCTAGAGATTTGCCAAAAATATTTTTTAAAAATTGATATGAATCTATGTTTATTAAAAAAGACAAACATTCACTGGCATTATCAGAATAACATAATTTCTATATTATGGGCTTTAGTAGGAAAGGAGGTTAAAATTAGATGGATTTTACATTAGGTATTTCTGCATTAATTTGATCCAAGAATTGGGGTACTTGAGCAGTCCAGATGTGATTAGGTGGCTAATCATTCTTAATTACAGTCAAGACAAAATGAATCATCATGCCTTTGTCTTGAATATGATAAGGATGAAGCATTTGAGAAGGGAAGAAATATCCAAAAGGATGAATTTAAGACTATAATAGACTACCTAGCAACCTTAAGTTAACACAATTAGCCTTTCTGTAAGTGGTGCTTTCGAAAGGTATTATCTCCAGTTCATCATGCTGCTGAATTCAAGGGCTTTGAGCATGGTTTGGCTGTATCAGCTCAAAATTCCATTAAGTAGCGATTAAGGCTTTTAGGTCACCTTGGGAAGGTCTCTCAGCAGCAAAAAAAAAACTAATGCCATGTTAATTCAAGGGGTTTGACTTGCTGGTACTAGGGGCGTGAGTCCGAGTTTGTTGGAACGAAGGTGCTATTTATTAGCCCTCATCAATAACGGTACACTAGGATACATTATTTCTTGGGTGCGACAAAGAGCACTTTTCTGACTTTTGGGGGAAAAACGTGTATTTTAGTGCTTAATGTGCCGAAATCTGCATGGAACAGTAAATTGCAACAGGCTTGACCTGTTGAAATTTAACAAAAGGTGAGGTATTTAATGTACCCAGTGATTGATGGCTGCGTTAAATAACACTCAACTCGGAAATTCCGACCCCTGCTCAAAGAGGAGTTTGTACAGGGGCAAACACCGACCCATCATAATCAGGCTCTAACAGCTAGAAATTATTATCCAGGTTCAAATTTCCCACTAGTTGTTTTGCAGTTATAGACATCAAGGCCCATATTTATACTTTGTTTGCTCTGAATTAGCGTCATTTTTGTTTACGCTAATTCAGCGCAAACCTAACTCCATATTTATACTTTGGCGCTAGACACGTCTATCGGCAAAGTTATAGAATTTACGTAATTTTCTGGAGGGAAAAACCTACCTTGGGTCAATGAGATGCAAGGTAGGCATTCCTGTCCTGAAAAGAACTATATGGTATTTGCGCATATTTATCCCCCCTTGCTAAAATCCACCATGGGGGGATGGGGGCCTTAAATAATGGCATTAAGCTTGCTTACCGCCATTATATAACGCCTGGGTCTTGGCAGGCGTAAGGGGACCTGTAGGAAGATTTCCGTGGTCAGAGAACATGGAAATTGCCCACGGTGTCCTTCCCTGGCCCCAGGGACACCCCCACCCACCCCCACCCACACCAGGAGGTCACCTAAGAATGAGGGACCCATCCCAGGTAAGTCCGGGTGAGTATTTTTGTTGTTTTTTTCCAGACACCGCTCGGGGGCCCTGACTAAGGGCCCCCTTCAAGGCGCTGGCCCCAATGGCCATGCCCAGGGGACATTTGTCCCCTGGGCATGGCCATTGGGGGTGGTGGGCATGGCTCCTGTCTTTACTAGGTTATGAAGACAGGAGCCATGTCCATGGGGGTTGTGTGCCAGAAAATGGTGCTACACTGCTTCGAGGCAATTTTTTTGACTCTAAACAGTGTAGCGCCATAATTTGGCGCACAAGCCCTTGTTCCCCCGACGCCTTCCCGGCTCTGTTAGCGTCCTTTCCAATGACGCTAACAGGGCCTTACCGCTATTCCATAAATATGGCACCTGGCCGGCGTCAGGTTTGTATCAAAAAGTATAAATCTGCCCCTTATATCTTAAGAAGAAGCATCTTTAAACGTTTTATCTTATGTTTTCTTCTGGTGGCAATAACATCAAACGGCAGATTGGGATTCCTGACGTCGTCCTCCATGTTTGTACATTTTTCATCAAATGGTCC
The DNA here is from genome assembly GCF_031143425.1 of Pleurodeles waltl. Lineage (NCBI taxonomy): Eukaryota > Metazoa > Chordata > Amphibia > Caudata > Salamandridae > Pleurodeles > Pleurodeles waltl. The sequence continues at coordinate 339,745,391 of NC_090444.1, read as the reverse complement.
TGAGACTGGATATCTGATACATTCCTAAAGTAAATTCTTCTTTTCATAAAGTGCAAGAGGTGATACTTTTGGTTATTTGTCCAATCCCCGAACCAGACCAGAGCAGACTATTACATTCCTTAGATGTAGTGAAGACAGATAAGGTTTATTTGAAGAATATAAAAGCCAAATAAAAACACGACTCTTCAAGAAAGTGTGGCATAGCATGGCATAGCTAAGTTGCATTACAAAGCATGGAGTTTTTTTGTACTGTAATTTCAAAGTTAAAAGTATTTTTTCTCTATTAAAAATGAAAATCAATACAATAAATTCAACGGACAGAAGGCTACAAAAGGCGTTTTATCCAAAGTAAATTATCTATTGGTGTCTACGGAAATATATATTTTTGGCAATCTGCCATTTTTTTTATTTGATCACCACATGCAGTGTCATATTTCATCTGTGCTGACAATGCAGTCGTGCAAAATGTTCCAGCCTTTTCTGGTGTTATTGAGCGTTAGTTGGCCTGGCACTGTTCTATTCTTTCTCTGCATAAAGCGTAGCAGAAAAAGGATACTGAATGGCCGTTTCTTTACCTGTAAAGCAGTGATTGAACACCTTCTTATCCTTTTCCAACGTTAACTCCTTTATTCCTTTGTCGGGGTCTTTCATTGTGAGGTACAAGGCGCTGTGTAAAAATAAACACAACCATTAGGAAACAGGTCCATTGGCTAACTTTCATCATCTTCACAGACCGTCTACAGTGAGCTGCCCTACCCTGCAGTGAGGGGCCAGTCAGGGGAATGAACCTAAGGCAGCCCTGGAAAACATGCTCAAACTAGCCACCCTAGGTACCTCTCTTGCTCTATCTCTCTCTTTACATCAATTTTCCCTCTCTCCTTTCTCTGTCTCTCTACCTCCTTCCCTGCTACTCTAACTCTCTCTGTCTTGAAGCATCTGTGCCTGACACAATGAACCTTGGTGACCTGGGGAGAGGGCTGGAATGGGAAGCAAAAGCAGCCCTGGCAAATTTTGTCAGAGAAGCTCCCATACTGCAAGTAGCGAGTGAACATAAAAAGGAGATTTGGGGAAGAGGGAGTTTGTTATTCCCAAATATTATTTTCATATTTTTCATTATAGAACCTTGTCCAATCATTGAATGGATGGCTGAAGATCGTAGACTAGGCTGCATGGCTAGATGAAGGAATTACTAGATCATGTACTGGGGACAAAAAATATCTGACTTTCCGTTTGGTTCACTAATAGCATTGCTGTTAGGGAAGTGGTAGTATTAATGTTTCTAATTTTATGATGCGATTTTATCACTACTAGCAATTGCTGGTCAAATACAATGGTAAAATGTAATATACTAAACTGGAATGAGCTACATTAGTCAGAGTATAAAGAAATGCACTGTTTTGAATTTTGAAGCGTCCTCATCATATAAGTGCTATACTTAGCCAAGTAACAGCAGACCTCACACCCCTCCCGCTGAAGGCCAGCACTGCTGTGGCGATCCTGCAGGAGATAGAACTACCCAAATGCAAAAACAAATGGTTTTAAACCAGGCGTGGTCTGAGTGGGCATGCTTTTAAACATTTTGTTTTGCATTGTTTATTTTTAAAGTGCTGCAGCACCGAAGGAAGGCAAAATGGCCAGCCCAGGCCCCGGCAACAAAAGCAGGCCAAAAGCAACAAAAGCAGGCCCCACCAGCAACCTGCCTGCACCCTCCAAGCCCACTGGGTAAATGCCCTGTGCCTGATAGCGCCAGCCTGGGCACGGTAAGGTAAAGTGACAGAGGCACCAGAAGAGGCCCTGGGCTTTGAAAACTGACCTACAATGGCTCTAGGCCGCTGGGAAAATGTCTAATTAAATAAAAGACTAATCGGCCCTGGTTGTAGTCGCAATGCAGTTCATTCACACAGAACAATACTTTCACCTTCAACGCCGTGAAACAAAGGAAAATCTGCCTTTCTCTCTGCGCCTTATGTACTTAAGCATCAAATTAGATGTAGAGATAAGAATAGGCGTTTTTTTGTTAAATGTCTTTTTTCGCGCTTTGTACAAGGGAGCCTTTTGCTTATTGCTAAGCACCGTAAAGAACGACTATGTAAATGCAAGTAGTTCATGCATGATATGGAGTTTCAGGTCCCCAGTAAATTCAAAGATGATAAAAGACCAGAAGGCAATAGTGGCAGATTAATGACTGGGCCCTTATTAAGAGTAAGCAGTATTTTGGGTCCTCAGCATTCACTGAAGCACATACAGAGGAAGACTGAGAAGCAGGGAGTTTCAGTAGTCCAGGTGAAACATAATCACAGCCTGCATTATGTCGCTCCCACAGAAAGCAGAAAAAAGAGGCACAATTTGCCTCAAAGTTCTGAGGGGAAGACAACAGATATATGTCAGTTTGTTAATATAGTTGTTGAAAGATAACTGGGAATCAAAAATAGCTCCCTAGATTGTGAGCAGAATCAATAGGAGTTGGAAAGGCTCCCCAAGTTGGCCGACCACCGTGGGCCCGATATTTATCCTAATTCCATAGCCCCGGAGGGGGTCCATGACAGCCCAGTGGTCGCAGGGAACGGAGGGGTGAGTCAGAGACGTTGTGGTACCCGACTGAGCCCGCGAGCGGAGGACTGCTGCGGCATCGGGCGCCGGGATCGCAGCACGGTCTGCTGTGGCATTGAGGCCCCCGGATAAGGGTGCCTGGACGGCAGCAGAGAGGAGCGCCTGGGCGGCTGTGGTTTGGTGCAGCCCTGAGACCAGGCGGACCCATCGGAGTCTTGGGAGAGGGGCCTGGGGCTGCGGCGGTGCCGAGGGCAGAGAGACTGCCAGAAGAGGTGCTGTGACGATGTGGCAGTTCTGAGGGCCGGGGATGACCGTCTTGGAGCTGAGCAGGAAGACTGACTGAATAGGGAGCGGTCCGGGGCCGCTATGGATCGGGGTGACCTGAGGGCTTGCCGCCACCCCTGAGGTGGAGGACTGGGAGCTATGATGCCAAGGTGGGCGCTGGGGCCCCTAGTGGCAGTGCGGGAGGGGCCCCGCCAGGCAGTAGGAGAGGGGAGAATCAGAGTGCTTTGGGGCGGGCTTGCCGGAGTGCAACCCCATGGTATATGGATTGGGGTGCCTCGCCCGCACGTGGCCTACTGGGCCCAACATGGAGGCATACCCAGGCGAGCCCAGTGACGTGCCCTGCAGTGCCTGGAGGCTGAACAAAATCCACTTGGGAAGTGGCCGGTCTGACCGCGGCTGCTGAATCGTGGAAAACTGCGCCCCGGGGGGGCATACTCCCATAGTGACACTGATTGCAGCTAGCAGGGCCCTGTGGCCTGAGAGGCCTACCTGGAGAGGGGAAAGAGGAGACTAACAGCAGACTTCTACTGGAGGTGAGCTACCCCTGGAAGCTGGGCCCTTCACAGATTGCACTCACTCCGGGAAGGCGGCAGAGTGAACCTGCGTATGGACGCTGAGACCACTGCCGACCCCCTGTTGGGGTTGCCTTGATCCTCACGGCTGCATGTCTACTAAAAACCGCAATAAGGGAAGGTTGCAGGGGAGAGGCCACTGCGGCGACCAGAGCAATTTAGACATGGCCGAACCAGTGTCGCACTCCTTACAAGTCAATCTGGACAAGATTCTAGGGGCAATAGAGGAGTCCAAAACCACTCTCCAGCTAGAAATCACCCAGGTATTAGTGGAACTGGGCCTGCTGCGTGCAGACCACCAGAATCTAGTAGATAGGGTCCGATGCGTCGAGACAACGCTTATCGAGCTGGCCCCAGCACAGCAACAGACAAAGGCCACCATAACACAACTGTCAGACCATGTTCAGAGACTGGAACGTCGGGCTGAAGATGCTGAAGGCCGGAACCGGAGAAACAACGTGCGCATTCTTAGACTGCCAGAAGGAGTTAAAGGTGCTGATGCGGTGACCTTTATTGAAAGCTGGATGCAGCAGGAAGCCGCCCCGGGACTGCTCACACCTTTCTTTGCTTTGGAGAGAGCCCACTGAGTGCGCTGGAGACCGGCCACGCCTGGACGGCCCCCACGAAGTGTGGTGGCTAAATTGCTCCACTATAAGGATAGACACATCCTGTTACAGCGAGCCAGAGAAGTAGGGCCCATCAGAGTGGATAATGGATCAGTGACCCTCTTCCCGGACTTTACTGCCGAAGTGCAGTCTAGGCGGGCCTCCTACACGGCGGTGAAGAGGGCTATGAGATATGCGGGTATCCAATACTCGCTCCTATTCCCAGCTAGGATGAGAGTGATTCTGGAGGGTCATAGCACGTTCTTTCAGACACCGGAGGAGGCCTGGGAGTGGCTGGAGGTGAACTAGATGGAGAGGGACTCTGGTGCTCTGCCGGGAGTGTCGCACCGACGGGGACGCAGGGGATCGAGGAGACAACGGAACAGATCCGGCCTAGGAACAAGGCCAACACCAGCACAGAGGGACCTGGACAGGTGGTCCGCCTTGGAGGCTACGGCGTCACTAAAACAGGGACCCCAGCCGAAGAGGCTACTGGAGGTGAATCAGACCATCAAACCCACTCTACGGATTCAGATTCCCACCATTCTAACGAGGCTCCAAGAGTGAGTCCCCAAACGGCAGATGACTTGTGATGAGTTCCAAGAGAAGGGCAATAGACTCTCCTCTGGGGCTGCTGTTTGACCATGGGCTCACGGCGATCATGGCCCCCTCGTCTGGATTCACGACCAATAATCACTGAATGGCGAGAACTCTATATGACAGCGTTACTGTTCTTTTTGTTGCATGCATGCTGGACAACTGCTTGTTGCGGTATTGACCTGGGAAGTTGGAGTTGGGGTTCAATGTTTTTTTCATTTCATCTGCTCAGGAGATTAGTCACCTTGGAATTAACATTAGTGGCACCTGCGGGATGTGGGAAAGAGCTGAGAAATGACTGTCACCGGGGGGGAAGATGCTCCTTACCGGCCTAGTTCCCATCCAGCGATGGATTAAAAGCTGATAACTTGGAATGTCCGGGGGATGGGGTCACTTGTTAAACGCCATAAGATCTTGTCACACTTAAAGAGAAGGGGGTACATATAGCACTGCTCCAGGAAACGCATCTCATCGCTGGGGAAGTGGATGAATTGATACGCAGATGGAGGGGACAGCTCTTCTCCACCACACACTCGGCGTTTGCAAGGGGCGCTGTGATTTGGGTTAGGGCTAGAGTCCCATTTGAGCCCTTCTCCATGGACTTGGATCAGGATGGCAGATACGCTATAGTAGAGGGAAGACTGCAAGGCAGGCTCATAGTGCTGAGTTGTGTATATGTCCCTAACCAGGAGCAGACTCCCTTTTGGCGGGCACTCTCTGGGCGATTGGCCAGGTTTTTGGGGGGCACTTCTTGATTGGGGGGACTTTAATTGCGTAATGGACATTGGGATGGACCGCTCCCACCCTCCCCTGCCTGGGGTGACAGCACACAAAATGGTGGAAAACCTCAATGACTGGTCGAGGCACTGGGAGTTAGAGGTAGTTTGGGGGGTCCAAGTCCCCCACGATAGGGATCACTCCTTTTACTCCGGGCTTCACCACCTACATACCAGAATAGATCGAGTGATGTGCACTGGCTCCATTTCCCACGAGATAGTCCAATCCGAGTATCTGGGCCGTACTCTATCAGACCCCAGCCGATTACTTATCACCTGGCGCGGAGGAGGAGCGAGGGTGCCCACTCCGACATGGAGGACCCAGTGTACAGGGAGGGACCCAAGGCTTACCTTCGGGAACACATTAGCATCAATAAGGGCTCCACGGAGTCACGCTGCGCGGAGTGGTAGACTCTCAAGGTGGTGACACAAGGTCATTGTATGGGACAGTCAGTGGGGATTAGACAAACCCTTGTCCGTGAATTGAACCAACTTGGGAAGGAACTCCATGATAGGGAGGTTGAGCAGGGTGCGGACCCGATTGCGCAGCCCAGGCTCATTAAAGCAAGGGAATCGTTCAATCAAACACTGGAAAGGTTAGGATGCCATGATTATTGGAAGCACTTGACATCTGTACAAGCAGAGGAGGGTGGATCAGGCAGGCTGCTGGCTTGGTTGGTGCGACCCGAGAGGGGTGCTCCGATCACAAATGTACAGAGGATGGATGGAGATCAAGTCCATGCTCCATCTGAGATAAATGATGATTTTAAATCCTATTATACGTCCCTTTATAGGCAACCCGAGGAAGATCTGCTGCAGTCACTGGATCACCACCTGCGGTCCCTTCCATTGGTTACCCTCAAGCCAGAGAAGGGGGCCCTTTGGGATTGTCTACGGGCAGTGATGACTCGAATGGGGTTGGGAGAGAATTAGATACGATAGGTTGAGCTGCTGTACTTTTGCCCGGTGGTGAGAGTGCGGGCGGGGGGAGTGGTGTTGGAATATTACCTAATATACCATGGCACAAGGCAAGGTTGCCCTCTTTCACCCTCATTTTTTGCGATTGCTATTGAGCCCCTGGCAGCACAGTTCTGAGTGGGGGCAGGGGTAGAGAGGTGCCGTGGGGTCGTGTGCAACACATCATCTCGCTTTACACAGATGATCTACTGATTTATTTGTGAGATGGCATGTCCGGGATTCCTTGGGCACTTACACTGCTTGCGGGATTCAGTGTCCTATCCAGCCTCAGGGTATATAGGAGGAAGACGTATGCTCTCCCATTATCTAAGGGCACCGGATGCCCATCCTCGTGCCCTGTTGATATCCCTTGGTCCCCTGTACTTTTAGATACTTGGGTATTCAGATCTGTCACGAACCAAGTGATCTACACGACGGAAACCTTGGTGCAGCACTCCGATCCTTACGATCCTCATTCTGCCGCTCCCTGAAACTCCCAATGATGGCCCGAGTGGCATTGTCTAAAATGGTTATGTTACCCCGTCTACTATACTATACTATTTTGCCAACCTCCCAGTGGCTATACCGAAGGCTTGGTTTAGGGACGTGAGCGCACTCCTTAGGGGGCTCCTGTGGGGACAGGGGCCGTCAACGGACATCCCTCTCCACTCTTTGCCGACCCGCACTAGAGAGAGGTTTGGAGGTTTCAGATTTTGAATTGTATTATCTGTCATGCCAACTTTAGTGGGTGGCTAGATGGCTGTTGGGGACGCACCAGATGGACTTGAGTGTATCTAGAGGTGAAATAAAGCCGGATCTCCTCCTGGCTGGCCTGTTGGGTGCTGAGAATCTCTTGCCTGGGCAGACTATCCTGCTGACGGCGGCCCTCTCTTGTTGGAGAAGATGTTTGAAGTGCACTTGAGTGACAACGGCCTTCTCCCCTGTGGTGCCACTGACTGGCATACCACTGGGAGTGCCGGGCTGCTCCTTGATGAAAAGCCAGGTGAGGGCTTGGACCCAGGTGGGAGTATCTACGTTGGGAGACCTTTTCTGCAAGGGGGTTCTGTGTTCCTTTATGGGACTGGTGGAGGAGGACAGGGTCCCAGGAGGACAGTTCCTGACGTATCAGACACTGGTCCTTGCTGTGCGGAAATTATGGCCTACAGTGAATGCAAAGCCAGAGACACATGTTATATTGCATCTGCTATTGACGGCAGGGGAGGACAGTCACTTGATTACCAAACTCCACGTGGCTCTTACCGGGGCTACACTGACGTCCTTACAGACTCTGCGGACGAAATGGGAGGAGACGGGGGAAAAGACCTGACGGATGTAGAATGGCAGAGAGTGCTAGCATCCCCCCGGAAAGTATCTAGAAATACGCGTTTCTAATATATTCAATACAACTATGTACACAGAACGTACCTCACCCCACAAAGGCTTAGAGTAATATATGGTGGTGAGCCCCGAGGCTGCCCTAGAGGCAAAGCGGTAGACCCGGAATTCCATCACATGGTCTGGGACTGTCCAAACATACAGAGAGGCTGTATGGGACTATTGGGGGACTTGGGGGGACCCTGAGCACACAACTGGACCCAGACCCCTTCTTTTGCTTGTTGGGATTGCATACACGGCCAGCTTCCAAGAGAGTAGGTAGTAGGTTCTTGGACCTTGTCCTAGTCTTATTCAGGCACCGAATCACCATCGCCTGGAAATCCCAGATGGGCCCGCATTTGGCGGACTGGAGGAGGGAGGTGTCAGTGTGGGCCCAGGCCGAATTACAGGTGCTGCAAAGGGAGGAAGCACGAGGGACTTGGACACGACCTATAGCCCCACTGTGGACAGAAATATTGGCAGCTTGGGAAGCCCAGAGACGAGGAGTGGGAGGGGCACAGGAGCCTGGGGAGGCCGCAGCCCCACTGGAGAGGGACCGGGGCGACGGCTGATGGGGCAGGAGACGAACAGGAGGGCACAGGCACCTGTGGCGCATACACCAGAGAGGCCTCACTACTCTCCTGTATAGGGAGGATCCTGGGGGCGGCTGACTGATGCTAATGATCATGGTTCGGACATACGACTACATTTGGGATGAAGAAGAAACCTGTCAGAATAGGCTAAACCACCACATTAGAACAGGGGATGAGAGGACACCTAGGATGACTCTATCAGATGAGTGATCTAGATACACAAGCAAGGCCTGGTCCCGCTCTGCCACAACTCATCCTCCCTGCGCATAGTTTATGTAATTTCTTTATTGTTACTCCGTAGTTGACTCAGTTGATAGTTTATATGGTGATATCTAGTGTGCTGAGGAAAGCTGGAAACAGGATTAAGCAAGATGTGATAATGTCATGCACCTGGGGATGGACTGTATAAAGATCAGCAGAGTATCACAACGATTGAGATATTATTTGTGGCCTGATTGTATTAAATACGTTCGGAAAGTTGGCATGTAAAGAGGGGCATACACATGTACCAATGACTACTCAATCACTGAAAAAAAAATAAACAAAGTTTTTTTTTTTAAAAGAAGAGTGTGAGGAAGTAGCCTCTTTCTAGCCTTGTTACCCCCACTTTAGGCCTGTTTGTGAGTGTATGTCAGGGTGTTTTCACTGTCTCACTGGGATCCTGCCAGCCAGGGCCCAGTGCTCATAGTGAAAACTCTATGTTTTCAGTGTGTTTGTTATGTGTCACTGGGACCCTGCTAGTCAGGACCCCAGTGCTCATAAGTTTGTGGCCTATATGTATGTGTTCCCTGTGTGGTGCCTAACTGTCTCACTGAGGCTCTGCTAACCAGAACCTCAGTGGTTATGCTCTCTCATTTCTTTCCAAATTGTCACTAACAGGCTAGTGACCATTTTTACCAATTTACATTGGCTTACTGGAACACCCTTATAATTCCCTAGTATATGGTACTGAGGTACCCAGGGTATTGGGGTTCCAGGAGATCCCTATGGGCTGCAGCATTTCTTTGCCACCCATAGGGAGCTCTGACAATTCTTACACAGGCCTGCCACTGCAGCCTGAGTGAAATAACGTCCACGTTATTTCACAGCCATTTTACACTGCACTTAAGTAACTTATAAGTCACCTATATGTCTAACCTTTAACTGGTAAAGGTTAGGTGCAAAGTTACTTAGTGTGAGGGCACCCTGGCACTAGCCAAGGTGCCCCCACATTGTTCAGAGCCAATTCCCTGAACTTTGTGAGTGCGGGGACACCATTACACGCGTGCACTACATATAGGTCACTACCTATATGTAGCTTCACAATGGTAACTCCGAATATGGCCATGTAACATGTCTATGATCATGGAATTGCCCCCTCTATGCCATCCTGGCATAGTTGGCACAATCCCATGATCCCAGTGGTCTGTAGCGCAGACCCTGGTACTGCCAAACTGCCCTTCCTGGGGTTTCACTGCAGCTGCTGCTGCTGCCAACCCCTCAGACAGGCATCTGCCCTCCTGGGGTCCAGCCAGGCCTGGCCCAGGATGGCAGAACAAAGGACTTCCTCTGAGAGAGGGTGTTACACCCTCTCCCTTTGGAAAATGGTGTGAAGGCAGGGGAGGAGTAGCCTCCCCCAGCCTCTGGAAATGCTTTGTTGGGCACAGAGGTGCCCAATTCTGCATAAGCCAGTCTACACTGGTTCAGGGGACCCCTTAGCCCTGCTCTGGCGCGAAACTGGACAAAGGAAAGGGGAGTGACCACTCCCCTGACCTGCACCTCCCCTGGGAGGTGTCCAGAGCTCCTCCAGTGTGCTCCAGACCTCTGCCATCTTGGAAACAGAGGTGCTGCTGGCACACTGGACTGCTCTGAGTGGCCAGTGCCACCAGGTGACGTCAGAGACTCCTTCTGATAGGCTCCTTCAGGTGTTAGTAGCCTATCCTCTCTCCTAAGTAGCCAAACCCTCTTTTCTGGCTATTTAGGGTCTCTGTCTCTGGGGAAACTTTAGATAACGAATGCATGAGCTCAGCCGAGTTCCTCTGCATCTCTCTCTTCACCTTCTGATAAGGAATCGACTGCTGACCGCGCTGGAAGCCTGCAAACCTGCAACATAGTAGCAAAGACGACTACTGCAACTCTGTAACGCTGATCCTGCCGCCTTCTCAACTGTTTTCCTGCTTGTGCATGCTGTGGGGGTAGTCTGCCTCCTCTCTGCACCAGAAGCTCCGAAGAAATCTCCCGTGGGTCGACGGAATCTTCCCCCTGCAACCGCAGGCACCAAAAAGCTGCATTACCGGTCCCTTGGGTCTCCTCTCAGCACGACGAGCGAGGTCCCTCGAATCCAGCGACTCTGTCCAAGTGACCCCCACAGTCCAGTGACTCTTCAGTCCAAGTTTGGTGGAGGTAAGTCCTTGCCTCACCTCGCTGGGCTGCATTGCTGGGAACCGCGACTTTGCAGCTACTCCGGCCCCTGTGCACTTCCGGCGGAAATCCTTTGTGCACAGCCAAGCCTGGGTCCACGGCACTCTAACCTGCATTGCACGACTTTCTAAGTTGGTCTCCGGCGACGTGGGACTCCTTTGTGCAACTTCGGCGAGCACTGTTTCACGCATCCTCGTAGTGCCTGTTTCTGGCACTTCTCCGGGAGCTACCGGCTTCAGAGAGGGCTCCTTGTCTTGCTCGACGTCCCCTCTCTCTGCTGGTCCAATTTGCGTCCTCCTGGTCCCTCCTGGGCCTCAGCAGCGTCCAAAAACGCGAACCGCACGATTTGCAGCTAGCAAGGCTTGTTGGCGTTCTTTCGGCGGGAAAACACTTCTGCACGACTCTCCACGGCGAGAGGGATCCGTCCACCAAAGGGGAAGTCTCTAGCCCTTTTCGTTCCTGCAGAAACCTCAGCTTCTTCTGACCAGTAGAAGCTTCTTTGCACCCGCAGCTGGCATTTCCTGGGCATTTGCCCATCTCCGACTTGCTTGTGACTTTTAGACTTGGTCCCCTTGTTCCACAGGTACCCTAGATTGGAAATCCACAGTTGTTGCATTGTTGGTTTGTGTCTTTCCTGCATTATTCCTCTAACACGACTTCTTTGTCCTTAGGGGAACTTTAGTGCACTTTGCACTCACTTTTCAGGGTCTTGGGGAGGGTTATTTTTCTAACTCTCACTATTTTCTAATAGTCCCAGCGACCCTCTACAAGGTCACATAGGTTTGGGGTCCATTCGTGGTTCGCATTCCACTTTTGGAGTATATGGTTTGTGTTGCCCCTATCCCTATGTTTCCCCATTGCATCCTATTGTAACTATACATTGTTTGCACTGTTTTCTAAGACTATACTGCATATTTTTGCTATTGTGTATATATATCTTGTGTATATTTCCTATCCTCTCACTGAGGGTACACTCTAAGATACTTTGGCATATTGTCATAAAAATAAAGTACCTTTATTTTTAGTATAACTGTGAATTGTGTTTTCTTATGATATTGTGCATATGACACTAGGTGGTACTGTAGTAGCTTCACACGTCTCCTAGTTCAGCCTAAGCTGCTCTGCTAAGCTACCATTATCTATCAGCCTAAGCTGCTAGACACCCTATACACTAATAAGGGATAACTGGGCCTGGTGCAAGGTGCAAGTACCCCTTGGTACTCACTACAAGCCAGTCCAGCCTCCTACATTGGTTGTGCAGTGGTGGGATAAGTGCTTTGAGACTACTTACCACTCTTGTCATTGTACTTTTCATAAGAGAAAAATATACAAAACAAGATCAGTGTATATACACATAGCCAAAAAGTTTTGCATTTCCTCTTTTCACTCTTTTCTAAGTGCTGAAAAGTACTTCTAACTTTCTAAAAAGTTCTAAAAAGTTTTAAAAGTTTTTTTCTCTGTCTTTCTAAAAGCTCTGACAAACTTTTTATCTTTTACTATCACTTTAACTCTCTCTAAAAATGTCTGGCACAGGCCAAAATGTTGATCTGTCCAAACTTGCATATGATCACCTTAGCTGGAAAGGAGCAAGGAGTCTCTGCATAGAGAGAGGTTTGAGTGTAGGGAAGAATCCTTCCTTAGAACTGTTAATTAACATGCTTAGAGTACAGGATAAGGCCATAAGTGCCCAATCTGTTGAAAAAGTAGCTAATGGTTCTCAATCTGATCCAGGGACTCCCCCAGGAAAAGATTCAGGAAAGAAACTTCCTAGCCTGCCCATTACTAGACAGTCTAGCATAGTTGGTAATGATGATGAGCCACACCATATAAATAGTGTTGTCTCACATCATAGCAAAAGCATTTATTCTCACCATACTGGTAGTGATGTTTCTGTTAACCAAGCTGTTAGGGTGGCTTCTGTAAGGGACAGGTCTCCTTCTGTCCATTCTCACCATACTTCTGTTTCAAGGCATGTCCCTCCCACCCACCCTGATGACAGATTGTTAGAAAGGGAGCTCAATAGATTGAGAGTGGAACAAACCAGACTGAAGCTCAAGAAGCAACAGCTGGATTTGGATAGACAGTCTTTAGAATTAGAGAAGGAAAGACAGAAGTTGGGTTTAGATACCCATGGTGGCAGCAGCAGTATTCCCCATAGTCATCCTGCAAAAGAGCATGATTCCAGGAATCTGCATAAGATAGTTCCCCCTTATAAGGAGGGGGATGACATTAACAAGTGGTTTGCTGCACTTGAGAGGGCCTGTGTTGTACAGGATGTCCCTCAAAGGCAGTGGGCTGCTATCCTATGGCTATCATTTAGTGGAAAAGGTAGGGATAGGCTCCTTACTGTGAAAGAAAGTGATGCCAATAATTTTACAGTTCTTAAGAATGCACTCCTGGATGGTTATGGCTTAACCACTGAACAATACAGGATAAAGTTCAGAGAGACCAAAAAGGAGCCTTCACAAGACTGGGTTGATTTCATTGACCATTCAGTGAAGGCCTTGGAGGGGTGGTTACATGGCAGTAAAGTTACTGATTATGAAAGCCTGTATAACACAATCCTGAGAGAGCATATACTTAATAATTGTGTGTCTGATTTGTTGCACCAGTACCTGGTAGACTCTGATCTGACCTCTCCCCAAGAATTGGGAAAGAAGGCAGACAAATGGGTCAGAACAAGGGTGAACAGAAAAGTTCATAGAGGGGGTGACAAAGATGGCAATAAGAAGAAAGATGGTGAAAAATCTCAAGATAAGCATGGGGATAAGGGTAAAACCAAAGATCCCACTTCAAATCTTAAACACTCTTCAGAGGGTGGGGATACAACTAATTCTTCCTCTTCTTCTCAACCTGCATACATTAAAAAGCCTTGGTGCTTTGTGTGTAAAAACAGAGGCCATAGGCCAGGGGATAAGTCCTGTCCAGGTAAACCCCCTGAGCCTACCACCACTAATACATCAAGCTCTAGTGCCCCTAGCAGTAGTGGTACTAGTGGTGGGACTGCTGGCAACAGTCAAGTTAAGGGTGTAGTTGGGTTCACTTTTGGGTCCATAGTAGAAACTGGGGTAGTCACTCCCAAGACAGTTTCTGTCACACCTAGTGGCATTGGCCTTGCCACACTGGCTGCTTGTCCCCTTACAATGGATAAGTACAGGCAGACAGTTTCAATAAATGGTGTTGAGGCCTTGGCCTACAGGGACACAGGTGCCAGTATCACTTTGGTGACTGAAAACCTAGTGCACCCTGATCAACACATCATTGGACAACAGTATAAGATAATTGATGTCCATAACTCCACTAAGTTTCTTCCCTTAGCTATAATTCAGTTTAGTTGGGGTGGAGTCACTGGCCCTAAGCAGGTGGTGGTATCACCTAGCTTACCTGTAGATTGTCTCTTAGGTAATGACCTAGAGGCCTCAGGTTGGGCTGATGTAGAGTTTTATGCCCATGCAGCCATGCTGGGCATCCCAGAGGAATTGTTCCCTCTCATTTCTACTGAAATGAAAAAGCAAAGGAGAGAAGGCCTGAAAACTCAGGATCCCTCTCCATCAACAGGTAAAAAGGGTATCACAGTATCCCCCAACCACCCTACCATTCAGGATAGCATTCCTGTGGTGGGAGAAACCTCTCCTGGGGTGGCACCTGTTCCAAGGGAATCATCAGCTGGCAAAGCTGGACTCCCTGAGGTGGAAGTACCTCTCTGTGGGATAACTAACATTGGTGAGAAAAAGAGCACCATTTTAGTTAACATGGAGCATCCCTCCAACCCTCCCAGAGAAACTTTAGTGCAGAAACCCTGCACTGCCTCACAACACTTAGGACAGCATCCCTGCCCTAGTGTGGAGCTCATAGGACAGCATCCCTGCCCTGCTCCAACTCAAGAGAAACAGCATCCCTGTTCTCTCTTCCAGCCATATGGACAAAGTTTTTGCCCAGCTATGGCTTTTCTGAGACAGCATCCCTGTCTGGCATTTCCATCATTACAAATAGGTTCAGTGGACAATTCCCACTGCTCTAAACTAAAACTTACTGATAGAAACTCTGAAAATACATCTTCACATTGTTGCTTAGCTAAAAAACTTCAAACAGGGTGGTTTACATCCCCACAGGGAAGTAACCATATAGTGGATGATAAAGGGAGTAACCAGTCTATTGCAGAGCTACTCTCTACTTATCACCACTTAGACAATAAAGTCTCAACTGGCCAAGGTTAGCCTTATTGTCCTTCGTTTGGGGGGGGGTTGTGTGAGAAAGTAACCTCTTTCTAGCCTTGTTACCCCCACTTTAGGCCTGTTTGTGAGTGTATGTCAGGGTGTTTTCACTGTCTCACTGGGATCCTGCCAGCCAGGGCCCAGTGCTCATAGTGAAAACCCTATGTTTTCAGTGTGTTTGTTATGTGTCACTGGGACCCTGCTAGTCAGGACCCCAGTGCTCATAAGTTTGTGGCCTATATGTATGTGTTCCCTGTGTGGTGCCTAACTGTCTCACTGAGGCTCTGCTAACCAGAACCTCAGTGGTTATGCTCTCTCATTTCTTTCCAAATTGTCACTAACAGGCTAGTGACCATTTTTACCAATTTACATTGGCTTACTGGAACACCCTTATAATTCCCTAGTATATGGTACTGAGGTACCCAGGGTATTGGGGTTCCAGGAGATCCCTATGGGCTGCAGCATTTCTTTTGCCACCCATAGGGAGCTCTGACAATTCTTACACAGGCCTGCCACTGCAGCCTGAGTGAAATAACGTCCACGTTATTTCACAGCCATTTTACACTGCACTTAAGTAACTTATAAGTCACCTATATGTCTAACCTTTACCTGGTAAAGGTTAGGTGCAAAGTTACTTAGTGTGAGGGCACCCTGGCACTAGCCAAGGTGCCCCCACATTGTTCAGAGCCAATTCCCTGAACTTTGTGAGTGCGGGGACACCATTACACGCGTGCACTACATATAGGTCACTACCTATATGTAGCTTCACAATGGTAACTCCGAATATGGCCATGTAACATGTCTATGATCATGGAATTGCCCCCTCTATGCCATCCTGGCATAGTTGGCACAATCCCATGATCCCAGTGGTCTGTAGCACAGACCCTGGTACTGCCAAACTGCCCTTCCTGGGGTTTCACTGCAGCTGCTGCTGCCACCAACCCCTCAGACAGGCATCTGCCCTCCTGGGGTCCAGCCAGGCCTGGCCCAGGATGGCAGAACAAAGGACTTCCTCTGAGAGAGGGTGTTACACCCTCTCCCTTTGGAAAATGGTGTGAAGGCAGGGGAGGAGTAGCCTCCCCCAGCCTCTGGAAATGCTTTGTTGGGCACAGAGGTGCCCAATTCTGCATAAGCCAGTCTACACCGGTTCAGGGGACCCCTTAGCCCTGCTCTGGCGCGAAACTGGACAAAGGAAAGGGGAGTGACCACTCCCCTGACCTGCACCTCCCCTGGGAGGTGTCCAGAGCTCCTCCAGTGTGCTCCAGACCTCTGCCATCTTGGAAACAGAGGTGCTGCTGGCACACTGGACTGCTCTGAGTGGCCAGTGCCACCAGGTGACGTCAGAGACTCCTTCTGATAGGCTCCTTCAGGTGTTAGTAGCCTATCCTCTCTCCTAAGTAGCCAAACCCTCTTTTCTGGCTATTTAGGGTCTCTGTCTCTGGGGAAACTTTAGATAACGAATGCATGAGCTCAGCCGAGTTCCTCTGCATCTCTCTCTTCACCTTCTGATAAGGAATCGACTGCTGACCGCGCTGGAAGCCTGCAAACCTGCAACATAGTAGCAAAGACGACTACTGCAACTCTGTAACGCTGATCCTGCCGCCTTCTCGAATGTTTTCCTGCTTGTGCATGCTGTGGGGGTAGTCTGCCTCCTCTCTGCACCAGAAGCTCCGAAGAAATCTCCCGTGGGTCGACGGAATCTTCCCCCTGCAACCGCAGGCACAAAAAGCTGCATTACCGGTCCCTTGGGTCTCCTCTCAGCACGACGAGCGAGGTCCCTCGAATCCAGCGACTCTGTCCAAGTGACCCCCACAGTCCAGTGACTCTTCAGTCCAAGTTTGGTGGAGGTAAGTCCTTGCCTCACCTCGCTGGGCTGCATTGCTGGGAACCGCGACTTTGCAGCTACTCCGTCCCCTGTGCACTTCCGGCGGAAATCCTTTGTGCACAGCCAAGCCTGGGTCCACGGCACTCTAACCTGCATTGCACGACTTTCTAAGTTGGTCTCCGGCGACGTGGGACTCCTTTGTGCAACTTCGGCGAGCACTGTTTCACGCATCCTCGTAGTGCCTGTTTCTGGCACTTCTCCAGGAGCTACCGGCTTCAGAGAGGGCTCCTTGTCTTGCTCGACGTCCCCTCTCTCTGCTGGTCCAATTTGCGACCTCCTGGTCCCTCCTGGGCCTCAGCAGCGTCCAAAAACGCTAACCGCACGATTTGCAGCTAGCAAGGCTTTTTGGCATTCTTTCGGCGGGAAAACACTTCTGCACGACTCTCCACGGCGAGAGGGATCCGTCCACCAAAGGGGAAGTCTCTAGCCCTTTTCGTTCCTGCAGAAACCTCAGCTTCTTCTGACCAGTAGAAGCTTCTTTGCACCCGCAGCTGGCATTTCCTGGGCATTTGCCCATCTCCGACTTGCTTGTGACTTTTGGACTTGGTCCCCTTGTTCCACAGGTACCCTAGATTGGAAATCCACAGTTGTTGCATTGTTGGTTTGTGTCTTTCCTGCATTATTCCTCTAACACGACTTCTTTGTCCTTAGGGGAACTTTAGTGCACTTTGCACTCACTTTTCAGGGTCTTGGGAAGGGTTATTTTTCTAACTCTCACTATTTTCTAATAGTCCCAGCGACCCTCTACAAGGTCACATAGGTTTGGGGTCCATTCGTGGTTCGCATTCCACTTTTGGAGTATATGGTTTGTGTGGCCCCTATCCCTATGTTTCCCCATTGCATCCTATTGTTATACATTGTTTGCACTGTTTTCTAAGACTATACTGCATATTTTTGCTATTGTGTATATATATCTTGTGTATATTTCCTATCCTCTCACTGAGGGTACACTCTAAGATACTTTGGCATATTGTCATAAAAATAAAGTACCTTTATTTTTAGTATAACTGTGTATTGTGTTTTCTTATGATATTGTGCATATGACACTAGGTGGTACTGTAGTAGCTTCACACGTCTCCTAGTTCAGCCTAAGCTGCTCTGCTAAGCTACCATTATCTATCAGCCTAAGCTGCTAGACACCCTATACACTAATAAGGGATAACTGGGCCTGGTGCAAGGTGCAAGTACCCCTTGGTACTCACTACAAGCCAGTCCAGCCTCCTACATTGGTTGTGCAGTGGTGGGATAAGTGCTTTGAGACTACTTACCACTCTTGTCATTGTACTTTTCATAAGAGAAAAATATACAAAACAAGGTCAGTGTATATACACATAGCCAAAAAGTTTTGCATTTCCTCTTTTCACTCTTTTCTAAGTGCTGAAAAGTACTTCTAACTTTCTAAAAAGTTCTAAAAAGTTTAAAAAGTTTTTTTCTCTGTCTTTCTAAAAGCTCTGACAAACTTTTTATCTTTTACTATCACTTTAACTCTCTCTAAAAATGTCTGGCACAGGCCAAAATGTTGATCTGTCCAAACTTGCATAGGATCACCTTAGCTGGAAAGAAGCAAGGAGTCTCTGCATAGAGAGAGGTTTGAGTGTAGGGAAGAATCCTTCCTTAGAACTGTTAATTAACATGCTTAGAGTACAGGATAAGGCCATAAGTGCCCAATCTGTTGAAAAAGTAGCTAATGGTTCTCAATCTGATCCAGGGACTCCCCCAGGAAAAGATTCAGGAAAGAAACTTCCTAGCCTGCCCATTACTAGACAGTCTAGCATAGTTGGTAATGATGATGAGCCACACCATATAAATAGTGTTGTCTCACATCATAGCAAAAGTATTTATTCTCACCATACTGGTAGTGATGTTTCTGTTAACCAAGCTGTTAGGGTGGCTTCTGTAAGGGACAGGTCTCCTTCTGTCCATTCTCACCATACTTCTGTTTCAAGGCATGTCCCTCCCACCCACCCTGATGACAGATTGTTAGAAAGGGAGCTCAATAGATTGAGAGTGGAACAAACCAGACTGAAGCTCAAGAAGCAACAGCTGGATTTGGATAGACAGTCTTTAGAATTAGAGAAGGAAAGACAGAAGTTGGGTTTAGATACCCATGGTGGCAGCAGCAGTATTCCCCATAGTCATCCTGCAAAAGAGCATGATTCCAGGAATCTGCATAAGATAGTTCCCCCTTATAAGGAGGGGGATGACATTAACAAGTGGTTTGCTGCACTTGAGAGGGCCTGTGTTGTACAGGATGTCCCTCAAAGGCAGTGGGCTGCTATCCTATGGCTATCATTTAGTGGAAAAGGTAGGGATAGGCTCCTTACTGTGAAAGAAAGTGATGCCAATAATTTTACAGTTCTTAAGAATGCACTCCTGGATGGTTATGGCTTAACCACTGAACAATACAGGATAAAGTTCAGAGAGACCAAAAAGGAGTCTTCACAAGACTGGGTTGATTTCATTGACCATTCAGTGAAGGCCTTGGAGGGGTGGTTACATGGCAGTAAAGTTACTGATTATGAAAGCCTGTATAACACAATCCTGAGAGAGCATATACTTAATAATTGTGTGTCTGATTTGTTGCACCAGTACCTGGTAGACTCTGATCTGACCTCTCCCCAAGAATTGGGAAAGAAGGCAGACAAATGGGTCAGAACAAGGGTGAACAGAGAAGTTCATAGAGGGGGTGACAAAGATGGCAATAAGAAGAAAGATGGTGAAAAATCTCAAGATAAGCATGGGGATAAGGGTAAAACCAAAGATCCCACTTCAAATCTTAAACACTCTTCAGAGGGTGGGGATACAACTAATTCTTCCTCTTCTTCTCAACCTGCATACATTAAAAAGCCTTGGTGCTTTGTGTGTAAAAACAGAGGCCATAGGCCAGGGGATAAGTCCTGTCCAGGTAAACCCCCTGAGCCTACCACCACTAATACATCAAGCTCTAGTGCCCCTAGCAGTAGTGGTACTAGTGGTGGGACTGCTGGCAACAGTCAAGTTAAGGGTGTAGTTGGGTTCACTTTTGGGTCCATAGTAGAAACTGGGGTAGTCACTCCCAAGACAGTTTCTGTCACACCTAGTGGCATTGGCCTTGCCACACTGGCTGCTTGTCCCCTTACAATGGATAAGTACAGGCAGACAGTTTCAATAAATGGTGTTGAGGCCTTGGCCTACAGGGACACAGGTGCCAGTATCACTTTGGTGACTGAAAACCTAGTGCACCCTGATCAACACATCATTGGACAACAGTATAAGATAATTGATGTCCATAACTCCACTAAGTTTCTTCCCTTAGCTATAATTCAGTTTAGTTGGGGTGGAGTCACTGGCCCTAAGCAGGTGGTGGTATCACCTAGCTTACCTGTAGATTGTCTCTTAGGTAATGACCTAGAGGCCTCAGGTTGGGCTGATGTAGAGTTTTATGCCCATGCAGCCATGCTGGGCATCCCAGAGGAATTGTTCCCTCTCATTTCTACTGAAATGAAAAAGCAAAGGAGAGAAGGCCTGAAAACTCAGGATCCCTCTCCATCAACAGGTAAAAAGGGTATCACAGTATCCCCTAACCACCCTACCATTCAGGATAGCATTCCTGTGGTGGGAGAAACCTCTCCTGGGGTGGCACCTGTTCCAAGGGAATCATCAGCTGGCAAAGCTGGACTCCCTGAGGTGGAAGTACCTCTCTGTGGGATAACTAACATTGGTGAGAAAAAGAGCACCATTTTAGTTAACATGGAGCATCCCTCCAACCCTCCCAGAGAAACTTTAGTGCAGAAACCCTGCACTGCCTCACAACACTTAGGACAGCATCCTTGCCCTAGTGTGGAGCTCATAGGACAGCATCCCTGCCCTGCTCCAACTCAAGAGAAACAGCATCCCTGTTCTCTCTTCCAGCCATATGGACAAAGTTTTTGCCCAGCTATGGCTTTTCTGAGACAGCATCCCTGTCTGGCATTTCCATCATTACAAATAGGTTCAGTGGACAATTCCCACTGCTCTAAACTAAAACTTACTGATAGAAACTCTGAAAATACATCTTCACATTGTTGCTTAGCTAAAAAACTTCAAACAGGGTGGTTTACATCCCCACAGGGAAGTAACCATATAGTGGATGATAAAGGGAGTAACCAGTCTATTGCAGAGCTACTCTCTACTTATCACCACTTAGACAATAAAGTCTCAACTGGCCAAGGTTAGCCTTATTGTCCTTCGTTTGGGGGGGGGGTTGTGTGAGAAAGTAGCCTCTTTCTAGCCTTGTTACCCCCACTTTAGGCCTGTTTGTGAGTGTATGTCAGGGTGTTTTCACTGTCTCACTGGGATCCTGCCAGCCAGGGCCCAGTGCTCATAGTGAAAACCCTATGTTTTCAGTGTGTTTGTTATGTGTCACTGGGACCCTGCTAGTCAGGACCCCAGTGCTCATAAGTTTGTGGCCTATATGTATGTGTTCCCTGTGTGGTGCCTAACTGTCTCACTGAGGCTCTGCTAACCAGAACCTCAGTGGTTATGCTCTCTCATTTCTTTCCAAATTGTCACTAACAGGCTAGTGACCATTTTTACCAATTTACATTGGCTTACTGGAACACCCTTATAATTCCCTAGTATATGGTACTGAGGTACCCAGGGTATTGGGGTTCCAGGAGATCCCTATGGGCTGCAGCATTTCTTTTGCCACCCATAGGGAGCTCTGACAATTCTTACACAGGCCTGCCACTGCAGCCTGAGTGAAATAACGTTCACGTTATTTCACAGCCATTTTACACTGCACTTAAGTAACTTATAAGTCACCTATATGTCTAACCTTTACCTGGTAAAGGTTAGGTGCAAAGTTACTTAGTGTGAGGGCACCCTGGCACTAGCCAAGGTGCCCCCACATTGTTCAGAGCCAATTCCCTGAACTTTGTGAGTGCGGGGACACCATTACACGCGTGCACTACATATAGGTCACTACCTATATGTAGCTTCACAATGGTAACTCCGAATATGGCCATGTAACATGTCTATGATCATGGAATTGCCCCCTCTATGCCATCCTGGCATAGTTGGCACAATCCCATGATCCCAGTGGTCTGTAGCACAGACCCTGGTACTGCCAAACTGCCCTTCCTGGGGTTTCACTGCAGCTGCTGCTGCCACCAACCCCTCAGACAGGCATCTGCCCTCCTGGGGTCCAGCCAGGCCTGGCCCAGGATGGCAGAACAAAGGACTTCCTCTGAGAGAGGGTGTTACACCCTCTCCCTTTGGAAAATGGTGTGAAGGCAGGGGAGGAGTAGCCTCCCCCAGCCTCTGGAAATGCTTTGTTGGGCACAGAGGTGCCCAATTCTGCATAAGCCAGTCTACACCGGTTCAGGGGACCCCTTAGCCCTGCTCTGGCGTGAAACTGGACAAAGGAAAGGGGAGTGACCACTCCCCTGACCTGCACCTCCCCTGGGAGGTGTCCAGAGCTCCTCCAGTGTGCTCCAGACCTCTGCCATCTTGGAAACAGAGGTGCTGCTGGCACACTGGACTGCTCTGAGTGGCCAGTGCCACCAGGTGACGTCAGAGACTCCTTCTGATAGGCTCCTTCAGGTGTTAGTAGCCTATCCTCTCTCCTAAGTAGCCAAACCCTCTTTTCTGGCTATTTAGGGTCTCTGTCTCTGGGGAAACTTTAGATAACGAATGCATGAGCTCAGCCGAGTTCCTCTGCATCTCTCTCTTCACCTTCTGATAAGGAATCGACTGCTGACCGCGCTGGAAGCCTGCAAACCTGCAACATAGTAGCAAAGACGACTACTGCAACTCTGTAACGCTGATCCTGCCGCCTTCTCGACTGTTTTCCTGCTTGTGCATGCTGTGGGGGTAGTCTGCCTCCTCTCTGCACCAGAAGCTCCGAAGAAATGTCCCGTGGGTCGACGGAATCTTCCCCCTGCAACCGCAGGCACAAAAAGCTGCATTACCGGTCCCTTGGGTCTCCTCTCAGCATGACGAGCGAGGTCCCTCGAATCCAGCGACTCTGTCCAAGTGACCCCCACAGTCCAGTGACTCTTCAGTCCAAGTTTGGTGGAGGTAAGTCCTTGCCTCACCTCGCTGGGCTGCATTGCTGGGAACCGCGACTTTGCAGCTACTCCGTCCCCTGTGCACTTCCGGCGGAAATCCTTTGTGCACAGCCAAGCCTGGGTCCACGGCACTCTAACCTGCATTGCACGACTTTCTAAGTTGGTCTCCGGCGACGTGGGACTCCTTTGTGCAACTTCGGCGAGCACTGTTTCACGCATCCTCGTAGTGCCTGTTTCTGGCACTTCTCCAGGAGATACCGGCTTCAGAGAGGGCTCCTTGTCTTGCTCGACGTCCCCTCTCTCTGCTGGTCCAATTTGCGACCTCCTGGTCCCTCCTGGGCCTCAGCAGCGTCCAAAAACGCTAACCGCACGATTTGCAGCTAGCAAGGCTTTTTGGCGTTCTTTCGGCGGGAAAACACTTCTGCACGACTCTCCACGGCGAGAGGGATCCGTCCACCAAAGGGGAAGTCTCTAGCCCTTTTCGTTCCTGCAGAAACCTCAGCTTCTTCTGACCAGTAGAAGCTTCTTTGCACCCGCAGCTGGCATTTCCTGGGCATTTGCCCATCTCCGACTTGCTTGTGACTTTTGGACTTGGTTCCCTTGTTCCACAGGTACCCTAGATTGGAAATCCACAGTTGTTGCATTGTTGGTTTGTGTCTTTCCTGCATTATTCCTCTAACACGACTTCTTTGTCCTTAGGGGAACTTTAGTGCACTTTGCACTCACTTTTCAGGGTCTTGGGGAGGGTTATTTTTCTAACTCTCACTATTTTCTAATAGTCCCAGCGACCCTCTACAAGGTCACATAGGTTTGGGGTCCATTCGTGGTTCGCATTCCACTTTTGGAGTATATGGTTTGTGTTGCCCCTATCCCTATGTTTCCCCATTGCATCCTATTGTTATACATTGTTTGCACTGTTTTCTAAGACTATACTGCATATTTTTGCTATTGTGTATATATATCTTGTGTATATTTCCTATCCTCTCACTGAGGGTACACTCTAAGATACTTTGGCATATTGTCATAAAAATAAAGTACCTTTATTTTTGGTATAACTGTGTATTGTGTTTTCTTATGATATTGTGCATATGACACTAGGTGGTACTGTAGTAGCTTCACACGTCTCCTAGTTCAGCCTAAGCTGCTCTGCTAAGCTACCATTATCTATCAGCCTAAGCTGCTAGACACCCTATACACTAATAAGGGATAACTGGGCCTGGTGCAAGGTGCAAGTACCCCTTGGTACTCACTACAAGCCAGGCCAGCCTCCTACATTGGTTGTGCAGTGGTGGGATAAGTGCTTTGAGACTACTTACCACTCTTGTCATTGTACTTTTCATAAGAGAAAAATATACAAAACAAGGTCAGTGTATATACACATAGCCAAAAAGTTTTGCATTTCCTCTTTTCACTCTTTTCTAAGTGCTGAAAAGTACTTCTAACTTTCTAAAAAGTTCTAAAAAGTTTAAAAAGTTTTTTTCTCTGTCTTTCTAAAAGCTCTGACAAACTTTTTATCTTTTACTATCACTTTAACTCTCTCTAAAAATGTCTGGCACAGGCCAAAATGTTGATCTGTCCAAACTTGCATATGATCACCTTAGCTGGAAAGGAGCAAGGAGTCTCTGCATAGAGAGAGGTTTGAGTGTAGGGAAGAATCCTTCCTTAGAACTGTTAATTAACATGCTTAGAGTACAGGATAAGGCCATAAGTGCCCAATCTGTTGAAAAAGTAGCTAATGGTTCTCAATCTGATCCAGGGACTCCCCCAGGAAAAGATTCAGGAAAGAAACTTCCTAGCCTGCCCATTACTAGACAGTCTAGCATAGTTGGTAATGATGATGAGCCACACCATATAAATAGTGTTGTCTCACATCATAGCAAAAGTATTTATTCTCACCATACTGGTAGTGATGTTTCTGTTAACCAAGCTGTTAGGGTGGCTTCTGTAAGGGACAGGTCTCCTTCTGTCCATTCTCACCATACTTCTGTTTCAAGGCATGTCCCTCCCACCCACCCTGATGACAGATTGTTAGAAAGGGAGCTCAATAGATTGAGAGTGGAACAAACCAGACTGAAGCTCAAGAAGCAACAGCTGGATTTGGATAGACAGTCTTTAGAATTAGAGAAGGAAAGACAGAAGTTGGGTTTAGATACCCATGGTGGCAGCAGCAGTATTCCCCATAGTCATCCTGCAAAAGAGCATGATTCCAGGAATCTGCATAAGATAGTTCCCCCTTATAAGGAGGGGGATGACATTAACAAGTGGTTTGCTTCACTTGAGAGGGCCTGTGTTGTACAGGATGTCCCTCAAAGGCAGTGGGCTGCTATCCTATGGCTATCATTTAGTGGAAAAGGTAGGGATAGGCTCCTTACTGTGAAAGAAAGTGATGCCAATAATTTTACAGTTCTTAAGAATGCACTCCTGGATGGTTATGGCTTAACCACTGAACAATACAGGATAAAGTTCAGAGAGACCAAAAAGGAGTCTTCACAAGACTGGGTTGATTTCATTGACCATTCAGTGAAGGCCTTGGAGGGGTGGTTACATGGCAGTAAAGTTACTGATTATGAAAGCCTGTATAACACAATCCTGAGAGAGCATATACTTAATAATTGTGTGTCTGATTTGTTGCACCAGTACCTGGTAGACTCTGATCTGACCTCTCCCCAAGAATTGGGAAAGAAGGCAGACAAATGGGTCAGAACAAGGGTGAACAGAAAAGTTCATAGAGGGGGTGACAAAGATGGCAATAAGAAGAACGATGGTGAAAAATCTCAAGATAAGCATGGGGATAAGGGTAAAACCAAAGATCCCACTTCAAATCTTAAACACTCTTCAGAGGGTGGGGATACAACTAATTCTTCCTCTTCTTCTCAACCTGCATACATTAAAAAGCCTTGGTGCTTTGTGTGTAAAAACAGAGGCCATAGGCCAGGGGATAAGTCCTGTCCAGGTAAACCCCCTGAGCCTACCACCACTAATACATCAAGCTCTAGTGCCCCTAGCAGTAGTGGTACTAGTGGTGGGACTGCTGGCAACAGTCAAGTTAAGGGTGTAGTTGGGTTCACTTTTGGGTCCATAGTAGAAACTGGGGTAGTCACTCCCAAGACAGTTTCTGTCACACCTAGTGGCATTGGCCTTGCCACACTGGCTGCTTGTCCCCTTACAATGGATAAGTACAGGCAGACAGTTTCAATAAATGGTGTTGAGGCCTTGGCCTACAGGGACACAGGTGCCAGTATCACTTTGGTGACTGAAAACCTAGTGCACCCTGATCAACACATCATTGGACAACAGTATAAGATAATTGATGTCCATAACTCCACTAAGTTTCTTCCCTTAGCTATAATTCATTTTAGTTGGGGTGGAGTCACTGGCCCTAAGCAGGTGGTGGTATCACCTAGCTTACCTGTAGATTGTCTCTTAGGTAATGACCTAGAGGCCTCAGGTTGGGCTGATGTAGAGTTTTATGCCCATGCAGCCATGCTGGGCATCCCAGAGGAATTGTTCCCTCTCATTTCTACTGAAATGAAAAAGCAAAGGAGAGAAGGCCTGAAAACTCAGGATCCCTCTCCATCAACAGGTAAAAAGGGTATCACAGTATCCCCTAACCACCCTACCATTCAGGATAGCATTCCTGTGGTGGGAGAAACCTCTCCTGGGGTGGCACCTGTTCCAAGGGAATCATCAGCTGGCAAAGGTGGACTCCCTGAGGTGGAAGTACCTCTCTGTGGGATAACTAACATTGGTGAGAAAAAGAGCACCATTTTAGTTAACATGGAGCATCCCTCCAACCCTCCCAGAGAAACTTTAGTGCAGAAACCCTGCACTGCCTCACAACACTTAGGACAGAATCCCTGCCCTAGTGTGGAGCTCATAGGACAGCATCCCTGCCCTGCTCCAACTCAAGAGAAACAGCATCCCTGTTCTCTCTTCCAGCCATATGGACAAAGTTTTTGCCCAGCTATGGCTTTTCTGAGACAGCATCCCTGTCTGGCATTTCCATCATTACAAATAGGTTCAGTGGACAATTCCCACTGCTCTAAACTAAAACTTACTGATAGAAACTCTGAAAATACATCTTCACATTGTTGCTTAGCTAAAAAACTTCAAACAGGGTGGTTTACATCCCCACAGGGAAGTAACCATATAGTGGATGATAAAGGGAGTAACCAGTCTATTGCAGAGCTACTCTCTACTTATCACCACTTAGACAATAAAGTCTCAACTGGCCAAGGTTAGCCTTATTGTCCTTCGTTTGGGGGGGGGTTGTGTGAGAAAGTAGCCTCTTTCTAGACTTGTTACCCCCACTTTAGGCCTGTTTGTGAGTGTATGTCAGGGTGTTTTCACTGTCTCACTGGGATCCTGCCAGCCAGGGCCCAGTGCTCATAGTGAAAACCCTATGTTTTCAGTGTGTTTGTTATGTGTCACTGGGACCCTGCTAGTCAGGACCCCAGTGCTCATAAGTTTGTGGCCTATATGTATGTGTTCCCTGTGTGGTGCCTAACTGTCTCACTGAGGCTCTGCTAACCAGAACCTCAGTGGTTATGCTCTCTCATTTCTTTCCAAATTGTCACTAACAGGCTAGTGACCATTTTTACCAATTTACATTGGCTTACTGGAACACCCTTATAATTCCCTAGTATATGGTACTGAGGTACCCAGGGTATTGGGGTTCCAGGAGATCCCTATGGGCTGCAGCATTTCTTTTGCCACCCATAGGGAGCTCTGACAATTCTTACACAGGCCTGCCACTGCAGCCTGAGTGAAATAACGTCCACGTTATTTCACAGCCATTTTACACTGCACTTAAGTAACTTATAAGTCACCTATATGTCTAACCTTTACCTGGTAAAGGTTAGGTGCAAAGTTACTTAGTGTGAGGGCACCCTGGCACTAGCCAAGGTGCCCCCACATTGTTCAGAGCCAATTCCCTGAACTTTGTGAGTGCGGGGACACCATTACACGCGTGCACTACATATAGGTCACTACCTATATGTAGCTTCACAATGGTAACTCCGAATATGGCCATGTAACATGTCTATGATCATGGAATTGCCCCCTCTATGCCATCCTGGCATAGTTGGCACAATCCCATGATCCCAGTGGTCTGTAGCACAGACCCTGGTACTGCCAAACTGCCCTTCCTGGGGTTTCACTGCAGCTGCTGCTGCTGCCAACCCCTCAGACAGGCATCTGCCCTCCTGGGGTCCAGCCAGGCCTGGCCCAGGATGGCAGAACAAAGGACTTCCTCTGAGAGAGGGTGTTACACCCTCTCCCTTTGGAAAATGGTGTGAAGGCAGGGGAGGAGTAGCCTCCCCCAGCCTCTGGAAATGCTTTGTTGGGCACAGAGGTGCCCAATTCTGCATAAGCCAGTCTACACCGGTTCAGGGGACCCCTTAGC
Organism: Pleurodeles waltl; assembly: GCF_031143425.1. Classification (NCBI taxonomy): domain Eukaryota; kingdom Metazoa; phylum Chordata; class Amphibia; order Caudata; family Salamandridae; genus Pleurodeles; species Pleurodeles waltl. Next base: position 339,717,150 of record NC_090444.1, on the reverse strand, counting down.
CCTGCTCTGGCGCGAAACTGGACAAAGGAAAGGGGAGTGACCACTCCCCTGACCTGCACCTCCCCTGGGAGGTGTCCAGAGCTCCTCCAGTGTGCTCCAGACCTCTGCCATCTTGGAAACAGAGGTGCTGCTGGCACACTGGACTGCTCTGAGTGGCCAGTGCCACCAGGTGACGTCAGAGACTCCTTCTGATAGGCTCCTTCAGGTGTTAGTAGCCTATCCTCTCTCCTAAGTAGCCAAACCCTCTTTTCTGGCTATTTAGGGTCTCTGTCTCTGGGGAAACTTTAGATAACGAATGCATGAGCTCAGCCGAGTTCCTCTGCATCTCTCTCTTCACCTTCTGATAAGGAATCGACTGCTGACCGCGCTGGAAGCCTGCAAACCTGCAACATAGTAGCAAAGACGACTACTGCAACTCTGTAACGCTGATCCTGCTGCCTTCTCGACTGTTTTCCTGCTTGTGCATGCTGTGGGGGTAGTCTGCCTCCTCTCTGCACCAGAAGCTCCGAAGAAATCTCCCGTGGGTCGACGGAATCTTCCCCCTGCAACCGCAGGCACAAAAAGCTGCATTACCGGTCCCTTGGGTCTCCTCTCAGCACGACGAGCGAGGTCCCTCGAATCCAGCGACTCTGTCCAAGTGACCCCCACAGTCCAGTGACTCTTCAGTCCAAGTTTGGTGGAGGTAAGTCCTTGCCTCACCTCGCTGGGCTGCATTGCAGGGAACCGCGACTTTGCAGCTACTCCGGCCCCTGTGCACTTCCGGCGGAAATCCTTTGTGCACAGCCAAGCCTGGGTCCACGGCACTCTAACCTGCATTGCACGATTTTCTAAGTTGGTCTCCGGCGACGTGGGACTCCTTTGTGCAACTTCAGCGAGCACCGTTTCACGCATCCTCGTAGTGCCTGTTTCTGGCACTTCTCCAGGAGCTACCGGCTTCGGAGAGGGCTCCTTGTCTTGCTCGACGTCCCCTCTCTCTGCTGGTCCAATTTGCGACCTCCTGGTCCCTCCTGGGCCTCAGCAGCGTCCAAAAATGCGAACTGCACAATTTGCAGCTAGCAAGGCTTGTTGGCAATCTTTCGGCGGGAAAACACTTCTGCACGACTCTCCACGGCGAGAGGGATCCGTCCACCAAAGGAGAAGTCTCTAGCCCTTTTCGTTCCTGCAGAAACCTCAGCTTCTTCTGACCAGTAGAAGCTTCTTTGCACCCGCAGCTGGCATTTCCTGGGCATTTGCCCATCTCCGACTTGCTTGTGACTTTTGGACTTGGTCCCCTTATTCCACAGGTACCCTAGATTGGAAATCCACAGTTGTTGCATTGTTGGTTTGTGTCTTTCCTGCATTATTCCTCTAACACGACTTCTTTGTCCTTAGGGGAACTTTAGTGCACTTTGCACTCACTTTTCAGGGTCTTGGGGAGGGTTATTTTTCTAACTCTCACTATTTTCTAATAGTCCCAGCGACCCTCTACAAGGTCACATAGGTTTGGGGTCCATTCGTGGTTCGCATTCCACTTTTGGAGTATATGGTTTGTGTTGCCCCTATCCCTATGTTTCCCCATTGCATCCTATTGTAACTATACATTGTTTGCACTGTTTTCTAAGACTATACTGCATATTTTTGCTATTGTGTATATATATCTTGTGTATATTTCCTATCCTCTCACTGAGGGTACACTCTAAGATACTTTGGCATATTGTCATAAAAATAAAGTACCTTTATTTTTAGTATAACTGTGTATTGTGTTTTCTTATGATATTGTGCATATGACACTAGGTGGTACTGTAGTAGCTTCACACGTCTCCTAGTTCAGCCTAAGCTGCTCTGCTAAGCTACCATTATCTATCAGCCTAAGCTGCTAGACACCCTATACACTAATAAGGGATAACTGGGCCTGGTGCAAGGTGCAAGTACCCCTTGGTACTCACTACAAGCCAGGCCAGCCTCCTACATTGGTTGTGCAGTGGTGGGATAAGTGCTTTGAAACTACTTACCACTCTTGTCATTGTACTTTTCATAAGAGAAAAATATACAAAACAAGGTCAGTGTATATACACATAGCCAAAAAGTTTTGCATTTCCTCTTTTCACTCTTTTCTAAGTGCTGAAAAGTACTTCTAACTTTCTAAAAAGTTCTAAAAAGTTTTAAAAGTTTTTTTCTCTGTCTTTCTAAAAGCTCTGACAAACTTTTTATCTTTTACTATCACTTTAACTCTCTCTAAAAATGTCTGGCACAGGCCAAAATGTTGATCTGTCCAAACTTGCATATGATCACCTTAGCTGGAAAGGAGCAAGGAGTCTCTGCATAGAGAGAGGTTTGAGTGTAGGGAAGAATCCTTCCTTAGAACTGTTAATTAACATGCTTAGAGTACAGGATAAGGCCATAAGTGCCCAATCTGTTGAAAAAGTAGCTAATGGTTCTCAATCTGATCCAGGGACTCCCCCAGGAAAACATTCAGGAAAGAAACTTCCTAGCCTGTCCATTACTAGACAGTCTAGCATAGTTGGTAATGATGATGAGCCACACCATATAAATAGTGTTGTCTCACATCATAGCAAAAGCATTTATTCTCACCATACTGGTAGTGATGTTTCTGTTAACCAAGCTGTTAGGGTGGCTTCTGTAAGGGACAGGTCTCCTTCTGTCCATTCTCACCATACTTCTGTTTCAAGGCATGTCCCTCCCACCCACCCTGATGACAGATTGTTAGAAAGGGAGCTCAATAGATTGAGAGTCGAACAAACCAGACTGAAGCTCAAGAAGCAACAGCTGGATTTGGATAGACAGTCTTTAGAATTAGAGAAGGAAAGACAGAAGTTGGGTTTAGATACCCATGGTGGCAGCAGTATTCCCCATAGTCATCCTGCAAAAGAGCATGATTCCAGGAATCTGCATAAGATAGTTCCCCCTTATAAGGAGGGGGATGACATTAACAAGTGGTTTGCTGCACTTGAGAGGGCCTGTGTTGTACAGGATGTCCCTCAAAGGCAGTGGGCTGCTATCCTATGGCTATCATTTAGTGGAAAAGGTAGGGATAGGCTCCTTACTGTGAAAGAAAGTGATGCCAATAATTTTACAGTTCTTAAGAATGCACTCCTGGATGGTTATGGCTTAACCACTGAACAATACAGGATAAAGTTCAGAGAGACCAAAAAGGAGTCTTCACAAGACTGGGTTGATTTCATTGACCATTCAGTGAAGGCCTTGGAGGGGTGGTTACATGGCAGTAAAGTTACTGATTATGAAAGCCTGTATAACACAATCCTGAGAGAGCATATACTTAATAATTGTGTGTCTGATTTGTTGCACCAGTACCTGGTAGACTCTGATCTGACCTCTCCCCAAGAATTGGGAAAGAAGGCAGACAAATGGGTCAGAACAAGGGTGAACAGAAAAGTTCATACAGGGGGTGACAAAGATGGCAATAAGAAGAAAGATGGTGAAAAATCTCAAGATAAGCATGGGGATAAGGGTAAAACCAAAGATCCCACTTCAAATCTTAAACACTCTTCAGAGGGTGGGGATACAACTAATAATTCTTCCTCTTCTTCTCAACCTGCATACATTAAAAAGCCTTGGTGCTTTGTGTGTAAAAACAGAGGCCATAGGCCAGGGGATAAGTCCTGTCCAGGTAAACCCCCTGAGCCTACCACCACTAATACATCAAGCTCTAGTGCCCCTAGCAGTAGTGGTACTAGTGGTGGGACTGCTGGCAACAGTCAAGTTAAGGGTGTAGTTGGGTTCACTTTTGGGTCCATAGTAGAAACTGGGGTAGTCACTCCCAAGACAGTTTCTGTCACACCTAGTGGCATTGGCCTTGCCACACTGGCTGCTTGTCCCCTTACAATGGATAAGTACAGGCAGACAGTTTCAATAAATGGTGTTGAGGCCTTGGCCTACAGGGACACAGATGCCAGTATCACTTTGGTGACTGAAAACCTAGTGCACCCTGATCAACACATCATTGGACAACAGTATAAGATTATTGATGTCCATAACTCCACTAAGTTTCTTCCCTTAGCTATAATTCAGTTTAGTTGGGGTGGAGTCACTGGCCCTAAGCAGGTGGTGGTATCACCTAGCTTACCTGTAGATTGTCTCTTAGGTAATGACCTAGAGGCCTCAGGTTGGGCTGATGTAGAGTTTTATGCCCATGCAGCCATGCTGGGCATCCCAGAGGAATTGTTCCCTCTCATTTCTACTGAAATGAAAAAGCAAAGGAGAGAAGGCCTGAAAACTCAGGATCCCTCTCCATCAACAGGTAAAAAGGGTATCACAGTATCCCCTAACCACCCTACCATTCAGGATAGCATTCCTGTGGTGGGAGAAACCTCTCCTGGGGTGGCACCTGTTCCAAGGGAATCATCAGCTGGAAAAGCTGGACTCCCTGAGGTGGAAGTACCTCTCTGTGGGATAACTAACATTGGTGAGAAAAAGAGCACCATTTTAGTTAACATGGAGCATCCCTCCAACCCTCCCAGAGAAACTTTAGTGCAGAAACCCTGCACTGCCTCACAACACTTAGGACAGCATCCCTGCCCTAGTGTGGAGCTCATAGGACAGCATCCCTGCCCTGCTCCAACTCAAGAGAAACAGCATCCCTGTTCTCTCTTCCAGCCATATGGACAAAGTTTTTGCCCAGCTATGGCTTTTCTGAGACAGCATCCCTGTCTGGCATTTCCATCATTACAAATAGGTTCAGTGGACAATTCCCACTGCTCTAAACTAAAACTTACTGATAGAAACTCTGAAAATACATCTTCACATTGTTGCTTAGCTAAAAAACTTCAAACAGGGTGGTTTACATCCCCACAGGGAAGTAACCATATAGTGGATGATAAAGGGAGTAACCAGTCTATTGCAGAGCTACTCTCTACTTATCACCACTTAGACAATAAAGTCTCAACTGCCCAAGGTTAGCCTTATTGTCCTTCGTTTGGGGGGGGGGGTTGTGTGAGAAAGTAGCCTCTTTCTAGCCTTGTTACCCCCACTTTAGGCCTGTTTGTGAGTGTATGTCAGGGTGTTTTCACTGTCTCACTGGGATCCTGCCAGCCAGGGCCCAGTGCTCATAGTGAAAACCCTATGTTTTCAGTGTGTTTGTTATGTGTCACTGGGACCCTGCTAGTCAGGACCCCAGTGCTCATAAGTTTGTGGCCTATATGTATGTGTTCCCTGTGTGGTGCCTAATTGTCTCACTGAGGCTCTGCTAACCAGAACCTCAGTGGTTATGCTCTCTCATTTCTTTCCAAATTGTCACTAACAGGCTAGTGACCATTTTTACCAATTTACATTGGCTTACTGGAACACCCTTATAATTCCCTAGTATATGGTACTGAGGTACCCAGGGTATTGGGGTTCCAGGAGATCCCTATGGGCTGCAGCATTTCTTTTGCCACCCATAGGGAGCTCTGACAATTCTTACACAGGCCTGCCACTGCAGCCTGAGTGAAATAACGTCCACGTTATTTCACAGCCATTTTACACTGCACTTAAGTAACTTATAAGTCACCTATATGTCTAACCTTTACCTGGTAAAGGTTAGGTGCAAAGTTACTTAGTGTGAGGGCACCCTGGCACTAGCCAAGGTGCCCCCACATTGTTCAGAGCCAATTCCCTGAACTTTGTGAGTGCGGGGACACCATTACACGCGTGCACTACATATAGGTCACTACCTATATGTAGCTTCACAATGGTAACTCCTAATATGGCCATGTAACATGTCTATGATCATGGAATTGCCCCCTCTATGCCATCCTGGTATAGTTGGCACAATCCCATGATCCCAGTGGTCTGTAGCACAGACCCTGGTACTGCCAAACTGCCCTTCCTGGGGTTTCACTGCAGCTGCTGCTGCTGCCAACCCCTCAGACAGGCATCTGCCCTCCTGGGGTCCAGCCAGGCCTGGCCCAGTATGGCAGAACAAAGGACTTCCTCTGAGAGAGGGTGTTACACCCTCTCCCTTTGGAAAATGGTGTGAAGGCAGGGGAGGAGTAGCCTCCCCCAGCCTCTGGAAATGCTTTGTTGGGCACAGAGGTGCCCAATTCTGCATAAGCCAGTCTACACCGGTTCAGGGGACCCCTTAGCCCTGCTCTGGCGCGAAACTGGACAAAGGAAAGGGGAGTGACCACTCCCCTGACCTGCACCTCCCCTGGGAGGTGTCCAGAGCTCCTCCAGTGTGCTCCAGACCTCTGCCATCTTGGAAACAGAGGTGCTGCTGGCACACTGGACTGCTCTGAGTGGCCAGTGCCACCAGGTGACGTCAGAGACTCCTTCTGATAGGCTCCTTCAGGTGTTAGTAGCCTATCCTCTCTCCTAAGTAGCCAAACCCTCTTTTCTGGCTATTTAGGGTCTCTGTCTCTGGGGAAACTTTAGATAACGAATGCATGAGCTCAGCCGAGTTCCTCTGCATCTCTCTCTTCACCTTCTGATAAGGAATCGACTGCTGACCGCGCTGGAAGCCTGCAAACCTGCAACATAGTAGCAAAGACGACTACTGCAACTCTGTAACGCTGATCCTGCCGCCTTCTCGACTGTTTTCCTGCTTGTGCATGCTGTGGGGGTAGTCTGCCTCCTCTCTGCACCAGAAGCTCCGAAGAAATCTCCCGTGGGTCGACGGAATCTTCCCCCTGCAACCGCAGGCACAAAAAGCTGCATTACCGGTCCCTTGGGTCTCCTCTCAGCACAACGAGCGAGGTCCCTCGAATCCAGCGACTCTGTCCAAGTGACCCCCACAGTCCAGTGACTCTTCAGTCCAAGTTTGGTGGAGGTAAGTCCTTGCCTCACCTCGCTGGGCTGCATTGCTGGGAACCGCGACTTTGCAGCTACTCCGGCCCCTGTGCACTTCCGGCGGAAATCCTTTGTGCACAGCCAAGCCTGGGTCCACGGCACTCTAACCTGCATTGCACGACTTTCTAAGTTGGTCTCCGGCGACGTGGGACTCCTTTGTGCAACTTCGGCGAGCACTGTTTCACGCATCCTCGTAGTGCCTGTTTCTGGCACTTCTCCAGGAGCTACCGGCTTCAGAGAGGGCTCCTTGTCTTGCTCGACGTCCCCTCTCTCTGCTGGTCCAATTTGCGACCTCCTGGTCCCTCCTGGGCCTCAGCAGCGTCCAAAAACGCTAACCGCACGATTTGCAGCTAGCAAGGCTTGTTGACGTTCTTTCGGCGGGAAAGCACTTCTGCACGACTCTCCACGGCGAGAGGGATCCGTCCACCAAAGGGGAAGTCTCTAGCCCTTTTCGTTCCTGCAGAAACCTCAGCTTCTTCTGACCAGTAGAAGCTTCTTTGCACCCGCAGCTGGCATTTCCTGGGCATTTGCCCATCTCCGACTTGCTTGTGACTTTTGGACTTGGTCCCCTTGTTCCACAGGTACCCTAGATTGGAAATCCACAGTTGTTGCATTGTTGGTTTGTGTCTTTCCTGCATTATTCCTCTAACACGACTTCTTTGTCCTTAGGGGAACTTTAGTGCACTTTGCACTCACTTTTCAGGGTCTTGGGGAGGGTTATTTTTCTAACTCTCACTATTTTCTAATAGTCCCAGCGACCCTCTACAAGGTCACATAGGTTTGGGGTCCATTCGTGGTTCGCATTCCACTTTTGGAGTATATGGTTTGTGTTGCCCCTATCCCTATGTTTCCCCATTGCATCCTATTGTAACTATACATTGTTTGCACTGTTTTCTAAGACTATACTGCATATTTTTGCTATTGTGTATATATATCTTGTGTATATTTCCTATCCTCTCACTGAGGGTACACTCTAAGATACTTTGGCATATTGTCATAAAAATAAAGTACCTTTATTTTTAGTATAACTGTGTATTGTGTATTCTTATGATATTGTGCATATGACACTAGGTGGTACTGTAGTAGCTTCACACGTCTCCTAGTTCAGCCTAAGCTGCTCTGCTAAGCTACCATTATCTATCAGCCTAAGCTGCTAGACACCCTATACACTAATAAGGGATAACTGGGCCTGGTGCAAGGTGCAAGTACCCCTTGGTACTCACTACAAGCCAGTCCAGCCTCCTACATTGGTTGTGCAGTGGTGGGATAAGTGCTTTGAGACTACTTACCACTCTTGTCATTGTACTTTTCATAAGAGAAAAATATACAAAACAAGGTCAGTGTATATACACATAGCCAAAAAGTTTTGCATTTCCTCTTTTCACTCTTTTCTAAGTGCTGAAAAGTACTTCTAACTTTCTAAAAAGTTCTAAAAAGTTTAAAAAGTTTTTTTCTCTGTCTTTCTAAAAGCTCTGACAAACTTTGTATCTTTTACTATCACTTTAACTCTCTCTAAAAATGTCTGGCACAGGCCAAAATGTTGATCTGTCCAAACTTGCATATGATCACCTTAGCTGGAAAGGAGCAAGGAGTCTCTGCATAGAGAGAGGTTTGAGTGTAGGGAAGAATCCTTCCTTAGAACTGTTAATTAACATGCTTAGAGTACAGGATAAGGCCATAAGTGCCCAATCTGTTGAAAAAGTAGCTAATGGTTCTCAATCTGATCCAGGGACTCCCCCAGGAAAAGATTCAGGAAAGAAACTTCCTAGCCTGCCCATTACTAGACAGTCTAGCATAGTTGGTAATGATGATGAGCCACACCATATAAATAGTGTTGTCTCACATCATAGCAAAAGCATTTATTCTCACCATACTGGTAGTGATGTTTCTGTTAACCAAGCTGTTAGGGTGGCTTCTGTAAGGGACAGGTCTCCTTCTGTCCATTCTCACCATACTTCTGTTTCAAGGCATGTCCCTCCCACCCACCCTGATGACAGATTGTTAGAAAGGGAGCTCAATAGATTGAGAGTGGAACAAACCAGACTGAAGCTCAAGAAGCAACAGCTGGATTTGGATAGACAGTCTTTAGAATTAGAGAAGGAAAGACAGAAGTTGGGTTTAGATACCCATGGTGGCAGCAGCAGTATTCCCCATAGTCATCCTGCAAAAGAGCATGATTCCAGGAATCTGCATAAGATAGTTCCCCCTTATAAGGAGGGGGATGACATTAACAAGTGGTTTGCTGCACTTGAGAGGGCCTGTGTTGTACAGGATGTCCCTCAAAGGCAGTGGGCTGCTATCCTATGGCTATCATTTAGTGGAAAAGGTAGGGATAGGCTCCTTACTGTGAAAGAAAGTGATGCCAATAATTTTACAGTTCTTAAGAATGCACTCCTGGATGGTTATGGCTTAACCACTGAACAATACAGGATAAAGTTCAGAGAGACCAAAAAGGAGTCTTCACAAGACTGGGTTGATTTCATTGACCATTCAGTGAAGGCCTTGGAGGGGTGGTTACATGGCAGTAAAGTTACTGATTATGAAAGCCTGTATAACACAATCCTGAGAGAGCATATACTTAATAATTGTGTGTCTGATTTGTTGCACCAGTACCTGGTAGACTCTGATCTGACCTCTCCCCAAGAATTGGGAAAGAAGGCAGACAAATGGGTCAGAACAAGGGTGAACAGAAAAGTTCATACAGGGGGTGACAAAGATGGCAATAAGAAGAAAGATGGTGAAAAATCTCAAGATAAGCATGGGGATAAGGGTAAAACCAAAGATCCCACTTCAAATCTTAAACACTCTTCAGAGGGTGGGGATACAACTAATTCTTCCTCTTCTTCTCAACCTGCATACATTAAAAAGCCTTGGTGCTTTGTGTGTAAAAACAGAGGCCATAGGCCAGGGGATAAGTCCTGTCCAGGTAAACCCCCTGAGCCTACCACCACTAATACATCAAGCTCTAGTGCCCCTAGCAGTAGTGGTACTAGTGGTGGGACTGCTGGCAACAGTCAAGTTAAGGGTGTAGTTGGGTTCACTTTTGGGTCCATAGTAGAAACTGGGGTAGTCACTCCCAAGACAGTTTCTGTCACACCTAGTGGCATTGGCCTTGCCACACTGGCTGCTTGTCCCCTTACAATGGATAAGTACAGGCAGACAGTTTCAATAAATGGTGTTGAGGCCTTGGCCTACAGGGACACAGGTGCCAGTATCACTTTGGTGACTGAAAACCTAGTGCACCCTGATCAACACATCATTGGACAACAGTATAAGATTATTGATGTCCATAACTCCACTAAGTTTCTTCCCTTAGCTATAATTCAGTTTAGTTGGGGTGGAGTCACTGGCCCTAAGCAGGTGGTGGTATCACCTAGCTTACCTGTAGATTGTCTCTTAGGTAATGACCTAGAGGCCTCAGGTTGGGCTGATGTAGAGTTTTATGCCCATGCAGCCATGCTGGGCATCCCAGAGGAATTGTTCCCTCTCATTTCTACTGAAATGAAAAAGCAAAGGAGAGAAGGCCTGAAAACTCAGGGTCCCTCTCCATCAACAGGTAAAAAGGGTATCACAGTATCCCCTAACCACCCTACCATTCAGGATAGCATTCCTGTGGTGAGAGAAACCTCTCCTGGGGTGGCACCTGTTCCAAGGGAATCATCAGCTGGCAAAGCTGGACTCCCTGAGGTGGAAGTACCTCTCTGTGGGATAACTAACATTGGTGAGAAAAAGAGCACCATTTTAGTTAACATGGAGCATCCCTCCAACCCTCCCAGAGAAACTTTAGTGCAGAAACCCTGCACTGCCTCACAACACTTAGGACAGCATCCCTGCCCTAGTGTGGAGCTCATAGGACAGCATCCCTGCCCTGCTCCAACTCAAGAGAAACAGCATCCCTGTTCTCTCTTCCAGCCATATGGACAAAGTTTTTGCCCAGCTATGGCTTTTCTGAGACAGCATCCCTGTCTGGCATTTCCATCATTACAAATAGGTTCAGTGGACAATTCCCACTGCTCTAAACTAAAACTTACTGATAGAAACTCTGAAAATACATCTTCACATTGTTGCTTAGCTAAAAAACTTCAAACAGGGTGGTTTACATCCCCACAGGGAAGTAACCATATAGTGGATGATAAAGGGAGTAACCAGTCTATTGCAGAGCTACTCTCTACTTATCACCACTTAGACAATAAAGTCTCAACTGGCCAAGGTTAGCCTTATTGTCCTTCGTTTGGGGGGGGTTGTGTGAGAAAGTAGCCTCTTTCTAGCCTTGTTACCCCCACTTTAGGCCTGTTTGTGAGTGTATGTCAGGGTGTTTTCACTGTCTCACTGGGATCCTGCCAGCCAGGGCCCAGTGCTCATAGTGAAAACCCTATGTTTTCAGTGTGTTTGTTATGTGTCACTGGGACCCTGCTAGTCAGGACCCCAGTGCTCATAAGTTTGTGGCCTATATGTATGTGTTCCCTGTGTGGTGCCTAACTGTCTCACTGAGGCTCTGCTAACCAGAACCTCAGTGGTTATGCTCTCTCATTTCTTTCCAAATTGTCACTAACAGGCTAGTGACCATTTTTACCAATTTACATTGGCTTACTGGAACACCCTTATAATTCCCTAGTATATGGTACTGAGGTACCCAGGGTATTGGGGTTCCAGGAGATCCCTATGGGCTGCAGCATTTCTTTTGCCACCCATAGGGAGCTCTGACAATTCTTACACAGGCCTGCCACTGCAGCCTGACTGAAATAACGTCCACGTTATTTCACAGCCATTTTACACTGCACTTAAGTAACTTATAAGTCACCTATATGTCTAACCTTTACCTGGTAAAGGTTAGGTGCAAAGTTACTTAGTGTGAGGGCACCCTGGCACTAGCCAAGGTGCCCCCACATTGTTCAGAGCCAATTCCCTGAACTTTGTGAGTGCGGGGACACCATTACACGCGTGCACTACATATAGGTCACTACCTATATGTAGCTTCACAATGGTAACTCCGAATATGGCCATGTAACATGTCTATGATCATGGAATTGCCCTCTCTATGCCATCCTGGCATAGTTGGCACAATCCCATGATCCCAGTGGTCTGTAGCACAGACCCTGGTACTGCCAAACTGCCCTTCCTGGGGTTTCACTGCAGCTGCTGCTGCTGCCAACCCCTCAGACAGGCATCTGCCCTCCTGGGGTCCAGCCAGGCCTGGCCCAGGATGGCAGAACAAAGGACTTCCTCTGAGAGAGGGTGTTACACCCTCTCCCTTTGGAAAATGGTGTGAAGGCAGGGGAGGAGTAGCCTCCCCCAGCCTCTGGAAATGCTTTGTTGGGCACAGAGGTGCCCAATTCTGCATAAGCCAGTCTACACCGGTTCAGGGGACCCCTTAGCCCTGCTCTGGCGCGAAACTGGACAAAGGAAAGGGGAGTGACCACTCCCCTGACCTGCACCTCCCCTGGGAGGTGTCCAGAGCTCCTCCAGTGTGCTCCAGACCTCTGCCATCTTGGAAACAGAGGTGCTGCTGGCACACTGGACTGCTCTGAGTGGCCAGTGCCACCAGGTGACGTCAGAGACTCCTTCTGATAGGCTCCTTCAGGTGTTAGTAGCCTATCCTCTCTCCTAAGTAGCCAAACCCTCTTTTCTGGCTATTTAGGGTCTCTGTCTCTGGGGAAACTTTAGATAACGAATGCATGAGCTCAGCCGAGTTCCTCTGCATCTCTCTCTTCACCTTCTGATAAGGAATCGACTGCTGACCGCGCTGGAAGCCTGCAAACCTGCAACATAGTAGCAAAGACGACTACTGCAACTCTGTAACGCTGATCCTGCCGCCTTCTCGACTGTTTTCCTGCTTGTGCATGCTGTGGGGGTAGTCTGCTCTCCTCTCTGCACCAGAAGCTCCGAAGAAATCTCCCGTGGGTCGACGGAATCTTCCCCCTGCAACCGCAGGCACAAAAAGCTGCATTACCGGTCCCTTGGGTCTCCTCTCAGCACAACGAGCGAGGTCCCTCGAATCCAGCGACTCTGTCCAAGTGACCCCCACAGTCCAGTGACTCTTCAGTCCAAGTTTGGTGGAGGTAAGTCCTTGCCTCACCTCGCTGGGCTGCATTGCTGGGAACCGCGACTTTGCAGCTACTCCGGCCCCTGTGCACTTCCGGCGGAAATCCTTTGTGCACAGCCAAGCCTGGGTCCACGGCACTCTAACCTGCATTGCACGACTTTCTAAGTTGGTCTCCGGCGACGTGGGACTCCTTTGTGCAACTTCGGCGAGCACTGTTTCACGCATCCTCGTAGTGCCTGTTTCTGACACTTCTCCAGGAGCTACCGGCTTCAGAGAGGGCTCCTTGTCTTGCTCGACGTCCCCTCTCTCTGCTGGTCCAATTTGCGACCTCCTGGTCCCTCCTGGGCCTCAGCAGCGTCCAAAAACGCTAACCGCACGATTTGCAGCTAGCAAGGCTTGTTGACGTTCTTTCGGCGGGAAAGCACTTCTGCACGACTCTCCACGGCGAGAGGGATCCGTCCACCAAAGGGGAAGTCTCTAGCCCTTTTCGTTCCTGCAGAAACCTCAGCTTCTTCTGACCAGTAGAAGCTTCTTTGCACCCGCAGCTGGCATTTCCTGGGCATTTGCCCATCTCCGACTTGCTTGTGACTTTTGGACTTGGTCCCCTTGTTCCACAGGTACCCTAGATTGGAAATCCACAGTTGTTGCATTGTTGGTTTGTGTCTTTCCTGCATTATTCCTCTAACACGACTTCTTTGTCCTTAGGGGAACTTTAGTGCACTTTGCACTCACTTTTCAGGGTCTTGGGGAGGGTTATTTTTCTAACTCTCACTATTTTCTAATAGTCCCAGCGACCCTCTACAAGGTCACATAGGTTTGGGGTCCATTCGTGGTTCGCATTCCACTTTTGGAGTATATGGTTTGTGTTGCCCCTATCCCTATGTTTCCCCATTGCATCCTATTGTAACTATACATTGTTTGCACTGTTTTCTAAGACTATACTGCATATTTTTGCTATTGTGTATATATATCTTGTGTATATTTCCTATCCTCTCACTGAGGGTACACTCTAAGATACTTTGGCATATTGTCATAAAAATAAAGTACCTTTATTTTTAGTATAACTGTGTATTGTGTATTCTTATGATATTGTGCATATGACACTAGGTGGTACTGTAGTAGCTTCACACGTCTCCTAGTTCAGCCTAAGCTGCTCTGCTAAGCTACCATTATCTATCAGCCTAAGCTGCTAGACACCCTATACACTAATAAGGGATAACTGGGCCTGGTGCAAGGTGCAAGTACCCCTTGGTACTCACTACAAGCCAGTCCAGCCTCCTACATTGGTTGTGCAGTGGTGGGATAAGTGCTTTGAGACTACTTACCACTCTTGTCATTGTACTTTTCATAAGAGAAAAATATACAAAACAAGGTCAGTGTATATACACATAGCCAAAAAGTTTTGCATTTCCTCTTTTCACTCTTTTCTAAGTGCTGAAAAGTACTTCTAACTTTCTAAAAAGTTCTAAAAAGTTTAAAAAGTTTTTTTCTCTGTCTTTCTAAAAGCTCTGACAAACTTTGTATCTTTTACTATCACTTTAACTCTCTCTAAAAATGTCTGGCACAGGCCAAAATGTTGATCTGTCCAAACTTGCATATGATCACCTTAGCTGGAAAGGAGCAAGGAGTCTCTGCATAGAGAGAGGTTTGAGTGTAGGGAAGAATCCTTCCTTAGAACTGTTAATTAACATGCTTAGAGTACAGGATAAGGCCATAAGTGCCCAATCTGTTGAAAAAGTAGCTAATGGTTCTCAATCTGATCCAGGGACTCCCCCAGGAAAAGATTCAGGAAAGAAACTTCCTAGCCTGCCCATTACTAGACAGTCTAGCATAGTTGGTAATGATGATGAGCCACACCATATAAATAGTGTTGTCTCACATCATAGCAAAAGCATTTATTCTCACCATACTGGTAGTGATGTTTCTGTTAACCAAGCTGTTAGGGTGGCTTCTGTAAGGGACAGGTCTCCTTCTGTCCATTCTCACCATACTTCTGTTTCAAGGCATGTCCCTCCCACCCACCCTGATGACAGATTGTTAGAAAGGGAGCTCAATAGATTGAGAGTGGAACAAACCAGACTGAAGCTCAAGAAGCAACAGCTGGATTTGGATAGACAGTCTTTAGAATTAGAGAAGGAAAGACAGAAGTTGGGTTTAGATACCCATGGTGGCAGCAGCAGTATTCCCCATAGTCATCCTGCAAAAGAGCATGATTCCAGGAATCTGCATAAGATAGTTCCCCCTTATAAGGAGGGGGATGACATTAACAAGTGGTTTGCTGCACTTGAGAGGGCCTGTGTTGTACAGGATGTCCCTCAAAGGCAGTGGGCTGCTATCCTATGGCTATCATTTAGTGGAAAAGGTAGGGATAGGCTCCTTACTGTGAAAGAAAGTGATGCCAATAATTTTACAGTTCTTAAGAATGCACTCCTGGATGGTTATGGCTTAACCACTGAACAATACAGGATAAAGTTCAGAGAGACCAAAAAGGAGTCTTCACAAGACTGGGTTGATTTCATTGACCATTCAGTGAAGGCCTTGGAGGGGTGGTTACATGGCAGTAAAGTTACTGATTATGAAAGCCTGTATAACACAATCCTGAGAGAGCATATACTTAATAATTGTGTGTCTGATTTGTTGCACCAGTACCTGGTAGACTCTGATCTGACCTCTCCCCAAGAATTGGGAAAGAAGGCAGACAAATGGGTCAGAACAAGGGTGAACAGAAAAGTTCATACAGGGGGTGACAAAGATGGCAATAAGAAGAAAGATGGTGAAAAATCTCAAGATAAGCATGGGGATAAGGGTAAAACCAAAGATCCCACTTCAAATCTTAAACACTCTTCAGAGGGTGGGGATACAACTAATTCTTCCTCTTCTTCTCAACCTGCATACATTAAAAAGCCTTGGTGCTTTGTGTGTAAAAACAGAGGCCATAGGCCAGGGGATAAGTCCTGTCCAGGTAAACCCCCTGAGCCTACCACCACTAATACATCAAGCTCTAGTGCCCCTAGCAGTAGTGGTACTAGTGGTGGGACTGCTGGCAACAGTCAAGTTAAGGGTGTAGTTGGGTTCACTTGTGGGTCCATAGTAGAAACTGGGGTAGTCACTCCCAAGACAGTTTCTGTCACACCTAGTGGCATTGGCCTTGCCACACTGGCTGCTTGTCCCCTTACAATGGATAAGTACAGGCAGACAGTTTCAATAAATGGTATTGAGGCCTTGGCCTACAGGGACACAGGTGCCAGTATCACTTTGGTGACTGAAAACCTAGTGCACCCTGATCAACACATCATTGGACAACAGTATAAGATTATTGATGTCCATAACTCCACTAAGTTTCTTCCCTTAGCTATAATTCAGTTTAGTTCGGGTGGAGTCACTGGCCCTAAGCAGGTGGTGGTATCACCTAGCTTACCTGTAGATTGTCTCTTAGGTAATGACCTAGAGGCCTCAGGTTGGGCTGATGTAGAGTTTTATGCCCATGCAGCCATGCTGGGCATCCCAGAGGAATTGTTCCCTCTCATTTCTACTGAAATGAAAAAGCAAAGGAGAGAAGGCCTGAAAACTCAGGATCCCTCTCCATCAACAGGTAAAAAGGGTATCACAGTATCCCCTAACCACCCTACCATTCAGGATAGCATTCCTGTGGTGGGAGAAACCTCTCCTGGGGTGGCACCTGTTCCAAGGGAATCATCAGCTGGCAAAGCTGGACTCCCTGAGGTGGAAGTACCTCTCTGTGGGATAACTAACATTGGTGAGAAAAAGAGCACCATTTTAGTTAACATGGAGCATCCCTCCAACCCTCCCAGAGAAACTTTAGTGCAGAAACCCTGCACTGCCTCACAACACTTAGGACAGCATCCCTGCCCTAGTGTGGAGCTCATAGGACAGCATCCCTGCCCTGCTCCAACTCAAGAGAAACAGCATCCCTGTTCTCTCTTCCAGCCATATGGACAAAGTTTTTGCCCAGCTATGGCTTTTCTGAGACAGCATCCCTGTCTGGCATTTCCATCATTACAAATAGGTTCAGTGGACAATTCCCACTGCTCTAAACTAAAACTTACTGATAGAAACTCTGAAAATACATCTTCACATTGTTGCTTAGCTAAAAAACTTCAAACAGGGTGGTTTACATCCCCACAGGGAAGTAACCATATAGTGGATGATAAAGGGAGTAACCAGTCTATTGCAGAGCTACTCTCTACTTATCACCACTTAGACAATAAAGTCTCAACTGGCCAAGGTTAGCCTTATTGTCCTTCGTTTGGGGGGGGTTGTGTGAGAAAGTAGCCTCTTTCTAGCCTTGTTACCCCCACTTTAGGCCTGTTTGTGAGTGTATGTCAGGGTGTTTTCACTGTCTCACTGGGATCCTGCCAGCCAGGGCCCAGTGCTCATAGTGAAAACCCTATGTTTTCAGTGTGTTTGTTATGTGTCACTGGGACCCTGCTAGTCAGGACCCCAGTGCTCATAAGTTTGTGGCCTATATGTATGTGTTCCCTGTGTGGTGCCTAACTGTCTCACTGAGGCTCTGCTAACCAGAACCTCAGTGGTTATGCTCTCTCATTTCTTTCCAAATTGTCACTAACAGGCTAGTGACCATTTTTACCAATTTACATTGGCTTACTGGAACACCCTTATAATTCCCTAGTATATGGTACTGAGGTACCCAGGGTATTGGGGTTCCAGGAGATCCCTATGGGCTGCAGCATTTCTTTTGCCACCCATAGGGAGCTCTGACAATTCTTACACAGGCCTGCCACTGCAGCCTGAGTGAAATAACGTCCACGTTATTTCACAGCCATTTTACACTGCACTTAAGTAACTTATAAGTCACCTATATGTCTAACCTTTACCTGGTAAAGGTTAGGTGCAAAGTTACTTAGTGTGAGGGCACCCTGGCACTAGCCAAGGTGCCCCCACATTGTTCAGAGCCAATTCCCTGAACTTTGTGAGTGCGGGGACACCATTACACGCGTGCACTACATATAGGTCACTACCTATATGTAGCTTCACAATGGTAACTCCGAATATGGCCATGTAGCATGTCTATGATCATGGAATTGCCCCCTCTATGCCATCCTGGCATAGTTGGCACAATCCCATGATCCCAGTGGTCTGTAGCACAGACCCTGGTACTGCCAAACTGCCCTTCCTGGGGTTTCACTGCAGCTGCTGCTGCTGCCAACCCCTCAGACAGGCATCTGCCCTCCTGGGGTCCAGCCAGGCCTGGCCCAGGATGGCAGAACAAAGGACTTCCTCTGAGAGAGGGTGTTACACCCTCTCCCTTTGGAAAATGGTGTGAAGGCAGGGGAGGAGTAGCCTCCCCCAGCCTCTGGAAATGCTTTGTTGGGCACAGAGGTGCCCAATTCTGCATAAGCCAGTCTACACCGGTTCAGGGGACCCCTTAGCCCTGCTCTGGCGCGAAACTGGACAAAGGAAAGGGGAGTGACCACTCCCCTGACCTGCACCTCCCCTGGGAGGTGTCCAGAGCTCCTCCAGTGTGCTCCAGACCTCTGCCATCTTGGAAACAGAGGTGCTGCTGGCACACTGGACTGCTCTGAGTGGCCAGTGCCACCAGGTGACGTCAGAGACTCCTTCTGATAGGCTCCTTCAGGTGTTAGTAGCCTATCCTCTCTCCTAAGTAGCCAAACCCTCTTTTCTGGCTATTTAGGGTCTCTGTCTCTGGGGAAACTTTAGATAACGAATGCATGAGCTCAGCCGAGTTCCTCTGCATCTCTCTCTTCACCTTCTGATAAGGAATCGACTGCTGACCACGCTGGAAGCCTGCAAACCTGCAACATAGTAGCAAAGACGACTACTGCAACTCTGTAACGCTGATCCTGCCGCCTTCTCGACTGTTTTCCTGCTTGTGCATGCTGTGGGGGTAGTCTGCCTCCTCTCTGCACCAGAAGCTCCGAAGAAATCTCCCGTGGGTCGACGGAATCTTCCCCCTGCAACCGCAGGCACAAAAAGCTGCATTACCGGTCCCTTGGGTCTCCTCTCAGCACGACGAGCGAGGTCCCTCGAATCCAGCGACTCTGTCCAAGTGACCCCCACAGTCCAGTGACTCTTCAGTCCAAGTTTGGTGGAGGTAAGTCCTTGCCTCACCTCGCTGGGCTGCATTTCAGGGAACCGCGACTTTGCAGCTACTCCGGCCCCTGTGCACTTCCGGCGGAAATCCTTTGTGCACAGCCAAGCCTGGGTCCACGGCACTCTAACCTGCATTGCACGATTTTCTAAGTTGGTCTCCGGCGACGTGGGACTCCTTTGTGCAACTTCAGCGAGCACCGTTTCACGCATCCTCGTAGTGCCTGTTTCTGGCACTTCTCCAGGAGCTACCGGCTTCAGAGAGGGCTCCTTGTCTTGCTCGACGTCCCCTCTCTCTGCTGGTCCAATTTGCGACCTCCTGGTCCCTCCTGGGCCTCAGCAGCGTCCAAAAACGTGAACCGCACAATTTGCAGCTAGCAAGGCTTGATGGCAATCTTTCGGCGGGAAAACACTTCTGCACGACTCTCCACGGCGAGAGGGATCCGTCCACCAAAGGAGAAGTCTCTAGCCCTTTTCGTTCCTGCAGAAACCTCAGCTTCTTCTGACCAGTAGAAGCTTCTTTGCACCCGCAGCTGGCATTTCCTGGGCATTTGCCCATCTCCGACTTGCTTGTGACTTTTGGACTTGGTCCCCTTATTCCACAGGTACCCTAGATTGGAAATCCACAGTTGTTGCATTGTTGGTTTGTGTCTTTCCTGCATTATTCCTCTAACACGACTTCTTTGTCCTTAGGGGAACTTTAGTGCACTTTGCACTCACTTTTCAGGGTCTTGGGGAGGGTTATTTTTCTAACTCTCACTATTTTCTAATAGTCCCAGCGACCCTCTACAAGGTCACATAGGTTTGGGGTCCATTCGTGGTTCGCATTCCACTTTTGGAGTATATGGTTTGTGTTGCCCCTATCCCTATGTTTCCCCATTGCATCCTATTGTAACTATACATTGTTTGCACTGTTTTCTAAGACTATACTGCATATTTTTGCTATTGTGTATATATATCTTGTGTATATTTCCTATCCTCTCACTGAGGGTACACTCTAAGATACTTTGGCATATTGTCATAAAAATAAAGTACCTTTATTTTTAGTATAACTGTGTATTGTGTTCTCTTATGATATTGTGCATATGACACTAGGTGGTACTGTAGTAGCTTCACACGTCTCCTAGTTCAGCCTAAGCTGCTCTGCTAAGCTACCATTATCTATCAGCCTAAGCTGCTAGACACCCTATACACTAATAAGGGATAACTGGGCCTGGTGCAAGGTGCAAGTACCCCTTGGTACTCACTACAAGCCAGGCCAGCCTCCTACATTGGTTGTGCAGTGGTGGGATAAGTGCTTTGAGACTACTTACCACTCTTGTCATTGTACTTTTCATAAGAGAAAAATATACAAAACAAGGTCAGTGTATATACACATAGCCAAAAAGTTTTGCATTTCCTCTTTTCACTCTTTTCTAAGTGCTGAAAAGTACTTCTAACTTTCTAAAAAGTTCTAAAAAGTTTTAAAAGTTTTTTTCTCTGTCTTTCTAAAAGCTCTGACAAACTTTTTATCTTTTACTATCACTTTAACTCTCTCTAAAAATGTCTGGCACAGGCCAAAATGTTGATCTGTCCAAACTTGCATATGATCACCTTAGCTGGAAAGGAGCAAGGAGTCTCTGCATAGAGAGAGGTTTGAGTGTAGGGAAGAATCCTTCCTTAGAACTGTTAATTAACATGCTTAGAGTACAGGATAAGGCCATAAGTGCCCAATCTGTTGAAAAAGTAGCTAATGGTTCTCAATCTGATCCAGGGACTCCCCCAGGAAAAGATTCAGGAAAGAAACTTCCTAGCCTGCCCATTACTAGACAGTCTAGCATAGTTGGTAATGATGATGAGCCACACCATATAAATAGTGTTGTCTCACATCATAGCAAAAGCATTTATTCTCACCATACTGGTAGTGATGTTTCTGTTAACCAAGCTGTTAGGGTGGCTTCTGTAAGGGACAGGTCTCCTTCTGTCCATTCTCACCATACTTCTGTTTCAAGGCATGTCCCTCCCACCCACCCTGATGACAGATTGTTAGAAAGGGAGCTCAATAGATTGAGAGTGGAACAAACCAGACTGAAGCTCAAGAAGCAACAGCTGGATTTGGATAGACAGTCTTTAGAATTAGAGAAGGAAAGACAGAAGTTGGGTTTAGATACCCATGGTGGCAGCAGCAGTATTCCCCATAGTCATCCTGCAAAAGAGCATGATTCCAGGAATCTGCATAAGATAGTTCCCCCTTATAAGGAGGGGGATGACATTAACAAGTGGTTTGCTGCACTTGAGAGGGCCTGTGTTGTACAGGATGTCCCTCAAAGGCAGTGGGCTGCTATCCTATGGCTATCATTTAGTGGAAAAGGTAGGGATAGGCTCCTTACTGTGAAAGAAAGTGATGCCAATAATTTTACAGTTCTTAAGAATGCACTCCTGGATGGTTATGGCTTAACCACTGAACAATACAGGATAAAGTTCAGAGAGACCAAAAAGGAGTCTTCACAAGACTGGGTTGATTTCATTGACCATTCAGTGAAGGCCTTGGAGGGGTGGTTACATGGCAGTAAAGTTACTGATTATGAAAGCCTGTATAACACAATCCTGAGAGAGCATATACTTAATAATTGTGTGTCTGATTTGTTGCACCAGTACCTGGTAGACTCTGATCTGACCTCTCCGCAAGAATTGGGAAAGAAGGCAGACAAATGGGTCAGAACAAGGGTGAACAGAAAAGTTCATACAGGGGGTGACAAAGATGGCAATAAGAAGAAAGATGGTGAAAAATCTCAAGATAAGCATGGGGATAAGGGTAAAACCAAAGATCCCACTTCAAATCTTAAACACTCTTCAGAGGGTGGGGATACAACTAATTCTTCCTCTTCTTCTCAACCTGCATACATTAAAAAGCCTTGGTGCTTTGTGTGTAAAAACAGAGGCCATAGGCCAGGGGATAAGTCCTGTCCAGGTAAACCCCCTGAGCCTACCACCACTAATACATCAAGCTCTAGTGCCCCTAGCAGTAGTGGTACTAGTGGTGGGACTGCTGGCAACAGTCAAGTTAAGGGTGTAGTTGGGTTCACTTTTGGGTCCATAGTAGAAACTGGGGTAGTCACTCCCAAGACAGTTTCTGTCACACCTAGTGGCATTGGCCTTGCCACACTGGCTGCTTGTCCCCTTACAATGGATAAGTACAGGCAGACAGTTTCAATAAATGGTGTTGAGGCCTTGGCCTACAGGGACACAGGTGCCAGTATCACTTTGGTGACTGAAAACCTAGTGCACCCTGATCAACACATCATTGGACAACAGTATAAGATTATTGATGTCCATAACTCCACTAAGTTTCTTCCCTTAGCTATAATTCAGTTTAGTTGGGGTGGAGTCACTGGCCCTAAGCAGGTGGTGGTATCACCTAGCTTACCTGTAGATTGTCTCTTAGGTAATGACCTAGAGGCCTCAGGTTGGGCTGATGTAGAGTTTTATGCCCATGCAGCCATGCTGGGCATCCCAGAGGAATTGTTCCCTCTCATTTCTACTGAAATGAAAAAGCAAAGGAGAGAAGGCCTGAAAACTCAGGATCCCTCGCCATCAACAGGTAAAAAGGGTATCACAGTATCCCCTAACCACCCTACCATTCAGGATAGCATTCCTGTGGTGGGAGAAACCTCTCCTGGGGTGGCACCTGTTCCAAGGGAATCATCAGCTGGAAAAGCTGGACTCCCTGAGGTGGAAGTACCTCTCTGTGGGATAACTAACATTGGTGAGAAAAAGAGCACCATTTTAGTTAACATGGAGCATCCCTCCAACCCTCCCAGAGAAACTTTAGTGTAGAAACCCTGCACTGCCTCACAACACTTAGGACAGCATCCCTGCCCTAGTGTGGAGCTCATAGGACAGCATCCCTGCCCTGCTCCAACTCAAGAGAAACAGCATCCCTGTTCTCTCTTCCAGCCATATGGACAAAGTTTTTGCCCAGCTATGGCTTTTCTGAGACAGCATCCCTGTCTGGCATTTCCATCATTACAAATAGGTTCAGTGGACAATTCCCACTGCTCTAAACTAAAACTTACTGATAGAAACTCTGAAAATACATCTTCACATTGTTGCTTAGCTAAAAAACTTCAAACAGGGTGGTTTACATCCCCACAGGGAAGTAACCATATAGTGGATGATAAAGGGAGTAACCAGTCTATTGCAGAGCTACTCTCTACTTATCACCACTTAGACAATAAAGTCTCAACTGGCCAAGGTTAGCCTTATTGTCCTTCGTTTGGGGGGGGGGGTTGTGTGAGAAAGTAGCCTCTTTCTAGCCTTGTTACCCCCACTTTAGGCCTGTTTGTGAGTGTATGTCAGGGTGTTTTCACTGTCTCACTGGGATCCTGCCAGCCAGGGCCCAGTGCTCATAGTGAAAACCCTATGTTTTCAGTGTGTTTGTTATGTGTCACTGGGACCCTGCTAGTCAGGACCCCAGTGCTCATAAGTTTGTGGCCTATATGTATGTGTTCCCTGTGTGGTGCCTAACTGTCTCACTGAGGCTCTGCTAACCAAAACCTCAGTGGTTATGCTCTCTCATTTCTTTCCAAATTGTCACTAACAGGCTAGTGACCATTTTTACCAATTTACATTGTCTTACTGGAACACCCTTATAATTCCCTAGTATATGGTACTGAGGTACCCAGGGTATTGGGGTTCCAGGAGATCCCTATGGGCTGCAGCATTTCTTTTGCCACCCATAGGGAGCTCTGACAATTCTTACACAGGCCTGCCACTGCAGCCTGAGTGAAATAACGTCCACGTTATTTCACAGCCATTTTACACTGCACTTAAGTAACTTATAAGTCACCTATATGTCTAACCTTTACCTGGTAAAGGTTAGGTGCAAAGTTACTTAGTGTGAGGGCACCCTGGCACTAGCCAAGGTGCCCCCACATTGTTCAGAGCCAATTCCCTGAACTTTGTGAGTGCGGGGACACCATTACACGCGTGCACTACATATAGGTCACTACCTATATGTAGCTTCACAATGGTAACTCCGAATATGGCCATGTAACATGTCTATGATCATGGAATTGCCCCCTCTATGCCATCCTGGCATAGTTGGCACAATCCCATGATCCCAGTGGTCTGTAGCACAGACCCTGGTACTGCCAAACTGCCCTTCCTGGGGTTTCACTGCAGCTGCTGCTGCTGCCAACCCCTCAGACAGGCATCTGCCCTCCTGGGGTCCAGCCAGGCCTGGCCCAGGATGGCAGAACAAAGGACTTCCTCTGAGAGAGGGTGTTACACCCTCTCCCTTTGGAAAATGGTGTGAAGGCAGGGGAGGAGTAGCCTCCCCCAGCCTCTGGAAATGCTTTGTTGGGCACAGAGGTGCCCAATTCTGCATAAGCCAGTCTACACCGGTTCAGGGGACCCCTTAGACCTGCTCTGGCGCGAAACTGGACAAAGGAAAGGGGAGTGACCACTCCCCTGACCTGCACCTCCCCTGGGAGGTGTCCAGAGCTCCTCCAGTGTGCTCCAGACCTCTGCCATCTTGGAAACAGAGGTGTTGCTGGCACACTGGACTGCTCTGAGTGGCCAGTGCCACCAGGTGACGTCAGAGACTCCTTCTGATAGGCTCCTTCAGGTGTTAGTAGCCTATCCTCTCTCCTAAGTAGCCAAACCCTCTTTTCTGGCTATTTAGGGTCTCTGTCTCTGGGGAAACTTTAGATAACGAATGCATGAGCTCAGCCGAGTTCCTCTGCATCTCTCTCTTCACCTTCTGATAAGGAATCGACTGCTGACCGCGCTGGAAGCCTGCAAACCTGCAACATAGTAGCAAAGACGACTACTGCAACTCTGTAACGCTGATCCTGCCTCCTTCTCGACTGTTTTCCTGCTTGTGCATGCTGTGGGGGTAGTCTGCCTCCTCTCTGCACCAGAAGCTCCGAAGAAATCTCCCGTGGGTCGACGGAATCTTCCCCCTGCAACCGCAGGCACCAAAAAGCTGCATTACCGGTCCCTTGGGTCTCCTCTCAGCACGACGAGCGAGGTCCCTCGAATCCAGCGACTCTGTCCAAGTGACCCCCACAGTCCAGTGACTCTTCAGTCCAAGTTTGGTGGAGGTAAGTCCTTGCCTCACCTCGCTGGGCTGCATTGCTGGGAACCGCGACTTTGCAGCTACTCCGGCCCCTGTGCACTTCCGGCGGAAATCCTTTGTGCACAGCCAAGCCTGGGTCCACGGCACTCTAACCTGCATTGCACGACTTTCTAAGTTGGTCTCCGGCGACGTGGGACTCCTTTGTGCAACTTCGGCGAGCACCGTTTCACGCATCCTCGTAGTGCCTGTTTCTGGCACTTCTCCAGGAGCTACCGGCTTCAGAGAGGGCTCATTGTCTTGCTCGACGTCCCCTCTCTCTGCTGGTCCAATTTGCGACCTCCTGGTCCCTCCTGGGCCTCAGCAGCGTCCAAAAACGCTAACCGCACGATTTGCAGCTAGCAAGGCTTGTTGGCGTTCTTTCGGCGGGGAAACACTTCTGCACGACTCTCCACGGCGAGAGGGATCCGTCCACCAAAGGGGAAGTCTCTAGCCCTTTTCGTTCCTGCAGAAACCTCAGCTTCTTCTGACCAGTAGAAGCTTCTTTGCACCCGCAGCTGGCATTTCCTGGGCATTTGCCCATCTCCGACTTGCTTGTGACTTTTGGACTTGGTCCCCTTGTTCCACAGGTACCCTAGATTGGAAATCCACAGTTGTTGCATTGTTGGTTTGTGTCTTTCCTGCATTATTCCTCTAACACGACTTCTTTGTCCTTAGGGTAACTTTAGTGCACTTTGCACTCACTTTTCAGGGTCTTGGGGAGGGTTATTTTTCTAACTCTCACTATTTTCTAATAGTCCCAGCGACCCTCTACAAGGTCACATAGGTTTGGGGTCCATTCGTGGTTCGCATTCCACTTTTGGAGTATATGGTTTGTGTTGCCCCTATCCCTATGTTTCCCCATTGCATCCTATTGTAACTATACATTGTTTGCACTGTTTTCTAAGACTATACTGCATATTTTTGCTATTGTGTATATATATCTTGTGTATATTTCCTATCCTCTCACTGAGGGTACACTCTAAGATACTTTGGCATATTGTCATAAAAATAAAGTACCTTTATTTTTAGTATAACTGTGTATTGTGTTTTCTTATGATATTGTGCATATGACACTAGGTGGTACTGTAGTAGCTTCACACGTCTCCTAGTTCAGCCTAAGCTGCTCTGCTAAGCTACCATTATCTATCAACCTAAGCTGCTAGACACCCTATACACTAATAAGGGATAACTGGGCCTGGTGCAAGGTGCAAGTACCCCTTGGTACTCACTACAAGCCAGTCCAGCCTCCTACAAAGAGTTACCAAAGAAGATGATGTCAGTTTTGCCATAACTTAAACGCAAGAAGCTAATGTCCACCCAAGAAGCAATGCAACACATGCACTCCTTGAATTGGTCATAGAGAAAGGTATGGTTACCTTTTAGATGGACAATCAGCGGAGCATCATCAGAATAAACATACAATCTGGTGCTGAAGGAGAAAATCAAGGCTGCCAGAGAGGCCACATAAATATTAAAAAGAATAATGCTCACAGCTGAGCGTTTAAGCACACCTTAGCTGACATTCTTAAAATCTGATCTAAGAGTAGGAAATGAAACAACTTGTGAAGGAGCCGACAGGATGAAAGTCAGCCTCTACAGTGCTAGATCGCTCACTCTAATCTTTGACATTTTATTGTTCAGGATGGAGTGACAGCCCATATCAAAGCCTACTGAAAGGTACAAGAGAACCAAGGCAACTTGAGCGTTAAGTAGCACACAGATGTCCTTCGCTGCTGAGTCAAGAACAGATTCAGTGGGAGTACGATGGTCTAAAATGAGACTAGGCAGGATCCAGAATATTATAGTTTTCACTAGAGGCCTTCAGCTGAAAGGTACCTACACTTTATTGGTTGAGGTGACAAATAGATATGCCTACAATTAACCAGAATGGCAGGGTCAACCAATGTTTTTTTCAATAGAAAAACAATGGGTTCTTCCTTCCAGAGGATGGGGGCATGCCAGTATATAATGTTATAAAATACCAATGTGTTCACAACCTTTTGACCTCTACTTTATCATTAGTGGAATTAGTTGAACCCATTGACATCCACTGAATCAATACTGTAATCCGGGAACCCCTAACTGAGTAATTACTGAAAGCGGGGGACTCAAGCTTATACATTGTTGATGATTTTAGCTGCAAAACAATACACAAAAATACAGAAACAAGCATTCATCAAACACATACACAAATGATAACACAGTTTATTTAATTTTAGAACAAATAAAATTAAAAAAGTAAAGAATTTAAATTTATTAGGAAGGTTGGAGCTTTTCTAAATTCAGTTGAAGCCACGAAACGTAATAGTATATTCTGTTTGATTCACCTACATTGCTCCCACAAATCAATTTGAGGATACTAATTTATTTTTTAGCCTCCAATTACAAACCCCTTGACATTTATAGTACATTTCAAAATTTTCAATTATACATTTAGCCACTTTATTTATAAACACTGTGGTAATTTGCTAACATTATATAATTTTCTAAGCAGTCACAGACCCTCTAAGGAGGCTTCATGGATCCCCAGGGCTCTCCAGACCACAGGTTGGGAACCACTGTATTATACAACATAATATACAATTCTGCAAGTACTGGAGCAAAAATGGACCAATAAGACTTGCATATTTTGTTTGATCATGGGCCCAGGGGAGAGCCATACGGACTTGTGACACATATATTAGAAATGTGGACTGAAACAGGAAGAAAGGACAGCACAAGATCATGAGGAACACGAGTAGTGTTGGAGACAGGATAACAGACCAGGTGGTAGGATGGAAAATCTGTAAAATGTTGATGATTTTCTCGTTAAAAAAAATCAGATAGGCGACATGGGGTGGAACTGAAGGGATGATGGCAGAGGAAGTGGCCTGCCGATAGGCAATGTCATTCAAGATTTTAAACATTTTTCTTCGCTCAATTCATATTCCTGACAAATAGTACAAGGCCTTGCTGAACCTGATTAGTTTTCTCTACTTTCCTAATTCAATCAGATGCAATGCGTTGGCCTCATTATCATCAGAGTCCCTCCAAAGCCCACTAAAACCCTGTAGACATAAAAACATAGGGCAGGCAGGTAGACTGGAGAAAAAGGGCAGATATGTCTTTACCTGTGAGGTTGGAGTGGCCTTTTGGAAGGTTTTGCTCTGAGAACTTTTGCATGTCATAACAGTTCTTTGAGCAATGTTCTATGTGTGCATGATTGAAATTTTTGGAGGTAAAGGGGGGAGGGTATTGCTACGCAATACATTTTAATTTTAGAGCTTGAATTCTTGTTGAATTCTTGTAAAATAATTAGTCTTTGGCCAAGATAATTAGCCAAAACATAATAGAATTCAATGAAAATCATTGCAAAGTCACCACTTTGTTCTGTTTGTATCTGTGTGCAAGCGTACCTGAGCACAATTGCACACGTGTGAAGGGTTGTGACTGACACGGACCTCATGTGAACCTCATTAATTTGAAATGACTAACATATTTTAAGGCACTGTTACAGACATACAGACCCCAAGTTGATGGATTCTGGCAAACGGATGGACTTCCTGGTAGACCTGCGAGAAAACCTTTGACCACCTTCAATGTATTTTATTGCTTTTTTGGCATCTCGGACCCATGCATCTCTTTCCTCCAAATGGGATGCTTGGAAATAGTGATCCTGCTGCTTTGCAGTGCTGAGTTTGAACACAAACTGAAAAATATGAAAAGTACAAAAATCAACCATATGGCCTTGAACTGCAAAATTCGAATATTAGTAACAGATTGAAAATAAAGTCTGATACTAGTGCATAAAACTGGGGGTAGAAAGGTCTTAATGTTTCATAACAGTGTGCCTCAGTTTCCGGAAAAGTAACAAATTTGTTCGTTTTGTTGTGAAACCTTCGCCTGTCTAGTTACTAGCTTTTGCAGAACTGAAGAAATAAAAGAGAAATTAAACAAAAGCATGTATAGTAACAAAGAGAATTAGTTCAAAGGAGAAAAGGAGTGTATAAGACCATAGATAGCAGCTTCTGTTGAACCTGTACAGAAAGTATGTCAGTTCGTCACAAATACAATACATGACTGCATTCATATTTGAACATTAGTGTAATACTAAGATCTTGGTCAATACGTAAATAGACAGAGTATTGCAGGAGACGGATCAAGATGCTAAAAGCTGAAAATAGCACTTCTGTTGTTCTATAGATGGAGTAGCTTTATATAAAATGAAATTGCCATCACAGGCAAAGCATGCGCTCTTCAATATCAATCTTACCATGCCCAATTCATACAGTGAAGGAGAGAAACCTAACTGGAGGTGTTTTTGTGGCAAGATGCTGGGCTAAATTCTCCTCACCGCCGTCTGCCAGCATGGAACCGACCAGTGCTTAACCTTAGGCAAGGCCACTGGCATTATGCGATTTTGCAGTTGCTGCATTTTCTGCATTTTTATAGACTTGCTGCATTTTCCACATAATGCATCTTCTTCTGCCTAATCTGCAGATTTTAACCCAAATTTTTTTTTTATTTCAAATGGATCAAGACTTATTAAAAGCATAGCAACACGTGTTGCCTCGCAGTGGAAAGACTTTTGCAAAGGTTCAACGGTCACACTTCTGTTGCTTATTGCTGTGTTCGTGTGTTAAACCTAATACTAATCAGATGAACTCTTTGTCCTAGACAGTGTTAATATGTGTAAATATGACAAAATAAAGAAGTAATGCTATCTGAGAATATGACTAATTATGTGACATAATGGGCCTGATTACAATTTTGGAGGAGGTGTTAATCCGTCCCAAATGTGACGGATATACCACCAGCGGTATTACGAGGTCCATAGGATATAATGGACTCGTAATACAACTGGTGGTATATCCGTCACTTTACCGTCACTTTTGGGACGGATTAACACCTCCTCCAAAGTTGTAATCAGGCCCCATGTGTCTTTTCTTGCCACATAATTAAATCAGCCCTCTTGCATAATTTGGTTCTGTAGTCCACATAAATCCAGTAGCCCTGGTCCCAGGCAAGGAGCACTAGCATAATTATCCAAGAACAAATCCGAAGGAAAAACTCGTATCCTCATGCAGATTATGCCAAATTTCTCCTTAAATTGTTAAAATCTACCTCCTGTGTGTTTTAATAATAGCTTTCAGCCTGCTGTTACTGACTAAATAATAAGTACGCTTGTACTTGTTTAAAAATGGAATGATTGAATTTGCCGTAATTCAGTCTTACACACATTAAACCATGAACATTAAAAAAAAACCAGCTGGTTAAAAGCTGTAACCAACGTAACGTGATCTATGTTTGAATGTGTAAAAACGTAATTATTTCTTTAAACGTGAAAGAAATACATGTGCTTTATAGGTGACAATATCATTAGATTTGCTGATGTGTATTTTGAGTGTGTGTGAGTGCCGTAAAGGCAGGTTGTAAAGAGGGGCACTCGAACATTTTCGTCTAGAGGATCAGTGGCGGCTGGCAGCAAAGTAAATGGGGCGCAAAAACCTACAACATACACACATAATACAATATAACATACACACATAACATACTCACACAACATAACATACACACATAACATAAATACCATAAACACATAACATACACACATAACAAACACACCAATATTATTATTAAAATAACACACGTACCTTACTCGATGTCCTGCAGCACGTCCTCGTTCTGCAGCACATCCTCGTAGCGCAAAGCCCACAGCCAACTCCCTCATCCAATCAAGACAGTTTTTTCATGCTGCATGGCAGCATGGTAAAAATGTCTTAATTGGCTAGAGCGGGCGTGCTTCATGCTCCAAAAGCCATTGTATGCCTGTGCCTTTTCCCCAGCCCGGCTGTCCAAGTCAGCTGGGTTGGAGAGATTTGAAATGCGCATGTTAGTTTTGCTGTAGCAAGGTAGCCGGCCAAACCATCATGCACACTTCAAACAAAGGGGCCACTCCTCCTTGCTGCCGATTATTGGCAGCAGTGACGCACTGGCCCCGCCCTGCTCTCGCACTTTGTTTGCTGGAAGAAAGTGTCAAAAATAAAATGGTAACAAAGTAATTTTATTACCATTTTATTTTGACGCTTTCTGCACAGCAGTGCAGGGGGGCGACGCTCATCCCACGGAGGAACAACCACTGTATGGCAATCTTTGCTAACTCACTTGGGAGATAAATGCAGAAATTTGCATTGCATTTGGTTTGGTTTTATTTCATTTCTCAGTATGTGCATCGTTTCCCAGTAGCTGCTTCACAGCACCGAAGATACTGGTCTGTCTCGACATCGCTGCTATCTGCAAGATGTACTATTACCAATTCTTTAAAACATCCTCAGAATGGGCTTTATTTCTGCCCAGAGAAGTACTACTCTCTCCCATCATGCTAGTGCTGTATCATTCCACCTGCTATTGAGTGATTTCATTGGAATGCGTGAGGGACTCTTTTATATCTGAAAAGTACACTCATTCGTCACTTTGGCACATTCAAATCTATATCGCCTTTACATATTCTATATGGAAAACAACTCTTTTTTGGTACTGTTTCCTCAGCATTGGCACCACAAATAAGGCAGCCACTGATGTCATAGACAGCATTTCTGAATACCTCAGTGTTAGACCTGACAGCCTTAGGGTGGTCTTCCTCCAACATTTTGCCTGCCTCGCTCCACTTCTCTGACACTGTTTTTTCTGGTTTTAGGACTCTGCACACTTTACCACACTTTACCACAGCTAACCAGTAGTAAAGTGCATAGGCTCTCCCCCTTAAACATGGTAACATTGGTTCATCCCCAATTGTCATATTTGATTTACTTATAAGTCCCTATTATAGTGCACTACATGTGCACAGGGCCTGTAAATTAAATGCTACTAGTGGGCCTGCAGCACTGATTGTGCCACCCACATAAGTGGTCCCTTAATCTTGCATCAGGCCTACCATTTCAAGGCCTGTGTGTAGTTTCATTGCCACTTTGGCTTGGCATTTAAAAGTACTTGCTAAGCCTTAAACTTCCCCTTTTCTACATATAAGTCACCCCAAAGTAAGCCCTAGGTAACGCATAGGGCAGGGCGCTATGTAGGTGAGAGGCAGGACATGTGCATATGTGTTTTATATGTCCTGGTAGTGAAAAATTCCTAAATCCGTTTTCCACTACTGTGAGGCCTGCTCCTTTCATAGACCAGCATTAGGACTGCCTTCATATACTTTTTGAATGGTAGATTCTGATCTAAAAGGGGTAACCAGATCATATTTAGTATGGCCAGAATGGTAATAGGTACCTAATGGTAATAGGTAATAGAAAATCCAGCTTATTGGTGAGCTTGGATTTTTTATTACTATTTTAGAAATGTCACTTTTAGACACTGAACATTTCTCTGCACTTAAAACCATCTGTGCCTTACTGCCTGTCTTCAATCAATGTCTGGCCTACGTTGGTTGACAGCTCTCTTGTGCATTTCATCCAGACAACCACGAACACAGGACACTCAGTCGCATCTGCATTCATTTGCATACTGAGTGGGTCTTCCTGGGCTGGAAGGGTAGAGGGCTTGACACTTACATTTCAAAGGTCAGTGGCCTACCCTCACACAAAGGACTGATAACCCCCCACGGTGACACTGGCAGACAGGACTGGGCTGAAAGGGGAACTTGTGCACTGCAAAACCACTCTTTGACTTCTCCCCCACTTCAAAGCCATTTTTTGGTATATAAACTGGGTCTCTGACCTCACCAACTCAGACACTTCTGGACCTGCACCTGAACTCTGTCAGAAGACCTGCCTGGCTGCCCAAAGGACTCTCTGGACTGCTTTGCTGAGAAGGACTGCTGCCCTGCTGTTGCCCTGCTGCTGCTCTGGCCTCTGCCTGTGATGGAAGGACTCTGCCTTCCCCCAAAACGTCTCTCCAAGGGCTTGGATTGAGCTTGCCTCCTGTTCTGAAGTCTCAGGGACAGCAAAGACTTCAACTACTGGCTTTTTGCTAGTACCTGACTCCAGCAAGGCCGGAACAACTTCACTGACACCAGCGATGCTGCAGCCTGCTCCCACTCCGTGGACCTCACTGTACTCAATGACCGCAGCCTGCAATGCAAGTCAGGCATTGCAGCAGCTGTGCTGACGTCACTCAGGGTAATCGCGTCACTATGAAGTAGACATATCAGGTCCTGATGGACCAGAACTAGCAACCCCCTTGGGTCACAAGGAATCAACGCATTGCAAGTGATGCCACATCAGCTCCCCCTGCATCCGGACGGAACTGAGGCCTCACCTCCACCTGCCTTGCAGCGCGGAACCAACGAGTCATCTCTTCAGAAGCCATAAGTGACTGACGCTGCACCAACTCCAGTGGTGCCTCTTTCCAACATCATGCAACATCCTGGTTCTTCGTTTTCAAACAGTACTGTACCTGGGGGTCTGTCTGACTCTGTGACCGACACCAGTGGTGTCGGATTGTTGGGAACAACTCCATCAACAATGCTGAAATAGCCCCAGTTTGAGCTATTGTGTTCCTAGCACTTTAGTTGGATTTAATCTTTAAACAATCATAGCTTTACTTGTGTACATTGGATTGTCATTGTTTCAACAGTATTTATTCAGATACATATTCACTATTGTTCTAAACCTATGTGGTGTCTTTTTGTGGTGTTATCACCGTGTTATTGTATAACTTCTGCACAAATACTTTACACATTGCCTTCTAGGTGAAGTCTGACTGCTCAGTGCCAAGCTACTGGAGGGTGGGCACAGGAAATTTTGGATTGTGTTGTGACTTACCCTGACTAGGATTGTGGTCCCTACTTGGACAAGGGTGTATACCTTTGCCAACTACAGACCCCATTTCTAACAGCGAGATTGCACACACTGGCAGATTAAAGCCAGACCTACTAGCTTTGTGAACAAGTGTTAATCTAATCTTGATTTTGATTATCAGCAGTCCACACTGTCAGCCTCAGCATGTGTTTGCATCTGTTTTTTAGGATACCTGAACTGCCGCCTAGCATCTCTTACACCTTCTGGCACATGGCTTTATCAGTTCGATAGGCATGCTGACACACAGTTTCGCTGATAGTTGTCTGGTAAGAAGAGAATTAATTCTCTCACGTGTACATTATTTAGCTTTTCCTGATAGTTTCTTCAGCTCCTACACCATTTGGTTCACCAAACTACATACCCACAGTACATTAGGCTAAATATCCAAAGTGTCATATCAGATCTGGATTGCTTGGAAGACTTATCTATCCTGTGTATTATTTAATTTGTGCTCTATGGTGAAACAAGCTCTTAATAATAATGATTTTATTACTGAGTCGTCCTTCAAACAACTCTATATAAAATTCTACATATTGACCGCTCCACAAGCACAGGTGGCAGAGTAGCTGTGATAAGTAGGAAAGAACTTAAAATTGTTCCATTCTTAATAGGCCCTCATCCTCAAACAGAATATTTGACATTAAACAATACATTCTCACCCACGGACACACTTTAAGCTATTTTCATTTACTGCCATTTAGCACCACTAATCATACCATTGAATGCTTATTATCGCTGCTACTTCAGTCAGATAATAGCCTTAACCTAGGAGACTTTAAGGCCCGGGCCAATGATCCTGAAGCCATGAACTAGTAGAATCTTGTGCCACCTCATGAATGATTCAGTTGATCACACTTCCCACCCATTGTTGGGATTATGTATGACCAAACTTCTGTGATCCCATATACTGCTGCTTATGAGCTAGCTTGGTCATATCAGATAGCAGTGTTTTCTCTTAAATATAGTTTTGTCCTTGCTAAAGTGAATAGTGCACAACTGCCTACATTTGGTAAATATTGAGCCTTAATTTCTGAAGAAAGGGTGCAAACGTTACTTGATTCTTCTACTCCCATTTTTTCTTTGATGTTAAAATAGCAACAATCTTCAACAGGTGGATCACAGAGGCTCTAGATGCATCCATCCCTTTGAAAAATAAAATTTCACATAGACATCACCCTTCCATTCCCTGGTATATGGTTGATCTATTGAATGTGAAAGGCATTGTATAAAATTTACAACATATTTGGAGGGCATCTTAAGTTACAGAGCTGGGTAAATACAAAAAAAGTATTCCTATGGCTCGCACCAACAACTGTCTAAATTGTATGCTAATACTCTACTCTTCTCTATCATTTCAGAGTAACTGATTCTCATCATAATTAGTTACATATTCTCTGGATTTCCCTTGGATCAATGCCCTAGGAAAGAGGTCAAAATATTACTTTCCTCATCACATTGCTTTTCATTGCTCATTCCGATATGTCTCTCGAATAATATAAAGTAAAAATTTTCTGCAACACTGCATTTGTCACACTGTATTTTTTCAGAAACTTTAAACCAGTTTCACTGCTACTTTTTCCTGCTAAGATTGTGGAAATTTAGTTTTGTTTTATTTTGAATCCCAGTGGCCTTTTCCAACTATCAGAGTTTGTAAAGGTAATGTTCTGGACCCCCCCACCCAATCAGGGTTTAGTTAATCTGTTAGTGTAGAAACCATACTGGTAATAGCAGTCTAAGTTATTTTTATGGTCCTTGATGTAGGCGGACAAGTGGCCTTTTGTACTTTTTCTCACACCAGCCTGTTAGATTGACTAGAAATCATGTCAGAGATCTAGCACTGAAAAGGTTTGCTTTATTCTTAAAAGGCAGATGACAAGTAGTTTTATTGGCCCTTTGCATATCAGACTTTAAAGAGATTACTTCGGTCTAGCACAGGGATGGGCTTTTAACTACACACTTTTTCATATCTATGTGTATCCTTTCACCTCCTTGATTCAGAACTATAGCATAAATGTCTATATGTATGCGGATCACACTCATCTCATAGTCTGCCTGGATGGGGATAAGTACTCCTTTGACTACAACAATAAAGAGTGCCTGTGGAAAGTGGCCATCTGGTTGAACAACGTTTTGAAAAAACTTAACATGGATAAGACAGAGGTGATACAATTGGAGGATCAAGCACTTTGGACATTTTACTGGTGTCTGACCAACTTAGGAACGTCTCCTACTGCTAAGCCTTCAGCACAAAACTTTACCATTATTTTTGATATGACTATTTCTCATTAAAAGCCCAAGCTGTAAAGCTAACACATGCTTCCTTATAATGTGTATTTTCAGGAGCATTATCCATCTCTTTCCATGCAATAACAGAAAAAAGGGTGTCCCAGGAAGTAATTCTTTTGTGTCTGGACTAGTCCTTGGTCATTCAACATGAGCATGCCAGCCCATCTCATTGCTAAACTTTAGTGTATATAAATGTTATGACCAAACGTATTTGTGGTCTCAACAAAAGGGTTCAATGTTAATACAAATAAATAATAAAAAAATAAATGAAAAAATAAATATATACCTGTTCCTGCTGCTAAAGCTTGCGCTCCTCTTACAATGGTGTTGGAGGCCCACCAGAGCCTGGGACACCATTACAGGCTCCTCTCGCAATCCTGGCGCTGCTCTCATGCACATAGCATAAGAGCAGCATAAGGATTGGTCTGAGCAGCTTGGTCTGCCACTTAGACACTGCATGGGAGTTTTTCCAACCCAGCTGCGTAACACAGCCAGGTTAGAGAAACCTAAGTGTGCGTGTCAGTTTGGCTGGCCGAAGACAGCCGGCCAAACTGACCTGCGTACTTAGTGCACTCACTCTACTCCTCCTCCCCCTATCCACCTCCCATGGCCTAGCCCCGTGTAAGAAAGTACCATCTTGCCTGGCATGTTACCCCCATATATCACTGTATATATGTTGTTTTAGTCTATGTGTCACTGGGACCCTGTCAGGCAGGGCCCCACTGCTCATAAGTATGTGCCCTGTATGTGTCCCCTGTGTGATGACTAACTGTCTCACTGAGGCTCTGCTAACCAGAACCTCAGTGGTTACGCTCTCTCTGCTTTCCAAATTGTCACTAACAGGCTAGTGACCAATTTCACCAATTCACATTGGCATACTGGAACACCCTTATAATTACCTAGTATATGGTACTGAGGTACCCAGGGTATTGGGGTTCCAGGAGATCCCTATGGGCTGCAGCATTTCTTTTGCCACCCTTAGGGAGATCTGACAATTCTTACACAGGCCTGCCAGTGCAGCCTGAGTGAAATAACGTCCACGTTATTTCACAGCCATTTACCACTGCACTTAAGTAACTTATAAGTCACCTATATGTCTAACCTTCACCTGGTGAAGGTTGGGTGCAAAATTACTTAGTGTATGGGCACCCTGGCACTAGCCAAGGTGCCCCCACATCGTTCAAGGCAAATTCCCTGGACTTTGTGAGTGCGGGGACACCATTACACGCGTGCACTATACATAGGTCACTACCTATGTATAGCGTCACAATGGTAACTCCAAACATGGCCATGTAACATGTCTAAGATCATGGAATTGTCACCACAATGCCATTCTGGCATTGGGGAGACAATTCCATGATCCCCGGGTCTCTAGCACAGAACCCGTGTACTGCCAAACTGCCTTTCCGGGGTCTCCACTGCAGCTGCTGCTGCTGCCAACCCCTCAGACAGGTTTCTGCCCTCCTGGGGTCCAGGCAGCCCTGGCTCAGGAAGGCAGAACAAAGGATTGCCTCAGATTTACCTGTAGACTGTCTACTAGGGAATGATTTAGAGACATCAGCTTGGGCAGAAGTGGAGTTGGAGGCTCATGCAGCAATGCTGGGCATTCCTGGGCATATTCTTGCTTTAACTAGGGCTCAGTCCAAAAAGCAAAAAGGACAGGGTGACTTGGATCCTGGAACAATGGAACAAGTGCTCCCTAAAGCTAGGGGTAGCAAGGGTAAATCCATACCCACTATCGCTCCCTCTACAGATGATTCAACTTCTGAGGAAGAAAAATGTCCTCCCTGTGCAGAACCTTCACCAGAGGAGCTGGCAGCAGACACTGCTGAGCTTTTGGGTGGAGGGGGGCCTGCCAGGGAAGAGCTGAGTGTGGCACAGCAATCCTGTCCCACATTAGAGGGTCTCAGACACCAAGTTGTCAAGCAGCAAAATGGGGATGTCAGTGACTCACATAGAGTTTACTGGGAGGACAACCTCTTGCACACAGAGGCAAGGGACCCAAAACCTGGAGCAGCCAGGAGATTGGTCATTTCCCTGCAGTACAGAGAATTCCTCCTAACTCTGGCACATGACATTCCCTTGGCTGGGCATTTGGGCCGGATTAAAACATGGGAAAGGCTTGTCCCCATGTTTCACTGGCCTAGGATGTCAGAAGACACAAAATAATTGTGTAAGTCTTGCATGACCTGCCAAGCCAGTGGCAAGACTGGTGGCACTCCAAAGGCTCCCATTATTCCACTACCTGTGGTTGGGGTCCCCTTTGAAAGGGTAGGGGTTGACATAGTTGGCCCCCTTGACCCTCCTACTGCTTCAGGCAATAGGTTTATCTTGGTGGTAGTGGACCATGCCACAAGATATCCTGAAGCTATTCCTCTAAGGACCACTACAGCACCTGCAGTGGCAAAAGCCCTCCTGGGAATCTTTTCCAGGGTGGGTTTTCCAAAAGAGGTTGTATCAGACAGGGGTAGCAACGTTATGTCTGCATACTTGAAAGCTATGTGGAAGGAATGTGGTGTAACATACAAATTCACCACACCTTATCATCCACAAACAAATGGACTGGTAGAGAAGTTTAATAAAACTCTCAAAGGAATGATAATGGGACTCCCTGAACAACTCAGGAGGAGATGGGATGTCCTGTTACCTTGCCTCCTTTTTGCTTACAGGGAGGTACCCCAGAATGGACTGGGTTTCAGCCCCTTTGAACTCCTCTTTGGGCACTCTGTAAGAGGTCCACTAACACTTGTGAAGAAGGGTTGGGAACAACCTTTAAAAGCTCCTAAGCAAGACATAGTGGACTATGTACTTGGCCTAAGATCCAGAATGGCGGAGTACATGAAAAAGGCCAGTAAAAACCTTCAGGCCAGCCAAGAGCTCCAAAAGCAATGGCATGACCAGAAGGCTGTTCTGATGCAGTACCAACCAGGACAGAAGGTGTGGGTATTGGAGCCTGTGGCCCCAAGAGCACTCCAAGACAAATGGAGTGGACCCCATCTCATTGTTGAAAAGAAGGGCAAGGTCACCTACTTGGCTGACCTAGGCACTGCCAGGAGTCCCCTTAGGGTGATTCATGTCAACCGCCTAAAACCCTACTATGACAGGGCTGATCTCACCCTGCTCATGGCAACAGATGAGGGACAGGAAGAAGAGAGTGACCCTCTCCCTGATCTCTTTTCCTCCACAGAAGAGGATGCTGTAGTGGAAGGAGTAGTTTTGGCAGATTGTCTTACTGCAGAGCAGAAAGACAACTGCATAAATCTCCTAGGTCAGTTTTTTTAACTCTTTTCAACTGTGCCAGGCACCACATCTTGGTGTGAACACACAATTGATACTGGAGACAGCATGCCTGTCAAGAGTAAAATCTATAGGCGTCCTGACCATGTCAGAGACTGCATAAAGCAAGAAGTTCAGAAAATGCTTGATCTAGGAGTGGTTGAACATTCTGAAAGCCCATCGGCCTCTCCTGTGGTGCTTGTACCAAAGCCTCACTCAAAAGATGGAAAAAGGGAGATGAGGTTTTGTGTAGATTACAGAGGTCTCAACCAGGTAACAAAAACTGATGCTCACCCTATACCCAGGGCAGATGAGCTCATAGATACACTGGCATCTGCCAAGTATCTAAGCACCTTTGATTTGACTGCAGGGTATTGGCAGATCAAATTATCAGAGGATGCTAAAGCAAAAACTGCAGTTTCAACTATTGGAGGGCACTACCAATTCACAGTAATACCCTTCGGTTTGAAAAATGCACCTGCCACTTTTCAGAGGTTGGTGAATACAGTTCTGCAAGGGTTAGAGGCTTTTAGTGCAGCATATCTGGACGATATAGCTGTCTTTAGCTCCACCTGGGATGATCACCTGGTCCACCTATGGAAAGTTTTGGAGGCCCTGCAAAAGGCAGGCCTCACTATCAAGGCTTTAAAGTGCAGGGAAAAGTGGTTTATCTGGGACACCTGGTAGGTGGAGAACAGATTGCACCACTTCAGGGGAAAATCCAGACAATCATGGATTGGGTTCCCCCTACAACTCAGACCCAGGTGAGAGCCTTCCTAGGCCTCACTGGGTACTACAGGAGATTCATAAAAAACTATGGCTCCATTGCAGCCCCACTTAATGATCTCACTAGCAAGAAGATGCCTAAAAGGGTATTGTGGACAGCTAGCTGTCAGAAAGCTTTTGAGGAGCTCAAACAGGCCATGTGCACTGCACCTGTCCGAAAAAGCCCATGTTACTCCAAGAAATTAATTGTTCAAACTGATGCATCTGAATTAGGGGTAGGGGCAGTCTTATCACAACTCAATTCTGAGGGCCAGGACCAACCTGTTGCTTTTATCAGCAGGATGCTGACCCCTAGAGAAAAGCGTTGGCCTGCCATGGAGAGGGAGGCCTTTGGTGTGGTCTCGGCACTGAAGAAGTTGAGGCCATACCTGTTTGGCACTCACTTCATTGTTCAGACAGACCACAAACCTCTACTTTGGCTAAAACAAATGAAAGGTGAAAACCCTAAATTGTTGAGGTGGTCCATATCTCTACAGGGAATGGACTATACAGTGGAACATAGACCTGGGAGTACCCACTCCAATGCAGATGGACTCTCTAGATATTTCCACTTAGACAATGAAGACTCATCAGGTCATGGCTAGTCTTATTGCCCTTCGTTTGGGGGGGGGTTGTGTAGGAAAGTACCATCTTGCCTGGCATGTTACCCCCCTATTTCAC
Source organism: Pleurodeles waltl (assembly GCF_031143425.1). Classification (NCBI taxonomy): domain Eukaryota; kingdom Metazoa; phylum Chordata; class Amphibia; order Caudata; family Salamandridae; genus Pleurodeles; species Pleurodeles waltl. The sequence continues at coordinate 339,676,343 of NC_090444.1, read as the reverse complement.
TGTATATATGTTGTTTTAGTCTATGTGTCACTGGGACCCTGCCAGGCAGTGCCACATACAGTATGTGCCCTGTATGTGTTCCCTGTGTGATGACTAACTGTCTCACTGAGGCTCTGCTAACCAGAACCTCAGTGGTTCTCTGCTTACCAAATTGTCACTAACAGGCTAGTGACCAATTTCACCAATTCACATTGGCATACTGGAACACCCTTATAATTCCCTAGTATATGGTACTGAGGTACCCAGGGTATTGGGGTTCCAGGAGATCCCTATGGGCTGCAGAATTTCTTTTGTCACCCATAGGGAGATCTGACAATTCTTACACAGGCCTGCCAGTGCAGCCTGAGTGAAATAACGTCCACGTTATTTCACAGCCATTTACCACTGCACTTAAGTAACTTATAAGTCACCTATATGTCTAACCTTCACCTGGTTAAGGTTGGGTGCAAAGTTACTTAGTGTGTGGGTACCCTGGCACTAGCCAAGGTGCCCCCACATCGTTCAGGGCAAATTCCCTGGACTTTGTCAGTGCGGGGACACCATTACACGCGTGCACTATACATAGGTCACTACCTATGTATAGCGTCACAATGGTAACTCCGAACATGGCCATGTAACATGTCTAATATCATGGAATTGTCACCCCAATGCCATTCTGGCATTGGGGAGACAATTCCATGATCCCCCGGGTCTCTAGCACAGAACCCGGGTATTGCCAAACTGCCTTTCCGGGGTCTCCACTGCAGCTGCTGCTGCTGCCAACCCCTCAGACGGGTTTCTGCCCTCCTGGGGTCCAGGCAGCCCTGGCCCAGGAAGGCAGAACAAAGGATTTCCTCTGAGAGAGGGTGTGACACCCTCTCCCTTTGGAAATAGGTGTGATGGCTGGGGAGGAGTAGCCTCCACCAGCCTCTGGAAATGCTTTGATGGGCACAGATGCTGCCCATCTCTGCATGAACCAGTCTATACCGGTTTAGGGATCCCCCAGCCCTGGTCTGGCGTGGAAGTGGACAAAGGAAAGGGGAGTGACCATTCCCCTGACCTGCACCTCCCAGGGGAGGTGCCCAGAGCTCCTCCAGTGTGCCCAAGACCTCTGCCATCTTCGATGCAGAGGTGTGAGGGCACAATGGACACCTCTGAGTGGCCAGTGCCAGCAGGTGATGTCAGAGACTCCTTCTGATAGGCTCTTACCTTTCTTACTAGCCAATCCTCCTTCCTAGGTAGCCAAACCTCTTTTTCTGGCTATTTAGGGTCTCTGCTTTGGGGAATTCTTCAGATACTGAATGCAAGAGCTCACCAGAGTTTCTCTGCATCTCCCTCTTCACCTTCTGCCAAATGATCGACCGCTGACTGCTCAGGACGCCTGCAAAACCGCAACAAAGTAGCAAAGACGACTACTGCAACCTTGTATCGCTTCATCCTGCCGGCTTTCTCGCCTGTTACCTGGTGGTGCATGCTCTGGGGGTAGCCTGCCTCCTTCTTACACCAGGAGCTCTGAAGAAATCTCCTGTGGGTCGACTGAATCTTCCCCCTGCAACCGCAGGCAACAAAAGACTGTTTCACCGGTCCTCTGGGTCCCCTCTCAGCACGATGAGATTGGTCCTTGGAACTCAGCAACTCTGTCCAAGTGACTCTCACAGTCCAGTGACTCTTCAGTCCAAGTTTTGTGGAGGTAAGTCCTTGCCTCCCCAGGCTAGACTGCATTGCTGGGTAGAGAGTGATTTGCAGCTGCTCCGGCTCCTGTGCACTCTTCCAGGATTTCCTTCGTGCACAGCCAAGCCTGGGTCCCCGATACTCTAACCTGCAGTGCACAAACTTCTGAGTTGTCCTCCGGCATTGTGGGACTCCCTTTTCTGACTTCAGGTGGACTCCGGTTCACTCCTTTTCTAAGTGCCTGATCCGGTACTTCTGCGGGTGCTGTCTGCTTCTGTGAGGGCTCCCTGACTTGCTGGGCGCCCCCTCTGTCTCCTCAACCAAGTGGCGACATCCTGTTCCCTCCTGGGCCACTGCAGCATCCAAAAACCCTAACCACCACCCTTGCAGCTAGCAAGGCTCGTTTGCGTTTTTTCTGCATGGGAACACCTCTGCAAGCTTCTTCACGATGTGGGATATCCATCCTCCGAAGGGGAAGTTCCTAGTCCTCTTCGTTCTTGCAAAACACCAAGCTTCTTCCATCCGGTGGCAGCTTCCTTGCACCCTCAGCTGGCATTTCCTGGGCTCCTGCCCACTCTCGACACTGTCGCGACTCTTGGACTTGGTCCCCTTGTCTTACAGGTACTCAGGTCCGGAAATCCATTGTTGTTGCATTGCTGGTGTTGGTTTTCCTTGCAGAATCCCCCTATCACGACTTCTGTGCTCTCTGGGGATTGTAGGTGCACTGTACACCTACCTTACAGGGTCTTGGGGTGGGCTATTTTTCTAACCCTCACTGTTTTCTTACAGTTCCAGTGACCCTCTACAAGCTCACATAGGTTTTGGGTCCACTGGTGGTTCGCATTCCACTTTTGGAGTATATGATTTGTGTTGCCCCTATACCTATGTGCTCCTATTGCAATCTATTGTAACTTTACACTGCTTGCATCACTTCCTTTTGCTATTACTGCATATTTTTGGTATTGTGTACATATATCTTGTGTATATTTGTCATCCTCATACTGAGGGTACTCACTGAGATACTTTTGGCATATTGTCATAAAAATAAAGTACCTTATTTTTAGTATATCTGTGTATTGTGTTTTCTTATGATATTGTGCATATGACACCAGTGGTATAGTAGGAGCTTTGCATGTCTCCTAGTTCAGCCTAAGCTGCTCTGATATAGCTACCTTCTATCTGCCTAAGCTGCTAGAAACACCTCTTCTACACTAATAAGGAATAACTGGACCTGGCACAAGGTGTAAGTACCTCTGGTACCCACTACAAGCCAGGCCAGCCTCCTACACCCCGCCCTTCCCTTCACATGCTGGCTTAGCCAGCAGCTGAAAAACAATAGTTTACTATTGTTTTATAAAACAATAGTAAACTATTGTTTTTCAGCTGCTGGATCTGAGGAAGGGGGGCAACGTTACTTTGTCATTGTGAAGGAGCCGCCTCTGTACAAATAGGGGGATTTGTATTGTTGGCTTCTGTTTCTTTTTGATTTGTATGACGAAATGAAAAAGAGAGTTGGCAAATAAAGACATACTTTAATCAGCCATACATCTTGGGAGTTATCTTTGGATTCATCAACTTTTATGATTTGAACTATATGTGTGCTTCGGTATCAGCGTAAATAGGTAGCAGATTCTATTTTGCTATGATCTTGGTAGTACAATATGTATTTACTATTATCTGAGTTTTTGTGCTCATTGATATCCAGAGACTTGTCCAAACAGTGTAGATTTGAATTCTATTGCCTGAATGGACTTGTCTGCTGCAGGCGTGAAACTGTGATGCCATCTGCTTAGTTGAAGACTTTGGGAGACTAGCCGTTAAGACTTGCCGGCCTAATTATTTCAGAATTTAAAGGTTTCTTCAAAAAGGGTTCAAGATATAATGCAAATTGAGTGAAGATCCCTGGTAAGTACCTGCACTTATTTGATCATTACCCCAAAATGTACCAATCATTAGGCTATTGGCTTTTAGTTACCTATGTTGGGTATGCAGGGAGTTAATAAAGCCTTTAGGGAAACCCATTCTTCTCATGACCAGCAAGAGATAACACAATTTGACCCTATCAAAACCATTTTCAATGCCAAGAAAAATCATTGCCAAGTGGACCCTCTGTTCTGTGGCAACAACGAATAATGCTATAGATCAGTTAACATGGTCAACAGTTCCTCTTCCACGAACAAACCTGTGTTGCCTGGGTCAGACTATCTTAGCAAAGACTCTACTCACTTGAGTGGCCATGATTTTGGTGTATATTGTAGCACTGCTATGTATTAACAATATGGATCTACATGACCTCGGGTCAGTAGTGGCTTATTTTGGTTTAAAACATTTAGGCCCTCATTACAACCTCAGCGGTCTTTCCAAAGGCTGGCGGTATTTCTGGCTCCCTATTACGACTTTTCCGCTGGGCCAGCGGATGGTAACAGTGTTACCATCCACTGGCCCAGCCGTAAAGTCACATCAACATAATAGAGCCGGCGACAATGCTGATGTGCAGCAGGTGAAGTAGCACCTGTCGCGCATTTCACTGCCCGAAATTCTGGCAGTTAAATGAGCAATGGGGCTATGCCTGGGGGCCCCTGCACTGCCCATGCCAAGTGCATGGGCAGTGCAGGGTCCCCCAGCGGCACCCTAAGTCCCTCTTACTGCCAACATTTCCATGGCAGTGTTTACCGCCGTGGACAGGCTGGCGATCGGGGATTCATAATCCGCTGCCCTGGGGATTATGACCGCCAGGCAAAAGCCTGGCGGTATAGTGGAGGGGCCGGCGGTATGGCCGTAACTATAGCACCATGGTCATAATAGCTGGGGGAACACCGCAACCCTGTTGGCGGTGTAACCGCCAGCTTACCGCCGGCCGCCAGGGTCATAATGAGACCCTTAATGTTTGTTCAAGTCCCTGAATCTCGAATAATGTCATTGTGTTCTGTTTCTTAAAAAAGGGTTAATAAGGATGGCACGCATTGCTTAAAATTTTTAAGCGGGATTCCATTCTATTCACCAGCTTTGCCAGTAGAGTAGCCACAACATATCCTAATCAACTGTTGAAAGTGCATTAAAAGATATAGGTTCAAACTATAAGAGCATGGAATCCTAGTAATGACACTCTTCTTTATTTTAAGTATTGGAATAGCCAGCACTCATTCAGGCACTTTGAGCATTGCATGTTCTATGATAAATCATATTCACGTTTTCTTTCGTTTTTATTTCCCTTCTTTACCTTCTAAGTGCGAGGACATGAATATCTCACCCTCCCACTAAGGGGAGGAAATCCCTGTAGTGCTTGCACCAGATGAATTCCTTTTTTGTCTTACATTCAGGCTGCTGGCAAAGAGATTTCCTAGCAGCCTGAGGTGCTTTTTTCTGAAAAAACAATGAGGGGCAGATTTATGGAAAATGGCACTGCAGAGAGTGCAAGTGCATCCTAGGGGCAATAGTGTAATTTTTAATGATGCTTTCGATGTACTCTGCAGGACTAGTGCCAAAATATTGGCGTTACTCCTGCAGAGTACATAGGGGCCCATTATAAATAATGGAAGCCCCCTTTTAATGCCTTCTCTGAGCAGACATTAAAAGTGCCGTACTAAATGACGCAAGGAAATCAGTTAGATTTTCTTGCACCATTTTTTCACACACCCCTCCTTACGGGGAACGCCCCCATTGCGTACATTATGGCTGCCGCAGGCATAATGTAGCACAAAGGGTTACAAAGTGGCGCAATGTATGCATTGCGCCAACTTGTAAATATGGCACTAGGATTTTGGCCTCTCTGGGCCACATTCGCATTAAAAAAATGACTCTAATGTGGCACAAGGTGGCGCTTGGGACTTATAAATATGCCCCTGAGTGTGCACAGCAAGTTGAAGTCATCAGTATAGAAAATAAAAGTAAAAGGAGCTGTTTGGCATATTTTTCTTTCACTGTGATTGATCCCCTAAGCACCAATCAGAAGGGACGGATAGTACTGGAGAGTGGAGATTCTCTCCTTTCCAATAATACCTCTACTAAGTGGATTTCTGCTTGGGGATTGTAATAAAAGGATACTCAGTCAGCAGGGATGTGGCCAGCTCCTCCTGGCATCAGGCTGCTCTCACCATTATTATTATTATTAAGGGGATTTGTCGAGTGAAACAGCTACTCAGTGAGTGTCTTGGCGCTGGCAGTAAGCCTGATCCCCTACTCATATGTGATTCTAGAAAGCAAACTCAAACAGACAGTTTTTGCACCAGATGAATTCCTTTGTATAAAGCCCCCTTCCTGGGTGACAGACTGGGAAAGGTAACTAAAATTTCTGTCTCCTCTGAGCAGCAGACATGTTAGACACTAGAGCTACATGTTCATTAAAACAAGAATAGGTTGGGAGCCGGCCTGTCCTGGCATCAGATAACATCCACCACAAATAAAACAGTCTTCCCCCTATGGTCCCAGGCACCAGACAGCACTCTCACCCCCAGCAGGTGGCATAATAGTGAGTTTAGTTTTTGTCTGATAGCCCTTACATCAAAACTACTCCAAAAGAAACTCGAATTTCTCCTCACTTGACATGATGAATGGTTGCACTATTTGAGATCTGGGTCAGCTAGCACACAGTGAACCCTACTAACCATGGGCATCTCAGAAACTTAGAGACCAACAGCAGTTAATGGTTGTGTGGTTTGTTTGCATCCAGTATGTGTCCAAAAAGAATATTTTCACATGTGTGTGACATAAAGCTCAGCACTTCTTGCCAATGACCAAAGTCTTACAAACCTGTTTCCACATTTCTTCCTCTTCAAACACTACCTCCCATGTGCTGGTGGACCTAACCAATGCCATAGGAGAGACCTAAATTGTAACCAGGTGAAAAACTCATTGACTGGTTACTGTTGCAGATGATAGGCCCACCCACAGAGGCGGGGCCAATCACCTGTGGTGCTTCAAGCGGCACATCACAAAGTCCAGCAAGGACCTGCCATTGTAAGTTTCAACACCTTAAATTCAGTCAGGCTGCTCATGGATGATGTAGCAGGGTGGTGGAGGTATGAGGTGATCTCTGGAATGACCCTCTGTGGCCCCCAAAGTAATCGTGATTACAAGTCCCAACATTACAAGTGTAGTAACCATCTTGGCAACTCAGGTGTATCAGTGGCTCTGCCCAAAACACTGCTCTCTCTGTTCTCGAGACAAGCCACTGAGTGATTCATTGCAGACGTTTCTCCAAGTAAAAGTGGAATTGCATCTCAATTTTGAGGGCAGTATATCTTCTGGTGGTAAGAATGTATGTGCTTAAGACTTCTGCTTACTTTTTTGAGTAGATTCAGAATGAAAAAAAAGACATCAAGCAAGGCAGCATTTGGTAGAGCATTAAGCATTACAATATAGTGTACCTGGTATACAATGATCTTTTAACCTAAGGTCATATCATCGTCCTCAAAACTTTAGAAAACTCTAAGAACACATTTATAAAAAACACTGCTTTGAAAAGTGTGATTGTGAAAGGTAAAAAGACTGAAAGAAAATCAATGTTTTGACTTTAAAGACTGGTAGAGAAATAACATATAACAATTTGTGTAAATAAGGATTATCCGTTGGCTTTACTAATCACCAATTCCAAGCAGGGTGTTGGAACCGCCGCTGCACAGAGTGACATGTTGAACTCTGACTCCTACGATTTATGGTATGCTCTCTTTGAATATTTGATCAAAGAGTTTTATGATGACAATCAGAATAGGAAAGTGTGAAAAGAGAACTAACCCTGCAATACCATATTGTAGATTAGGGGGAACAGAGCATCAGGTCATTATGACACTCCCATTGCAAAAAAGATTCCGCTCAGCTAGGCTATAGTGTGAATAATTAGTATCTGTTTGTTTTCACACAATTCCCTCCCTGCTGTTGCCTTCCCAAGAAACCCTGCTGCACTGTACGCCACTACACTGTATGTTACTCCACTCTACACTAGTCTACTCTACTACTCTACACTCAGTGCTATACCACTCGATCTGACTCTGCTCTATTCCACTACACGGCACACCACTCCACTGTACACTACTTCACAATATTCCATTCCACTCTATGCTATTTCACTGTATGGCACTCCACTGTATGCAACTCCACTTTATGACAATACACTGTACCCTACAACTCTACTCTATGCTATTCCACACTACTCACCTCCACTCTACACCTTTCACTGTATGCAACTCCACTCTATACAACCACACTGTACCGTACAACTCTACTCTATGCTATCCCACACTACTCACCTCCACTTTACTCGGGTTCATTCTATCCCGTTGTTATACCACTGTATGTCACTACTTTATATCCTACTCCAGTCGACACCACTCCACTCCATGTCACTATATTGTCTGCTGTTCCAATGTACAAAACTTTACTCTATGCCACTCCACTCTACACCACTCCACTTTATTCCACTCCAGTCTATACCAATCCACTATACACTCTTCCACTGTATGCAACTACACTTCACACCACTACACTTTAAACTATTTCACTGTATGCCACTCCATTCTACCGAACTCTACCCTACACCACTCCACTGTACACTACTGTGCTGTATGACACTATACTGTACGTTACTCCACTGTACACTATTCCACTCTACTGCACTACACTCTACACCACTCCAACATACACTATTCCACTCTATAGGACTCTGCTCCACACCACTACACTGTACACCACTTCACTGTACACTACTCCACTGTATGCCACTACACTCTACGCTATTTCACTGTATGGCACTCGACTGTACACTACTACACATTATGCCTCTCCAGTTTATCCCACTCCAGTCCATGCCATTTCACTCTACTACATTTCACTCTACTGGATTCCACTATATCTCATTCCAATCTAAGCCACTGCACTGCACCCACTTCATTCTACAATATTCCACTGTATACCACTCTACTCTATGCCAATCCACTGCACATTGTTTCCACTCCATTCCATTCTACCTTATTGTATTTTATGCCATTTAACCGTATGCCACTTAACTGTATGCCACTAGACCAGACTAGCCATTTAACTGTATGACACTAGACATTGCGCTATTCCACTGTATTCCACTGTGCCTCTCAACTTTACACTACTCCAGTGTATGCCACTCCACTATATGATATTCCAGTGTTAGCCACTACACTCTCCAGCACTTCACTCTATGCCACTCCACTATACTCTATTCCACTGTATGCCACTCCATTCTGTGCCACTCCACTCTAACCTATTCCACTGTATGCCACTCCACTCTACGCCACTCCACTTTACCCACTACAGTCAACTCTATTCTAATCTAAAACAATACACTCTATGCTACTCCACTGCATTCCACTCCACTCTATGTGACTCCACTCTATGCTACTCCACTCTATCACACTCCACTCTGCACTAATACACTGTACACCACTGCACACTACCCCACTGCAGTGTACCCCACTCCAGTCTACACTATTCTGCTCTTCACTACTGCATTACTGCACTACACCACTTCACTGTGTGGCACGTCACTCTTCACTATTCACCTGTATGTCACTCCACTGTATTCCACTCCACTATACACCACTCCACTGTACGCCACTCCACTGAATGCTATTCCACTTTACACCACTCCGCTACTCCACTGTATGCTGCTTCATTTTATGGCATTCCACTTTATGCGATAAACTGTGTGCTATTCCACTCGGCAGCACTCCACACTATGCCAATCCACTCTACACTAATAGACTGCATGCAAATACACTCTACCTCACTCCACTGTAACCCACACCTCACTCTACAACACACTCTACATTATTCCATTCTATGCCAATACACTTTACGCCACTCTACTCTTCGTCACTCCAGTCTACCCCACTCTACTGTGTGATACTCCATTCTACCCCACTCCACTGTACGCTATTCCACATTTGAGTGTTTTCCTAACAAAACTTAGCTTCAACCTTTAGGGTTTTTTATGAGATATGTCAAAACAAGTCCCTTTCAGAGTGATACATAAATTATGCAAAACACAAGAAAGAACTCTGGGTAGTTCTCAAATTTAGATGGAGAGCAGCTCCAGTAAGGAGCACTCTACAACACCAGCGACACTCTAGATTTTCTCATCTCAAATGTCTCTTTATCTAGCAAAGTTTTTAAGCATAGGATCAGCACAGTGCTATCCATGCCAAACTAGATAGGGACAAAGGCGGTGATTCTAACCGCGGCGGGGGGCGGTCGCCGCCCGCCATGCGGTTACCGCCAAATGACCGCACCGCGGTCACAAGACCGCGGCGGCCATTCTGGCTTTCCCGCTGTGCTGGCGGGCGACCGCCAAAAGGCCGCCCGCCAGCACAGCGGGAAAGACCCAGCAACGATGAAGCCGGCTCCGAATGGAGCCGGCGGAGTTGCTGGAGTGCGACGGGTGCAGTAGCACCCGTCGCGAATTTCAGTGTCTGCTAGGCAGACACTGAAATTCTTTTTGGGGCCCTCTTACGGGGGCCCCTGCAGTGCCCATGCAATTGGCATGGGCACTGCAGGGGCCACCAGGGGCCCCGCGGCACCCCCTACCGCCATCCTGTTCCTGGCGGGAGACCCGCCAGGAACAGGATGGCGGTAGGGGGTGTCAGAATCCCCATGGCGGCGGAGCGCGCTCCGCCGCCATGGAGGATTCTCAAGGGCAGCGGAAAGTCGTCGGTACACCGCCGACTTTACGTTTCTGGCCGCGGCTGAACCGCCGCGGTCAGAATGCCCAGCGGTGCACCGCCAGCCTGTTGGCGGTGCTACCGCGGTCATTCGCCCTGGCGGTTTTTACCGTCAGGGTTAGAATGACCACCAAAGTCTTTTGCAATTCGTACAGCAAATCTAGAGTGTTGCTGGTGTTGTAGTGTGCTCCTTACTGGAGCTGCTTTTCACCAAAATTTGGGAACAACCCAGAGTTCTTTCTTGTGTTTTGCATATATACACATATATATAGATATATATAAATATATATCCATCCTAGTGGCAGTTGTTGCTAAGAAGCTATAGTTAGGACCTAGTTTCCATAGGGAGAGTTTTTTTTTGCTGTGCCTATAACTTTGGCATCGCTTGATGAATCCTCATGAAATTTTCAAAGCATGTACTTTGGTCAGTTCAGCTTCTGTCTTGAAAGTTTTGGGGTGATCCGTCAAGCAGGGTCTGGAGGACCGTTAGACATGCCTACAGCCCGAACCACCAAACTGAATTATACTAAGTTTGTCATGAAGCTAAATTCTGTTCTACAGATCTCACTTTTTGTGGTTTGGTGGAAATCCGTTCAGTAGTTTTGGAGTAAGTTAAGGCCAAAAAAGATAGATATATAGGGATTGATATCTGAGTGGCTGCTAACACTTCAACAAGGAAGTGTTGGCAGCCATCTTAAGAATCGACTTCAGCCGAGTCCAAGAAAGTAAAGGCAAAAAAAGAAAAGGGGCAAGGGTAGAGTCACCCTGATACCTTAGTCCTGGTGCTGGGGCCCCTGAGAGCATTTTTTTTTAAAAACATAGTAAAAATCTGCAGACGGATCTGCGGATTTTTCCAAATGTGGTCTCCTGCACTTTCTATTTGTTTTGCACCCGGGTGGGCCAAGGCCTTGGAATTTTGTGAAAAAAATGCAGGGGGGGGGGCTCCTGGCTCCCTCCCACTGCACTGGGGACCACCACTTCCCCAGGGTTTATAAGTCATATGCGGGGTCCGCGTGCCCCCACTCGCTGCCAAGGGGACCATCAGCTCTCTAGGGCAAATATTAAATATGCAGGGGGGCCCGTGTCCCACCATGCTGCCCGAGGGACCACCACCTGGGCAAATATTTAAAAGGGACCTCCCTTGGGACCACTACCTCCCCAGGGCTACACTGAATTAGGAGCGGGCGGCCACGCGACCCCCTCTAACCCTGGTACCACCACCCCCAGGGCAAACCATTTTTTTTCAAAAGGGTGTACCTCTGGGACCCCCAATGTCCAGGGACCACCACCTCCCCAGGGCTATGCAAATACTGAAAGGGAGCTGCATGGCTCCCATCGAGGAGCTACTGATAGCCCTGGGGACCGCCACCCCCAGGGCCGGCTCCTACTATGCCCTGGACTGTCCACCCCCGGGACATAGCTGTTTGCTGTGGTTTGGCTGCAGCTGCCCCAGTAAACACTTTGGGGTTTTGACAGTGGGACATGTAAAGCAAGTCCTGCTGTCAAAATCTGAAGCTTTCATTTATGTCCCTTGCACATGTGCAGGGAACAGAAATTAAATGCTTCAGCAAGCATGGAGCTGCTGTTAAAGCAGCTCTGTGCTTGCTGAAGCAATGGCACAGGGAGGGAAGCCTTAAGGCTTCCCTCGCAGTGCCAGATAGCCCATAAGGGCATTTTTGTAAAATATTTTTAAAAAATAAGTAAATAAGGAGGGACCTATGAAGGACTGGAATAAATAAATAAAAATAAAAGCTTATAGATCAGTGTGACAGTTGCTGGACCTTCACACTGAGCAGGCAGGGTTTGAGTCCAGCCAGACTTGCTTCCCTTTTAAAAAAAATACAAATTACTTTTAATTTAAAAAATGACAAATACATTTTTTATTTTAAATGGTAGAGAAATAACTCATTCTAAGTAAATCATACATCAAAGCCTAAAAAAGTATCTCTTTCTCACCCTCTCTCTTTTTTCCTCTCTCTCTCTTTCAGTCAGTTTCTTCCACTCACACATCCACTCAGAAACTTACGCACTCACTCACAGATACACTCAGACAGTTACGCACCCAGTCACAGACCCATTCAGACTTTCACGCATCCACTCACAGACTCACTGACACCCTCATGCACCCCCTCACAGACTCACGAATGCACTGATACACTCACTAAAACACTGATGTATGCACTCTCACACCCAGACAGACATTCTCACAGCCACTCTCACCCCCGATACACCCTCTCACAACTATTCTCACACCCAGAGAGGCTACTGCCAACTCCTGCTGAGCACGGCCAAAGGGCCATGCGTAGCATCGGGTTGGGTGGTTAGGAGGGTTGGCCGCTGGGTCTGGCTGCAGACCAGGTCTTGCAAGCAACCTCCACTGTGCATGGGTGAAGGTCATGCATGGTATAGGTTGGGTGCTTATAGGGGGTTGGCCACAGGCCAGGCCATGTGTTAACCACTGCCATGCACTGCTGAAGGCCGTGCACGGAGGTGGTTCGACAAACCTATAATAATGAATATGACTATACATTTAAAATATCTTAGAAAGTCACTGAAAAAAACCAAAGGTTACAGGGACGTTATAGTTATGTTCTGAATTTATGCATACAAAACCTAAGAAATTCAGCAGTAATAGTTACCTGAGCTATTTATAACTTGCGCTCCCCTAATACACTGCTCATGACTTCACATATTACATCACTAATGACATTTTCAGTGACATCACTGAAGAATCTCAAATGACATCACTGATGACATCATCGAGTGAGTGTAAGTGGTTGTATTGATGTGTGAGTGGGTATGTGAGTGGGTCTATGGGTGAATGAGTGATTGAGTTATTTGCTGAATAGGAAAGTGAGTAGATATGTTAGTAACTGTATTGGTGAACAAGTGACTATGTGAGTGGCTGCATTTCGTTGAACGAGTGTGTGTGTGTGGATGGCTGTACGGATGAGTGAGTGGGTGTGAGAGTGGTTGTCTGGGTAAGTGAATGGGTGTCACTGTATTGGTGAGTGAGTTGGTGAGTCAGTTGCTGGATGGGTGAGCCAGTGAGTGTATGAATGGCTGTAAGTAGAACTGAGTTGTGATTGTATGGGAGAGTGAGTGGGTGTATGAGTGGCTGTATCTTAAAGTGAGTGGGTCAATCGGTTTTTATATGGAAGAGTGAGTGGATGTTTGAGTACTTCTGTTGGTCAGTGAGTGAGTGTGTGAATGGCTAAATGGGTGACTGCCTGGATGTATCAGTGCTTGTACATGTGAGTGACTGGGTGTGTGAATGGTTGCATCCTTGAGTGTTTGGGTGTGTGTTAGACCTGGCATCCTTGGTGTGGTCTCCCCTGTCTTTCTTGCCTCTGCTTCCTATGTTTTGACTGTGTGCTGGACTTTGTTTTGCTGGTTTTAGTACTCTGGGCACTTTACCATTGTTGACCAGTGCTAAAGTGCAAGTGCTTACTGTGTAAATTATATGTGTAATTGACTTTCCCATGATTGCCATATTTTATTTACTACTAAGTCCCTAGTAAAGTGCCTAGAGGTGCCCAGGGCCTGTAAATCAAATGTTACTAGTGGGCCTGCAGCACTGGTTGTGCCACCCACATGAGTTGCCCTGTAAACATGGCTCAGACCTGCCACTACTGTGTCTGTGTGTTGTAAACTGCCAATTTGACCTGGCAAGTGAACCCACATTCAACAGGCCCAAACCTTCTCTTTTAATACATGCTAGGCACCCCTAAGGTAGGCCTTAGGTAGCCCCATTGGCAGGGTGCAGTGTATGTTAATGGAAGTACATGTAGTGATGTGTTTTTCATGTCCTGACAGTGAAATACTGCCAAATTTGGTTTTCACTGTGGCAAGGCCGATCTCTCTCATAGGTTAACAAGGGGGCTGCCTTTAAATATCTTGTAAGTGTAGTTTACCTTTGGGAGCACCTAGAGATTTGGAGTTTGGTGTCTCTGAACTCACAATTTAAAAATACAGTTGGTTTTTGATTGTCAGTTTGAAAAGGCCACTTTTAAAAAGTGGGCATTCTCTTGCTTAAATCATTCTGTAACTCTGCCTGCTTGTGTATTCCCTGTCTGGGACAGACTGACAGTTGAGCTGTTGCGAATTCCTTCTAGACAGTGACACAAAAGGAGCTGGGGTGTAGCCTGCAAATCCTGATGGGTCATCTGGGCTAGAGTGGAGGGAGGAGCTGACACTCACATCTGAATGGGCTGTGCCTGCCGTCACACAATGCAGTCTTGAACCCCCTGGTGTGAGTCTGGAGCCAGGCCTGAGTAAGGCAGGATCTTGTGAACAACAGAGACTTTCCTTTGAAGTTTGCCTATTTCAAAGGCAGAATGGGTTATAAATAGTGGACCCAAAACCCCAGATTTTTAGATTACTTCTGGACTCAAGAGGAACTTCTGCGAAAGAGAAGAGCTGAAGAGCTGGAGGAGGAGTAATGCCTCTTTGCCTGTGCTTTGCTGGGTTGGCCTGCAGTTGCTGCTTCTGCCTAAAAGAGGATGAAGACTGGACTTTGTGGTATATTCCAGCTTGTGAAGTCTCTCCAGGGGCTTGGACTGAGCTTGCCCCCTGTTTTGAAGTCTCAGGGCCATCAAAGACTTCCTCTGCCAGCACCTGGACTCTCTGCTGAGACTCCTACCATGCTAAATGGTGCCCACTCCAGTCCCTAGGCCCTTGAAAGATGAAACTGGTGGAACCAAGGCAGAAGTCCATGCACACGAGCTGTGTGGGGAAAAATTTTCCACACCACTTGCAACGCAGATATAAAAACGATACACAACCTTCATTGCGGCTGAGAAATCGACGCACCACCTGCATCGCGGCTAGGAAATGGACGCATCACCTGCATTGCAGTTGAAGAAATGACACAACACCCGCTTGAAGCTTCTGAAATCGATGCAAGCCCCACAAAACGCTGTTCCTCATCAGCGTGCGGCTGGATTTCGCACACATTGTCGCTGGGCGTCAAAATCAACCTAAACCTGCCCGGACCCGAAGTGCCCGTCTGGAAATAGATGCATCACTCTCTTGAAGAAGAGAAAAACGATGCATCGCCTAAGCGACGGGACAAGAAATGACTTTCGGCCTCACTTGTGAGTAAAGATTCGACGCATCACTGACTTTTCAGACTTACGCGTGTGGCTTTATTTTTGACACACACCAGGTACTTTCTATAACATCAATGCATCCATTGTTCTCTATGGAGTAAAACTCCTTTTTAAAAAAAAATCATAACTTTACTTGTGTATGTTGGATTTTTGTTGTTTTGGTCTTGTTTTATTCAGATGAATATTAGCTATTTTTCTAAACTAGTGTGGTGTCTACTTTGTAGTTTTATCACTGTAATACTGTGTCTTTTGCCATAAATACTTTACACATTGCCCTTGAGATAAGCCTGACAGCTAGTTCCAAGTTACCAAGGGGGTGAGCAGGGGTTATCTTAAGTGTGTACCTCCATAGCCATGACTAGAGTGAAGGTCCCTGCTTGGACAGAGAGCAAACTGACTGCCAACCAGAGATCCCATTTCTAACATTAGTGATCAGCGGTGAGGATAGAACTTGTATTTGAACTGGACATACAGTTATTTAGAGTACACTACTGTTTTCAGTGCAGACCATTATGTAGTGAATCCTAGTTCGTTTTAATGGGATAACAGGAGTTAGCTTAGCCTCTGGCTTGCAGACTCGTGCCCCCGTCACCTAGTGACTTTTAACCTACTTAGCTTGCTCTGTCTGAGCCCATCTAATTATTTATTTCTTCTAAGATTGCTGCCTTGTTTATAGATAGGCCACTTGTTATGGGTAACATTATCAGTGTCACCGCGCCAAGGTGTCAAGATCAAGCACCAAAGACAAACAAACAGTAGGTGTTCACACTTAGGGATTTTCCCTCTGTATACTTTCGAGGGATTGTTTATATTGATTGCCGTCCCAAGCATGTCTGTTATCTATTGTTTAGGAACACACTTACGTCAGTGGTCCCTGTAGATCTGTATAAATACATCACACTTTAGACAGATAATCAGAGGGATTCTGACCAGAGGGCATCGCCACCATCGCTGATACCGATGCTGCAGTCGTCTTGACGCTGACCCAGTCTTCGTGTCCCTGCGGAGTCTGAGATAGAGACCTCATTCCAAGGTAACTAGGGTTGGGGGCTCCTTTCATGGACCGGCATTGGCAGATTAGGTTTAACAAACCCAGCTCTCCTTTAGGTAGGAGGTTAGGCTTTTCACATTAGGGTATTAAGGCATAATACATCTCATATATCTTTTCTAAGTATTTCAAGATGGTGGGGGTCTTTTTAATAATGACTCTCGTCTTCACAATTCTGTTTCTTGCATTATTCATTATCCTAATCATTGCAGCCCATGCAACCTATCGCAAATTGCAGTTATGTTAAATAAAAACTATTGAAACTCTACTGCATCTGTGTCATTGCCTGTGTTTGTATGAGACATGATATATCTGTGAGAAAATGGGTAATCTCCGTTTAACCACGACACTCCCTGAGATATCTTATTCTCGAGTCCATGCATAACGGCTGCCATAAATCATCTTTTACTATTGTGTTTCTGGTGAGGTGCTGCTAGTGAGCCGGTAAGGTTGGGACAACAGTTGCGACTTGTTGTAGGAAAGACGTAGTCGCCTACAAACAAAAGTACTGTCATCCTTAAACCAGCAGTCTTGCTCAGAGCAAGAGTCCAAACTACGACAATTACATGACCACATACTACTTGCTTTTGCTTTTTTTTCTCTTTTTTGCTTTTTTCTTCTTCCTTTTTTGTTTTTTTTCTTGGGAACTCTCTGCCTTTTTGGAATTCTTACATTTTTTGATCCTCACAAGCTTGTCTCAATCTGGGGATGCACCAGCAGCTGTTGCTACAAAAACTGTGTTTGAGTTGGAGAAACTGGAGGAGTACACAGTGGCTCAACTTAAGCAATTTTGTAAGGATTTTGCTTGCCCAATCATGAGCTACACTAGGAAGGAGGAGCTGCAAAAGGCACTGACGGCCTGGGTGGCAGCCAAGGAGGCTGAGGGGAACACAGGGGATGGGGATAAGGGTGAGGAGGTACAGAGTATTCATAATGTGGTGTTGGGTAACCCTGTTCTCTCTGGGGGGGTCTTCAGGGCAGGCAGTAGTGTTTCCTCCAAAGGTCTGACACCTGAGGAGTTGCAGGACAGACAAGCAGAGAGAGTGCACCAGCTGGAGTTAGAAAAAAATAAAATGGAGATGGAGTAGAGAAGGTCGGGTATAAAAAAGAAAAAGATGCTCATGGCTCATGAATTAAGTTTGAGGGAGCTGGACCAAAGGAGCCAGTCCAGCAGAGATGGTGGCAGCAGTACTTCAGTGCAGCCTGAAAGGAGGGTACACATTCCAAAGGACTTAGTAAAAGATTACAAGAGGCAAGATGACATCTATCTGTGGTTTCAGGGGTATGAGTCAGCTCTCCACATGAACATGGTCCCTGAAGCACATTGGGGGGCGGGTCTGTGGAAACACTTTGAGGTAGAGCAGAGGACACTCTGACATCCTTAGGGGATCTTCAGGGACTCACCTACTCTATCACGAAGGACACCCTACTCACCAGATATGGTTTACTCCTGATCAGTATAAGGAAAAGTTTAGGTTATATAAGAAGAAAGAATCCCAAACTTGGTAGGAGTATATAGATTCTTTTGCAGGTCAGTGGATGGTTGGGTGAAGGGCAGTAAGGTGACAACTTTTGAGGGGCTGTACAATTTGATTGCTTGGGAGCACTTGTATAGTCTTTGTTTTCCAGAGTTGTGCCAGCACCTAATTGACAGCAAGCTGACTGACCCCAGGAAGCTTGCTCAGGCAGCGGACCAGTGGGAGAGCAGCAGAGTCCAAAGGAGGTATGAGGGAGACTCCGCCAAGGAGGGACAGGGTTCCCATCAGAATAAGTGGGGAGGGGGTAAGGGTAAACGGGGAGTTCTCTAAAAGGTTCCAACCTAGTTCCCAGAGTAAGGATTCCCAGCCCCCAGTTGAAAAGAAACCATGGGTCTCTACAGGGAAACCTGCAGAGAGGGTTCCCCGCAACTGCTACGCATGTGATCAGGTGGGTCACATGAGGAGGGAATCCCAAATGTCCCAAGGGGACACAGGCACCTCGTGGTGCTCAGGCACAGGGGTTGCCAGTGTAGCTCTTTGGGAGGAGTCGGTTCCAGGAAAAGGGTGGGAGCCAGCTGAGATGACCCTTGTCTCACTAGGGGATAGTGAGATGGTCCAGATGACCCTCCTGCCTGAGAACACTACAACGTACAGGCATTGGGAGACCATTAATGGACAGAAGGTGGAAGCCCTGAGAGACACAGGAGCCAGTGTGACTACTGTGAGGAGGCACCTGGTGTCTGAACAGCAGGTAGTTCCCCATGCACTTCACCAAGTAGTTGCAATAGACAACTCTGAAAGCCTGTGCAAAGTGGCACAGGTTCCCTTTGATGGGTGGGGTCTCACGTTTCTTGAGAGTAGCTGTGATTCCAACCATGCATGTCAACTGTCTGCTAGGCAATGACCTGGAGGATTCCCCTTGGAGGGAGGTGGAACACAGGTCACACTTGGAGATGTTAGGTTGCCTGGGTGGGCATGTGTGACGACCCTGTCAATGGCACCCTGTCAGAGTGGCCCAGGTACCTGCCAGAAGGAGGAAGGGCAAGGGCACGGGAAACTCGCTCCAGACGTTCCCACAATACCGGAGGAGGGTGAACCTAAGGGTAACGTCCTGGAGCCTACAGGGGAACAAGTGGCTGAACTGGGGGTGGTGCCCGAGCTGACCTATTGGCAGCAGGAAGGTGCTCCCACCAGGGAAGAATTCTGTGAGGTACAGAAGACATGCTCTGCTCTGGAGGGTCTGGGGCAGCAGGCTCCAGACCAGACATCTGTTAAGAAGTCTGGATCACACAGGATTTATTGGGAGGATGGCTTCTTATATAGTGAGCTTAAGGTTGCTTAGGCTGGGGCAGCACGTGTGCTGGTAGTACCCCAGTGTGTCAGAACCTTCCTACTAGGTTTAGCTCATGATGTGCCTTTAGCTGGACATTTGGGGCAGGACAAGACCTTTGAAAGGATTGTCACCCACTTCTATTGGTCCCAAATGCACAGGCACTCTGATGCATACTGTAGGTCTTGCCAAACTTGTCCGGCAAGTAGCAAGAATGAGGAGACATGTAAGGCTCCCTCCAACCTTTGCCTGTGGTCAGAACCTCCTTTGAAAGGGTGGGTTTTGACATGGTAAGGCCTCTAGATGCCAAGACAGCCATGGGCAACAGGTTCATCCTGGTCTTAGTGGGCCATGCCACCCGGTACCCAGAAGCTATTCCTCTTAGATCAATCAAAGCCCCTGTGGTGGGCCAGGCATTGATGGGGGGGTTTTACCCACATGTGGTTCCCCAGGGAGGTGGTATCTGACAGGGGTACCAACTTCATATCTATTTATATTAAGTCTCTGTGGAAGGAGTGTACAGTGACCTACAAGTTCACTACTCCTTACCACCCCCAAGGAAATGGTTTGGTTAAGAGATTCAACTGAACCTTGAAGAGCATGATTATGGGCCTGTCAGTTCCCATGAGGCATAAGTGGGACGTCCTCTAGCCATGTCTTCTGTTTGCTAACAGGGAGGTGCCACAGAAGGGACTTGGTTTATGCCCCTTTGAGTTGTTGTATGGCCACCCTGCGAGGGGACCTCTGAGTCTTGTGAAGAGGGCTTGGTGAAGGCCTCCAGTAAGCCCTCCCAGGATGTGTTTAGTTACATGCTAGCTTTTAGAAACCAAACAGCACGCTTCAGAAAACTCACTCAGGAGAACCTGGAAGCAAGCCAGGAAGACATGAAGTCCTGGTACAACCAGAATGCCACTCTGGTTGAGTTTCAACCTGGCCAAAAAGTGTGGGACATGGCGTCAGTGGAGCCACGTGCTTTCCAAGACGAGTAGACTGGGCCTTTTGAGGTGGTGGAGCACAAGAGTGATGTCACCAATCAGTGAACTTGCTGACTCCAAGGAACCCTTTGAGGGTCCTGCATGTGAACTGGATACTGGATTTTAAATTACTACTTTAGAAATGCCACTTTTAGAAAGTTGGCATTTCTCTAAGCTTATAACTCTAGAGTTTTGCAGTCTGACTCTCATCCACGTCTAGCGCAGAGTGACAGCTAATCTTTGTTCATACTTTCCAGACAGCCGCAACACAGGAGGAGGTGGGTGTGAAAGAAGAGGCATCTGAATACATCTGCATACAGATAGTCATCCTGGACTGGGGACAAAGAGGGTTGTTCACACCTTACATGTCAATAGGCTGTGTCTTCCCCTCACGCAACGGGCGGATTACCCGCTACTGATGTCTGGAGACAGGGCTGTGTTGGAAAGGGGTTGTATTTCACTTGAAAGGGTTCCTTTGAAGTCACCCCCTGAACAAAGACATTTTTTGTGTACAAGTACAGGCTCTCTGACCCCATGATTTTTAGAGCACTTTTGGGGACTGGGACTGAATCTCTGTCAAAAGGACTGCTGGACTGCACAAAGGACTCATCTGGACTGCTCTTCTGCTGTTACCCTCCTGCCTGATAGGTGGCATAAAGGAATCACTGGATTGCTTTTCCGCGTGTTGCCTTGCTGCCAGCTGCTCCCTGACTCTGTTCTTCCAAGGCACTGGGGTGCTGCAGAAGGGACCGCCATTGGAACTACCTGCTTGATTGGCCTGGGAGAAGGACTTCCACCTTGTTACAAGGACCCTGATGTGCTGGCCTGCTTGCTACCCCTTTTATGCCCTGTGCCCAGTGGTGGTGGGCCTGCCCCCTCTGTTCTTGTAATTTCAGGGCCTCAATAGATATTCTGGGAATCCCTCTGCTGAGGGACCATACCCCTTGGGTATCCGACAGCAGTGCGATAATTGGTTGAGTCATAATTGCCTGCTACTCACTGGAAAGAAGCTGTCTGGAAGTTGCTGGGCAACGCCTCCAGCCCTGTGGATGTGTGCGATAGTGTAGATGCAGGAAGCAGTCGGCCCATGCCTTCTGAATGATTACTTCAAATGAGAGGTCATTATCCTAGGTGCCTACAAGAAGTTTCCCTTGCTAGTTAGATAATGGCAAGGAGACTGTCTGAGTGGGCCAAAATGTATTGCTGGCACTCATCCTCTCCTTCTCTGATCAGCACATTTTAGCAGCCCCCATTCAAAATCAATAAATCGGGTGCGGTCCAACCATAAATGGTAGGCTTATAGAATAAAATGATGGCTTGCTGAATCTCAGCAATAACTGGGTATGATTCACATAGTAGGAGCTAAAAGAGAGACTGAGGTTACTCAACAGTTCCACCAATAGTTTAAAAAGGAAATGTGGAGATAGCAGACCTCTGTAGAACTTCAAATGATACTGACAGCACTGCAGAGCAGAAAGAGGGGTGGTAAGACAATCTGTATTCAACTGCAGATAAACAAACTGAACCACTGGACTGCTGTACCTGCGAGACCCAATGTAGAGAAATGATCAACCAAAATAGCATGGTATCTAAATTATATGCAGCGGACAGATTTAATTGTAACAGCCCTGCTTTGAGGTCATCATTTCCAGGTAAAACACAATTTGTCAAGCCAGGTCAGGAGAACAGAGTCCGTGCTCTGCAGTGCACCAGAGCATATTTTAGTGCCCACTTAAAAAGAAAACACAATTTTAACAGATAGAGTTACATTCACCGCCATGGCATTGATAGATTACGTACTGGTTATCACCAGTAGGTAGTCATAGTTAAGACCTAGTTTCCTGAGGAAAAGTGTTTTTTGTTTTGCAATAACTTGGGTGCTGTTTGACAAAGCTTCACAAAAGTTTCATAACTAGTGTGCCAATCACTTCAGCTACTGTCTGTACAGCTTCAGGGTGATCTGTCAAGCAGGGCTGAGTAAAAGGGGGTCCCAAAACTTGTTTTTCCCATTTAACTTCCCATAGAGACTTTAAACTTTACGACAGCCTGAACCGCTAAACGAAATTACACCAATGGCAGAAAGCTAGTTCTCGGTCCAGAAAGAGTGATTTTTAGGTTTTGCCTGAAATCTATTGTTAACATATATCTTAAATGGTGCTTACGTCCCGTCCCCTTGCTTTTCATTAGCTCCTGTGGTTGCCACTTACTTTTCCTCTGTTTCTATTGACTGTAGCATATTTGCTGCATTTACCAATGCTTGTTCCTCATGTCTTTGCTCTTATGAGTGTCCTGATTCCCAAGTACTGTTTACATCCATTTTTGGGCAACTACTTTATGTTTTGGCTGCACAGCACTTGTTTTAAACATTGTTGACTCCAACAGCTTGTTTTAAACATTTCTTCCTCTGACACCTTGCAAGTACTTATGTCATTTTTTGGACCAGGCTTTTTGATACATTGTACCGTGGCAGCAGCACACATTTTGTGTGTGTTTTTTAATGTACTATTTATGTCTCCAATGCCTTTAAAGTACTTATCCCATTTTTGTTTTTGTTATTCACAGCGCTGGTTTTAAATCTATTACTCGCACTTCATAAGAGTGCGTGTGTTCCGTATGTGCTCCCTATCACCCCTTTGCTGCTGTTCACCACACTCCCCTTGTCATGCATTACGACATGGTGGATTTACCATAGCTTCTGTATGATAACCTCATTTGAGATTTCCTTCAATTTAAGACTGCAATTCTACTGACTGACGACAGAGGTCTGCACTTAGGTTTACATTGTCAACCCTGTTACCAGACTATCCTCGAACTTTGTCCTATCAGACAGCTCTGACATCTCCTCTGGAGCTCCGCCAACTCTAGAACAGGTGAAACACTCAGCCCTGTCGGCCAGCTCTGCCTCATCATGGGTAGACAGTAGAAGCAGAGCTTGGCGCTGAGCTGCTGCTAGAAATACTCCCATACCAGCAGCTCAGGTGTCTGCTCATGACGAGCCAGGCTCGATCGATCTCTCTCTCTCATAAAAGAGATATGGTAAATCAGGTATCTGCATAATGCATCGCATGAAAGACACGACGGCCACCACAGCGAAAGCCATTTTTCACTGAAATATGTATATATTTTTTTTCACTGAAAAAAAACCTAGGTTATATGGACATTATAGTAAGTTTCTGAATTTACTTCAACAAAACCTAAGAAATTCAGCAGATATAGTTACCTGACATCTCAAATGACATCACTGATGACATCATCCTCAGAACCACTCACACACCCAATCATACTCTTACACAATCTCACATAGATCACCACACAAACAAATACTAAAACACTCATTAAAAGAGCAATACAACTACTGCAACACACCTACTCACTCACTCACACCACACTAACATACCCACTCACTCATGCATACATAATGAACTATGCTATTAACACACTCATACAACCATCCACACACCCACTCACAGCGCAATACACCACTGATACACCCACTCACTCACCCATACATGACTCACAAATCTACTATAAAATACATATAACCACCGTCACATCCACTCACTCACACACACAACAAAAAGCACACCCATGAACTCACCCATTCAGACAGTTACACAACCACTTTACCACCAATACAAAGACTTACGCACCTAATCAATCACCCATACAACAACTCCTACTCCCAGTCACCAATACTTTCTAAAAGTTGCATTTTCAAACACACAATCTTAAAATCAACATTACTAAAAGATGTATTTTTTAATTGTGAGCTCAGAGACCCCAAACTCCACATGTCCATCCGCTCCCAGAGGGAATCTACTCTTTAATCAGATTTAAAGGTAGCCCCCATATTAACCTATGAGAGGGACAGGTCTTTCAATGGTGAAAAATGAATTTAGCAATATTTCACTGTCAGGACATATAAAACACCTTTCCTACCTTAACCATACACTGCTCCCTGCCCTTGGGGCTACCTATGGCCTACCTTAGGGGTGCCTGACGTAATAAAAGAGAAGGTTTAGGCCTGGCAAGTGGGTACACTTGCCAAGTCGAATTTACAGTTAAAAACTGCACACACAGATACTGCAGTGGCAAGTCTGAGACATGATTACAGAGCTACGTATGTGGGTGGCACAACCAGTGCTGCAGGCCCACTAGTAGCATTTAATTTACAGGCCTGGGATATATGGTATACCACTTTACAAGAGACTTACATGTAAATTAAATATACCAAACAGGTGTAAGCAAATCATATCATAAGTTTTAGGGGAGAGAGCACATGCACCTTAGCACTGTTTAATAGTGGTAAAGTTCCCAGAGAACTAAAGCCATCAAAAAGGTCAAAAACATAGGAGGAGAAAGGCAAAAAGTTAGGTGATAACCCTGCAGAAAGGGCCATTTACAACAGCTAATTTGTTCTTTTCTATGTTTGAATTTGCCAGGTGCCCTGAGCTGTTACCTAGCATGTTTCCCTTTGGTTGCAATATTCCAAAGAAGAATGGACCAGCCCTCAATAGCTCAAGTGCTGCCATCTCTTTGATAATGTCAACAAGCTCTACATTGATCTTCCAGGGCACTTTTTCAACAGCCTGCAGTCAATCCTGAAACTAGAGATGGACATGTTCAACATCTAAACACATTACCTCAACTTCAAAGGCGAAACACTGGCTACCAATCTCAAGAACAAGATATTTCACAACTCTCAGCATCACTAAATCAATGATCCATAGTAAAAGGACCAACTGTTTTACAATTTAAACACAGGATCTACAGTCAAGGAAAGATCTTCAGGATCAGAATATTCACACTGCTGATCATTAACCATTAAAACAATAGCAATTGGCAGGGGCGTTTTCTCTGTACAGACATACCAAAATCTGGAACACCCTCCCAGTCAGAATGAGGATAATCAGCAATCACAGAGCAGAGAAGCTATAAAGGCAAGGTTGTTCCTATAAGCGTGAGTCAACTAGGTTCAGGTTACAAGATGTACTGATTTGTATATGCAAGCACTGCACAAGTCTACAAACGGAACAGCAAAACATACTACACGGAACCCCAAAACACAGACAAATCAACACTCTTTTGCATAGTTATAACAAATGAAATAGCTACTTTGTTGACCATCCAGAAAGTGTCAGGAATAGAAAAGCAATAATAAAATGATACAATACACTACAATAAGGAAAGCACTCCTGATGTTTATAATCATTTTATGGTGCCATTCTACTGTGGTTTTTCACTTAAGGCTCCCTCAAGTTACCTTCCCAAATGGCAAGTATAATAAGCAGAGCTGCTGCATGTCTCATGTGCTTGTTGAAGGAGGAGGAGGTTCCTGGAGGGTTGTGCAGCTTATGTTTTTTTTCATAGTGAGTGAAGTGAGTGAATCAATTCTATTCCACACTGCAGTACTGTTGATAAACCTTTACTTATTGAAATATTATGGAAATAAACATGCAGTAAAAAAATATATGACAGCTGCAATTACTTACCATCCTTTTACCAAAGTCCTGGCAGGGGCTAGTGAGGGCACTTCCTTTTAGTGGGATCATTCCTTTTGGGCTGTTATCACTTTTTTTATTGTAGAACTCCAGCCCATCTTCAAGCAAAACAACCCACATTGGCTTCCATTTGTTAAAAATGCTACCCTGCAAGACAAGCAAGAGACAACAATCTCCATGACTGATGCAAGCCACTTACTCAATCCACTAATATCCAGAGCTGGCCACTCTGCTGCTTACAGTCACACGCTGGAACCACAGATGTGATATTTTCAAACCTGACTTGTTTCTTCTCTATCAATGTTGCTTTTTTGTCAAGAGGCTACTTTACGCAAGATGAACACTCACTGAATAGTTTAACAATTTGTCATAACGCTTAGGTTTTGCTGCGGAAACATTTCCTGATAGTCTAAATACAACCTTTCAAATTAGGTAAGAAACATCATATAAAATAATACTGAACGTGGATCGATTAAATGTACCACAGACAATATGTGAGTTTAACAACATGAGAATAAAGTTATTTAGCCACCCTCCCATTTTTTAATAAAAATTCTACCATCAATAGTTTCACTTGGTGGCTGAATTGAAGGCTTTTGTCAGTTTCAAGAAGTTGAGTTGGGCAGGGTTGTAATTTCATGGGCAACTACATCAAAACCTAAGCAATAAAAAGTTTAAGGGGGACCCAGAGGCCTATCTTTGCCAATCTTTTTGTAAATTTTGTTGGGAAAAACTGACAAAATCTGTTTATTTGTCTCTATTCTAAGTCTATCCTGGGTCAGAGACTATTGTGTCCAAGCACATGAAAAAATAAATGAAATTGCAGTTGCTTCTTACCAAACATTCATTCTGATCAATCAAACATCGCTATCAACTGACTGCTGAAATATGGAACTAAAAATATGGTTTGTTTGAAGAACAAGCCTCATCCTACTATTTATGCTGCTTCTAACCTCCAGTTTAGGCTGCTTTTCGACAGGATGAAAATGGGTACTGTAAGGAAATGCCTCCTTGGCATGGTTACCCCATGACATTTTGCCTTTGCTGATGCTATGTTTTGAATTGAAAGTGTGCTGAGGCCTGCTAACCAGGCCCCAGCACCAGTGTTCTTTCCCTAACCTGTACTTTTGTATCCACAATTGGCACACCCTGGCATCCAGGTAAGTCCCTTGTAACTGGTACCTCTGGTACCTAGGGCCCTGATGCCAGGGAAGGTCTCTAAGGGCTGCAGCATGTCTTATGCCACCCTGGGGACCCCTCACTCAGCACAGACACACTGCTTGCCAGCTTGTGTGTGCTGGTGAGAACAAAATGAGTAAGTCGACATGACACTCCCCTCAGGGTGCCATGCCAGCCTCTCACTGCCTATGCAAGTATAGATAAGTCACCCCCCTAGCAGGCCTTACAGCCCTAAGGCACGGTGCACTATACCATAGGTGAGGGCACTAGTGCATGAGCACTGTGCCCCTACCGTGTCTAAGCCAAACCTTAGACATTGTAAGTGCAGGGTAGCCATAAGAGTATATGGTCTGGGAGTTTGTCAAACACGAACTCCACAGCACCATAATGGCTACACTGAAAACTGGGACGTTTGGTATCAAACTTCTCAGCACAATAAATGCACACTGATGCCAGTGTACATTTTATTGTGAAATACACCCCAGAGGGCACCTTAGAGGTGCCCCCTGAAACCTTAACCGACTATCTGTGTAGGCTGACTGGTTCCTGCAGCCTGCCACAACTGAGACATGTTGCTGGCCCCATGGGGAGAGTGCCTTTGTCACTCTGAGGCCAGTAACAAAGCCTGCACTGGGTGGAGATGCTAACACCTCCCCCAGGCAGGAGCTGTAACACCTGGCGGTGAGCCTCAAAGGCTCACCCCCTTTGTTCCAGCACCACAGGGCACTCCAACTAGTGGAGTTGCCCGCCCCCTCCGGCCACGGCCCAACTTTTGGCGGCAAGGCCGGAGGAAATAATGAGAAAAACAAGGAGGAGTCACTGGCCAGTCAGGACAGCCCCTAAGGTGTCCTGAGCTGAAGTGACTCTAACTTTTAGAAATCCTCCATCTTGCAGTTGGAGGATTCCCCCAATAGGGATAGGATTGTGACCCCCTCCCCTTGGGAGGAGGCACAAAGAGGGTGTACCCACCCTCAGGGCTAGTAGCCATTGGCTACTAACCCCCCAGACCTAAACATGCCCTAAAATTTAGTATTTAAGGGCTTCCCTGAACCTAAAGATTTAGATTCCTGCAACTTACAAGAAGAAGAGGACTGCTGAGCTGAAAACCCCTGCAGAAGAAGAAAGAAGACACCAACTGCTTTGGCCCCAGTCCTACCGGCCTGTCTCCTGCCTTCCAAAGAAACCTGCTCCAGCGACGCTTTCCCCAGGACCAGCGACCTCTGAATCCTCAGAGGACTGCCCTGCTTCAAGAAAGACAAGAAACTCCCGAAGACAGCGGCACTGCTCCAAAAAGACTGCAACTTTGTTACAGAGGAGCAGATTTAAAGACCCCTGCAAATCCCCGCAAGAAGCGTGAGACTTGCAACACTGCACCCGGCGACCCCGACTCGACTGGTGGAGAACCAACACCTCAGGGAGGACCCTCCGGCGACTCCGAGACCGTGAGTAACCAAAGTTGTCCCCCCTGAGCCCCCACAGCGACGCCTGCAGAGGGAATCCCGAGGCTCCCCCTGACCGCGACTGCCTGACTCTAAAATCCCGACGGCTGGAAAAGACCCTGCACCCGCAGCCCCCAGCACCTGAAGGAACGGAACTTCAGTGCAGGAGTGACCCCCAGGAGGCCCTCTCCCTTGCCTAGGTGGTGGCTACCCCGAGGAGCCCCCCCCTTGCCTGCCTGCACCGCTGAAGAGACCCCTTGGTCTCCCATTGACTCCCATTGGAAACCCGACGCTTGTTTGCACACTGCACCCGGCCGCCCCCGCGCTGCTGAGGGTGTACTTTTTGTGTGGACTTGTCCCCCCCCCGGTGCCCTACAAAACCCCCCTGGTCTGCCCTCCGAAGACGCGGGTACTTACCTGCTGGCAGACTGGAACCGGGGCACCCCCTTCTCTCCATTGAAGCCTATGTGTTTTGGGCACCTCTTTGACCTCTGCACCTGACCGGCCCTGAGCTGCTGGTGTGGTAACTTTGGGGTTGCTCTGAACCCCCAACGGTGGGCTACCTTGGACCCAAAACTGAAACCTGTAGGTAATTTACTTACCTGCTAAAACTAACAATACTTTACCTCCCCCAGGAACTGTGAAAATTGCACTGTGTCCACTTCTAAAACAGCTATTTGTGTTTTATGTAAAAAGTATATATGCTACTGTAATTATTCAAAGTTCCTAAAGTACTTACCTGCAATACCTTTCAAATGAGATATTACATGTAGAATTTGAACCTGTGGTTCTTAAAATAAACTAAGAAAATATATTTTTCTATAACAAAACCTATTGGCTGGATTTGTCTCTGAGTGTGTGTTCTTCATTTATTGCCTGTGTGTATGTACAACAAATGCTTAACACTACTCCTTTGATAAGCCTACTGCTCGACCACACTACCACAAAATAGAGCATTAGTATTATCTCTTTTTGCCACTATCTTACCTCTAAGGGGAACCCTTGGACTCTGTGCATGCTATTCCTTACTTTGAAATAGCACATACAGAGCCAACTTCCTACAGGTACCAATCACTTCATTGATCTGGGACCATCTTAAACAGACAGATGTATTCTTGAGAGGTTGCTAAACATTTGCTGCCTCTCAGAACCGTTGAACAGAATCAATTTAATTCAGATTTTAAAAATCCATAAAAACGTACAGAGACAATAAATATCAAAGCATTTAAACCACTCGAATAACTCACTAGTAAATATAAGTACGCATTATAACTACCTTAAAAAACATTATAAAAAGGTGGACCCTACTGGGCCCTAGTGAAATTATGTTAATCCAGAACAAGTTTATTTACACAGTTAAAAGAATAAATTTGAAAAGCTAAAATGATTAAAATGCTAAAAATCTGAGGCAAAGAAGGCAGGCAGAGAGGTCAATCCCCATATCATGGCCCACATTAACATTCATTCCTAAACCTAAGGACACCTGTGTAGGAAAGTACCATCTTGCCTGGCATGTTACCCCCATTTTTACTGTATGTATGTTTGTTTTTGCCTGTGTCACTGGGATCCTGCTAGCCAGGACCCCAGTGCACATAAAGTGTGCCCTGTATGTGTTCCCTGTGTGGTGCCTAACTGTATCACTAAGGCTCTGCTAACCAGAACCTCAGTGTTTATGCTCTCTCTGCTTTTAAAATTGTCACTGCAGGCTAGTGACTCATTTTACCAATTCTGATTGGCACACTGGAACACCCTTATAATTTCCTAGTATATGGTACCTAGGTGCCCAGGGTATTGAGGTTCCAGGAGATCCTTATGGGCTGGAGCATTTCTTTTGCCACCCATAGGGAGCTCAGACAAATCTTACACAGCACTGCCACTGCAGCCTGAGTGAAATAATGTCCACGTTATTTCACAGCCATTTTCCACTGCACATAAGTAACTTATAAGTCACCTATATGTCTAACCCTCACTTGGTGAAGGATAGGTGCCAAGTTACGTAGTGTGAGGGCACCCTGGCACTAGCCAAGGTGCCCCCACATTGTTCAGGGCAGTTTCCCCAGACTTGTGAGTGCGGGGACACCATTACACGGGTGCACTACATATAGGTCAATACCTATATGTAGCGTCACAATGGTAACTCCGAACATGGCCATGTAACATGTCGAGGATCATGGAATTGTCACCCCAATACCATGCATCCCTGGGGCTCCAGCATAGAGCCCGGGTACTGCCGAACTAACTTTCCAGGGTTTTCTCTGCAGCTACCGCTGCTGCCAACCCTCAGTCAGGTTTCTGCCCCCCTGGGGCCTGGGCAGCCCAGTGCCATGAAGGCAGACCAAAGGATTTCCTCTGAGAGAGGGTGTTACACCCTCTCCCTTTGGAAATAGGTGTGAAGGGCCTGAGAGGAGTAGCCTCTCCTGGCCTCTGGAAATGCTTTGAAGGGCACAGATGGTGCCCTCTTTGCATAAGCCAGTCTACACTGGTTCAGGGATGACCCCAGCTCTCCTCTGGCGCGAAACGGGACAAAGGAAAGTGACCACTCCCCTGACCAGCACCTCCCAAGGGGAGGTGCCCAGAGCTCCTCCAGTATGTCCCAGACCTCTGCCATCTTGGATGCAGAGGTGTGAGGGCACAATGGACAGCTCTGAGTGGCCAGTGCCAGCAGGTGACGTGAGAGACCCCTCCAGATAGGTGCTTACCTTTCTCTGTATCCAACCCTCCTCTGTGGTTATCTCTTTAGATAACGGATGCAAGAGCTCACCAGAGTTCCTCTGCACTTCTCTCTTTCACTTCTGCCAAGGATCGACCGCTGATGCCTGCAAAACCGCAACAAAGTAGTAAGAAGACTACCAGCAAAATTGTAGCGCGTCATCCTGCCAGCTTTCTCGACTGTTTCCTGGTGGTGCATGCTCTGAGGGCTGTCTGCCTTCACCCTGCACTGGAAGCCAAGAAGAAACCTCCAGTGGGTCGACGGAATCTTCCCCCTACCAACACAGGCACCAAACTTCTGCATAATCGGTCCTCTGGGTCCCCTCTCATCTTGAGGAGCCTGGTCCCTGGAACACAGGAGCTGGATCCAAGTGTCCCCGACAGTCCAGTCGCCCTTTTGTCCAAATTTGGTGGAGGTAAGTCCTGTGTACTGCATGGTCTGCTGCTGCTCGGGCTTCTGTGCACTTTTGCAAGACTTCCTTTGTGCATAGCCTAGCCCAGGTCCCCAGCACTCTGTCCTGCTTTGCCCAACTCGCTGAGTTGGACTCCGACTTCGTGGGACCCTCTGTTGTTGTGGTGAGTCGACTGTCATGCTCAGATCTTCTGAATGCCTGTTCAGGTGCTTCTGCGGGTGCTGCCTGCTTCTGCATGGGCTCTGCCTGTTGCTGAGTGCCCCCTCTGTCTCCTCCTCCAAGGGGCGACCTCCTGGTCCTTCCTGGGTCCTGGCAGCACCCAAAATCCAGCTAGCAAGGCTTGTTTGTGGTCTTTCTGCATGGAAACAACTCTGCATCCTCCAGCATGCCATGGGACATCTTCTGACCAAAGGAGAAGTTCCTGGCACCTTCCGTTGTTGCAGAATCTTCAGCTTCTTCCACCCGGAGGCAGCCCTTTTGCACCTTCATCCGGGGTTTAGTGGGCTCCTGCCCCTCCCGAAACCTTGCGTGACTCTTTGACTTGGTCCCTTTCCTTTGCAGGTCCTCAGGTCCAGGAATCCATCTTCAGTACATTGTAGTCAGTTGTTGCCTTTGCAGAATCCCCTATCTCGACTTTACTGTCTTTCTGGGGTAGTAGGGTAAATTTACTCCTACTTTTCAGGGTCTTAGGGTGGGTTATCTTGGGTACCCTTAGTGTTTTCCTACACTCCCAGAGACCCTCTACACACTACACTAGGCCTGGGGTCCATTTGTGGTTCGCATTCCACTTTTGGAGTATATGGTTTGTGTTGCCCCTAGGCCTATTGTCTCCTATTGCATTCTATTGTGTTCTACAGTGTTTCCACCACTTTTCTAACTGTTTACTTACCTGATTTTGGTTTGTGTGTATATTTTGTGTATATTACTTACCTCCTAAGGGAGTATATCCTCTGAGATACTTTTGGCATATTGTCACTAAAATAAAGTACCTTTATTTTTGGTAACTCTGAGTATTGTGTTTTCTTGTGATATAGTGCTAAGTGATATAAGTGGTATAGTAGGAGCTTTGCATGTCTCCTAGTTCAGCCTAAGCTGCTCTGCCATAGCTACCTCTATCAGCCTAAGCTGCTAGAACACCTCTAATCTACTAATAACGGATAACTGGACCTGGCACAAGGTGTAAGTACCACAAGGTACCCACTATAAGCCAGGCCAGCCTCCTACAACCTGCCCAAAAACAAGCCACATTATGACAAATTATGAGGGACTGCAACATATGTAGATAAATCACAGCAGGTTTTACCTGGCAAAAACCTTCCCCACTTAAAAAAAGGTAATATACACTACTGTCTCAAACTGCAATAGTGACCACAGAAAAAAATAAAGTGTATTGTGTCCTGTATTGAGAAATCATCACAAGAGCATTGGCTCTGTTTATCCCCATTATGATAGATCTGGGGTTTTGCTAGGAGCCTGTGTAAAAGGTTTAATCTGAACCTTGTTAAAAAAAAACGATGATGTAAAGAATTCACAAGACAAAGGTAGGGCTCCATTCTTAATATCTGTCTTTAGGAGTATGTATGACCTAACCATACGTTTTGCAGTTCCTCGCCCTCTCTTTCAGGTTTGGCTCATTTCATAAATTGCTGTTTGATCAATAGTATATATTTTCCCTTGATTTGTTCAGGTTAAAAAAAAGCAGAACAACCCTTCTTCTCCAGGGAGTCTTTAATATAACACAGCCATGGAATATTAAGTCCTTTGTCCAGGGCAAGGAATTGTATAATTATGGTCATATCTAATTCCAATTCAGGGTTTGACCAGACTTTAAACCAGCTAACTATAGGGGCAAGGGCCAATTTCTTAGAAATGTCATTCAAGCCCAGTATCTCATGGGCAACAAAAGTGGAAGCTGACTGCAGGAGACAGAGCAGTCTTCTTGCAAAGGCATCCTCCACTCTCTGAATCTCACCACAGTCCTTATAGCCCCATAACCCACTACTGTAACTCACTATTGGCAAACATTTGGCAACATAGATCTTCATTATTGCCTGTACAAGTCTAGCACCCAGCCTAATGGCAAAGTAAAATAGCGAGGTCACTGCCCTAGCCAATAGATTTCTCTTTACCCTACTTTGGGGGGCCCAAGAACCTCGCTTATCAAAAATAAGCTCTAAATATGGGAAAGTAGAGACATTCATCAGCTCCTGACCCGCCAAATATTTTCTTATGGAGCTTAATTAAATTGCCAATTACCATAGTATGAAACTTGGAGTGATTTACCTCCATTTCAAGAGAAGATGTAAAATCAACAAAGGGGTCAAGAAGTTTTTGGAACCCCACTGTGGTTCTGGCTAGCAGGACCATATCGTATGCATACAATAAAGCCGGTATCATCCGTGACAGGGGAATATCCTTGGTGGCAGACCATAGCACTGGGCGCACATTGTTTATATATAAAGTAAACAGCAGGGGGGGCAGAATGCAGCCCTGCCTCACCACCTTTATGAATTTTTATCAGTGCTGATAGGGACCCTTCATGATTATATCTGACCATTGCGGTAGGGCCCTGATGAAGTCCATGCAAAAAATGAACAGTGCCAATATACAAACCCATGTCAATTAACGTGGACTATAGCTTGGCTCTATTTACCCAGTCAAATGCTGATGACAAATCCATGAATGCCAGATGTAATCAATCTCTTTTGGCCACTCTCTATTTACCCGCTAACAGGTGCAGGTTCTGGCATTGGTCCTGGGTACTCCTACCCCAGCTGAACCCACACTGAAAACAGGAGATCACTTTCCCCCAATCTGTTAGCTTGGCAAAGATCACCCTACCCAAAACCTTGACAGACAAGCCTTGGGTCCGACTTTAGCTGTTTTTTGAACACCAGAATGATGATCAAACATCGCCAGGTAGAGAGATGGCCTACTTTCCATGCTGCATAAAATATTCAGGTTAGAACCCTAGTCCAAAGCCGGATGTCATGGACAAACAAATCGGCGGGTACCCCATCGGGCCCCGGGACCTTGCTCTTAGACATGGCTATTATAGCGGGCTGCATCTGATCCTCAGTAAACCAGGTATGCATATCCTCCCCAGACCTGGTCAATACTACAGAGCTCATACTCTCCACTGTGCTACCATAAATTACAGAGAAGTGTTTCACTCATTCATCCCCTGAAACAATACAGCCTATAATCCTATTTGACTCACCTGAGAAAAAGGGGTGATAAATAATTTCCCAAAACCTCGCATTGTTGGTTAAATTAAGCAGGTTCGCCAGATACTCCCAAGCTTGTTCCCTATTCTCTTTTTTACGGGCTTGGGTAGCTAACTTATACTCCTTCCTTTTACTTGCAATTAATGTCCTTTCTCTTTGCATATCCTTTAGTGCCACTACCAAGTTATGGAGGGCTTTAGAGCAATCGGAATTGAACATCTCTCGACTAAGGATTTGCCCTGACTACCATTGACCCTAAGGTTACTGTTGACCTGCTTGCATATTTTACCAAAAGCCTCCAGAATCACTCTATCATCCCCCTTGTCATTCAAGCACAAATCAAAATTGGGGTCACATGTGTTATGCAAGGTGTCTAGGAGGAAATCATGGGAGACATTGCTCCATTTAATCTACATCCCTGATTGTGTGGAATAATATCTTTGTTTGAGGGACCTTTTGCCTCTGGCCTAACATCTCAGGTTTCCCAGTTCATAAAAAGGGCCAACAGGTTGTGGTCGCTAAATACTGACCCCTGCACTTCAAAGCTATGCTCAAACTGCGCCAAAAAGGCAGAGACAAATGTAAGGTCAATATTTGTGTTGTCCCCTCTGCCTTTAAAGGTTGGGACTATCAGCCCTTCCATACCCCAGCTAGCATGTACCAAATTAAAGTCTGCCATAATCTCAAACCAAAAAACTGCCCTCAGCAGAGTGCTCAAAATATTTGTCCTGTTCATGGTCACCAACTAAAGGATGTGCAATTCCATGACAATTCATGGGTCAACGATGTAAGTCAAAATCACCCAAAAGCATAATAAGATAAGGAACTTTATACTTCCCTTCTAGGGACTGTGAGGCAGAACATAAAGGGGATAATTTAAGAGCCCCTATCGCCATTCTAACAACACATTAGCATCGTTTGTTTTATGCTAATGTAGCATTAGATGGCCAAAAGCGCTGCACCATATTTACAAAGTGGTGCGATGCATGCGTTGCACACTTTGTAACCCTTTGCGCTACATTATGCCTGCACCAGGCATAATGTATGCAAAGAAGGCATTCCCCTGTTAGGGGGGCTGAAAAAATGGCACAAAGAAATCTAAGAGATTTCTTTGCGTCATTTGTTTTGGCACTTTTAACACCTGCTTAGAGCAGGTGTTAAAAATGGCACAAAGAAATCTAAGAGATTTGTGTATCAAAAGAGATTGAAGGATAGTTTCTCATCAATTTCCTCCACCAGCAAGGGAAAGACCAGGACTTCAGTGTCAGAGTGGTGGCCCAGCCCAGCCTCCTACTGCTGCGGACGGGTGCAGACAGACCAGCTGTTGGCCTGCTCTTCACCTGGGCATGTGCCTTGCAGTCGAGTTTTTGTGTGTGTTGGGTGGCCCCCTGTAGGCATCAACAGCAAGGTGTAGGCTGGGGGATAAAGTCCCACCCCAGCCTGTACCTTAGAGCAGTCCCACGCAGCGGGTTTGTAGCCGCACTTTTGTGCGCATTAGGTACCCCCGCAGGCATCATCAGGAAGGCGTCTGCTGGGGGATGAAGCTCCACCCCAGCCGGTAGCTTGAAGTAGTCCCCTACTGTGGGTTTGCAGCCACGCTTTTGTGCGCGTCAGGTGGCCCCCGCAGCCATCAACAGCAAGGTGTAGTCTGAGGGATGAAGTCCCACCCCATCCAGTAGATTAGAGTGGTCCCGCGCAGCAGGTTTGCAGTTGCGCTTTTCTGTGTGTCAGGTGGCCTCCTGCAGGCATCAACAGCAAGGTGTAGGCTGGGGGATTAAGTCCCACCCCAGGCAGTAGCTTAGAACAGTCTCTGCAAGGCATCTGGTGAAGGTAATGATTTGGGCATCTCTTGTTACTGAGCCACCTGAGATGACAGAAAGGAAACTCCATGGCATTTAAAATAAATATGGCCCAGTAACATGTTATTTGCAACAAGTGAGCTAATAAACACAAGTTCATACATCACTATAGTGCAAAGGGCAAACTGTATTATTGCTGCAATACAGCTTAACCTTTTCTAATAAAACACTGGTTAGTCCATTCAAGAATCACTTCACAAAAGTGCTCCTACTAAAAAGGCCTAAACCATGTGTTTCTACATCAGTGTGTGGATTTAACCTTTTAGTCTCTTACAATAGCTACAGAATATAAATGATGCAGAAGAAACAATGGTATGGCGTAAACTATTAATGCAGGTGCCCCTGTGTAACATGCCATATAGTACTATTGTTGAGGACGAGAGAGGAGCATTAAGTCTCACTTAAGGCTTTGACTCCTGTGAAACATGGTCCTTCTCCCTATTCAACATTGGTAATAAATAGCATTTCCAAACAAAGAAATTATACTGTACCTATTCTGATATTATTGATTATTTCTGTCAGTGCTGAGGTGAAATGCAGTGTTATCACTGATGTCATCAAAGTCATTTGTTATATTATCTGTAGCATCATGTTTAAAGTCATGAACAATGTATTTTAGGAGTGAGTTATGTCAGAATGGTTGTAATTCTTGGCAACATTGCCCACCCCAGCACATTGTTTTAGTTAGAAAAATTGTGGTAATTCTCAGAAACTTGTAGACGTCCATGGTATAATGCTTACTGCCCACCGTGGTAAAATGGTAGCCCAAGCAAAATGGTGGTAATTTCCAGCACATTGTGGACATCCATGGTACCAGAATACCCTGGTCTAAAAATGAGTGGTATGTCCATTTTTTTCCTAAGGCGAAGGAGAATTGTTCTTGAGGAGAGAGCTGTGCAAAAACAGTCTAAAAAACAAGTATTTGTTCATCTAATGATTGATGGTTTGACCTCAGGAAACAATTCTGTGCCTCACTTAGTGATGTACATTTCGGCATACCTGAAACGTTCATATTTCAGTTGATGATGGTTGATTGAACATTTGACACTGTGGCCCTCATTACAACCCTGGCGGTCGGTGTTAAAGCGGCGGTAAAACCGCCAACAGGCCGGCGGTAAAAAAAATTGAATCACGACCGTGGCGGAAACCGCCAACATAGACAGCCACTTTAACACTACGACCACCACAGCGGTACAAACAAACAGCGTGGCGGTCACCGCCAACAGACAGGCTTAAGACAATGTACCGCCCACACTATAATGAGAGGCAAATCCGCCACCTTTTCCGGGGCGGATTCAATGCGAACAAAAACACAGCGGAAACAGGACTCGGAAGGGAAAACGCTCACCTCTACACACGCCATGAGGAACCAGGACACCATGGAGCCGGAACTCCAAATTCTACCTGCCATTCTCTTCCTGCTCCTCTACCAGGAGCACGAACGCCGTCGGCGATGACCACGGTGAATACTGCACCTACGACACAGGGGAGGGGGAAGGGAAAAGAGAGTGACACACACACGCAATACGCAAAACCCCCACCCTCACCCACTACAACACACACACAAATACATGTTGATACATTACATTTACAGCCCCCAACCCCCCCTGGAAGAACGCAAGGACAAAAGGAAATGAGTTGAACGATTGTTATCAATAAAAATCCATTACTCAAAAATATATATACACTATTAACAAATATGTACACCAAGAATTCAAGTCCATGTACTGTACCTACATAGTCCGTGGACCACTGGGCCCAAAATGCATGAGCGAGGCCCACACAAGATACCCGATCAAAACGGAGAGAACACTGCAGGGGCATCAGATCAAAATAAAACAGGCACCTCAGGGGGAAGCGAAGGGGGGGAACCTCAGCCGGATGAGTGCACTATGCCAGCTCCATGAGGGGGCACCATGCCTATTGATGTATCCTGGGGAGTGCAAAGCCACAGTAACACAAGTCTCTCCAGTGGGTGGTTTGCCCACTGCTTTGTCCTGGGGAGTGCAAAGCCACAGTCTCTCAAGTCTCTCCAGTGTTGGTTTGCCCACTGCTGTATCCTGGGGAGTGCAAAGCCACAGTCTCTCAAGTGGATGCATTTCTCCACTGGTTCTGGAGGGGGCTTTGTGCCCAGAGTGCTTCATCCTGCCAAGGACAGAGGTAGTGGATGCCTTTCTCCACTGGTTCTGGAGGGGGCTTTGTGCCCAGAGTGCTTCATCCTGCCAAGGACTGAGGTAGTGGATGTGAATCTCCACTGGTTCTGAAGGGGGCTTTGTGCCCAGAGTGCTTCATCCTGCCAAGGACAGAGGTAGTGGATGCCTTTCTCCACTGGTTCTGGAGGGGGCTTTGTGCCCAGAGTGCTTCATCCTGCCAACGACAGAGGTAGTGGATGTCTTTCTCCACTGGTCCTGGAGGGGGCTTTGTGCCCAGAGTGCTTCATCCTGCCTAGGACAGAGGTAGTGGATGCCTTTCTCCACTGGTTCTGGAGGGGGATTTGTGCCCAGAGTGCTTCATCCTGCCAAGGACAGAGGTAGGGGTAGTGGATGCCTTTCTCCACTGGTTCTGGAGGGGGCTTTGTGCCCAGAGTGCTTCATCCTGCCAATGGCTCAGGTACTGGATGTGACAATCCACTGATGGTGGGCCTACATGGAAGCTGTCCAGGCCCCTGGATCTGACCACCAGCTTCGTACGACTGACCACTGGGGATGGCAGCCATGTCTGCGGTGGTGCCACTGGCACATGATGTTACGTGGCCGCTGGCGCTGCTTGCGACGGCCTCAGAAGCGGCGGTGGTTGCGGCGCTCATTGGCCAGCGGTGCTGGTGGGTGGCTCAGTGAGCGTGCTGCTGGCGGCGGTGTCCTGGGCAGTGGTGCTGGTGGGTGGCTCAGTGAGCGTGCTGCTGGCGGCGGTGTCCTGGGCAGCGGTGCTGGTGGCAGCGGTGTGTCCTGGGCAGTGGTGCTGGTGGCGGCGGTGTCCTGGGAAGCGGTGCTGGTGGCGGCGGTGCATGTGGCGGTGTCGGTGGAGGTCTTGTCCGCCGTGCAAGTTGGCGGCGACTTCCCTTTCTTTCTCTGCCCCTTCCCCACCTTGGATGGAGGCGCAGTTGTCTTGCCACTCCCAACGGTAGTCCTGGGAGAGCCCTTGGTGGCAGGTGTTTTGCCCTTCTCCCTCTGGGCTGTGGCCAACTTCTTATGTTTCTGAGGTGGGGGACTGTACTTGGCCTGGCTCCTTGGCACACTAGCTGCCCTGCTGCTTGGCGCACTCCAGAAGCCGGTTACTGCTGGCACCCCTGTTCCCGGTGATGTGGTGGCTGAGGTGCTGGGTTGGGACCTGGAAAGGCGTGCCGTAGGGGACGGAAGGGGTGGGGGAGGTGAAGGGAAGAGGTCAAGGTTTGACAGGAAAAGTTTTTTAGACACACTGGGACAGGTAGATGGAGGGGGTTTGGGAGTCGAGGAAGAGATAGTGGTTGAAGGAGGTGTTCGTTTGCTGACTTTGGGTGAAGGTGCATGGGCTGTAGGCTGTCGTGAGGTGGATGGCTGTTGGGTGGGTGTGTGACTGCGTTTGTGTAGTTTGGGAGGTGGGCTCACAGACACACTGGTAGAAGACACAGGGGATGTGTGAATGGTAGTGGGAGTGGTGAGTGTACGTGAGCAGTGTGTGGTGATGGGCCTGCTGTGATGGACGTAGTGGCTGAAGATGTAGTGCATGCAGGTGTGAGTGGAGACGTGACAGGGAGGGAGGAGGGAGACGAGGAGGAGGGAACACAGTGGAGGCAGTGGATGTTGGTATGTGTGCATGGGTATGATGCTTGTGTGAGTGCCTGTTGGATGTGTGGTGCTTATGTTTGCCAGAGCTACCCTTGTGTGTTGAGGTGTGTGCATGCTGGTCTGATGGTGTGCTTGGGATAGGCTGAGGTACTGGGGATTGGGGCTGGGTGGAGGAAGTTGGAGGAGGGAGGCTGGACACAGGGTCAATGGCTGCCATCAGTGCTGAGGCCAGAGTCTGAAAAGCTCGCTGTTGGGTTGCCTGACCAGAATGAATGCCCTCCAGGTATGCATTTGTCTGTTGCAACTGCCTCTTTACACCCTGGATGGCTTTCAGAATGGTAGACTGCCCAACAGTGAGGGATCTGAGGATGTCAATGGCCTCCTTACCGAGGGCATCAGGGCTCACAGGGGCAGGGGCTGAGGTGCCTGGGGCGAAGGAGATGCCCACCCTCCTGGGTGGGCGGCCAGGGGGCACATGCTGAGGGGCTGCTGGGAGGGCGGTGCTGGTAGGGGGGGTGGTGGCTGTACCTGTAGATGCAGTGGGCACAGAGGGGCCCGCCACTGCAAGGGAGCTCCCATCATAGGAGGAGTCGTTGTCGCTGGTCTCAGCTCCTGTCCCCGCCGTGGAGCTCCCCTTGCCCTCCGTCCCACTGGGGAATTCGGAGTCCGTAGTCTTGGGCCATGTGGGATGCAGCTTCCTCCTGCTCCGGTGGCACTGCTGCTCCGCCTGATGATGCTAATGCACACAAGAACAGGGAGACCACAAAAAGGGGGGGAAAGAAAGTAGAAAGACATGTTCAGTGCATGCAATACCGCTACCGTTGGTGGACACTACAGACACAGCAGCCCTCTGCACTACCCCATGCACTTAGAGTTCCCTAATTAATCACAGGGCCATGGGGTACAAGGCCTATGCCCGATTGCTGCACACAAGAAGGTCACAGGAGCCTGACTAGGGGTAGGTGGCTCTTAACACTGGTGGGGTGGGGTGCCACATGGCCTGCCTTACGAAGGGACCTTGCCTACAAAATTTGCCCTGGCAGAGGGGTACCCACAGCCCACCACCCCCACCAGACACCTCCAATGCGCGCTGAATCAGATGAATGTGACTGTACTCACCCCCTTGTGGCTGCTGTGATGCCCTCAAGTGCCCATCCAACTCCGGATATGCCACCGCCAGGATCCGAAACATCAGGGGGTCATGGTACGATGGACACCCCTCCCACGTTGGGAGGCCATTCCCAGCTGGGCCTCCACCATCTTCTTGCTCCAGCAGTGAACTTCCTCCCATCTTTTCCGGCAGTGGATGCTCCGTCTGTGGTGGACCCCCAGGGTCCGGACTTCCGTGGTGATGGCACGCCAAATATCCTTCTACTTGTGGGTGCTGAACTACAGGAATAGAACAGGGAAAAGGAGAAGATATAACTGTCCGGACCGTCACAGTAATTGGCCCACGTTCCTACCCTTGCCATGACGCCCATACACTCACCGTTGTTTCATGCACGCCTCATCCCCCGCCCATCTCCCATTCACATCACTCTAAACAGGCATTGCCCATAAAGCATGCTTACAGTGTACTCACCTGTTTGTCTGGAGGACCGTAGAGTAGCGTGTACTGGGAAAGGACCCCATCCACTAGTTTGTCCAACTCCTCCGATGTGAAGGCAGGGGCCCTTTCCCCAGACCCTTGAGCCATTGTCGCTTCCAGACTGAGGTCACAGCAGCACTTGCAGTGTAGGTCCTCTCCTGTCAAAAATCAAGTATCAAGTGAGTGAACAGAGAGATAATGGCGGTCACGTCCGCGGCGGTGCGTAACGTCACCGCCGGCGTACATCGTCATTGGCTCCTGGGACCCATAGGGTCCAATGTTAACCAATGCAGGATTGCGCCGCGGTCTTCGACAACCTACCGCGACAGTGTACAACGTCAGCACTGTTACCTCATATCCCCTTGTCCCACCTTACAGGTCAGGCAGCCGCCATTTCAGGGGGCCACATTGCATTAATTGTAAATGCATCACACATATCTAGGCCTTGCATACACATTAAGACAGGCACATAACGGATTGACAAATGTGTGCAATAAATATTCTATTTAATACCTCAGTGTTGGGTGACTCTCTGCTCACTGTTCTCGTCCATAGGGCATGTCCGCTGGGGCAGGTGAGGAGAGGGTGGCATCCTCCGGTGTACAGACCGCTGGTGGACCTGTCGACAATGGAAGAGAGGCATGTAATTGTCACCTACAGACTTGATCGTGTCACAATCCAGGAACTGTGTGCCCAGTTGGAGCCAGACCTGATGTCAGCAATCCGCCATCCCACAGTGATCCCCCCTCTAGTGCAGGTCCTGTCAGTACTCCATTTCCTTGCAAATGGGTCTTTTCAAACTACAGTGGCCATTACATCAGTAATATCCCAGCCTATGTTCTCAAACGTGTTGTCCAGAGTGTTGTCTGCCCTGCTGAAACACATGCGCAGCTACATCGTTTTCCCTCAGGTGGAGGATTTGCCTACAGTGAAAGGTGACTTCTATGCTCTGGGACATATGCCCAACATCATAGGTGCCATTGATGTGACACATGTGGCCTTGGTACCCCCCCTGCAGGAGTGAACAGGTGTACAGAAACTGGAAGAGTTACCATTCCATGAATGTGTAGATGGTGTGTTCGGTCGACCAGTACATCTCCCATGTGAACGCCAAGTTTCCTGGCTCAGTGCATGACACTTGCATTCTAAGGAATAGCAGCATCCCTTATGTGATGGGCCAACTCCAGAGGCACCATGTATGGCTATTAGGTGAGTACAAGGACCCTATACCATGTGAATAGTTGTCTGGGGTGTCCCTAAGGGTTAGTGTGTGTCTAACAGTTGTCCCTCGACATTTGCAGGTGACTCTGGATACCCCAACCTGTCATGTCTACTGACCCCAGTGAGGAATCCCAGGACAAGGGCAGAGGAACGCTACAATGAGGCACATGGGCGAACTAGGAGGGTTATAGAGAGGACCTTTGGCCTCCTGAAGGCCATGTTCCGGTACCTCCATATGATAGGTGGTTCCCTCTACTACTCACCAAAGAAGGTGTGCCAGATATTCGTGGCCTGCTGTATGCTGCACAACTTGGCTTTGCGACGACAGGTGCCTTTTCTGCAGGAGGATGGTCCAGATGGAGGTGTTGTGGCAGCTGTGGAGCCTGTGGACAGTGAAGAAGAGGAGGCAGAAGAAGAGGACATAGACAACAGAAACACTGTGATCCATCAATATTCCAGTGAGACACAGGTAAGAAGACATCACTGCCTCCTACATCTGATACAATTGTTCTACCTCTCATCTGCCTGTCACTTTCACCCAGTGTATGGACCCTGATTTGTCACTTTCCCTTTCGATTTCACAGATGTGGGTCCCACTGTGTGACCTCTGCTATGTAA
Source organism: Pleurodeles waltl (assembly GCF_031143425.1). Taxonomy (NCBI): domain Eukaryota; kingdom Metazoa; phylum Chordata; class Amphibia; order Caudata; family Salamandridae; genus Pleurodeles; species Pleurodeles waltl. The sequence goes on along the minus strand of NC_090444.1, from coordinate 339,632,550 downwards.
CCTCATGGACTACAGCTGTGTGACATAGGTATGTTTACAATACAATGGACATTGCTATTTTCCATAGTTATAGCTAATACACATTTGTGAAATCACAGACTGACTCCAGATTGTTTTGTGATTCAAGGGTGTTTATTGAAGTGCAAATTAGTGGATGGGTGGGTAAAATGGTCAGGGGTGATGGTGGAGGAATGTCCATGGCAGAGTCCAGTCTATTAGTCTCACAGGTGCATTGTCCAAAGGGGCATAGGAAGTGGAGCTAGGACAGTTTAGGGATGGAAAGGGTGACAAAGTGGGACAGAAGGATGACAATCAGGGTGGTCTCATTTCTTAGCGGGGGTCTTGGCATTGTTTTCTGTCTTTGTTCTGGATCTCAGGGACCGCTTGCGGGGTGGTTCTCCATCTGCAGGGGGTGGGGTGCTGGTGTTGTGGTCCTGTGGCGGTGCCTCCTGTCCACTAGCGCCAGCGGAGGTGGTAGGGAGTTCATCGTCCAGGCTAGTGCCAGGGGCCCCTTGTTGTGCCACAGTGTCCCTCCGGGCGTTCACGAGGTCCTTCAGCACCCCTACAATGGTGCCCAGGGTGGTATTGATGGATTTGAGTTCCTCCCTGAACCCCAAATACTGTTTCTCCTGCAGCCGCTGGGTCTCCTGAAACTTGGCCAGTACCATTGCCATCGTCTCCTGGGAGTGATGGTAGGCTCCCATGATGTTGGAGAGGGCCTCGTGGAGAGTGGGTTCCCTGGGCCTGTCCTCCCCCTGTCGCACAGCAGCTCTCCCAGTTCCCCGGTTTTCCTGGGACTCTGTGCCCTGAACTGTGTGCCCACTACCCCTGCCCCCAGGTCCCCGCTGTTCTTGGGGTGGTGGGTTAGCCTGGGTTTCCTGTAGTGGTGGACACACTGCTGCTTGATGTGTCCTGGGGACAGAGGTATGGGCCCGCTGGGTGGATGCTCTGCTGATGTTTCCTGAGGGGGGAGGCTCTGTGGTGGCCTGTGCCAGTGTGAGGGGAACCGACTGTCCCGAGGTCCGAGATGGGCCGGGCTGGTCCTCTAGATCCAGTTGGACAGAGCTGCTGTCATCACTGTGGGCCTCTTCTGTGGGTGGAGTGGACATGCCTGGAACCTCCTGTCCGGTGACGTTGGGTAGGGGTCCTGCAGGGGTGTTAAGGCATAATTTTAGTTTCTGTGTGTGCCATGGTGTGCAATGGGTGGGTAACCCTGTACCCCAGTGCTTCCATTCCTGTGAAGGAGCTTGTGTGATAATTGTTTAGGGGTCTGTGTGGGTATGTGCAGTGGCCATGCATTGGTGATATGTGTCCATGCTTTGTTGTTGCATGCAGGGCTTGGTGTTGGGATGTGTGGTTTGTGATAGTGGGACATATGTGAGGAGTTGGAGTGATGGGGGTGAGGGCGAGGGAGGGGGTATGTGATAGCATGCAGGTAGGGTGAGGGATGTAATAGTTAAGATATGACTTACCAGTGTCCATTCCTCGAACTACTCCTGCGAGGCCCTTAGGATGCAGTATAGCCATGACCTGCTTCTCCCATGTTGTTAGTTGTGGGGGAGGAGGTGGGGGGTCCGCCGCCAGTCCTCTGAACCGCGATGTGGTGTCTTGAGACCACGGAACACACCTTCCCCCCGTAGGTCGTTCCACCTCTTCCTGATGTCATCCCGTGTTCTGGGGTGCTGTCCCACTGCATTGACCCTGTCCACAATTCTGCGCCATAGCTCCATCTTCCTAGCTATGGTGGTGTGCTGCACCTGTGATCCGAATAGCTGTGGCTCTACCCGGATGATATCCTCCACCATGAACCTGAGCTCCTCCTCAGAAAACCTGGGGTGTCTTTGCGGTGCCATGGGGTGGTGTGGGTGATGTGTGAGGTGGTGCGTGTTGTGATGTGTGGGGTGATGTTTAGGGGTGTGTGGTGTTTTGTGCATGGATGTGTATGTGTGATGGTGTTGTGTGCCTCTGTATGCTGGTGTTGTCTTTGCTTTGCTGTCTCTCTGGCCTTCGTCAACATTTTTGGTTGTACGGATTTGTGGGTAATGTGGGTGGGTGTTTTATATTGTATTGTGTGTGTGGGAGTGGTGTGTGTATATGTATCAGGTGTGTGTATTTCGAATTGTCCAATGTGGTAGTGTTTTGTAAATGTGTATGTATTCGTGGGTCGTGATAGTGTGGACGTATTCTTGTTGGCGTGACGGTGTCGGTTTTGTTATCGCCAGTTTATCACTGATCTTGGTGTGGCGAACTTGTGTGGGTGTCTAGATTTTGGCGGTTTCTGAGCAGTGGGTCGTAATAGCTGTGGCGGTATTCCGTGGCCGCGGCGGTGTGTTGGCGGTCTTCTGCACGGCGGTAAGCGGGATTGACCGCCAATGTTGTAATGAGGGCCTATATGTTTGCTAATGAGTAGCACTTGGTCATGAGTCCAATGAGAGAAAGCTGATTTCTCTCATCAAGTGAAGTACATGAGTGAGGCCTATCAGTTCACCGTGAGTCAGAACCTGTTTGTGATCTCTGAATGGAAAGCTCTTACATTTACTAGAACTGAATGATTAAAACAGGTAGTATAATTGAGTCATCAAAGTCGAAAGTGGAAGTCCTAGTTGACTCCCCTGTCATTACGCGGTTTCCACAGATGGTTAAAGGCCCCACACATAAGTTTGGATATATGCTAGACCTGCAATTCTCATTGAATAACCAATGTTTCACTTCTCTTTTTTATTGTTGAAGACTGATCACATCCAAATTTCCTTATACCCCCCAAAGAAGGGATTAGGAGTGGGATAGGGTGCCCACTTTCTACATGTTCTTGGAAAGGATTTAGCATTTATGTTTTTTCATTACTTATGAATGACTTGTTCGGTATTTATGACCTTTTTATAGATTTAAATACCATTCTTGCTTATTCTGCTGAAAAGCAAACAAATTTATAAAAAGGAGTGTGGCACCCTTGCTTTATCAAGGCTTTCACAATAAAAAAGCACCTAACCCACAATTTGGAATATGACCACCTTTTACAGTATTGCATGCTCTATTAAGCTATGTGCAGCAAGTCAAGTGTAAGCATTTAATTGCAGAAGCAAGGGAATTTATCACATAGAATTATATAGAAAGATAGAATTGAGATTTTTAAGAACCTTTCCCTGTGCAGCTGGCAACGTCTTGACTTTCAAAGGAAGGCAGAGAACCCCCAGCAGGCAGGTGAAAAGTGGTTGTACCCACCTGCAGCAACATGCTTTGGTTGTCCCTTCTCTTCCATCCAAGGGTTGCCATCATGTGGAGCACTGTCAGTGTACCTACTGATCACATCTTTGCCTTTGGGCCTGTTGAAAGATTGCCCTCTCTGAAGGGTCACCCCAAACTTTTTACCTTCTTCCTCTTTCTGCCCTCATCTTTGTTGGCTTTAGGACTCTGTGCACTTTCCCACTGCTAACCAGTGTAAAGTGCTGGTGCTCTCCCCTTAAAATATGTTAACATTGGCTTATCCACAAATGGCATATTTAACATACTTATAAGTTCTTAGTAAAGTCCACTAGCTGTGCTAAGGGCCTGTAAATTAATTGCTACTAGTGGGCCTGCCCACACAAGTAGCCCTTTAAATATGTCTCAGGCTGCCACTGCAGAGCCTGTGTGTGCAGTTTTACTGCCACTTCAACATGGCATTTAAAATAATTTGCCAAGCCTTAAACTCCACTTATTACACATATGTCACCCCTAAGGTAGGCCGTAAGCAGCCTATAGTGCAGTGTGCTGTCCAAGTAAAAGGTAGGGCATGTGCTTTTGAGTTGTGCATGTCCTACTAGCGAAAGAAACACCTACATTCATTTTTCACTACTGTGAGGCCTACTCCTCTCATAGAATAACATTGGGAATTCCTTATTACAATTTTAAGCTGCAATTCCTGATTGAGAAGGAGTTGGTATGTAATGTTTGATGTCATTGTAATTATAAATCCTCTTTACTGTTAAAGTCGGATTTAACATTACTGTTTTAGAAATGTCACTTTTAGAAAGGGAAGATTTCTCTACTCTTACAGCTGTGTGTGCCTGCAGCCTTCCTCCAATACACATCTGGGGTGGGTGACAACTACACTTTCTGCATTCCTTCTAGATAGTCACAAACACAGGAAGATTAGGTATGCCTGAGTACTCATTTGCATTCTGATGGCTCTTCCTGGGCAGGAAGGGAGGGAGGGATGACCCTTGCACCTGAACAGGCAGTGCCTGTCCCCACACAAAGGGCTGATTAACCCCTACTGATAGTCTGGGGCCAGGCCTTGGAAGAAAGGACCTCTGAGCACTTCAAAGACCCTTCTTTGAAGTCACCCCCAATTCAAAGGCACAAATAGGTATATATACTGGATCTCTGACCCAACCAAATTGGACACTTCTGGACCTATAGAGGAACTGCAGAGCTGCAGCGAGGACTGTTACTCTGCTGCACTGCTGACCTGGAAGGACTGCTTTTCTGCTGTGCTGCACTAATACCTGCTGCTCTCTGACCGTGCAGAGGAAGATCTGACCTCTGCCTTGTAACTGAAGTGATCTCCAATGGCTTCTCTGCTTGCCTCCTGTTGCTTGAGACTCAGGGATGTCAAACTCTCTACCTCTGCCCCTATGCCTGGTTCACTGGAAGTGGAACCAGATACCTACACCAGAGAAATTGACACTTATTGCTTGTAAGCACTATCACTCTTTTTATTCTTTAAAAATTCATAAGTGAACTTCTATTTATTGGATTTTTGTCATTTTGGTCTTCATGTATTTGGATAATTGCTGTCTGTTATTCTAAGCTGGTTATGGTGTGGAGTCTTTTCTGGTGTTTTCATTGTGTTACTCTGTGTGTGTGTGTGTGTGTGTGTGTGTGTGTGTGTGTGTGTGTGTGCGTGTTTGGGTGTGTGTGTATGTGTGTGTGTGTGTTGCACAAATACTTTGCCCACATTGCCTCGTTGGATAAGCCTGACTGCTCTGTGCCAAGCTACCAGAGGGTGAGCACAGGTTATCTTTTAGTGTGTATTTGACTTACCCTTACTAGGATTGTGGTTCCTGCCTGTATAGGGTTCCTACTCTGACAACCAGAAACCCAATTTATAACATTCACCCATTTCTTATTTTCAAAGGTTATCAAAACAGATTCTGAATCCACGCCTATAAAACCTCACCAGGAAAAGTGTATTACGAATGAGCGCTCCCCAACTCTGCAAACAATACAAGTTCATGCCAGCTAAAATTAATTTCAAATTCAACAATCAGTCTAGAGAGAATAAGAAAGAACTAATTTTATAATCTTTCAACGCCTATTAATGTTATAATCTTTCAACGCCTATCAAATAAAAACATCGCACGCTTTTTCACCTTCTCTCAGTGAGCCATAATTCTAATACTAAGGTACGACCATTTCCAGGCATTGAATAAAAATGTACGGGGTGCCGAGAAATTACCGTTATTTGTTTTAACCCAATCGCATTCCTAGAGATTTGCAGTAAATGCCATTCCTTAGTTATAAGCAACATCCATAGACATTCATTTTTTTTCTCAGGGCTAGTGCTGAATGTTTCCAGCAACTGTACAGCCGTGCAGTGACGCGCTGCTGTGTAAGCAGGAGTGTGCTTTGCCCTGACCTTTCTCGAACGCGGTCACTCTGCGTGGGTGTGAAGGAAAGGTTGCAACAGCCTTCGGTGACACTGCCCACACTTCTTAAAACAGTCGGTCATGGTCCATCCCTCGCTCAGTGACCATGATTCTCCATCTCGTCACATTGTTTTATGAGCCCTCATGGATATATAGTTAGAAACTATTGGAAAGAGGTCACCTTACTGTTTCAAAAATAAGTGGTCCCTGTTCCCTTCATGGCCCATATACATATCGCAGTTGCCACACCTGACAAGACGTTGAGATGCCCACAATTGTGGCATGGATCATCTTTACAAAATGAGCCACAGTTCAAGTATTCAATAAGTATATGAATAAACGTACAGCGACAGCACTAGCTGCACCACCAAGGGTGAAAAACTACAGACTACCACTGAAGTATGCATGGAATTGTACCACATTTACCATAATGCACTGGGGCAAATTGAATGCTGGGATGTGAGGCTGTGTGCTTCCACCCTCCTTGTGCCTGAAGAAATTCGACCACATCACCCCAAACTAAGTGGAACTTTGTTGGCTCCCCCTCCAGCTACATATAATGGTCAAGACCAGTTGTATTATTTACAAGGCTAAAAGAAATAGCACTCGGCCTGCTTGGCTTACTGTGTCAAACCTGGAGCATGGACATAATCAGACTGGAGAAGGACAACAGCAAACAAAAGATAGAAAACATCCATTTTCAACCTATACTCCCAGGAACTGGAATAACATTCTTGCAAGATTACAACTGCTGTAACCGTCCTCCAGTTTGTGAAAGAACTAAAGACACACCTACATCTCAACACCATTATCCTTCTAATTCCTTCCTGAGTACTGTGTGAAACTCACCAGTCATACTCCAGGGCCCATATCATATATAAGGCCCACTGCCCTGGTCTGCACAGCGACGCACCTTTAACTGGGTGAGCTAGGTGCAAACCAGGTCAGTACACACTATGACAATAAATGCAGTGCCCCCAGCTCCGCTGCAGACTCACAAATGTGGACCAGCTGTTTGAAACTAAAGGTTCTTTCTTCATTCTTCAGGTAGCAACCTGGCCTGAATATTAAAGAAGGGCAGAGATCCTCCTTCCGGACAGGTGCAGTGAATGACTGCACCCTCTTGCAGGCGGTGTCTTGGTAGGTGGGTTGTCACAAGGTCCACCATAACACCCTTTAAAAAAATGGAATTTCTTTTTGTCTTAAGGAAAAGCGTCTCATCCATTCATGACACACTAAATCATATTGATTCCTGATCATCCCTGTTAGACCTGGCGTCCTTAGCATGGTTCCCCCTAACATTTTGCCTTCGGACCGCCTGTTTTTGCTGACTTCATTTCGCTGGTCTTATCGTTCTGCACACCTTAGCACACCTTACCACTGCTACCCAGTGCTAAATTGCTTGTGCTCTTTCCCTAAAACATGGTAATATTAGCATCTACCCAATTGACATAATTAATTCCTTAGTAAAGTGCACTACCTTTGCACAGGCCAGTAAGTTAAATGCTACTAGTGGGCCTGCAGAACTGATTTGCCAACCACTAAAGTAGCCCTTCAAACATGTCTCAGTCCTGCCCATGCAGAGCCTGTATGTGCAGTTGTAAACTGTCATGTCTGCCTGGCAAAGTAAACCTTTTGCTAGGCACAAATTTTCCTTTTTAATACACATAAATCACCCCTAAGGTAGGCCCTGGACACCCCCAAGGGCAGGGTGTAGTGAATTTAAAAAGTTGGACATATACTTTTAAGGTTTACATGTCATGGTAGTGAAAACATTTTAAATTCCTCTTTCACCACTGCAAGGCCTATCCCTCTCAGAGGATAACATCGGAGTTGTCTTATAACCTTTTATAAGTATAACTTCTAATCGAGAAGAGATAGATTTTCCAAGTTTAGTGTCTCTGGAATCACAATTTAAAATCACAACTTATGGTGAATTTGGATTCTAAGTTGTAATTCTACAAATACCACTTTTAGAAAATTGTAATTTTCTTACTTTAAACACTTGGTGCCTGCTGGCTGTCTTTGCTCGCATGTCTGCGGTAGGGTGATAGCTCGGCTTTGTGTATTCCTTCTAAACAGCCACACTGAATCGGAGATTAAGTGTGACATGATAGGTCTTGATGGGCCATCCTAGGCAGGATGGGTGGGAGGAGCTGGGCACAGCCTCACTTACACCTGAATAGGCCGTGTTATTTCCAGACACAAAGGTCTGCCTAACCCCCTGCAGTGAGCCTGGAGTCAGGGCAGCAAAAACAGGGACTCTGTGCACTTCAATGGCATGCCTTTGAAGTCCCCCCACTTCAAAGGCCCAGCTGAGTATAAGTACTGGACCTTTGGCACAACCACTACAGCACACTTCTGGACCTGTCGAAACTCTGCCATTGAGAGAACTGCTGTGCTGCTGATGGACTGCCACTCTGCTGGACTGCTACTTTGCTGGACTCCTGCTTTGCTGTGTTGATCTGCTGCCCTCTTGCCTGGGAGTGAGAAGGGCTGGACTTGCATCTCTCCAACCCAGAGCTCAGAGTGACTCCAAAGGCTAATTCGCTGGCCTCCTCATCTGAAGTCTCATAGACAGAAAAGACTTCCAACCACCCTGCTTCCGCACCCAGACTCTACCATCTGTGAGTCTGTCCTGTCAATTGATGCCGCCCCAGTCCTAGAGCCTTGGAAGTGGGCCTAAGGTGTTTTGCTTCAGCGGAACCTACACATCCTCTGCTGCTGGAGCAGAACTGACTCATCGCATCAGCAGCATGGAGGAGAACAGATGCATAACCACTACTGCTTGAAACGGAACCAACACAATAGACTCACATCGCTGCATATTTGGACTGACGCATTGCATTCAGAAGCGCCAATGCACAATGCTTTCCCTAGAGCAACCTCCTCACATCCCTCATCAATGACAGCCTCGACAACTAAGCTACAGCTCCGCATTGCAGCCTCAGGGCTCATTGAAACCAACGCATCAACTTCAAACTTATTTGTCAAACGCATAGTTAATAAAAACCATTACACTGTGAAAAAGCAAGAAGTAAAAAGAACACTAAATAACATTCATCATTAAAAACATACATAAAAAAATGAATCTAGTTTGACTCAGAATGACTATGTCATCTGCATATTGTAGACTGGTGATTGTTTCATTTGCCAGATTTGGAGAATGCCTGTTGACAGAGTATAGGGCGATGATTGCTTTGAGCATGTCTCATGGCATGCCCCGTCTTTCCAGTTTTGTCCATAAGTGAATGCTTGGGACTCGGTCAAATGATGACTTAAGCACAACAAAACAGGCAAAAAGGCTGGATTTCCTCCTCATTGCATTTTCAGTCAGAATACCCAGGGTCGCTAGATTGACTGATGTTCCCATGTCGAGCCTGAACCCTGTTTTGGTTTTCGGAATCAGCTGTTCCTCCTCTGTCCATGCAAGGGGATCTTGTATACAGGAGGCATAGATTTTGGCTTCTACATCTATTAAGGTGAATAATCTGTAATTAACTGTGATTGAGTAACTTAAATTTTTATTTGCTGGGTGGAAGTTGCTTCCTTTCCAGGATGTTGGCACAAAGTTGCAAGCGTAAATAAAGTTGAAGATGGGCGCTAAATACTCTGCCCAGTATTTCACATTTTATTTAAATAATGCATTTGGCAACCCATTGGGGCCTGCTGCTCCCTCTGACTTCATTTTTTTAATGATCTCCTCCAATTGTTTTACACCAGTTCAACTCACCACAGTTTTGTCCTCCGGCTGCTGTCTCTTGTGGGCTTGCCCTGGGTCTCTGACCACCAAGTGCTTCCCTACCTTCCTTTGGGTTGGCAACCTCTTACAGACTTGACGATTATTTAGATTTGTTGTCTCATTTCCCTGAGTTGTGGCCAATTGCCACTTCTCTTGTTCTGACAACAGGCTGTACGCCCTCATTCCACAACTGGTGCCGGGAGACATGCACATTTCATGTACATATGCTGTCCACGTCTCCTCTGCAATTCCTGCATTTAGGTGCCTGTTTTCGCCCTCAGTGAGGCTGTTTATCTGACCCCAAAAGATTTTACTGTTAGGTTGTTCACTGGCCCATAGTATTTTCACCCACAGCGCATCCAGATGTCTCCTTTTTTTCCTTCAACATACTTTTTTGTATTTCCTCATGAGAATCAGTTGAGCTTTGTCTGTATTCACGCATTTCTTAGCTTCAGCTGCCAATCTTCTGGTTTCCCTTCAAGGTTTTGTTTGCTGTCTCATATTGCTTTGTTGAACCAGTGATTTACCCCTCTTCTCACATTATGATTACCTGCAGTGTTTCTTTGCTGGTCATAGAAATGAGAAATTATTTTGTAAGACCTTGATTAGGACTAAACATGTCTGGAGTGCTCAAGCTTTGATAGTTACCCCCTGATTGGGTCCATGCTGGTAAACTGTTTCCATTATTTGCTCCAAAATTCCTCCATGCCATAACAGTCTTTTTTAGGCCTTAGCATCCTGGTTGCTGGATTAAATCACAAGTTGCTCCATTGTTTTGCGGATGTAAAGCTATACTTATGACCTGTGGGAAGTGATCACTTTTGGGGCATACCTGAAATTTAAATCAAGAAACCAAGGGCCAGATGTTGGTGCTGACAAAGGTGTAGTCAATTGTGAATTGGGACTTACCACTTGAAAACGTGATTGCTGCTGGGCAGTCTGCCTTCATTTTCCCATTTAGGATCAGCAGCCTCTGATCCTCCAGTAATTTTAGCAAATTGCTCACCTCCATTGAGCCCACATGGTTACCGCACATCATCTCAGCTGCACAACGCAACCCTGACACCGGCCTTGGCATCGCAAGTCCTGTCGAGGGGATCCTTGACAACGATGTAACAAGACTTTTGACCGCAACCTCACCGCATCTCGAAACCAATGCATAGCCTTGACTGCACAACACTTCTTTGTTTCAGATCCACTCAATGCTATGCAAACAGGATTTAGGCTACTTTTGTTCAGCAAGCCTAACTGGGTCCCTGTAGCCAGCCTGTGCTCCATTGCCGTCAGTGTGACTTTGTCCAGGTCTAGCGCAACCAGATATCCCCTGTTGGTGCTTTTTTCCTCAAAGCACTATTTATGGTTTATTCTTTAAAAATTCATAACTCAATTTCTAATTTTTGGATGTTTGTCATTTTTGTCATCTTTAATTTATTAAGTTAAACTCTGTTTTTCTAACCTGGTATGTGATTTGTTTGTGTGGTGTTTCCAGTGTCTTACTGTTTGAAGTTTTGCACCTTACAAATTGCCTTCAAGTTAAGCCTGACTGCTCTATGCCAAGCTACCAGAAGGAGAGCACAGGTTAATGTGTGGTTTTCTTCTTCCTTACCCTGACAAGAATTGTGGTTGCTGCTTGACCAGTGCTCACACCCCAGTCAAACAACAACCCAATTTTTGAACTCATTGCTTACTGTGATTCCCCCGCATCAATAAAGTAGCTAGCAATGCCAGTTATCACCAATGTGCACCAAACAAAATTCAGCCTCCTAACTAGTCAGACCATGGTAAAACTGACATTCACAAACTGGCCATCTCAAGAATGGATTTTGAAAGCACAGTACTGGCAGGCATATCACCACCGCCACATTACAGCTCAAAGCTGTTCTACATTCAGCAGCCAGGCATGCTTATGGTGCAAGCACATACGATCACATAACTTCTGTCCTGCTAGGATTACACTGGCGTCAACTCACTACCTTCAAATCGTGCCACTTAGGTGGTCATTCTGACCCTGGCGGTCTCTGACCGCCAGGGCGGAGGACCGCGGGAGCACCGCCGACAGGCCGGCGGTGCTCCAATGGGGATTCCGACCGCGGCGGTAAAGCCGCGGTCGGACCGGCACCACTGGCGGGGTCCCGCCAGTGTACCGCGGCCCCATTGAATCCTCCGCGGCGGCGCAGCTTGCTGCACCGCCGCGGGGATTCCGACCCCCCCTACCGCCATCCAGATCCCGGCGGTCGGACCGCCGAGATCCGGATGGCGGTAGGGGGGGTCGCGGGGCCCCTGGGGGCCCCTGCAGTGCCCATGCCACTGGCATGGGCATTGCAGGGGCCCCCGTAAGAGGGCCCCTACATGTATTTCACTGTCTGCTGCGCAGACAGTGAAATACGCGACGGGTGCAACTGCACCCGTCGCACAGCTTCCACTCCGCCGGCTCGATTCCGAGCCGGCTTCATCGTGGAAGCCTCTTTCCCGCTGGGCTGGCTGGCGGTCTGAAGGCGACCGCCCGCCAGCCCAGCGGGAAAGTCAGAATTACCGCCGCGGTCTTTCGACCGCGGAACGGTAACCTGACGGCGGGACTTTGGCGGGCGGCCTCCGCCGCCCGCCAAGGTCAGAATGAGGGCCTTAGTCTACTAGCTCTCCACAACAACAGCCCGCCATACCTAGCTGCCTAATAAACATCTCTGACAGTGAAAGAGATTAAAGAAGTAGACACTCACTATTTGTGGAAATACACATCTTCAAATATTGAATCACACAGCTAGTCAATCCCCGTTTTACTTTTGCCTTCCTATTTGCGGATGGATGATCATTATTCTGATATGTGAAGCGTCCTAGTAACTAGGAATACTATATAAATAGCCTAGACAAACAAAGAAATAAAAAAGGTAGCACAGTTATACATCAGCTTCACATTCACTCATTCACATCATGACTCACTCTCATAATGACATATCACAATTCATGGTGGGGATGGAATTTAAGATCTGGTTAATACCACAAGTTGAAAATATTGTTTCGGTTTTACAGGTCACCTAGAGGTCATCTGTTTGGCATTTGTAAAAATCTGTCAGCAGTTCAGTCTCATCTCATTTAGGAGTAGTAGAACAATTGTGACTCCAACAGTGTGGGTGCCGCCTACTCTGCTTTCAGAAACAGTGAGAGTGTTTCTGAAAGCAGAGTAGGCGGCACACACACTGTTAGAGTCTTTGTTGGCTTAAAGACTCTGTGGACTTTACCACTGCTAACCAGTGCCAAAGTGCTTATGCACTATCTTTAAAATAAGATAACATTGGCTTATCCACAAGTGGAATATATTTAACTTACTTAGAATTCCTTAGTAAAGTGCATTAGCTGTGCTGAGGGTCTGTAAATGAATTGCTACTAGTGGGCCTGCCCACCCAAGTAGCCCTTTAATCATGCCTCAGGCTGCCACTGCAGAGCCTGTGTGTGCAGTTTTACTGCCACTTCAACATGGCATTTAAAATGATTAGCCAAGCCTTAAACTCCCCTTCTATTACACATATGTCACCCCTAAGGTAGGCCCATAGTGCAGTGTGCTGTGCAAGTAAAAGGTAGGGCATGTACATTTACGTTTTGCATGTCCTAGTAACGAAAAAAACACCTACATTCATTTTTCACTACTGTGAGGCCTACCCCTCTCATAGGGTAACTTTGGGAATTCCTTATTACACTGTTAAGCTGCAATTCCTGATTGAGAATGAGTAGGTATGTCATGTTTCACATCATTGGAATAGTTATGATAAATCCTCTTTACTGTTAAAGTCGGATTTACCATTACTATTTTAGAAATGCCACTTTTAGAAAGGGAGGACTTCTCTACTTTTACAGCTTTGTGTGCCTGCAGCCTTCCTCCAATACACAGCTTGGGTGGGTGACATCTACACTTTGTGCATTCCTTCTACACAGTCACAAACACAGAAAGATTAGGTATGCCTGAGTACTCATCTGCATTCTGATGGCTCTTCCTGGCCTGATTACACCCTATTGATAGTCTGGGGCTTGGGCGCGGAAGAAAGGACCTCTGTGCTCTTCAAAGACCCTTCTTTGATTTCACCCCCACTTCAAAGGCAAAACTAGGTATATATACTTGATCGCTGACCCAACCAAATCTAGAGCTTCAACAGGATGCTGCATCAAGGACTGTTACTCTGCTGCTGTGCTGCCCTGATGCCTGCTGCTCTCTGACCGTGCTGAGGGAGATCTGACCTCTGTCTTGTAACTGAAGTGACCTCCAATGGCTTGTCTGCTTGCCTCCTGCTGCTTCAGACTCAGGGATATCAAATTCTCTACTCCTGCACCTATGGCTGGTTCACTGGAAGTGGACCCAGATATTTGCACCAGAAAAATTGGCACTTATTGCTTCTAAGCGCTACAGCTCTTTTTATTCTTTACAAATTCAGAACTGGACTTCTACTCATTGGATTTTTGTCATTTTGGTCTGGATTTATTTAGAAAATTGCAGTCTATTATTCTAACATGGTGTGGAGTCTTTTGTGGTGTTTTCATATGTGTTACTCTGTGTGTGTGTTTGTGTGTTGCACAAATATGTTCCACATTGCCTCTTTAGATAAGACTGACTGCTCTGTGCCAAACTACCAGATGGTGAGCACAGGTTATCTTTTTGTGTGTATCTGACTTACCCTGACTAGGATTGTAGTTCCTGCTTGTACAGGGTGGAAACTCTGACAACCAGAAACCCAATTTATAGCATTCACACATTCCTAATTTTGAAAGGTTATCAAAACAGATTCTGAATCCACATCTATAAAACCCCCATTTGTAATTTACCAGGAAAAGTGCTTTAAGAATGAGTGCTCTCCAACTCTACAAACAATACAAATTCATGCCAGTTAAAATAGTTACAAATTCAATGATCATTCTAGAGAGATTTAGAAAGAACTGAGGGCCTGATTTATACTTTTTAGTAAAGCGCCAGCTTGCGCCATTCCATAGCGCCAGCCAGGTGCTATATTAAAGAAATGGCACAAGCTGGTGCTAAACTTGGGCTAGCATGGTAAAAGAAGATGACAGCCGGGTAGCGGTAGGAAAGGAGGGGGTTGTGCATTAAAAAAAGATGCTAGCCTGGTTAGAGGAAAATTAATTCCTCTAACAAGACTAGCACCATTTCCTGGCGCACAACCACCAAAAACCTGACTTCTGTCATAGGAAAGACAGGAGTCATCACCACCACCCCAATGGACAGCACAGGGGGCAAGTATCCCCTGGCCATGGCCATGGCACCCTCTGCCATACAGGAGGCCCCAAGGTCGGGCCCCCAATGGCAAAAAAAATACTTACCCAGACTTACCTGGGATGGAGTCCCCCATCCTCTGGTGTCCTTCTGGTGGGGGTGGGGGTGTTCCTGGGGCTTGGCGAGGGTACCTGTGGTCCCATTCCATAGTGTTTAACAATGGAAATGGGTCCACATGTCCCTTAACCCCTTGTCTGACCCAGGCATTAAATAATGGTGGAAAACAAGCTTTGCACCATTAATTGGCCACCCGTGCATCATTTGAGCACGGGGGATAAATATGGGGCTATGAGGATAGTACAAGGTTTTAGATGGGAATGCTTACCTTACATCTCATTGATGCAAGGTAGGTGCATGCATCCAACAAATGGTGCAAACTCCTATATTTTGACGTTAGACATGTCTAACATCAAAATATAAATATGGAGTTAGGTTTGCACTGAATTTGCTTATAAAAAATGTGCCACATTTGCGGAAAAAAGTAACACAAATTCTGCGCAGAGAGTATAAATCTGCCCATGATTCTATAATATTTCAATGCCTATCAAATAAAAACATTACTACCTTTCCCACTATCGCTCAATAAGCCATATCTCTAATGCTGAGGTACGAGCATTTCCAGGCATTGCATAAAAATGTACGAGGTGCAGAAAAATTAACTTTATTTGTTTTAACTCAATTGCATTCCTAGTAATTTGCAGTATCTGCCAGTAAATGCCACTCCTCAGTTATGAGTAACATCCTTAGACATTCATTTTTTCTCAGAGCACGTGCTCAGTGTTTCCATCAACTGTACAGCCATGCGGTGACGTGCTGCTGTGTAAGCAGAAGTATGCTTTGCCCTGACCTTTCTCGAACACGGTCACTCTGCATGGGTGTGAAGGAAAGGTTGCGACAGCCTTCGGTGGCACTGCCCATACTTCTTAAAACAGTCGGTCATAATCCATTCCTGGATCAGTGACCACAATTCCCCATCTCGTCAGACTGTTTTATGAACCCTCCATGAGCAGCTGGCTGCCCTGACTTCATTTGCATTGGGACAGGCTCAGTATATGCATATAAAAGGTGCTGAAACAGCCTTTCCCGTTGTGCAATTGGTGGGGTCGGAGACGGCAAAACAGGTTGCGCTGTCTAACAGACTGAACAAACAGTCCATTAACTGGCCTCAGGCACAGGCCCATCAAACAATGCCTGATTGCCTGCCTTTCCAATCCGAGGCTGCCCTCATGTCTGTATAGTCAGAAATGATCAGAAAGAGGTCACCTTACTCTTTGAAAACTAAGGCCCATATTTATGCTTTTTGACGCTGGTTTGCGTCAAACATTTTACTGCTGGCTAACGCCATTCCTACGCTCCATGCGGGCGCCTTATTTAAGGAATTACGTTAGCCGACTCAAACCAGGCAGCGCCGGCGAAGGGGAAAATGGGGGTTTTGCGTCAAAAAATGGTGCAAGTCAGGTCTGAGGCAAAAATCATGCCTCAAACCGGACTTGCGCCATTTTTTGACGCACAACCCCCATTGAAATGACTCCTGTCTTAGCAAAGACAGAAGTCATGCCCCCTTGCCCAATGACCATGCCCAGGGGACAGAAGTCCCCTGGGCATGGCCATTGGGCCATTGGGCACATAGGGCATTGGGCACAGTGGCATGTAGTGGGGCCTAAAATAGGCCCCCCATCCCACTTATTTTTTTTTTTAGTTTTTTTTTTTAATATACTTACCTTTAACTTACCTGTACTGACCTGGGATGGGCCCCCCATCCATGGGTGTCCCACCAGGGGTGGGCGAGGGTGGCAGGGGGTGTCCCTGGGGGGCAGGGAATGGCACCTCTGGACTCCTTCTGGGCCCACAGGTCCCTTAACACCTACCCTAACCAAGGCGTTAAAAAACAGTGCACACCAGGCAGTGCCCCGTTTTTTAAGGCCCACCCCCTCCTGTGTGTCAAAATGACGCTGGAGTATAAATAAGGTGCACAGGCCTTAAAGTCATTTTTTAGGCGGGAACGCCTACCTTGCATATCATTAATGCAAGGCAGTTTCCCGCCTCCAAAAAATGACGCACAGGAGGTACTTTTAAGGTTTACAAGTTATAGTAGTGAAAAATTCTTAAATTCCTTTCACCACTGGATAACAACAGAGTTGCCTTATAGCCTTTTATAAGTATAACTTCCAATTAGGAAGAGATAGATTTTCCAAGTTTAGTGTCTCTGTAATCACAATTCAAAATCACAACTTATGGTAAAGTCAGATTTAAAAATGCAATTTTGAAAATGCCACTTTTAGAAAATTGGCATTTACTTACTTTTGCCATTTGGTGCCTGCTGCCTGTCTCTGCTCACATGTCTGCGGTAGGGTGACAGCTCGTCTTTGTGCATTCCTTCTAGACAGCCACACACAATGGGAGCTTAAGAGAGACCTTATAGGCCTTGATGAGCCCTCCTGGGTAGGATGGGAGGGAGGAGCTGGGCAAAGCCTCACACCTGAATAGGTTGTGTTCTGTCCAGACACAAAGGGCTGCCTAACCCCCTGCAGTGAGCCTGGAGCCAGGGCAGGAAGGACATGGACTCTGATGTGCGCTTCAAAGGCATGCCTTTGAAGACCCCACTTCAAATGCATAACTGAGTATTAGTACTGAACCTCTGGCACCACCACTTCAGTACCCTTCTGGGCCAGTCAAAACTCTGTCAGGGAGAAGGACTGCTGTGCTGCTGATGGACTGCCACTCTGCTGGACTGCTACTCTTCTGGACTCATGCTTTGCTGTGTTGACCTTCTGCCTGCTGCCCTCTTGCCTGGGAGTGAGAAAGACTGGACTTGCATCTTTCCAACCCAGAGCCCAGAATGACTCCAAAGGCTATTTTGCTGGCCTCCTGTCTGAAGTATCAGGCACATAAAATACTTCCAACTACTATGCTTCTGCAACAGGACTCTACCATCTGTGAGTCTGTCCTGTCAAGTGTTGCCACCCCAGTCCTAGAGCCTTGGAAGTGGGCCTAAGGTGTTTTACTTCAGCAGAACCGAAGCATCCTCTGCTGCAGGAGCAGAATTGACACATCGCTGCAACTGCGTGGAGTAGAACAGACGCATCACCACTAATGTGTGGATCGAACCAACTCAACAGACTCACTTTTCTGTATCTTGGGATTGAAGCATTGCATTCAGAACCGCCAATGCACAATGCTTTCCCTAGCGCAAGCTCCTCACATCCCTAATCAATGGCAGCCTCAACGATGATGCTACAGCTCAACATCGCAGCCTCAGCACTCATCAGAACCAACACTTTGTCTCAGCTGCACAGCACATCCCTGACACAAGCCTTGGCATCACAAGTCCCATCGACGATATCCTCGACAACGATGCAACATGAACTTGCACCGCAGCCTCACCGCATCTCAGAACCAATGCATCGCATTGGCTGCATGACACACCTTTGTTTCGGATCCGATAGGCAGCCAGGATTTAAGGTACTTTGGTTCAGCAAGCCTAACTGGGTTCCTCTACCCACCCCACCCTCCATTGCAGTTGATGTGAATTTTTTGGGTCTGACACAACCAGATATCCCCGGTTGGCGCTTTTTGTCTATAAGCACTATTTTACAGTTTATTCTTTTCAAATCCATAACTCAAGTTCTACTTTTTGGATTTTTGTCCTGCTTTATTTTTTAAGTTAACCTCTATTCCTCTAACCTGGTATGTGATTAGTTTTGTGTGGTGTTTCCACTGTCTTGCTATTTGATGTTTTGGCCTTTACACGTTGCCTTCAAGTTAAGCCTGATTACTGTATGCTTGTTCCTTACACTGTCCAGAATAGTGGTTGCTGCTTGACCAGGGATCACACACCAGTCAACCAACCACCCAATTTATCACAATTCCCCTTCACAAACTCTTTGTACTTCACATTTGACTCATTACTTACAATGATTCCCCCACATTAATTAAGGGGCTAGCAATGGCAATTATCACTAACATACACAAAACAAAATCCAGCCTCTTAATTAGTCAGACCACGGTAAAACTGCCATTCGCACACTGGCCATCTCAAAAATTGATTTTGGAAGCACAGTACTGGCAGGCATATTGCTACCAACCCCATTACTGCTCAAAGCTGTTCTACATTCAGTAGACAGGCTTGCTTATGCCACACGCACATACATTCATATAACTCCTGTCCTTCTAGGATTACACTGGCTTCAATTCACTACCAGAGTGACCTTCAAATCATGCCACTTATTCCACTAGCTCTCCATGACAACAGTCTACCATACCTAGCTGCCTAATAAACATCTCTGAACGTGAAAGAGATTTAAGAAGAAGACACTCTGTATTTGTGGAAATACGCAACTTCAAATATTGAATCACACAGCTAGTCAGTCCCTGTTTTACCTTTGCCTTCCTATTTGCCGATGGATGATTGTTTTTCCTAGATGTGAAGGGCCCTAGTACCTATTCTGTTCCAGGCATAATATATACATAGCCTAAACAAATAAAGAAATAAAAAAGGTAGCACAATTTAGCATTTTCCAAAAAGTGCCCAATCTTCCCCAGCCACTTTGCAGTCCACCCACTGAGGCCTAAGTGACATCCTTTGTTTTGTAGTTACTATTTTTGTACCATGTGAATATTAATTAAACTTTAACTACACCATTGTTTTCTCTTAATAACGTCCCATAGAAACATTTGGAAGGTGATACTGCAAAAATAGCTGAATGGAAGTACACTAAATTTGCAGAAAGTTAGCACTGAACTCAGAAAGCATGTGTTTCATTGATTGGTGTAAATACATCCAGCCTTTTCTGAGAAATTTATGTTCAAAGAGGTGCTAGGGTGGTCGCGAAGGGGTTAAAATTACAGTGCTGTCTGGACAGTTGGTCCAGTGGGAGTCCCATGGTACCGTATATTTAAAACATAATGGTCGCTGATTGGCCGAGAGAGCTTTTTCACCTGCATTACATGTTTGAGCATATTTATTGCTCAAAGTGCAGTAGCACAAACACAATATGGAAACTAGTTCATGGTTTCCTGTGAAATATTAATTTCATCATTATAATGACAGCTCCTATCCATGCTGCAGAGCCTTAACATCGTCAGGGCTACTAAAAGTATGTGACATGGAGAACCAGATTATGTGGCAAGGGTATCTAAATAATCAAGCGACAAACACAAATTATTCACCATATTCTCTGGCAGTATTATCCTAAAACTAATTTGAGAAGTCTACAAATTATACAAATTATGTGGTTAATTCAGAAAAGCCATAATTATGCAGTAAACACTACTGCCACAAAATTGCAAAAATTCACTAACCCTTACTAATGTGTAAAGTTTTAGCAACAATGTATTCATGAAACACGCAAAACCTGAACATTCAAATTCCACTCACTGCTCATTGTTTCCTATATTTGAAAGAAACAGCTTTCTGAAGCTAACTACAAAAAAACTAAATTTAAATATTAGAAATATGAGGTAACGTTAAATATGGTGCTATATTACAATATCTATCTATCTATCTATCTATCTATCTATCTATCTATCTATCTATCTATCTATCTGCCTATCTATAGTTACCTTAGGGCACAAGTTATAGCTAGTTTAGATAACTCTAACTATAACTGGCAAAAGATTTTGTATGATTAAAATGTGAGCCTAAATATAACGTCCCTGCAACCTTTATTTTTTTCAGTGAATTTCTATGTTTTAAAAAAATTATATTTCCTAACTATAAGGTCCCCGTAACCTTTGTTTTTTCAGTGAAGTTCTATGGTTTTTTAAAAGTATAGTAATTTTCATTAGTATACGTTAATCCAACCTTCACTGGCCTGCGGCCAGGCCCTGTGACCAACCCTCTATAAGCACCCAACCTTATACCATGCATAGCCTTCACCCATGTGCACCGGAGGTTGCCCGCAAGATCTAGCCTGCAGCCAGACCCTGCAGCCAACCTCCCTAACCACGCAAACCCATGCTGGGCAATTCCCTTTGGCCGTGCGTGGCAGGAGTTGTCCACAGTTTCTCTGGGCATGAGAATAGGTCTGAGAGGGCATATCTGAGGGGGAGAGTGGCTGTTAGATTCTCTGGGTGTAAAAGTGCGTACATCAGTGCATCAGTGTTTTAATGGGTGCGTCAGTGTGTTCAGGGCAGTGAGTGGGTACATGAGGGTGTCAGTGGGTTTGTAAGTGGGTGCGTGACAGTCTAAGTGGGTGTTTGAGTGGGTGCATAACTGTCTAAGTGTGTCTGTAAGTGGGTGCATGATTGAGTGGGTTTGTGAGTGGGTGTGAGAGTGGGTGTGTAAGTGTCTGAGTGGGTGTGTGAGTGGGAAAAATCGTTTGAACGAGATACAGAAAGAGAGAAAGAAAGTCAGAGGGAGAGAGATAGAATGTTTTTAGGTTTTTATGTCTGATATACTTAGAATTAAATATTAGTGGATAATTTAAAATAATATATATCTTTTAATAAAACGCCCTTAAGGGCTACTTGCCACTGCTGGAGAAGCCTTAAGGCTTCCCTCACACTACTATTGCTTCACCAAGCATGGAGCTAATTTGACAGCAGCTCCGTAGCTGCTGAAGCATTTCATCTCTGTTCCCTGCATGCATTCAGGGGACATAGATGAAAGCTTAGGATTTTGACAACGGGACCTGCTTTACAGGTCCCGCTGTCAAAACCTGAAGTATTTGCTGTGGCTTGGCTGCAGCTACAGAGCTGCCACCAAGCAACAGCAAACAGCCTGGGAGGTGGCAGTCCCCAGGGCCATCAAAGGCTCCTCGAGGGGGAACCCCTCTCATAAATCACTGTAGCCCCGGGGAGGTGGTGGTCTCAGGACTTGGGGTTCCAAAAGAGACCTCCTTTTGTTTTTCTAAATATTTGCCCAATGGAGGTGGTGGACCCCGGGGCTGTGGGGGATGCCATTGGACCTCCCCCACTTAATTAAAGCATTTATGGTCTCGGTGTGCAGGGGGCCATTCTGCCCCTCACTCATATTTGTATATTCTCCCCAGGGAGGTGGTGGTCTCTGGGGCTGTGGGGAAGTCCATAGGACCTCCCCCCAACTTAAAAAGCATTTTGCCCCAGGTGACGGTGGTCCCAAAGGTACAAGGGGCAATTCTTTTATTAGGCCTTTTCTGCCCCCACTGGGGGCAGATTGGCCTATATTGTTTAGGCTGATCTGCCCCGGTGGGGGCAGAAGCCACTAAACACCAGGGATTTTTTTTTATTTGTTTACATTGATAAGGGGAGCGACCCCTTAGGCAAGAGTCGCTCCCCTGGGGGGGGCAAATTGTTTTTAGGCCAATTCGGCCTATTTTTATTAGGCCAATCAGCCCCCAATGGGGGCAGAAACCACTAGACATCAGGGATTTTTTTAGGTCAGTTTCACGCAAGGGGAGCGGCCCCTTAGGTAAGGGTCGCTCCCCTGGGGGGCAAATTTATTTTAGGCCATTTCTGCTGCCTTTCGGGGCTGATCGGGCTATTTTAATAAGTCCAATCTGCCCCCAAAGGGGGCAGAAACCACTAGGCACCAGGGATATTAATGTTTTAATTTCTTTTTTTACAGATGGGGAGCGTTCCCCTGGGGGGGCAAATTTATTTTAGGCCATTTCTGCTCACCTTGGGGGCAAAACGGCCTATTTTTCTTAGGCCAATCTGCCCCCAAGGGTCAGAAACCACTAGACACCAGGGATTATTTTTTTTGCACCAATTTCCCGCAAGGGAATGACCCTTTAGGCAAGGGTCGCTCCCCTGGGGGGCAAATTTATTTTAGGCCATTTCTGCTGCCATTGGGGGCAGATCGGCCTATTTTTGTTAAGCTCATCTGTCCTCCAGGGGGGCAGAAAGCCCACCAGACACCAGGGAAGAATTGTTTTAAAAAAAGAGGGTGGGAGTATGGCCATACCCCCACCCCAAATAAATGGGGACAAAGTTGTTCTGCCCACCGGTGGACAGATGGGGCAATTACCCCCAATCCATTCCACAGAGGTCAGAAAGCCTACTAGATGCCAGGGAACTAAAAAAAAAAAACTCCTGGGAGGAACTATCTGTATGATAGTAAAATAATTTTGATTACACTGGAAGTGTCCTGACCTTTCTTGGAATTACAAGGAATTTGCTTCAATATATATGTGCATATATATATATATATATATATATATATATATATATATATATATATATATATATATATCGCTGTATTTTGGCTAATTTCTTGGTCTCCTTCAGGGGAACTCACAAACTCTGGGTACCTCTGGAATCCCTAGGATGTTGGAAAAAAGGACGCAGATTTGGTGTGGGTAGCTTATGTGGACAAAACGTTATGAGGGCCTAAGCGCGAACTGCCCCAAATAGCCAAAAAAGGCCTGCCACCTGAGGGGGGAAAGGCCTGGCAGTGAAGGGGTTAAGAGTATTGGTAAAATAATCATTGACTTAGCTAGATAAAAGCATTATAGTTGCACAACCATGTGGTGGGAACTAAATAAACAGAAGACAAGGGACTAAGAGGAAAGTAAGTAAGGCAGGTAGAAGAGGAAAATGGGGGAAGGGGATAGGGGAGAGAGAGGTGTGGTGACCCAGCCATATCTCCAGGTTAGGCTATGAGTATAGAAAATTATAGACATTTTTACGGGGGCGCTGACCGGAGGGTAGGCCCACGGCACAGGACCTCTGACATAATTTGTCATCTTTAGTCCTTGGCATGTGCTTCCCAAGGAGCTTCATCTCAAATTTGGGGATGGGCGACCTTTTTTTGACTCAGCCAGTTGACTTAATGTAAGTGACTGTTTTTTCATTATAATTTAAGTTTTTTCAGTTTTGTTATTTGGAGAAGCTACTAATTTTTCTTTGGTCCTGATGAAGCGTCAATGGATCTGGCTGGACCACTAGACGCGAAACATGTTGACCCTGTATTAGAGATACCATAATAGTTGTAGTCCTCTCATGGTGTTTTTTTTTTTTTAAGTAATTGAGCATTATAACTCAACTTTTTACTTTCATTCTTGGTTTTTAGTCTTGGTCTTCGTCTCTTACGTACTGATTAAATTTAAAATGTGGTTCCGAGATGAATAACCAATTTTAAGTTTCTCTTTGCTCTCCAACCTGTGCTAGTGCCTGGATTAAGGTATCCTTTTTTGTATAGTTCGAACCCACCAGTCACTATAAGAGCAGTACGGCTTAGAGCCCCCATTCGGGGAGCCCGTCAGGCGTTGCAGCGCCGGCCTGGCGAGGAGCATTTCCCGATGATGATGCCAGTCATCCATTGTGATGCGTGAGGGCTCTTGCTCCTGGGGCACTAGTCCCCTGGAACTTTTGCTAACTTGGAACAGTGTGCCCTTTCTTTTTCTATAATTACCATTATTGGGAGACTGTACACTGGACCATTAACTTACCGGTCCCTCCCCCCTCTTTTGTCTTAGGCTATGAGTATGTCTGTGTCGCACCTGGGCATATCAGCAGATTAATATATTGGGAAGGGGGTTATAGGTATTGAATACTGTGTTGATATGAACAATGGTGTGAGTCTGAGAAGAGCAGAGGTGATGTCTATGGGGGGTTGATCACTTCTAGGTAGTTATCTTATTTTGTTCCATAGGGCCTTTTCGGTCAAGATCCAGGGATATTGGGTCGAAAGAATGGGGTGTGCGCTTCTAATGTACCTCAGTAATTCCCACAAGGTTTTACTGGAGGCACTCCCCGGTGATTTCAGGTAGATAGGATAGTTTTATGGGCCAGAGTAAATAGTAAATCAGCTAAAAGTAGGTCTTCCCATGTCAGGTCCATATTGTACCACATATGGAAAACGAGAAGGTCCTGGTAAATTTAGTTTGTAAAATGTTGTCAATGGTGTTGTGGGCGTTAATCTAAAACTTGTGTTGGAGGGGGAAATTGTATAACACGAAGAGTAAATCTGCATGTGGTGCATTGCAGTTCCAGCAGTTGTCGTTATCCGAGATGCCTAGGATTGAGAGTCAATGCAAGGTAAAGTATGTTCAATGCAAAAAGTGTAGTGTGGTTTGAGCAAGACTTGGGGTTATTTTTTAGGTGAACGGGGAGGACCATAGTCTGTGCCAGTTAATATTTGAGGGTTCACATAGCCCATCTTGAGTCCAGTCCTTCTGCCATTTCTGAATGTTCACAAGATCACTGTAGAGAAATCCTTTAACAACTCCTGCTTGCACTAAGAAGGTCTGATATCTTGCTACAAGCTGCCATGGGTATTTGCAGAGGACTGAAGTTTAAGGGTTGGTCTTCTACTACTTACACCCATTGCTCAATTGGTATTCCAGATAGAGAATCGATCCAGTGACAAAGGTCATCTCTTGTCACAAACATGATCAGTGGTAGAAGCCAACCACCACTATCTACATTTGTTGCATGGCAGACAGACTTTTTCCTTCGTCAGATCTAAATATAGATTGATTCCTTGCACTTGGCAGACTTCAGTGTATCAAGAGCAAGACTCCATCTGTTATTTATCCACTTGTTCTGATACTGAGAGTTGAGAGGCAGTTATAAAAACTTCCCATCTCTTTTGGAAATGCAAAAATCCAAAGTAGAATCCACCAGCTGCACTTCCTCTATCATTCCGTTCGAACAACTAAGTTTCAGATAGTGTATTTTCCGATGACATATCATTCCCTCTATAATTTAGAAGATTTTTCACAACTATTCAATTACAAGTCACCCCATATGCCTGAGCATAGTCAGCTTAGCAGCACTCAGCAACTTGAACAATTGTGGATAATTTATCTTCCAAACCGCGGCCTGGCCAATGATGACTAGGATCCTAGTTAGTTTATGCCACTGGAAGTTTTAAACAGGTCCGATTTTTGCTTATTTTCTTCGGAAGAGAAGGCTTTGCCTTGTGTTCGACGATCTACTATAATGGCTGAAGATGGGAGACATTAAAATAACAATAAAGAGTGTGTGTGTGTGGGGGGGGGTGTGTGTATAAGTGTGTGTGTGTATAAGTGTGTGTGTGTGTGTGTTTGTGATTACTGGCTTCTATAAATAATGTAGATAGTACTAGTCCAATGTATTTAATAAAAGTCCATTATATTTGTCAATAATAAACACCATTTTTAGATGTATTTTTTAAAACAGCTTAACAGTCACTTTTTGCAAGGAATAAAATGCTTCCTCTTTAAGATCTTAGACAATACTTTTGTGCTTTATGTGGATTTCAAAAAGCGTTTATATTATAGCCTTATATCCCGCTGCTGAGGGCTATCCCAGTTGTTAATGGCCCTGAACCCGAGTAATTGCCCCAAGCTGAAGGCAAAGCCTATATGAGGGAGAGGGCTATTAGCAACCTGTATAACCGTCGGCAGAAGGGCTATAAGGCTCTTAGAACATTCCACTCACTAAGGGTAGAATGTTCTCAAGTAAAAAGGGAGAAACATGAAGACAGACATTGGAATGTTGGAGTTCCAGCATTATAGCAGCCATTATAAGCCAGGAGCATCTCCATTGTCTGCAGTGGAACTCTCAATATTCCAATGATAATTCTATTATCAAAATTTCAAATGTTATTGGCTTTCAGTATTTGTGTTTATTTTACTTTTTAAGTAAATGCATCTGGTTATTTTTTTGGCATTTTCCTCTCTGTTTTCTGGCAATGCCCGGTCTCTTGTTTTGTAAGCTGTATTGTAAAGAAAGGCTTCTTCGTAGCATAGTGTGGGCGACTTTCAGAAACTGTGCTCTTCTCTACCCAAACTGTAGCCATTAGTGTTCCACCACTCATACCAGCAAGAGCGGTTTTACTGACAATTAAAGGAGCAAGGCTTTTGGTCATTCTGTCCACATTCTGCAGTAGTGCCTCTTACACTCTTATGTAGGTGATGATGATGAAGAGTAGATTTGTATAGCCGGCTGTTACCAAGAGGTTTCTTGGCGATGGACGTTTTCCATTCATTCTTATGGGGTCTGATTCTTTTGCAAGGAGCCCAATTCACAATTCTTATTCCCATGAGTAAACATGGCCTACCTTCTGACTTTTTGAAGTTCATGAGGAAGCCACACAAAATCAAGGTGTAAAAAATACACTTATTCACAGAAAATAGTTTGTAAACTGACCCATACTTTGGGCATCATCTATAATGAAATGGTGCAGCACAGTGCCACAAGCAATCTTGCACTGAGATGCGTCATGTCCAAAACACAGGCCTGTGCTGTATTTGAAAGAAATGGGCACATCCCTGTTTTTCCCCCTGCGTGGTACTAAATTAGCTGCCTAGTGGCAACAAAGCCACCAGTGCACCATGGTTCAAGGATGACTGCGTTGCAGGGGAGATTGTTTTTGTGCAGGAAGGGACACCTTCCTGCACAAAAACAATCTTTGATGGCGATGTGCTCCTTCGATGTGTGCTGCACAATGCAGCACACATAGAAAGAGCAAAAGACGAGGAGAAATAAAAGTATTTTTTCTCGTTGTGCCACTTTAACTTCCCCTGGAAAGGCGTTAGTTTTTGGCACTGCCTCAGGTTTACGATTTCTCATAAATCTGAGGCAGTGTCAAAAAGCAATGGCTGTTGAGTGAGTATGCCCACAGCAACACCCATTGCACACCCATTAGCTGCAGAAAAGTGCGTTGGGCAGCCCATATCTACATTCGGTGTTAAGCCAGGAAAAGTAACTTAACGCCACCTTGTAGATATGGGTCACTGCACAGCACCACAGGAGCTTCGCAAAAAGTGACGCTCAAGTGGTGCTAGGGCCTCATAAATTAGGCCTTTCATATTTTCTATATGCGTTGTCTGTTTCAGCTTTCTGACCTTTTCTATTAGCTTTGACTGCTGATGTCATAGTAACTGTTCTCCTATTTTAATAAGTGTACTAAACTACATTCAGAATTACTTTAAAAGCAAGTACCAAGACAGTTGCATATGTGTTTTGTAGTTAGCATCTGCTTTGACTAAGTATGCACTGTTTAATTGCCTGCATTTTATATTGGATATTTTTGTGTTTTGGTTAGGGATTAGATTTACCGTGTTCAATCTATGACAATACTATTCATGTCCTTGACTGATTGCAGTGTTTTTCTTTTTCTTCTTCTTTTTGTTTCACTATTAAACTGGTTTCACATTTTCGCAATGCATACACAGCCCTTTCTTTAGCCAAGTCATGAACTTGTGTACTTGTTCAGGGCATAGCTAAGCACCTAATCTTATTTACTTACACTGTCTATAGCCAGGGCCACTGCAGTTATGTGATTCTGTAGCTGTGGCGTTTTTCGCATAGTGATGGATTTGCCTCATTTTCCACATAGTCCAACATCTGCTGCATAATCTGCAGATTGTAACACAAAAATGTTTCTACCCAAAAAGTACAAAAGTTACCAAAAATAAAACAGCACTTGTTGCTGTGCAGTGGAAAGGCATTTGCAAAGGTTGACTGGTCACTTTTCTGATGCTTATTGCTATATGTGGGAGTTAAACCGACACTAATGAGGTGTACCCTATGCCCAGACAGTGTTCACAGATATAAAATGACAAATTAATGAATTAATATTGTCAAAATATGTTCTGCGTTATTCCCCATAGCTCAGTATTAAATGTATGAACTTTTGACTGTGCTATCAAGTGGCTGTGCAGGCTCAATGTAGAGCTGAACACATGTTTTTATGAGCATTCAATGTACAAAATCATACAACCTGATATTTCTCGAAGTGAGAGCTTTATTTCAGTACAGCTCAGAAACAGTGAGAAGCGCTTCTTTCTGATTCTGAGCTGAGATGTCCAAAATTAGGAATTAAGCTGGAGAAATGTTGGCAGTGCTATAAATTGGAAAAAATAAGTGACTCATTAAAATAAGCTAAAGGTGTGATGATTGGGTGGGGCTGGGGCAGATTACAGCACGTTATTTATGAACCTCTGTTGCTGAGTTGCAGACAGAAGAGGCCCGATAAGAAATCTACTCCCAGTAGTAGTTTCTAAAGCGGGATTCACAATGCTCCTGTTCTCAAGCATGCACACACACAGAAAGAAACAAGCAGCCATGCACAAACAAAGCGTTCCATGCATTTCCTTTAAATACCTCCTGAGAATGTCTTGATTCTCTTTCCGGAGCATTTCTCTCACAAAAAACATGTACACACAAGCAGGCAAACACACAGACGTAAGCAGACACACAAAAGAATCAGGTGGGATTAAAGCCATTTCAAACTCTTTACCTCTCATGGCTTTCTCAATTGGCACTCCCAGCAGACAACCTTGATTCCTGTGTTTGCACAAATGCACACAGGAATGTATGATGGAACACAGAATGCTGGAACCACGCATGCCTGAACAACGCAGTCGGAAAAACGACCGCGTTGTTACCACAAATGCCTTTATCATGCATGCCTTTACAGTGATTTTTTGTAAAAGCATGGCTAGTAACGGCATGTGTGGGAACGGCATGTGTGATTCTAGCATGAGATCCCCCACTTGCCCTAAGGCCAGAAGTACCCCACCCCTAATACTAAAACTACCCTAACCCCGCACCCCTAAAACCAAACTACCACAGATAGTTCCCATCCACCCTGAGCCCTAAACCCTTCCCCGACCTCCCCCACCCACCCTAAAAACAACCGACTACCCCACCCCACACCCAAAAACCAAACTACCCGATCCCCCACCCCTGCCCCTAAAAACCTAACTAACTTGATAGCCCACCCCCAAGAACCAAACTACCCTGACACCCAACCCCAAAAACCAAACTACCCCGACCCCTTCAATCCTACCCCTAAAACCTAACTACCCTGATCACCCTTCCGCCATAAACCAAACTACCCTGATCCCCCACCCCAAAAAACAAACTACCCCATCCCCAAAAAACTAATTACCCCGACCCCAACCCCAAAAGCAAAAGTACTCCAATCCACCACCCCCAAAAACCAAACTAACCCAATCGCCTACCCCACCCCCAAAAAAACAACCTACCCCGATCCCCCACCCGCAAAAACCTAACTACCCTGATCCTCCCACCCCCATATACCAAACTACCCCAATCCCTCACCCTCAAAAACAAATGTACCCCGACCCCTACTCCTAAAAACCAAACTACCCTGATTCCCCCACCCCAAAAAATAAACTACCCCACCCCCAAAAACAAAAGTACTCCAACCCGCACCCCAAAACAAAACTACCCTGACCACCCACCCCACCCCTGAAAACAGAACAGCCCCATCCCCACTCATAAAAACCAGAACTACGCCAATAACCGCAACCTGCCCCTAAAAAAAGAAACTAATAAGACCCCTCCACCCCTGTCCCAAGCCCTTAATCCACCCCTAAAAACTACCCCCCCACCCTGCCCCAGCCCAATTTACCTCACCGAGTCCTCTCCCGATGCACTCTCCCTTGCTCTCTGCCTTAACCATGCATGTGTGTGGCTCAGCACATGCGTGGTTAAGACAGAGAAAAGAGGAGTCATTGTTACCATAGCGTCATCTTTTTTATGGTAACGTGGCGCTAAAGTGACTTTTCTGCCACGCCATATTTACAAAGTGGCACAATGCATGCATTGTGCCAATTTGTAACCCCTTAACATAACATAATGTATGCAAGGGGGGTGTTCCGGAGCTAGGAGGCCCGCAAAAATGGCACAGTGAAATTTAAAAGATTGCACTGCACCATTTTTTGGGTCATTTTTAATGCCTGCTCAGTGCAAGCATTAAAATGACGCTCCCATAGTAACCTATGGGCCTCCTTGCACTTTGCTGCACTAGCTTCAACATTTTTAACACTAGTGTAGCAAAGCACCATAATAGCGTAAACAATGTTGACGCTATTGTGCTAGCGACTGCCATGGTGTGTGGTATTATAAATATAGCGCAACCATGGTGTGGTTAGGCGTTGGTAGGAGGGGCGCAAGAAAAGTGGCACATCATAGCTGATGGGTCACTTTTTCTTAAATATGGGCCTTCGTCTTGCACACTGCCATCTACGCTTCTAAATCCCACATTCTGTACCTTTTATCTTTTAGCAGCTGTTTAGTTATTTTCAGACAACGCCCTTACGAAGCATTGCACAATAAGGGCCATTATGGTTAGAGCTCTTATATATAGAACATAAGTGGCCCTGGCATGTAGCCATGCTTTGCTTTAGTGGTGTTCATTCTAAGTTCATCAATCTCGGCAAACTCCCCGCGCATTCGTGTGACTGGAATTTTTTTGCATGGTTGTTAAGATCTGCGTGAGTGAATTAAAGGGTTGAAATTCTGCTGCTTTCTCAGTTATCATCGGTACACTTGCAGGTAAAGAGTGTGATTTTTATAATTCAGAAAAGGTATTGAGTGTTAATGGGAAAAGACAAAGTTGTAGAGATAGGGAATTCACTTAATAGAACGACTGTGATGACGGATAAAAATAAGCTATACTAAAGAATTTACTTAAACCACCAAACACGTTAAATTACTAATATGTGTCAGGAGTGAAAGTAAATTAATGAACGCAACCTGACAGGCAACATCAATTTCAGGCACGCGTTGACGAAGAGATGTAAAACAAATTTGAGCACATACTTCTTTGAAAAACTAATTATATTAGATTGATGAAAGAGAAATGTCTGT
This sequence comes from Pleurodeles waltl, assembly GCF_031143425.1. Classification (NCBI taxonomy): domain Eukaryota; kingdom Metazoa; phylum Chordata; class Amphibia; order Caudata; family Salamandridae; genus Pleurodeles; species Pleurodeles waltl. The sequence goes on along the minus strand of NC_090444.1, from coordinate 339,601,373 downwards.
CACTCTCCAATGTAAGTTGCATCCTAATCAGTAAATAAACTCCATTATTATGGAGTGCTACATGAGTGATAGAAAGATGACTTGCTGCCCATGTAAAGCAGAACAATGTTTGGATGTTTGGCTGCATTGTCATATGCCACTGTGCCCATCAGACTTATGATGATCACGTTCAAATGCCTGCTGTTAATGTAAGGGCCATATTTATACTCTGTCTGCGCCGGATTTGCGTCGTTTTTTTTAACGCAAATTCGACGCAAAACGAACTCCATATTTATACTCTGGCGTTAGACGCGTCTAGCGCCAAAGTTCATGGAGTTTGCGTCATTTTTTTGCGTGGACACCTACTTTGCGTTAATGATATGCAAGGTAGGCGTTCCCTTCTAAAAAATGACTCCGAGGCCTGTGCGCCGTATTTACACTCCCAGGCAAAAATGACGCCCGGGAGTGGGCGGGTCAAAAAAAATGACGTCCAGCCGCTTTTGCGTCATTTTTTAACGCCTGGTCAGGGCAGGCGTTAAGGGACCTGTGGGCTCGAAAGGAGCCCAGAGATGCCCTACCATGCCCCCAGGGACACCCCCTGCCACCCTTGCCCACCCCAGGAGGACGCCCAAGGATGGAGGGACCCATCCCAGGGAACTTAAGGTAAGTTCAGGTAAGTATATATTTTTTTTTGTGGCATAGGGGGGCCTGATTTGTGCCCCCCTACATGCCACTATGCCCAATGACCATGCCCAGGGGACATAAGTCCCCTGGGCATGGACATTAGGCAAGGGGGCATGACTCCTGTCTTTGCTAAGCGGATGGCGCTTTGGAATGGCGTTAGCCGGCGTTAAATTTGTTGACGCACAACTGCGTTGGTGCAGTTGTGCGCCAAAAAGTATAAATACGGCCCTAAATTCTAAGAAATACATTGTCATCCCATGCCAAATCCAGAAACAGAAGTATATACAGCACCAAAGGAGCAATAGCTCTTTCCTTGTTAGCCCAATCTACAAATCGTGACCTGTTCACTCTGCCCTGCAACCACTGGTGACAAGCAAACCCCTGGTACTTTCTAGCTCCTCCTCCACCAGGCACTGCAGCAAAACGCAAAGTGAAGGATTTCAAGGTAATGGATTTAAGAACAGAGCCCTGGAGCTCAAGAGGATCATACCAAAAACACAAAGAAACCAGACTAAATTGCCAAGTACATATTAGGACATTTGGCCACTATAGTTTTTTTTTTTTCATTTGAGTAATATGACAAGTAGACCAGACGTAAATATCATCGACCAAAGTAAACTTAGTTCAACACACATAAAGCAAAACAACACATAAAATAACCTTTTGTGGCGAAGCCCTACAATCCAAGAAAAACAAAAAACAAACGTTATCGTCAAAAACAGTTTCATTAATACTTGTATGGCTCAATATTCCATAAATAGGATTGTGTACGCCCCGTGCTTAGTTTTTCTGTCAGTCTGCTGTGAACACATGTAAAGGGTAAGGATGATAACCACGCCTCCACCCTTCACTCACTTCCACCTTGTACAATGTACTGAAATGTTGTGTTTCATGAAGGTCTTTATTTGCTTTCTTTCACGCACCCCTCTTCTCCATTCGTTTCCTTTGCACCCATTTGCTTCGCAATGATACATGGATATATATACCCCTGCGAGCATCGCACGTCATTTCCACGTAGAAGGAAATTCATTAAAGACAGTTTGGCCTGGATACACATTATCACGGTAGCGCCTGGTGGCTCTGCAATTCGTCTTTGTGCAAGATAAGCTTATTTAATAGACCACAAACCGCCACTGCTGATAGGGCAAAACGCTATCACGTTTTTGAACGGCGACAGCATTTCCTGAACTTCTGGAGTTATTTCTGTCTCCTCAAACAGGCATTCAATTTGCTCAGCTCTCGGTATGAAATAATATTTTAATGACCAGGCTGTCTTCTACAGGCAGGTCATCTTTGATACCCACAGTTATTGCTGAGCACTAGCCTTTCGGAAGACTTCCAGGTATATCTAAATGCTAACAACTATGTAGAGTGTCATTTAGAAATATCGCCTATGGAGGTGACCAACAAACATACCTCAAACTCCTAAGATGACATTCATAAATGCATGCAGTTGGATGCGGTGCAATGTACCAACAAAAGATCTTAGCTTCTTTGACTGAAAAAGACATCAGCTCAGGGGCAAACACCTGTGCCACGTCTTGGAACTGAGTAGATCCCTGGACCTAAAGCTTGCTCATTCTTTAACAACTCTGCTTTCCAAGAAAAAAAATCTTAAACTATTTGTTAGAAAGGGCCCTTTTAGCAAGGTTTCCCCCTGTCTTTTTTGCCTCTGCCTTCTGTATTTTTGACTGTGTGCTGGAGTTCAGCTTTGCTGGTTTTGTTACTCTGAGCACTTTACCACTGCTGACTAGTGCTAAAGTGCAAGTGCTCCCCGTGTATATTGTGATTATGACTGGTTATTCGTGATTGGCATATATGATTTACTATTAAGTCCCTAGTATAATGCACCATGTGTGCCCAGAGCCCGTAAACTAGATGCTACTAGCGGGCCTGCAGCACTGATAGTGCCTCCCACATGAGTAGTCCAGTAAACATGTCTCAGACCTGCTATTGCAGTGTCTGTGTGGGCAGTTTTAAACTGCCACATCGACCTGGCAAGTGCACCCAGTTGCCAGGCCCAAACCTTTCCTTTTAGTACATGTAAAGCACCCCTAATGTAGGCCCCATGTAGCTCCATGGGCAGGGTGTAGTGTATTTAAAAGGTAAAACATGTACTGGTGTGTTTTACATGTCCTGATAGTGAAATACTGCTAAATTAGTTTTTCACTATTGCAAGGCCTATCTCGCCCAAATGGTTAACATAGTGATTACCTTGAAATATCAGTTAAGTGTAATTTCCCATTGGGAGCAGATAGAGATGTGGAGTAGGAGTGGGCAGAGTTCTACGCCATGGAATTCCATGGAGCTAGGTAAAAACTCTGTGAAATTCCACAGAGTTCCACTTGTGGCAGAATCCCACCTGCCCTACTACCCTGGCTTGAATGTGCCCAATCTCGGAAATGCTAACCAGCTTTGGGCCTGGCTAGTACTACTAACCTGGCGCAACTCTGCTTAGGTCCGACCCTGCTTAGCACATCCGAGATCGGGAGCATTCAGGCCAGGATATGCCAAAACAGTTGCTCTCAACCACACCTGCACACTTCCCTTCACCAACTGCCCTCCTTCACAAAGTTGATACGGAGGGCCAAGCACATCCCCTGTCTTGCACTAGCCTTGCAATCACTTCCTCTGCACTTACACACAGCGTCAGAACACCCTTTCTTTAGGGCCCATCACAAGCAGCAGCAAACCAGCTCACCACTAGCAGCCTGGTATTTTCACAAAGTGCCTAGCCTTGCTTGCCACTGGGCTCTAAGACATTCCCTCACCCATACACATCTCTATCTGACGGGGTTTGCCAGACTACCACTCAGCAGCTGATGATTCTCCAATCTCCAACTCACCCTGCTGGCCTCAGCACCGTACCTTTTAACACCACTTCCTTTCACAGGGACTCCAGGGTGACAGGTTATTTTCAAGTGGGGCTGTGACTGAAAGCTTTCTTTTTCCAAGCACAGACCCCTCTCAAATTCAAATACTTTCCATGCCCAGTGCCAGACCCCATGTGCACATAGAAGAGAAAGTGAAATGAGGGTCTTACCTGCTGGGTCCAGGGTCCCCGTTGCCAGTGGCCTGGCTCTCTGCCCCCTGCTCCCAGGCTGCAGAGGACAGTGAAAGGAGAGAGAGCCGGTGAAGCCCATCAGCAGCAGCTTGCAGCAGCTCCAAGTCACCAACTGGCAGAAAGCAAAGCCTTAGCTAGGGGTGCTATTGCCTGTAGTAGGGCAAATGTTGTCTTCACTTTGGGCCGCAAATAAAGTGCTGCCCAGTTATGGGCCACACAGCACAAGCGCAGACTGCGCTTGCACTGTGTAGCCCATAACTGGGCTTCAGTGTACAGAAGTCACAGACACGCCGGTGAGCTTCGCTCCTCTGACGGGGCTAGTGGAGTGTAGGAAGGTAGCCTCTTTCTAGCCTTGTCACCCCCACTTTTGGCCTGTTTGTGAGTATATGTCAGGGTGTTTTCACTGTCTCACTGGGATCCTGCTAGCCAGGGTCCAGTGCTCATAGTGAAAACCCTATGTTGTCAGTGTGTTTGTTATGTGTCACTGGGATCCTGCTAGCCAGGACCCCAGTGCTCATAAGTTTGTGGCCTATATGTTTTCCCTGTGTGGTGCCTAACTGTATTACGGAGGCTCTGCTAACCAAAACCTCAGTGTTTATGCTCTCTCTGCTTTCTAAATTTGTCACTGCAGGCTAATGACTAAATTTACCAATTCTCATTGGCACACTGGTACACCCATATAATTCCCTTGTATATGGTACTGAGGTACCCAGGGTATTGGGGTTCCAGGAGATCCCTATGGGCTGCAGCATTTCTTTTGTCACCCATTTGGAGCTCAGGCAATTCTTACACAGGCCTGCCACTGCAGCCTGAGTGAAATAACGTCCACGTTATTTCACAGCCATTTTTCACTGCACATAAGTAACTTATAAGTCACCTATTTGTTTAACCTTCACTTAGTGAAGGTTGGGTGCCAAGTTACTTAGTGTGTGGGCACCCTGGCACTAGCCAAGGTGCCCCCACATCGTTCAGGGCAAATTTCCCAGACTTTGTCAGTGCGGGGACACCATTACATGTGTGCACTATACATTGGTCACTACCTATGTATAGCCTCACAATGGTAACTCCGAACATGGCCATGTAACATGTCTAAGATCATGGAATTGTCCCCCCAATACAATTCTGGTATTGGGGGAACAATTCCATGATCCCATGGGTCTCTAGCACAGAACCCGGGTACTGCCAAACTGCCTTTCCGGGGTTTCCACTGCAGCTGCTGCTGCTGCCAACCCCTCAGACAGGATTCTGCCCTCCTGGGGTCCAGGCAGCCCTGGCCCAGGAAGGCAGAACAAAAGATTTCCTCTGAGAGAGGGTGTTACACCCTCTCCCTTTGGAAATAAGTGTGAAGGGCTTGGGAGGAGTAGCCTCCCCCAGCCTCTGGAAATGCTTTGATGGGCACAGATGGTGCCCATCTCTGCATGAACCAGTCTACACCGGTTCAGGGATCCCCCAGCCCTGCTCTGGCGTGGAACTGGACAAAGGAAAGGGGAGGGACCACTCCCCTGTCCAGTACCTCCCTGGGGAGGTGCCCAGAGCTTCTCCAGTGTGTCCCAGACCTCTGCCATCTTGGAAACAGAGGTGTTGGGGGCACACTGGACTGCTCTGAGTGGCCAGTGCCAGCAGGTGACGTCAGAGATCCCCTCTGATAGGCTCTTACCTCTCTTGGTAGCCAATCCTCCTTTCTTGGTAGACAAACCTCCTTTTCTGGCTATTTAGGGTCTCTCCTCCGGGGTATTCTTCGGATAACGAATGCAAGAGCTCACCAGAGTTCCTCTGCATCTCCCTCTTCGACTTTTACCAAGGATCGACCGCTGACTACTCCAGGACGCCTGCAAAACCGCATCAAAGCAGCAAGACGACTACCAGTAACATTGTAGCGCCTCATCCTGCCGGCTGTTTCCTGGTGGTGCATGCTCTGGGGGTCATCTGCCTTCACCCTGCACTGGAAGGCAAGCAAGAAGAAATCTGCCGTGGGTTGACAAAATCTTCCCCCTGCTAACGCAGGCACCAAAAGACTGCATCACCTGTCCTCTGGGTCCCCTCTCATCCTGACGAGCGTGGTCCCTGGAACACAGGAACTCTATCCAAGTGACTCCCACAGTCCAGTGATCCTTCAGTCAAAGTTTGGTGGAGGTAAGCCCTTGCCTCCCCACGCTAGACTGCAAACCTGTGTGCTGCGTGATTCGCAGCTGCTCCGGCTCCCGTGCACTCTTCCAGGATTTCCTTCTGCACAGCCTAGCCTGGGTCCCCAGCACTCCGTCCTGCAGTGCGCAACCCGCTGAGTTAGTCTCCGACGTCGTGGGACCCTCCTTTGTGACTCTGAGCCAGCTCTGGTTCACAAATCTTCTATGTGCCTGTTTGGGTACTTCTGCGGGTGCTGCCTGCTTCTGTGTGGGCTCTCTGAGTTGCTGAGCGCCCCCTCTGTCTCCTCCTCCAAGGGGCAATATCCTGGTCCTTCCTGGTCCCCAGCAGCACCCAAAAACCTCTGCTTCAACCCTTGCAGCTAGCAAGGCTTGTTTGCGGTATTTCTGCAACCTTCATCGCGTCGTGGGACATCTTCCATCCAAAGGAGAAGTTCCTAGTCTTCTTCGTTGTTGCAGAATTCCAAGCTTCTTCCATCTGGAGGCAGCTTCCTTGCACCTTCATCCGGGGTTTCCTGGGCTCCTGCCCCCCCGGACCCTATCACGACTCTTGGACTTGGTCCCCTTGCCTTGCAGGTCCTCAGGTCCAGGAATCCGTCTTCAGTGCTTTGCTGGTGTTTGTTGTTCTTGCAGAATCCCCCTATCACGACTATTGTGTCCCTTTGGGGTAGTAGGTGTAATTTACTCCTACTTTTCAGGGTCTTGGGGTGGGGTATCTTGGACATCCTGACTGTTTTCTTAAAGTCCCAGTGACCCTCTACAAGCTCCCATAGGTCTGGGGTCCATTTGTGATTCGCATTCCACTTTTGGAGTATATGGTTTGTGTTGCCCCTAGACCTATGTTCACCTATTGCAACCTATTGTAATTCTACACTGTTTGCATTACTTTTCTGACTCTTACTTACCTGTTTTGGGTTTGTGTACATATAACTTGTGTATAGTACTTACCTTCTTACTGAGGGTACTCACTGAGATACTTATGGCATATTGTCATAAAAATAAAGTACCTTTATTTTTAGTAACTCTGAGTATTGTGTTTTCTTATGATATTGTGCATATGATATAAGTGGTATAGTAGGAGCTTTGCATGTCTCCTAGTCCAGCCTAAGCTCCTTTGCCATAGCTACCTTCTATCAGCCTAAGCTGCTAGAAACACCTCTATTCTACTAATAAGGGATAACTGGACCTGGCAGAGGGTGTAATTACCACAGGGTACCCACTATAAGCCAGGCCAGCCTCCTACATGGAGTATTTGGCCAAACTCCGTGCTCCAAGCAGAGCACAGAGTGCCAAAAACTCTGTTAACTCCACCAGGGGAGCTGAGCTCACCGCCCACCCCTAATATGGAGTTTGGGGTCTCTGAACTCACAATTTAAAAATACATCTTTTAGCGAAGGTGGTTTTTAAATTGCATGTTTGAAAATGCCACTGTTAGAAAGTGGGCATTTTCTTGCTTAACCAATCTGTCTGTGGAATACACATCCGGGTCAGGACGACAGTTGGGCTGGTTGTGAATCTACTCTAGACAGTCACATAAAGGGAGCTGAGTTGTGCTCTGCATATCCTGATGGGATCTCCTGTGCTAGAACGGTGGGAGGAGCTGACACTTGCACCTGAATAGGGCTGTGCATGTCCTCACACAATACAGTCCCCAACCTCTAGAGTGTGTCAGGGACCAGGGCAGAAAAGGCAGGGTCTTGTACGCTACAAAGACTTTCCTTTGAAGTCTGCCTACTTCAAAGGCAGAAATGAGTATAAGTATTGGGCCCAGAACCCCATATTTTTAGGACAGATCTGGATCAAGAGGAGACTCTGCCAAGGACCTGAAGAGCTGTGAGGAGGAGTACTTCCCCTTTGCTGTGTGTGCTTTGCTGGGTTCGCTTGCAGTTGCTTTGGAGAAGACAAAGGCTAGACTTTTGCTGTGTATCATGCTTATGAAGTTTCCTCAAGGGCGTGGACTGAGCTTGCCCCCTGTTAAGAAGTCTCAGGGACATCAAAGACTTGATCTGCCAGCCCCGGGTTCTCTTGCTGAGGACCCTAACTTGCCAGGAGGTTCCCACTCCAGTTCCTGGGCCCTTTGGAGTAAAGTCTGCCATAAAACAAGAAGAACCAGGTACTCCGACTCTGGAAGATTCCAGAACCAACACCGCTGCCTGCAGCCAAGGCCGTGGTCCCCACTGAAGTGCGATGACTGCGACCAACACTGCAGGCCCGACACCGCTGCAGAGGCTTTGAAGCCCTGCAACATCATGCGTATCGAGTGCTGTTTCACTGACGTGCGTGACAACTGACTCCACCTCAGTGCCTGAAGCCCCGCAGTGTGACTGAGACCCCACAAGGTTGCCCCATCGCATCTTGACCCCCCTGGACTCATCAACCCTGCGTGATTGTAAGGCACCTTCTCTGTCTCTGAAAGGTACCAATACCTCACCTCCACTGTGTAGCAGTAAGGAACCAAAACCTCACCTCCTGCTTAGCAGTATGGAACCAATGCTGCACCGGTTCCAGTGACACCTCACCTCCCCGATTCTGTGCCACATCTTTGACTCTGCCTCGTTTCTAAGGTTCTCTACCTGGGGTACGTGCGACTTCATGACCGGTGCCTCATTCCCTCGTGAGTGGCGTCAGACTTTTGGGAACGACTCTGTGATGACGCTGTGATAGCACCAGTTCCCGCTATTGTGTTTCTAAGTGCTTTTTGGGGGATTTAATCTTTCAAAATTCATATCTTTGCTTTGTATGTTGGAGTTTTGTTGTTCTTGTCTTGTTTTGCTTACATTTTGGCTATTTTCCTAAACTGGTATGGTGTCCATTTGTTGTGTTTCCACTGTGTCACTCTTAGTGGGTACAAATACTTAACACATTGCCGCTGAGATAAGCCTGATGCTTGTGCCAAACTACCAAGGGGGTGAGCAGGGGTTATCTTAGGAGTGTTACTCCCCTACCCTGACTAGAGTGAGCATCCCTACTTGGACAGGTGTAAACTGACTGCCAACTAGAGCTCCCATTTCTAACACTATTAATTCCTTTGTTGCCTGTCAATCAGAGAGTACTAGTAGAAGGGGTGTCCCCCAGCTGTCCTTTAGATTATGGCTATTCTGCTCTGTATGGTAGTCTACTTAATGCAAAACCTCTAATTGGCATATTATGTGTGGTTTTAAAAGGGTCTATATTTCTAGTGCTATAGAACCATTACAATGGGAGTCCAAGTTTCAACTGCCATTTATAGAATTAAAAAACCTCAATAACAAATTTTCTTCCTCCCTACTAGCCAAGCCATGTCTAACACTGCGCATTTTGCTCTGACTTAATGAATGGATCATTCTTACACACCCTTCTTATGTACATTTTTCCAAAGGTGGTGTTTTTTTACATTTCATGTATCTCAGATCCGGAATTCTTTCCTGATAGTTCTGTGACTTTATCCTATCCTTCATGGCCTTCAGACTCAGATTGAAAACCTTGTGCTCAAAAAGCACTGTTGTGGCAGAACACCACCAGTGCCTTGACACAATGTACATAATGTAGCTTGCTATACCATGCATTATTCTCATGCATAATTAATAGTGCTTGGCACAAAAGGGACTCTGCAGGATTAGATATTGATCTGGAGTAGGCCTTATAATACTAGTGTAATCTCATGGGGAAGGTCAGTGTGATTCACTGTTCTGTCCATGGTGACACTTTATTATGCACATAGGGAGAAAACTATCTTAGAGTTCAGTTTTGCTTCCCTTTGGCCTACAGAGACCAGAGAGGAATCAAAATAGGGTGTAACCTGTGTAGGGAAATCAATTCTAGAAGTTCCAAAAAGATTTATGTACAACTAATGGGTCATCCAGAATTGCCATATTTCCTTGGCTTGCTCAGGATCAGAGCCTGGGCCTTTTGTCACCCTGCTGTGCCAGGGTAATTACATTCCTCGCCAGCCGCAGGAACAAAGGCCTCCCCACACAAAGCCGTAACATCGGATCCATGGGTTTTGAACACTGAGAAAGGGTACATTATAGAACTATACTCTGTTCCTTTTCAAACAGTATTATCTTCTCAACCAAACCTTCCACAGAAATGTCCAACCTAATTTATCTGGAAATAGAATCTCTTTTATTCAAACAGGCAATCCAGATTACATCTCCCGACCCATCTGAGTTTTTCAGTTCCCTCTTTTTTAGTTCCAAAGAAAAACAAGAAAATGAGACCCATTATCAAACTAGAACAATTCAACCAGTTTTTAATGTATCACCAATTCAAGCTGGAGACCATTGTCCATCTCAGAGATTTTGTTACTGCAACACGACTGGTTGATTAGATTGTATCTTCAGGATGCTTTTTTATGCATACCCATTCATTCAGATCACAGGAAATATCTTCAATTCCAATGGCAAGGTCAAACCTATCATTTCTCCTCTCTCCCCTTCGGTCTCTCTTCCACCCTGTGGTGTTTTACCAAACTGATGAAACTGGTAGAAGCTTTCCTCAGAGCTCACGGCATCAGATTAATAATATACCCAGACAATATTCTCCTAATGGGCCAATGCATTCATACTCTGCATTCACAGATTCAAATTACATGCTGTCTTCTTTCAGAACTATGTTTCCTCATCAACACAGAAAAGACCATGCTAATTCCATCAAAGCAAATAGAATTCTCTGGTTTCTCAATAAACTCATCATCCACCACTCTTCATCTTCCTTCGTCAAAGATAAAGACCATCAAATCAGAAATAATTCAAACTCTTTGCAAGTTAACCATTTCTCTCAGAACTTTGGTGAGAATAGTGGGTCTCCCCTCTTCTTCAAATCAAGCCATCTTTCCAGGTCATCTTCACTATCAGACCCTTCAAACATTAAAAAGTTGCCTCTTCCATAGAGGTCTTGCTTATTTCAGTTCCATAAGCTTAGATACGGAATCCCAGTTAGACCTTCAACGGTGGACAGACCATTTGTCTGGAAAGGGCAGGACAATCTTTGTGTCAGCCCCAGATTTTGTATTACAATCAGATGTAAGCCTGACGGGTTGGGGCGCCAGTTGTGGGAAAATCTCGACTGGAGGTACATGGTCACTCGTGGAGTCCAGCTTGCATATCAGTTGTTTAGAGATGCTTTCAGACTCCTTTGCAATCATAAGCCTTGCAAAGAACAGAATTTGATGCTTCATCTTTCTTCGCATGGACAACATATCCACAGTCCAGTATATCAATCATTTAGGCAGCACCAAATACAATCCTTTTGCAGAACTAGCAAAAAGATTCTGGGAATTCTGTCTCCTCGACAACATTTCTGTATGTGTAGAATACTTACTAGGAGACCTAAATTCTGTAGCAGACTGGCAGTCCCATTATCTTCGAAGCTCAAGCAATTGGAAGCTTTATTCTTCAGTGTTCAAGGTTTTAGTTCTCAAGTGGGGTCCTTTCCAAATGGATCTTTTTGCATCCAGAATAAGCCATCAACTCCCTCAGTACTTCAGTTGGTGCTCATATCCCTTAGCATTGGCCTCAGATGTTTTTCTTCAGGACTGGTCTTGTTCCATCAAATAAGCTTTCCCTCTTTTCATCATGATAAACACAGTATTGGCTCAATTCAGACGCCAATGTGCAACCCTTGTCCTAGTGGCTCCCTTTTGGCAGTCTCATGTTTGGTTGCCTTCACTTCTGGAACTGACATAGATATCCCCGTTCTTCTTCCCTCCTTTCCCAACCTCCTCCTAAACCCTTCAGGCAACTCACACAATCTGGTTTTAGGCAACTCCCTCTTACTTTCCACATGGAAAATAGCAGGCCTGCCAAATCAAGGGAAATACATACCACATCATAAATCTTTACAGATCTGCCATTTCCATCAACGGGAAACCAGTCGGAGAACACCCACTTGTTTGTCATCTATTAAAGGGAGTATAATTTTGTAATTTTTCTATTCCAAAATACAGTACCTTATGGGATGTGAATGTTGTTTTACATTTGTTTATGTCATGGCTGGATAGTGATGCACTATTGGTAAAATGTTATCAGCTAAACTTACCATGTTGTTGTGTTTTATTTCCATTAAACGATTGTCGGATGTTAGAGCAATGGGCATTACCTCTCAACAATTTACTCCAACAGGTGTACTGTTTACAATCCACAAATGTACAAAAGCAAACTTAACTTCTATATTAGATCGATATTTTCCTGATCATCCTAAACGTAGTGTGGTACGTAGTAAATGAACAACATACAGTTGATCTCAGAGCTTCCTCTGACTCGCAACTACTTATATCTGTCAGCAAAACCTCACAAACCAGTTTCATTTCTTTCACTAGCTTGTTGGGTTAAGTGGGTTATGTCCAGGTACTGTTACTTCCTTCTTTGGTGCCCTCTCTGCCAGGGGAGCCATGGCTTCCAAAGCTTTTTGGGCTGGCTCACATCTTGAGAATATTCTGAGATCAGTTGAATGGTCTAATGATTCAGTTTTTCACACCTTCTATTGTAAACAATTTCATACTGCATCCTATGAAGTAATTATTATGCTTTAAAGCTGCATAATAGGAGCCTCTGATCTGGTCTTGCAATAATAGGTGTCTCTAGCCTTGCAATAAAATGTAGATTTTCCTAGTAATTGATGAAGGAAAGTCTTAATTTTGTTAAAGACACAAAGGCGAGTATTTTCCCACCTCAACACAATTTTAACTTGTTCTCTGTTTCTCACCCTAACAGTGAGTTCAGCTCAACCACCTGCTTCTACCTCAGGAGCACTCTACTTGTCATGAATCTACAAGGTTTTCTCTTTCAGCTCCAGTCTCAAAAGGATATCTGGATCTTCCATCCTCTTCTTTGCACTTGTTGGGACCTACGTTCTTAGACTTTTGCCAAGATGTGTTCACATTTTCTCTAGCTATTATGATTGTGTTTTCAATTTTACCTTTGTTTAAGGTACATATTTTACCTTTTGCACAAGAAGAGAGGACTCGGTCTACAGTCAAGTTAGGTATTATACAGGAGACTGTTCTACTATTGGTCAGTGTGAACACTACATTTTTTCATTCCATTGGCTACTTGTTGTATAGCCTCAGGGGATTTGCAGTTTTGTTTTGTTCTTAACTGCTGCTATCAAATTATAGCAAGATTAGAAGGTAAAATACTCACCTCCCTGACTTAAATAAAATTAAGACTTTCTTCCATAAATTACTAGGAAAATCGACATTGTCTTTTATCTGCTGATGTTCTTTCTTAATCGCCTGTTGTTTGAAAGGAACTGTGTGTGTAATATGTTTGCACCCTGATCTTGTATGGCTTTTTAAGACAAATAAAGTTTTTATGACTGAGTGTTATTATTGTGTTCCAGCGAACAGTGACTGCTAGCCCACACCACCTGCCCTGAGTAGGCCTTGGACTACTTTGCCTCAGTACCCTGAGAGAGTTAAGAGCTACAGGGCAGTGCTTGGTTCCCAATTATGGGAATTGTGGACCTATTCCTTGTACAGGCCACACAACTAGTAACCCAATTTCCTATACTACACAAATGAGTAAATACAGGAACCCAGTCAGCCAGACAAAAGATTCTTCAGGTATCTGAAGATCCGAATTAAGGAGCTGACTGCACCAGGTAGAGAAAAAGGTGCATGGAAATCCTTATTTGATAGTCACAGGATCTTCTAAAGAACTCGGTTGAGATGTGAAAGAAAGTTCATTGCTGATGGCCGCTTGAGAAGGTTCCTAGCTGCCACGTGAGCAGGGCTCTAATGAAACAGGCCATACCTTCTATATGCAGTGCAGCTTATATGGATGAATGAGAACTCTTTTGTGTCAGGTGAGCTTTAACTCACTCTTCACTTTATTCACTAAACGTTTTCGTGTGTCTGTATGTGATGCACAGCATTGCGTCGATTTCCTTACCGTTAGAAGCCTGCAGCAGAAAAGTGTGCAGAGCCACACAAACACCCACGCAGCACTTAATCAACAAGTTTCTCTGTCTGCGGACTGGAGCCATTTTAATAACAGAATAAATTGGCACTGCAAAGGGCAGATTTTGAATGTTAGGCTGATCTTTTTAATTCAAACTGATGGGCACCTTCACAGCTCCATTCATAATTATGGTATACCAAAGGCATCCATTATCTAGGTCTGAAATGTGCTATTGAGCTGCTTTCACCCTGACCTTCAAAGTAAGCATATGTGCCACTTTCAAGATCTAGTGAGTCATTAGCTTTGCTAGGATAGCGTCTGGTGTGATAATGAATCACCTCCCAGCAAACTAGTTTCTATTCTATTCTTTTACCAAATTGGATTTTAGCAAAAAGAAAAACAGTTTAAAGATGCTGTAAGGAACAATTGTACAATTTATAATAATCACAATAGAGTTTTTTACGTATTTTCTTCTCAATTCTTAATCATTTTTTCAATTTTTAATATAGAAGAAATGCAAATACATGATTATATTTAAAAAAAAACACTACAGAAATGCATATTGTTTAATATATCTACTACGGCGTTGTGTGCTACAGAGAAAAAGTTAGCTACAAAACACGAAAACAATAAATACAAACTAGGACAATTGCAGATTCATAAACATAAAACCGCGTTTGCCTTGTCAAATGTTCTAATGTTAAATATGAAATGAGTTGCATCTCAACTGAAGGTGAACAAAAGTAAATGACGGTGTCACTGAGATTCAACTGTGTGCATGTGGAATTTTCAAACCTCATAGATGTATGGGTTCAACATAATGTATTCTTTATAATTTGACACATGGCCCAACCGCTTTCTTTGTATTCTACACAGTATACATGCTTGTCTATAATTTAACCCATATCCTTAGACGTGAATTTACAAAAAGTCAAAGGGTATAAAATGTGACATCACACACCCTTTGACCCCTGAGGCGTGTTACGGTTGTAAGGTGGTCTCATCATTTTATTTTTACATATCAGACACCAAGGGAATAAGAAAATGATATGGAAACTGGAGAGATCTAGCAGCGTCATTAAGGATGAATGTACCCAAAGCGCTAAGCCAGGGCCATAGTTCAGGCAAAACACGTTACGCTAACTGGTGCCCCTGGTGGATCCTCTTACTACTATCAATTTCAAGTTTCATAAGGACCACTTGATGGTTTTGTATAATATAATTCAACCTCACATTCACACATGAGCACTGACAAAAAGCAGAAGTATTATTCTCTTAGGTCCTGAAGAATGCAGCCAACACCTTTGTTGAGGTCTAAAGGCAAAAACATGTTGACTTTCTAGTGCACACAAGTAGACAAGTCTAATTTTTCCTGTAGTGTCCTTAGTTTTTAAACTTGGCACAGGGATGCATTAATAAAGTTTTTTCACATACCCTGGAGTCAATTTTAGTTTCACAGTTTTTTCTGTTTTCTTTATACTCTGCTATCTTCATCATTCTCTGCTCATTGTTGGATATTGACTATACCACTTTAAAAAATCCATAGAGCCCCCCCCTCGGAGTGAAGGGGGTTATAGCCCACACCATGATTACATGTCATGGGTAAGGAGGTTCCCAATGATGAAGCATGTCACTTATGGTGGGTGAGGGAATTCGTCCTTTATAAGGACTACTTCTAGAGCTAGACCCCTCTTCTCTTCACTTCTTCGTTTTCTCTTTATCTTCTTTTTTCTTAGTGTTAGACCCAGGAGCTTTATAGTGTTTTGATGTGATTGACTGGTGAACTAACTCCTGCAGGTCTTTAAATTCTCTTGGCCCCCCCTTTGTGTTTGAAGAAATGTTAGCATCTTTCCCCTTTCAATCAAGGGACCTTTTTCCATTAGAAAGTACAAAGACTTCCTAATCCAAGAATGCGGAGGAGTACTTCAGGACAAGTGAGGAAGAAGAAGTATCTAACCTAGCACAAATGAGAACACCATGCCTGGCAACTGTGCATTTGGGTTTATTTCTCTGCTTATGTACCAATTCGCTCCCGCTCTTCCCTTCGCATACACCTTTATTAATTAGGATGCTTCCTTTGGTTTCCATCTGATGATATCCTGTTTAACATCGGCACTTCATCATCCTACGAATCAGCTCCTGGGTCCTGCTCCTACCATTTCCTCCTCTCCTTTGAGTCCACTGCATGAGTGTGTACTCATGATGTGACTGATGAAGCTATAGTTGTAAGTACTAGCAATTAATACAGAATGTACCAATTATACTGTATTTCTAATTGATGTCCACACTTAATAGTATACTCTCCCTTGCCATTGGAAGTGGACAAATACAAGCAAGGGTAGTAGTCCTAAAAAATCTGTCGGGCAAGTACAGTATTTTTCTCTTTCTTTATCCATCTCTTCTATTTCCCTCAGAACCTTATATCTATTGCTTGCTCTATTGAGCAGCTGTAGTCAGACTAATAGCAAGGCAAGATATCAGTGTCATTGACAAATGTCAAAAGCTGTAGAGCAATCCAGACAGCCATCTGTGAGACAGACTTAACATTTGGTAACATTTCAGAAATGGTGTTGTTGGAAGGGTCTACATCCTTAGTCTTTTCTGTCTTCAGTATTCTTGGATTTTATATTGCAAGATTTTACATCGATCTGACACTAGCTGTAGCCATACAGAAGGTATAAGTGTTCACATAAGGGCCTAGATTTACTAAAGCTTTAAGCTGGTGCAAAGCAACACAAAGCAGTGCATGTTATTTATTATTAAGTACAAAAGGTGGGCTTTCCTTAGTTCAGAAATGGCTTTATACTGCTTTGCATCAAGTGGGTGTAATAGTGACAGCCAGGTCCATATTTATGGGCAAGTCATGCAGTGCAGAGAAGCAAGTCACCTTGCTGCACTGCACTGCATGACACGGAAAGTGCAGCAATGCAAATAATTTATCCAATATGCCGCATTTCTCTCCTTTTCCCTTGTGCGGATTTGGCAGCCTAGTGCCAATGCAGGCACCTTTGCACCATAGTGCAGGGGTGCCTGTGTTGTAGGTAGGATTGATTTTGTGCAGGAAGGGACACCTTGATAGGCTTTTTCCTCTTTCTATGTGTGCTGCATCATGCAGCACACATACACCGAGGTACAATCAAAGATATTTCTCCTCATTATGCCTCACCTCGGAAGGTGTACCTTTTTGCAGCATTCCCAAGTTTACCAGGTTTGGTAGATCTGGAAATGTGTCAAAAACCATGGGAGTTGTTTGGAAACACCCATGCAATGCTCATGAAACACCTCTTTGGGAAAGAGTAATGCAATGCAGAGATTTGTGCTGCATTGCATTACTCCAGATTTGTGAAGCCATTCAAAGCCAAGCAAAGTAGCTTCGAGTGGCTTCAGAAATCTGACTTAAATTGGCATCTATCTTGCCCCAAGTTGCAAGACTCAGCATTACATCAAAACTAATGCCTACTTGAAGGAAGCATACACAGGAGAAAATGTGTTAATTTATCAAAATATGACCAGTTACATGTGTGCTGCAATGCACAGCACACATTGACTGGATTAAATCTTACTTAGTTTGTCTCAACATCGGAATTTGTACTGGAAGGGTGTTAAAATTTGGGTGTCTAGTTTGCTGAGGGATGCACCCTGTCCAAGTAGGGACCACAATCCTAGTCACTGTAAGTCACAACACACCCTAAATTATCATGTGCTCACCCTCCAGTAGCTTGGCACAGAGTAGTCAGGCTTACCTTAAGAGGCAATGTGTAAAGAATTTGGGCAATACTTAAAGAATAACACAGCGAAAACAACACAAAAATACTTCACACCAGGTTAGAAAGATAGATTGTGATTTTATAAATAAAACAAGACCAAAACAACAAAGATCCATCCAGTAGAGGTCAAGATCAGAATTTGTTAAGATTAAATGCAAGTGTGGTGCTTAGAAGCAAATATCGGTTGCATAGTTTCTTGGCTGTGCTGGGACAAATGCGAGAGTTGACGCCGCCCAGGATGAAGTGCAGGCCGGATACAGGACCTGCACTGGGTGTGCCGGGCAAAAGTACTTTAGTCCTTGTCGCAGCACAAGAAGTGTTGGTGATCCCAACGCAGCTGGGGTGTTGTGCCAAATTTCTCAGTGCAAGTGCAGCAGTGCATTGGGTCTGGGAGTGAAGCATCAGTTTTCTGAAGTGCAGCGGTTCTGAATGTAATGTGCTGGGTTTCTCCACGCCGTAGAGGCGATGCGTCTATTTTCTCCACGCAGTGGCAGCAATACGTTGATTCTGGAGTGGTGGTTCTGAGTGCAATTCGGCATTTCCAAGAGTGAGGCTCCAATCTGGTTCCTGCAACAGCAGCAATGAGTCAATTTTGCTCTTGCAGCAAAGGATGAGCCGTAACACTGAAGCAAACCCCTAGGTCCACTTCCAATTGTCCAACACGGGGTGGCAGAACTTGGCAGGACAGATTCATAAGCAAATGAGCCCAAGGGTTGGAACATGACGAATCTAAGGCTTTTGTTTCCCTGAGACTTAAGATACAGGAGACAAGCCAGCAAGCCCTTAGAGACACTCTGGATTCAAGTGATGAAGGTGCAGTCGTTCTCACTAAGGCAGGAAAACAGAAGGCAGCAGGGCAGCTCAGCAAGGCAAGAGCACAGCACGGGAGACTCCAGCAAAACAGCAGTACAGGGGAGTAGCAGTCCTTTCAGCACAGCAGTTTGTCTTCCTGGCAGAGCAGTCACAGGTCCAGAAGTGTACTGAGTTGGTGGTGGGAGAGATCCAGTACTTATACCCCGTTGTGACTTTGAAGTGGGGAAGATTTAAAAGAAAAGTTTTGAAGTGCACAAGGTCCCTTCTCCATCCTGCCCTGGCTCCAGACCCACTGCAGGGGGCATGAAGCTCTTTGTGTGGGGGCAGACCCAGCCCTTTCAGGTGTGAGTGTCAGCTCCTCCCTCCCATCTACCATAGGAAGACACATCAGCCTGGTGGTGGGCCATCACAAACTGAATGGCTCCTCAGGCACACCTAAGCTCCCTTTGTGTGAGGCTGCCTGGAGGAAAATGAACAAAACCCAGCTGTCACCCACCCCTGATGTGTATTGGAGACAGGTAGAAGGCACAGAATGGTTTAAGTAAGAAAAACAACCACTTTCCAAAAGTGGCATTTTAAGACTTGCAACTTAAAATCCAACTTCACCATGAGTTGTGATGTTAAATAGTGAGCCTAGAGACACCAAACTTGAAATATCAATCTTGCCCCAATTGGAAATTACCCTTATAAAATGTCATAAGTAATCTCAATGTTAGCCTATTGGAGAGACAGGTCTTGCAGTAGTGAAAAACGAATCTTTCATTACCAGGCCATGTAAAACTTAAAAGTACATCCTGCCTTTTAAATATATTGCACCCTGCCCTGTGGGTTTCATAGGGTCTACCTTAAGGGTGACTTGTATGTATAAAAATGGATGTTTTAGGCTTAGCAAGTGGTTTATCTTGCCAGGTCGACATAGCAGTCTAAAACCGCACATACAGGCTCTGCAACGGCAGTCCTGAGACATTGTTAAGGAGCTACTTATCTGGGTGGCACAATCAGCCCTGCAGGCCCACAAGTAGCATTTAATTTACAGGACGGACCTGAGCACATGTAGTGCACTTTACTAGGTTATAAATCAATTTAATATGCCAATTGGTTATGAGCCAATGTTAATATGTTTTTAGGAGAGAGCACATGCACGTTAGCACTGGTTAGCAGTGGTAAAGTTCTCAGAGTCCTAAGGCCAACAAAATCAAGGTAATTAAAAGAGAAGGAGGAAGGCAAAAGGTTTGGGGGTGACCCTTCAAAGAGGGCCACTTTCCAGTACAAATCCAGTGCTAGATTGTGCACTTACCTCTGCACCATGGTACAAGTTTATGCCTCTCACATGGTGGCCTTGTAAGAGCGGTAAAGCAATAGGCGAACAGCAGCAACAGGCCAGATATAGCTCTGCACTATGTTTTACCTCTTGTGAAATCCAGCCCTGCAAATTTGGTTGCTTGGCTGCTTTAAAAATGAGTAATTTGAGCCTATGTGT
Organism: Pleurodeles waltl; assembly: GCF_031143425.1. Lineage (NCBI taxonomy): Eukaryota > Metazoa > Chordata > Amphibia > Caudata > Salamandridae > Pleurodeles > Pleurodeles waltl. The sequence goes on along the minus strand of NC_090444.1, from coordinate 339,581,565 downwards.
TTTGTCAGCTGTTGGTGAATTAGGAAAGGCTGGAGTTGCTAGATCGTCTAGCTTCCAAACTGCTCAATGATTCTTTGTTGCTTATTCCATCGAATGCTGCATGCCACTCATGGGACTCTCCCTTACTCCTGAAATTGCTTCCAATTTGCCTTTTAACCCTTATTGAAAATTGCATTACAATGCTTGATATCTAAGGTAATATTCTTGATGTCAATGACATGTATGGAAATTATGGCAATGATATTTATGAGATCTCTAATGGCAGCACTGTCTGATGGTATTGCCTGAGCCCCCAGTACTTAAAAACACTGTGCCCTCCTAGTTTCCTAAGGCATTGTCACCATATCACCAGATCAGGAAGTGGTTTTGTCATTTTGTCAGGATGTGGATAGGACTCTGGAGTTTAGAGGAATGGGTGTCTATGGGTAGTATTGCATTACATTATAAGCCAGCACATTTTGGTCCTGTTAGCCTTTATTTGTGACTTTTGGTTCTATGAAAAGAGTCATAAATCAGCTAGAGAAGGCAGCATTAAGAATGGGGACATCATTATTGTGGTGGGTATATGATTAGTACCCCCATAATGATTGATCAGCTAATTCTGGATTTCTGGTCTAATTCTGGTGAATTCTGGTGACACACCCAGAATTAAAAATACTGCGTGTGTCAGGAATGGCAGGATAAGTAATTTGGGTGGGATATTGAACCCTTATGGAATGGAGTTTAACTTCAGAAATCAGTGTTTGCATACCAGTTTTCATATGCCATTTTCTAACTCCAGACCTTTTGCCAGAATAAAGTCCTGCAAGCTGAGATGGAAACTTTTGCCTCAAAAAATGTTGTAATACCATTTGTAGTATTAGTACATTACTGCACTACCTATAGTACATACAGAAACTCTGTTTTCAGCCCAATTTGGAATTGAGAGGCATTATGCAATGTGGAGCAAAGTTTTCTGCACACTTCTCACGTGACAATAAACCACAGTTGGTTAATTTCAATTGTCTGTGATTTAAATTTCAGATCTTGATATCCAAACCCTTAAATCGTTTAAATTAAGGATTGTGATCCATACCCGAAACAGAAGGGTAATATGTTTATTCTTTGCACTAATCTTCAGTAAACAAGGTTGCCTTGTGACATGAGGAGTTCCTGGGTGCTGCTGCACCTTATAGCCATCTAGAAAAGAAGGAGCAGGGCAGAGAATATACTCAGTGAAGTGCACTAATATACTCATGGGATGAAGAGTAGCTATGTGAAGGTAACCTACAGCTTGGAATTAGGAAATATGATGGGAAAGGGAAGACTAGGGCCATGATCATGATGGGGTAACAAAGTAAAAGAGCATACTGCACACTCAGTAATTTGCCTTTGCTAAGTGTTTACAAATACGTGGGTACCACTAGCACATATTGTTCCTCATTCAAAGGTGCACTAAAGGTAGATGTTTTATATTTGCTCTTGTGATTTGCTCTGACAGTGTAATCTTGATTTGGGTGCACACCCAAGATTGTGCCCTTAACAGTGCTGCTGCCATCATTGTGACCTTGGCCAAAGTGTAATGGAGAGTCAGAGGCTGAAGTTGAGGTTTTCTTCCCATTTCACAGCAAAGATTTCAGTAATTATATAGTTGGTTTCTCCTCTAAAAAAATGAAAAGGTTTGATATCTTAATATGGGTCATGGATTGGTAATAAACAGGCATGATGCTTCTGAGAGTTCAGTGCTCATCATTTACAGGTAGCGTGCCTTAAATGCCTTAAATGAGTTCTCTTTTAGCAAAACAAGTTATTCCTTTTCATATTTGGAGTTTGATAAATTAAATCACAGTAAATTTGGAAATAGTAATACTTGAGTAATACATGCAATTTACTTTGCTTAGAGTAATAAAGCATGGTTTATTACTAATTGAATTAACTGCTAAGTACTTAGGCCACTATTATTAGGGTCCATCTAATATTTATTAAAAGTTTTAAGTAGCAGCTGAACTATGTCATTCATATTCTATAGTTTTGTGTTGTGAGCATCCCACGTTGTTGCAAATGTGCCCATTGCTATGCTTTTTGACCATTTCAGCCAGGATAAACAACCTGTATGACAGTTGCATTGAAATAATTTATTTGAAGGCATTAGGATGTTTTAGGATAATTTGGAACTACAAGCGTCTATCTTTAAAAATGCATGAAGTGCCACATGTGTGCACAGATTTTACTCAAATGTAATGGATATCGAGCTAGGCCCTTTTTTTAAGTCTGGAACTTTTGTTAATTGAACTTGGACTAAAACTAATTTACATGTCGGTTTGTTCACATTCCATGTTGACAATATTTATTCAAAGGAATGATTTGCACTGATTGTCTGGTAACCTGTTGTCATTATGTGTTGCATCAAGTTAATGGTTAACAGAAGCTGATTAGACTGTATTATTTAGAATCACAAATGTGAATCTGTAGATTCTCCTTTGATTTTATGGTGAAGATATTTTGTCCTAGAGCTCCAATTATAAGATTCACTTCTTACGTGCTTTAAGCCTAACATTCTGCCTTATATTATTTTAGAGAACACACTAGATGACAGTCACATATTTCCCTCAAAATTATTTTTAACATGTGTTTTAATATTCAGAGTAGTAGTACATTATTGTTATTTAGAAAATAGTCCATAAATCATAACAATAAGCTACGAGTCAATAATAAAAAAAAATCTATATACAATACAATCATACCTGAATTGTAATTTAACATCCCATAAAAGGTGAGGTATATCTACAGTTACAACTAAAAAACTCTTATTAACGATAAGGTCTCTTGCAGATTGTCTTGGCAACATTGATTATTTGATAAATATAAGTGTTAAATATATTTTATGCATTTCTAAAAATAACAGACAATGAATTAATAAGTAGATGATAGTGTATTAGTTGGCAGGTACATAAACCGTCCATTGAATGAACATTAACGCTTAACTCCCAAACAGCATAAATGTGAATGCATTGAAATGATATTTCAATACTTCAGTATGTAACTTGGGGTCTACTAATTCATACATATAAGGAAACACTTTTTCTTTTTCCAAAGATTTTATTTGTTAAAGCCATAGAAAATGTTGATGCTAAATACTTCTCTAAAGCCATTTTTAGTGCTGATTCTTTTAACCTCATTTTTGCTGGGAATGGTTTCTATGATGTTTTGCTACCTGTGGAATATGATTTTTCTTGTTCATGGTCTTTAGTAATAGCTTAGCAAAATTTCTCTCCTGTAAAGATAAGGGAATTTATTGTTTCTTTTTTACCAAACGCTTATTCATAAAACTTACCATACAAATGCCCGTCTGTTCAATCCATGCTATGAGGTTGAATTTACATTGAACACTCTGAAGCACGGATCCATCTGGTAGAGGTAGCATTTGTTATATAAAGTCACACTCTACAAGTTCCCAAACAACATATGGATCAAGATGCAATATTTCGGAGGCATAAAATGCCATTGGCACGTTTTTACTAAAATATGCTTTGAGCAGCTGGGCCAAAGAATCTCCCCATATTGGTAGATGAATTTTACTAAGCCCTGTGCTGGCATTAAGACCCGGATCTTCAGGGAGTTTAAATGTTTTTTTTTTCAATGTAGGTTCCTTGTAAATGTTAAACCTAATTATCAATATGACTTAACCTCCTGCACTATTTTATTATCACTGTACCATTTAAACTTAGATTCTTTCTTGCTGAATACTATTTGTTTTTTTCACTGTTAATGTTTAAAAAAATACAATATTTTACTAAGCTATTTAACTTTCGTTGTAGACTTACTTCTGTGTAGCCCATTATTATTAATCCATCATCATTATCATCAGTTTTCTTCATTTGGTTAGAAAAATCATAACCTTAGAAGTACATAAAACAATTAAAACTGATACATAAGTGAAATTCCAGGCTAAAATAGATCACGATTAAAAAAAGTTAAAATTAAGGAAATTAATTCTAAAGTCTTCTGATCAATTATTTTTTTAACTTAACAAACGTTGTGAATACATGAGAGTGTTGCAGACTTGGGTAAAATTCAACCTTTTTAACAAGGTACTAAAATTCTTAGTTGAGGTGTTTTATAATAACTGCAAAAAATAATAAAGTGCATTGTGTCCTGATGGGAGGTGCCATCACATCTACAAGGACCAAGTTGGGTATTAAAGTCAGTAGGAATAACCACCTGCAGAAGCCAATGCATCGGATTAAATCTAAAGTGTGTCAATAAAAATCGTCAAAAAGCATTTGGGCTGCGTTTGATTTAAGGGTTTCCTGGTTATTGAAGCCAATCCTCCAAATCATCCTGGTCCTGGAAGTCCCTGCGGGTCCGGTGGATGGACTGTGACAAATATTAAGTTATCAGTTTATAATAGTCATGGAATGTGGACACTATCCATATTTTTTTTTTAAAAAGATAGGGATTATTTCAATAAGGATGATGAATCTGCTACATAACGGTCAAAAAGGTATGGCACCAATACCCGACCTTATTAAAACCCATCCCCAGTTTTTATTCTTTTTTTAAAATGTCCAGAATGGTCACGTTCTACTTGTGCCCAGTTTGATGTATACAAAGCCTGGAAAATTGATAGCAAGCCTGTTGTGATTTTCCAATTGGATAACTTTTGCCAAAGACTCCCTAATTCCACTAAATCAAATGTTCTAAAATTCAGGAAACTGCAAAATAACAGTGATCTGTCGTTGACTGCCCTTCATAGAATGCTTGATTTGTGAAAGATCATTTTCCTTACTCCATTGGTCCAAACGTTCCTGAAACACCTTCACAAAAATGTCTTGATTCATGATTGTATTTCTTCAATTTATTTACTCTAGTGTATCATGTACTTGTTATGTGATTGTTTGCTAGAGATTCAAAAAGTGAAATTAAAATGTTAATGTAAAAATCCATGGAGTATCAATTATTTCGTTTTTCTCCACTTTGCTACAAAGAAACGAGTTGACACAGCCAGGCATAAAGAATCACCCCAGAATTTGTCTAAAGTCAAGTTTAGTGAGGATATGTTGAGTGGGCCAGGATGCTAGATGAGGCTGACAAAATAGCATCTTCAAAGTTAGGAATCTGTTAAAAATGGCATTGTTTGTCGGCAAATTTTACCGGTGGGTGAGCTCTTTCTGTAAACTGGTTCAGCCGAAAAAAAAAGTCCAGTCCAGTGGTACATTGAAGATTATGGTTGAAAATAATAGATTAATCCTGTAAATACCGGAATATAACGATTTTACCGTACACAACACCAAAATGTGCATGCTACACCCCATTTTGAAGTACAAAACGTGGACATGAACTATTTCTCACACGTGATACATTTTAAACTCCCGGTATTGGATTTTACAAGTATTGCACTCTCTACTGGGGCGCACATAATCAGGGCCAATGTGCAGATCAGTCCCGAACAGAAAACAGCATGCTTCAAGGCTTGTATTGTAGCTAACAACTCCGGGCGACAATTTATGATCGCGGGCCAAAATGTCGATTTTGCCCTTTTGACACTCCCCGTTCTCTACTGAAAAGGGTCTTATTTGAAGATCTGGGTTGCGATCTTGCCATCTATTGTGGTGACACCGAAACACGATTCCCTGCTATAGCTTTAGAGTCGCCAGCCCAGATAGTATAAAATGAAAAACTCACACGTCCTCAGAATTAAACAAGCACTTAAATGAGAATAAGGTTTGTACTGAAAACGGTTACTGTGTGTATGCAAACTTTTCTGCAAATATTGCTCATGGTAAACAACTATTTGTCATAATTGTCAAAGACTTTCTGCACGCCCACGAGATTAGTTTGCTGAAAATTAATTTTACAAGGAAGTGCAGATCATTTATAGTTTAATGTTTCTGTACAGTTTTATGTTGTTTTACTGTACTTGTAGTTCTAAGAACTTAAACGTGTAAGTGTTCTGCATCACCGGGCTCTTTCGGTTGAGTTCGGTGCATTAGTGCGCATTTAAGAAGCAGTAAGAGGAAGTGTGCCTGTAACAGTCTCTTTGTTCTGATGTGCATATCATTTGTTTTGAAATATTTCATTTGGGCCACTAGGAATTACACAAATGAACAGTACATTCGCTTTTGGGAACAAATAGATGCCCATTTTATGTCCGTCAAGCAATTAATGGAGCAATAACTCTGTGAGAATATGCAAATCTTCTCATACATAACAACCAAAGGCAACCGGCAATCGAATGTCATTTTGTAGACATCTTTTGAAAACACATAAAAACAGAAATGTGGGTATGCTCGGGTTGATTGGAAGTATTGTAATGTATTGGCCCTGACCTGGGTTAAATGTGGGCCACTTGTGTCATTTAAGGTACAAACAGGAGTTTGCACCTGAAACTAATTTACAACTTAGGTGCAAACTGTGCCCCCACCACTATATCCTCAACTAGAGCCTAACGCAAATCACGAGAACAAGTAGAGCACAATGCTAGCTTTTCACACACTGGACCAGCAGAAAATATGTGCAATATGTGGATTATTCCCCATTCTGAGATGTGCGACTCTGAATCAGGTGCAAATTTTGCTGCCAATAACAATTGCATACTACTCAAATGATATTTACCTGGTGTGGATTTGCACCAGTGATTTGTGCACCACGCGTTTATTGGCGTTTGTTTGGAGAAGGAATGAAAAAAATGCACCAGCTTGGCGTCATTTTTTCCGAGTAAAGCTACTCAGGGTGAGGGACCGGGTGTTCCATGGAAGGAATGCCTTGTAAATTAGGAGAATACCTTCAAACCTGTCAGTTCGCAAGTCTTTGGCGAACCCCTGCTAGGAACATGTGCAGCCTTTATATGGTCGGAAATGTAAGCGTGTCAAAGATGCCTGCAAACGTTCACAAAAAGTATTTACACGTGTGGAAATATAACCTGTTAATTCTAAACATAGGCTGATGCCTACAATGTAGAATTCTTCGGCCCATATTTATACTTTTTGACGCTAAACTGCGCTAACGCAGTTTAGCATCAAAAAAAATTGCGCCGTCTAACGCCATTCTGAAGCGCCATGCGGGCGCCGTATTTATGGAATGGCGTTAGCCGGCGCAAGCAGACCGGCGCTGCCTGGTTTGCGTGGAAAAAAGCCACGTACACCAGACAGCGCCGGCGTAGGGGGAAAATGGCGTATGGGCGTCTTAAAATGGAGCAAGTCAGGTTACGTCGAAAAAATCGTCGTAACCCGACTTGCGCCATTTTTTTTCGACGCCCATCCCCCATCAACATGACTCCTATCATTGTAAAGATAGGAGTCATGCCCCCTTGCCCAATGGCCATGCCCAGGGGACTTCTGTCCCCTGGGCATGGTCATTGGGCATAGTGGCATGTAGGGGGGCACAAATCAGGCCCCCCTATGCCACAAAAAAAAAAAAAAAAAAAACTTACCTGAACTTACCTTAATGTCCATGGGATGGGTCCCTCCATCCTTGGGTGTCCTCCTGGGGTGGCCAAGGGTGGCAGGGGGGGTCCCTGGGGGCAGGGGAGGGCACTCTGGGCTCATTTTGAGCCCACTTGTCCCTTAACGCCATGCCTGACCCAGGCGTTAAAAAGCGGCGCAAATGCGCCGTTTTTGGCCACGCCCACTCCCGGGCGTCATTTTTGCCCGGGAGTATAAATACCACGTAAAGGCCTGGGAGTCATTTTTTAAGACGGGAACGCCTCCCTTGCATATCATTAACGCAAGGAAGGGGTTCACGCTAAAAAATGACGCACACTCCGGGCACTTTGGCGCCCGAAGCGTCTAACGCCATAGTATAAATATGGCGTTAGTTGGCGTTAGTTTAGCGTCGAATTTGCGTCGAAAAAAACGACGCAAATTCGGCGCAACCAGAGTATAAATACGGCCCTTCATTTTCTTCAGAATTGAGCCCACTATAGTTATTAAAGGTGCACAAAAAAGGACAACCAGCGAGCTGTGGCCCTATAGAGAAGAACTAAAAAACAATTAGAAATGAAATATGTCTCTTTACTGAGCTTTAATCATAACAAAATAATTCAAAGCATCTATAATGCTAGTGTATCAAACGATTAATTATTTTCAATGCTGCGTGACATACTGTTCAAAGACAAACACTAAGTAACATTTCTCTAGCACAGCTAAGCTTAGGCCATTCGTGGCAAAAGTGCTGCAATATGACACAAAGCAGGTACAGAATTCGGCAACCGTAAATTTAAAACAAAAGGTGATCGGAGGTAGGGAGTAAGAGCGTGCTTTATTCCACTGGTGAAACGAATGCCCATAGTCAGAATAATGTGGCAATTATCAATAACTCCCCTCTAATATCCTTGAAAAAGAGCGCCTGTCAAATGAAATACCTAATATTTTTCGTGTTGAGTAAATTGTGTGCAATAAATCGGGTCTTAGTCACGTGTTATTTACAGTGCTTAGTGGCTGAATCCAAGTGGCCTGTTCATGAGATCTGTGGCCCAAATAGCCAGGTATTTCCAGGCACGTATCCACTCGCACAAAATAGGTATAAATATGCCTAGAAAATTATCTAGAATTTGTGAAAAACATGTGGGAAATGGTTTGGTAACAACACTTTCAACATTCATTCAAAATTACAGGTTTAACCTCTACCAGGTACAGGTGTTGTAGCTCCACATGCTATAATTAATACCAAGCTGGTATTAGCACACCTTGTTTAAAGGTCTAATTGTGATCACCGCCTTAGAAATGACAGGAGTGTGTTACTTACCAGTTTATAAAACATTAATATGTATACGAAGCTGGCTCTGTGTAAACTATACCAAAGTAAGGTATAGTGTGCACAGAGTCCAGTGGATCCCCAGAGGATTTATAGAGGCTGAAGCAGATAATACTAATGTTCTCTTTTGTGGTAGTGTGGTTGAGCAGCTAGGCTTTTCAGAGAGTAGTGCTGAGCATTTGTTGTACGCGCAGTCAAGAAATTAGGCACACAATCAATGACTAACTACAGGCCAAAGTTTTATGTATCAAAAATATACTTTGTTACTTTATTTCTACAACCAAAAAGATCTTAGTTGCAGGTAAGTACAGATTCAAGAATATATCACTTTCAAGTAACAAATGCACTTTGTTTAGAATTCACAGGTAAAACAGTTTACAGGTAAGTAATACTTTTCAATTTCTCATAGAAAGCAATGCAGTCCTAGGGGAGGAAAAGTAACAACACACGTTACAAGTAAGTATTCAACTTACGATTCCAGCCTTTGGGAGTTAGGGTGTCCACAAGGCAAAGTTTAGGAAGACCCCAAAGGTGCACCATCAGCAACACAGGGGCGGCCAGATGCAGGGTGCAAACACAGCATTGGGAGCCCAATACTTTTCAATGAGGGAACCCCAGGGATCACAAAGATGCTGCAGGAGTGGTCCAGGGAGTCGTATTTGTTGGTTTTCCAAGGCCAAGGAGCTGTGGATGCAGGGGTACCTTTAGGCATTGGGAAATCTTCACCGGATTCGGTCGCAATTGGGCGGGTCCTCTGGATTTAGGCTGCAGGCATCGTCGTGTTGATCAGGAGGGGTCAACCCAGGGTGGGCTCGAGGTTTGAATCATTTGGGGACCTTTTCTGGACCGGTGGCCCACCTGGACTCGGGGCGTGGGTAGCAAGTGCAGACTGGGCAGGACTTGCGGATCTAGGGCGGTTCTGGCGTCTTCCTTGGAGGTTTCTTTGTGGGCAAGGCCACTCTCCTCCAGAGATCTTGGTCCTTGGGTAGGCAGGCAGTCCTCTAGGGGTTTGTAGAGGTCGCTGGTCCTGGAGGATGAGTCATCTTCTTGTAGCAGGATTTTTGAAGCTGCAGGCAGGCCGGTAGGGCTGCAGCCAAGTCAGTTGTCCTCTGGAGTCTTCTCTGCTGGTGCGGCTCTTCAATCCTTCTTCTTTTCAGGTCACTAGGGATCTGAAGAGCAAGGTTTAGGGGTGTCTCTAAATACTAGATTTAGAGGCATAACAGGGGTCAGAGGGAGGTAACCAATGGCTACTGTCCCTGAGGGTGGCTACACCCTTCCTGTACCCACTCCCTTTAGGAGTGGGTGCACTCCTAGCCCTATTGGCTTACATTCTCCAAAACAAGATGGAGGATTCTGCCAGGAGGGGTTCACCTCGGCTCTGGGAATCTTAGGGGTGGTCCTAGCAGGGGTGGGCACACCTCCTGGTGTTTACTAATTTTCCCAGCAGACCTGCTGCCAAAAGTGGGGCTTGGTCCAGGGGGTGGGCATCTCCACTAGCTGGAGTGCCCTGGGGTGGTGTAACCTAAGGAAGAAGCCTTTGAGGCTCACCACCAAGGGCTGCAGTTCCTGCCAGGGAGAGGTGTGAAGCACCTCCACCCAGAGCAGGCTTTGTCCCTCACCCCAAAGAGTACAAAGGCTCCCACCCCAAGGGGTCGAAATCTTGTCTGTTGGTGGCAGGCTGGCACAGACCGGTCAGCCTTACACTAGAGGGTTTGGTGAAATACAGGGGGCATCTCTAAGATGCCCTCTATGTGCATTTTCTGATACATCCAACTCTGGCATCAGTGTGGGTTTAGTGAGCTGAGAAGTTTGATACCAAACTACCCAGTCTTCAGTGAAGCCATCATGGAGCTGTGGAGTTCCTATTGACAAACTCCCTGCCCATGTACTCAATATTGCCACACTGCACTTACAATGTCTATGAATGGACTTAGACACTGTAGGGGCATTTTGCTCATGCAGCTATGCCCTCACCTGTGGTATAGTGCACCCTGCCTTAGGGCTGTAAGGCCTGCTAGAGGGATGACTTCCCTATGCCACAGGCAGTGGTTTGTGGGAATGCCACCCAGAGAGGGATGCCATGTCGATTTTACTTTTTTCTCCCCACCAACACACACAATCTGCAATGTCGGTGTGCATGTATTTGTTGAGGAGTCCCGTAGGGTGGCACAATAAATGCTGCAGCCCTTAGAAACTCTCTCTGACCAGGGCCCTTGGTACCACTGATACCATTCACAAGGCACTTAGCTGTGTGCCAGGGATGTGCCAATTGTGGAAGCAATGATACAGTTTGAGGAAAGAACACAGGTGCTCAGGCCTGGTCAGCAGGATCTCAGGACACCCTCAGTCAAGTTAGCATCAGATATCAGGAAAAAAGGGATGCTTTCCTACATTATGTTCATAAATACATTTTTCAGTGTATTCACAAGTTATAATAACTGTCTAAGGCGAGATGGTGGAGTGCAGGTGATGAATATAAACCGATAAAATATTAAACCATGTGTAGCTTTGTCATTTATTTACAGGTATCCATGATCAGGAATGTCCCTTTTATTTCTACATAATACATTATTTTCTCTCCTTTGAAGTGCGTTTCCTTCTACATCGCTTGATAGGTTAGTTCACGTCGTGAATCATGTGTTTGAGAGCATAATTCAGTTTACCACAGTTTATTTAATAATATTCCTATAACAAATGACAAAACTTACGTAGGTACTCAAATTAACTATTACATGGACAAGTATTTTATTACGAGTCTACATAAAATCCATAAAAAATAAATCAAAAGTATATTTTCATATTATATAAAGTTTTATCATGGCCCTTTTTTTCCCTGTCTTTGCTAATTTAAGGATTAACCTTTACACCTTCTTATTTTACAACACCCAACTCTTTGAATGATAATCACCACCATGCACATGTCCACCCATGCCAGATTGTGTGACTTCTACTCTACCAGCACAGAGTCCTATTTTACCCGCACACCTAGCCACAGTATCAAGGGTCAATATGACAGCATGGAGCACATCTCCAACCAACATTCACAACACTGAACACTTCCTCAACAGAATACTATTCACACATGCACCTTCCAAACAGACATATGGGTTCCGGTGGCTCCTGAATCAACTGGGTCAATGCTATCTCTTCACTACAGTGATGAATTTGTGCCATTGGTGGCAGGATGTGGCCACCGGAACTCATTCTCAGCACCTTGTAGTTATTCTTGTTCATCAAATTTGGACCCAGAACAGAAGAGTTAAAGGCACAATATGCAAGAAAAGAAGAAGGAAAAGATAGGAAAATAGTGACCAACAGAGAAAGTAGGGACAAGCAAGATCCTGCAAGAGTTAAATAATGAGACATGAAGTGTAGGCTAGTGGAGGAAAGAGTCATGAAATGGAATAAAGACTAGACAGCCTTGAAATGCGCAAGCCAAAAAATGACAGGAAAAGGAGGACCTCTGGCAAAATATTCCTATCACATCAGCATCAGCTGTAAAAGTATCAGTATTTTCAATAATTTTGCTCACCAATTAAATTAGCCATAAATAATACCAGAGATTTGTTCAATATCAAGACTGCTACAATGGTGTCAATACTGTCACTACCACTGTCTTGGTTCTATCGAACCATATAAGTAATGCCCCTTTCAACGTCCTCTTGTTACCAGTACTAAGGCATCACTTGTGCTGAAGAATAAAGTAGTCATGCAAATGGCCATCCTTGTGTATTTCTCTGTTAGCATGCTTCTAAATACTTCCCACTTGTGCAGCCAAGGAAACTACAGAAATGAATTCGCCCAAGACCACACAGATAGGAATAAAGGGGAAATTCTGATAAAAGGTAGGTACCCTAGTTTCACAAAAGGTACTTTGATCACTAGACCAAGTAGTTTTCTGTTAGTGTTCTACTGACTTTTTAAAAATATATTCTGGCTATTTCTTAAACAAGTGCAGATGCTTCCTGCTTCCTGCTCAAAATGTCAAACTGATTAGCACAACAGTGTCTTTGCTGACATTGTCTCTCATGTGTTATTTAGTTTATCTTCCAAGCAACCAGGGGCTTTTACGCTCACCAGCAGTTTCTTGTAATGTGCTACTCTAAGGAAAAAAGAGAGCTATTTGTGGAAACATCTGTTGTTATTCAAGCCCTTCCAAATATAGTGACCAAATATAGTGTCTCCGTGCTGATATTTCCCAATATTGCATAAAAAAAGCCACCCCATTCTGCGTTTGATAAGATTAGAGTTCAATTACACTAGGGCCCATATTTATACTTTTTGACGCTAAACTGCGCTAACGCAGTTTAGCGTCAAAAAATTTTGCGCCGTCTAACGCCATTCTGAAGCGCCATGCGGGCGCCGTATTTATGGAATGGCGTTAGCCGGCGCAAGCAGACCGGCGCTGCCTGGTTTGCGTGGAAAAAAGCCACGTACACCAGACAGCGCCGGCGTAGGGGGAAAATGGCGTATGGGCGTCTTAAAATGGGGCAAGTCAGGTTACGTCGAAAAAATCGTCGTAACCCGACTTGCGCCATTTTTTTTCGACGCCCATCCCCCATCAACATGACTCCTATCATTGTAAAGATAGGAGTCATGCCCCCTTGCCCAATGGCCATGCCCAGGGGACTTCTGTCCCCTGGGCATGGTCATTGGGCATAGTGGCATGTAGGGGGGCACAAATCAGGCCCCCCTATGCCACAAAAAATAAAAAAATAAAAACTTACCTGAACTTACCTTAATGTCCATGGGATGGGTCCCTCCATCCTTGGGTGTCCTCCTGGGGTGGCCAAGGGTGGCAGGGGGGGTCCCTGGGGGCAGGGGAGGGCACTCTGGGCTCATTTTGAGCCCACTTGTCCCTTAACGCCATGCCTGACCCAGGCGTTAAAAAGCGGCGCAAATGCGCCGTTTTTGGCCACGCCCACTCCCGGGCGTCATTTTTGCCCGGGAGTATAAATACCACGTAAAGGCCTGGGAGTCATTTTTTAAGACGGGAACGCCTCCCTTGCATATCATTAACGCAAGGAAGGGGTTCACGCTAAAAAATGACGCACACTCCGGGCACTTTGGCGCCCGAAGCGTCTAACGCCATAGTATAAATATGGCGTTAGTTGGCGTTAGTTTAGCGTCGAATTTGCGTCGAAAAAAACGACGCAAATTCGGCGCAACCAGAGTATAAATACGGCCCTAGGTTTTTCAGAGTAACTGTGCTGTACCACTGTCTTACATGTGAATTACACAGGGGTGGCTCCTCCATAAGGGTGGAGGAGCGTCGCCCGCACGCCAGCAGTGTCAGCTGCAAACCTTTTCCACAAAAACAATAATAAACTTTGTTTATTGTCATTTTGGGGGAAAAGGGGAGGAGCCACAGGGATGATGAGCAATGTGGCGGGGTGCTGTGCACACCCCCTCAGTGTGCATGTATGTTTGGCCCACCGTCTCGGGCCGGCCAAAGACACATGTGCACAGGGCTCTCTCCAGCCCCAGGCTCCCAGTCTACCTGGGAACACCCTGGCTGGGTGCTCCCAGCCTATCCTGACACTGCTGTGAGCAGGAAAGGAGCGGAGCAGCGCGGTTGTGGAGGAGGCAGCGGCACAGGTAAGTGGGTTTTAAAAAAATATATTTTTCATTTATATCCCCCTCCCTCTGTTAATCACCCCTCTCTCTCTCCCTGCGTGCCGCCCCGCCCCTTCAGCTTCGTGCGAGCCGCGAATGGAATTACATCTAAATATCTTGATACACAATGCCTTTTGTGACAGTAGTTTCCAGGTGTCAGACTGCACACTTACATAAGACTTGGGCATGCATGCCTTACTCTGAAAATTCATAAGTGAGGCAGATTAAGCCTGAACACGACACTCCTAGAAAAAGCTCTAAATTTGGCACCCATTGTTCAGGAGACATGGCATTGCTTCCTCACTTAGCATCATGAATTTTGAAAGGACTACAGAAATGAACAAGTGAATAAGGACATGAAAGTGGCTTAAAATGATGCAAACAAAAGGGAGCAAATGGGTCCTGATCTAGCAAAGACGTAAAAATAAAAAAATGGAATATGAAAACTCTCATTGGCATTTCCACCGAGCCTTGTGTAAACACCAAAATAGTGGGAATTGGCACATTAAGGAAGTGAGGTAAATGCTGTTACATAGTAATCCCTAACACAAAAGGAACTAGATCGTATGTGTTTAATATTTCATTAGCATGATCAATGGAAAGTGGAGTGCTACTGACACAGACACAAGATAGAAGACTGGGCCTGCTCATGCCCCCACATTCTCCCGGGGTGAGGCGGTGTCATACAGCATGCATCAGCCCTTTTGGCTCTCTGCATTTGCCCAGAATGCGGCCTGGAGAACCAACAACTTCTAATGGGAAAAGCAGACAAGTCACGATCCAAGTTAATGTCGACAAAAACCCCTCCACAAGAACAGATGGTGTAGAACAGAGAGGCGAGGCCTAGCAAGATGGAGAACACAATATAACTTCAGAAAACGCAGGCCTTAGAATTCTGCTTGCCGATGTCTTCAACAGTCTTAGAACAATTGTCTGTAGGATAGAAAGTACTACTAACCGCTTAGACAGCAGGAGTGACCAACTTGATTAACATGATGACAGACTGGAGCCCCTCAAGCAGTGAGTGGAGGATGGGGTCACGGTGCATAATCAACAAGTACTGAGCATACATAAGATATTGGCAATGATCAAGGCCACAGAGGAGGACAAAGAGGTTCGCTCGAAGAAGACCAACATTAGAATCCTTGGTCTCCTGAAGGCTACCCTCATGACTTTGATTGAGGACTTTATTTAATTCATGCTGTAGGCCTTCTTCAGAGATGGCCGCGTGGCCTTGTTCGTGGTGGAACAAGCACTTAGATCCCTGGAACTGAAGATCACCCCCCCCGGGCAACAACTTGCTCCATAATCACCCTCCTGCTCTATTTCTGAGACCATAACTCTATCAAGCGACTCGCACGAGAGAAAGGAGAAACACTATCAAGGGAACAAAATATCTACCCAGACTTTACACCTCTAGTCCAAGCTGCCCACATGGAATTTCTCCCACCAAATTGACTGCTGCTGAAAATGGGACTACCCTACGCTCTTCTCTATCAAGTGAAATGATGCGTTACCATGAATGGTAAGGCCCAGATCTTCATAGAACCTGAGCTGGTGGTCAAGTTTTGCCAAAAGCACATGGGCAGACACCCTGAGAGAGGCGCTACCAATGAGGAGGATCCAGCTTTTTCTGCTAATGTTTCATTTATTGTTTTAAGGATGTTATAGAAGTTGTCATTGCTGCTGTAATATCTGGGGTAATTACCAGTGCATGGCGAGGGTGCGAGATATAGTTACCTTAAGGCCTGAGTTATAGTTACTTGAAAGAACTCTAACTATAATTGCTGAATTTCTATGGTTTCTATGGTTTTGTATGAGTTAATTCAGAACCTAACTATAACGTCCCTGTAACATTAGTTTTTTCCAGTGAATTTCTAAGGTTTTTCAAATTCCATTTCCTACCTATAATGTCCCTGTAACCATTGTTTTTTTCTGTTAATTTCGACATTTTTTTTATGTAAAGTTATTTTCATTACTATATGTTAATCCAATTACTGGCCCGCATGGGCTTTGGCCGTGCGTAGCAGTCGTTTGCCACAGAGCAAGGCTTATGGCCAGGCCCTGCAGCCAGCCCCTACAACAACCCAACCCAGCGCTGCTCACAGCCGGGCCTGGCCTGCAGCCAGACTCTGCAGCCAACTCCTATAACCACCCAACCCTGCACTGTGCACGGTCTATAACAATACAACCCTGCCAACCCTGCATAGCCCCCCCTCCCCAGGCCGATCTTCACCCTGGGGAGTCCATCCCCTGGAGCCTGGCCTAAACATTTAGTTTTTTGTGAGAGGGGGCCACACAGCCCCCCACAGCATGATGCTGGCCCTGGGGATCCCATCCATCGGTGTACGGCCTAAATATTTTTTTGGTGGGGGAAGTCCCCATGGCAATCTCTTCCCTTGGACCCCATCCCCTGGGCCACCCAGTCATAATGTTGGGGACTGTGGTGGGAGACTCAAGGTCCCCACGGTCCCAGCTGGCTCCCTGCCTCCTGCGGGAGCCAGCATTGCTGTCACAGAGAGGGAGCTACTACAGCAGCTCCTTCTCTGTGAGCAATTGTTTCCTCTGTTTCCTTGCCTGAATTTTTTAGCTCTCCCTCGCTGCGAACAGAGTGTTTGGTGTGAATTAAGCCACAGCAAACACCTATGTCTGGGGTGGGCACCCCGGGACATAGCAGGAGCCAGCCCTGGGTGGTTGCAGTCCCCAGGGCCATCATTGGTTCCTTGAGGGGGGCAGGTGCAGCCCCCCTCCACTGAAAAGCCCCTTGGAGGTGGTGGTCTCCAGGGCTGTGAGGGTGCCGCAGGCCCCTCAGTACAATATTACACATATGCCTTGGGGAGGTGGTGGTCCCCAGGGTTGCAGCAGGGCCGCAAAGCCCCCCCACACACAATTACACAAATACACCAGGGAAATGGTGGTTATACTTTTTTAGCGCCGCATTTGCATAATTGTTTTACGCAAAAGTGGCACAAACTTACAAAATACAATTATATTTTGTAAGTTTGTGCCACTTTTGCATCAAAAAATGATGCAAATGTGGAGCTAAAAAAGTATGGGTCTATGATATATATATATATATATATATATATATATATATATATATATATATATCATAGACCCATAATATATCAAATGGAAACAGTGTACTGTTACTAGTTGAAAACACTGCTAGTCACCTTACCAAATCCCAACTCATAAAATGCTTTGTACCACTTCAATAATGTTCTGAATGCCAGTAAAGAATTTAAATTGGTATGGTATTCGCTGCCATAACGGAAAAGATAGCAGTTGAGTATTTCACTCTAAAATGAATGCGAGCAGAATGACTATTCCAAACTGCTGTACCGCTTGCTGATCATGGCGTTTATACATACACTAAAACTTGTGAGTTTTTCCAGCATTGCAAATTCCTTTCACTTGTGTAATTAGTCATCATGTTGACAAAATTATCTGTAATGTCAACTTATGCCTGGAATCCCACTTTTAGCATGTTTGATAAAAGCATTGATATCGCAAAGGCGGCATGGCAAATACAAACTGCGAAGTTGAGAGAGACCTTCCCATAAAAAAATGTAAACCGTCACCGCAGCGATGATTTGCCGGGTGCCCAGTAATAGATCTTCTTCTTGACATCCTGAGTGTGGCCCCAGGCTTAACACAGAGAAACAAAGTCCTTGAGCTGAAAGTCGTCAGACTTCCCAGTGCCGACTTCCCCTCTACCCCAGCCAACTCCACATATTCCTCATCTCAAAACAAAGTCTGGGGCTCGTCAGTATAGCATGATTGTACCTCCTCCTGAAAACTGCAGTAATCTCGACGTGCCCTAACACTGGTAGTGCGTGTAAAAAGCGTCACCGCTACACTATATATGTATGTGCGTGTGTGTGTGTATATATATATTTTCACTGAAAAAACAAAGGTTACAGAGATGTTATAGTTAGGTTCACATTGTACACACTCAAAACCATAGAAATTCAGCAGCCATAGTTATACTTATCTGAAGAAACTATAACTCATGCCCTAAGGTAACTATAACTCGCACCCTCGCCATGCAGTTTTCTCATCAATACTTTTGCAGCAAATTTTGCAGTGATATTATCAATGTTTGTCATAGATGTTATGAGGGATGTAATATGTGGAGTAACTAGCAGTGCATGGTCTGGGCACAGGACAGAAGATAAAGAGAGAAGGAACATTGATAGTTGCCTGGCTTTTTTTTCCAGTGCCCACATATAGTGGGAATGGGAGGCATTCAGCACCAAACACCCCTGTTCACACTCACTGCAGGCAGGGAGGAAAGAAGGGATCATCTTAGTGTGTACACGTTCCGGCTACGGGAGTAGATGGGCTGCATGGGACTGGACCCCCATGCGTCACTGAGCACACACCAGGTGCCCCACCGAAGTGCCAGAAGCACTCTGCACTTTAAAAACCAGTGTTTGGTGAGGACAGCTTCTGAAAGAGAAAAAGTCACCCCTAAAGAAAAGGAATCGGAGTGCAAGGCCTTCTATAAAGAAAAAATGCACGGACTGAGGAAGGAGCACCACAGAGTCCTTTGCCTTCCTATCTAAAAAAATTTCTAGTCTGTGGTGCCAGTGAGGGCAGGGGCACCACCAATGTTATTAGAAAATGCTTGGGGGACTGCCAGAAGAGCGGTATCCCCCCTTACAAAATGCCACCAAAAATGCTAATCTACATCTAAAGAGGTTACTTTAATGCCCCCAGGACATGCTTTTTCATGCTTCAAGCATTCCTGCAGCCTGTATTTTCGTACATGGGCCATGGAGTTGGGTCCCCTTTTGGGTGGTCTAAAGCTATGTTAGCAACAAGTTAAAAGCAGAAGAAAGATTTACCTGGCGATTTATGTTGCTTTATTGACAATGACAATATTGCCAAACGTATATGTTGCAAGGTCATGAAAAGGTTTTTTTTCTCAAGCAATAAGTTAAAAGTCAATTATTACATGTTTTAATGGCATAGTTATTGACATAATTTGAGTGCTTTATTGACAACACCAAGGTTAAAAATGAACCCTCACAGCAGACTAGCTCCGCTTAGAAAATTTACTTCTGTCAGCTTTGCATTCTTCTACTGCCAGTTAAATCAGAATGCTCCACAGGCCGGTAGCTTGCTCTGAATTCAGGAAACCTTCTCAAAATAGAATGTTCCAGTTGTGATCCAAGTCCTTTATGACGGAATTCAACCTGAAGGGAGGACAAATCTTTCACTAAGTCTCTGTTGCTGAATAATGATTTTTCAAAGCCAAAGAGAAATATTTTTTTTGTTGCATTTCCATATTTTGATTTGAGGAAAAATAAACAAAGAGGTGATTTTAAGGAAAAGTCTTGCAACACATTTGGTAGGGTCATTCCATTCAACCTCTACTATCCTCTCACACTTTACTCTCCCACTTCTTTAAAGTGCAATGCGATTGTAATTCTGTGAGTTTTACTTTTGAAGCCAACCTCACAGAATCCCTTGAGAAAGAAAACTCGAATCAGGAGGAATTTCCTACGTATTAAGATATGGGGCCAGATGTAGGAAAAAAGCAAATTGCGACTTGCAATTTGCGAGTCTGTGCGACTCGCAAATTGCAAGTCGCAATTTACTATGCAGAAAGGTGTCTCAGACACCTTCTGCAACTCGCAATGGGGTCGCAAAGACCCACCTCATAAATATTTATGAGGTGGGTCGCAGTTTGCGACCCCATTGCGAGTATAGGCACTCGCTAACATGGAGGCCTGCTGACGTCAGCAGGCCTCCATGTTAGCGACCTGCCTTTTAAATAAAGCATTTTTTTTTTTTTGAAGTGCAGCCCGTTTTCCTCACAGGAAAACGAGCTGCATTTCAAAAAAATCCGAAACCTTTAGTTTCGGATTTTTCAGGGCAGGGAGTGGTCCCTTGGACCACTCCCTGCCCTGAAAAAATAATATGGGGTCCAGTCACAAAGGGGAAGGGGTCCCATGGGGACCCCTTCCCGTTTGCGAGTGGGTTACCATCCACTTCAAGTGGATGGTAACTGCGACTCCATTTGCGACCGCGTACGCGGTCGCAAATGGAGTTGCATACCACTCCGACTCGCAAATAGGAAGGGAACACCCCTTCCTATTTGCGAGTCGCAAATGCATATTGCGAGTCGGTAACGACTCGCAATATGCATTTGTGAATTGCAAACCCACGTTTGCGACTACATCTGGCCCATGGTTCTCTAAAAAGCCTGGACCTTTCCCATTATCCTCCCTCAGAAAGGAAACAAGTGTTCTGCGGTAACAGAAATTTTTCTTGAAATTAACAAACAGCAATCATACTTAGCACTGAAGTTAGTGAGTCTTTCATAGTCTTCTCCGTGAAGAGAGGCAGGAGAAAAGGCCATTTCACAGGCTTCTGTCAGAAGCTCTTCCCCCTTTTTCTGCCCTATGTTTAGGACGGTTTTGAAATCGGGAACTGGTTGAACTTGCAGAGGGCTATTGGCATACTCCAACTAGATTCTCGTCCAGCCGAGGAGATGTAACTCACCTCTGGTTGGAAAGATACAGCACCTTTCAATATGTTTCACGAACTAAAATAGATATTCAGAAATTGATGTGTGCTTTTTATAAGGCTAGTTATAACTACAGAAATGGGGAAAATCATTTGGTGCCACCAGCATCTAATTATAAATGTAGAGTTTGCTTTGGTGTAGTTTTTGTGGGGATTACAACTGCAATGTGGCAATATAGGTCACTGAGTAAACTTTCTAAATTAAGATAATGCTAACATTCATACATTAAAAAAATGCATATATGTAAATGAACATCTATACTTGCACAGGTACATTACAATATGATATTTATTACCATTAAATTTCCCAGTGTCTGAATATTGTTAGGGCAGGTCTTCAGTGATGGGGACCACCGAAGACGTGAAAGAAACTGCCAATCTGTACTGAGCATGCTGTGCTTGGGGCATGCTTGGCATCCTCACATCACAGCAGAGAAAAAAAAACAGGAATCCAAGCATACACTGGAAGTACACCAGAGCAAATACAATTCCTACATTGTGACCACGCTGCTACTGCGTGCTGTGTATTGTATTATCAGAGTCAATGCAAGCAATGTACATATATCTATATATATATATATATTCAGTTCAAAACTTCACAAGGAAGTAGAAGCACTCCTGTTTTTTCAATGACATGCAATAATGGGAAATAATTCACTCTGTGATGGCCCATGTTATACTGCTCAACTTTTGATGTGAATACAGTCCCATTGTGATGGCCACGAACTATCATCCAACCCAATGAAAATGAGTGTGAACGTATTTAAATCTGCTAACAGAAAGTGGACTTGTTTGATGCCAGCATTGAGAAAGGCGATTTTGACTAAACGCGTCTGCTTGGTGAAAATAACGTTTTTATTCTGTGGAGCGCTTCAACTTCCTTGTGGAGTTTTGAACTGAATTAATTGACGTGAGTCCACTCTTACATTAGGATGCACCCGTCCTGAAAAGTGTTCGACGGTAAAGAGTGGCTTTGCATCGGGACATACTTAACACTGTCAGAACCGCAACATCTCCAACATTTGGCATGCTTGTTGATACAGGATCAAGACATTACAAAATGTCAAGGCACTGATTACTTAACCAGTGCTTTCAAATCTACGCTGAGAATGGAGGCGAACTGTGGCCGGACGAGGGATGTTAGAAGAGGAAGAACAAAAGAAAAAACTAGGACAGGTTAGCTAATATTGGTGACAGTGGCTATGAGAGTACTGTTGTTATATGCCTCACTGTGTGCAAGAAAACAACACTGTGTTGCTTGCATCTAGGGAGATATTATTAATTACTGAAATCATCATAGTGAGCACACGGGTTTTGTCAATGACATACAATAATGGGAAATAATTCACTCTGTGATGGCGCATGTTATACGGCTCAACTTTTGATGTGAATACAGTCCCATTTTGATGGCCACGAACTATCATCCAATGAGAATGAGAGTGAACGTTTTTAAATCTGCTAACAGAAAGTTGACTTGTTCGATGCCAGCATTGAGAAAGGCGATTTTGCCGAAATTTGTCTGCTTGGTGAAAATAAAGCTTATTTTTGATCCTGTGGAGTGCTTCTACTTTCTTGTGGAGTTTTGATCTGAATTAATTGACGTGACCCCACTCTCACGTAAGGATGCACCCGTCCTGAAAGTGTTCGACAGTAAAGAGTGGCTTTGAATTGTATATATATATATATATATGTGTGTATCATCAAAATCATCACAGGAAAACCGGATTGAAGAGTCACATATTTGCGGTGGTCCGGGCAGGGCTCCGGCAGCCCCAAACATTACACACTTGTCCCTCTACTTTAAGCAGCACGACCCGGACACTCCAAGTTTAAGCTAAAGATTTCCACTTTATTGGCAACAAACGCCTCTTCACCCAACGCATTTCGGTCTTAGCCTTTATATGGTATGGAGCAGGAGTTTGACACATCAATTAATGAACCAAGAACAATTGTGAAAACAAACAACAGACCACTGTAAGTACACACATACAATGGATTTCCTACTTACAAGCCACTGGGGCAAGACAGAGTATGATGGAGGACAATAAAAAATGTAAAACTGGGGAGATTTATTAGTACTTCAATACATACTGATGTGCCATGTTGTAAAAATACAAGGTGTATATAGACTGAACTTATAACTAATGAACAGTAGATATTTGGAACCACAAGGATAGGATGATGAGTTGGACATAGGGATCGTATCTATAGGGCACCAAGCAGTAAGTTTCAGGGAGGTGTTGATTGAAAAATTGTATAAATTCGAACACAGAAATTTTTATTGTGTCACAATTAAATCAGGTGATGTCATTTCCAGTGGGGTTATGCCATTTAATTCAAAGCCCGTTAATGGGTAGAGATATATTAATGTACTTGAACTTAAATATATCTTGCAAGGTTCGTAGGGAATGGGAATGAATTACATCATTGCACCTACAACAGATTCCAAAATGCTGCTCACTGAGACAGTGGGCAATCACAGTATGTGCCTACAGTGGTCCGTTGTTTGTTTTCACAATTGTTCTTGGTGCATTAACCCATAGGGTGCCCAGGACGAGCTGGTCTCACTCTCGGCACTGGTTGCCCAGTGCTGAGGACGAGACCAGCTCATCCTGCTATGGGCCCCCGGGGGAGCGCTAGTGCTCCCCCAGATGGACAAGCACCCACCTCCCCTGGGCATAGATGGAAGGGGAATAGTTTCCCCTTTCACCCCTGCCCCCCCGACCTCCCATGGCGTCTGATGACATCAGTGCGCTTTCACGTGCTGACCTCATCAGAGGCCTGAGCTTCCAGCACCGATTGAAGGAGAAATGCAAAAGCATTTCTCCTCTGATCACGTGGAGGGGGCAGAAAGGCATGAGAGGAGAGGAAAGGCCTAACCTCTCCTTTCATGTCTCTCTGAGCATTTCTGCTGCCCGATCGGGATGCGATCGGGCAGCAGAAATGCCACTAGACACCAGGGAATTTTTATTTTTTGTATTTATGAAATAAGGGGAGCAGCCCCTTGGGCAAGGGCTGTCCCTAGGGGGGCAATTTATTTATTGGCTATTTCTGCCCCCGAGGGGCAGAAATCCACCAGACACCAGGGCTAATTTTTTTATTTTTTTTTTAAATGTTTTCATGTTCGGCGAGCGACCCCTTAGGCAAGGGTCGCTCCCGGGGGAGCAAATTATTATTAGGCCATTTCTGCCCCCCCCGCGGGGCAGAAACCACTAGACACCAGGGATTATTTATTTGTTTTTGTACTTGCGCATAATGGGAACGGCCCCTTGGGCAAGGGCCGCTCCCGGGGGGGAAATGATTTTGAGGACATTTCTGCATGCAGGGGGGCAGAAAACCACTAGACACCAGGGATATTTCTTTTTGTTTATTTTTATATTTTTATGTTTGGGGAGCAACCCCTTAGGCAAGGGTCGCTCCTGTGGGTGCAAATTATGATTAGGCCATTTCAAACCCCCGGGGGCAGTTCGGCCTTGCGATCTGCCCCCGGGGGGCGGGGCAGAAATGACTAGACACCAGGGATTATTTATTTCATTCATACTTGCGCATAAGGGGAGTGGCCCCTTGGGCAAGGGCCGCTCCCCAGGGGGGCAAATGATTTTTAGGCCATTTCTGCCCCCCCTGGGGGCAGATTGGCCTAATATTATTAGGCTGATCTGACCCCGGGGGCACAGAAAAGCACTAGACACCAGGGATAAAAAATGTTTGTATATTTTTATTTTTTTATGTTTGGGAAGCGACCCTTTAGGCAAGGGTCGCTCCTCGGGGGTCAAATTATTTTTAGGCCATTTCTGCCCCCGGGGGCAAATCAGCCTAATATAATTAGGCCGATCTGCCTAACGCATAAGGGCCACTCCCTGGGGGAGCAAAATATTTTTAGGCCTTCAGGGCCTAGGGATGTATATATTTTTTATTTACTTTATGTTTTTATGTATGGGGAGTGACACCTTAGACAAGGTCGCACCCCTGGGGGGCAAATTGTATTTAGACCATTTAGATCGGCCTATTTTTGTTAGGCTAAACCTCAAGACACCATGGATTGGTGTGTGTGTATGAGTGTGTTTTGTTTGGGGGGGCAGCCCCTTGGCCAAGGATTGCTCCCCATGGGGGCACATTACTGTTGGCCATACCTGCCCCCCAGTAAAATGCCAAAATTGTGTTAAAAAATGAGGTTTTCTGATTCAAGTCTGCCTGTTCCTGAAAGATGGGAAGCTGGTGATTTTAGCACTGCAAACCCTTTGTAGATGCAAATTTCAGGGAAAAAAACACAAGCCTTCTTCTGCAGCCCTTTTTTCGCTTTTTTGTTTTAAAACAAAATTTCCAATGTATTTTGGCTAATTTCTTGGTCTCCTTCAGGGGAACCCACAAAGTCTGGGTACCTCTAGAATCCCTAGGATGTTTGAAAAAAAGGACGCAAATTTGGCGTGGGTAGCTTATGTGGACAAAATGTTATGAGGGCCTAAGCGCACCCTGCCCCAAATAGCCCAAAAAAGGCCTGGCACCTGAGGGGGAAAAAGCCTGGCAGCGAAGGGATTAAATGATGTGTCAAACTCCTACTCCGTACCATGATGAAGACAAAGGCAGAAACGCGTTGGGCGAGGAGGCCTTTGTTGCCAATGAAGTAGAAATCTTGAACTTAAACTTGGAGTGTCCGGATCATGCCATTTAACGTAGAGGGATGAATGTGTAATATATATATGTGAATGTATATATATATATATATATATATATATAGATAGATAGATAGATAGATATACATATATATACTGTATATATATATATATATATATATATATATATATATATATATATATATATATGAACCTGGAGAAGCAGAACATTTTCGGTGCTTTCATGTGCGGATGTGAATTGTGTGCCTTTATCATATAATCAGCGTTTGTGTCATTGCTGCTTAAATGAAAAAAATATCATATATTGCTGCCTTTTACATTGTTACAACAATAATGATTTCCACACAGTTTCTATTGAATCGAAGCTTTTCTGTGAAAATGGTTTCCAAATATGCTTAAAAAAAAATGTTATTATATATTTTTGCAATCTTATTTTCATCAAAAATCGATGAGAGGATTTTTTAGTCTGTGCAGCCAGTTGGCATCCGGATGCTCGGCGACATCTAAGGCTATCTGTGTCTTCAGCAATTTGACAAATGACATATATATTGAGGGTCTCATTCAGTATGGGATGGGCTAACAAAGTTCTCTCTCATTGTATTTGATGCTAATAAAACGATATGTTACACCTAAACAGTGTGCCCAGGCCATTGGGTGTAACCTTGATGGCTTTGTAAGAAGCAGAAATATGCTGGCCAACTGAAGGGTGCATTCAAACCCTTTCATTTGAACCTCGTGGCTATAGACAGTGGACTTAACCAATTCATCCCATCCTAACAAACTTTTAGTCATTTAGTCCTGGTAATTTATTTCACTCTACATGAATTTGTAATGGCATACATAAACAGAATTGTGGTTTATGCCATCATATGGGTTTTATACCCCAGCCCTACGAATGATTGGACTAATAGGAGAAGACACGAGTGAGATAAAGAAGTCACATAAAAATGGGATAGATGTCTCAGTCACCGAAAATGTTCGGTCTGCTGATCCGACCTCCCAGGTTATGCCGTATGAAGAAATGCTGTCATTTTTTTCTCTCTCTTCCATCAATATGGTTGACGGTTTTCCTGCACAAAAAATAAACCTATGGTTCATCCCTCTCTCTCACTTCCACCAATGTGGTTGAAGGCTTTGCTGAGCAAAAAATAAAACTTGTTTTTACCGCAAACACATCCACATGCAGACACACACACTAACATACACAGACATACACAAGGACAACTCGCACATTATGGGGCATAAATGCAGAACCAGGAATTGGAAAAGTCGATAGGGTAAATGCATTAAATGTGCAATTTACAGAAATTACATATTTCGCGTAGAAAGATCATGCAATATATCATTTGCCCATTGTTTGCTGCTGCTTTCTTTCTGTGCTATCATTCTATACAAAGCCAGAGGACGCTAATTTAGTCGACCTGGCTCCGTATGGAATCCGGGGGGTATTTGTGCTATTCCTGTCTATCGCGCCCACTTTTCATACATTCTTGACTGTCAAAAATACTTTTTGCACACAAAGTTGGTCAGCGCCGCCATTTGCGCTGCTTCGCACTGCAAAACACAGCTTAGCACTTCATCAGCAAATCTGAGGGACACTATTACTGAACACAAGACTTCATGTTTGCGCCAGATGTGAATAAAACAGGACACATTAAACTTATGTGGCTTATGGGTCACCTTATAGTCTGGGCACACATAACATAAAATGTACGCCCTTAAACTCTCTAGCCGCTAAAAGTGTATCCTAGGTCATATCAGTTTAGACCAGTGACGCCATGAAGTTTGCAGGACAGGATCGAACGCAGGGGGCAGAACCACACAGTGTTCTGTGTCTTAGAACCCTGCAGTGAGTACCTAGGATGCCTTTAGTGTAGGCTGTGCCATTGTAGTTCTTCCTGGATTTCTATTTTGAAACCTTAAGGCTGTCGAGTGTGAGTGTCAAACCGATGGATTCACAACGCTGGCCCATGTGTGTTTTCCAAAGCTGTGCTGTTTTGCGAATAGGGAGCTATTCCACTTTGCTGTCACGTTTGACGCCACATTTGGGGGCATATTTATACTCCGTTTGCGCCGGTATTGCGTTGTTTTTTTTTACGCAATTCCGACGCAAAACTAACTCCATATTTATACTTTGGCGTTAGACGCGTCTAGCGCCAAAGTCCATGGAGTTTGCGTCATTTTTTTGCGTGGACACCTACTTTGCATTAATTATATGCAAGGTAGGCGTTCCCGTCTAAAAAAGTGACACCGCGGCATGTGCGCCGTATTTACACTCCCGGGCAAAATTCACGCCCGGGAGTGGGCGGGTCAAAAAAAATGACGTACGGCCGCTTTTGCGCCGTTTTTTAGCACCTGCAAAAGGCAGGCGTTAAGGGACCTGTGGGCTCGAAAGGAGCCCAGAGGTGCCCTCCCATGCCCCCAGGGACACCCCCTGTCACCCTTGCCCACCCCAGGAGGACACCCAAGGCTGGAGGGACCCATCCCAGGGACAATAAGGTAAGTTCTGGTAAGTATTTTTTTTTTTTTATGTGGCATAGGGGGGCCTGATTTGTGCCCCCTACATGCCACTATGCCCAATGACCATGCCCAGGGGACGGAAGTCCCCTGGGCATGGCCATTGGGCAAGGGGGCATGACTCCTGTCTTTGCTAAGACAGGAGTCATTTCTATGGGGGTTGGGAGTGGAAAAAAATGGCGCAAATCGGGTTGAGGCGAAAAATTTGCCTCAGCCTGACTTGCCCCATTTTTTCACGCCCAAGCTCCATATCCCCCTACGCCGGCGCTGCCTGGTGTACGTCGTTTTTTTCAACGCACACCAGGCAGCGCCAGCGGCTAACGCCGGCTAACGTCATTGCTTAAATACGGCGCCCGCATGGTGCTTCAGAATGGCGTTAGCCGGCGCTAATTTTTTTGACGCAAAACTGCGTTAGCGCAGTTTTGCGTCAAAAAGTATAAATATGGGCCTTGGTGTACCCAGAATGAGGAACGGACTATTCAAGGACTGCTGACAGCAAATGGCACATTTATTTGTCAATGGAAAAAAAAGGAGACATTTTATTTTGGACAACTTTGTTTTGTACATTTTGCTTCACTTTAGATCCAAATTTCACATTGAAAAAGTAGAGCAAAATTTGTATCGCCTCCTTCCATGAGCCGTAACATTAATAGTCACGTGTCAGCAGTCATCATTATGCGTTGGTAGGAAGCATCTTTTGTTTAGTGATTACAGACACTTCCTTAATTAACCCATCTGAAAGTGCATCAACTCTAATGGTTATTCGGAGACAGCAAGAAACCAACATAACCACAGTGAAATCCGCCTACAGTTACTTTTCATAACACGTCAGTCACCTCTGTGTCAGTGAACTATTTCCTAATCTATACGGAACTTCATTACGACCCTGTTGAGCTATTTCTCCACACTTCCACCTAGGTTAGTTCCTTTTTAGGCCTGGGTTTTGACAGCATAGATGCCAAGCAGGCATTTTGCTAATAATAAGCATAGAGTGGGTTTTGCCCGCCCCTTTCACTCACTGGCTTTCTCCGACCTGCTTCTTTCAGTCATTGGCTTGAGACATTTTCAATCACTTCTTGGCTCAATCCAGTGGAGTCTCCATCTCTCGCCTAATGCTATTGGCTGTTTGGGAGTATCCCTACACATCCACTGGAGTGCTTGGAGTGAACGGCATGAGGGACTATTTTACAGTTGTAGAGAGCTCTGCGCTTCTGCGGCTCCCTCCAGTTGCCCCACTTGTATACCAATGCACTCAGCTTATCATAGTATATCATAACGCTGCGTGCATTGGTATATATAAGTCCAGACATATCTCCTTTGCTAATGCTTAATGTGCTAGCTATTAAAGTATGTTTTCTTTGTTTATTGTCCCAGAACCCTGTGAGTCCTCCTTTCTGTCTGCAGTCCTTTCCCATTATGGCGGCCAGTATGTAATGCTTCAATTGGTGAGTAATTTGGCTCTTGTTTGTTCTATCGGAGAGAGGTTTGGTACGGCAGTCTCTACGTTTTCACAACAGTAAACAAATAGTAAATACATTTCATAATGTTTACCTCCTACATATGTCCAAAAGTGCACTGATATGCTTTTAAGTGGGTAGTGTCCTGTATTGTAACCAGTAAGCTGCTAAGGTTAGTCATTGAAAAAATTTGAATGACTGCATTAATCCCTCCAGGTATTTTTTAGAGATCTATACACCACTCGCAGTTTTCATGTTTTGATGTCAATAACTGTCAGCTTAAATACACAGTAATAATACTCATTCTGAGAGAATATGGTTGCAGACTGGAATCAACACCACTTTGGAAAGCTTCACAGAAATATGATGTCAAAGCATTACAAAGCAGCAATATTCAAGTAGATATGAAGTCTTTTCATTCAAAGGCCGGCGATCAATGCAGTTCACGAATGACCTGTCATTTCCTCTTAACTGGTTCCCCACTCATGCCCAGCCTCAGTTTGACAGTTCATAGTCAAAGGCACACAGTTATGCTCTGCTGATTGTGTGAAAGTGTGGCGGTCTTGCAAGGGATAGCACTTCACTGAGTTTCTATACATTTAATTATCGGTCACCACTTTGTAACAAGCATTGGCAAAGCCAATAGGCCTCGCCTTGTTAAGCATGCATATTTTTCTGCAAGTGTGTGAAATGGGCATTAAAACTGTAAAAGTAACTAAAAATAAAAGAGTAGCGGTCTACATGTGGTGTACGTATGTTTTCAAAGAAAAGAAAATAAACCACAAAAAAAAAACATTAAACGCAAGACAAAATGTGAGCAAGGATATGCCTACCAGCCCAGGTACAGATGTGAAATGCTATTTAGGTGGTTTTGCAAACTGGAACGAGGTAAAAAAAAGCTAAGCAAAGTGGACATAGATTGTCGTAAATATCTCAATAATAATAAAAAGATATTTAAATTGAAAAATATGTGAGGAATAGAATGGATCATTGTAGTTCCTACCTAAAACACTTGATTAACAAGCATTGGCAAAACTAACAGCCCTGTCCTTGATCCTCTAGTTAGTATATTTTATATAATATCTTGTTATTTTATTCAGAATTTTAAATGTGAGGCGTTGAAACATGTGGAATTCAAGTATAAAAAAATAATAACAATCCTAGGAAAGCATGTTATTGTATTACTATCACATAGGCTCAATAAAGTAAACATTTACCACTTCCAAACTGTGCAGTGATAGAGTTCAGGAGTCGGATTCTCTCCTGGACTTATCCCAGGGTTCCCACCACACTCCATGTCATTACAGACACTGGTTCAAGCCCTGGGGGCCTTCATGTCACATTCGGATTGTTTCTAGGACTTCAAACATTGTCCTTGTTGACATGACTTAAATGGCCATACTCGCTCACCTTTCCACTCTTCTGTATTCTGAAACTTAACTACCATTTAATAAATAGTAATAACATTTTTTTATTTACAACTCTTAGTACACATATTGGTGCGCTATGGAGCACTAGATAAAAGACAATGCATCCTTTTATTAATATGTGTTAGTTAGGAAAGAAAAGATTGCTCCACATTGGTAAACGTACAAAAACAGTGACAAAGCTCTGCTTTAGAAATTGTCTTCATAAAGCGAACATAGTCTTCTTTAGTTCAGTAAGGTACATGCTCTCTGTTAACAAAATGCACTGTGCCAGACAGCGCGAAAAAATGTAAAATGTTGTAACTCACTAAATAAAGCGCACACTTTGGGCCATATTTATACTTTTTGACGCAAAACTGCGCCAACGCAGTTTTGCGTCAAAAAAATTAGCGCCGGCTAACGCCATTCTGAAGCACCATGCGGGCGCCATATTTATTCAATGACGTTAGCCGGCGTTAGCCGCCGGCGCTGCCTGGTGTGCGTGAAAAAAAATGACATACACCAGGCAGCGCCGGCGTAGGGGAATATGGAGCTTGGGCGCCAAAAAATGGGGCAAGTCAGGCTGAGGCAAATTTTTCGCCTCAACCCGATTTGCGCCATTTTTTTCGACTCCCAACCCCCATTGAAATGACTCCTGTCTTAGCAAAGACAGGAGTCATGCCCCCTTGCCCAATGGCCATGCCCAGGGGACTGCTGTCCCCTGGGCATGGTCATTGGGCATAGTGGCATGTAGGGGGGCACAAATCAGGCACCCCTATGCCACAAAAAAATATATATATATACTTACCTGAACTTACCTTAATGTCCCTGGGATGGGTCCCTCCAGCCTTGGGCGTCCTCCTGGGGTGGGCAAGGGTGACAGGGGGGGCCCCTGGGGGCATGGGAGGGCACCTCTGGGCTCCTTCTGAGCCCACAGGTCCCTTAACGCCTGCCCTGACCAGGCGCTAAAAAACGGCGCAAAAGCGGCTGGACGTCATTTTTTTTGACCCGCCCACTCCCGGGCGTGAATTTTGCCCGGGAGTGTAAATACGGCGCACATGCCTCGGAGTCAATTTTTTAGACGGGAACGCCTACCTTGCATATCATTAGCGCAAAGTAGGTGTCCACGCAAAAAAATTACGCAAACTCCATGGACTTTGGCGCTAGACGTGTCTAATGCCAAAGTATAAATATGGAGTTAGTTTTGCGTCGGAATTGCGTCAAAAAAAACGACGCAATTCCGGCGCAAACAGAGTATAAATATGCCCCTTTATCTGCAGCCTTAGTGAGAACATGGGTGAAACTGAAGTAACGTGAGTATGTCAGCTTCAGCAGAAAATAAGGAGCAGAATTACACCACCCTTTAGGCAGGCACTCACAAAACAAAACACTAGAGGGGCAAAACTTCACACACTTGTTCAGTAATATTGAAAGCAAGTATTAAATGCAGCCAGCATAAACACACTACACGCTTAGAAAACCAAACATCCAAAGAGCTCTTTTGGGGCCTCTTCAGCAGAAGAAAACATAAACAGGAATCACACCACACCTGAGTGTAGCCCTCTAAAACAAACGATACAAAAAACAGCCTTAAGAAAATGAAGTTACCCTACATGCCGAACCACAGTAACAAAATAAACGCCAAAAGAGAAGGTCATGGAAGAAAACCAAGAATCACAGGAACCTTACTGTGTTGCATTCACTGTTTAGTGCTACAGATGCAACAGATTACATGGATAAAGCGTTGTAACTACAACAGTGTTTAGGGAACACATACCAATGTCTTTCAGTACACAGGACCTTTTAAACAACAAAATAAGTTTTTCAGTTTCTTTTTTTATTTAAACTCAGTAAAACTATTATGTGTGTACAGTAGTTTGAGGGAATGTTGACTAGTTAGGATTTCCATGAGGCAGCCATCTACACAGTAGAACGCCTACAGCCTCCTAGACCAAGTTCCACACTTCCTCTCCAACCTCTTGAGAGCATCCATGCCAATCTCAAATAGGTTCAATCAAGCCACTACAATGTTTCCAGGAGTGTGTGTTATCTATTCCCACCGTGGCTATGTCACTGCCTTTCCATTTGTGTAATGTGAAGGTAATTCCACCAAATATGTAGGCTAAGGTGAAAAAAGTAAAAACAACACCAGCTTTCTTATTCACACAGGTGGAGCTATTACATGAAGCCTAAATGGTAAGAGGAAAAATTAACATGCTGGATAGTTAAGGAACGCCTAAAAGTGACTAATAACAGGCAGAGTATATTGTGTAGTTGCTGATCGATTTATTTGCTTCATCCGGTTTTTGCTACCATTTGGTAAGCTGTCACCAGTCTGACTTGACAATCAGAGTAAGCCAGGAAATTGTGCATACTTGTGTTTGCACTCCACAAAACAACTAAAGAAACAGAGGAAGGACACATTTTGTAAATCCTTCTTGCAACTGAATAACACGCCATCTTAAAATGGAAGACTTTTACAGTGAATGCTACACAGTATTATTAGACTACAAAGTAAAAATATAAACAGCTACTGTCGTAATACGAAAATAAAATTAAAATAAATATTTTGTAGCGCTTCCTTTTTCTGGTCATTTTTTTTTTTTTTTCAGGGAAATACATGTAAATATGATGAGTAGGAAAGTAGGATGAGACACCACATCTGAGGATGTATCAATCTTGCCCACCTGCAATGGGGAAACAAGAAAAAAATTGCTAAGGAGGGAGCAGAGGGCGCGAGAAGAGCGAAGAAATAGTACCTCAATTACGTTGGAAGCAGCAGACGGGCATCAATTACATTTAATCAATCTGTGCTTTGTCCGTGCTCCACTGCAAGCACCGGAAGTGATGTTTAACTCCAATAGCCAATCAGGGATGCTGGGAAGAAGAGTGACCCTCAAGCGCTCAAATGGTAAAAAAAGACAGGGCTCAAAGCCCTTTTTGTAAACAGTAGTATCTTGCAAGTGAGACACATGCACCAGTGCATGCACTTGCATGCTTGACCTTAAATAAAAGACTGTATTCAACTTAGAAAGACAGACGTCCTTATTCAAATTCGTAATATATGCAGAAATACTCAAATCTGGTTCAAATAATTGTAGAAGACTATCCCATTCAAGCTGTCAATGGTATAACTGGATATATTTTTGAGGACACCTTAAACACAAATAATACATTAAATAATGCAATACTTGCAGTGGGATACTTTGATTCCTTCACTGATTTCTGTGGAAGCACTTTGATTATTAGGTCAAATTTACACATGCCATACTAATAGCATCTAGAGACAACTCCACTGATTGCTAGTGGATTTGAGTTTAAAATAATCAGCATAGTTCCTCTTACTGTCCGACATCGCTGTTCTTCATTAAGAGATTCCACAGGTAAAAGGCATCTGAGGAGAATTATACTCTGGTCGTATTATGGTTTAGGAAGCCCTCAAAAGGGCCTGTCTCCATTTCCCTCCTTACATTGTAAGCTAAATATTCAATTGATGGAACAAGTGATATCCAGGACTTGCCTGTCTCTGCCATTGGAGAGTTATCTTCCAGACGAGGATCGATTTCCAAACATATCTATGACATGGTATTTTTTCACATGTTTCTGTACATGTACTGAATGCCAAATAGGAGGTGTGGGGTGTTGCAAAATAGAGAATACCAGCTCCCTTTGAACTACCCTCTCTATATTTCATGAATTATATTGTGTGACAATAACATTGCATCTACTGCACTGCCCTAAAGAGTTTATCATAAGGTAAGTATAATAGAACATACAATAGGTTGGGTAGAAGATAATATTATTACACTTGGCATGACGATGTAGTGGTAGGCAATGTACTGGATGCAATACAATTATAAGTCGAAATAATTGACCTGGACATAGTAATCCCACTGAGCTAGACACAGACATAAATCTCCTAAATCATGCCCAGCACCCAATTTTCCCCAAAATATTCCCCTCATGGCTGGCTGTATCACTCGGGCCCTTTTCCCATAGGTTCACTCAGTCTTCAGATGCTGTGCTGCATCTGTCTGTCACCCTGTTGTCTCTCCCTGCCCCCCCTCCGGCTGCTTCCTTTAATTGACATATGGCACTTTATATGCATCAGAGAAAGAGCAATGCTGGTGGTGGGACCTGGGTAGACAGTGAAAAAGATTGCCACCCTACAGGGGAAGAATGGAGCCTCTAGCAGGGGAAATCCGGGGTTGTGGATCAATCAAAATGGCGATCATTCTTAGCATATTGTGATCAACCACTGTCTGATGGTGTCCACCTCTTGCATAATGTACGCATTTGATTATTTTTAGTTTTATAGGGTATTCTGTACAGTATAGTCACATTCCACTTATGATTTTCTTGATGCAAAAGACAGACTTGTAGCAACAGCAAGAGGTACAATGTCCTAAAACAATAACTGAAAAAATTTAATCAAGAGTTTGCGGAATTTTCAATAGGATGCTTCAATGTGAATATGGACCGGTTTCAAGTTCTATTGCTTGGTGGCTTTCAAATGGATGCTCTCCCAGCAGTACCCGGCGCATAGACCTATGGGCCTGCATGGTAATAAATATGATGCATCATGTATGCAACTTTAAAAGAGAAATACATGCTCACTGGGAGCCATTGGAGGAGTCAGAAGGCCACAAAGACATGGCCAAACATCTTTAGCCATAGGAGAGTTTTTGCAGCAATGTTCTGAATGTGCTGGAGTTTAGTTGTACTATTTGTGGCAGGCCAAGGTAGTCACAGTTACCAAAGTCTATAAGAGCATGGACAAATGTACTAAGGCCATTAGTCGCCAAGAGAATGAGAAAAAGGAAATAAATCTAATGGAAAAACAGATTTTTGTCATAGATGAAAAAAACTGATTCATAATACTTGCCCTGGCATAAACGTAACAATATTTGGAATATTATGAGCATCTATAGCTTGATGATAACTTCACCCGGCTTATGCTGTACATGGCATAACAGTGGTAAGTTATGACATTCGGCTGACATACTGGGAGTGATTGTGCTTACCCATTGCATCCAGAGCATGATCGTACCAACATCTGGCAAAAAAAGTGGCAATTCTTGCCTTGCTGTGGCCATCCATTCACATGCAGTACCAGTTACATGCAAGAGCTGGTTACTGGTAAAACACACCACACGTGCCTGAGGCATCCCCTTCCGAGAGGGACAACAACCTGTCATCTTTCAGCAATAAACGGGCCATCTTGCCTATGCCTATGCATGTTCGGGGCTGCGTCTATCTCTCTGTGCATCCATCCTCAATAAAGTTCCTTCGCATTCAACCCATTTGGACGATTCCCGTCTCCATCCCTTCGAGAAGGAGCGGTGAGGGATTTCCTAACCATGGAAAAGTGCTGCCGGGCTAAAAGGTCAAGTCAGTGGGTTTAGTAGTAATCAATTTAGATTTAGGCTTGGGGAACAACCCCAGGAGGCAGACTGCCTGGGTCCTGTCGAAGATCCGTCTTGTTGCAACGTTAATAAGATTCAGTACCATGTCCCAGTAAGACATCGGTCAGTCCAAAACCATATAGTAGTAGTCAGCTTCCTTCAGCTGACATATCGGACAGGTTGTTTGTTCTCGCGGGAAGATACTATTAATCCGGTTAGGGGTCAGGTACTCCCTGTGACGGTAATATTATTGAATCAGCTTGAATCCGGCATTGTGGGATAGTGGGGACACAAGGAGAGTGTAAGAGGTGGATTTCAATGTTTTTTTTTCGTTTTTAAACATTAGCTTTTATAGTATTGCAAGACCTAACTATAGGGTCACTTTAACCTTTGGAATTTTCAGTGAATTTCTAGGTTTTATTTTAACTATATCTTCACTTTAACAGTATGTGTGTGTGTGTGTATGTAGGGGGTTGTGACTCACAAAATGTGCTGTGAAGTCTTGAATGGGTTTGATGCCCCCTCAACAATGGCAATAAAGGGCGCTCTACCCTCGGCATCTGCATATATGGTTTATGCCACCATGACATTTTTTCATGTGTATTTGTGTTGAAGCACATGCACCTACAAATGCCAGGGACACTATATTTATGGTCCCCACGTGGCTTTTTAGCCCCAAGGCATTACCCCGATGTACTGTATGGCTGTGAATGAGCCATATTTGAGTTTCCCCTTTTGTTCAGTATGGGTTAGCCACGTACCACACACGTGCGTAGGGATTTCCCCCCAAAACTAGAACCACACAGGACATCGGAAAGCAAATACATTACTTCTCTACCTCGCTAATGATATAATTAAAATTAACTTCTACCTTAAAGTAGGTTGGTTTATCAACAACAAATGTTACTGGACATTGACAACTATAATGTGCAACTAGTTCTGGAAACTGATTTATCATGAGATGTCTGAAATGTCTTGAGACTGTGTTTTAGGCTTTTTCAATAAAGCAGGTCTCACCTAGTGCATTCTGACTGCCGGCTGCCGCAAGTGAGAAAGGGTGCTGACGCCAACCTACCTTTTTGACGAGGTATCCTTCGCGTATTTTCTTCGGCTCTCTCTCCATGCTGTGCAGAGGTGGCTGCTGTCCTCGGAGCGCGGACGTGACAGTGATGAGAAGGACACTGTGCAGTGCACTGTTCTGTCGTCTCCCACAGTGCCACCGCCTGCCAATCACGTGTGAGCTGAAGGACTTCCTCGTGCGTGGGAGGAAGACCCACAAAAGGGAACTCCAGCAGGGCCGGTTACGGGCTCTGTTACAGGCCGGATGAAGAGCTCCTCATGCGTGGTTTGACGGAGTTGCTTTCTATAAAATGTTTGCAGTAGAGGTTAGTTTAGCTTTAGTCACAAACATATGTGGCCAGTCTAGTCGAGGGTTCTGAAAGTTCACATACCACGCTGCTGAGAGAAGTGACTCCGTTTCAAATCTTACACTTAATTCGTCAGCCAACAAGACTGTAAGCTTTGCTTCCTTGTAGTTTTTAAACTGTGTTTTCCCGCCGTTTTAGTACTACCTTAAAAAGTACGCAGCTATTTTGTAGGAAGCGAGAGCCCTGTGATTGCCTCCTGTGCTACCACGGGCCTGTGCAAGGATTATCGCCGTCCTACGTGAGGTGACACTCCTCCCCTCAGCCTCACCGTGCATGGAGGTTGGGGAGGTAATATGTGCTACTTAAAGAGGTAATAATCTGTATGGCCTAACTATAGACCAGGGCCACCGGAATTATGAGGCAGGCAAGGAACAAATTATACGACAATACAGACACATTTTGCGGCGTGATGTAACATATTTTGTGATTTTCTTACTTCCATATTTTGTAATTTGTGCACAGGTTGACACAATACACAATAATCAGCAGAAAGACACATATTTCGAGTGGCCCTGCGAAGACTTTATTCATGCTTTGCCAACATACTTTACAGCAGCACCTCACATTTTTCCTCCAACCTCAGCTCACGTGCCCCTTGTTGCCTCTTTCCTTGAACTCCTCCTTTGCTCGTACCAGCCTTCGCTCTGCCGTGCGCCTAGCCCGCAACCCTTAACCTCCATCATGCCTACTCAACTCCTTCCTTCCTCACACCTCCTTCTTCATTAGCTCTAATTTCTCTTTCTCCCGCTCCTCTCCCTGTCCCCCCACCTCTGCAACTCATCCCTCTTCCACCTCCTTCTGCAGCGAACCCTTCTCGTGCTCATCTCTCCTCCACCTTATTACTTCTACCTCCTACTTCACCTACGGTTGCTCTCATTTTCTTCTGTTCTCTGCAATGTTCTTTTTCCTGGTCGTTCTTCCCTTAATCACTCTATGAACTTTCCTCCTGCAGCTCCCATTTTCCCTGCCACTTCTATTCCCACCCGCTATCCTTCTCTCCTCCTGTGTTCTTTGTTCCCATTTCTTCTCTCCTTACAACTCTTGCTTCGCCCGGTTATGTCTCCTTCCGCCACCCCAACTTCTCTTTGTCACGTCTCCTACTGCAGCTTCCTTCCACTCTCTCACCAGCAGCCTGACTGCCAACCAAAGACCCCATTTCTAACACATATTGGAGGTCATTACAACATTGGCGGTAAAAGCTGCTTACCGCCGTGCAGAAGATCGCCAATACACCGCCGCGGCCGCAGAAATCCGCCACAGCTATTATGACCCACATCTTGGAATCCACCGAAATACAGACACCCACACAACTCCGCCACACCAAAGGTCAGTGATAAACTGGCGAAAACAAATCCTCCACCGTCACGCCAACAGAAACACGCCCAGGCTATCACGACCCACGAATCCACGCGGCGATCTTTAAACCGCAGTATTCCATTGGCGGTACACACCGCAGTGCTCAAAATACACACACATCTCCAAAACACCGCCACATTGGACAATTCCAAATGCACACACCTGATACACATACAAACACCACTCCCACACACCCAATACAATATAAAACACACACCCACATCACCCACAAACCCCTACAACCAAAAATTATTGACGAAGGCCAGAGAGAAAGCACAGCATAGACAACCCCACCACACAGAGGCACACAACACCATCACCCACACAACATTCATGCACAAAACACCACACACCACTACACATCACCACACTCATCACCACATACACCACCCCACACATCACCTACACCACCCCATGGCACGGCAAAGACACCCCAGGTTCTCCGGGGAGGAGCTCAGGGTCATTGTGGAGGAAATTGTACGGGTGGAGCCACAGCTATTTGGCTCACAGGTGCAGCACACCTCCATAGCTAGGAAGATGGAGCTAAGGCAAAGAATAGTGGACAGGGTCAACGCAGTGGGAGAGCACCCAAGAAATCGGGACGACATCAGGAAGAGGTGGAACGACCTACGGGGAAGGTGCGTTCCGTGGTCTCCAGGAACAACATTGCGGTACAGCGGACTGGCGGCAGACCCCCACCTCCTCCCCCACAACTAACAACATGGGAGGAGCAGGTCTTGACCATCATGCATCCTGAGGGCCTCGGAGGAGTCGGTGGAGGAATGGACACTGGTAAGTCAAATCTTAACTATCATATCCCCCACCCTACCTGCATGCTATCACACACCCCCACCCTCAACCCCTCCCCTCCCCTATCACTCCAACTCCTCACTAATGTACTAATAACACAAACCACCCATCCCAACACCAAGCCCTGCATGACACAACAAAGCATGGTCACCCCACACTAAAGCATGCCCACAGCACATACCCATAACACCCCCCCCCAACCATCATCACACAAGCCCCCACACTGGAATGCTAGCACTGGGGTACACGGTCACCCACCCATTGCACACCATGACACACACAGATGCAATAATCATGCTTTTATACCCCTGTAGGACCACTACCCAACGTCACCAGACAGGAGGGTCCAGACATCTCTACCCCACCCACAGATGAGGCCCACAGTGATGACAGCAGCTCTGGCCAACTGGATCCAGATAACCAGCCCGGACCATCGTGGGCCTCGGGACAGTCGGTTCCCCTCGCACAGGCACAGCCCAACACTGACCTTCCCCCTCTGGAAACACCAGCACAGCACCCACCCAGCGGGCCCATACCTCCGTCCCCAGGACACGTCAATCAGCTGTGTGTCCACCACTACAGGGAACCCAGGATAACCCACCACCCCAACAACAACAAGGACCTGGGGGCAGTGGTAGTGGGCACACGGTCCAGGGGACGGAGGCCCAGGAACACAGGGGAACTGGGAGGGCTGCTGTGCGACAGGGGGCGGACAGGCCAAGGGAACCCACTCTCCACAAGGCCCTCTCCTCCATCATGGGAGCATACCACCACTCCCAGGAGACGATGGCTATGGTCCTGGCCAAGTTTCAGGAGACCCAGCGCATGCAGGAGGAACAGTATTTGGGGTTCAGGGAGGAACTAAGAACCATCAGCTCCGCCCTGGGCACCATCGTAGGGGTGCTGAAGGACATACAGAACACCATGAGGGACACCGTGGCACTCCAAGGGGCCCCTGACACTAGCATGGACGAAGAACTGCCCACCACGTCCGCCGGCACTAGTGGACAGGACGCCCTGCCACAGGACCACAACACCAGCACCCTACCCCCTGCAGACAGAGAACCACCCCGCAAGCGGTCCCTGAGATCCAGGAACAGGACAGAGCACGATGGCAAGACCCCGCCAAGAAATGAGACCACCCTGATTGCCATCCCACTGTCCCACTTTGTAACCCTGTCCATATTGGAACTGCCCCAGCTCCACTTCCTATGCCCATATGGGCAGTGCACCTGTGAGACTAATAGACTGGACTCTGCCATGGACATTCTTCCACCATCACCCATCACCATTTTACCACCACCTCCAATAATTAGCACTTCAATAAACACCCTTGAAGCACAAAACAATCTGGAGTGAGTCTGTGATTTTTAAAATGTGTACTATCAATGACAGTGACAAAAAGCGTTTTCAAATGTAATGTCAACATACCTATGTCACACATCACAAGTCCATGAAGGATGCAAGCAGATGACACACGTTGGTAACCACACCTGTGAAACCGTAATGGATATGTACAACTCAGTTACCAAATACTGCTTGAAACAGACAGGATAAAGGTAGAAGTGTGAAAGTACTTGTAGTAGGCAGGAATGTGTTCTCACCTGTGTGCCACTGGAAATATTGCTGGATGACTGAGTCCCTGTTGTCAAACGCTTCTTCCTCTGCTTCCCACTCATCACTGTCCAGAGGCTCCACAGCTGCCACAACACCGTCATCTGGACCATCCTCCTGCAGAAAAGGCACCTGGCGTCGCAAAGCAAGATTGTGAAGCATACAGCAGGCGATGATGATCTGGCACACCTTCCTTGGTGAGTAGAATAGGGAACCACCTGTCATATGGAGGCACCTGAACCTGGCCTTCAGGAGGCCGAAGGTGCGTTCGATCACCCTCCTAGTCCTCCCATGGCCCTCATTGTAGCGTTCCTCTGCCCTGGTCCTGGGATTCCTCACTGGGGTCAGTAGCCATGACAGGTTGGGGTAACCAGAGTCCCCTAATAGCCACACCCGGTGCCTCTGGAGTGGACCCATCACATAAGGGATGCTGCTATTCCGCAGGATGTAGGCGTCATGCACAGAGCCAGGGAACATTGCATTTACCTGGGAGATGTACTGGTCTGCCAAACATACCATCTGTACATTCATCGAATGATAACTCTTCTGGTTCCTGTACACCTGTTCACTCCTGTGGGGGGGGGGGCAGAGCTACATGGGTCCCATCAATGGCACCTATGATGTTGGGGATATGTCCAAGGGCATAGAATTCACCTTTAACAGTAGCCAAATCCTCCACCTGAGGGAAAACTATGTAGCGCCTCATGTGTTTCAGCAGGGCAGACAACACTCTGGACAACACGTTGGAAAACATAGGCTGGGACATCCCTGATGCCATGGCCACTGTTGTTTGAAATGACCCACTTGCAAGGAAATGGAGCACTGACAGCACCTGCACGTCAGGGGGGATTCCAGTGGGATGGCGGATTGCTAACATCAGGTCAGGCTCCAACTGGGTACACAGTTCCTGGATTGTGGCACGGTCAATCCTCCATTGTCAACAGGTCCACCAGAGGTCGGTACACTGGAGGATTCCGCCATCTCCTCACATGTCCCAGCTGACGGTGCCTAGGAAGGACAACAGTGACCACAGAGTCAAGCTACTCAGAGGTATGTACCCACAGCTACACAGAACACGAAACATAATCCAAAAAGTTGTCTGTAAGTGTGTTGAGTCCAGGCCTAGGTATGTGTGACGCAGTTGAAAATGAAGCCATGTGGGCCCCTGAAATGGCGGCTGCCTGACCTGTAAACTGGGACAATGGGATGTGAGGTAACTGCGCTGGCGTTGTACACCGTCGCGGTAGGCGGTCGAAGACGGAGGCGCAATGCTGCATTGGTTAACATTGGACCCTATGGGTCCCAGGAGCCAATGACGAAGTGCGCCGGCGGTGATGATACGCACCGCCGCGGACGTGACCACAAATTTCTGTCTGTTCAATCACTCGATACCTGATCTTCGACAGGAGAGGAACTATACTGCAAGTGCTGCTGTGACCTCGGTCTGGAAGAGACAATGGCTTGTGCGTCTGGGGAAAGGGCCCCTGCCTTCACTGCACAGGAGTTGGAGAAGCTTGTGGACGGGGTCCTCCCCCAGTACACACTACTCTACAGTCCTCCAGACCAACAGGTGAGTACATAGGGTGCAAGTTGTATGGGCTATGCCTGGGTGGAGAGGGCTGGTTGTAAGAAGGAAGGGGGCCGAGTTTGAAGGACTGTGAATGCATGTGCCACATGGCAAGGGCAGGGATGTG
This sequence comes from Pleurodeles waltl, assembly GCF_031143425.1. Classification (NCBI taxonomy): domain Eukaryota; kingdom Metazoa; phylum Chordata; class Amphibia; order Caudata; family Salamandridae; genus Pleurodeles; species Pleurodeles waltl. Next base: position 339,538,359 of record NC_090444.1, on the reverse strand, counting down.
GGCCACTCACTTCGACGGTGCAGTTGGTAATTACTTCTCTTCTCCCCCTGAACATGTCATGTAGGTCAGCACCCACCAGAAGAAGGATATTTGGCGTGCCATCGCCAAGGACGTCCGGACCCTGGGGGTCCACCAGAGACGGAGCACCCACTGCCGTAATAGATGGGAGGACATTCGCCGCTGGAGCAAGAAGACGGCGGAGGCTCAGCTGGGGATGGCCTCCCAACGTGGGAGGGGTGCCCGTCGCACCATGACCCCCCTGATGTTCAGGATCCTGGCGGTGGCCTACCCTGAGTTGGATGGGCGCTTGAGGGCATCACAGCAGACACAAGGGGTGAGTACAACATCATTCTGCGGAATTTGGGTGCAGTGAAGGTATCTGGGTGGGGGAGGAGGGCTGTGGGTTCCCCTAGGCCAGGGCGAGTTCCGTAGGCTAGGCCCCTCCGTAATGCAGGCCATGTGGCACTCCACCCCACCTCTGTAGAGTGCCAAGTACAGGTATACATGCCCCTGTGTCATCTATGTGTGCTAATGTCCACCATAGCCATGTAGACCATATCCCAGGAACTGCATCAGTATAGCCCAACAGCGCGGCATAGTGCAGGGGGCTGCTGTGTCTGTATTGTCCGCCAACGGTAGCCGTAAGCCATGCACTCAACCTGTCTTTCTTCTGTCACCCCATCCCTTTTTGTTGTCTCCCTGTTCTTTTGTGCATCAGCATCATCAGGCGGAAGTACAGTGGCACCGGAGCACGAGGGAACTGCATCCCACATGGCCATGGAGAGCCACACCACGGACTCTGAATACACCAGTGGGACGGAGGGTGAGGGGAGCTTCACGGCGGTCACTGGATCAGCAACCAGCGACACGGACTCGTCCTCCGATGGGAGCTCCCTTGTGGTGGCTGCAAAATCTGTGCCCCCCACTTCTACAGTACAGCCGCCACCCCCCTACCAGCACCGCCCTCCCAGCAGCCCCTCAGCCTTCGCCCCGTGCCCGCTCACCCAGGAGGGTGGGCATCACCTTCGCCCCAGGCACCTCAGCCCCTGCCCCTGTCACCTCTGCTGCCCTCAGTGAGGAGGCCATTGACCTCCTCAGGTCACTCACTGTTGGGCAGTCTACCATTGTGAATGCCATCCAGGGTGCAGAAAGGGAGTTGCAACACACTAATGTATTCCTGGAGGGCATTCATTCTGGTCAGGCTGCCCATCATCGAACCCTGCAATCTCTGGCCTCAGCACTGATGGCAGCCATTGTCCCTGCCTCTAGCCTCCCCCCTCCAACTTCCTCCACCCAGACCCAATCCCCTGTACCTCTGCCTATCCCAAGCACACCATCAGACCAGCCTGCACACATGTCAACACACAAGGGAAGCTCAGGCAAACATAGGCACCACACATCCCACAGGCACTCACACAAGCATCACCCACATACAGACACAGCAACATCCACTGCCTCCACTGTGTCCCCCTCCTCGTCGTCTCCCTCCTCCCTCCCAGTGTCATCTACACTCTCACCTGCATGCACTACCACTACAGCCACTAGGACCCACACCAGCACACCCACCACCACACCCCGCTCACGTGCACTCACCACCCCCACTACCATTTACACATCCCCTGTGTTCTCTCCCAGTGTGTCTGTGACGCCCCCTCCCAAAGTACACAAACGCGGGCACACACACCCAACATCTATCCACCTCACGACAGCCTCCAGAACATGCACCTGCACCCAAATCATCAAAAGTTACACCTCCTACAACTACCTCCTCTTCCTCCACTCCCAGACACCCTCCTGCTACCCGTCCCAGTGTTCTTCAGAAACTTTTCCTGAGCAACGTTGACCTCTTTCCCACCACCCCCCCTACAATTCATAGGTCCCGTACTAGCACCTCAGCCAAAATATCTCTGGTACCAGTGGTGCCTGTTAGAGGTATGTGGAGTGCACCGGGCACCAGGGCAGCCAGTGTGGCACGGAGCCAAAGCACAGCCAGTCCCCCCCCTGTGAAGCACCAGAAGTTGGACAGTGCCCGAAGGGATATGGGGAAGAATCCAGCTGGCAAAGCCGCTCACAAGGGTCCCGGGGGGAGTGTCGAGTCAGCTGTGACTCCTCCCAAGGTGGAGAAGGGGCAGAAGAAAGCGCCAAAGTCTGGGAAGAGCAGCACGGCGGAGAAGGCCGCCATCATCCCCGCTGCCCCGGAGGCCACCGCCAGCCCGATCGTCACTGGTCAGGACACCACCGCCAGAGTCAGTGCCCAGGAGGGCCCCGGCAGCCACAGCCCTGCTGGGTAATGAGGGACCGCCATGGCAAACACCGCTGCACAGGTCAGAGACAGCAAAGTCAAGCGCCGCTGAACAGGGCAAGCACCACTGAACAGGGCAAAGACCGCCATGGCAAGCACCGCTGAACAGGGCAAAGACCGCCATGGCAAGCACCGCTGAACAGGGCAAAGACCGCCATGGCAAGCATCGCTGAACAGGGCAAGCACCGCCAACTCAAGCACCGCTAGCCCATGTGCGGCAGGGGCAGTGACGGAACTGGGACCGTCACGGTGTGAGTGATGCACTCTGGGCACCAGCCCCCCTCCAGAACCAGTGGAGACATGCATCCACTACCTCAGTCCTTGGCAGGATGAAGCACTCCGGGCACCAGTCCCCCTCCAGAACCAGTGGAGACATGCATCCACTCCGTCTGTCCTGCACAGGATGAAGCACTCCGGGCACCAGTCCCCCTCCAGAACCAGTGGAGACATGCATCCACTCCGTCTGTCCTGCACAGGATGAAGCACTCTGGGCACCAGTCCCCCTCCAGAACCAGTGGAGACATGCATCCACTCTGTCTGTCCTGCACAGGATGAAGCACTCTGGGCACTAGTCCCCCTCCAGAACCAGTGGAGACATGCATCCACTCTGTCTGTCCTGCACAGGATGAAGCACTCTGGGCACCAGTCCCCCTCCAGAACCAGTGGAGACATGCATCCACTACCTCAGTCCTTGGCAGGATGAAGCACTCTGGGCACCAGTCACCCTCCAGAACCAGTGGAGAACAGCATCCACTACCTCAATCCTTAACAGGATGAAGCACTCTGGCCACCAGTCCCCCTCCAGAACCAGTGGAGAACAGCATACACTAACTCAATCCTTAACAGGATGAAGCACTCTGGGCACCAGTCCCCCTCCAGAACCAGTGGAGACTGTCATCCACTTGAGAGACTGTGGCTTTGCACTCCCCAGGATATGGCAGTGGGCAACCCACCCACTGTAGAGACTTGAGAGACTGTGGCTTTGCACTCCCCAGGATTGAACAGTGGGCAACCCACCCACTGTAGAGACTTGAGAGACTGTGGCTTTGCACTCCCCATGATTGAACAGTGGGCAACCCACCCACTGTAGAGACTTGAGAGACTGTGGCTTTGCACTCCCCAGGATGGAACAGTGGGCAACCCACCCACTGTAGAGACTTGAGCGACTGTGGCTTTGCACTCCCCAGGATACATCAATGGGCATGGAGCCCCCTCGTGGATCTGGGGTGGTGCTGTCATCCGGCTGAGGTGCCCTCCCTTCCCTGCCCCCTGAGGTGCCTGCTGTATTTCGATCTGATGCCCCAGCAGTGTTCTCTCCATTTTGCTCAGGTATCGTGTGTGGGCCTCGCCCATGGATTTTGGGCCCTGTGGTCCACGGACATTGAATGGTGCATACCTGCACTACTTATCGTGATGTATCTTTTGTTGAATGTGTATATATATCTGTATATATTTGGTTAACGTATTTTGATACACTACAATGGTTGCACTCATTTTCTTTTGTCTTTGCATTCTTCCGGGGGGTTTTGGGGTTGTTACTGTTATGTTTGGATATGCATTGGTGTGTGTGTTGTAGTGGGTGAGGGTCGGGGTGGGGGTGGGGGTGTTGCGTGTGTGTGTCCCTGACTTTTGCCTCCCCCCTCCCATATGTCATAAGTGCAGTACTCACCGTTGTCTTCGGCGCCGGCGTTGATGATGATCGTACAGAAGCAGGTAGACTATCGCAGGGAGTATTTGAAGTTCCGGCTCCATGATACCCTCGTTCCTTGTGGAGTGTGTAGAGGTGAGCGTTTTCCCATTGAAATGGCTGTTTACGCTGTGTTTTTATCCACGGTGAATCCGCCCCGGAAAAGGTGGCGGATTGGTAGGTTGTGATACTGTGGGCGGTACTTTGTCTCCCGCCTGTCTGTTGGCGGTGACCGCCGCGCTGCTTGTCTGTACCGCCGTGGCGGTCGGAGTGTTAAAGTGGCTGTCTTTGTTGGCGGTTTCCGCCACGGTCATAATTCCCTTTTTTTCCCGCCGGCCTATTTGCGGTCTTACCGCCGCTTTAACACCGTCCGCCAGGGTTGTAATGACCCCCATTATGTCTGTTTGCTTCATAAGCACAAAAACATATTTAAAATATGCATTTGAAGTATCCTGATAGGCTGCGGCAGTCTGATGATCATAGATAGTGACAGTTAGAGTGCCAGTTAGTCACCTAAGTGGGGCTGTAATTTATTTGGATCATAATGTTGACTTTTTAAAATCGTTTAGGTATGAGATCACTTTTAAAATTGTGATTTTGTATTTTCGCCATAAGAACTTACCAAATTACTTTTTTCAGGGTCTTGGTAAGCCATTCAAACAAGATCACCATCAATCATGTGCTCAATGTTTCCTTAATCATTGTAACTTTTAATTACCTATTTTAAACATTAATAAGATCTACGAAATATACAATGTGGACATCACCTCACATGATTTTTTTCAGCTTATTTTTACCTTACCATTTGCTAAGGTCATCTGATGATGTGATTCAGATAGATCTGTGTTTCTCATAAGCTGGGACGCCTGCCCCAGATCTGGGCCAAACCACATGCAGGTATTGGCAGCCTTAACAAAAAGAAGACCAGCACTTTGAGTCACAACTAAAATATGCTTATTGTTTAGCAGTACACATTAAAGTATAAGTGTGCAGTCACTAACATAGAAGAAGAGAACATTACCAGAGATTTTGTATACATTGGATGTTTGCAAACAGGTATGTGAAGATCTACCATAACCATTGTTTCTGCTGCTTGTCTGGAAGCCCTTCATCCAAGAGGAGCAAGACTGGGGAGAGCTACAAATGAAGAAACCTCAATGGTAGGTAGTGGGCATTGCTTTTCATATAGAGATCTGACCTGGCATGTCCTCTCTCCCAAAATTCAACCTCTTTCCATACACTTCAAGCCAAATGCATGATGAACTGTACCTTTTTTTTTTTTTTTTTTAAATCTGTTTATTAAACATTATGCACACACAACAACATGTTTAGTCACTAATAATTTTTCAAATTGTTTACACGCATTTGTAAGTCACTACAGCGCGGTTGCGCAATACAGTTCCAGAAGCACCATTGTAAATTATGCAACTAATTGATTAACAAAGGTCACAGCTAAACACCGCTGGTATTATTCCTAATGCTGGATGCCCCAACCCCAGATGGTGGGATGAAATAGAGCGAGGGCCCGATTATTGTACTTGAAGATCAGGACAAAACCCTTGAGATGTTAGTTGTGAGGTATAATAGAGTATAGAGCCATTTTAGGGATATCCAAAGCCAAACATGCAGTGCATGAAGGCGTGGTCCCTGCGTAAGCAACCAAGAGTACCACCACATGCCGTTAGGAGGGGGCGTGAGGGGGTTAATGTGCTGAAGGATTGTGGGCGGGGGGCCTAGGGAGGGTATGTGTCATCCCTATTTTCGATCGCTACCACAAAAATGTCCCAGACTTCGGGGCCATCCTGTATTAGACCCTTGTATTGCAGTAAGCGTAATGTCTGAGCTTCGGCCTGCGAGCGATTGTGCAAGTCACGAAGCCAGGCAGAGTGAGATGGTACGTGTGGGGCTTTCCAGTGCGTGGCTATTAGGCGCTTGAAGACAGCAAATGCCAAATCAATAAATCTATGCAGATGTTTATCGCCTTTGGCGCGTTGACGTATACCAAGTAAACATGAGTCAGGGGTGGACGACAAAATGTGAGATGTAATGTCTGCTGTGGTATTTGTGACCCGATGCCAGGCTGAGTTTATGGGGTGACAGCTCCAGACCATGTGATAGAAATCTGCTGCCGGGGCAGCACATCTAGGACATGTCGAGTTTGCATTCGGGTATATTCTTTGGATGCGGGCCGGAGATAGATATGCTTGGTGAATATAATTGAATTGGGTGTAACGCAACCGAGGGTTGCGGGATATTGACTTAATCATTGTAAGAGCCGCAATCCATGTTTTTTGTGATAGTGGTGTAGGGAGGACAGAGTCCCAACGTGCTTTAGCAAGCGGTAACGCAGTGCAGACCTCCGTCATCAGTACTGTGTATAATTTAGTTATGATGCCTTTTGCGCTGCCCATCGTAAGGATAACAGTAAGTAGTTGGGATTCGGGAGGTTCATTATTGCCGGAACCCCAAAGGTTGTTAAGTAGTCGTTTAATAGCATTGTACATCAGGAAGGCTCCTGTGTGCATAACCCCAGCGGCCACTAGGTCCGCGAAGGTGCGTAATTTAGAACTCGAGTAGTAGTCGCCTACGTTTAGAGTACTTATGTCCCGCGTATCATGATTTAATGATAATGTTTGGGTATTTGGTAGCTGGAGCAGTGGTAACAGGGGGGAGTAGGGGGATAGAGGGGACTTACTTTGAACGTATCTGCGCCAACAGAAGCGAGCTGCCTCTAGTAATATAAGTTTTGAGGGTAGGCGGTTAGGGCCAGATAAAAGTGAGGACAGCAATGTTTGCAGGGCCAAATATGTCTGCAGCATTATGCCTTCAGAGGAAGGGGTCTCTTTGAGCCATGTAGACACCCATAGCAGATGAGAAGCGGCGTAATATCTCTCAAAGTTGGGCATGCCCAAGCCCCCCGCCTCTTGCGGGTATTGTGTTGTAGTTAACGTTACCCTGCGTCTGTCTCTGCCCCAGAGTAAATCAGTCAATAATGAGTGCAGTTTGTTAAAGAACGCGCGTGGCAGACACAGCGGCAGGGCAGTAAAAAAATATAAGAACCTTGGAAGGATGAGCATTTTAGCTATTGCTACTCGACCCATGGGAGATAAGGGGAGCGAGCCCCAGAATGACATTGAGCTGCGAGTAGAGCTGAGTGCTCTATCAATATTGCCTTCTTTCAGGTCAGTAATGGAGTGATAGATTTGGATCCCGAGGTACTTAAAGGTATTGTGTGACCATGGGAGTTGATATTGCAGTAGTGTCATGTGAAGGTCTGTTGGTATGGGGGTAAGAGGAAAGATACTTGATTTGGACCAATTGACGCGTAGACCAGAAGCCAGGGCAAAGGAGTCGAGCATTGACAGAACCCCAGCCATAGAGGTGGAGTGTTTACGCAGGTATATCAGGGCGTCATCTGCATATAAGGATATAATATGGTGTGTGTTAGACTCGGAGATGCCCCACAGGTGCGCGCAACTACGTAGTTTAATTGCTAATGGTTCCATAGCTATGGCGAATAATAAAGGGGATAATGGACATCCCTGTCTGGTGCCTCTGCCTATGGGAAACGCCTCAGAGATAACACGACCGTTTTTGACTCGAGCTGTGGGTTTAGAGTAGAGCGTTTTGATACATTGTAAGAAACCGGAGCCAAAACCAAACGCTTTAAGCGTGCGTAGAAGGTAATCCCAGCTCAGTGTATCAAACGCTTTCTCAATGTCTAAGGAGAGGGCTACAGCTTTTGGTTCTGTGTTATTGTGCATTATGTGGAGCAATCTTCTGATATTTAAAAAGGTGCTTCTTCCAGGGATGAAACCAGACTGGTCTGAGTGTATTAAACTTTCTAGGTGGGGAAGTAATCTATTTGCTAGTATTTTCCCCAGTAATTTACAGTCTGTGTTGAGAAGAGAGAGCGGTCTGTATGATGTAACATCTAAAGGGTCGCGGCCTGTTTTTGGGAGAACAACTATTAGAGCTTCGCGCATGGATTCCGGTAATAGTAATTTATTTTGTGCTTCATTAAATACTTCTATGAGTGGCTGCAGAAGATGTGTAGCGTGGGAGTGAAAGTATTCCACCGGCAGGCCATCTGAGCCAGGGGTTTTGCCACGTGCCATTTGTGTTAGTGCCACGCGCAATTCTTCTATTGTAATGGGGCCGTCCAAGGTGGTATCATTGTCTATAATATGTTGGTTGTGAGAGACAAATGTTAATATATCAGTTAGGTGCTGCTCTGACGGGGGAGAAGGAGGTGTATATAGAGTGCGGTAGTATGTTAAGAAGGTGTCGTTGATTTCGGATTGAGTATTGACAATGACGCCGGAGCTTAAACGTATTGCACCAATAGGTGATGATTGCGAGGGTTGGCGGGTCAGCCACGCCAGTAGTCTGCCCGATCTATCTCCTTCGGCGTGTTGCCGTGTCATGTAGTGTCTGTAGTCGTGCTTACCCAGCCTAGTGTCTGCTTCTTTGTAGGCAGCTTTAAGCGAATTCAGTCCAGACAATGTGGCCACGCCACTGGAAACCTCGATCTCCGCTTTACGGAGCTTGACCTCTAAGTCTTGTAGTTCTTTAGTGAGTATCTTCTTTACTCCCACTGTGGCTGCGAGGCAATGGCCACGTATCACCACTTTGTGGGCGTCCCATTCTGTAGCACGAGATGCTGTTGTGTTTTTATTTAATAAGAAATAATCAGCCAATTGTTTGGACATTTCTGTATGGAAGGGAGGATCTAAAAGAATTTCTGGTTGCAGTCGCCATGTTGGGATTCGGGTATGCATGTGGCCCCAGGCCATTATTGCGCATAATGGGTTGTGGTCCGATATAGTGCGTGCCAGATATTCAGTACTACACATTTTCTGGATTACAGTTACGGACACAAAGATCATATCAATTCTGGTGTATAATTTATGTACTGGGGAGTAATAAGAATATTCGCGGTGGATGGGGTGACCTATCCTCCAGATGTCACTTAAATTATTGTGGGAGGCCCATTTTGCTAAAGCTTGTGAGGCTCGGTTGGATGAAGCCGCACCGAGAGGGGGGAACGAACGGTCTATTTGAGTATTCAGGACGCTATTAAAGTCACCCCCCCAGATGCACTCTAATGCGGGGTCACTAAGACTGCCAGGGGTAAGCGTATTCAGAAAGTCACCTTGACCAGTGTTAGGGGAGTATAGCGCTACCAACGCTAGTGGGGATCCGTCAAGGACGCCTTCTAGTATCACATATCTACCTTCTGGGTCGCATTGTGTGCGAGTCGTAGTAAATGGGACCCCAGGGGCAATCCAAATCGCCACACCACGAGCAAAGGAAGAGGAGGTGGTGGCGTGTAATTGTCCTTTCCATTTTAAGCGTGTATTCTCTAACGTGGACTTAGTAAGGTGTGTCTCTTGTAGCAGGGCAATGTGTATTTGTTGCCGTTTAAGAAATGTATGAATCCTTTGTCGCTTTTGCGGCGCTGCCATACCTTTGATGTTCCATGTGAGTATCTTGTATTTCAAGATTCCCCGTTGTGTTTGAGAAGCCATAATGCATATGCAAATATAACTAAAACGGGGAGGTGCTTGTCCCCCGGTCCTATTATGAGAATATTACAACGATTGCCCTTTGAGACCAGCCAGGTAGCGTTCACAGCGCTATTAAATGTGAGCCTATCGGTGTGGTGTATGTGGGTTGGGTATTTGCGGATGCATTTGCGGTGAGATAGCGTGTGACAAAGCCAGTAACCAAAAGAAAAATAAGCACACATGAATAGAATATATAACATCAACAAGAATAGTGAAAAAATGAAAAAAATTCCGGCTATTGCCGGCATGGGAGAACAGTCCATATGGCGCGTGGAGGGTGCCAAATAGTGTTAGTACAGAGCGATAAGATATAAACGCCCTGCCCAAGTTGCTTATGATGCTGAGTGCGCTGCCCAGGCCCGCGATCGAGCCGTGCGCCACGCCCGAGGGTCCGCAGTGTTACCAGGTTTCCCTCAGACATCCAAGGGGAGGAAGACCCGTTATCGTGTGTAAGAAGGAGGGATGGGTGAATCTCGGTTAGCTTAACAGATATCGTCTGCTGTGTGTGGCGTGAGAGAAGGGCCTTGCGTGGATTCCGCTGAGTCATAAGCAGGGTCGTGGTCTGGTTCCCCATCTGTTTGATTAGACAGGGCTGTTGGTGATGTATTAACGAACCTAGATGTGGCTTGCAGAAGAAGGGAGCGTTCAGTTTGTGATTGTTCCGATGAGGGTTTAGCGCCTTGTTTTTTACGTTGCTTCCGCCTTGTCTTAGGTGGATACCAGCTGTTGCCTGGAGTGTCTGTGACTATCGGGTCAGCAAGACCCTTGGCGTGTAGCCAGGTCCAGGCATCCTCTGGTGTAGTGAAGAAATGTACACGAGTGTCATCTTGTACTCGGAGTCTGGCTGGGAACATCAACGCATATTTGATGTGGTGTTTGCGAAGGCATTCTTTGACACAATAGAAAGAGCTCCGTTTCTTCTGGACTTCTGCTGTAAAATCTGGATATGCAGTGATCATTGCATTTTCAAAGCGCAACGGGCCGGATTTGCGAAACAGTTGTAGAATGAGGTCTCTGTCACGGTAATTAAGGAGTTTGACTATCAGCGGGCGAGGCTGAGCGCCAGTCGGAGGGAGTCTTCCCGGAACCCTGTGGGCACGTTCGATAGAGAAGAACTTCGGGATATTGTCTTTGAGGATAGTGTCCGTAAGCCATTGTTCTATGAATAGTTCTGCGCTGGGGCCCTCAACACGCTCTGGAAAACCTACCAGACGTATATTGTTGCGCTGGGACCTGCTCTCTGCGTCCTCCGCTCTGCGTTTTAAAAGGTCCACTTCCGTCGTTAAGTATGATAATTGCGATTGGAGATCCTTCACAGATCGGGGTAGTATTGCAGAATCTTTCTCTAATTCAGATACCCTGTTGGACAGTGCGTGTTGATCAGTTCGGAGTATGTTAAGGTCTTCTGCTACTGAGCCTCTCTTGGCTTCTAGAGTGGACTTAGTGTCTAGGATAGCTTGCAGTATCTTCTCGAACTGCGATGTGTGTGATTGTAATGTGATGTCCATCTTCTGCAAGGCCAGTTGCATGGACACTTGGGTGTCAGTAGGAGAGGGAGTGTCAGGATCCATTTTACCTGGAGGTGCTTGCGGGGTTTTTGGTTTAACCATTTGGCAAATTGGTTTCAGGAGAATTTAGACAGTATAGAACTGGGTGGAGGCAATGCAGGAGGGACGCTCATAAAGGGCCACCTGTGGTGCAGTGAGGGCACTATTCCGGGGGGCTGAGGATATCAATTAAAAACAAAAAAATTGAGTTCTGCCGTCCACAGAGTAGCGTACCAAGCGTGGGAGACAATTCACACGTCACCGGGGCGGGTCTGTAGTCGCGTGGTTGAGATGCGAACTGGTGAATATCTAGTGGAAAAATGGGTGCTCTGCTGTTTTGGAACGGGTTTAGTGCATGTCCCAACTACTGGCAGCAGGTAGGATGAGCACGCTGTGTCACTGTAGATGGAAGAGACGGTGTTGTCCCAGAGGCTCACAGGTGTAGCGGGACAGTAGGATAATTGAAAGTATCACCTTTGGATAGGATGAGGCGCGCGTCGCAGGTCGGTTCAGCCTGGATGCTAAGGGCAGGCTGCCCAGTTGAGGGACAATGAAGGAGAGTGTGCGGATACTGGCCGATTATATTAGCAAGTGTTGGTTCAGGTAGAAAGGTCGCTACACCTCCAACGCTGGCACGCCACTCCCGCAAACCCTCATTCGGAGCATCAGTATGGCCTCAAGCGATGGGCCCTGTGGGAATTCGGACGTGTCCACACTCAATGGCGACAGCCCCGCACGGGGGTTGTTGATGTGCGGAACGTAAGCACGTGCCCACGTGCACGACACTCAGTTTACAGCTTAGTTAATAGTGCGCACCCACCTCAGTCGTAGTCCACAGGGTTGAGGTTTCTGTAGTATGGACTCCGGGCCGGACGTGAATTCAGTCCGCAATGTGGTTCCACTGGCAGCTGGGCGTTGTTAAATAGACCACAGTCCCTGTCACGGGCTCGGACGCAATGCAGGACGTGCGCCGCCGGCGTGGAGGGCGCTTCGCACAGTGAGCTATGGCTGCTGTTGGTGTAGGTCCTGCCACCAGTTGGAGTATCCAGGGCACATCAGAGTTAAGCTTGTCCAGCAGGAGGAGTGCGCTGTAGAGAGGGGCGGCAGGCCCCTATCCGTGGATTATTATTTTCATAGTGGGGCAGCCTCATCCAGAATGGCTGCCCCGAAACGCAGACAAAAGTGTGGAGCCGCCCCTGGCCCCACCAGCTGGGTCGATATTACCGCGGCTCGACCTCCGGGCCGGCCGCGGGTGCAGTGGCTGAAACGGGCAATGGCCCAGCAGCTCGCGTCCACGCGAGTCTCCCGGACTCAGATCTGGATTCTGATCCGGCCGCCCGGCAGCCCGCACGCAGCGTGCGAGGCGGCTGCGGCGGCCGGGGCATAAACGCGGGCACTAGAGAAGGCTGAGCCGCCGACGGCTCCACCAGTGCACCTGTTATTTACCCGACTCAGCCTCCGGGCTGGTCGCTGACGCGGCTGCCGATGCAGGTCCGGAGTCAGGCGGCTCGCGCTGCCGTGAGACCTCAGGCCGCAGACCCAAGCTCATCCACGGCCTCGCGGAGCGGAGAGCGAGCGTGTTGTTCGGATCCAGACACGGCCCGTAACGCGGGCCCAGGACAGCGATTTAAGGCGATGCCCGCGGCCCTCTTTCAGGGTGCAGGCATCGCAGACAGGATGTTTATTTGGGCCAGGGATCGGAGCTGCAGTTTATGCTGCCGCTCCGGTCGCCATGTTGGCCACGCCCCCATGAACTGTACCTTTGTTATCTATTAACATTAAGAATGGAAATAATGAACCAGAGCTCTTTCGCACGAACAGTTATTGGCAGACAGTTTTTCCCTGTTGAGAAGTACCCACTGCCCCTAGAACAGATGTCAATAGCTTGAGAAAAAGAAGGCATTCCCTAGATGGTCAATCCCTAGAGACTGGCAGAGACACCAAATCATTGATGGTTATTACCTTTAGTGGCACAATTTCACAAATTAAGTTTACTTTCATGGCACCATTTGCACATTCTACTTCCCATAGCAGCACAACTTCAATGGACCACAGAGAACTGTATAGAAAGCCACTCACCATAAAATAAAGGCATCGTAACATTACATATTATTATACCTCTTGTGGTCCAAATACAGTCGAATTCAGAAATCATCTTCCATGTGTCACTATTTCTAGAAGTAGGTGAGCCACTGGAAGCTAATTCTGGCTCTGGCTAAGCTTGAGGTCCTGTTAGACGCTCAAGTCCATAACCCAGGACTGACAACACTGGGAATGGTGACCATGTTCCAGACTCGGCATCAACTCAACATTCTGTGATTCTAGTCAAATCACTTAGGGGCATATTTATACTCTGTTTGCGCTGAATTAGCGTAATTTGTCTTACGCTAATTCAGCACAAACTTAACGTCATATTTATATTTTGACGCTAGACCCATTTAGTGGCAAAAAATTGGAGTTAACATAATTGTTGGGATGTGTGAAACCTCCTTGTGTCAATGAGATGCAAGGTAGGCGTTCCTGTCCAAAAAATGACTCAAAGCCGATAGCGCCATATTTATCCACCTGGGCAAAAATGACGCATGGGAGGGAGGCGGACCCAAAAAATGAAGTTAATTCTGATTTGCGTCAAACTTTAATGCCTGGGTCAGACCAGGGGTTAAAATGAGGCAAACTCATCACTACTTAAGGAAAACACACAGAAGCAACATTACCAACCAACAGGAGAAGATGGAGGTGCTCCTGATCCAGCTTGCGAGACGACGCAGAGAACAGCAACAACTACAGAAATCACCACCACCACAACATGACCCACAAAGACAACGCAGAAGGCAGGAGAGGGTTTTCGAAACCAGGACAACCAGGACAACCCTCCTTGGCCTCATGGACCAGGACATCATAAGGACCTACAGACTGAACCGGCAAGCCATACTACACCTGCTGAACCACATTGAGGGCCAGATGTAGAAAGCTGTTTGCATGGTGCAAACTGCGAAAATCGCAGTTTGCGCCATGCAAAAAGCCTTTTGCGATGCTCGCTAATTGTGAATGCGACTCGCAAATAGGAAGGGGTGTTCCCTTCCTATTTGCGACTCGCAACGCAATGCAGAATTGCTTTGTGACCATGAATGCAGTTGCAAAGCAATTCGCAGTTACCACCAGTGTCACACTGGTGGTAACCCATTCGCAAAAGGGAAGGGGTCCCCATGGGACCCCTTCCCCTTTGTGAATGTTGCCAGAAGGGGTTTTTCAGAGCAGGCAGTGGTCCAATGGACCACTGCCTGCTCTGAAAAATCGAAACCAAACGGTTTAGTTATTTTTTTTATTTTGCAACTCGTTTTCCTTTAAGGAAAACGGGCTGCAAAATAAATAAAAAAACTGCTTTATTTTAAAAGCAGTCACAGACATGGAGGTCTGCTGACTTCAGCAGGCCACCATCCCTGTGAGTGCAGGGACTCGCTATGGGGTCGCAAAATGTGACCCACCTCATTAATATTAATGAGGTGGGTCTTTGCGACCCCATAGCGAGTCACAGACGTGTCTGAGACATCGTTCTGCATCAGAATTTGCGATTCTGAAATTGCGAGTCGCACCGACTTCAAGTGGATGGTAACTGCGAGTTGATTTGCGACCGCTTTCGCGGTCACAAATCAACTCTACATCGCGATGCGGTCGCAAATAGGAAGGGAACACCCCTTCCTATTTGCGAGTCAGAATCACATTTTGCGAGTTGGTACCAACTCGCAAAATGTGATTCCACATCGCGTAAGGGCTTTTGTGCCTCGCAAACAGCGTTTTTCGCCGTTTGCAAGGCGCAAAATCCTTCCTACATCTGGCCCTAAATGCTGAATCATGTGTTGGAAGATAGGAGCGACACTGATAGTAATGTTGATCATCCTGAAACAATGAGATACACACCCCTGGCCACCCGATGGCTGCCACAAACATTAGCTGCCACTCAGGATCACCAAGGGACCTATGTAAAAGCCCCCAGTTCCATTGTCCCCTCCTGGACTGTATGTACAACTTGGCAGATGACCACTCTTTTGTGACTTGAAGCAACATTGTAATTCGGCCACCCTCCCATGCAGTATGTAGAATGGAAGGGGTGTGCAATGTGTGTTGCTGCAGGTCAGTCACCACACGATACATAGCATGATGATGCTGACTTAGATGTAGGTGTCACCTAAAACTTGAGGCAGTGCCAACATCAAACATCACCCCAGGGGTGCCGTTTGCAGGTTGCAATAAGGAAGTAGACTGTGTTTTGAACTCATATGAATGTGCCACCAATGCATGCTGCATACTGCTGCACACACAGAAAGAGCCAATTGTCCTACAAAACAGCATATGTATAGGATGGTGTCCCTTCCTGCACAGACACATCCACCTCCACAGGGCAGCTAGCCAAGCACCCTGGTGCAAGGTTGGTAGTGTAGGTGCACAGCTGCAGATTAGCCACTGCCGCATGGGACACCAAAGGGTTGCCTAGTAACATGTCACAAATCGGGCATTCTGGCATAGTCAAAATGTTGCGGGATAGTGCTTCCAATGTTGGAGACGTGTTGTGCATTGTCACTTACTCATTTCAGTGGGCACATCAACTTTAATGACACATGTCAAAATGGATGGGATGTTCAGGCTCTGTAGTGCTACCATGTTGCCACCACATCTGACCCCATTGTGTTGTGAGGATGTGTCATGTCCCCTCTAGCAATAGCACACTGATACAAAGGTGCATTACACAATGCATGGTACATACATACTGACCATCAGTTAGGATTCCAAATCATATTTCCCAGGTCCTTGAGCCAAACAACAAGATTGTAATGTCCACCAACACAGTGCTGAGAAAACCTTGTACAAGGCCAGGAACTCACACCATACCACAAACACATATGAGTCACAACCAACTCAAAATATCAACTGATAACTTCTTCACTTAAAAATCACTTAACTCACCTTGTACATTTTGTAAATAAACACCTCACTTATTCAAACAATCCTGCTTTGGTCTCTTCAATCTCCACAACATATACCTTAGGTTTGTGAGTCCAACCTCAGGGAGCATGTTAGAAATACTAATCTGGAAAGTACTGTCGCAACATCACATGTGATGCGTAAGATTGTATTGCCACCATCACACACATCACTAATAGCTTCATCACTTGTATGTGAGAACTGAAGGACACAATCTATGGACCACAACAAGTATATTACATCCACGTTGCCAACTTATTTATCAATAGCACATCACACACAACTACATGTCCAAATAGGAGGTAAGCAAGGGGCCCACACATGAGGTAGTGGATGTCCAAAATTAAAAAGACAGTAATGTTGGCACAGAACACTGTCACAACTCAGTGTGAGAGTGGCAATGGCTGCATGGAATATGTGTGACAAGGGGGGGCATCATTGGTAACAATGGTCATCATGATTAGCTCAGGTATGAAAAGCAATGGAAGAAGTTGGGTCTGTGCAGTATATCCATGGTAATCAGTCCTGCCGCTGCCATGGGGCCAATCCTGACACAGGGTACACATGACCTCACGCTTTGTACGGACACGTCTGTGCAATGCACATCAGTATGAATGAGAAAATATGCAGCTAGGGTTGCAGGTCCACCACACAAAAACAACAACCATTGCTAAATGTAATGTGTTTAATCAAACATTTGTGGTCAAAATATAATCTGGGTGGAATGTAGGCAGACTGTGTCATACACAGTATGAACCAAATACGTACACATGTCAGACATATGTATATGCCATACACAAGTCACCAGAAAACTCAAAATATACATACGGAGACAGTTGTCGGATAACATTTCCTAGGTAGCATTGTTCAGTCATCATCAACAATTCCTGAGCTGTGTATGTAATCTTAAATATTATGCTCTGTAAGACAACTTCACACATTACATATGAAAACACAGTTCACAATCACATACCAGAACTATTGCATTGTACTGACTGCCATACATATGTGGATACACTGTTGTCACACATGCATACATATGCAGAACTTGCAACTATTAGCATGCTGTTGACTCTGTAACACACACATCGGTGAAATAGATCAATCACACCCTCATCACATTGTTGCATGGACTACCAAGTGTGGCCATACTCAATATGCCACACTGCAAAACAGTCCATGTCATTTGAATGTTGACACAGGGTGCATCTATAGACAATGGAACAAAAACATGCAATCAGGAATGGAGTCAAAAAAATTGACACAACTGTGTCTAAAACCTCTGCAAACGCAAAGTATATGACACATGGGCCCTTAGCGTGACTTCCACCTTCACACTCTTCTCAATGCTGATTTTCAGTTAATTTGACGCATAAAGGTAATGTGTCAATAAAAACAATGCGCGTATGTCATGCATCTAAAATACCCACGCAAATATCAAATGCGTCATATAAATACACTCATAACAGAAAACGTGACGCATGGGGACAGGGAGTGATGTAATAGGAAATCTTGTATACAAGCATGGTACAGTGGGTGTACTTTCACTTTCTCTTTACAGTCTGTGCCTCTTTTGACTGCGTGGTTGTGTTCTGGAGTTGGTGGTATGATTTCCTTGCGTATTGTATCTTGTAGTGTCCCTCAAGCCGTGTTTTGTTAATTATTGTCTGTATTTTGTCCCAGTGTTTGTAAATTTGTGTGTTTTTTGTGTATAATTGTATTTGCACTGTGGGGTGTCTGTTCGGGAGGGTTGTTAAATTGGGATCGTTTTGGGGATTCATTTTCCTTTATATTCATTTAATTTTTGGTCAACCTTTACTGTCATAATATGTCTGGTAAGGGGAGGTTGACCAGGATGGGAGAGGAAGAGTTGTGTGGCTTTATGTGGCTTGTAGTCCACTACCTGCCGTTGATGTTGGAGATGGGTGGCTGGGTCATACATGGTTACCAGACCAAGGAGAGGTGGCTGCGGTAGGGCAAGGGGCTCCACCACCTGAAGAGGGTATTTCAGAGCACCAGGAATAAGCACCAGCTGAAGTATCGCTGGGCAGATCTGGTGGCCAGGGAGCAGGATCTGCTCGATCATCTTGTTGTGGAAATCGGTGGCCCTGTTGGTGAGTCTCCCATTGGCATACTATTTACTGTTCACACTCTTGAATAACAGTAGCAGATGTGTTGGAGTGCTGCATGCAATGCTTGTGGACAGGTTGCATGCAACCAGAATTAATGTAACTGTGCCAGTCTAGACATGAAGTTCACGTGTCCTACCATTATACCAATGCAGGTCAGATGTCTGGTGAGCCATGCACAACCATCACTAAATCACACATTTCAGGGGCCATGGTGACACTTGTGCCCCTGCATAGTGTCATGTATGATACGCCAAGACACTGCCAGCCTACCATATTTACCTGGATTGTGTCAACAAAGTACGGCAATGCATGTATAGCGCTACTTTGTCATCATTTCACACACATGATCCCTGCCATTCTGTTTGCAAAGGGAGCTTACCCTGACTCCATGTATGAGTGGGCATGCCTTGGTGGATGACCAGGACAGTTGAGAAGATGGATTGCATGGCCATCCCCCCTTAGGCACAGGGGGAGAAGAATACCACATTTGTAGGTAGATGTGATACTCACAGTGTAGATTACAGTCACATTGATCAGTGTTGGTCTGTTTCTCTTTTGCAGGGTCATCTCCAATCTTTTCTCTTCTTCCTCCTATTATTTCTGACCTGTTGTTGTTGGCTTTAGGACTCTGGGCACTTTACCACTGCTAACCAGTGCTAAAGTGCAGATGATCTCTGTGTGAATTGTATTGTTGATTGGTTTATCTATGAATGGCATATTTGATTTACTAATAAGTCCCTATTAAAGTGCACTGGAGGTGCCCTGGGCCTGTAAACCAAATGCTACTTGTGGGCCTGCAGCACAGATTGTGCCACCCACGTAAGTAGCCCTGTAATCATGTCTCAGACCTGCCACTGAAGTGTCTGTGTGTGCAGTTTAAACTACCAATTCGACTTGGCAAGTGTACCCACTTGCCAGGCCTGAACCTTCCCTTTTTATACATGTAAGGCACCCCTAAGGTAGGCCCTAGGTAGCCCCATGGGCCAGGTGCAGTGTATGTTTAAGGTAGGACATATACTAATGTGGTTTACATGTCCTAACAGTGAAATACTGCCAAATTCGTTTTTCACTGTTGCAAGGCCTATCTCTCTCATAGGTTACCATGGGGGCTGCCTTTAAATATTGTTAAAGTGGAGATTCCCTTTGAGAGCAGATACACATGTGGAGTTTGGGGTCTCTGAACTCACAATTTAAAAATACATCTTTTAGTGAAGTTTGTTTTTGGATTGTGTGTTTAAAAATGCCACTTTCAGAAAGTGAGCATTTTCTTGCGTAAACCATTCTGTGACTCTGCTTGTTTATGAATTCCCTGTCTGGGACAGTTTGACAGTTGGGCTGTTTGCACCTCTCTCTAGACAGTAACACAAAGGGAGATGGGGTGTAGCGTTCATATCCTGATGAGCCATCTGTTCTAGGAGCGAGGGGGGAGTGGTCACACACACCTGAAAGGGCTATGCCTGTCCTCACACAATGCAGTCTCCAACCCCCTGGTGGGTGTCTAGGGCCTGGCCTGGGCAGGGCAGGATCTTACAAACAAGAGATACTTCTCTTTGAAGTAGGCTTACTTCAAAGGCAGAAATGGGTATAAGAAGAGTCCCAAAACCACTGAAAATTAGATCGCCTCTGGAACCAAGAGGAACATCTGCCAAGGAGAAGAGCTGAAAAGCTCAAGAGTTGAGGAGAAGTGCTGACCCTGCCTGTGACTGTGCTTTGTTGGCCTATCCTGCAGTTGCTGCTTCTGCCTGTGAAAGGGAACAAAGACTGGACTTTGTTGTGCATTCCTGCTTGAGAAGAATCTTCAAGGGCTTGAACTGAGCTTGCCTCCTGTTGTTGAAGTCACAGGGCCATCAAAGACTTCCCCGGCCAGCACTTGGACTCTCTGCTGAGACTCTTGCCCTGCCAACTGGTTCCTGGGCCCTTGAAAGGTGAAGTTGCAGACAAGAACTGAAAATCCACGCACAGAGCTCCGTGCAGGGACATTTTCGATGCACCTTTCGTGACGCGGCTGATAAACGACGCGCCCCTGGTTTTGTGGCTGAAATCAATGCTCTACCTGCATTGCAGCTGGAAGATCGACGCAACACAGCTGGAGAAACGACATGCAACATCCGCTAATGGAGGCTGATAATGACGCAAACCCCACACATTGCTGTTTTCTGATACTGTGTGACCGGATTTTCAACACAACATCGCTGGGCACGGAAAATCAACGCAAAGCTTGCCAGACCCGAGATGCCCATCCGGATTGATGCATCACTCTCTTGCGGGAGAGAAGAAATGATGCATGCCGACCTGACCGGAGGAGGAACAACACACGGTCTCGCTTGCGAGTAAGAAATTGACACATCACTGGCCTTTTCCGACACACACTCACCAGCGCAACTTTATTTTGATGCTACCCAGGTACTTTTGTGAAATAACAACATTTTAACTGTTTTCTAAGGATAAAGACTCTTATTCTTTAGAAAAGTCATAACTTGACTAGTGTATGTTGGATTATTGTCATTTTGGTCTTGTTTTGTTTAAATAAATATTACCTATTATTATAAAAAACCAGAGTTGTGTCATTTTGTAGTGTTTTCACTGAGTTACTGTGTGTGATGGTACACATACTTTACACATTGTGCCTGCCTGCTCGTGCCAAGCTACCAAGGGAGTGTGCGGGGGTTAACCAAGGGTGAGTCTCCTTTACCCAGACTAAAGTGAGAGTCTTTTGCTAGGACAGGGGGTAACTTGACTGCCAACCAAATACCCCATTTCTAACAATCAGGCTTGCATGTGTACCTATCAGCACTGACCCCTTATGGTTACCAACTGCATTCCATCGTCCCAATAACATATTCAAGTTACTGGTGATGTATGGTTGAAAATTGACACAGATGATGAGTAAATTTTGGCCTGATCTATGTGAAGTTTATGATGCCTTTGCATCATTACATTTTGCACAAAAGCAATGCACACCTCATTTTGTTTGGTTCCTAATCTTGTTGTGTGTCACTTTGGTGTCAATGAAATGATGATAAGGCAGCGTTGTCGTTGCATTTATCAGGGCCATTGTCTTTTGCGGAATGTGAGTTGGAGTGCATGTGTAATTAGATGTAGCGTGTAAGCCAATAATCTGTACATACTCTACACAATGCTGACACTGATGGTTGCCTGTCTCAATTTAACATCTGCCAACATGAGCAATTCGGATCTGCAAGCATAACAGAAGAGGGCAGTCCGCTACAGAAATATCCTGGCAGTGGAATCTGGGTTCCAGAGAATGGCATGCCGATATTGTGCAGAGACATCAAGCAGGGAATGGCGGGCATTCACCCAAGGGGGCCCCACACTGGCAGTGGCCACACAGAGAAGACCAAGCTCCACAGCAGTGCAGAAGCGCACAGCTGCCACCACAACTACAGCCCCAGCTGCAACACCTTCCACATCTGTGCATCAGCCCACACCACCTGCTGCCATGGACCAGAAAATTCTGCAAGATTTGCATGAGGGACTTGACACTAGTCTTGAAAAGGTTGGACAGTTTGGAGAAGGAGGTGGCATCAAATACAAAGAGACTAAAGTGCATTGAGAAAACCCTCAAGAACGCAAAGCTGTGATTGGTTTTGGTACTCTCACTCCCAGTCCAGTCCCCTTCATCCTCAATTGTATTAATGTTTTATAGTGGGTTTTAGGGGGTTAGTTAGAATAGGTATGTAGTTTAGTTAGGATGAGTGGGTTTGAGGGGTGGGTTTTCTACTTTGTACATGCTACTTTCTGGGTGGGTGGGTAGGGGATAATTTTGGGGTATATATGTGTTTTAAAATGAAAAAAAATGAAAAACAACAACAAAAATTTAAAAAATTAAAATACCCAAAAATATATATATTTGTTTAGATATAGTTAGTATATGTGTAGTTTAATATATGTTGCCCTGCATGTGTCTCATAACATAAGGGGAGTGGGGTGGGCAATGTTTAGAGTGTGTTGTTAAATGTTTTAGATACGTTTAGCATAGGGTAGTTAGGGTTAGTTGTTGGTTAAGTATAGTTAGAATAGGTTAGGTTAGGATAGGTTTCATGATTTTGTTTTGTTTAGTTTCATTGTGATTAAAAAAATTGGGTACTCCCTTACTTTATGTGTCATATGCTTGTGTCTCAGGGTCTTCCCATGAGTGCACAGTGAACATTGGGGGTTATTCCAACTTTGGAGGAGGTGTTAATCCGTCCCAAAAGTGACGGAAAAGTGACGGATTTACCACCAGCCGTATTACAAGTCCATTATATCCTATGGAACTCGTAATACGGCTGGTGGTATATCCGTCACTTTACCGTCACTTTTGGGACAGATTAACACCTCCTCCAAAGTTGGAATAACCCCCATTGTGTGTTAGCATAGGGATTCCATCCTGCCTCCAAATCCCACTCTTGACATGTTCATCACCTGTTTACAAGTGAGCTGTCACATTGGCAGCTACAACACATCTACTTGTGTACGCATCTGCCATCCAGTGTACTCACCACTCAAGGTGATCATGTTTACTTTGTATTGGACAGGTAGGTGTGGTAATTCAGCAGTCAGTGTTAGGAATGTTGGGCACTGTGACAAATCTGACAACAGCCTACATTTATTATCTATCTTGCAAAACTGACCAGTGGCAATTACAGATGACGTTAAGTACTTCTGTTTCACACCAATGTGTTCTACTGGTACTCCCAGCTGACAATATTGCCCGACAACTGTTTCACAGCCAATCCTGCCGTATGCAGTGGGTGAAGCATACATGTGTTCTACATTTTTGACATACTCAGTGTGTTACTTGTAGGGGATGAGACCAGCATTGTCGTTCATTATATAGGAACCTTGTGTGTAGATATGTGCCCCCATATTCTTGCTCTCTTGTACTGACACTCTGTGACTAAAGACATGGTTACACACATCCCAATTCCTAAACTTTGTAGATGTGTCACAATACACAAAGACATGCTGGTTGTGTAGGAGGTGTTTATTTCCAAGTGTTGTAGTGCAATATTCACAGTGTCCAGGTCTGTGACCCCATTAGTCCAATCCATACAATTGTGACACAACACGGGTCCAGGGTTGAGGGACATGTCAGGTGATATGCTTGGGTGAAGTGTTGTTAAGTGTGGAGGAACATGATTTGCCAATATGTGATAGACAGTGACAGTCCATAGCAGACAGGCCAACAGTGTGTCTTTGAAGAGTGCACATATCCAACTGTGCTAACACTGGCATGATCTCAAGCACAGGACAAAGGAAAACAACGCCCATGTGGCATGGGGTCGTGCTACCGGGAACTCTTATGGGTGAAGATGATCTGTTCCACATCTTCATCCTGTGATGTATGTGGTGTCTCCTCTGCCCTTGATGGTGGTGGTGGGGAGGTATAGGGGGCCATACACACTTCAGTGGTTGGAAATGTGAACTCCCAATTCCTGCCAGTTGCCATCTGTGGAACAACATATGGCATCACTGCAGAAAGGCAGAACTGCTGATTTTTGAGAATAGCATCAACATCCCTGTGGTAGGCAGCCATGTCTGCCCTGAGGGAGGCCAGTTCCCGGTGCATGGAGTCCATCTTGTTCTCAAGCACGCTGCTGCCAGTTTGGGAGGGCACTTTTTGTGGTCTCTTCCTCATGGCAGCAGCTATGTCCCTCAGACGCTACTGGACTTCATGCATTGGAGAGTGTGTGCCTCGTTTGGCTGCAGTCTGTTCAGTGGCTGTAACGAGGCACGTGCTCATACCCTCTAGGCTGGCTGCCGTAGTCTGCATCCCCACCCGCACCTCCTTAGCCAGCTCCTGCTGGACTCCTACCACTGTCCTCTCAAAGCTGGTCCCTGGGTCCTCAGACTCCTCAGCTGTGTTGGTGCTGGCAGGGCATACTATTGGGGTGTTAGGTGGGGCATCTGGGATGGCTGCTACATTATTACTCCTCCTAGCGACTGGAGAAGGTGTCTGGAGGGATACGAGGACTTCTTGAAGGGTGTCTTGGTTGATAATTGTCAGCTGGTCATCCAGGTCCTCTGGGTACTCCAGGACAGGCAGATCAACAGGTGAGCCATCATCCTCTGCAATTAGATTGGTCAAAATCAATCCTTCTGAGTTGTGACAGTTGATATGTATGTCACTGACTTGCTATTGGTGGCTCACTGCTATCTTACTTCCCAAAAATTGTTCCTGTACCTCATGGTTGCACTCTATCAGCCCTTTTCCCCACCTGAGTGCCATATGAGGGAAAGCTCAGGTGGGGCAATTTGCAGTATCATATCTACTAGGTGTGATGTATTTCCTTTCTGTGGCTTGACACCATCTTATCATTGTCAACCCTCTCTATTCATCCATTTGCATGGCGAGGCCTTGCAATGGGTGTTGCAGTGGTCATACCACAGCACCACACATGTCAATATGCCTCTGTCCCAGTCTTACATGTTTCACTTACACCCACTACTGTAAGCTTGCACCACCCTACGGTTGGCATTGCCAGGACACTATGCTCTTGCTACCATTGATAGCTCCTTATGTTGATCTATGTGTATGTGTGCTACAATGCAGAGCACACATGGACCTAGCTGAGTTAAATTTCATCTTCTGTCAGTGCAGGTAGGTGCACCTTCCTACACACCTATTATCTTGCCCTCACTGCAGCCACCCTTGCACCATGATCCATGAGTTGCAGCATGGTGGCAGTGCAGCTAATTTGACACTGGCACAGGGGTAGACCCAGGGATGGTCAGCATGGGTATAACATTTTTGCTGTGTACATCATGAAGTATGTGACAGTGTCTCATTGTAAATGAGTTTATGGACATGGCCAGTTAACTGGAGTTGAACTTAGGTCAGGGCCTCAAGCTAGTTTGATGGTGATTCTGTAGGTAGTCATACTGGTCCCTCATTTCAAGTACGCAGTCCTATGACCACCTGGCTGCCATTGTCTGTATGACCACCCACAACAGCGCAGGTGGTAGTGGCAACTGTGGTCAATGGGGAATGCCCCATGGGCCAATGGCATGTCACTGGCAGGTTTCCAGCATCTCACAAACTGGCAATGTCACCTGTCTTGTGACACCAGACCAATATTACGTTCAACACTACACTCCAGGTCTGTTCCCTCATTTCCACCAGCCTTTGCATGGCGGTGAAACCCCCATGCAAAGGTTGGTGGTGATGTGGTATGGTGTGCCCCCGGGTGCCCCTGCACAGCCCATACATCTCACATGGGCAATGCAGGGGGTCCCATGCCCTACCCCTTTGCCCTTTTCACTGCCTGATTTGCAGAGCTAAGTGCAGCGTGTCCTGTCACACCCAATGCACCCCAAGACTGGCACTGACTCAATTTGATCCATCAACAATGTTGTGCTAAGTGCCCCACAGAGCTCCCATGGGCAGACAGATTCCCACCCGCCATCCCAACGTGTGACTAATCATGCCAACCGCAAAGGGTACACTGCACTGGCAGTCTTACCAACACCAGACTTAGCCATGCACCATCATCCACCTGTCAATGTGGAACTATACACCATTATGTCCATAGTCATACCCCATGTGTTGTATGTGTGTGTTTATTTCCTTATTCCTAGGTGCTCACATGATTGTGTCAGAGTAGTTCAGCGTGTAAACTGTTGTGACCTACAGTTTGCTATCTGTGGTACATATTTTCTGTAGTGGCACATTTCTGTTCAGCATCAAGATGTGTGGTTCCACACTACACCAGTTTAGTAGGTCTGGGTGGTGGCATGTTTCTAGTGATACAGGACCACCCTGCTATTCCCCCAGTGCCTGCTCAGATTATTCTTCCCTGCACCCAGGGGCATCCCCACTGCATGATGGAGTGGTGGCTGCCTTATGTGGATGAGTTGTCAATGTTCAGGGTGGTGATTTCTGGGACAGTTGCAATGAATTGTGTGCTGTAAGATGCAGCACACATGTGTTTGGGCAAACAGACAAGGCAGATGCAAGGTGGTATTGCAAAGGACGCTATCATGATGTGAACCTAGGTATGGCATTGACTGACTACCTAGTCTCTGAATTCTTGGTCATGTTGGTAGGGTTAATATGACTATATTCAAGGGATGTTGTGATGACGCAACCAGAGGCACAGTCATTATACATGCCATCCATCCCATGTGCTGTATATGTACATGTAGGTATTTATGCCTGGTGACTGACATATGTCCAGGTTGGGTATGTGTTATGGTGCATCACACTACCAAGACGTAGGTACATGTGTAGCTTACATCAGCATGGTGCAACTTGCTTGTGTGCAATGTGTCCCTCTGCACTCCTTTGACATGCATTGTGTGAGTCCCATGTGCCTCCCCTTTCTAGCACTTGACAATTTGACATTAATTTCCCCCATGCAACTTAGCCTGCATTTGTTATATTTACTGGTAGTCTGCGCTGTCCTGTCCTGTGATTACAGTGACCAGTTCCTCCAGGATGATCGCTGCAACTATCTCCTCCATCTCGTCCAAGTCCTCTTGTGGTGCTAAACTACCACCTCCAGTTTGCAGTGCTGCCTTCCTGTTCCTTGCCATTTTTTCCATTGTGCTTCGCGTACAATCCTGCCTGCGGCTCTTGCACTCTTTTATGGTTCTCCGGACCTCTGCTACACTGTTATTCTTGTCTACTATATGCTGCCAAATTGCCTCTCTCCTGCCAATTGGCAATTTAGAGGTGATGAAGAGTTGATGGTGATGCTTCGTCACCTCTCTCACCAGTATTTCCTGCACCTCCGCACTGAAACAACACTTTCTCTTTTTCTTCTCCCTCCCCTGGGTCTTGTCTGTGTCCTCCTGGCTTGTTCCTGATTGATTGGGGTCTCTCCTGGCTTTCTGGATCCATTTTGCCTCTCCTTGGCACTGTTTTCTCCGTTAGCATCGGTATTTGACGCTAATGTGGGTAAAAATGGTGCATTTCCGTTTTAGAACATATTTACGTGTTATAAAATGGGTTAGAGTCATTTTTCCGGCATTAATGTCATTTTGCCTTGCAACAAGGCGCAATAGTTAACGTTAAAAAAATTTACTCTAAACTATTTTTAGCACCACGCAGTGTCATAGTATAAATAGGACGCCCGCATAGCGTTAAAAAATGGCACTGGTCAACGCTAATCTTTTTGACGCAAAACTGCATCAGCGCGTTAGTTTTGCATCAAAAAGTATAAATCTGGGCCTTAATTTCCCTCATTGCTAAAAAAATGAATGTGATCTTGAGTAATATAACTGATCTTCATGTTAAATCACTCAAATACCTTCGGTCGAGTTATGCTATATAGAAACTGCAGAAAAACCCATACAAGAGGTAAAAACAAAGCATTAACTTTAAAAGGAAGAGACAAACAGCTACTTGTTTAGTGGCTGATGTGTACAAAGTGAAACCAGAAAACCTGGATTATAAGCGACTTCCCCACTTATAATTGTATGATCTTAGGCAAATATTGTTTTTTATCAAAACTCCTTTTTCTTCATATTCACATATACAAATACTGATAAATGTGTGAGTTCAGAATACCAGCTGTATAAAAACCTACTATACTTGAATGAATAAACTATGATGTTGCTGTATAATAGGAGTTTAATTCGTATCCATCCCCCAGAGAGACCAAAACATTGTTTCATATATTATAATAACCTGAGTCATATGCAGGGTTCACATGACAACTCTCTTGCCTCTAAGTTCACAAATGGCACTGTCACCAGTGTGAAATTGGACAGGAATGGTTCTAAATTCACGTTTAAAAACTATCACTGTTAATAAGTATTTCTCTGTGCAGTGCTATAATGTGACATATTAATGTCAAAACATCCACATGTTAAAAAAATACACTTGTATTAATTTTGAAGAGACTTCATCATATTTTACATGACGTTTGTTGTATAATTACATAGGAAACATTTTTAGGGTTCGGCTCCTGCATGGGCTCTAAGAGCTAAGCTAGACCCTTGGCTCGGCTGTTGCCCAGCTCTCCCTGTTAATTTCTTGGCTCACCCACCTCTTTTTAACAACTGAAAGTATTGCTTTAATTGTCCTCTTTTTTCTCTAGTTCTCTTAGATTAACCCATCTGTCACCAGAGTGGTGGATGGGATAGTGCTATGATAAAATCTGAATGTTCCTTTAACATATATTTGGAGAATTGTCATCTCATGGCAACACTAGATACCAAGGCCAGCTTATGGGTGGTGACTGATGCACCTGAACCTGGTGCTGCTTTTGAGGGGAATGCTATTTTTAGAAACAAATCATGGGTTTAAAAGCACCTGCTGCAGAGCTCCTTTTATGTCTAGCAGTTTTAATGCGACAACAATATTGTCAAGATAACTCTGATGATTATTGTTCCTGCTGGAGAGAGACCAGAGTTTTGACTAGTGTCATGTTTGACTCATCAAAAAGTAGTGGAGTGGGTTAATATACCGACCTCAAAGAACATGTACCATGCAGTCCACAGAATTATATTTTATGTGGGTAGCTCAGTAGGTAACTTGTTTTTGTCACAGAAATCTTTTTGTTACTTGCAGTTCGTAAGTTTTAATCACAGTATAGCCCAGTGACCTATGAACTATCATCAAAAAAATGCATGCAAACTGCATGATACAGGTTACAACACTATGGCCCATATTTATACTTTTTAGCGCCACATTTGTGTCGTTTTTTTAATGCAAAATCGGCGCAAACTTAGAAAATACAATGGTATCTTGTAAGTTTGCGCCGCTTTTGCGTCAAAAAACGACGCAAATGCGGCGCTAAAAAAAGTATAAATATGGGCCTATGTTTTATCCGTCTTTCATTATCCTTATGTTGCTTGAAAGAGTTTTTTGGGTAGAAATACATTCTTATTAGTAAAGCCAACCCAAACCACTGTAGTAAGTTTCAAATCCTGAGTTTGTTCTTCTCCAGACATAACACTCTTAAAATATGTTGCCTACTGATATGGATGACATGATTCCTACACCTTGTAATCTTCATTGTTTTATGTACCATTTCACATAGACTGATTTACACATGTATGATTCATTGTCTCTCTAAAATCTGTGATGTAAAGACCCTATACTGGTATGAGTAGCACTATGAAACAGACGAAATGCATGTGAGAGAGGGGCTATGGTGAGACAAGGTCACTGTCGGAGGATGTTAGTAAGGGCATTTGTGGAGAAGAAGGTCATGGGGAGGACACCATACAATGATTGCCACACCAGACGCCACCAGCTCTAACCCCGGCCCTGCCAGAGGCATACCTAATGCAAGTTTGAAGCCCTTCAATGATCACTGAAGTCACATGTGCTATAACCTTTGGATGGAATTTCAAAACAGCTGATGCTTTAAACCATTCCGTAGCCTTCCAAATTACTACCAGTCCAAAAATCCCTTCTTGCAATTGCTCTATGTGACTAAAATCCAGTACATTACCTCACCTCAAAACCTAACTCTTCTATTACCAACGTCAGAAACAAGCAGTGTTACGTTGCTTCCTGTAGCGACTCCCAGAGGGCAGAATTCAGCTCAAGCATCTCGCCATACTTCAATTTGAACAATCCTTAAATATGGATGTGAAACAGAAGCTGAAAATGCTTTTATTTTCTATTTAACACAAACACTGTTGCGCAACCAGGCATAAAAACTGTAAAGTCACCACAAAAGTGTGCACCTCAAAAATACATTAAAAACAACACGATTCCCAATTTCTGTAAATGTCTCATTGTTTACCTCTTTACTCACATCCCAATGTGAATTATACTTTGATTTAGCCTGCACACAAACATGAGAATTGCAGAAGAAATAATATAGGAAGAGATGACACAAGCTGCTCTACCATTCTTCTGCTCCACTGCTCGAGCCGTTTGGATTAGTGTTGGTCAAAAGAAGCTCCATCGTTGAGTGGTTTCATTTATGACAATGTTTACTCTTCCACTAAGGGATGAAATCCAAGGCTTGATGAAGTCGATCCCCAAGGAATTCAAACACACATACAACCAACAATAACAATGAATTATCTGTATATGTTTAAAAGGAAAAACCTATTCCATGCAGCAAATGAGCCAGAGGTGTCCCACATAGTCCCACATAGTTAAATAGTAAGGGGAAGAGATACAAAACCTGATATGCTCACCATGGGACGGGTCTAAAGATGATGCAAGGGTTCCTACCTGGATCACTTGGGCCAAGATTTATACTTTTTTCTGCAAAACTGCACAAATACAGGTTGGGCACATGGCGGCCAGCTAGGTAGCTGAGCTGCGATTGCTCCGCACAGGGGCGAGCTGACGTGACGCAGCAGGGGGAAGAGGAGGGGCTTGCCGGGCGTGCTGAGTCAGCGCTAGTACCGGCAGCTCCGACCGAGCTCGGTTTGATTGTTCTGTGGACTACCTCAACAGCGTGTAGAATTTTTCTTTTAAAATCATCTAATTCCTACCGCTAAGGAACTCTGGACACCCGACATTAGGCATGGGGGTTTACTTGGATTTATGGATTTAAAGGCACTGCAGAGAATACACCTCTTGCAGCATTTGACATTTTTACTTATGTAAGAGCCCCTCTTCAAGGTGGTATAAGATTAAAAGACGATTGCGCCTCTGAGATAGTGGCAGACTCTAAGGCGAGCCCGGCTTTTTGGGGGGGGGCTCTGAATTTTCTCTTTTTTTTTCTTTTGCTTTCCCTCTCTTTTAGACAGCGAGAGGGTGTAACTCACTGTAAACAATTCTGGCCCATACCTATGTTCGGGCCGCTGCTGCGGCAGGGAAAATCGCAAATGAAGGCTTATGTGGAGAGAGGCGTAGGAGGTCTTATTCCACTTCAGGTGTGTGGAGCGAGGCGGTTAGAGGTGTGAGTCAGGGGAGACGCTACACCTCTAGGTGCAGTCTTCGAGGCCCGAGAACACTCTCTGGAGCTGAATTTAACAGAAGTAAAGAAGTAAGGAGGAGAGACATCTGGTCCAGCATTAATGTCACCGGTTAAGCATTATTTGAAAGGTCCTCAGGTAGGCGCTGGTAAGCTTGGGGCAATACGGAAAGGTAAGCCTGGATCTCGGGGGCCGGAGAATATTATAACTGTGGACAATGTATGCTTAACCAAAAGGAGGGGCCAATCTCGAGTAAAGGAGAGTCTGGGGGAGTTGGAGAACTACACGGGTGGTGACTCTGGCGGAAAAAGGGCTACCCCAGGCTCAATAACTAAAAACTTTCAGCCGGGGTGGAGGAGGTAAGTGAGATTTCTCCTGCACCTATTGAAGCACAACTGGCCTCAGGGGGCTCAGTGGTTAGAAAACAAGATTCCCTGGAGAAGTGTGAGGTGCAGATGGCCCAGATCTCCAAAATAAGGGGTAGCTTTTTAAGGGGCAGAGAAGATTCCTTGCCCGCACAGGGCCCCCTTTTCGAGTCTAACGCCTCAGACCTCGTAGAGCCCAGTAATGGGGTGGTTTATGAGCTTGGGTTGGCAAGGTGGAGGAGGCAATGGAACAGCAAAAAGGCCAGGTGTTGGCCAACTCTCAAGATATCTTGCGTCTTAAGCGTGGGGAGAGGACCCTACAGGATAAATTAGAGTTTTTGGAGAATAACATGAGAAGGAACAATATTAGAGTTCTTGGAGTACCGGAGGGGGCGGAAGGAGTGGATCTCAAGGGATATATGGTTTCACTGATAAAAGACACAATGCCGGGTTTAGCACATCTAAAATTGGAGGACGATATTCAAAGAATACATCAAGAGCCGTTCAAAAAGAACGTGGGTAGGAAATCCCCTAGAAGAATCCTAGTGAATTTTGCCACTTATTCAATAAAAGAGAAGATTTTGTCTGAGGCTTTGAAGGTGGGAAATTTTGTTAAGGATGACTGGTCCTTCAGAATACAGTCAGCTGTTTCTAGAGCGACCTTGGACAGAAAGTGGGAGCTGGGGAAATTAATGCAAGAGCTTTGCTCCTTGGGGGGAACGGTGCAGTTGAGATTTCTCGTGGCCCTGCGGATTATGTGGCAGAATAAAACTTATAACATAGAGAGCCAGAGGAGGTTAGGGCCTTTATGGAACAGATAAAGTTGTTGCAATAATGTAATAATGTTGGTATGATTGGAGACCCCCCGCTGTATGGAGTGCTCTATGGGATAACTATGGTTGTCCTATTAAAAGAAAGGAGGGTTCCCACGGGTGGCGGGGTTAGGGGTATGAGGGGGTTTTGTGTGGTTTGGGGAGTTTGTTGTTTTGGGTGTGGGAGCATGGGGGGAAATAAAGTTAAAAATACAAAAGTCCTCAAAATGGGCTTTTCACGAATAAAGAAGGGGAGGATTCAAGAAGTTTCTCTAGAGGATGGGTAAGCAGGAGGGTTTACTCCTAAAAATAAGTTCATGGAATATCAACGGGTTAAGGGTCGAGCGTAGAAGAAGAAAGATTTTGGAGTTTCTTAGGCAGGCGGATGAGGATGTGATTATATTACAAGAGACGCATCTCGCACGAGAAGAATGGGAAAATGTGTTTAAAAGTACACAGTGGATCTCCCGGGGGATAGTGACTGATCAATTGTGCCCGATCAAAGGCGTCGCTATTCTTTTTAAAGAGAAAATAACTAAGGGGTTATGCATAGGTGATGTGCACGTAGACTCAAAGGGTAGATGGGTGGTAGCTGAGGTTAGTTTTTTTGGTTTATGGCTTACGATTGCAGGCTATTATGGCCCCAATACGGATGATTTCACCCCGTTTATAGAACTATATAATCTTCTTTTGAAAACTAAGTATCCGGTTGTGTTAGGAGGGGACTTCAATATATTGCTGAATTTGGATTTGGACAAATCCACCACCCGGGCGACGGCTAATTCCCCTAGAAATAGGTCAATGGTTAAACAGGCGATAATTGACTTGGGGCTTGTGGATGTGTGGCAGGTTAAGGGGGGTGTAGGGCTCAGGTTTACTTTTTATAATAAGAAATATGGGCACAAGTCCAGAATAGATTTTTTTTTATTGCAAAATAGTCTGATAGGGAATGTTTCTTATATAGCGCATGCCCCGGCACATCTTTCAGATCATGCGTCTGTTAAGTTGTATCTCTCCATCACGGTTCAAGTCCCTAGGCTTCGATGTACAATAAGTTGTTCACTATTATTGGATGACCTGATTATTGAGATATTAGGAAAAGACACAAGAGTGTTTTTTTAGTTGAATCAGGGTTCAGCTAGTCTGCAAATAGTTTGGGATGCATACAAAGCCTATATAAGGGAGAGATTGATAAGCTTGGCTGCATTTAGGCCTAGGGAGGAAAGAGAGAAATTATGTAATGTGCGAGACCAGAATGGCAATTTTGCAGGAGTCCATACAGGCCACACAGAAAATGGAGAACAAGGATCAATTAATTATACTTGAGCAGCAATATGAAAAAGCATACTTGAATTTAGAGTGTTTTTTAGAAGGTCAAGGAAGAAAGAAATGGGAAGCTAGTCAGTATGCACATTATTAATACGGGGAAGGATGTAGTAAATTACTAGCTTGGAAAGTAAAGTCTGATCATTCAAAGAAAAATATCCCTTCAATAAGGTCTGATGTCACCGGGCAGATTTGTGTAGAAAGATCAGAAATAGAAGCTGCTTTTGTTTCCTTTTTTCAAAATCTGTACTCAGATGAGTTGTGGAATTCTGAGGAGCGGATCAGGAATTTTTTGACTACGGTTAGATTGCCATGTCTGGAGAACTCAGCACTACATCTCTTAGAAGGAGAGTTAACTGGGATGGAATCAATTAAAGTTTTTAAGGGTTTGAAGAGAGGAAAGGCATCAGGCCCAGATAACCTCCCGAACGAGTTGTATTTGGTACTGAGGGAAGAATTAATCCCGTTCTATTGAAATTGTTCAACTATATGTTTTTGGAAGGGGGGCATGCACTGAGTTCTTGGGCGGAGGCGGTAATCTGTTTGATTTTGAAGCCCCGTAAAGATCCAACACAGTGTTCTTCTTATCGGCCTATTTCATTACTTAATTCAGATTATAAAATGTATACAAGTTTGTTATCTAAAATGCTGGGGAAAGTCATCCCGGGATTAGTCCATCCAGATCAGAAAGGGTTCATTAAAGGTAGACAGCTCCAGGAATTAGTTGATGACTTGCTGGCGGCAATGGACTTGGCCTTAGCAGAAAGGCTCCCTCTCTTGACGCAGCTAAGGCATTTCATCAGGTAAATTGGCTATTTTTTAGGGTTGTTATGGAAAGGTTTGGATTAGGGACCACTTTTATTAGAGCAGTTAAAGAACTATATAGGTCACCAACAGCGAGAATTTAGATTAATGATGTGCTATCACAAGAGGTAGCTATTCTTGGAGGGACACGTCAGGGCTGTCCCTTATCCCCTCTGTTATTCGATTTATATATTGAGCCTCTTGCAATATTGCTTAGAAACAACAGGGAAATCCTTTCCTTTCAGAGTAAGAGCTGGGAGAAGAAAGTTGCATTGTATGCAGACGATCTTATGATTTACACTAGGGATCTTTCTTCTTCACTCCCCTCAAGAAATTTGGTGATGGAAGGTTTTGGTAGAATGTCAGGTTATAATGTCAATGTTGAGAAGACAGAGATTATGTGTTGGAATATGTCATATGAATCCCCGTTAGTTAAACAAGAGATTAGATATTTAGGAGTTGAGATCACAAAAGATCTGGGGGACCTAGCAAGGATAAACTTTGAGAAAATACACCTTGAGACTGAGAAACTCCCTAGAACATGGGCGGCTCTCCCTCTGTCTTTAATAGGTAGATCCAATATCTTGAAAATTATAATTTTACCAAAATTCACTTTCTTATTTAATACCATCCCCTTGGAATTTAAGGGTAAGTGGTTCACAAAACTGCAGGGAGATTTGTCTTCGTTTGTCTGGGCACACAAGGGAATAAGGGTATCCTGGAAAAAGCTGTGTAAGAAGAAGGAATGTGGGGGGTTAGCAACACCTGATTTCTATAAGTATTATTTGGCTTTTCAATTTAAGAATAGTAGAATTCTTTTAAATAAAAAGTCAGAATATACCCCAATGTGGGAAGCTTTGACTGCACACGTGGAGGAAGGGGCCGAGTTTTTTTTGTATAAATTTGGTCACCCAAGGTTTTTTTAAAAAGTTAGACTTAAGATTCCACGACAGGCCTGTAGCATTTGGCTACAGATTCGTAATCTACTGGGGATAGTTTACTATTCTGGACTAGCCCTAATTTGGGATTCACCTAGTACCCCGGTATGTCTCCTTGACTAACTATCAATCCCACTGAAATTGAGTGGGGTACTACGGTGGGGACAGATTATAGAGGGTGTGAACTTGATTCCATGGGCTACATTTTTGGAGAGAGCGGGGTGGGGTCCGTTTCTAAATTTAAGTATTATCAGTTGGCTAGCTGGATTAAATCGTTACATGAAGGAGAAATTGGTAGATCTTGTTGGGAAGAGAAATTAATTCAGAGACTTTTACTTAAAGAAATTACGTTTTGGGATCAAGCCTTGTTGGAGGCAGGTGAGGAGGATCCCCCCTCCCGCTCAAGAAATGGGGAGAGGTTTTCCCAACCATGGATATAATATCGATGTGGCAAAAGTCATGTTCAATTCTTTGGACCACTGTTAAATCAGCAGCAATGAGGAGGAATCATTTGTTTACTTTGCATAGAGTGTATTGGACTCCAGTAAGGCTATCCCGTGTTGGCAAAATTCCGAAAAATTGTCCACGATGTGATGATCCAAATGCGTATGATATCCATATGTTCTGGGGTTGTTCCAGCTTAGCTAATTTTTGGGAAGCCGTGCAGAATGTCTTAAATAAGATATTTTGCGAAGAAATTACACTGAATTCTGCTCTAGTGTTATTTGGAGTTTGTGACCTGAGAGACCAATTACAGCAACGTCTTTTGTTTGTTTTGATGCTTATTGCCCAGCGGCAAATCTGTCATAATTGGGTATGCTCACAACCTCCTACAGTGCAGGAGTGGCAGAACTCAGTAGATCGATTATATAAGTTGGACAGAGTAGTAAAAGAGATGTTTTTTGGGTGGGATGGGAAAATGTTTTTCAAATTCTTACTTGATTGGAGGTGTTTAGTTTGGTGGCGAAGTCCGATGATTATATCTGATCCCTCCTTCTGCGCATCTAGCCCTATTGTCCATTCAGGATACTAGGCAGAGATGGGAAGGATTTGCCAAGGTTATAGGGGGATCCATGGAAGAGAGCGCCAAGTGGAATGGCCCGTTGATACCAGGGGGCTAGATACCTGGGGCAAAGAGTAATGGATCCTTTCTTTTTTGGCACGGATTAGTGAGATGAGGACAAAAAAAAAAAAGTATAGCGCCGGCTTGCGCCATTCTACAGCACCAGTCAGGCGCTGTATCTATTGAATGGTGCAGGCCGGTGCTAAACTTGGGCTAGCATCTTTAAAAAAGGCTCTAGCCGGGTGTGGGTGGGGGTGTTCCAGGGGCTCGGGGAGGCCACCTGTGGACCTATTCTATGGTGTTTAACCATGAAAATCGGTCCGTGTGTTAAATAATGGTGCAAACCATTATGTGGCCCCTCCTCCCACCCCTGCGTCATTTTAGCACGGGGATAAATATGGGGCTATGAGAATAGCACCATTTTTTAGATGGGAACGCCTACCTTATTTCTCATTGACGCAAGGTAGGTGCACGCATCCAAAAATGGTGCAAACTCCAATATTTTGATGTTAGACATGTCTAACGGAAAAATATAAATATGGAGATAGGTTTGCCCCAAAGTTGCGTAAAAAAAATGATGCAAATTTGGCGCAAACAGAGTATAAATGTGCCCCTTAATACCTCATCAAGAATGAGTCTTTCCATCAAAGGATGATGCTGCAAAAATATAGACCTTCCAGGTGCTGGAGGAGGAGCTGATGGTGGATAGTGTAAAAGGCTGCTGAACGAACTAAGAAGATCAGAACCTGGCATTGTTGCCATCCATCACCATGATTACATCATCAAGTATCGACATAACTAGTGTAGAATCATTTATAATGTTTGAGAAAATAATGCAATAATGTGCATAAATACATGTAGGCTTTAAAATAAATAAGTGCTTTTAAATGCAAAGAAATGTAGTGGGCAGTCATATTTACACATACTAGACCTGAAAAGCAGTAAAGATTTTCTAACAGGCTGACCTGGTTCAAGAATGTGAAATGTTTTGTTTTCTGACCTTCCCATGGACATTGGCCCTCATTCCAAGGCTGGCGGTCAAGCCTCCACAACTCTGCCTGGCGCACTGGTCGGTCACACTGCTGCGGCTGGAGCTGTGCACCTTTAACCCGGCAGCAGGCCTCAGCCTAACTGCCAGATTACGAGCCTGCAAACCGCCAGGCTTTCCGTGGTGGTCACCCCACCACGAAAACACTGGCGGTCATGGTCACACACCCAGCGACAGGAATCTCTATTGCTATCACCGGCACACACATGCACATATGTCCCCACACATGCACACATCCCCCCGGCCGTCCACATACTCACAAACAACCCCCACCCCTTCACACGTGCATACATTCACATACGCACTCATTCAGTATACGCATACATCCACACAGACACCCCCACTCACTCGCATTCATTCACACAGACTCCCCCACTCCCTCGCATTTATCCACACATACACCCCCACTCACTTGCATTCATCCACACAGACACCACCATGCACACGCACATACACGTTCACATTCACTCATATGCATGCATGCATTCAGCACCCCCCTCAGCAGACACGCACAAATGCACCCACACACACAGAAACCCTCCCCCTCCTTTCGGACACCCACTTACATTCTTTGTAGAGGAGGACGTCCGGGAGGGGATAGGTCCTGGTGATCTTTCATCGCCAGCACCACCACGCCAGCAGGACTCCGTCAAGCGGTATTACGGCTTGTAATGCGGTGGGCGGAGTCTTGCTGTCGTGGCAGTGCTAACGATGCAACCGCCTCTTTGAAGTCGGACTTCCGCCCTGGAGTCCTAATATGGCGGGCAAACGATCGCCAGCACTGGCGGTCTTTTGCCTGCAGCAGCTTTGGCGGTCCTGGGAAAGGACCGACAAAGTCGTAATGAGGGCCATAGTTTTTATAAGGTACAATAATGTTTCAAATGTTTTTGTTTAACCCTAGAAGCCTGTAAAATAATGAATAGCCCAAACTATTTTTTAGCGGGGAAATGTAGGAACTCTCAAATGCAGTTTCCTGAAGGCAAATTAATGATGAGTCAAGCAGAAGCCTATGCAATGTATTTGATAAAAATGTTTCACTCAACATTGCTGTCTGTGGACTATTGTATTCCTGGTGAGAAGACAAAGGAGTGATACCGTTCCCAAGAGGAAATCGAAAGCTGAATGGCTGACTGAAGAACGAAGAAGCAACATGTCCCAAAAGCTTTGATTATACTGTCTATTTTGATGCATGTTCCTAGAGTAGCTTACCTCATTTGCCTTCATTCATATGCCACTTTCCCTCACCTGCATCTACAATGCTTATACTGAGACCCTACTGAGTTTTCTCAACCTCTCTTTATGGGAAGTTCTGCTTTGATTAATTACTGAATTTGAGCTGAAAGTATTGCCGAAGCTTTATGCTTATTGATCTCTCTAACTGGAGCTCTTTGTGGGTTCTGACTGACATCTTTTCCCTAATCATCCTCATTCTTAGACTAAGGATTCTTACATTTATGGAACGCGCTTTATGCATGGATGATTCATTGATTGCTTATTTTTGATCATTGACAAAGACTAATGAGTGATACTGATGAACTTAAATGATGATTAAATTAAAATGAGCTACTAAAAGATTTGATTAATAAAGCTTTTAAACTCACATCAACTCTCATTATTGACTGAGAAAATTATTGAAATTGTGAAGATAAATTAATTAATGCACAGCTCCTGGTGAATCTCATCTAACTACAAAGACCCATCTGCCCAGAGTTGAAACAATGGGAATTGCCTCCTGATGAGTGGGTAAACCTTACCTTGTAAACCTATATTTAAATTGAGATCCCCGCTCCAGCACTAGCAATTCATCTCCTTAGCTTTGCCAATACCCAGCTTGGTTTTAGTCCAATAAGAAAAATGAATCAACAGATTTTTCCATGGGCCGTAATTCACAAAGTGCTCCAGGCTTGCAACAGGAGAGTGCACCAGCGGGCTGCACAGATTTACCTCAAAAGTTAGACTTTCAAAAGAAGCAAACATGTTTAGTCACAACTAAAATATACTTATTGATTAACACACATTAAAATATGTGTGGAGCCACTAATATAGGAGAAGGCAATAGTTTAGACATGTGCATTCCCTTCTGTAACACAGATAGTGTTTGTGTAATCCTAGGGGTCATGCCCTCATTCACAGTGGGTATGGTACATGCTTCTAAGCCTGCACCATATTATAGACATGAGCTCTGAGGCAAAAATATCATCTGCAGGTGCACTGCCTGGCCGTCAGAAAGACTTAATGCAGTCAGTGCGTCCCCCAGACGGTGCCCCTTGAAAGAGGAGAAAAGTGTTCACTTGGAACCCCCAGGCGTCTTCCCGCAGGTGGATGCTGTCTTTCACTGCACCCACCACCAGGGAATCTGCGCCCCGCTTTGAAGTACAAGCAGGGTTGCTGACTGCACAGTGAAAGGTGGACTGACTGCTTTAAAGAGCCGGTCTGCATCTCACTAATAAACTGCCCCCAGGTCATGATTGATTTCACAGCTGCTCGGGGAACAGCACATTAAGGCCCTTATTTATAGTTTTTGCTAACGCAGATTTGTGGCAAAAAGATAAGCGCCGGCTTGCGTCATTCACCAGCACTAGCCAGGCCTCATATTTAAGGAATGGCGCAAGCCGGTGCTAAGCATGGGCTAATGTAAAAAAATAAGGCGTTAGTCGGGTGGGGGTGGCGGTAGAGGAGATGAAGGTTGTGCATCAACCAATGACGCTAGGGTGTCTGAGGCAAAAAAATGCCTCTAACCAGCCTAGCGTTATTTCCTGACACTCAACCATCCATATCACATGACTCCTGTCTTATGAAAGACAAGACTCATACCTACCACCTCAATGGCCAGCACAAGAGACCAGTGTTCCCTGGGCATGGCCATTGTACCCAGTGCCATGTAGAGTGGCCCAATTCAGGGCCCCCAATAGCACTTAAAAATGTTTTAAAAAATACTTACCAATACTTACCCTACTTACATGTCCCCCAACCTCTGATGTCCCTTTGGTGTGGGCGGGAGTGTGCCTGGGGCTTGAGGTGGGCACCTGTGGGTCCTTTCCATGGTGTGTAACCATGGAAATGGGTCCACAGGTCCCCTAATGCCTGTTCTGACCCAGGTGTTAAATAATGGTGCTAAGCAGGCTTAGCACCATTATTTAGGCCCGCCTCCAACCCATGCATCTTTTTTGCATGGGAGGATAAATAAGGCACTAGGGGCCAGATGTAGCAAACTTTTGCGAGTAGCAAATGGCGCGAATCGCAATTTGCGACCCCGAAAAATCGGAAATGGGATGCAAAATCCCATTTCCGAATCGCAAAATGCGACGCGAGCCATTACCGATTCGCAAAAATAGCGGCCCCATTTTGCGACCCGCAAATAGAAAGTCGCTATTTGCGAGTCGCAAACCATATGCAATAGCCACTCGCAGATTGCGACTAGTCGCAAAAAACCCATTTTGCACTTCCAATTTACCACTAACTCAGAGCAGGTGGTAACCATTACCAAAGTATAAAAGGGGACCCAGAAGGCACCTGGGTTACTCAAGATGGCGGAGATGCATGTGATAGCAAGGAGGAGGAGAGCCCTCGCCGCACAGCAGATGAGGAGGAGGAGCCAGAGATAGGAGAAGATATACAGAACCAGACAGACACTCTTCCAACAAACTGAAGAGGAGATATATGATAAAACAGACTTAGCAGTGCAGCAATACTAGACTTAATAGATCTACTCAATCCGCAGCTTCAACGCCAGACTGTGAGCAGCAGCGCCATCCCCACACATGTGCAAGTGCTATGCTCACTGCACCTCTTGGCCTCGGGTAGCTATCAGGGGGTCATTGCCGTGGCTGGTGGGGTATCCCAAAGTGCACTTTCACGGTTCTTCAGAGAATTCCTAGATGCCATACTCACACACATGTCCAGATACATATACCTACCCAGGAATGAGGCAGAAATCAACAGCACCAAGTTGGAATTCTGCAGGATTGCCAACTTCCCCCATGTCTTAGGGTGTGTCGACGGGACACATATACAAATCTGCCCCCCTGAAAATCTGGAATATCTGTTCCGCAACCGGAAGTGTACCCACTCACTGAACATCCAGGTGGTATGTGACGCCCATTATGTCATCACTAACATGGTTGCCAAATTTCCAGGGAGTACACATGACTCTTACGTTTTCAGGCACAGTGGGATACACCAACGCCTAGAACGTGGGGAGTTTGGAGACGGATACCTCCTAGGTATAGCTGAATACACCTTGCAGATATACACACAGCTCAATGTGGAACCCATCTATGCCCAGCTAACATTGTACATTTTGTGCCAAACAGTTGACAGTGCATATGCACTACGACCATGGATACTAACCCCGTACTTAACACCCAGCAATGAGACAGAGAGGCGATACAACAGTGCACATAGGAGGACCCGAAATATTATAGAGAGGACCTTTGGACTGTTGAAGGCAAGATTCAGATGCCTCCACAGAAGTGGAGGTGTCCTCCAGTATGCCCCAATAACAGCATTCAAGATCGTTGGTGCATGCGCTATACTGCACAACATTGCCACCAGACGTGGGCTACCTCTCACCCCAGAAGACCCAGATTCGGAGGATGACGAGCAAGAGCTACCACATCGCCATCATGGGGATAGAAGCATTGCAAATCAAGGCAGACAGAGACAGGACCACATTGCAAACCAATACTTTGGAAGGTACGTGCTAACTGTCACCACACACACAAATGTCACACACAAAGAGTCCAGGTGTGAAGTTGAACAAACAAGAACTTTAATGATGTGCACCAATAAATTATTTACACTAACTACAGATCAGGGGCTGTAAAAGTCCACCTGCTATGAGGACACATTAACCTCATGTGCCTCCAGTCTATGACAGTGCGTAGCTCACACCCTACGCCGTGCTCGCCCAGCATGGCTGGTTCCTGGTGCGTCTGCAGTGCCCTGCCGTGCGCTACCACTGCTCAACACCCTGGTGTCTGTGGCTGAGACACTGCTAATGGTAGAGCCCTCCTCACTGTCCTGCGACATGTCTGCCGCGCCCCTAGCCACCTGTCGTGCCTCCATAAGATCGACTGCGTGGCTAATACGTCCCAGCCCACGTGCCACATCGCTGGCAAAGTGGCCTATGTCCACCTGGAGGCTGACCGTGCGGCGTGACAGCCCAGTGGTGTTAACAGCCAGCCAGACGATGGAGGCAGACATATGGTCCAGGCGGTGGATGAGCTGCCGGTCACGGCGCCTTGCACCCTCTCTCTTGGTGACAAGTTCTGACACCAGTTGTCTAATTAAGAGCGCAAGGTCACCAACAGTGCTGTTGAGATGTTGCAGCTCAGTGTGGACCTGTTGCAGCCCTGTGGTCTGGTTGCGTTCCATGCGCCGCATGGCCCCTGAAATAATTCTAATCTCCCTTGTCTGCAGGCGCGGACCATGTACGAGTGCAGCCTCGGCGGCGGACATGGAGGCGTCCCCTACTTCACCCTGTGGCACTGGAGGGACATTGAGACGTCGCCTGCGACGCTGTGGAGGTTCCGTGTCCTGTACACTGGCACTGTGGCTGGGACCGGGTGCTGGCTCACTCTCCAGTATAGCCACTGGTGCATCAGGAGGGGACTGTGTTTGGGTGGTGCAGGTCCCTGTGGTGGCTGGTCTTGGGTCCTGTGCTGGCTGGTGGCTGACCTGTGGCCCCTGGACGCTGTGGCTGGAGGTGGTGTTGTGTGGGAGACCTGTGGGACATAGGGAACACACTGTCAGTGTCTACCATATGTTATCTGCTTACTAATAAACTTTTGCCTATCAACTGCCTACTTGACTACATTGCCCATAATGCACCATGCAGGTGGTTGCTACTCTGAAATTGAGCTATTTTGGTTGTGCATGCTGCTGTGTACTAGGTGGGTGGGGGTAT
Source organism: Pleurodeles waltl (assembly GCF_031143425.1). Taxonomy (NCBI): domain Eukaryota; kingdom Metazoa; phylum Chordata; class Amphibia; order Caudata; family Salamandridae; genus Pleurodeles; species Pleurodeles waltl. The sequence continues at coordinate 339,495,040 of NC_090444.1, read as the reverse complement.
GGCATATATGGGTGTACATGCATGTCTCATGGTACTCACTGGTTGATGGTCCTGGCGCTGATGTGTCCAGCTCACCTATCCCGGACACTGCCTCAGGCTCCAGGGTCTCCTCCACTCTTTCCTCCAAGGGTGTGGGTGGTGGTATGGTTGATGGTCCCCCTCCAGTGCCCCTCATCTCCCGGAGCCGCTCTCCCACCCTCTCCTTGGTCCGGGAACGCAGGTCATACCACTTTTTCTTTAGTTCCTCAATACTTCTGTGGTTCACACCCATGGAGTTGACTTTGTCCTGGATTTCACTCCAAATCCACCTTTTTTCCTGCTCTGGCACACTGAGGGCTGCTCTCCCAAATAGTTGTTCGTGGTGCTGGCAGCATTCCTCTGTCAGCACCTCCAGTTCTTTCTCTGCAAATTTCAGTTTTCTCTTCCTGGGTGTTTCTGCTATTGTAGCTGCTGTTCTTCCTGTTGGCTGTTCAGCAGTTTGAAATGGGTGTGGTCCTCCCTCCTCCCAGGTGTATTAGTAAACTTTCTGGCTGTGATGTCATCATCAAGAGCCAGGAAGTGTTTTCCAGAGTGTTCTGCTGCACCTACATTCGATTTGCGGCACAGTCGCAATTTGCGACACCCACTCGCAAATTGCGTGTTCGTTTTTAGCGCGGTCGCAAAAAGCAACCTCGCTAACAGCGGGCTCGCAATCTGCGGTGCGACTTCATTTGCGAGTCGCAAAATGAAGTCGCTTTTTCTTTTTGGATACCATTTTGCGAGTCGGAAATTGAGAGTCACAACGACTCGCAATTTCTGACTTGCAAATTTTTTGCTACCTACATCTGGCCCTAGGTGCTTAGAGTCAGTTTTGGGATGGGAACGCCTACCTTGCATCTCATTGACGCAAGGTGGTTTTCACACATCCAAAAAATTATGTTAACTCCAGTATTTTGATGCTAGACGGGTCTAGCGTTAAAATATATGTATGGAGTTAAGTTTGTGCTGAATTTGCATTAAAAAATTAAGCAAATTCAGTGCAAATTCAGCGCAAACAGAGTATGAATATGCCCATAAATGCAATAGGACACACCTGGCCTGCACCCAGCAAACCCAGTTAAAGGTGAACCATTGTGCAAACCAGGGCAGTGCAACCTCTACATAATACAGCACCAGTTTTTAAATCGGAGCTAGTTCAAGCCATTTTGAGAGATATGGTAGTAAATGCGTGGGCTGAAATTTAACCTAGTCAGTGAGAAAATCACAATTGCACTCAGCTGATTCAAACATAGAAAGATGGGTCACATACACAAAGACAGATACACAAAACCCTTCCTTCATTAGATTGCATGTGTTCCTGCCATAGACCATTCACCACACTCTGGTGCTATCTATTCACACTGTCTGGACAGGGATATATTTAGGCGTATATTAATACTTTTTTAGTGCTGCATTTATGCGCTTTTTGACGCAAAAGCAGCGCAAAGTTAAAAAATACAATTGCATTTTGTAACTTTGCGCCGATTTTTTGTCAAAAAATGACGCAAATGCGGCGCTAAAAAAGTATAAATATGGGCCTTAGTATGCCTTCTTTGACAGGTAAACCTAAAACAAAAATGTGTCTCTCCAAATTCTTCTTTCAGTCTATGGTTATCCATGGATAGGAAACCTAGATGTTATTTATTCACAAAATTAGCATAATTTGAGAAACTCTTAAACAAAGGGCAAATACCTGGACTTATACTCTAATAAGTAAGTTCAACCTGCCATTACAAGGGTTTGTGGCCATCTCCCACAACAACAATGTGAAAGAAATGTGCCTCAAACAGTTTTTTACAACACACCTTTTTGAACGCAACTCTTTGAAATTCCACAGTTTTCAGATTACATTTCACAGGAACCTGCTAAGAAAGCCTTGTCTTCTTCATGGGAGTTTGGTTGGACTCCCTCTCCCTCTACACATTTTGAGAAAATATTTTAAATTGAAACGATTGTTCTAAAACTGAGCATTTTTCATAATGACCTTAGGACTTTCAGGTATTTCAAATTAATATGGCCATTTATCATTTTCAGAAATTCAGTGTATTTTTGAGGTCCAGAAGCATAGAGCAATAGGATTGTCTTTAACACCCTTCTGAAGCTTGACTGGTCTGGTTCCTTTCAGATAATTTCAAAAGAGCGAGTCTTGGTAGAGAAGAAATCTATCCAAATATATTTGTAATTAGGTCAGTGGACAGTCAGTAAATACTGGGGAGCTGATCTTAGGCAACTCGTCAACTAGAAGCTTCGAAGGGAGCTGAAAGAATATCTCAGTGCAGGAATATATATAACACTTTAGGGATTAGACAAAGTATCCCCAAACTGATATGTTTTTTCATAGGGGCCACTTCAATGTAGCGATGAGGTGATTTGGTGTGACTACTTGAGAGTTAGATGGGACTGCTAGTCTGTTTCATTTTTTGAGTATCTTAGCACATATTATAACCAATGCAGTAGTGGGACAGCTTTGAATAGGTGCAATAGCCAGCATGGACTTTTGAAGAATGTGTGACTACAGAGGGTATCCCCTCCTCCTGACCATGATGATATATGGTAACCAACAGTTAGGGTTCCACCAATTTCGAATTCATTACCCTTAAAGGTACGATTCTCTTCCTAAATATGGGAGGTTCATCTTGTTTACGTGAGCAAATGCACAGATTAGGGAGGTATCAAGCCTAATCCTGGAGAAGGCCTTTGACCCATAGGGACAGACTGTTGGTAAATAATAGGATGCCAGGTTCATAGTCCTCCTATGGCATCCTCATAGCATTTGTTTTATCTTTACCCAGGGCACCTTTAATAAAAATTATTTGTTTTACCCTTAAGGTAATATTCACTAGCCAAAGTCACTTTATCAGGAACTCCCTCTAATAAAAGGTTTAGTTTGTCTTGGTAGTATTACCTCACAAGTGCAGAAAGAGGTTACCTGTGATGAAGCATGCCACAAAAGAGTGGGAAAGGTTTACATATTCAGAACTTCTGGATATTCTTGGACTCCGACAGATTCCATTTGACAAAGGTCACCACACTTGCTATGAAATAATATTTACATAGGAAGGTCATGTGGTTTGTACCTTATTTTCTCTCCCTTCCATTGGTGAAATATAAGAAGTATTATAAGAGGGAAACATCCCAAGCACGACTCCGGAATAACAAAAGCGGAACAACGCTTTTGTTAACCACAACTTCATTGTTCTGTGCCTTAACCACGCATGTGCTGAACAATGCACGTGCGTGGTTAAGGCACAGAAGAAGGGAGTTGGCTTCGTCGGAAGAGCAGGTTTAGCACCATTATTTAGGCCCGCCTCCCACCCGTGCACCCTTTTTGCATGGGAGGATAAAAAAGGCACTAGTGGCTTTGAGTTATTTTTTGGATGGGAACGCCTGTCTCGCATCTCATTGACGCAAGGTGGTTTCACACATCCAAAAAATGACTTTAACTCCAATATTTTGACACTAGACGGGTCTAGCATCAAAATATAAATATGGAGTTCAGTTTGCGCTCAATTTGCATCTAAAAAAATGACACAAATTCAACACAAACAGAATATAAATATGCTCCTATGTATGCCACCTACTTTAAAAATGATATTGATGATTTGGTAGAATACTTCAATTTGGTTTGCACTGTTTCTCCTCAGAGCGATTTTTATCGTTTGCTTCTTATGCTGGCAATCGTAAAAGACAAAAGGGAATCCCTTCCAATGAAACAAATGTCAGATGTATATCTACCTCTCCATTTAAGGAAAAGATTGAAGAAGCAGAAGCTTCTGCCTAAGTAACGGTATTCAAACCACGGTAATGAGTGTGAGAAAGCGGTTGCGGGAGCTGAGGGATTAAGGGAAGGTCTGCTGAGTTGATTCTTTTTGATCTGTCTGGCACATATGACAAGTTGCACCACGACAGTTTCCTTAATTGTCTAGACCAGGGGATGGGAATCAAGGGCTTTGGCAATGATTTGTTCATTTCTGACAGGGCCCAGCAAATGTACTTAGGTATTGTTTCTCTTCCGTTCCCTGTGGCTGGTGGTGTACCACCAGCGTTTGCACTTTGTTTAATTGTTATCTGTACTTTGAGGCCTATGTCACTGAGAATTGTGGATTGCACTGTCACCTTTATGGGGATTCAGTTTAAGTCATAGGTTGTCTTGAGAGAGGTCAACGGTGGATATGAGACAACTTGCGCTTCCTAAACTGCAATATGACTCTGTCCTTCACTTGGCCTGATTGTAAGGGTGTTCGCCTTTCCCACTGCAGACTTTGCCATGAACCTGGTTGTGATAGTCAATAGAAACCTCTTCTTTGAGTCCCAGGTCATGGCAGCAGTGAGGACAGTCCATCTTTACTCTCTGTCCAAGATATCTGCCCTATATGAACTTGAACTAATACAACTACTAGTTTACCCTTTTATATTATCTCGAGTACAGCACTGAATGACTGTCTACCTGAATATTTCAGGAAAACTGTTATCAAATCTTCAGACAGCCTAAAAGAGAGTCATTAGAATATTCTGGCCTGAACAAATGTGAGCATCTCACAAAAAAATGAAAGCAATTGTGTTGACTGACAAACACTGGTCAAATTCACTTAAGTTATGTGACCGTTATGGAAATGGATCTCAATCCACCAACTATTTGGTAGACTTGATCAATGTTTAGAATTCCACAAGGCGTCTTCCTTCTGCAATGATCCTAACTAATTTTACAGTATTACTAGTATTGTATGCCCGTGAAATGTTGGGCAGTATGTCACTCGTATGTCACTCGGTGTTGGTAAAAACAAATGCTCTGCCAAAAGCTTTTCTGACTTCTCTTTTTAAACCTAAACTTAAGGTGTATTTTCTTTTGAGAGTAATGAGTTGTTTTTGCCCTATAGGCTTGTCCACGGGTCGACTATATTTTAATCTCGGGCCTAATTTTTATTGGTTTTATAATTGTTCGTTTTGGGGGGACCATTTTGATGACAATTTATTAAATTTTCTATGTACATTTCTCTGTTCATATTTTCTGAAGAATTGCAATGTGCTCCTTTGATAGTAGTTTTTTCTGTCATTTATATATACTCCTTGAAGTTCGCCACGACTTAGATTGTGGTGTCCTATTCCTGCTTTTAATACTTCAGTGTTGCTGATCTGTGATGTTTGTTTTGTTAGATTTCTGGATAGTTTATTTCACATTTTTGGTGCATATTTAATTTTGAAGTGTGACTTAAGTGATTCATCTCTTAGTAGTAAGTTTGGTTGGACATTCCATCTTTATTGTAATATTGATAATTCAGTTACACTGTATTAAATCTCTCCCACATGCTAAGCCTTGACTGCATGCACAACGTATCTGCAAGCTAAGCCTTTACTGCCAGACCAACTTACCTGCAATAGTCAAAGGCCGTTATTATGAGTGGCCCATTAATATCTCTGTTATTTCTACTACGTCTGTCTTGCAATTGACGTTATTAAGCCAGTGGAATTTATTGATCACTGGTAATGGGGACCATAGAGTTTTTAAAGTCCCAGCTTTACCCATACATAATACTCTGCATCCAAGTTAGTAGGGAACAAATGCAGTCCCACCTTTGATACTGCTAGGTGGCCCCTACAACACCAGGGATCTGAAAGAACACCAACAGGGCTATACCTATGTTGTCAGTGACTGAAGGGGCAGTAGTGATCATCAATGCCACTCTTAACAGATAAAGGATTTTTCTCAATCAGAAACCCAAAGAATGTGATTAAACATCAGCATTGTGGAAATTAAAAAACTGTCACTATCAAACGAATGATCAAAGAAGTGGCAAAGTTATCCTAAAGTTGTTCTGAGATTTCCTTCTTTCGCACTGCTTGATAAAGGGACTGATTAAGATGTTGGCGGTAATGGTCCTGCCATTGGATTTTCGACTGGAAACTCGCCCGCCACCTCGACAGTCGGCCCTTCCCGATAGTCATTTTTGGGATTGTTCATCAACATTGGAGGACAGTAACCGGGCTTTGTTTGCAAACATGGCTCTCTGACCATAGGCCTAGCGTGGAAAGAGACGTCCCTCCTGAGGATTGTGTGTTTGGAAATGAAAGACTTCTTAGTGGAGGACAATTTAAATGGAATATACATTTTTTAGCCCCTCTGCAGCCTTTTTTACAATCTTATCAAGTTTTGCCCCAAATAATTTACAGTCTGTGAAAGGCAGTTTATGAATCAAGGGGCCAGATGTATGACCTTTTGTTTTGTGTCTTGCAATTTGTGATCTGTTTACGGATCACAAATTGTGAGTCGCAAAACAAAATGTACAACGTTGTTAACCACACAGTTTGCAATTCCCAAATGGGTCGCAAGGGACATACCTCATGTATATTTAAGAGGCAGGTTGCAATTGCGACCCATATGGGAATATCCTCACTCAAAGGGATGGTTGCCTGCTGGGGTCAGCAGGCCACCATGTCTGTGACTGCTTTTCAATAAAGCAGTTTTTTTTTTTAGAAATGCAGACCATTTTCCTTAAAGGAAAACAGCATGCATTTCAAAATGAAAATTGAAAAATGTTCTTTTCATTTTTTCAGAGTAGGACCGTTGGACCACTTAACGCTCTGAATTTTTTTTTTTTCTACCATTCACTAAGGCGAATTGGTTAACACTAATTTGAAACTGGTGTTAACTGTGATTGCTTTGCCACCATATTCATGGTCAGAAAACAATCATACAACCCTCTGCGAGTCGCAATTAGGAAGGGAAGCCCTCGGGATGCCCCTTACTAAGTGTGAGCCATAAACCTTATTTTGCCAGTCGGTAACTGGATACCGACTCACAAAATAAGGATGGTACAATGTGCAGGACCATTTTGCGATCACAAATGACGATTTTCGCGTTTTGCGACTGCAAAATCGAGTCATACATCCGGCCCAGAGTTCTTTGTCTGGATTCTAGTTTCCAGGCTTTCATCTACAAAAGCCTGCACCCTGCGATCATGGCACCTATTGAAGCTGAGGATGCCCACAAACTCTCAAAATAAATATCTGAAAGAAACTTAGACAACAACACCACATTAGCCAGAATAGGTGTTGGGTCTCCATTTTGTTGTATGCAGTGAAGCAACAATTGAAAATCTTTGAAAAACACATAAGTCGCAAAAGCTGCATATGTATATGCTCAGATCATAAAATTAGCAGCCCAATAAGAGCACTTGAGAGTGACCTCCAGTTTTTTTATCTACTGATTCTGACAGTATAACGTGTGATGTGAGGTTAGAAGTAGATGCCATTGATGCCAAGACAGAGTTCATCTAAGGAGTCTGTGGTAATTCTTTGTCAAAATACGCAATCATGTAACGTTTGTTCAGAAAATAAGGAACTGAGGTTTTGTTGATATTCTTCCACTCTTTAAACAGAATGGGCCTGATTACAACTTTGGAGGACGGTGTTAATCCGTCCCAAATGTGACGGATATACCACCTACCGTATTAAGAGTTCCATAGGATATAATGGGCTCGTAATACGATAGGTGGTATATCCGTCACATTTGGGACGGATTAACACCGTCCTCCAAAGTTGTAATCAGGCCCAATGTTTTTAATGACCTCATGAAAGGGCAGGCTGTCAACATCAGTGCTGAAATATTAAGAAAAAAATCCTCCACTGTTAGGGGTCTTCTCCTCAAAACCCAGGGATTCCTGCTTGTGAACTAACTGCTCTCACAACTATTCACCTTGGCTATATTCCCCGTTTTGATCCTCATCTGGGTAAACATCCTGATCCTTGAAGCGTTTTGCTCAGGATTCAGTCAAAGCAGAATCAACAGCATCCTCTATAAAGGACTGCAATTCAGTCCTAAAACTTTGGAGGACCTCCTCCTCCCAGCCTCTTCTAATAGTAAATGATGCTGCTTCGAAGTTGCTTTTGCAGGCTCCATAGTAGCAGATCAGGAAATTAGGACTCTAGTTGGCAGACGTATGCACTATGTCCAAGTTGGGACCACAATCTTAGTCAGCGTAAGTCACAACACAACCTAAATTATGGTGTGCTCACCTTCCGGTAGCTTGGCACAGAGCAGATAGGCTTAACTTAGAAGGCAATGTGTTAAGTATTTATGCAATAACTCGTACAGTAAACTGACAGAAATGGGGCTTCTGATTGGTTAGTCTATACACCTAACCCAGGCAGAACCCACCACTCTGGTCAGAGAAAGAAAGTCACACGCTAAAGATAACCTGTGCTCACCCTCTGGTAGCTCTGCGCAGAGCAGGCAGGATTATCATCAGAGGCAATGTGTAAAGTGTTTGTGCAACTCACTCACAGCAACACAGTAAAACACCATAAAAAGACTCCACACAAGGCTTAAAAAATAGTGACGAGGGGCGTGGCAAACCATCATGGCCATCCGGACGTGATTCCTGGAAGCTCCGCGAAACCCCCTCTCAGACACACGGATAGAGGTGTCTAAATGGTAGCCGGACAATTGCTCTGTGCCGGGGAGGGTGTGTGGAGTGTTGGAGAACGTGGTGCGCCGTGATTCGGGTGCCGTGCCGGGGAACCGACTGCCTGGGGCCCCGCGGCAGCGGGACAGGGCAGGCCGTTGAGGCGGCCGGGGCGGCCCGTTTAGCATGACCCTGCTGCACTTCGAGTGGACGACAGATGCAGGTACAGAGCGGGGGCATGGCAGCCCTCTTCTACAACTGGAAATGGTCACGGTGCTCGTCCAAGTAAGAGGATGATTATAATGGGAGGCATCAGTGCAGCCATTTTTTGAATTGTACCAGGCCCGATCCCTCACGGGCGATGGGCAGCGACCAGGGGACCATCAAGGGAACGCCAGAGAGGATCTGTCTCCCCCCATTGGTGAGGGGTGAAAAGCGAAGGTGAGGCCCCAGGTGAATTGAGATGGGGCTCACTGGTGCAACTGTCTGACTTCAACATGGCGCCCATCAGGGAGGTACAGGGGAAAACCACAAGACACATTGCGGGCGCACCAGAATGCGGTGCTGCAGAATTTGCCCCTCTCCTGAAATGGGGAAACATCGAGCCAGACCTATTCAACGTAACAAACACAAGTGAACGGGGCAGAAGACACAGTAGCAGACACCACGACTGAAGGTGGAGTGGGGAGCAAAAAGGCCGTGATGACCTGGGGGCACCTATGCCTCGACGGAAGCCACAATCTAATAGGGTCTCAAATTACTTTACACCTACCAGAGCAGGTGGACCCACCTCGCCACAAACAGGAGAGATGGTGCTAACGAAGGAAGACCTTCCAACATCCCTCCGCGCTTTCAAAACGGAGATCCGTGAAGAACTAACAGCTGATATAAAGGCTACACTTGAAGCATTCAAAACTGAAATCAACACCAGGTTGTCCTCCCTTCAAGCTGATATGGATTCAGTGAGGACCCGCACACTGGATCTAGAAGCGAAGGTCCAAGAGATGAAACAGCAAATGGATCCTTTGGAGGGAGAGGTCACCCACCTCAAGACACATCTCCAATTATCACTTCTCAAGTGCGAAGACTTGGAAAACCGCTCCCCTAGAGACAACATCCGAGTGAGGGGGCTGCAGGAAGGTAGCCAGGGTGCAGTTCTGGAGGTCTTCGTGGTTGGTTTCTTTTCCACTATCCTGGGCTCTGACCAGCCAGAGGTCCAATTGGAGCGAGTACACAGGGTATGGATCCACACCGCAAGCGAGGGGAGGAAGTCTAGAGATATCTTTGTGAAACTGAGTTCATTCAAAGTAAAGGAACAAATACTCCAATTGGCGAGAAAGCAGGACTCTGTGTTCTTCTAGGGTGCAGGGTGCTTATTATTTCAGGATATTGCTCCACAACGCTGACCCGAAGGCTGCAATTTTGACCAATCATGGGCACACTGCACGAGAAAAATGCTCGGTACAGATGGATATTTCCTTTCGACTTAGCTTTTGAGATCAACAATAAGCCACATCATTTCAGAGACTTTGAGGATGCGGCAGTCTCATTGGGCTTACAGGAGAGTTGTACAGCAGAGTCAGTCAAGACATGAGGCGGAACACAGAGACAGGGGGAGCCATCTACCTCCACAGATCAGTGGAAGCAACCCAAAAGGGGGAAAAGGATTACCAAGAAATAAAGCATCCCAACAGGGACGAGAACAAGATCAGGATCTGATACTGGACAAGCGAGTGGCCCGATCATGGGTCACACAAGAACTCACATCAGAAATGAGAGGGGGAGGGAGCCCCAGTGAAGTGTACCTAGAAAGCCCGCTTAGAGACTTGTAAGAGAGCAGGGTGACCGGTCAAGGTTTTTTCTTTTTTCTCCACGAGCAAGGAAGATAAGCGATGCTCACAGTTGACGCTTTTAGGGTTTCAACAAGCAGTCTCTGTGGGGGACGAGAGTGGATGTGTATTCACTCCCCTCCATGAAGATCTCAAAAAGGTTTGAAAACCAATAACAATATATCTACTTGTTTATAACTATTCTGATGTTCTTCTATGTTTTATATTATTATTTTGTCTGGGGGGTGCATGATATCACCAGAGTCCTGTAGAGGGAGACAAGGGTTGGAGGAGACCACGGGGCAACCAGGGAAATGGGCTGACCCAACTATGGCAATACCTACTAGACTAGCAGGATGCTAGAACTCCTATCATGGAACGTCAAAGGTGTGAACTCCTCTAACAAGAGATCCCAGTTGGGGAAGTTCTTTGCTGACCATCATTTTGAAATATTGCCCTGCAAGAAACACATCTCAAGAAGGAGGAGGGACAACAACTACACCACAAACACTATCCGCAAGTATACACAGTCTCAGCGACAACAAAACATTGAGGGGTTGCCCTGATGTTCCACAAATCCATCCACTTCCAGGTTCTGGGCATGAAACAGGACAAATAGGGCAGATATTTAATGACCAAGGGCAATCTTGGAGGGAGGATACGTACAGTGGCCACTCTCTGCACTTGCAACAGTGGACAAACGCAGTCCTCTTAGGTTTTCTAGATAAGTTGGAGGGCTACACCGAGGGGGATATTGTTTTATTGGGCTATTTCAATTTGATATGGGACAGTACCCAAGATACATCCCATCCCAAGAGAGCGCAAACAAATTCCTTTGCAAAGACTGTTAAAATGGCCCTCAGCAAGTTGGGTCTTATCAACACATGGCGCACGCTCAATCCCACGGTGAGGGACTATACTTTCTTCTCCCACTCACACAGATCCCATTCAAGGATCAACTATATATTCATGAGTCAAACCCTTCGACAAGCACTTGGAGCGGCAAATATCCACCCAATTATCATATCTGATCATGCTCTGGTGGGGATTGGACTTGACTGGCCCACCATGGACTCAAAATTTCGTAGATGGTACTTCGCTAACATTTTAACCCGCGACCCAACGCTTCGGGATGAGTTGCGGAGGGCTATTAAGGACTTTTTTTAGAATAATGACGCTGCGGACACCTCCCCCCTCATTAATTGGGATGCATTCAAGGCAATCATAAGGGGTAAATGCATTTCCTTAGCAACTTCTCTACACCAATTAAAGGCCAATGAAAGACATAACCTAGAAAATGAGCTGATGGCAGCAGAACAGGCCCACAAACATTCCCCCACTTGGCTTTCGTAGAAGAAGGTGATCTCCATCAAAGGAAAACTGCAATCCATATACATAAATAGAGCAGAAATCGCAATGTTAAGACTAAAAAAAACTCACTATGAAAAGGGGAATAAAATAGGCACACTCCTGGCAAGACTGTTACGCACCAAACAAGCTAGGGACTACATAGCTCAAAAACGAGATGAGTCAGGAGAACATCACTCAGATGAGGGAAAAGCACGAGTCTTTAGAGATGTCTATACCCGACTGTACAAGTCAGACAGACCAGAAATCCTAACACAAGGCACAGATCTCCAACAATCTAACCTTCCGCAGTTATCCCAGGAAACCAATGACACCCTGATGGCTTCTTTTACAACGAACAAAGTGCAGATGGCCAATGACTCTCTCCCTCTACACAAAGCACTGGGACCAGATGGGTTTAATGCTCATTTCTATAAAACCTTCAGTGCAGAGCTAACACAGCACCTCACTGATTTGTTCAATCACGTTAGAATGGAACATGCACTGTCCCCCACCATGGGAGAAGCCCTAATCACACTTATCCCCGAAGCTGGGAAAGACCCCCAGTCCTGTGCCTCCTACAGACCTATACCCTACTAAATCTAGACGCAAAGCTATACTCTAAAATCCTGGCCAAGAGGCTTGAGGAGGTGCTACCACATTTGATACACCTGACTAATCAGGATTCATTAAAGGTCGCAACACGCATGATAACTTAAGACAAGTAATTCATCTGATGGAAAAGGTGACAAAGAAACAGATTCCGACGATGTTGCTGGCGCTCGCCACTGAGAAGGCTTTTGATGGGGTTGAGTGGTCTTACTTGGTGGCTACTTTGTGGCGGTTTGGGTTCTGTGACCAGTTCATAGCAATGGAGATGAGCAACTATTCCTGCCCCTGCTCATGAATATTGGTAAACGGGGTGGCGTCCGACTTTTTTACCCTGACACGGGGAACGAGGCAGGGTTGTCCTCTCACCCCACTGCTGTTTGCACTCAGTGTGGAACCCCTAGAAGCTAGAATGCGGGCACATCAGGAAATCCGGTTTGGTCCCGACCAGCATAAAATGTCATTGTTTGCGGACGACATTTACTTTTTATCACTGAACCCCGAACGACCCTACTGACAATTCAGGAGGAACTTGCTCTTTATGGCAAGAGGCAAGCTTTAAGGTGAATAAGAGGAAATCATATATGCTCAATCTGACAACTCCCACATTTGAGATTGGGGAGATAGCATCCGGAACATTATTTGTATGGGCCAAAAAAGGAGATCACTTACTTAGGCATTAAACTTACCCCCAAAGTTGCTGACTTGTTTAAAGCCAATTTCCCACCCCTCTTCAAAAACATGCGAATGGACTTTAAGAAGTGGTCGTCTCTGTGGCTTACTTGGCTGGAATGTATCAGTACCATTGGTATTCCATTCCATACCATTGATGGTACTCCCCCGTATTTTATATCTGTTCCAAAGCCTGCCTATCGATATCCATAAAGACTTTTTTATAGAGGCCAGTACAATGATCACCCGATTCATATGGCAAGGAAACAGGACCAGACTTTCTAATAAACTGCTCACACGGTCTAGAGAGAAAGGAGGCTTGGTATTACCAAACAGTCTATACTATAAAGCAGCCCAACTCTGCATCATTGCTGAATGGTCACTCCGCGAATCGGACAAATTGTGGCTGCACATGGACAGGGCAGTGATGGGATGGAAAATATGGGACGTACTATGGAAACCTAAAATGGAGCAAACAAAGAACGCTTACCTCAGTACCCCTACAGCCACCACACTTAGGGGGTCATTACGACCCTGGCGGACGGCGGAGAAGCGGCTGTAAGACCGCCAACAGGCTGGCGGTCGAATTTTTGCAATTATGACCATGGCGGTTACCGCCATGGTCATCTGCTGCTTCTCCGTTCCGCCCGCCAGGGCGGAGACGACCGCTGGGCTGGAGACCTGGGTCTCCAGCCCGGCAGTCGTCACTATACTGCTGGTGGTATTTGGACCCGGCTGACCGGCATGGATTTCATGCGGTTTGGAACCGCTATGAAATCCATGGCGGTAAGCACTATCAGTGCCAGGGAATTCCTTCCCTGGCACTGATAGGGGTCTCCCCCACACCCCACTCGACTCCCTCCCCTACCCGCCGCACCACCTCACTCATTCACACACGACATGCACGCAGGCACCACCAACACACATACACGCACACACACCGACATACATGCCAACATCCACACACACAGTCAGACACGCACACCCACATTCAAACATACATGCACACATCCATACAGACATACCTACAGACATACACGCACTCATTCCCAAACACACAACACCCCCGCAAGCATACACGCACTCACACACCCCCTCTACATACACACACCCCCATGCAAACACACAACACACAACACCCCACCACCCCCCCCTCTAATGGACAATCGACTTACCTGGTCCGGCGATCCTCCGGGAGGGGGCGGATCCATGGGGGCTGCTCCGCCGACACCACACCTTCAACAGAACACCGCCACGCCGAATCACAGGACGTGATTCGGTGGGCGGTGTTCTGATGACGTGGCGGTGGAGGTAGAGCAACCTCCACTTCCCCGCCGACCGCCAGTATGGCAGTTGGCGGCTCTCCGTCCGAAAAAGGACGGAGAGCTGCCAACAGTCATAATACGCCGAGCGGAAAACCGCATGGTCTTCAGCACGGCGGTCCCTCAGCGGTCTTGACAAAAGACCGCCGAGGTCAAAATGGCCCCCTTAAAGTATGGAACACAGTAACAAGAGCCTATGAGGTCACTACTTTTCCCTCACTGCACACTCCTATTCACCATAACGTAGCCTTCCCCCCGGGACTGACACCCGGACCTTTTGATAGATGGAAGGGGGGAGGTTGTCTGTGTATTTGCAAACTTGTATCATGGTGAAAATATACTCACGTTTGAAAACTGCCGCAGGGACTTTCGGCTGCCCTCATCTGAACACTTCCATTACACTCAATTGAAACACTGGGTTGCACAGCCTCACATGCGACTCACGGCTACCAGGGACTTCCTTCTGATTGAAATATTTGTACAAAAAGGAGGGGTAGTGAGAGGAAGCATTTCCATGCTGTATAAACTACTGACTTTGGCCCAGCGCACTTTCCCCCCTGGCCATATTACTTTTTGGGAGCAGGTATTGGGTTCCACAATAAAGAACGTCCACTGGAGCCTGCTGTTCCGTGATATAACTAAATACAATTGGTCTATGGTGGCAAGAGTTGCACACTATAACCTGCTTTACAATTGGCACCTCTACCCAGAAAAAAAAAATGTTTCCCCATGCATCCGATAGATGCTGGCAGGGCTGTGGTATGCTGGGTGACGTCCGACATATCTGGTGGGATTGCCCGGCTATTCGCCCCTACTGGGAGGAAATCTTGTCACACATAAAGGAGATTCTGGGTTACCCCATCCCAGCATCTCCAACACACATTTTGCTAGGTATACGAGCCCCAGACCTGAAGTACCAAACACTGGGAGATCGCTCCGTTATGTGGCTAGCATTGGGAGCTGCAAAGATGGCTTTAGCGTCATACTGGAAAAAATCAGAACCGCCCCCTATAGCACTGTGGTACACTGGATTATGGCATAGCCTCTCCATGGAACACTTAACAGACAGATTAGCAGAATCGAGAAGAAGCTTTGACTATATATGGGACACCCTGGAGCGGTTCCTCTCCAGAGGCCTGCCTCTTATAGCCTGTAGCCCACATCTCAGGGCATTGCATCCCTTCACGTGTAGGGGGAAGTGACCTTGGGGCGGATATGTATGGTGGAACAGGGCACACCTGAGGAAAGCAGATCAACTCCCTGGCTGGGGCATCCCGGGGTTCGTTGGCTACACAGAGTGAGATAGGACACACGGTTTCGTTGTTATGCTTTGTTTTTCTTGTTTATATTAGTTACTTGGTACTTGAGCTCTCATGTTATTATATGCTTTAATTAAGAGGAATACACCGACCACTTTTAGATATGATGTCATTGTAAGCCACGTTGTGTGGAAGATATGGTCGGACACGGCGGGATATGTCAACCCATATGTTATTTTGAAATGTATATTATAATGTACCATAAACACAACAATAAAGACAGTTTAACAAAAAAATAGTGACTCTTTATGTAGAAAATTTAAGATGAAAACAACAAAGAGACAATATATAGTTTAGGAGTTAGGTATTAAAATAGATCTGGTCAGAATAATATTAGGCCAAGACACAAAATACTACCCTATGCTGAGTCCATTCAGTATTTAAAGGGTAGATGCATCAAGAGAAACAAGTTAAGTAGTGTCTCTAAATGTGCAGGGCTCGTTTTAGAGCTTTTGCAGAAATGTCTGAGATTTGATGGGCAGTGTGTGTCTTCCAACTGTGGTCCTCGGGCACAAGCAGCGTAGAATTACTCCCAGCTGTGAGGGACATCGCACAACCCCGTAGGTCCGCTCAGGTCCTCAAACACAGGCCTGGGGGAAGCGGCAAGGCAGGGAATGCTCATAGTATCTTTGGATGCGGGTGAAAAGATGACTCATGGGCTCACCATGCCACCTGGTGCTGCTGGTAGTGTTCTCAGGCCCCGGAACATGGTGTCGGTCTCCAACCCCTCTGCTGGATTGGGAAAACAGACTCCAGTCCACTAAGATTGGGTGCACTGGTGGGGAGGCACACTTAAGGGGGCTTTGGTGGTGTGGCATTGAAAGAGGACAGCAGCAACTAGGTTGGTACTCAGTGCTTCATGACCAGCCACTGAAGTCGCACTTGCCGATAATGGGGCTTTGAAGCAGTGTGAAGAGGCCCCACGGAAGAATTCTTCCTGCTACGCTTAGCAGCGCCCACACTCACCCAGCACATTCTCATGAGGCGGAACACTGATGGAGTTAACGAGACAGGGGGAGTCTGCCACCAAGCCGCATACAAGGTCTTTGTTGTCCCAACACGCAGGTGATGAGCGAGGGCAGGCTAGCAAGTCCCTTGAGTCACTCTGGAGAGAATATTAGGTTTCCTTTTGCAGGGCAGAGGTCAGCAGGCAGGAGGGCAGCACAACAAGGCAGGGCAGTGGTTCCCGGGAACAGTCAGGCACAGCAAAGTGGCAATCCTTCTGGTGCAGCAGCCTTTACTCCCACAGAGTATCTTCTTAGTCCAGTAGTGTAAAGTCTTAGTGGGTCAAGAGGCCCAGTACTTGTACTAAAAAGTGCCTTTGATGTGGGGGAGGAGTTCAAAGGATTTCTGTGAAATGTACAGGTCACCCTTTCAGCTCAGTCTCAGCTTCAGGTTATCAGCGGGGAGTATTCGACCGCCTTTGGGTGCGCTTTAGTCACTACCCTTGGAGATGTAAGTGTGAGCCCTTCCCAACCTCCTCCCCCGGAAGACCCATCAGTCTGCAGATGAATGCAGATGTAGCTGAGTATCCTGTGTTGTGGGTGTCTGAAGGGAATGCACAAGTGAAACTGTCACCTAACCCCAGCCAGGCATGGAATGGAGATAGGCTGTAGTCACACAGGGCAGAGAGTGCAGAGAAATGTCTACTTTCTAAAAGTGGCATTTCTAAAATAGACATAATAAATCTGACTTTACCGGCAAAGATAATTTATTATTACCATTCCAATGGTACTAAACATGATGCAGCTACTCCTCTCAGATCAGGAATTACAGCTTAAAGATAAAACAAGGAATTCCAAATGCTGGCCTACGAGAGGAGTAGGCCTCACAGAATGATTAATGACTTTAGAAGTTTTCCATTACTAGGACATGAAAAACTTAAAGGTACATGTCTTGCCTTTTGCTTACATGGCACCCTGCCCTATGGGCTACCAAAGGCCTACTTTAGGGGTGACTTATATGTAAGAAAAGGGGAGTTCTGGACTTGGCAAGAGATTTTAGATGCCAAGTCGGGGTGGCAGTAAGACTGCACACATAGGCTCTGCGAGGGCCTGGGGCATGTTTACTTAAGTGGGTGGCACAATCAGTGCCGCAGGCCCACTAGTAGCATTTACTTTGCAAGCCCTGGGTATATGGTATACCACTTTACAAGAGACTTACAGGTCAATTAAATATGCCAATTGTAGATACACCAATGTTACCATGTTTAGGGGAAAAGCACATGCACTTTAGCACTGGTTAGCAGAAGTAAGGTGCTCAGAGTCGTAACGTCAAGAAACAGATACAGCAACAAAACAGGAGGTAAAAAGGCAAAAAGTCTGGGGTAGGACCACCCTAAGGATGCCAGGACTAACAGTAACACAATTAAAACACCACAAAATGGATTCCACACCAGTTTAGAACAATACATAGGGGGTCATTCCTACCCCGGCGGGCGGCGGGTGCCGCCCGCCAGGCGGTGACCGCCAAAAGACCGTACCACGGTCAAAAGACCACGGCGGTCATTTTGACTTTCCCGCTGGGCTGGCGGGCGACTGCCAAAAGGCCGCCCGCCCGCCCAGCGGGAAAGCCCCAGCAACGATGAAGCCGGCTCCGAATGGAGCCGGCGGAGTTGCTGGTGTGCGACGGGTGCAGTGGCACCCGTCGCGATTTTTAGTGCCTGCTTTGCAGACACTGAAAATCTTAATGGGGCCCTGTTAGGGGGCCCCACAACACCCATTCCCACCATCCTGTTTCTGGCGGTGAAAACCGCCAGAAACAGGATGGCGGGAAGGGGGTCGGACTCCCCATGGCGGCGCTGCTTGCAGCGCCGCCGTGGAGGATTCCCTGGGGCAGGGGAAAACCGGCGGGAAAACGCCGGTTTCCCTTTTCTGACCGCGGCTTTACCGCTGCGGTCAGAATTGCCCCTGAAGCACCGCCAGCCTGTTGGTGGTGCTTCCTCCCTCCCCTGTCCTGGCGGTCCATGACCGCCAGGGTAGGAATGACCCCCATAATATTTATCTGAATAAAACAAGACTAAAATGACAAAAGGCCAATAAACACTGATCAAGATATTACTCTTTAGAAGTTTAAACAAGTCTTAATCTATAGGAATCAATGGATGTATCTCTTTAGCGCAAAATACCTGGGCTGCATTAAAAATAAAGATGATGCAGCCATAGAGGAGATGAGGCGCTGGAAAACAAAGGGGGTCATTCCTACCCTGGCGGTCATGGACCGCCAGGGCACGGGACGGAGGAAGCACCGCCAACAGGCTGGCGGTGCTTCAGGGGCAATTCTGACCGCGGCGGTAAAGCCGCGGTCAGAAAAGGGAAACCGGCGGTTTCCCGCCGGTTTTCCCCTGCCCCAGGAAATCTTCCACGGCGGCGCTGCAAGCAGCGCCGCCATGGGGATTCCGACACTGAAAATCGTGACGGGCGCCACTGCACTCGTCGCACACCAGCAACTCCGCCGGCTCCATTCGGAGCCGGCTTCATCGTTGCTGGGGCTTTCCAGCTGGGCGGGCGGGCGGCCTTTTGGCGGTCGCCCGCCAGCCCAGCGGGAAAGTCAAAATGACCGCCGCGGTCTTTTGACCGCGGTACGGTCTTTTGGCGGTCACCGCCTGGCGGGCGGCGCCCGCCGGGGTAGGAATGACCCCCAAAGTGTTGTGTCGATTCCTTACTGTACAGAAGAGGTGATGTGTTGATTCTTCCCTCGCAGGAGAGGATGCTAGCAGGGGAGGTGATGCATTGATTCTTTCCTCACAGGAAAGGAGATGCGTCGATTTCCGGACACGTGGCCTTGATTCCTTACTGCAGTGCGGGGTTGATGACAAATTGACGTCCAGGGATGACGCATGTAAAATCGAGACGCGTTCTGATGATGGAACCACAGTGAAACAGGTGCTGCATGGATCCTGCAGGCTCTGTTTTGATTTTTAAGCTGCAAAACAGGTGCTGCATTGATTCTGCAGATGCTGCATCAATTTTTCAGCTGCGAGACAGACGTTGCCTTGGTATTCCGGAGGGGCATGTAGAGCATCGATTTTTTCTGTTGGCTAAGTCTTTGATGGATTATCAGAAGTGGTGTGGTAGCAAAAAACGTATAGTATGACGAGTTGTCTACTTCTAAATAGGTGAATCCATTAATCATGTCCTAAGTTTGTTTTGAGAATGTAGCCCTAATCCAGCAACAGGGTATTTCCTTAATAGAAGAGGTGGTCTCACACACTTGTAGTGTCATGCTTCATAATTGACCACCTCTCCCTTCCCTGGTAGGACAGTGCCACCACGGCACGCTCAACCTCTCTATAAGACCTGCACCAGAGGGAGTTCTTATATAAAAATTCAGGGATCCAGATCTTAGTTAAAAATACCCCCTGGACTACCAATGTCATTCACCTTTATTTAGTGGTGCCCATAGGTATAATTAAAAACACACTAGGACAGTAATACGAGTCTGGGGCTTTCATCAGGGCTGAGGATGCCAAAAATCGAACCCTGAGGTGTATTACCCAAGAAAAGGGAAAATCACACAGGGCCTACCTGAGTAGGGATCACAGTTGTGGATATCTGGACACCGGTAAGGGGGGACAAAAGACATGTCATAAGTCCCATCAATGTATGGGATATCAAGACAAACAATAAACTGTCATATCAAGTTCAACAGTACACATGTGAACATGCAAGAGTGATTAGCACTGCAAAACACTACAAAATGGTGTCACACTAGTGCAAGAAAAAACTACAGTTCTTATTAAATTCATACCAATTGATGTCTCTGCATATCCTAGTAAGTGCTGGGTATAAATCTATATCATATCTTTTTCCTTGCTTACTATGGGATTAGCAGACCCCTTACCCTCTACTTTGGGGGGGGGGTAACAAGCTTCCGGTCTGGAGCAAAGGCGATGGTCTTTGTAGTCACACACTGAGAAACAATAATACGAATACTAGGCATCCGGTTCATACCAATGTAGATTTCTAGCATGTTATTAGTCACCAAAAGAAGGGAGACACCAAGACCACTGGGTAGTCAAGAAAGGCTGCCCTAATATGAGCCTCTGAACACTACTCAAGTTGTCATCAGTCCTTCCTGCAACCTCCGTACACTTATCAAAAGGCGATGCAGAGTTACCAACCCATGCCGAATCAATTAAAGGGGGGGTCAAGAAAGTGATGTTTATTTGACATAAGGGAGAAACAAAGGTAATCAGCTTGAATTAATAATAAACCCAAAGGAAGCTCTCAATTGCCATGTTGCGAGCCCATCCATGCCACACTCATACTGTGCTCACTTTATCAAAAGGTCCATCGCCTGGTAGCACCTAACCAGTGTTACTTCCAGGCGATTGTCTGCTATTATAACTGCAGGACAGTGTATTTAAAGACCCAGCGGGAGTGGGAGAATGACGTCTGGGCTAAACAATCACTCACCTGGAGGAGCGTGATACTCAGCATGACTAATCCCGCCAGTATGAGAACAAGCATTTGCAATGCCATAGGTCTCGCATTCGTGAGAGTTAGAGCTGTTGGCGTTGTAAATGGTAATGACTTTTACCCATGTTTTTTTTGTTTGGAGTGTTGTGGGTGTGTGTGGTGTGGAGTGGAATTATGTGAGATGGATTGGAATTGTTAGTTGCGGAAATGCATGGAGTGGTATTCTGTGGCGTATAGTGTAATTGTGTAGTGGAATTATATGGCAGGGTAAATCTGTAGGGGTGAGAGCTGCAGAAGAAGAGAATGAAAACATCAGTCTGGTCACTGCACGTGGTCAAGTCTTTGAACTTGTCCTAGTATCCAAGGGGCTTACCTCTCCCCCATTTAAATTGCACTTAAATGGTATTCATCTCACTGACTTAGCACGTTCTCTGCTTTGGACAAGACAGGTGTTCCGCTATGGGGAAGTGCCTGGAAAGTTAAGCAAGGTCCGTTTGGGATCAGTTGTCCCGCAGAATAACAGTGAACATTTGTACTGTGATGGTGCGCTGGCCCTGTACAGATGGTATATTTCTCATATTTTGCGAAATTCCGAATTGCACCTTTTTCCCTCATTTGCTTGCTAGTTACTGCAGCCTTTCTGAGGATGGTCTTCTGGAGCTGCTGTGATTTGTGATTGACGGAAGGGGAGCAGAATCACACAGGGACAGTGTCTCTGTCTGTTGCCTGGCTTTCCTTCCCTGGCACTAATGCTAGATTCCCGAGCTCTCGCACTTGGAGACCTAGAAATTGCTGACGTTACGCGAAGAGATCTTCATGCAGCCAGCACCTGTGTGAAAAGGGCCACTTGTGCCTGCTTTGAAAAAATAAAATAATGTAGGGATAATTTTTCCTTTTTTCCATTTCCTGTGCTTGCCGTTAATTGCTCCTGTTTAGGAACACGTAAAGTGTTCTAATAATGTTGGAGTGTGACCTTTAAAATTAATATTAACATGAAAAGTTTGCAAAATAATGTATAATGAAGCTGCATAGAAAATGTGTTAGAATAATACCAATGCACTCGTTTGAAATGTGCCCAAGGGGAGTGGCCACCAATGCATACGATGACTAATGAAACTGTCTAATAATGAATTAATAATGTATTTATGTATGATTTTGTATTAGCATTAAGAGTTATGTATTAAGGTTTTGCTAAATTAATCACTAGGCCTTAGTTAGCGAGGGTCTGGGCCTAGTTGCCTGGTCTCAGATTAATGTGTTTTCTAACGTGCAATGTGCTGCTTTCCTGAAGGACACGAAGCTGTACTTTTCCAGAAACTAGAGATATGTGTGTAACTGTAGCAAATTCTTTCTCATGAGACCCGACTTGCTCAAGGAGACATTCTTGCCGAATGCATCAGTGTAATTCGCAACAGTTACAAGGTCACCTAAACCAAGGGAAGACAATGGAACTACTGACTGGAGTGACTAGTGTAACATTTTCTACCTGACATTCTACCCGTTGAAGACGTCAATCACAGGAGCCAATATACTGCATGAGAACTGTCTTAGGTAAAAATTCTAGTAAGGTGAGCGACAGATTATTGGACAAAGATAACGATGCCCCAAATATTGCCCAAATGGAAATTAGAGACTTGTTCGACAAGTTTAATATAACAATGTGACACAAGGAGAAATCGGCCATTACTGGACATTCCACAGACCAGTTACCTTGCCATCTTTGCTCTTCTGAAAAGACTTTGGCCCTCATTACAACATTGGCGGTAAATGCCGCTTACCGCCTTGCAGAAGACCGCCAACACACCGCCGCGGCCACGGAATACCACCAAAGCTATTACGACCCACAGCTCAGAATCCGCCAAAATCTAGACACCCACACAACTCCGCCACACCAAAGGTCACTGTTAAACTGGCGATAACAAAACCTCCATCGTCACGCCAACAGGAATATGCCCACACTATCACGACCCACGAATCCACGCGGCGGTCTTTTAACCGTGTATTCCATTGGTGGTACACACCGCAGCGCTCAAAATACACACACATATACAAAACACAACCACATTGGACAAATCGAAATACACACATCTGATACACATACACAGACCACTCCCACACACTGAAAAACACACACCCACATTACCCACAAACCCTTACTACCAAACATTTTGAAGAAGGCCAGACAGACAGCAAAGCAAAGACAACACCAGCATACAGAGGCACACAACACCATCACACATACACATCCACACACAAAACACCACACACCCCTAAACATCACCCCACACATCACAACACACACAACCTCACACATCACCCACACCACCCCATGGCACCGCAAAGACACCCCAGGTTTTCTGAGGAGGAGCTCAGGGTCATGGTGGAGGAAATCATCCGGGTAGAGCCACAGCTATTCGGATCACAGGTGCAGCACACCACCATAGCTAGGAAGCTAGAGCTATGGCGCAGAATCATGGACAGGGTCAACGCATTGGGACAGCACCCAAGAACACGGGATGACATCAGGAAGAGGTGGAATGACCTACGGGGGAAGGTGCGTTCCATGGTCTCAAGACACCAGATTGCGGTTCAGAGGACTGGCGGCAGACCCCCACCTCCTCCCCCACAACTAACAACATGGGAGGAGCAGGTCTTGGCTATACTGCATCCTGAGGGCCTTGCAGAAGTAGCTGGAGGAATGGACTCTGGTAAGTTAAATCTTTAACTACTTTATCCCCACCTTACCTGCATGCTATCACATACCCCCACCCTCGCCCTCAACCCCATCACTCCAACTCCTCACATATGTCCCACTATCACAAACCACACATCCCAACACTGCATGCAACAACAAAGCATGGACACCCATCACCAATGCATGTCGCCTACACATACCCACACAGACCCCTAAACAATTAGCACACAAGGTCCTACACAGGAATGGAAGCACTGGGGTACAGGGTCACCCACCCATTGCACACCATGGCACACACAGATGCAATAATCATGCCTTTACACCCCTGCAGGACCCCTACCTAACGTCACTGGACAGGAGGTTCCGGACATGTCCACTCCACCCACAGAAGAGGCCCACAGTGATGACAGCAGCTCTGTCCAACTGGATCTAGATGACCAGCCCGGCCCATCTGGGACCTCGGGACAGTCGGTTCCCCTGACACAGTCACAGGCCACCACAGAGCCACCCCCGTCAGGAAACACCAGCACAGCACCCACCCAGCGGGCCCATACCTCTGTTCCCAGGACACGTCAAGCAGCAGTGTGTCCACCACTACAGGGAACCCAGGCTAACCCACAAACCCAAGAACAGCAGGGACCTGGGGGCAGTGGTAGTGGGCACACGGTTCAGGGGACAGAGGCCCAGGAACATAGGGGAACTGGGAGGGCTGCTGTGCGACAGGGGGAGGACAGGCCTAGGGAATCCACTCTCCACGAGGCCCTCTCCAACATCATGGGAGCCTTCCATCATTCCCAGGAGACGATTGCAACGGTACTGGCCAAGTTTCAGGAGACCCAGCAGCTGCAGGAGGAACAGGATTTAGGGTTCAGGAAGGAACTCAAATCCATCAATACCACCCTGGGCACCATTGTAGGGGTGCTGAAGGACCTCGTGAACATCAGGAGGGACACTGTTGCACAACAAGGGGCCTCTGACACTAGCCTGGACGATGAAGTGCCCACCACCTCCGCCGGCGAGAGTGGACAGGAGGCACCGCCACATGACCATGACACCAGCACCCCACCCCCTGCAGATGGAGAACCACCCCGCAAGTGGTCCCTTAGATCCAGGACAAAGACAGAGAACAATGCCAAGACCCCCACCAAGAAATGAGACCACCCTGAATGTCATCCTTCTGTCCCACTTTGTCACCCTGTTTATCCTTAAACTGCCCTAGCTCCACTTGCTATACCCCTTTGGACAATGCACCTGTGAGACAAATAGACTGGACTCTGCCATGGACATTCCTCCACCATCACCCCTGACCATTTTACAACCCCCTCCACTATTTAGCACTTAAATAAACACCCTTAAATAACAAAACATACTGGAGTCAGTCTGTGCTTTCACAATTGTGTATTTGCAATAACTGAGGGAAATAGCAATGTCCATACCTATGCCACACAGCTCTAGTCCATGAGGTAACATAGCAGAGGTCACACAGTGAGACCCACATCTGTGAAATCGAAAGGCAAAGTGACAAATCAGGGTCCATACACTGGGTGAAAGTGACAGACAGATGAGAGGTCGAACAATTTTATCAGATGTGGGAGGCAGTGATGTCTTCTTACCTGTGTCTCACTTGAAGTATTGATGGATCACGGTGTTTCTGTTGTCTATGTCCTCTTTTTCTGCCTCCTCTTCTTCACTGTCCACAGGCTCCACAGCTGCCACAGCACCTCCTTCAGGACCATCCTCCTGCAGAAACGGCACTTGTCGTGGCAAAGCCAAGTTGTGCAGCATACAGCAGGCCACGATGATCTGGCACACCTTCTTTGGTGAGTAGTATAGGGAACCACCTGTCATATGGAGGCACCTGAACCTGGCCTTCAGGAGGCCGAAGGTCCTCTCTATAACCCTCCTAGTTCGCCCATGTGCCTCATTGTAGCGTTCCTCTGCCCTTGTCCTGGGATTCCTCAATGGGGTCAGTAGCCATGACAGGTTGGGTTAGCCAGAGTCACCTGCAAATGTTGAGGGACAACCGTTAGACACACACTAACCCTTAGGGACAACCCCAGACCCAGACAACTATTCACACTGTGTAGGGTCCATGTCCTCACCTAATAGCCACACATGGGGCCTCTGGAGTTGCTCTATCACATAAGCGATGCTGCTATTCCTCAGAATGTAAGCGTCATGCATTGAGCCAGGAAACTTGGCGTTCACATGGGAGATGTACTGGTCGGCCAAACACACCATCTGCACTTTCATTGAATGGTAACTCTTCCGGTTTCTGTACACCTGTTCACTCCTGCTGGGGGAGGGGGCAAGGCCACATGTGTCCCATCAATTGCACCTATGATGTTGGGGATATGTCCCAGGGCATATAAGTCACCTTTCACTGTAGGCAAATCCTCCACCTGAGGGGAAACGCTGTAGCGCCGCATGTGTTTCAGCAGGGCAGACAACACTCTGGACAACACGTTAGAGAACATTGGCTGGGACACGCCTGATGCAATGGCCACTGTTGTTTGAAAGGACCCACTTGCCAGGAAATGGAGTACTGACAGGACCTGCACTAGAGGGGGGATTCCTGTGGGATGGCGGATAGCTGACATCAGGTCTGGCTTCAACTGGGCACACAGTTCCTGGATTGTGGCACGATCAAGTCTGTAGGTGACTATTACATGTCGCTCTTCCATTGTCAACAGTTCCACCAGCGGTTTGTACACCGGAGGATGCCGCCATCTCCTCACCTGTCCCAGCGGACGTGCTCTATGGAAGAGAACAGCGATCAGAGGGGCAGCCAACACTGAGGTACGAAATAAACAACTTTATTGCACACATTTGTCAATCCGCTATGTGTCTGTCTTAGTGTGTATGCAAGGCTTATATATGTGTGACACATTTAAAATTAATGCCATGTGGCCCCCTGAAATGGCAGCTGCTTGACCTGCAATGTGGGACAAGGGGATATGAGGTAACTGCGCTGGCGTTGTACACCATCGCGGTAAGCGGTCGAAGACCGCGGCGCAATCCTGCATTGGTTGACATTGGACCCTATGGGACCCAGCAGCCAATGACGATGTACGCCGGTGGTGACGGTACGCACCGCCGAGGACGTGACCACCATTTTCTCTCTGTTCACTTACTTAATACCTGATCTTCGACAGGAGAGGCCCTACACTGCAAGTGCTGCTGTGACCTCAGTCTGGAAGCGACAATGGCTCAAGTGTCTGGGTAAAGGGCCCCTGCCTTCACCACGGAGGAGTTGGAGAAACTAGTGGATGGCGTCCTCCCCCAGTACACGCTACTCTACGGTCCTCCAGACAAACAGGTAAGTACACTGTGAGCATGTTCTGTGGGCACTGCCTGTTTGGAGTGGTGTGGATGTAAGATACAGGGGGGAGAATGAGGCGTGCATGAAACGACGGTGAGTGTATGTGCGTCATGGCAAGGGTAGGAACGCGGGCCAATGACTGTGACGGTCCGGACGGTTATATCTTCTCCTTTTCCCCTGTACTATTCCTGTAGGTCAGCGACCACCAGGAGAAGGATATTTGGCGTGCCATCGCCAAGGAAGTCCGGACCCTGGGGGTCCACCACAGAGGGAGCACCCACTGCTGAAAAAGGTGGGAGGACATTCGCCACTGGAGCAAGAAGACGGGGGAGGCCCAGTTGGGGATGGCCTCCCACTGTGGGAGGGGTGCCTGTCGACCCATGACCCACCTGATGCTCCGGATCCTGGCGGTGGCATACCCGGAGTTGGATGGGCGCTTGAGAGCATCATAGCAGCCACAAGGGGGTGAGTACACTCTCATTCAGCTGTATCAATGCGCACTGGAGGTGTCTGGGTGTGGAAGGTGGGCTGTGGGTACCCCTAGACTAGGGCGAGTTTTGTAGGCAAGGTCCCTTCATGATTGCAGGCCATGTGGCACCCCACCCCACCAGTGTTAAGAGCCAACTACACCTAGTCAGGATCGTGTGACGTCCATGTGTGCAGCAATCGGACATAGGCCTTGTACCCCATGGCCCTGTGATTAATGAGGGAACTCTAAGTGCATGGTGTAGTGCAGAGGGCTGCTGTGTCTGGAGTGTCCGCTAACATAGCAGTATTGCATGCACTGAACAAGCCTTTCTTCTGTCCCCCCGCCCTTTATGTGGTCTCCCTGTTCTTGTGTGCAGTAGCATCATCAGGCGGAGGAGCAGTGTTACCGGAGCAGGAGGGAGCTGCATCCCACATGGCCCTGGATGGTGAGACAACAAACTCCGAATTCACCAGTTGGACGGAGGGCGAGGGGAGCTCCACGACGGGAACAGGAGCTGAGACCAGCGACACAGACTCCTCCTCTGATGGGAGCTCCCTTACCGTGGCAGGCCCCTCTGTGCCCCCCGCATCTACAGGTACAGCCTCTACCCCCCCTATCAGCACCGCCCTTCCAGCAGCCCCTCAGCATGTACCCCGTGGCCGCTCACCCAGGAGGGTGGGCATCTCCTTCGCCCCAGGCACCTCAGCCCCTGCCCCAGTCAGCCCTGCTGCCCTCAGTGAGGAGGCCATTGACCTCCTCAGATCCCTCACTGTTGGGCAGTCTACCATTCTGAATGCCATCCAGGGTGTAGAGAGGCAGTTGCAACAGACAAATGCATACCTGGAGGGCATTCATTCTGGTCAGGCAGCCCAACAGCGAGCTTTTCAGACTCTGGCCTCAGCACTGATGGCAACCATTGTCCCTGTGTCCAGCCTCCCCCTCCAACTTCCTCCACCCAGCCCTAATTCCCTGTACCTCAGCCTATCCCAAGCACACCATCAGACCAGCATGCACACACCTCAACACACAAGGGTAGCTCTAGCAAACATAAGCACCACACATCCCACAGGCACTCACACAAGCATCATACCCATGCAGGCATACCAACATCCACTGCCTCAACTGTGCCCCCCTCCTCCTCGTCTCCCTCCTCCCTCCCTGTCACGTCTCCACTCACACCTGCATGCACTACATCTTCAGCCACTACGTCCTTCACCAGCACGCCCATCACCACACACCGCTCATGTGCACTCACCACCCCCACTACCATTCACACATCCCCTGTGTCCTCTCCCACTGTGTCTGTGAGTCCACTTCCCAAAGTACACAAACGCAGTCACACACCCACCCAACAGCCATCCACCTCACGACAGCCTCCAGCCCATGCACCTTCACCCAAAGTCAGCAAACGTACACCTCCTACAACCACTACCTCTTCCTCCACTCCCAAACCCCCTCCATCCACCCGTCCCAGTGTGTCTAAAAAACTTTTCCTCTTAAATGTTGACCTCTTCCCTACACCTCCCCCACCCCTTCCATCGCCTAGGGCATGCCTTTCCAGGTCCCAACACAGCACCTCAGCCACCACATCACTGGGAACAGTGGCGCCAGCAGTAACCGGCTTCTGGAGTGCGCCAAGCAGCAGGGCGGCCAGTGTGCCACGGAGCCAGACCACGGACAGTTTCGCACCTCAGAAACATAAGAAGTTGGCCCCAGCCCGGAGGGAGAAGGGCAAAACCCCTGCCACCAAGGGCTCTCCCAGGACTACAGTTGGGAGTGGCAAGACAGCTGCGCCACCATCCAAGGTGGGGAAGGGGCAGAGAAATAAAGGGAAGTCGCCGCCAACCTGCACGGCAGACAAGACCGCCACCAGCACCGCTTCCCAGGACACCGCCGCCACCAGCACCGCTGCCAAGGACACCGCCGCCACACGCACCGCTTCCCAGGACACCGCCGCCACCAGCACTGCTGCCAAGGACACCGCCGCCACCAGCACCGCTGCCAAGGACACCGCCGCCACCAGCACCGCTTCCCAAGACACCGACGCCACCACCAGCACCGCTGCCAAGGACACTGCCGCCACCAGCACCGCTGCCAAGGACACTCCCGCCACTAGCAAGCTCCCTGAGCCACCCACCAGCACCGCAAGCCCATGAGCGCTGCAAGCACCGCCGCTACTGAGGCCGCGGCAAGCACAGCCAGCAGCCACGCCACACCATGTGCCAGTGGCACCACTGCAGACATGGCTTCCATCCCCAGTGGTCAGTCGTACAAAACTGGTGGTCAGTTTCGGGGGCCTGGACATCTTTCATGTAGGCCCACCGTCAGTGGAGAAAGACATCCACTACCTCAGTCCTTGGCAGGATGAAGCACTCTGGGCACAAAGCCCCCTCCAGAACCAGTGGAGAAAGGCATCCACTACCTCAGTCTTTGGCAGGATGAAGCACTCTGGGCACAAAGCCCCCTCCAGAACCAGTGGAGAGTTACATCCACTACCTCAGACCTTGGCAGGATGAAGCACTCCGGGCAGAAAGCCCCCTCCAGAACCAGTGGAGAAAGGCATCCACTTGAGAGACTGTGACTTTGCACTCCCCAGGATGAAGCAGTGGGCAACCCACCCACTGTAAAGACTTGTGAGACTGTGGCTTTGCACTCCCCAGGATGCAGCAGTGGGCAAACCACCCACTGTAAAGACTTGTGAGACTGTGGCTTTGCACTCCCCAGGATGCAGCAGTGGGCAACCCACCCACTGTAAAGACTTGTGAGACTGTGACTTTGCAATACCCAGGATACATCAATGGGCATGGAACCCCCTTGAGGATCTGGCATCGTGCACTCATCCGGCTGAGGTGCCCCCCTTCCCTTCTCCCTGAGGTGCCTGTTTTATTTCGATCTGATGCCCCTGCAGTGTTCTCTCTGTTTTGGTTGGGTATCTTGCATTTTGGGCCCAGTGGTCCACGGACTATGTATGTGCAGTACATGGACTTGAATTCTTGGTGTATATATTTATTAATGGTGTATATATATTTTATGAGTACTGGATTTTTATCGATTACAATCGTTCAACTCATTTCCTTTTTCCTTGCATTCTTCCAGGGGGGGTTGGGAGGTGTGCTTGTGTGTGTGTTGTAGTGGGTGAGGATGGGGGTGGGGGTGTTTCGTGTTGCGTGTGTGTGTCACTCTCTTTTCCCTCCCCACTCCCCTGTGTCGCAGGTGCAGTACTCACCGTGGTCTTCGCTGCCGGCGTTCGTGCTCCTGGTAGAGGAGCAGGAAGACAGTGGCAGGTAGAATATGGAGTTCCGGCTCCATGGGTCCTGGTTCCTCGTGGGGTGTGTAGAGGTGAGCGTTTCCTCTTCCAAGTCCTGTTTCTGCCGTGTTTTTGTTTGCGGTGAATCCGCCCCGGAAAAGGTGGTGGATTGGCCTCTCACGATACTGTGGGTGGTACAATGTCTTCCGCCTGTCTGTTGGCGGTGACCGCCATGCTGTTTGTTTGTACCGCCATCGCGGTCTGAGTGTTAAAGTGGCTGTCTATGTTGGCGGTTTCCGCCACGGTCGTGATTCCATTTTTTTTACCGCCGGCCTGTTGCCGGTTTTACCGCCGCTTTAACACCGACCGCCAGGGTTGTAATGAGGGCCATAGTCTTAGGAATTGGTTTAGTATTAGAACCATTATCGCAGTTTTGTGACTGGTTTCTTCAACCATTGGTTAAGAAAATACTCACCTATCTGCAGGACACTAAGGGTGTTCTGAAGCTTCTAGAGAATATGACCCTTAATAAGGAAAACAAGCTTTTGATCAGTCTAGATGTTGAATCACTATACACCAACATTCCTCATGAATCAACCCTTTAGGTAATTGAAGGGATACTAAATAGAGTAACCTGGGACTCTATGACACCTCCTGAGTTCCTCCTGGACTTAGCACATCTGGCCCTTACTCACAATTGCTTTGAATCTGAAGAAGAATACTTTCTACAGGTACACAGGACATTTATGGGGAGCACATTTGCCCTGAGCCTAGCGTGCCTCTATGTACACTCTTTTGAAACAGAATGTGTCAAACACTCCTCTAACCCTTTTCTAGAAAATATGCGATTCTGGAAATGGTATATTGATGATTTTCTTCTAATATCGAAGGACTCCAGAGATGAAGCATTGGAGTTTGCAGAGTGGCTAAATGCTCTGAACCCCCACTTACGATTCACCATTAACATTGTGGTAATGAACTACCCTTTCTGGATATATTAATGGAAACTAAGAGAGGCCGGCTATTAACACAAGTATACTACAAATCCACCGATAGTAACAACTTACTCAAGTTTGATAGCTTTCACCCCGCCATTTGTGATTATTGATTCTTCTAGAGAGGACGTGTGGTGTAAAGTTTTTTCCTCTCTGTGTTTTACAATTCTTTGATGGTCCTAAAACCTCTTAACAGGAGGCAAGCTGACAAGCCCTTAGAGATCACTTGTGGTGAGAAGGATAAGTCCTTCCAGCAGGTCAGGAAGCAGCAGGCAGCAGGGCAACAAGCAGAAGAGCAGTCCTTCAAAAAAAGCTGTCCAGATGAGTCCTTTGGGTAGCACTGCAGTTCTTCTGACAGAGTCCAGAATATTGTAGGTCCAGAAGTGTCTGATTTTAGGGTGTCTCGGTCCCAGTATATATACACCCAAATGTGCCTTTGAAGTGGATGAGACTTCAAATAGTGGTTTTGAAGTGCACCAGTTCCCCTTTAAACCCAGCCCTGTCTGCTCAGAGAACTTTGGGGTTATCAGTCCTTTGTTTGGGGTCAAGCAACTACCCATTGAAGTGTAGGTGAGGGCCCCTCGACCCTCCTGCCCAGGAAGACCTATCAGCATGCAGATGAATGCAGATGCAGCTGAGTATCCTGTGTTTATTGCTGTCTGGGTGGAATCCACAAGGGGAGCGGTCAACCAGCACAGACCAGACATGGATTGGAGACAGGCTGTAAGGCACAGAGAACAGATAGAACTCCTGAACTGGTGGGAGACTTGTGCAGGATGGCTGTCAAAAGCACCCTGACAGTTCTGGAGTCTGGCAGTACCACTCCCAAAAAGAGGGTAGTGCCAAGAAGGGGAGTGGGGGGGCGGTCTCACCCCTGACTCCTGCCCTGCCTAAGGGTACCGACTCTGGGCTGGAGGACCAGCCTCAGGATACCATCCAGAACTGGTGGGAGGGAGAGTGGACAAAGAATGCCAGTCACATGGGGCTACTGCCCCTCACTCTGAGAAACCACAGAGGTTAGAGAGCCCTGGAAGGGCTGAGGCATGGCTGTCATCACTGACAGTTGTCAGTGGCCACTGTGGGTTGCTGTTCTTGTGGATAGAGTTGCCGTTGGGTTGGGGACAGCAGTCACATCCCAAGGGTGGAATGGGCCACACCACTCCAGTAGCCCTGGTAGTACTGTCTGCCTACTGGGTTACATCTGTGAGCAAAGTAAGGTTAGGTGCTGCACAGATGGAGTTCGCAGGTGGGGAGAAGGGTTCCCCATGGGATAGCTTAACGGACCCTGAGATTATGGATAGAGGAATCCAACTGGGTTTAGAAAGGTGTTAAACTGGAATGTGCCCCTGCTGTTGCGGGCCAGGATCCCTGTTTTATCACCTTAAGCAGGAAAGTCCATCAAGGTATTGCTTGGTCTACCCTAGCTTTACGCTGGAAGTGGGTTGTGTCGGACCTGGCCCTTTTTGCAGGGTTATAACCAAAACTTTTTGTCTTCTTCCACCTATTTCTTCTCACCTGTTTGTGCTAGCTTTAGGACTCTGGGCACGTTACCACTGCAAACCATGCTGAAGTGCATATATTCTCTGTCTAAATTGTATTAGTGATTGGTTTCTCCATGATTGGCATAGCTGATTTCCTAGTAAGTCCTTAGTAGAGTTCACGGTGTGTGCACAGGGCCTATAAATCAAATGCTACTAGTGGGCCTACAGCACCGACTGTGCCAATCACGAGTAGCCCTCCAAACATGTTTCAGGCCTGCCATTTCAGTGCCTGTGTGTGCAGTTTCAAACTGACATGTCGACTTGGCAAGTGCATCTACTTGCCAGGCCCAAACCTTCCCTTTTATTACCTGTAAGTTACCCCTAACGTAGTCCCAAGGTAACCCCATTGGCATGGTACAGAGTACTTAAAAGTTAGGACATGTAACAGTGGGATTTACATGTCCTGTATCTTTTAAGTGTAATTTCCCATTGGGAGCAGACAGGGATGTGGAGTTTGGGGTCTCTGAACTCACAATGTAAAAATACATGTTTTGGTGAAGTTGGTTTTGAAATGTGAGTTTGAAAATGCAGTTTTTCAAATGGGCATTTTCTTGCTTAACCATCTGTGTCTCTGCCTGTCTGCTCGGTCAGGATGATAGTTGTGCTCTTTATGCATTCACTCTAGACAGTCACACAAAGGGAACTGATGTGTGCCTGTCCTCACACAAAGAAGTCTCCAACCCACTGGAGTGTGTTTGGGGTCAAGGCAGGCAGGGTCTTGTGCACTACAAAGATTTCTCTTTGATGTTTGCCTATGTCAAAGACAGAAATGGGTATAAGTACTGGACCTCTGACACCACATAGTGAAAACACTTCTGGACTGAGAACATTCTGCCAAGAAGAAGAGCTGCATGCTGTAGGAGAGACTGCCACTCTGCCTGTTGCTTTGTTGTGCTGGTCCTTGCTGCTTCTGTCCTGGTCCTGAAAGGACCTGGACTTTATTTTCTACATCCTGCATTCAAGGTTCTCCAAGGGTTTGAACTGAGCTTGCCTCCTGTTAAGAAGTCTCAGGACCATCAAAGACTTCACCTGCCAGCGTCTGGGTTCTCTTGAGGAGAGTCCTGACTTGCCAAGTGGTGCCAAGTCCAGTTCTTGGGCACTTGGAAGTGGGCTCTGGTGAAACCAAGAAGAAATTAAGCACATCAACTCCAGAACGACTTCAGAACCAGCGCCGCTCTCCAACTCCACACCACTGCCTGCACCAGGGCCATGATCTCCACGGAGTGCAAAGACCATGACTGCAACACAGGCCCAACGCCACCGCAGCGCCTCCGAAGTCTTGCCTCAGCTTGAGTCCTGAGTGCCGTGTTACCAACGTTCATGACACCCAACTTCAACTTTGCCGCAGCACCTGTGGACTGCGACACCGCAAATTCGGAGACTCGCATCTAGACCTGCTGGATTCATCAACCCCGCCTTGTCATAAGGAACAGATGCCTTGCCAATGACACCGCATCACCTCCTCTGCAACCGTAAAGAACCGATGCCTCACCTTCCCTGCCTAGTAGTAAGGAACCGAGGACTCACTTTCCAGGTAGCAGTAAGGAACTGATGCCGCACTGGCTCCAGCAATGCCTCACCTCCCTGGCTCCGTGCAACATCTTTGTTTCCCCATCATTTTCCAAGGTACTGTACCTGGGGTCCATGTGAGTGACTTCGGACTATTGGGAACAACTCAATCAAGACACCGTGATAGCCCCAGTTGGAGCTACTGTGTTTCTAAGCACTTTACTAAGATTTAATCTTTGCAAATTCGTATCTTTACTTTTGTATGTTGGCTTTTTGTCGTTTTGGTCTTGTTTTGCTCAGATAAGTATTTGCTATTTTTCTAAGCTGGTGTGGAGTACTTTTGTGGTGTTTTCACTGGGTAATTGTGTGTGTGTGTACAAATACTTTACACATTGCCTCTGAGATAAGCCTGACTGCTCATGCCAAGCTACCAAGGGGGTGAGAAGGGGTTATCTCAGCTGTGTGACTCCCTTACCCTGACTAGAGTGAGGGTCTCTACTTAGGCAGGATGAAAACCACTGCCAACTAGGGACTCATATCTAACAAACAGGCTTCATAATAGTGAAAAACAACTTTGGGAGTTTTTCACTACCAAGACATGTAGAACTCCCAAGTACATGTCCTGCCTTTTACCTACATAGCACCCTGCCCTGTGGCCTACCTAGGGCCCACCTTAGAGGTGACATGTGTAGTTAAAGGGGAGTATAAGGCTTGGCAAGTAGTTTTACATGCCAAGTCAGTGAAACTGCACACACAGGCCTTGCAATGGCAGGCCTGAAACATGGTTAAGGGGCTACTTATGTGGGTGTCACAATCAGTGTTGCAGGCCCACTAGTAGCATTTAATTTATAGGCCTTGGGCACATAGAGTGTACTTTAGTAGGGACTTACAGGTAAATTAAATGTGCCAATTGGGTAGCAGCCAATGTTACAATGTTTAGGGGAGAGGGCTATGCACTTTAGCACTGGCCAGCAGTGGTAAAGTGCACATAGTCCTAAAACCAGCAAAAAAGAGGTCAGAAAAATGGAGGGAGGCAGGCAAAAAGGTGGGGGAAGACCAATGAAATGATGTTAGGTTTATCACTGTTAAATAGTAGTCAGGCA
The DNA here is from genome assembly GCF_031143425.1 of Pleurodeles waltl. Taxonomy (NCBI): domain Eukaryota; kingdom Metazoa; phylum Chordata; class Amphibia; order Caudata; family Salamandridae; genus Pleurodeles; species Pleurodeles waltl. The sequence goes on along the minus strand of NC_090444.1, from coordinate 339,459,221 downwards.
ATGGAGTCTCATGGGATGTTATATTCTGCTTGGAATGCAAATTATATGTTGTTTTTCTGAAATCAATGCTTGCTCAAGCATAACGCTGTACCACCCCACCTCGGCCCAGCACACGGGTGGAGGTTAGCTAAAGACGCGGTGGACCAAGGACTTCACTGCACCCAGTGACAGCAAACCCAGAAGCAATACATAAAATGTAAAGACACCAATGTATAAAAAATAGTAGAAAATAGCGATGTGTGGCTTACCTACTCTGTTCTGTCGGGGCCAGAGAAAAATACAAGAAGTGGGAGTGGAGGAGTGGCTTCTGAAAGAGAAGTAATGGACATAGAATAGTTCTAGGAAAACGGAGACCTAAAGTCCCCAAGTGTGTTTAAAGCGCTCTGTCTGAGGCGGCGGTGCCTCGATCTGTAAGGACTGTGATAAGGAACATGGATATGAGGGGTAGTGGTTTATTGAATGTAATTATTTAATGAATTAAGTAACATATGAGGCTCCACAGAGAGGTGCGGTTAAAAAGTGCTATTGGAGGCAGCTATGCTTCAATCTGTAAGGAATGTCACAAGGAGGACAGAGAAGAGGGGGTAATGTTGTATTTAATTAATTAACATTTGAGGCTCCAAAGAGATGATGGAGGTCTATCCTGCCTGATGACTGACATGGTCAGCAGATCACAACTTGAAGCTTAATTTAGGTTTTTGTGAAATCTGAGTCAGCAAGTGCCACCATCCACCCTACTCCCCTCCCCAATAGCATGAGGAAGCCCCAGTGTGCCATAAGTTCCTTGACCTTCTGGGAGGCACAGAAATCGAGGTGGCGTGAAACAGTTAAATCCCAGCAGCATCCTCTCACAGCACAAACCGTCATGAGGAGTGTGTTATGGCACATAAGCGACCGCTAAGGTGGTCTGTGGCCAAGATGCAAATATTAGACTTTTGTCCACTTTTGTGGATTGTGGGTGCTTTACAAAATCTACCAAATAAAATACCCAATTAATTAAAGTAATTAAATGAATACTTAGTATTTATGCTCGCATACTCACATGGATTTCAAGGAACACACATAAGGCCCCTCCAGTCCTGGGACCCTAAAAGTGGGTACGTGGCTCATTAGATCAAGCTTTTAGGGTCTTCTTGTATGTGGACAGGACCACTCGCACCGGGACCATGCCTCTTGCCCAAAGACTCAGCACGAGCTGGCACAACGTTGGCTCTTCCCGCAGCAAGCATCGCTGTTTGCAACCGCGAGGCTCCAGTCCACCTGTGCGCGATGCACTACTGTGTCTTCGAGCCTGTGGACTACAGTCAGCGACACTCTCCTTGCTCCCAGGGAACTTCTACCCTGTGAACAGGACTCTTGGCTCAATTCTGAGAAGGCAGCAGGACTTACCTGGGACTGTATCAGAGCCACACTCCATTGCAGTCGGCTTGAACTTTTGGATTTACCCATGTCTAGCAGAACCAAATATTCCTGGCTGCCACTTTATACTTTTAAGCACTATTGGTATCTTAGAGTTCATTCTTTAAAAATTAATATCGTGACTTCTACTTATTGGATTTTTGTTGTTTTGGTCTTGTTTTAGTCACAACATTAAGCTATATTTGTCTAACCAGGTTGGTGTCTTTTTGTGTGATGTTTTTACTGTTTTACTGTAAACCAACAATGTGCATATGAGTCTGCTCCTCCCCTAGAATGATGCACTCTAGCCAAAACTGACAGGTAATAAATTAATAAAGACTTACTCCTATAAAACCCCTAGCTTACCGATGCATTCAAGGAGTAAGCTAGTATTAACCTAGAAACACTCATAGCTTCCTACTGGAGTTCAAGTGTTAGAAAGTAGTACTGCAGGAGTAGGTCCCACCTATTAATAGCAGTTTGATCCCTCCGGCTACAACCTCTCTGTATAGAATAATAAACTGACTAGTGAGGCAAAGCATGATTCTCTAGGAACAGCAAGCAAGATGTACAATACCTCTTTGTGTGTCTTCATCATCCCAGTCCTTACTGCTCTCATCTACAGACACCCATCTGCCAAGAAATAAAATGCTCCAGCATAGCTTCTCCCATACTTGCTGACCCTGTCTTCTTAGAAAAGGAGGAAGCAAGCCCCCTCTTGTCCTGTTTTTGCTTTCTGTGAAAGTTGACGGAGTTTGCCTCTACTGGTAGTTCAATTAGTATGTTTCTTCTTTATTGTTATTTTTTTGAAATGTTTCTAGGATGTTCTATAGCAGGTCTTATATCTTGTTCTATCTTGGTATATTTAGTATGTATCAGTGCCAAGCCAGTTCTCAGGTGTAATTACGTTGGCGTGAATTTTAGGAGTCTGCACAAGTGGTTCTGTTGCTGTCGTTTTAACGATTTCATTCTCTTGTAAATTCTTCTGGTGCATCCGAGGCTTACAATTCAACACACACTTCAAGGTGAGCACGTTTTGGTAATCACGGATGCTGTTTATGCTTAGTTTCAAAATGGTGGCATTACTGAATGACTTCTTATGAATGCAATGGTTCATTCCCTAGCAACAGCTTCGTCTCTTTCAGCATGCAGCAACCTAGGATAGATGCAAAACAACAACCCTATGGTAGGAAGCTGCCCTGGTGTGTGGTGGGTACCTAAGGCACTTACACCTTATACCAGGTCCAGGTACCCCCTCTTAGTGAAGTGTAGGCAGTGTCTAGAAGCCAGGTTCTCTAGAGGTAGCTATGGATGAGCAGCCAAGGGTTATCTAAGAGACATGCAAAACCACTGTAGTTGCACAGCATTACACACATTAAAGAAAACACTCAGTTGCACAAAAATAAAGGCACTTTATTTTTGGTCACATAATACCACAAAATACTAGAAGGGCAATCCTCCAATAGGAGGTAAGTAATACACTAAGTATACACACTAATGAACAGTAAGAGGCATAGAAAAGATTAGAAAACAGTGCAAATGTAAATAACCAATAGTGACCCTAGGTGGAGCCCAAACCATATACTAAAGAAATGGAATGTGAACGCAGGACCCCCACCTAGGTAAGTGGAATGTGTAGAGGGGAGCTGGGAGTACTAGAAAACCACATAGGTAAGTAACACAGTACCCCCCACTGACCAGGAAAGCAGGAGTAAATCACTGAAATTTCCCAAAACCACCCAAAAGGAAGGAAAAGAAGAAAATAAGTCAGCAAGACAAGACTGCAGGAAACCAGCGGGTGGATTCCTGGAGAGGAAGACCTGTGGAGAGAGGGGACCATGTCCAAAGGCACAGTGGAGTCCAGGAGGAGTAGGAGCTACTATCCACCCAGCTGTACTTGCAGGAGTTGATCGACGGTGATGAAGAACAGGTCAGCACTGCAGCCCTGGAGCCGGAGAAGAGTTCCTGAGGAATGTAGAAGATATCCCTCGGGGGAATGAAGATTGCAGATGGGTGTTGGTGCAGGAATTCACCAACAAGCCTTGGCAAAGGCAACTTTGCGGTTAGTGGAAAAGTGGTGCTGTTGGAGACCAGCAAGGCCCAGAAGGACTCGACCCAGGAGGGGGAGTCAGAGGGGATCCTCAGTATCATATTATATAATGCACACATCAAGCACAAAGTCCATTGTGAGAATAGTTTTGGTGTCTTTTATTCTTCAGGTCTTGGGTTCCGGCTGCACAATTCAACCATCACTTGTCAACTGCCGCCAATTGTCGCCAACACGTGTTTCGTCAGGGGATCGACCCGTGACTTCATCAGGGCTGTTGATGCCTATTATGAACTCTTCCTTCTAATTTGCTGTGTAAATAGATCCACATATAAGCACAGTTGGTACTTAATCTGATTAGTTTGTCTTGTCCATCACAGCGAGTACGCTATGTTATATCTTGAACCGTGATCAGTGACTCAGAGAGCCCACAGGAGCGAAGGCAGCACCCACAGGAGTCCCACAGGATTTGGACACAGAAGTTGCAGAAGGAACCCTTGCAGCACCACAGAAAGGGATCCCACACCTCAGGAGAACCACGCAGAGGGCTGTGTGTCACAGGAAGTTGTGCTGAGGGCTGGAGCTGCACGTAGCCTGAAGGTCCGGTGGAGGAGATGCAACCAAGCCTTGTCAGCTGCAATAGATGCGGTGCACAGGGGTACTGTCCTCATGGGAAGGCAAGGGCTTACCTCCACCAAAGTCGGACAGCACCAGAGAGGACCAAGAGGACTTCTCCAGACCACCACCCGAGATGCAGGATCCACACAGCTCAAGATGAGAAGAGGTCCACGCAGCTGGTTTTCATTGCAGTAGGTGCCTGAGGATGCAGGGGAGTGACTCCTTCACTCCAAGGGAGATTCCTTCTTCCTTCTCATGCAGAGTGAATACTTGCCACCCTCAGAGGATACACAGCCATGGAAATGTTACAAAAGCTGGAAGGAGCTGTGGAAACAATGTTGCAAGAACAGTCTTCTTCGTGGATGCAGATTGTCAGTTCGTGGAGGGTCCAGTGGCAGTTCCAGTGGCTAGAAGTCAAAGTGGAGGTTGAAGAGGAGTCCTGCTGGAATACTGCAACCCAAATCTAAAGACCCACCCAAGAGAGAGACACTAAATATCCCTGAAAGGGGGACTGGTCAGCTAGCCAAGTGACCACCTATCAGGAGGGGGCTCTGACATCACCTGCCTGGCCTGGCCACTCAGATGCTCCCAGAAGTTTCTGCCAACCTTGGATTCAAGATGGCAGAACCCAGGGACCATCTGGAGGAGCTCTGGGCACCACCCCAAATGTGCCCTTCAAAGCATACCAGTGGCTTGGTGAGGCTACTCCTCCCAAGCCATGTAACACCTGTTTCCAAAGGGAGAGGGTGTTACCCCATCTCCCAAAGGAAAACCTTTGTTCTGCCTTTCTGGGCTTGAGCTGTTCAAGCAGCAGGAGGGCATAAACCTGTCTGAGGGGTGGCAGCAGCTTGGGCTGCCTGAAAAATCCTGGAAGACTGGTAGGAGCAATGCTGGGAGTCCTCTAATGGAGCCGCCAGAGTGCATGGAATCATACTTCCAATACTGGCAACAGTATTGCGATATGATTCCAACATTTTCATACCAAACATGCCTAGGTTTGGAGTTACCATTATGTAGCTGGACATAGGTATTGACCTATGTCCAGAACACGCGTAAAATGGCATCTCCGTACTCACGAAGTCCATTAAAATGGCACTGGAGTTCCTGGGAGCACCTCTGCTAGTGTACGGGTGCCCTCACACACAGGTACTTGCACCCTGTCATCTGGGCTAGGAAGGCCTGCCACAGGGGTGACTTATAGTGACCTGGTGCAGTGACCTATGGTGAAAAGGGGTACAGGCACCCTTTCACACAGGCTGCAATGGCAGGACTGCAAAACACTTTGCATGAGCTCCCCATGGTGGCATTATACATGCTGCAGCCCACAGGGATCCCCTCGTACCCCAATGCCCTGGGTACCTGTGTACCATATACTAGGGACTTACATGGGGGCACCTGTATGTCAAATGTGGGGTGAAAATGGTACAAGTTACCAGCTCTAGCTTTAAGTCACTTTCAGCACCCACAAATTAACAGATCAAGAGCGATGGTTGTATCATCCAAGGACCCTGAATTCTGATTTGACCTCAGAATCTACAAATGGTTAGCAGTGGTAAAGTGTGCATGCTCACCACTTGGAACATTTTCTTCCTGTTTAGTCTTCAACGTTATTCACAACACCAATCACCAGTCCATTTGCGCTCAGATAGTTATCTTCTGCCACCAGTAAGAAACTTATTACGCTGATCCAGTTGTGGCAGATCCTGATTTGGCCTGCATCAGTAGATTTTCAAACAAAAAGCTATTGTACCACTTCCAGACTTCTTCAATAAGCTTCCTTTGAGACAATTTAGCTAATGGAAACCTTCGCCTTTCACCTGCAACCCACTTCCAAATGATTCAAGTCAATTCAGTAACTGCTTCTAAGTCTGAAGATACCATTTCCTGCAAAGTAAATCTCCACTACACATCAAACTGATCCAGTTGCAGCATATTCTAGTCAATGATCCACCTCAGTCCTTCTTTAAAGACCCACAAATACACTTAAAAGCTTCTGAATAATTTCTATCAGCCACACATGCTAAATGTTTCCTATAATAAACTTGTGCTATTATAAAATAATAAAATGCAAGCCCTATATTTTATGTATTTTGAATCTTACAGTTTTTTTTGGTTATAGATTCTTCAACTCTTACCAATCTACCATTGTGCTAAGGTGTCTTCGATCCCCCAGTGAAAGTACCTCCTGAAGGAGCATGCCTTGACCCCAGCAAAACTCCAAATGGAAAGCCAGTGAAACTCTTGAGAGCTTTTGATTCATCTTTAGTTTGTAAGTGGCTACAATATCGGTAGAGCACATTAGACTTGTATTTTTCTTCCATCTCTCCTCTCCTAATATCTTCCACAAAAATATTCCTTCTGTGGCCCCACCTTTTGGGAACTCATTCACTCATGGGTGAAGGCCACCAATTATGATGTAGGCCATCTACCAGAATGCATTACGTTCCCAAATTGCAGCCCTTTCGCTAGGAAACCAAAACAGACCGATCTCTGTTGCCCTTTCAAAACTGTGGAGTCACAGTCCTTACCTGAGTTATGCTCTGATTTGCTTCTGCAAACCACGCAATTTCCAAATTTCAAATCAATCTACTCTTCTACACACACATTCTTTCATTGCAAGGACATTTATTTGAGAGCACTTCACAACATCTGGGTTATGCAAAGAGTAGAAACGAAAAAGACGTCTAACTTTTTAGCAAAACTACAAGTTAAAGTCTTATAATTGTTTAATTTCATACCTGAAAATACATAAAGGAGAGCCTCCGCATTACGTTAAAAAGGATATAGGCATATTCAGATTATCACTGAGGAGGCATCAAACACTTACCAATTTCAGTGGCACATCTCTGGCTTCCAAAATGCCAAATTATATTAAAGCATATAGGTTAATTTGCATTACAAAACGGCCTGGCGGGTAACACCTCCCCCTCCCCCTGCCTCCCCAGATTCCTCTAGACCTCCCATCTACATTTACTTGTTCTCCTACCAGATATTAATTTTGACGCAGAAGAATCGCACTGTACACAAACATATGTAGAAAAAAAATCATTTTACCAAATCTCAAAACAGGAATTTCAGTCACAATATATTTTACAACGGTCAACAAAAACAGGGGTCGTTTTTAAACCTATGCCTTCTTGTGGCTTTTGGGGATGAACCTTAACCAAAGTGCAGGTTCTAGTTAGCTAGTAACACCTAATATTTGTACATTTACTTGAAACCAGAGCTAACTAAGAAAACAAATGAACTCGGCACTTTCATTTCGAACAAACATATAAATACAATGCACTTATATAAATATAAATTAATTTCTCACAATCATAAATCCTTCTTTAAATCATAAAAAGCCTTAATGAAACATTATATTTAACAAATAGGTAAAGTTCCAAAAGCCTGTCTACCTTATGCTGTTTTCTAATGGACAGGGTTCCTCCAGAAAAATACAGCTTTTATATGCAAAACCACCTAAGGAATTAGGTGCATGGAAAACATGTATCATACTTCTGTCTAAGCTATTTTTTACATATCATCAGAACAGATAATAGAGTTCTGTTGTCTTTGGAGGTCTGATGTGTCTAGCCACTATTCCTAGAGCACTAGTTGCACATGGATGCTCATTAGAGTCGCCCATGCTGACTCTAAAATTGCCTCACAAGTGATGACATCTGGTGTGCAGACTCACGTCACTTCCACAATGGAACAGACTCTGTTTTTATGCATTTTCTCATTTTCTAACAGCCTCTTAATAAATCAATAGCAAACACAAGCAGGAAAACACACTAAGGGCCACCAAACATAGTCCCTACTTAGTATAGAGATATATTAGTGTTTCATCATTTGTATTGTGCTTACTATTGGCGTAAAGCTTGTTTCAAAATGCATACAATTTTCATAAAGAAGGAAGGTCTAGAAGCATGACTTACACCCCAGATCTTGGGTGTCATGCCAAGTAAAAAACCTACTGGCTGATGAAACCTCCATATGCCATCACTATCTTGCAAAATATAGTTTAGTCCTGACCAAAAAGACCAGACTTTCTCTTATGGTAAAACCTAAGTTATGGGAAGCTTTGCACTGTCAAAAAATTTATAACGGCTTTCTGACCTGTCGACAGGCATACCTTTCCTTATCTCCGTGTCCTTATGGACTTCTTGAGTTATATTATTTAACTAAGTATTATTCTCTGGAAGAATTCTGCCCATTGCTCGTAACACAGCTGAGCCCAGGAGCCTGTTGGTAAGGCCTTGTGCAGGTTCACGCGTGAGATCCTTAAAAGATAGTCCAACATCATCTGCTACCACTATGCTCAATGGAACATTTCTTTGTTGATCCACATTAGGCTGCGCGTCTCGTTGGGCTTGCATTCATACTCAATGCAGCTGAAGCTGTTGCCCCACTGGCAGTGGTCTCGCTTGTAGTAGTTATAGTACTTCACCTGCCATACTGTCTCAAAGCTGCCAATGTCATTGAACTGCAGGGATAAGAGAAGAGAATTAGCTTTTATGATGTTACCACTCGACAAATCAAAACAAATAATTATTTAATCTATCCTCATAATGACTATACCATTACAGGGAGTGCAGAATTATTAGGCAAGTTGTATTTTTGAGGATTAATTTTATTATTGAACAACAACCATGTTCTCAATGAACCCAAAAAACTCATTAATATCAAAGCTGAATATTTTTGGAAGTAGTTTTTAGTTTGATTTTAGTTTTAGCTATGTTAGGGGGATATCTGTGTGTGCAGGTGACTATTACTGTGCATAATTATTAGGCAACTTAACAAAAAAAAATATATACCCATTTCAATTATTTATTATTACCAGTGAAACCAATATAACATCTCAACATTCACAAATATACATTTCTGACATTCAAAAACAAAACAAAAACAAATCAGTGACCAATATAGCCACCTTTCTTTGCAAGGACACTCAAAAGCCTGCCATCCATGGATTCTGTCAGTGTTTTGATCTGTTCACCATCAACATTGCGTGCAGCAGCAACCACAGCCTCCCAGACACTGTTCAGAGAGGTGTACTGTTTTCCCTCCTTGTAAATCTCACATTTGATGATGGACCACAGGTTCTCAATGGGGTTCAGATCAGGTGAACAAGGAGGCCATGTCATTAGATTTCCTTCTTTTATACCCTTTCTTGCCAGCCACGCTGTGGAGTACTTGGACGCGTGTGATGGAGCATTGTCCTGCATGAAAATCATGTTTTTCTTGAAGGATGCAGACTTCTTCCTGTACCACTGCTTGAAGAAGGTGTCTTCCAGGAACTGGCAGTAGGACTGGGAGTTGAGCTTGACTCCATCCTCAACCCGAAAAGGCCCCACAAGCTCATCTTTGATGATACCAGCCCAAACCAGTACTCCACCTCCTCCTTGCTGGCGTCTGAGTCGGACTGCAGCTCTCTGCCCTTTACCAATCCAGCCACGGGCCCATCCATCTGGCCCATCAAGACTCACTCTCATTTCATCAGTCCATAAAACCTTAGAAAAATCAGTCTTGAGATATTTCTTGGCCCAGTCTTGACGTTTCAGCTTGTGTGTCTTGTTCAGTGGTGGTCGTCTTTCAGCCTTTCTTACCTTGGCCATGTCTCTGAGTATTGCACACCTTGTGCTTTTGGGCACTCCAGTGATGTTGCAGCTCTGAAATATGGCCAAACTGGTGGCAAGTGGCATCGTGGCAGCTGCACGCTTGACTTTTCTCAGTTCATGGGCAGTTATTTTGCGCCTTGGTTTTTCCACACACTTCTTGCGACCCTGTTGACTATTTTGAATGAAACGCTTGATTGTTTGATGATCACGCTTCAGAAGCTTTGCAATTTTAAGAGTGCTGCATCCCTCTGCAAGATATCTCACTATTTTTGACTTTTCTGAGCCTGTCAAGTCCTTCTTTTGACCCATTTTGCCAAAGGAAAGGAAGTTGCCTAATAATTATGCACACCTGATAGAGGGTGTTGATGTCATTAGACCACACCCCTTCTCATTACAGAGATGCACATCACCTAATATGCTTAATTGGTAGTAGGCTTTCGAGCCTATACAGCTTGGAGTAAGACAACATGCATAAAGAGGATGATGTGGTCAAAATACTCATTTGCCTAATAATTCTGCACTCCCTGTACTACTAAAACTCTGACTACAGTTATTATCACTATTATGACTATTACTACAAATACTACTTTTACTACTACTTATGTCTCATTTTGGTAAAATGTCATCTTTAGGATATTTACAATAAAGCTGTTATTACTCAACAAATATGAAACTTCAAAGGAAGGATGTAAGACTGAGCTGAATTTGTACACTCAGAATTGTCCACAGAAATAAAGTTAAACCATTGACCTGCCTCAGAAGTAAACATCCTACTGAAAGCATAAGTGAAGGCAAAACAATTGACAAATCTGAAGTCTCTATTTGCTAATGCGAGCAAATTAACAAAAGCAGTAATACCTCCCACGTGAACAGGATAAACAAAGATAGAGGCAGAATAATATTTATTGGTGTGTGTTGGAAAACATTTTGAAACATGAAGCAAACTATTTATATAGACAGTTTTACATGATTTGACAGCCATACAACTATGAATTTTGAACTCTACTCATCTACATCAAGGATGATTTGATTACTTGCGAATAATTGTGCTTTTTTACATTTTATGTAGTGAAATAAAGCCGTCATAACAAATTATTTCCCAAGTCTATCTTCTCCAGACCCACAATTGAAATGTGTCTCTCGGCAGGCACACACGATCATGTGACATATTGAGCTAAATGCATTACAAGTGTCGTAATTCTGTGAGGGCAACTTCGGGAGCGGATTTGCCATACTAAAGGTATCCATAATTAGGCATAGTATATTCTCAGAAGCATTAATCCCATACGGATCCTCAAAGGTCTTATTGTTTAGTCTAGCAAAATTTAGGGCCCGTGAATAAAATAAAGTCTTCAAAAACTGAAAGATAACGAATGAAAAGCAAAAATATAACTTGTGGGTACAGGGCTGATTTAGAGTTTATTGCTGGGCGTGATATGACATTTATAAACATTTACAGCACAACGGAGAAAACATTTAGGGCCACATTTACAAATATTTGGATATGCGATTTTCAAATTGAGATTGCATGAGAAACACAATTTTGCGCTTCCCGGTGGGTCGCAAATAGACGTGCCTCATTCATAAATAATGAGGTAGGCCACAATTTGCTACCCACCGGGAATCGCAAAAATCACAGGGATGGTGGCCTGCTGGTGTCAGCAGACCATCATATCTGTGATGGCTTTTAAATAAAGCAATCTTTTTTTCAAACACAGCCCGTTTTCCTTAAAGGAAAACAGGCTGCGTTTAAAAAGAAAGAAAATGAAACGTTTACGTCCGCGTGACCACTGCCTGTTCTTCAAAAAGTTTTTGCATGCATTCACAAATGGGGAGGGGTGCCTTGGGGACCCCTTTCCCCTTTGAAATGGGTTAGCACCAATTTGAAATTGGTGCTAACTGCGATTGTTTTGCAACCGCATTCACGGTCACAAAACAATCATACATACCATCTTGATTCAGTATTAGGAAGGGATGCCCTGAACACGCCCCTTCCTAATACCGAATCGCAAAACCCATATTGCGATTCAGTAACAAGTTACTAAATCGCAGTTTGGGCCTCGTGCATCCCAAAAAGCATTTTTCTAGTCACAAACGGGTCAATTTTGTGAAAACTGCTTTGTACATGTGGCCCTTAGTCCCTATGATGATGTCTAATGTAAATGTATGTTGTGCTTCCTTTGTAAAAGAATAAGTACCAGGGACCAAAGTTTTTCTGAGAAGCCTGCGGTTGGTCCTACTGAATATCAGCATGCCGAATACCAAAGTTGCACAATCATTCTTCCACCTTATGCCTCTTTAATCCACCACCAAATACTCCCCATCTAGTTATCTCAGTCTTGCAAGTTCCCGCTTTCTCCCTTTGTCACATCTACCTCGTCCTCCTTCTTTCCCTATTGAGCGTTTTTCACTCTCTTGCTGTGGCACAAAGTTTGATGAGGAAAAACAAGTACCAATCCCAAAAATGAGTGCTGGTGGGGCCCAACTGCCACCACCTGCTCAAATTAAGCACAGAGTATGAGCACATTTGTGTGTTAAGCCAGGTATGAAATATGGCAGTTTGGTAAAAATAACCTTTTATTTAGTTAGTAGTCTGGGTTGTGCACCTTCTGCAATTATGAAAGCGTAGTGTTGAAAATTGGGACATGATGGGTGAGAAAAACTCACAGTTTACAATCCTACAATTTTATTCAGCTACATGCCTCTAACAGATCTAATGTGTGAGAAACACCTGGCAGATAAGTAACTATAGTTTTGACACGCATGGGTCCAAACTCCTCCATACTTGACTTAATTGAATGATCTGACTGAACAGAATATACTGTACACTGTAACGAGTACCCTTTGTTGCCTTAAAAGTTCAATACATAGGTACAGGAATTTTTAAAAAGGAAAGTAAAAAAATGTTATACCAAAAATAAAAAATGTTGTTGAAAATCCAATAGTTAGCCGTAATAATTACCACAAATATCCTATGTATGTTCTTCAAGCTCATATTTTATTTAAAACTAAAAGTAACCATTTTTTTTATATTTCAGGATATAATTATATTTCAAGTATTTACATTACCCTTGAAACCATCAAATGCAATTTTAGATTTAAACATTAATCTATCAAACAATTGAAATAATTAAAGAAATTAATAGAATAATTAAATAGATTTGTAATTACAATAATTAAAACATTATTCTACTATTAGTTTTATATGCCCTCATCTTCTTTTTTAAAACAATCTATCTCTCTCCCACTTCTTTTCCTCAAAGGATTGTAACCCTGTTTTGTTGTTTTCGAAATACATGAAAAGCAAGTAAAACAGAAAGTTTTTGCTCACAATTTATATTTGTTTTAGTGCAAATAGGGCCCACTTGACACAGAAAAGTATAGAAAGTTCAGAGTTAATCGACTCTGCAATAATTCTTGCACTTTTCCCAAACCACTGTACAGATGCAACAGAACTCCTGGAAAGCCATGCAGAGCGCAGATGCCCAGGCGTACAATTACACATATTGAACAAGTATGGGAAGGGCAGTCTAATGTGCAAAAGAGTTTTTTTTTTCAGTATGATGGAAATATTTTATCTATGGAAAAAGTTGTTCTTCTGCAATCCCACCAAATCTGAGGGTGACCTATTCCCTATACCAGTTATCAAACTTTTGCTCAAGAAAATGAGTGAGAAATGGTGAGAAGGGTGTCAAACGTCTGTTTGTGAATATTCATAAACATACATATTTGTGGGCAATCAGAACTTCCAAGACTAAAATACACCTTGTTCTACCCAGTTCAAACACCATGTGTGGGATTTACTACTGCAGATTTCACTGCACTCATGGCACAGAAATCTGAAGTAGTAAAACCATTTATGTCTGACAGGATTCTTTCCAAAACTCCTGACAGTTTGTGGACAAAATTGGTTTTGGGAATCACGTTCTTTTCACTGTTTCTGCATTTTGCACCCTATTCACTGGTGTGTTTTACAGGTCCTGATAGTGAAATGCTGCTAAATTCGGTTTTCACTATTGCAAAGACTATCTCTAAGTTCAATTTACCGTTGGGAGCAGAAAGAGATATAGAGTTTGGGGTCTCTGAACTCACAATTTAAAAATACATCTTTTGGTGAAGTTGGTTTTTAAATTGTAAGCTTGAAAATGCCACTTTTAGAAAGTGGGCATTTTCTTGCTTAACCATTCTCTGCCTCCGTCTGGCTGTGGAATTCACATCTGGGTCAGGATGACAGTTGGGCTGTTTGTGAATAAACTCTAGATAGTCACACAAAGGGAGCTGAGGTGTGCCCTGCATATTCTGATGGGTCTTCCTGGGCTAGAACGGTGGGAGGAGCTGACACTTGCGTCTAAATAGGGCTGTGCCTGTTCTTACAAAAAGCAGTCTCCAACAGCCTGGAGTGTGTCTGGGGCCAGGGCAGGAAATGTAGGGTCTTGTGCACTGCGAAGACTTGCCTTTGAAGTTTGTCTACTTCAACAGTAGAAATGATTATAAGTATTGGACCTCTGAGACCACAACATTCGAACACTTCTGGACTGAGGACATTCTGTCAGGAAGAAGAGCTGCCACTTTGCCTGTTGCTTTTTTGTGCTGGCCTGCTGCTTGCTGCTTCTGTCCTGGGAGTAAAAGGGCTGGACTTTGCTTTCTACATCCTGCTTTCCAAGGTTCTCCAAGGGCTTGAAATGAGCTTGTCTCCTGTTAGAAGCCTCAGGGACATCAAAGACTTCATCTGCCAGTGCCTGGGCTCTTCTGTTGAGAGTTTTGACTTGCCAAGTGGTGCCAATTCCAGTCCTTGGGTGCTTGGAAGTGGAAGCTCATGATCTGAAGAAGAAAATCCATGCATCAGTGTGCAGTGGCAGAAAAACTGACGCAGCGTCTGCCCCATGGCTGAAAAATGTATGCAACACCAGTCTCACAGCACAAAAATGGACGCAGCGCCTGTTTCAACATGTTTCCATCAACACAGCACACCTGGATTTTCCACACATCATCCCTTTGCATCATTTTATCCTTGACCCTGCACCGCAGTAAGGAACTGATGCATCGGCACACCTGTGAGGAAAGAATTGACTCATCACCTCACCTGCGAGTAAAGAATGGAAGCATCGCTTGCTTTTCTGATTCATCACCTCCTTTGCAGTCCACATCGTCTTTGATTTTTGACGCATCCCAGTCACTGTATGTTAAAAGGATATAACCATTGATTCCTATTGATTAAGATGCTTTTAAACCTTTAAAAAATGATATCTTGTGTATGTTGGATTTTTGGTCATTTTAGTCGTGTTTCATTCAGATAAATATTGGCTGTTTTTCTAAACTGGTGTAGAGTCCTTTTGTAGTGTTTTCACTGTGTTACTGTGTGTGAGTGTGTGTGTGTGTGTGTGTGGTTGTACAAATACTTTACACATTGCCTCTGAGATAAGCCGGACTGCTTGAACCAAGCTACCAAGGGGGAGGGTAGGGGTTATCTTAGATGTGTGACTCCCTTACCCTGAGTAGAGTGAGGGTCCCCACTTGGGCAGAGTAAAAACCACTGCTAACTAGACACCCCATTTCTAACACGCCTCCATTTGAGGGCATGTTTCTATTATTTTCCTATACAGAAACAGTTCAAAACTACAGGGCATTTATAGTCACCTTCCTGCGCTGCCCTGCATCAAAGTGAGAGGACAGGAATACGCCATAGCTATGGCATATGGGACATTACTGTCCTTTGCCCCAGAGCTGGTGCCCTTTTGGCTGTCTAGCAGCAATGCAGGCACCCTTGCACCATGGTGAAAGGGTGCCTGCGTTGCATGCAGGATTGTTTTTGTACAGGAAAGGACACCTTCCTGCCCAAAAACAATCCTGGGAGGCATTTTCCTCTTTCTATGTGTGCTACAGAAGTGATTGTTGCAAATGTAGTGTTCTAGGAGGGAAGTAATGGATGACTCTCCCCGACAGGTGCTTGCGGCCAGAAGAATAGAAATGTCTGTGTGCTAAAAAGAGGGCTTTTCTTGATAGTGAACGAATGACGGTCCACATGATGATGTGAAATGGAAGCCCGATGGGGAACCTTCTGGAACAAGCATGCAGCCATGTTCTACACAATCTGCAGGTTCTTGCTCAATTGTTTTTATCAGACCCAGATATAAAACATTTCCATGGTCCAGCCTAGAGGTAACTGGCGCATGGACCACTGTCTTTCTAGTCGCCAGTGGTAGAAGAAAGAGAGCTAAATAAAACAAGTACACACTATGCAACAGACCTAGGGCTGAAAGGAGAATTGATTATCAAACTTTACACCCACATTCTAAGCTATTGTGGCAGGCAGAAGAGGAGAGGTTAGAACAACTGGCAAATAGTTCTTCCAACAGTTAACTTGGAAAGACCCGAACAGCAAGATTTTGGTTTGAAACAAGTTAGTTTGCCACATCCGGTCCAAAACCTTAGCGAGACAGCCCTTAAAGGATCACTGCACTGTAATTGACATAACCAACTGGGGAATGCTCGCATAGGTCACTGACAGAGGGCTTTTCTCCTTTGGTCGAGTGTCCTTTGATGGAATCAGGTACTTCCAGGAAAGCCATTTCCATGCTGTGGTGGGGAGGAATTCCGATTGACTGGAATTTGCAGACCATACTGTTCTAGATAATTAGAGAGCTGACTGTTAATGAATTTCTGAAGCATCTTGGTCACCACAGGCAGTAGTGAAATAGGTCTGACATTGGATAGTAAAACCGGATCCGTAAAAAGCTTTTTAAGCAAGAGGAAGACTTTGGCCTGTTTTGAAACACCAAGCAAAATACTGGAGAATAAAGAAGCATTGAATAACATTTTAAACTGGGTTGATTATACTGAATGCAATGGCACGGACTGATGGTGGACACAAATCATCTGGTGACCCAGATTTCAAAGGCAAAATGGTCTTTTCAGATTCTTCTATGGATATCAAGTTGAACTGAGTAAGGGCAGAGTTAGCAGGTTTGACTATGGGCACTGGCGCCATTATCCATGATTTTAACTTAGAAAAAATCCAATAAATTCATACAAGGCCCAAAAGAGGGTGTGGTACTCGAACTACTGGAGTTTGGTTGTAAAAATATCTTTGTGATTTTAAAAATTACATGCAGTCCGTTCTTAGTCATGTTCATTTTATTGTTCACAAAAGGTGGCTTGCTCAGCTTTATAACGGCTTTATGATATGCCTTTATGATACTTTTTCAAGCCTTGTCTTCAGCCTGATAATGTTTATGCCAATGACTTTCATGTTTTTTGCAGGCCCTTTTTTATTTGGCCAGAGATTGTGAGAACCAAGAAGCTGAAGGACAGCATTTGCAGTCTGAGGAAGGTGTAAATGATTTAGAAAATGAAAAAAGATCAACACAGAAAAGTTATTTTTCGATCATTTGATAGAGGGGCATTGATAAAATCTGAACCAGAACTATCACAAACACGAGGACCCTATTTACAGAACAAGTTGCAAATTCACTCCCATACACTTGCACGTACGTTTGGATTAAATTTCCAACTCTCATGCAATTCTCAATTAATTCCGGTAGTACTTTTAGAAAGCTGTGACTGCTTCAGATTTCCAGCAGTACTAAAAAGTACATACATGTGTAAATGTGAAAGATGTACAGTTATAAATAAATATAAAACACAAGGGTCTTTTAGCATGCTAACTTTAATTTTTGTTTCTCCATAGGGGAGTCATAATAAGGTCGGTAATCATTGGGCCTGACAATCTTGTGGTTCCCTGAATCTACTTAGAAATGAGGGACGTCCTAGGTTTCTGAAGGCAAAGCCCAACTGACTCCTCTGTCAGATACCTCTGAAATGACAGCCTGGTAATAATGATAGTCATTCTGCACTCTTTAGAGCAGGTCGACCATAATTAGATTTGCCTACCTGGGATCTCTAAGCAAAGCATGGCAGTCCCCGGAAGAAAACTCATGTGTAGAAAACTCACTGCGCATTGGGGTTCTTTTTTGTTTTTTAAGAATAAACCCTTATTTTGGAGTTTATTCCTAAAAACAAAACATTTTGCTGAGTGGGGGCATCAAACATACAGCCGCTAATCAAAGTATCACTGCATTTGATGGAGCTACCGGAGTGGTGGCTCCACTGAAGGCAGAGAGACAAACAGGAAGATGGAGATGATGGCCTCTGCCAATCCGGCAGCCTGGTCATACTTTAAAAGACCCTATTTGTTTACTTACACTAATGTAAAGTTTTGTATTTCAAACAGGCAAGAAATAAAATAGTCACTGCCCAGGGTTACACATTCGAAAACAACCAACATTTATTAAGTTAAAGCAACATAAGGTAATGCTGATTTAACCTAGATTTATAAAAAATAAACTGTCCTTACAATAGTCAAAGCAGGAAAGGATGCCCAGAAAGATATGGCACAGGCATCAGGCAAGACGGAAAAATAGTAAAAAAGGTGGAAAATAGACTCTGGCACAGCAGCATGGAGACTGAGGTCTCAGCTCTGGAGTAAATCTTCATCAACATTAACAGACTGTCTGAAGATTTTAGGAAACAACAAAAGAATTGCATATGTCAAAAGACTGTCCTCTGTAACAATATCTGTAAACACAACATATATTCAGGCCATTCATTTAAGATTTGACTTCACTAACGCTTACCACGATAGGTGTCTCTGCTACAGCACCTGTTCATTGGGACGTTAAGACTAGTAGAGCAAAGTCAGCACACCTTTTGTATCCTGATGCCCATGATCTACATAGCACTTGTACCAGGGTGGCTGCTGAAGTGGAGAGTCTGAATGTGTAGGTATCCTGGTTCTTCTCTTCCTACAAGGTCTTCCTACTTCTTGGGGTTTGTGATAATGTTTGGGAAATGGGACATGACTGACTGCAACTTACATAACAGGAAGCTATCCTCTTATTCTGTTTTGTAAGACTCTACTTTCTTTATTAGACCCTCAGAGTGCTGATACTGATTTGCTCGAGTTAGAATTAAGATCACCAAGCACCGTGTATACACAAGCAGAGTCAAGTTTCCTCTCACATTAACGTTTAGCTCAGTACAGTTGAGAGACAACACAAGGGGAAACTCTACACATCTGCAGAAGCAAGACCAAGGGCTTTGTGCAGTCATTACGTCGTCCTAGAAACACACCTGAACATAAGACATTGAGGTACAGTGATCTAGTTTCCTAACGACCATAGTGGAGCTCAGAGATATGCAAATGGAGCCCCAGGATGTAACTGTGGGAGGATGGAGTCCTAGGATGAAACTGTGGGAGTATTCCTCCCCAACTATGGTAATATTTCCATCATTAACACTTTCACATCCTGTCACCCTCCTACTGCTCTACAACTCAGATCTCATTGACAATCTTACCAAAGCAAGCAGTAACAAGGCCTGCGTAGTTTCATTGGGAGCACACTAACAAGTATGCGGAGAACAACATGGGTTTCATAAGAGAAGGACGAAGCTCACTCCTATGCCTCCAATCACACTTTAGCCACTGATACGCCTAAGAGTTTGTAGAGTGTTTAGGAACCCAAGACCCCTTGGGAGAGGAACAGGAGAGACTTAACCTGGCCAAAGTAAGGTGAAGCAGCTATCCAGACTTCACATGCATTTGTGGCTCTCCTCGCATAGTCAACATAACTCTTAAACAATGAGGGATTGGACCTAGACTCAGAACCTGATTTGATCAATAATATATTTTGGAGAATATTGTGGTCGAGATACCAATTCCAGCAGTAACTGCTAGTAGGCTTATTAGCAAAGACCAGAATGAAAACCACCTTTTTTGTAGAGTGATCTGTATGCAAGATGCCACTCAATAAAACGCATTTCCACTTCCTAGCTCAACTCAACTGAAAATGCTCACTTGGAAAAAGGCAGTAAAGTTAGAGACATGTAATGGTACCAACAATGGAACGAATTCTGAAAATCACTAAATAGGCCCCTGGCTTGGTTGTGTCCTGAAAATAACCCAGCTTGCATAGTCTCATTACCTAACTTTTCCTACAGCCCCAGGAGGTCCACTCTGTTAGAGTTCCCCTGATGAAGTTGCAACATTTACAGTGCTTGCTGCTGTTCTAAAATATGTGGGGTGCTGCTCAGTTGTTTTCGGTCACCTGGCTCTATTGATTGACTCTGTTTTGCTTGGAGGTAGCACTGCTGAACAGCCCAACCTTCCTGCTTTAAGAGCGGTGGCACTCATTTTGTGGTACTCAGAATAAAATAGCCATCGTACCCGACAATGATATTGGTTGTTTACTCAAAGCACAGTTTAGTATTGTGGAATGGATCTTATAGTTACATTGTACTTTCTTGGTCAGAGCACTGACCCTAGTGGAGAAATGAATGAAACCCAGGTGCCATCTTCCTTGTCAATGAATATAAAGCAGCCACAAAAACGTGCCCATTTTCATTGGAGGTATGTGTGTGTGTTGGGGGTGTGTGTGAGGAGTAGGGTGTATTCGAAATTGTCTTTTCTAGACTTTTACATGAGAGGCAACTCAGGACTTTATATGTTGTGTGCTTCGACTGCAAACATCTTCTTTAAGTTAAATATCCCTGCATTCCATCTGCAGTCTTCTTCTTTTATCCATACCTCTAATTGTTAGACCACCTCTTCCAACATTTCTTAACTGGTGTCAAGCGTCATTAATTATGGGAGAAAAGACCAGTCTTTGAACTCACTACGAGTGCTAAGGTAAAAGCGAACCAGTTTGTGTTACAAATGTTGGGAACTGGTAACACCAGCATCAACACAGGTACAATAAAGCAACAAAAACAAACCTGTCCTTTATAAAACTGCTCAAGGAATAGCAAAAAATTAATTAAATTATTTAACTTTACAAAAAGACAGGCATTCTAGGAGGATATAAACTTGATTGCATTTACACCAGTGGCACAATCATAATTCAAGCCACTGCGAGACTTTGACGAGAACCTCTTATAGACCAATGACAGGCTACTGCCAACTCCTGATCACAACTGTTTTGCCCCCTCATGCTACTTTCAGAGGGCCAAAATTACTGGCCATGTACACCATTAACGTTGTAAGGCCTCCAACAAGACACTGTACAATGACATGTCAATCTTGCCTCACTTGATTCCTAAAACTTAAACCATCTAAAAAATACAGGCATCAGCATACCCTCAAAAAAAGCATCACTTTGCCAGTTGCCTAGTCACAGGCCTCTCCAAGTTGATCATCTCCCAGTTTCGAGTTATTCTATCATGCGGCTCAACTCCAGTGGGTATCACATTGGGTTGCTAGACAGCAGCTGACAGAAACGGCGACTCTAGCCCCGGCATTGTCACATACTGACATACTTCATTTATTTCACCCATGTATAAACCACCGGAACCTGTGGCCCCACTTTGCAGACGGCATCCTGCTGCTATCGCCAGAGTCTCATTCTCACTAGGGAAGTCACCCCTTATGTCCCGGCAAATGCACTGGCGGGGACACCACAGGGGACACACATCACTTCCACAATGGAACTCACTGCCTGGACTACAGCCAGTATCCACACCCTACGGGACCTATATGATAACCACGTTCTTCTCACATTTGAGACCCTGCAGGAGAATACTAATCTACCCTCTGGAGGTTTCCTTTTACATCACTCCCTTATTAGAGTGCTGCGACAGTATTGGGGGAATATAACATATGAACTTCCCACACATCTGACGATGCAGTATCTACATGTACTTGGTGCGGGAACGTATCGGGTGCGTTGGTTGGCAGAATCCCTAAGACATCACACCTCCCCTCCACTCACATGGCTGCGGGGTCATCGGGAGGCCCATAGGAACACACAGTTCACAGACAAACAAAGGCCCCAAGTATTGGTGAGCCCATTATACATACTGCTAATGCCAGATTTCGCTTCATCCAATTCTATATTATCCACAGAGCTAATCTGACCCCACAGCAAATCAACAGTTTCTTTTACAGAGTTGATGTGGACTGTCCCAGATTCCATATTGTGGATGCATATATTTTACACATGCTATGGTCCTGTCCCTCTCTATGGAACTATTGGAAAGCGGTAATAGACCGCTTAAAACATTGTACGAATTGCACACTTCCTAGCACATGGGAAACATGTATACTGGGGCTCTACAAAAGAACTAAACGTAATCGTACTACTTCCAGGATCCAAGATTTAGGACTTATATTAGCCAAACGTTTAATCACCCAGGGGTGGAAGAAACCTGAGGCATAGTGTTATCAGACTTGGTCACAGTCTATGACGGTGTGGGCACAGGCGGAAAGCATAACACTCCATAGAGAGGACATGCTACCCCTCCATAAATACCCTATGGCAACCCAATGGGACACAATCTTAGCAGACCTACACACGCCTCTTACACACATCAGAGTGGAAGATACAGATGCTTCATCAAATGATTCATTAGAACTGAGTGGGCTCTCGCCCACACCAACATAGTAGGATGGTAAGGGGATGATATCAGGTAGTACATGAGATGAATGAACACCACCCCACCCTGCATGTTACTACTTATACTGAATTTAATAAAGCTGTACTCTGGAGCCCCACCACCCAGCCATCTGGCAGGAGGCCCAGAGACCCCATTGTCAATTGATCACTGTTATCGCACACTTTCAAAACTGGCAGAGAGTTATGTCATCAGAACTGGCTAATTGTGATATGTTTGTTTGTTAAAATGTTATGCTATATAAAATTGATCTGTGCAATGCGGATACACATGGCAATGGTTTGAAAGGAGCAGGGTTACTGTATACACTGGCGTATGTAAAATGTGGCTTAGACACTAGAGCGGAATAATATATATACTTTTATTTTTCAAAGGAAATTTTGCACATACTGTTGATCACTACCATGCAACATATTATTGAAAAGCTCTTGGCCAGAGGATTTCATTGTGTATATCCTTGTACCGTGTAACCAATTATAAGAATTAAAATAATAAAAACAGATTCAAACAAATCAATCAGGCTTCCCACACCAAAGGGACACTGTCCCTCAATACATGTAAATCACAGCAACATGAAATTGGTCCATATACATAACCTCAGTATATGAAAGCTAAATCCATTAAGAAAAGTCTCTTTTAGTAGAACTTAGAAGTGGTTCAAAGATAATTACGTGGCTATCCTGGGTAAACTGAATCCTCCTGGCTTACACAAAAAAAGAAAGGGAACACAAACAGAGTGGAAGAGAAGCATCGCTACTCTAATCCTCCACAAACATTGCCTGCAAAGTTATACCAGACAGCTCACACTCATCAGTTGAGTGTGTGTCACTTAACTCTAAAATAAATCCACTGTTTTCCCGTATTATGCTATTCCCCAAGGCACAATTCTGTGTTCTTGGAAGAAATCCTTGACTTGGATTTAGATCATCAGACTACAGCTCGGAAAATGTTCCTATTATGCGACTTTATCCTCTGCATGGACCAGCTTCAGAGGAACATAGTTTTTAAAAAATTTCAGCCGTGGCATACAAAGGGATGTAAAGTCCTACAGAGGACACACCACAACTGACGAATCTGGGAATGAGACATTAATCTGAAGAGGCTGAGAACACTGCACAAATGTAGGTGTGGACTCGCACTCACGCGGAGGATGGCTATGCTGTTTTGATAGAATGAAATAAACATGACAGTAAAATTAATAACATTTACGTTTTTGGCCTTCCCTGGCATAATTGCCCTTCTATTTTTTAACTTGAGAAGTGATTTTTTGCACTGAACTATTAGGCACTGAAGTTATGATCTGAGAAGAAAGTAAAATATATGCCTGACAGAATTATGTTGTTTCCATCTCCCCTGTTCTTCCATCTTTTTCCATTCCACCCATTAAAATCCCATTTTATTTCACAGTGGTAGAGAAAGTGTCGTGATCGTTCAAAGAGAATGTTAACGTTTAATACATCAGGTAGGATGTTGACTTCTGTTTCTTAGTAGCTACTACCCCACATGCATTTGACAGGTAAATAAATAAACACTTTTTCTTATTTAATACAAAAACTTTACAAATAAATTGCTTTTGATTCCTCTGAATACTAGTGAATGTCATTTTGTACTAAAGGCAATAATCACAAGAGTACACGCTCGCTTGTTGCATGGCAGGTGTCATGTCGGTGCCTACGAAAAAGGCTAGCTGGTGACAATTGATGCGCGTCTATATCACATCACTAGGACGAACAGCCCAGACATGCTGAAATCCTAAACTGATATGTACATTAGTAAAGCTACACGTCACCTAGTCATCAGCCTTGTTTTCAGCTCATCACTGATCTTGACCGCGCTGTTTTTTCCACTTGAGACAATGTTTCATGTTCTCACGTGTTTTGGGACTTACCGAACGATTTATGTCAGTACAGAGTTCATCGGTGGAACATTATAATACAAATCATTTTTTCCAGGAATTAAGTCTTGCCCTGGCAGATTGATGCCTCCTCATTTATGCCCAAAGAGAAAGTGAGATGCAAATACTGGCCTTCTGGTGCATAACTAGGCGACTGCACACTTACAATCGTGCATGTGCTTTTGCACAACAGCGATTATTTTTCCAGTTCTTTCTTAGCACATAGGTTTTTATAAAGAAATCTCCTCCTTTGCTTACTCTACGAACAGATGACAAAGATTCAACAGAATAAATAACACAATACTTAGGAAATTAAGGGCCAGATGTAGCAATGAATTTGCGACTCGCAAACTGCGAAAATCGCGGTTTGCGAGTCGCAAATGCGTCTATGGTATGTAGAAATGCATTTTGCGAGTCGGAACCGACTTGCAAAATGCATTTCCAAGTCGCAAATAGGAAGGGGTGTTCCCTTCCTATTTGCGAGTCGCAGTGGTATGCAAATGGAATCGCAGTTACCATCCACTTGAAGCGGATGGTAACCCACTCGCAAACGGGAAGAGATCCCCATGGGGACCCCTTCCCCTTTGTGACTGGACCCAAAAATATTTTTTCAGACCAGGCAGTGGTCCAAGGGACCACTACCTGCCCTGAAAAATCCGAAACAAAAGGTTTCGTTTTTTTTTTGTAAGTGCAGCTCGTTTTCCTTTAAGGAAAACGGGCTACACTTTGAAAAAAAAAAACTGCTTTATTTAAAAGCAGTCACGGAAATGGAGGTCTGCTGTTCCCAGCAGGCCTCCATCCCCGTGAGTACCCTGAGTCGCTATGGGGTCGCAAATTGCGACCCACTTCATTAATATTAATGAGGTGGGTCTTTGCGACCCCATAACGACTCGCAGAAGGTGTCTGAGACACCATTCTGCATCCCAAATTGCGACTTGCAATTTGCGAGTCGCAGGGACTCGCAAATTGCAAGTCGCAATTTGGGAGTTTCCTTCATCTGGCCCTAAGTATCTGAAACTACAGCTGGGCCTGGGGCCATCCATGCCATGAAGTTTTTTAAAAGATACTAATGCTAAAGAAATTAGTTGCAGTGATTTTCTGTAGGGAAAAAGGGAACTAGACAGATTTGTAGTCATCTTCTGTGATATTAGATCTGGAATCCCTTACTTCCAATACTACATTTATTGGTAACACAGAGGGTTGCAAGTGCCTTGTTGTCTTGTCACATTAGGATTACCAACTTTCACAGAACCATTCCACAGCACTGGTCACAGCACCATGGTGAAGGTTGTAGCGTGCCTCACACCTTTGCAGATTGGCCATCTCCTTCATCACCACCAGGAGTCCCCGCACTGTGTCTTTAGAGGAAACTACTAGACATGATAAATGAGGAGGCTATCCCACCTCTCAGCTTTGTGGACGGTTTTAGGTTCCAATAATGGAGGTAGCATCTTAAAACTTGCGGCTGAGGGCTGATATCATACGTATGACAGCGGGGGGCAGACCCAGCGTCACCTGCTAGAGTTAGTCTCATAACTGGGGTGGGGTATGGACCAGCTGCATTTGTTCTTTCTCCACCCCCAGCCTTGTTGTGGTACCTGGACAGGTCAAGACACTGGGAGAGAGGGAGAGGAGGGGAAGTTGCAAGTCTTCACAAGAGTATAATTTTTCTTCTCCAGTCCATCCAGGCAGGACCGTGAATTGCTTTATGAACTTCACTACTGCAACTTCATACAGGATGAAACAGGCAGGCAAAGCGGTGTGCCACGCAAGGCTGTGCACATGCTGGTAATGGGCTTCTGTTTTCCCAGTTGCATGGATTCAAGTCAGCGATCTTGCATTACTGCTATGCACTCAAATCTCAGAAACCACCATAGCTCGACACCTGAAAGAGTCAATGAGGGGAAGAGGAGTCAGGTCCTGCAAAGCTGTATGTTGTCTGCTCAGTGTACTGACATCATAGGAAGCCACAGGCAAGCCAGGCCGGTGCAGCTTGAGGATTCTGCTTCATAGCGGATCTTTTGCCTGCCGCCTTCAGCCTAGGAGGTGCTGGCGCAACCTTGATCCCACTTTTATGGGTCAGGCTGAGTGTAGGACATAGGAGCATTAGTTGAGGGGAGTTAGAGCCCCCCTCAAATCATAATCACAATCCTTGTCAGAGTGAACCATCAAAGTCGAGGCAAAATGCGTTTTTTTCTTTTTTTAAAGTTTTAAGTCTATTGTTAATAGATGCTACGGGGTGACACGAGGCCTGGGAACGGGGGTGGTTCTGATGATATGTGAAGTAGAAGTCGTATATATGAGACTTTTACTGCCTAAAAAGAAATGTGCAGTGATTGCTCTTTAATCCAGATGAAAATGTTAAATTTCTTTTCCCCGCACCTTCCTCTAAATGTAATTTTAATTCTTATGACATCTATTGACAACGTGAGCTTATTGAGTCATTTGGGCTCCACTCAGTACATCTGTTATGCTGATTACCAATTTGACAAGTATGAAAACCGATAAATAAATGTTTCATGATAGAAAGTGTGCAATGAAGCGAGTACAGTTTTATTTGCAGGAACCCCTGAGGTCTGTGATCTTGTTACCTTTTACCAGAGCTCTAATGTGGCCTCCAGTATGAGTGGATGCTACACAAAAAAACAACAAACTAGATAACGCAAATGTATACGTGGAAAGAATATTTACCATCTTTACTGTAAGTGATATGTATCTACAATTACTAAGGGTTAAATAAATCCCAAACTAGGCCTTGCTAATATAAGAAAGGTGGCCCAGATTTTGTGAACGAGTGCCTATTTATGCAACACTGCTTGGTCAACACTAGAAGAGTGGGGTGAGCCTATGAGGGTAACAGAGTGCTCACACCGGGTACAAAACATGGATAAAGGGGGCATACAATATAAATGAGTCTGTGCAGAGAATGCTAAATTTGTGCAGCATAAAATTGAGATTATGGTGAATAAATGTGGTTTAGGTTACTTGACCTACTGCACAAGTATCAACATGGGCCTGCGAGTACTTGTGCCTGAATGTTGTGCCTGAAAAATTCTAATGAAATATAACCTCCCACAGACGAAATGAGCAAACCAACAAGTTACTTATTTATGCTTGTTGTATCTAAACTAGACCATGGAAAGCAACCCTAACCGGCACCCAAAAAAGTGACCTGGCTCCCATGAAGGCCACCCTCAGTGCAGCAGCCATTCTCCCCTAAGCTGTATTGTGTGCCGAAAAAGGATGGGGGATAATCACTGAGTTACTCGAAAAGATTGTGACTAACTTCGGAGTGCACTAAGCTCATATCCATAAAACAGATTTCACTTGAGTATAACGTTATCCTGTCCACGCCACTGTGCTATGTAACACATGTAGTGTTCAAACTATTGTGCAGACTGACATTTACAATCATGTAAAAAACCACATAGGCATCAGATAGTATAAACAACAATTTGAAGCTTTCCTCAAAAAGCTAATCTTTAAAAACAAAATATACTAAATTAATTGTTACAGTGACACTCTTAGCATGAATACAAACAATAATGATGCTATGGGGACTCTGGAGTAGAAATAGGTAAGGGAAATAAACGACCCAGGTCTCTAGGAGGAGCTTCGTCCAGCTTAGAAAGCTTTACAGAAAGACAGGAAAAAATGGAAGAAACACAGTTTGCAGAATATTAGCCAGTTTTTGGAATGTCTTATTCTAAGTCACAGTCCAAAATATTTTTTCTTGTTCGTAAACGGATTGTGCTCATTTGAAAGGATTTCATTTTTATTTTATGGAGTAATTCTAATTCATAAAATTATTCATTGTTCATCTTTAAATTAATATAAAATTATATTGTATGTTTTTCAATCATTATATACATTTTTCAATCATTGCATTTGTTTTGTTTTTGTTAGTAATGACTACATTCCAGTATGGTACATTTGGAGTAATTTTTATCGATATGCCAAGCAGTCATAAGGATAAATGTAGATGTTTAGGTTTTGTATAGGCATAGCTCTATCAGAGATAGTAATATGCTGAAGCCAGTGGCGGAGGTTTTCACAAGAACGATCCTGGTCATGCAATAGAGTGGGTCATAACTTTTGCATTTGATGGCTCTTGGAGCACCTACAGCATAGATTTTATTGGAGCTCCATCTTTCACCAGCCATAAGAAAGCTGTCATCCCTTGCCAATCCCTCCACATCAACATTGTACGCATCATCGCATTTTCTCTCATGCTGCATCTCACACACAGTGCTGGTAGACATTCACAAGCCACAACATCTTCAAATCCTCCTTTTTACTAGTGCCACGCCAATACTTGCACACTCGGAAAAATAAATCAAATAGTGAGATTGACCGTTGGAGTAAACCACATGCTGCTAGATCAGGTAGATAACCTATATTTAAGCAGCTCAAAACCAACCAGGTCCTACAGAATATTAACCAACGGGTTTGGTAAACTCAAAACTATGGAAAGAGTGGCGTAGTAAAAAGTTATTAATATAAAAAAGTAATTCTTCCATGTTAATGTTTGTTTCATGACTAATCTTGACAATGTAGTAATTAGGTATTAGGTATTGGAGAGGTTCTAGAGATGACCTATGGAACTTACTTTCACTGCTGGGCAACATGATATATCATTTTTGTATATGAATATCAGAATACGTAGACAAACATGTACTATTGATCTTTATGTCAAGAGTATGGATAGAAAAAGCAATTGCATGTGAGCAATTTCCACCCATCACAACTAATCAACAATGTATCCATTAGTCAATCATTACACATTATGAGGATATTCACTAATATTGATATCTATAAACTGAGAGAAAAGGAAATATATGAAAAATTTCTAAGAAGTGGTTAGCAAAAACCGACTTCGGATAAAGTTCATGGAATAGTCAAAGACAAAGCACTATCTTTAAAACAAACACATCATGTGGAAAAATGGACACAATGATCATCCATATTCAAGGCAAAGTAACATGATTGCTACGATTATTCAAAAACATTGGAAAATTATCCATAATTATGACATTTTGACAGAATTCGCAATTCAGACCCCACCGGCAGTCTATACTGAGAAAATAAATTTGAACCAGATCTTGCTACAGGGGGATACATCGAAAATGATGCACCGGGTCGGCTTGTCAGGAAAATAAGAGGAACATTTCCTTGTTTACATTCCATTTACTGCAATGTTCTCATTAAAGGAACATGCATGCATCACCAGATTACTGGAAAAAGTTAGCTTTGAAATATTATACAACATGTGAGACATCAAATGTTATATTTATTTTAAAATTCCTGTGCAGCAAAGTCTGTGTTGGGCAAACATCGGCAGCTTTGAAGTTACGATTAACTGAATATTAATATTAGAAATAAGACCATATAATTCAGGTGGCAAGACATTTTATGGAAATCAAACACAATATTTAACAGCTATAATACCAAATTTGTGAAGTGGTTGAAAAAATAGAAGTGGGTGTGACATCAGAAGGAAACTCTAACAAAAAGAAAGATAGTGGATTGAATTTTTACAGTCAGTTTTCCCAAAAGGGTTGAATGAAAAGATTACATATATGTGTTTTTTTGTAAAACGATTATGGTAAAAATAATGCTTTGAACTGGGTGATCTTCCTCTTCTGCTTCCTATGCCACAATGTAGACCCTAACAGTGATCAATATACGGAAAGGAGATGTCACATGACATCGCTCTCATTTAGTGACTGGAAAATGCTGACGCGCCATTTGCTGGGAAGAGATACAAGTGAAAACTAAAGAAATGGGGTGTGTTCTAAAGAATGTGGAGAACACTGAAACATGTAGATCATTGTAGAAGTATGATGAACTGAATGTGGAAAACAAGAACTGTATTCTTTGATGGTTTTGTTATTTTGGCATGTATTTTATTTTTGAGTTACAGAGAGAGTACATAATTCCTGACGATTGGACATGTGTCCCGAAGTACATTGGGTTAATATTGAGAAGTGTTCCTCAAATGTTGTTAGACATCATATGAAGCATGAATGTTATGGCAAGAACAAGTTAGTGGAATCTAATAAGTCGATGCAAAGAATCTACAAGATATGGATATTATCAAATAAAAGATGAACGTGAAAGTTTCCCTGTGGCGATGTGCCCTTTGTACCAGTGAACCATTCACCACTTTCTAATGCTGATGATCAGGCCGACCCAGGTTACATGTATGTAGCTTTCATGACCTGCTAAGCTCAGTGTACCGAAGAGCACAGTGAGAATATGCTTGCTTCATCTGAAGAAAGCTTGCGTTGGTAAGAGATTCTGTGTTGGCTTAGTGAGGGGATCTTCTTTAAGTAGGGATGAGGAAGTGTAAGCATTCAAGAACATTAGACAGTAATCATTATGGGCTATGCCACAAACATGAGACAGGGGTGACAGTCTTAGTGATATTTGAGGCCAACAAAAGGACTTATCACCCTTGGCCATGCTGAAACGAGCTACAGGATTTCAAGGCAAGAATTGCACTCTTCTTGTTGGCCACCTGGCTGTAGTCAGTCATGTTTCTGTGGTCACACTAGACTGTCTTAAGCCTCTTCTTGTGGATAGGGTGCAGCAGGTGAAGCTGGGCGTTTACAGTTTCTCTCCTGCTCTGGTTCTCTTAGAGTTCTACTGGTTCCTTACTCTCACTCCTGGATTATAATTGTCTTTCTGATGTCACTGATAACTGGCTGAGACAGCCAGTTGCTATTATAATCAGATAACACACAGATATATATCATTTGTTCACTGGCCTAAGAGAATTTCTTCACAGCAGCTCTCAATCTGCAAGAGGTTTGTGTATAGAAATTCATCTTTTTGTATTTTTTGCAGGATCATCCCCATTTTCTTTGGACTACTGCTGCAGTGTTTTCTGATTCTGCATACTGGAACTCTACTACCTAGGCCGCAGTGCATGTGCTCTGGCATCGAAAACACTTTGAAAGTGGCTATACACCTATTGGGCATATTTAACTCACTTGTAAATCCCTAGTATATGGTACAAAGTGAATCAAAGGTCTGCAAGGTAAATCTCACTAATGGACTGCAACATACATAGTGCCACCACTAAGGTGACAGTTGCAAACATGATTGCAGGATTAAATTGTACATGGGACCTCTCAAACTAACCCCCGGTGACATGTCTAAACCCTCCTTTTAAATATTAATGTGACCCCTTAGTAGGACTTAATGCACAATAAAGAAGGGCACATAGTACTTAAAAGTAGAACATGTATAATTGTAATGTAAAACATGTCCTTACAGTAACAACACCCTAAAAGCTATTTTCACTGTAGCCGTGGTAGCTGTTCTATAAGAAAGCATTGGGAATCTTTATTAAAGTTAATAAAGTTATCTCTGCCTAAAACCAGCTGAAAAATTCAATCGTGGACTTTTCATAATATTTATCATGAATACAATTCATTGCTAAAGTTGAGAGCCCATTTGCAGGAGCTTCCAACTGTCAACCAGTAGCTGAATAACTCCTTGATGAGGTGTGAACTTGCTCCCACAGTTGAGTCAAAGGCCTTTAGGTGTGGTGGGGGGGTTTCTGTTCCTCTGACAGGATGATCATCTGGGCACTGCCCCAGAACATAATTATCTTCAAAGAGGCCTACCATGTCACACACAGATGTAGCTAACACCTAGGCCTGTCCCTTTTATTTCTCCCCCTAGACAGTCAGGCACCAGGCCTAGTGAGAGAAACACAGTCTACATAACTGGTCCATAGAACGAGTTTTGGTTGGTTTTAAGTAATGAGGTTCACTGAGGGGATTGTTTGGGGTAGCACACACAGAAACTGCAGCAAAAGTGGGTGGATTACCTCTGGGAACTTTTTCCCCATTGGTTAGGGAGAGGCAAGGAGTCACCCCTACCCACAAGCTAGCACCAGACATAAACATGGCACCCCTGAGCACCCTCTTCAGGATACCTCTAGACCTATGGGAGGAAGAAGGACTGCACCTGCTGTTGAGATCTGTGAGGAGAATTCTAAGGGCTGGACCTGCTCCCACTTGTACCCTGAACAGAGATGTGGACTCCATGAGTCAGTTTGCTGACCTCATGTTAAAGTCCCGGAGCACAAAAGCTACAAGAAGTCCGCTTACCCTGCAAGATCCCAGCTGACCTGTTCCTACTGGACCTGCCTTGAACCATGCTGTTGGCTTCTGTGGATTGAGTCCTGACACCCAAGAGATGTCCTTGAGGTCCAGGAATCCCTATATGGTGTCAGAGTGTTCTTCTCCTGCCTAACAATGCAAGTGGGTATTTAGAACATTTTGGCAACTTTTCCCCAAGAGAACTGACATCAGACTAGATCCTACAAGCCAGACGATCCACGGAGTGTGCATCACTGGTGGGATTAGACTTCTTGCAGCTCCCACTACGTTCTTATCCAGGACCGACATCAAAGCTGCATCTGATGATGCAAACTCTCTGCCAGCTTCAGTCTGTAGTATTTTTACTGAGGCAATCCGAAGTTCCAGAGAAGCATCAAAGAATGACTGCTGCTCACTTCACTGGAACGGTTGCCAATTGGCACCTTATCTTTATCAGAGTAAATTTGGGTGTGAATCATGACCTTCTCCTGCTCGGAGCCTTCCTGCCTTCATTAACAACTGCACTGGGAGCCCATCCTCCTGCAACCCATCACCACTGAGCCCTGCTCAAGCTTTAGCCCACTCCCTTTGATGCCGACTAAGCCATCCACGTCCTGTTGACATCCAGAACTGTTTCTTCAAAAAGAAGATAACTCTTTGCGTGGGATGAACCCAGCCACTGTATCCAACCGGTGATTGACTGTGGTAGGCCTTACATTTTGACTTTGCCCTGGTCTAGCATGACCGGTTGCCCGTGGTTGGCAGTTTGTGGCTTTTGTCACTAATGCTACTTACAATTCCAAAAATGTACACCCCCAGGTCCTGTTATTGCATTTTTGTCACATTGTTGTCATCATATTCATTAAAATATTCACTATTTTTATAAACTAGAGTGAGTTTTTTTATTCTGTTGTGTTTTTGATGTTTTAACTGTTTTGACCCCCTCTAAATGCTTTACACATTTCATTTTCTTATGTTAATCCTATCTGCTATGTGTCATAGCTGCCATGTGCTGGGCTCAGGTTTAAGATGGTATACCCTTTACTGGACCTACAAAGAACAGTGTAATTATTGCTTATTGTGGACTACCATCCACCCAACTAATAATCTACTTTCTTACCATTTGTGAATGGCTCTAGTGAAGAAGGCTTAGGCATAATACCACCAAAACCGATGTAATACATTTAGAAGCACAGAATCTTTTGAACATACCATGCTGTAGGAAGCTGGCTCTTTATATATTGGACCAAAATGAGGTACACTGTGCAAAGAGTCCAAGCAATCCCCCAGTGGTATCACAGAGGCACAAATGACATCCCAAATGCTCTCTTTTTTGGCAGGGTGGTTGAGCAGTTAGGCATATCAGAGGGTAGTGCTAAGCATAAAAGACACACACTCATACAGTAAGTGAGACACACACTCAGTAAAGAAACCCAACACCAATTTATAAAAATAGCAGGTACTTTTATATGACTTTAGATACCAAGCTCATCGGAATCAGGTGAGAACTTTTCGAGATAGGAATTTTTACAGTTTTCAAAAGTTGACACACTGCAATATTTGGGAGTAGTAATGTTATCCTATGGGGAAAAACATGTACTGCATTCGGGAACTTCACAGTGACTCACAGGACTGTTCTCCAGGACTTGAAGGGTATATAGGGCAGAGTCCAAGGGCAAACCAACAGGTCACCCTGGTTGCGTCCGGGTGCAGAGGTATGTTATGGCATCAGTTTTCCCATTCACTTTAATAGGAAACGGTCAGGTTGGAAAGTTGCTGCAGGTTGGGAATGGAAGGTCAGTCCTGGGGAATCCACAGAAGCGCTCAACTATCAAGGTCCTCAGGCACGTGAGGACACTGTTAGTTCATGTCTCCTTGGGCTGTGGGGCACGAGTGCAGTGGTGTCTTCTGGCATTGAGTCTCTTTGAACCTGGTTCTATATTCCTCAGTGGTGAGTCCAAAGCCCTCAATCAGGGTATCCTTCATGATGACACAGGACTCAACATCTGCCTCATCAAGTGTCAGGAGTCTACCCATGCAAATGCCTGAAAACAGCTCTAAGAGTAGAGACTCCCAATACTTTTTGTTGCATTTCATCATTCTACAAGCCCTCTCAAATGCTGTGAACCATTTAGTGATATCATCACCTTCCTCATATTTGGGGACAATCCCTTTGGGGATCTTAGAGTCAGAAGCTACTTCTTTCTCCCTGTATGAAGTGTTGCTGCCACCAGAGCTGGGCCCTAGGCCCATCTCAATTCTAACTCTCTCTA
The DNA here is from genome assembly GCF_031143425.1 of Pleurodeles waltl. Taxonomy (NCBI): domain Eukaryota; kingdom Metazoa; phylum Chordata; class Amphibia; order Caudata; family Salamandridae; genus Pleurodeles; species Pleurodeles waltl. The sequence goes on along the minus strand of NC_090444.1, from coordinate 339,424,827 downwards.
TTTCTAAGAAGTTGGTCTCAAGGGCCACCCTCTTGGTTAGGTTGTCCAGGTCCTAGTCTGGATCCTTTAGCACGTCTCTGGACCTTACAAACCTGGCTGACCTCTAGGTATAGCTTTAGGGTAGAATTTTCTACTGTTATCCACTACCTCTGGGGTACAGAAAGGGGAATCCTCCCCATGAGCACTGTTGGCAGACTCATCCTCACTGACTAGGTCATCCTCCTGACCCTCCTCAGTGTTTCCTTGGAGTGCCTGGATCCTATCAAACTCAGCAAGCAACTCCTGGAGTTGTGCTTTTGTTGGCCGAGGTCTGTGCACAGTTGTGCAAGCCTTACAGAGTTCCTTTAGCTTCTTCACACCAAGTTCAGGTAAGGAGTGCGGTTGAGTTCTTCAACTCTATTCTCTGAGGCTGACAGTTTATTAGAAAGGTTGGGACCTTACTAGAACTCACAAAAATTCAAAGAAGTTTTTAAGGCCAAACTATCTAGTAACTTTGTAAAAAATGTTAACCCAACATTACTGGGGAATTTAATCAAGGCCCTAATAGACCAGATTAGAAATCTGGAAAAAATGCAAAAATGTAAAAATCGAAACATATTTTTGCCAACTTAGCTCAAATGTGGATCATTTAGTACACATAAAGCATTCTTCCCACCACTTTACCACCAATGTAAGAAGCTGGCTATTTATACAGTGAACATAACTGAGTTACACTGTGTAACAAGTCAAAACATTCCCTCAGAGTTATCACAGCGGCACAAATGATATCTCAAATGCTATCTTTTGTGGTAGTGTGGTTGAACAGATAGGCCTATCAGATGGTAGTGCTAAGAATGTAAGGCACACACTCACACAGTTAGTGAAATACACATTCAATAAAGAAATCCAACACCAATTTATAAAACTAACACATACTTTTATATAAATTTGGATACCAAGATCACTGGAAGCAGGTAAGTACTTTTTGGGATAGGAATTTTTACAGTTTGTAAAAGATGACAATTTTTGGGCACAGTAATGTTATTCTAAGGAGGATTTTTTTTTACTGTATTTGGGCACTTCACAGAGACGTACAGGACTGTTCTCCAGGACTAAAGTTGAGTATGGAAAAAAAACAGTTGATGGACGGAATGCAGAACAAATCAAACATTCACCCCCTGTCACAGATCTAGGTTTAATACATCAGTTTTTTTGCTCACCATGCCATTCCAGTTTGGATCCAGCCATATGCAAATCAGTCTTGACCCTGTTCCCCATCGGAACAGTCCACCCCAAACTGCCAGATCAGGTCCTCCCTGGACCAGACACAAGCAGCCTGGGACCGGTTTCGGGGTATCACCCCTCTTCAACCAAGCTAGCTTGAATCTGGTGGCATAGTGAGCACAGGACCCATGTTTGGTCATACTCTTCCCACTTGGGGCGACAAATGCAAAAAGAAAAGTTGATGGGCAGAATGAAGAACAAATGAAACATTCACCCCCAGTCACAGATCTGGGTTTAATCCATCATTTTTTTTGCTCACCATGCCATTCCAGTTTGGACCCAGCCGTATGCAAATCAGTCTTGATCCTGTTCCCCATGGGAACAGTCCAGTCCAAATTGCCAGACCAGGTCCGCCCTGGACCAGACACAAGCAGCATGGGACCGGTTTCGGGGTATCACCCCTCTTCAGCCAAGCTAGCTTGAATCTGGTGGCATAGTGAGCATGGGACCCACATCTGGTCATACTCTTCCCACCTAGGGGAACAAATGCAAAAAGATGGACGGAATGCAGAACAAATCAAACATTCACCCCCCAGTCACAGATCTGGGTTCAATCCATCGGTTTTGTTGAGTATGGGGCAGGGTCCTAGGCCACACCAACAGGTCACCCCGGGAAGTTCTGATGCACCTGGGTGCAGAGGTGCATTACTGCGTCGGGTGTCCAATTCACTTTAATGGGAAACCGTCTGGTTGGAAAGCTGCTGCAATTTGGGACTGGAAAGTCAGCCCAGGAGAACCCACAGGGGGGCTCATCTCTTGAGGTCCTTGGGTATGAGGGGACATCGTAGGTCTACTTCTCCTCAGGCTGTGTGCCATGTCATGTTTTCGCTTTTGGGAGCACCTTGTCATGCAGCCTGCAATGGCAGTCTGCATGAGGCTGGTGCTGGGTCCCTTAGAGTGGCACAAATTGTGCTGTAGCTCTTTGGGGCCCTCTTCAGTACTCTTGCCCTAGGTGCCATTTACTAGGGACTTACAGAGGCACTAAAGGGCCTGGCCACTTAGGGATCAAGTGACCAGGGACTATATGTATGAACACTTTTTCCCATAGACACAGAATGGGTAAAAACCTTTACTACATCTGGCCCCAGGTGTTTTGTTTTGGGGAAGAAACACTGGCACTGAGGACCTGGTTAGCAGTAAACCAATGCACTATGGTCAAAGTTGCATAACAAAATAGGTATAAAATGGGGGCATGCTGAAGCCAGAACCCAGATTCCTATACTTTCTATGGGGCACATCACCATCTAGTTCATTTTGGTTAGAAGACAATATAAGCAAGCAAGGTGAAACCAAACATTGCATGATCTGGGACTCAAATCCTAGTATGAAATCCAAGATCTGCTCACAGATACAAGATGATTATTCAACCACAATGAGGTCTGGCATGTACTCCTTTCCTTTCCAGATGACAAATAATGATTCTTCTATTAATTATGAACAGGACTACAGGACCATACTGTATGCAGTGTTCACAGCTTAGCTTATTCAACAGTTACAGTACGCTTTGAACAGTGAGTTTAGGCTGATGTTTGCCTTCAGAAAGAGAAAACAGGACTCAGTTGCTTGGTAATTGCTTGGTGATAATACACTGGCTGTCAGTTTGTGATAGGACCTCTGTTGGGACGGGAATGTCTCCAACATGATGTACAGTTGTGTTCCCTGTCCTGTGTTCTTGAACTCCAGACCTGTGATCTTGTTACTTTGATTTTTGTCCATAGCACACACAAATTCCCTGAACACACATTGACCTAGGCTTGGCCTTTTGACAATAATAGATTATGGACCTAGTCCTGAATCGGGAGTGGTGCACCAAGTGCAAGCCTGTAGTGACATGGACTATCGTCCCTGTCAGAGATTTTTTGTGTTGAAACAGGTGGTGCGAACACACCATGTTTGGGAATTATTGTAGAAGGCTTTTATTGGTGAGACGTGAATGTGTCTTTACAGGCCCATTCATATAATGCTCGGCTGCTCATGGTGAACCCAGAATCCGGAACATGACATCCTGTGCATGTGTGCTAGAAGTGATGGTCTGCCAGGCACCACTTTGGAAGCCCACAGCCTGGAACAGAGTACGAGATGGAAGAGAGGTTGCTTTCTCCAGACAGCACATGTGTATTGCTGGCATCTCTGAGATGGAAGGGGGAGTAAAACATACTATGGTATGGAATAATGAAACACATCTCCCTTGGATGTGCCAGGGCCCTTCTGATACATTGGGCTGCAAATTACACTGAATGCACCTGCCTTTAGGTAGATGGCAGGACGTACAGGGTGAGGCCTGAAGTATCAGGTGTGAGGGAAGGAAGTCCTTTGAAGGGGTACCAATTCCTGTCTTGCTTCCTGATCTCTGTGAGCAGTGGGTGTAAATAATTGGGTGCAGACTTCTCTTAAAACTTTGTATTCAGAGGTGGGCACTACACCTGGAGGCTGTCCTGTTGGGGTGGGCATCCCTGCAGCCTGCAAAATGCCCAGAGATGAGTCAACATTCCCTGGAATCTAGTCTGAAGGAGGAATTACTGGAGTGTCCTGCAGGAGGAGCAGATTATGTTAGGGACTTCAGTACCTGACCCTGGTGCAGGGTCCGAACGACGAGGATCTCTAAGCAAGTGCATCCTGAAGGACTCACGGTACTTCCGGATGGGCCAGTGCAACCTTCGTCAGTTACCCCTATCAGAACCGCCAGGCACATGGAATGGTGTGCCTGTGTGGTAGGCCACACTGAAGCCAGGATAAGTGTCTGCTCGTGGCAACTGGTGTGCCCACAAGTGGACTGTACAACTGTCTGGACCAGTCCTGAAGATTAAGTGACCCAGGATTTCCCCCGATGGGGGAACCTCAAGAATATTCAATATCACTGTGTTCCCAAGATAGCATCTGGCATTGTTGCATCAAAGAATCACCATCTGGAAGCGTGTAATCTTTGCTGTAAAAAAGAAGCACCAGATGCTTACTGGAGTATCAGAGTTAGAAACACCATGAGTCAAGTATCCACCAGAGAGCAGAACAGGAATGTGCCACAATTTGCAACCTGTTTCCCTGAGGAGCCCCCCACCAGAAGTATCCACTTCTGCCATGCCCCATCGAGTGACACACTTAACAGCCCCAGAAAAGACTGCCTCATGCCGCCTGGAGGATTCTTTCTGCGGATGAGTTGCCACTGCTTCAGGAGGGCTGTGCATCTGCTATGAACTTGGTGAGACAAGAACAGGTATGGGCTTGCCTGAGAGACTGTGTGTTAATACAAACCCAGGGGAGCATGAGCTGCACCCAGACACCTACCTTAAGTTCTGAACCTGGAAAGGGGAAACCAATTGGAACGGGATACTACTAGGGACAGGTGGAGGCCTAGACAGCAGAAGTCGCTAGAGCACAAAGACTTGCACCTGTGAACTGGGTATTTGTGCATTATTGAGTATGTAGGGGAATTCTATGTCTTCTGTGTAATACAGTACTTGCCTTTTCTACGAAAGGAAGCACTGGACTGGGCACTGATGTTATTGTACTGCTGGGAGGATGGTATTGATTATTGAGCTTTAGTAACTCCCACATTAGCATCCCCCAGAAGGCTGTGAACACTTGTGTTAGCTACTATGGAGTCAAGTGTGGAAACAGTTGGACTGGCCCAGTTTGCAGAGTCATAGTAGGGTAGGCCCTGGTACAGCAGTGATAAAGTGCCTCAACCCCCATTAACCTCTGCCTGCCCCATTACTTTTCAATGATCTCTGATGACCTCTTTTAAAACAGTGTGGCTTGCAAGGAAAACCTGCCTGGCAAAGTCATATATTCAGAATAGCAATACCCTATAGGGTCAAACCCCCAATAGCATCAGCTAATCAGGATGTTTGTATTTGCAACTCCTAGGCACACCTGTAGAAGTGACTCTGGGTTTACAGTGTTTGGACTTGGTTGTGGAATGGTAGTGCACTAGTAGTTTCAGCTAGGCTCCGGTCCTGATGTTCTCTTTATGTCTTCTGTTCTTTCATGGTTAGATATTGCTCCATTCTAGTTCTAGAACATTTCATATAAATCAGACAAACAAACACTCAGAGGTGTATGCCCTAATCAACAAATAAAAACAATATTTGCAGACGTAAGAGAATGCAGATGTGGTTTGAAAAGATATGCCATCTTTTCTTGCTTCTCAATGTTTGGTTTGTACCATTGGATACAAATGCTGAACAGGGCAATGCCACATAGATGGAGGTGCCTAAAAAAAATTGACTTTGAGGACACTTTTGGGAAAAGACGCACTACGTAAATAGAAGTTACTTCCGTGGCTTATTGGCACATTATTTTTTGTCACAATCAAAGATAAGAGAGGACAATATTGATTTTTGGACTCATATGTCCACTTCAGAAATAAGTGCATAACTGATTTTGTCACTAGTTTTTGCATTCAGGAGCCATCCATCCTTCTAATACATGTTGTAGTAATTTTAGCTTAAGTTTAGCTATTATAAACTATGGTGGATATGTGGGCATTATTATTACTGTCTCAACAATATCTAATCACAAAGATCTTGTGGTGGAACATGGGGTACCCTCCACCCAACTGAAAGTGGCAGTCTGTGGCTCCTCTTGGAAAAATACGGATTTCTTTTTTATGTCAATGAAAGAACATAGGACACTGGATGGACCTAATCAACATAATGAAAAATTCTGAATGAATGTTTGAATGTGAATGGTGCAGCTGGCTGTTGTGTGTGCTTTGTATTAAACTTTGCAAACTTTTACATAGATACTTTTGATAACATCAATCTCTTCATAAATACAAATCCATTACTTGGACAGACCTAACTATGGTGAGGCTACATAGACCTCACTCATCACAAATAAATAGGGCAATATGTAAGGTAAATATATTCAGTTCTCTGGTTGATTCATAATCACACACACAAAGGCTATGCTACAGTCCTATCACCAGTTCTATCAGGTGATTAAAGACTGGTTTTCAGAGATAAAGGGGCACAACAAGCTCCAGAGATATTCCTGCAACTGCCCTGCTGACATGCTGCACTGGACCTGCCAGGACCTACAGCTGGACCTGCCTGAACCCTGCTGGCCACTGCTGGAGGGAGTTTATGTTCCCCAAGAGGTGTATTACCAGGTCATGGGCACTTGGCTGGCATCAGTAGAGCTCCTCCTGTAAAGAAAAGGAGAAATCCTGAAGTTTTTGGCTCTTTGCGACCGCGAATGGTCCTGTTTGTACTGAGATCTTGCCCGCCTGCAATACCATCCATGGGAAGCTCCAGTGAACCACACTCTTTGCACTACAGTGATTATCAGTATCTACCAGCAATGCAAGATCTGCATTTCATGCTACAACATCGACAGTCGGCAGTGACCAACATGAAGCTTCAGCATCGACCATCAGCAACATCCAATAAGATCTTCGTGCTACAGTGATGAAGGTCTGCAGCGCCTGGCCTGCTCTTCGCAATACAGTGATGACCATCCACTACGCTCGTCATGCTCCTTGAAGCCTCCTCCACCATGACCCGAATATTTGTGCCAGACAGAGAGAAGGTAACTTTTTCATCTGGATCATCGCTGTAGGCCTGAACTTGTGACTTTCCCCCGGTCTCATACAACCAAATGACAGCGAGTGGAGCTCTATGCTTTTAGGTGCTATACTTGCCTAAACTTTGGAAACTGCATATCTTCGGTTCTAATGGTTGGATTTTGGTTGTTCTGTTGTCAAATCATTTATTAAATTCTACTTTATTTTTCTAAATTGGAGTTGGATTTTCTTGTATTGTGGTTTCACTTAATTACTGCTTGTGCATTGTTTAATACATAAGAACATAGCCTTTAAGTTAAGCCTGACTACTTATGTGCCAAGCTACCAGAGGGTTAAGCACATGCTAACTGAGTGACTTTTATGAACAAGCCCCTCTTTGAAAGGTGCTATCCCACACACTGGTGAAATGAGCTGGGAAGAAAGCTTGCTTTTGCCCTAGGGGTTTTACTTACACCCAAAACATGTGATGCTGAAGACCACAAGCTGATATGTGTTGCCACGTATTATTCCCATAGTAATTAAATCAAGATTATCATCCTCAACTGTTGGTCAACACTTGCTACATTAGGGATACCATTCGAGAAAAGATTATTTGCCCTCAAGAAAATAAAAGTAGATTTCTAATATAATGGTTAAATCCTATTTGCAGCAGCGATCGTCTACCTCTATCACAGCAGTACGGGAACCATCGGCAGACCTAGACTGTAGGAAATGTTGAGACTGTGTGGCCTGCATTTATATTCTGATAGGTGTGCATGGGGTTCACCGTTGTGACCTCCTGGACACCCCTATACCTTGCTCACTGCAATCAGCTACTGTGGTCCAGAATGGTGAAAATGGCAGCCTTTCAACTTCGAATGCAGTTTGTGATGGAGGAGATACGCAGAGCAACTGCTTTGCTCCAAGGTGGGCCCAGCAAAGATGCATGTCGGTAGATATCAAAAGACTAGGACAGCGAGTGTGCATAAGGTATATTAAAATAATAATTCTGGAAATCCTTTTTTATGTTCCTCGTGCATCCATCATGCAGGAGCCTCCCTACCTGAGCATAATTCAATTAATACTATGACATTGTAAAGTTCTTTGCCAAAGCACTTCATTCACCTGAAAGCTTGTCCTTTCAAAACACTAGTTAGCCGATACACTCTCCCATCGCCTACGACGATGATGAAGGTACCCTGATAGTCATTTTGTCCCATTCGCCACCATACTTTACCCTACATTGTCACTTTCAACCACAGTGGCTTCTTAGCTGTATTTAAACTCTAATCCGGCAGATCAGCTACAATGAGAGTTTGTAAGTGCGGGCAGGACTCCAAAAGTTGTTTTTTAACATGAAACTGCAAGCTCAGCCCTTCAAGGATTGCGTCAGAAGCAAAATCAAGAAAAACATGTGCCCTGATCTGTTAAAGTGAAACCATCTCCGCCGGCTTAACCTGGTGTTCGCAGGAATATTAACTTTCCGAGAGTAAAGCACACCGACCAGCGTAGGCCACCCTTCAGGGCACTGTTTTTACCTATCACACTGAGAACCATCTGTTACTACTAGAAATAGTGTAGCTCACTCCTGAGCGTGAGCGCATTAATACTCAACGTGACACGCTTTTATAAACTTTGTCTTTTCAGTTTATTACATGAACTGTTTTCTTACTACCTGAGATGAAATGTGCTACGTATCGTTTTAAGATTATTGAGTTACTCAAATGGATAAAACTGATTGCTTTGCGTTCACTAATTTCAATGCTCTGCTTTTACGTAACACGCCACTGCTCCTAGACTCGGTACCGGAGACACTGTGGCAAGAGACTCTACCTGGAGCCTACATTCACAGCCCTAAGGTGATGGTGACACTATTTTGAGTCACAGAGCACCCACTGTTTCTGTTTCACTCTGTGGTGAAACCACCCTCACTCCCTAAAACAGCACTTTCCCCACACATTCTGATTGCATTTTGAAGCGTGTATGCCTGGCACTCTACAAAGAAAGACCATGGACACGAAAGCAAATCATTGGTCAGAAGACGAGAAAAACATGTGTCTGTTTTATATGACAATAGTGAGTAAAGCACATAAAAAGCCCTGTCCCCAAACAGACTTTCCATGTACCAGGTCACCTCCTGATACAGCAACCTGCCGTGAGCTATGATATAGGCTGCCTAGACTGTAACTGTAGCTGGATCTGGACCTGTCTCTACATGTTCAGGTCAGAGAAGGTGGCAGTACAATGTGGGGTACCGTATCCTTGTGTCACCAATACTAGTCAACATCTGCGTATGCCTTCTTTCACAGATGATTATTATTTTGGCTGAAAAATCCTCTCATACAATGAGGATACTCGGATGGACAAGCAGGCTCATCCTGAGATGAGGACAAGGGATTATTGAGCAGCCATTTGTAGTCTTCCCAAGCCTGGGTACCCGCCAATACCTACACCACATACAGAGATGGGTTTTACATGTCTTTATTCATCTGTGTGTAACCGCAAACTCAACATTCTAAACCTGCATTCGAACTCAACATTCTAAACCTGCATTCATTACATTGTTTATACAACCTATACATTGCTTAAATTCTAGGAAACTTTTTAAAATGGTGCATTAATGAATATTTAAAAATAAAAATGACATGTAAATCAGGATCAAACTGACTTTATGGCTAGTGTCCTGGAATGTACGGCTAATTTCAGTAATGAGTGGGCAGGTCTGTCTCTCACTTCTTGTTGATAACTATGGAAACAAGGGCCACACTAGAAGTAACTATGTTACTACTGAAGCTGGGAAAGTCCTCCAGATTGGCTGTTTCTTGTGTGTATCCCTTGCCACTGGAACTCCTATGGCGGGCTTTCAGTAGCAGGACGCTGTGCAGCATGACTGGAGGTTGACAGATATAATAACTAATAGTAAATAACAGCACAGCAAGTATCCATACGCTATGTTTCCAATATTCAGTACTGTTATCATCCTCATTGTTTTTTCTGCTGGAAGGATGATGGGATGTGTGTCAATACAATGGTGTCATGACTACTCTTGTTGACATGAAGACTTATACAATTTTTTTTACTGCACACAGACTCAAACATCTCACAAAATACTTCCAATCGACTCATCCCAAACCTTTCTGGCTACTACGAACTCACAAACACCCTTTTCAAACTTCTCTCTACTTTTTATCCAATTCACCCATACTAACAGGCACACATGTCCACTTCTCTAGTAACAACACACAACTTTCCTTTTCTATTTCACTTCCATTATTCTATCCCTACTCAAAACACTGCTAAACGCTTGAGACCTCAAGAGTGCAAACCTACCACAACTAATCCACAATGAAAAAAAGCATATGACTAATCTACTAACTATTTAACTATAATCCTGGGTTCCCAGAGTAGCGTGCTACTCACTTCAAAGTGATTGAATGCCCCGTCAGGGGTAGTAAGCTCTATATAAATACCATTTAAAATATGACATTTATCAAATGCAGTTTTCCTACTGACCCAGACCCATTCAGCTGTTGGTGCATAGTTACACCTCTTTCCAGTTTAGTCCCCCTCCATGCCCCACAACCACTCCCTTGCGGCTTTTTGGGCTTTTTATATATCTACAGATATCAGCCTAACTACAATTTGATGGATCCTCATTTTGCAGGGGGCACCAGTGCTTACTGCTAATTTATACATCCTGTTGCTCTTTCTCTTTCGAATTATTAATTTGGTTCTAAAAAATGATTAGATTCTGCCCCTTCATTCCACACGCATTCTTTTAGTCTTGTTAATACATTGAATTATTTTTGCAACTCTATGCCCCTACTCCCGAACCAATACCTGAATGATGACTTGCAATGGTTGTCTCTCCCCGCTTTTGGTATGGATCACTCCTTCGGTGTCGTAGAATGCAGTATAACAGGCCATTTGCGGGTCTCTCGATTTCTCTTCGAGGGGGAGTACCACTCCTCCTATATTCATGGTGCTGAAACAGACATTGTGAATAATTCACACTTTGTAAAACACAGATATGCTTGCTGTCATGTAGTGCTTACACATATTGTGGATGCGATTGTTCATACAGAGAACAATGGAAGAACGCGTTGCACTCTTGCGACCTTCAACAGAAATCAATCTTCATACATATAGGAACATTTTATGAGACTGCCTGAACAATATGCATTTCGACGGGTGGTTTCTATGGATTGACAAGTCTGAAAGTAACGTTGGCAGTGTTTTTGTCTCCCATGGTGCAGTGCTGTCGATTAAGCAGAGATTTAATCGCCTTAACCAGCTTCGGTATTAGCGTTTGAGCTTCACATTTCCTTCTGTCCGTTGCTTTTTGCTGCCAAAATGCACGTGCACCACCCCCCTCCCTTTGCAGCTTAATTTTGGTTGCTGCATGTGTGCCTAAGCATTCATGAGAACGGAGGACCGCCCAAGAAACAAGCTATCACGTAATACGGGTCACTACCTATGCCTGATACCCTCCCCCTTCAAACGTACCGTGTAAATACGGTACAGTATTTATGTCTCTGATACCCTTTCTCATCACATTTAATACGTAAATACAATACCGTATCTATATCTGAAACCTTCCCCCTTAATATCTAACACGATAGTACGATACTGTATCCATATCTGATACCCTCCCCCTCTATAGCTAAGACGTGAATATGGTGCAGTATCCATATCTAATACCCTCCCCATTCATATCTAACACAAACATATGGTACAGTAACTATATCTTAAACCTTTCCCCAGACAGCACTAACACGTAAATACGGTACAGTATCCGTGCCCATACCCTCGCCTTCATATCTAACACGTAAATACGGTAAAGTATCTATATCTGATACCCCTCTAGGCAAAATCTAAGCCAATCTGTGCGGATCAATACACCCGAAAGTGGTGCGTGGCCCTGAGACTGACTGCTCGAACCCTTCTGCTGATCAATGCTTGCTATAATGCACCTAAAAGTGGAAATCCGGTATTAATTGATGACAGCAACGCCATAACACCTTTAAGAGCAGAGGAAGCAATTGTACATCTTAAACAGACACCCTGTTTGTACCAAAATATTAAGCAAGACGTCAAACAAATACAAAAAGGGGACCTTTTGCACCCATTAGCCACTAATGCATTCCTCACGTCTAAAAATACCTGAAAAGGAAGCGACTGGAAAGGAAAATAACGTTTCTGGGCTGCTGCCTGGAAATGGACAGGGAAGATTTATGCTTTACTTACGTGGCCTGCAACGCTCCCGGCTTCACAACCACCTCGATTTTATATTTAGCCCCGGTCAGTAATTTGATGGTCCGGTTCTGTCCGAACCGCTGCCCGTCCACCTTGAAGTAAACCGGGCCATCGTTGGGCTGGATTTTTAAAGCGACGGAGATTTTCACCAGATTGGGAATTTCTCCCATGGCTTCCAGAGACGTCGGAGTGCAGCGGAGATGTAAGAGGCAGGAGGAGGGATGTGGGAGCTGTCAGGGGCAGCTCCGAGAAGCAGCTGAGGATTTTTTCCAACCATAGAGAATACAGCCTGCGAGGTCCCTCCCCTCTCCCTGGAGGGGTAGCAGCGCTCAAAACGCGCATTCACAATTCCTGAGCCAGCGTTAACAACAATCATCGTTTAGCGCTGGCTTTCAAGGACTCCGATAACTCCGGACTGATAGAGAGATTGCAAATCCACTGGTGCAGAAGGAGGGTGAATCTCTGCCTCTTGGTTGGTTTGGTAGTGGCCGGGACAGCCTGGGTCAGACTAGAAGGCGAATGGGAAGGAAAAACATTGGCAAAGTTTTCGAGCTGTGTTTATTTTTCATTTATCAAGCGGCTGCGGAGCTGGCAGAATGAAGAGATTTTGAAGGAATTGCCTTGGCTACTGGTATGTCAGTGTTTTGATGGCTTCCTTTAAATTCTCGGCTCCTTTTTTCGGTAAACGAGGTCTCAAAAAGTACAAGGCACTCTGCGGATATATTTCTGCCCGACTATTTCTTGACAAAAACACACCCATTCAAAACTGTGTAATAATTAATCTCTAGATGTGAGCGAGACAACAAATTAACAGGGGCCCTACCAGAGAATTGGTAATGTTTGGTATATAAGTAATGAGACAAACATCATGTGATATAGGAAAAAAAGACTCTTCAAAATTCAAAAAAGTTCATTTTTAAACATGCGGAAGCTTTTTGCCTTAGTACATTAGATTATATTACTACATTATTAATAGTATCTTTAAAGTGCTGTCACCAAAACGCGTATCCTGGCGCTAGCATACTCGGGACATACATACATGACACTCTTGTTGGTGTAAAAGGTCACTTATTAGAACAGGGTTTAAACAACATTACTTAAACATTTAACTGTATCTTCTTTTAAAACAGACTTTAACTTTTACAATTCCCTTTCCTTTATTTTCTCCTCAAATATCTCCCTTCAATTTTCCTACCGTATATGCTCCCCTATTCCTCCCATGCCTTCCTTGCCTGTAGCCTACCCCTCCCCGCTCTGATCCTTCACTTCCTTGTTTTTCCCCCTGGAAGGGTGTACAAGCCCGCACCTGGCTCTCCACCCTCCCCCATCTCCTGCCAACCAGAGAAACCCGTGAGGCGTTTCGCTGCCCCGCCCTCTTTTATTTCCGGGTACACAAATTTGTACCCCATACACTTTCTAACATCAGTCTCAACTCTGTGATATAATACGCGTTACCCATCTGTGATAAATGGACCCCGTCGTCGCGAAACAAAACTTGTTCTTGCTCTTTTATGTCCCTGTGTCTCAAAACCTTGATCCCTTGGGCCCAGCAGAAAACTCTCATAGCTCTGTTCAATTTTTTCCGAGCCTGCTTTATGGCTCCATGATTGATAGCCCCTCTCCATGCCCTTCTTGGCACAAATTCTGTCCATACCAAACATGTTCCGTATAGTTTTTGTTTGAAAAGTTCCAAGTCCCTCTGCATCAATTGAATCAAAGTGAGCCCCAATAGCTTCACTAAATCATTCTCCCCAAGATGAATCAATAACAGATCTGGGCATCCCCACTGAGGCAAGTTACCCGTGATAAATGGGAGCAGGCTCCCCCACCTCATACCACTCTTGCCCCACCAACGCACTTCATGGCTTCTGCTGGGCAGTCCCAATGATCTGTCATAAATTTGCTTCTCTGCAAATTTCGCCGCCCAATGAACGTACGAATGGCCGACCAACCATGTTGTCATCTTTCCCGTCTCCGGCCCAGCCACACAGCCTGTAAAGAAAAAACATTGTAACAATTGCCTGGATACGCAAACCCCCCCCCCCCCATCTTCCCACTCCTGTCTGTTTTGTTCTCCTCAAGGCCTAACATATCGCTCACAGCACCTAGACTTCCATCTCCCTATGGCCTTGATCTTAGCCCAATCCCAGCCCAAATGTGCCGCCTCCGTTGCCGCGCCAATCCTAAATGATTGCGTTCCATAGTCGCCTGCGCGCCACCCTATCCTTCCAAGGGCCATTCTCATAACTTGTAAGAGTTGGTAACTAGTTAGCTTCTTCCCTGACACATGCATGAAAACCCCTGCTTCACCTGCCTCTGGCCACCTGGCTTTGAAACTGACCCATTCCTCAACCGGGCAAGCTAATTCCACTCCCCCTTTTTCCAACCATATCCACTTGCCTTTCCCCAACTGGTCAGTTTTTGACCGTCTTAGCCATATACCCAACCTGTCTTTATGCATGCATACCTCTTTTCTCCTTACCCCAATTTCTTTACCCACCCTCAACAACTCGGATACTCTAAATGCGCCAAAAAACATCCACAACATACATAAACGAAATAGACCCACCTCGTATTCATCCCTACAACAAACTGGTAATACGTGTACCATCTCTACCAACATTTCAAACGTAATGGGTTCTCTTGCTGGCTTATCTCCGCTCGCTCTAACCTTGCTCCATCCCCTCTGCATTTTACCCAATAAATCATTGTGCGCTGGATCATAACCGAAAAACAGTTTCCCATAAAAAGACACGCCAGCCAGTTTCCCCCCAATTGTAGCTGGAGATAAACCCTCCCCTATCAGAAACAGCACAAAACGTCTAGTCCTAGCCTCAAGCATTGGCAGGCTTTGTGCCCAAAAATTGCCCCAAAACTGTTCAAAAGATTGAAATTCCAACCATGCCAGTCTGTAATTACGCCGCGTGGATACTGCTAATGACATCTCCACCAGCCCTGCGATCATCATGCCCCCCATTCCCAGATGTCTGCCGGGACTACAGTCTTGTTCTGATCCGCTCCAGATGCCAATTCGCGGAAACGCCGCCACTGTGAACGAGATAGGGAGTCTGCAATCTCGTTGTAGATCCCCGGTATATGTGCAGCTTTAAATATAACATTCAAAGACAAGCATAAAAGCATAAACTGGCACAACAAGCGCAAAACTCTGAGGTCCCTTGCTCTCTGTCTGTTCACCAACTCTACCACCGCCATATTGTCTATCTGAAAAATCACTGTCCTGTTGGCTAATTCTCGTCCCCACACTGCCAGTGCCACTAACAGGGGAAAAAACTCCAGGAAAGCGATGCTTCTCCCTTGCTGCATCCAAGCTGCCGGCCATGTCTCCGCACACCACCTCCCGTCCCAATATAAGCCAAAACCTGATGTTCCCGCTGCGTCCGAGAAAATTTGGACCTGCCATACCGTGTCCGACTCCCCAAAAGACATTGGTACTCCATTGAAATGTCTCAGAAAAATCTCCCATACTCTAGTGTCTTCTCGTAATGTCAATGACACTTGTATCCTGTGGTGCGGAAGTACGGCACCTGACATGGAAAGTCCCAACCACCTACAAAAAGTCCTACCTCCCCTAACTACCCGGCACGCAAAATTAAGGTAGCCTAAAAGCTTTTGAGCCATTCGCAAATCCATCTTGCGCAAAGTGCGCACCTCCGCCAGGCAGTCTAGTATCTCTCCCACTTTTGCCTCTGGCAACCTGGCTACCAATTCTTTCGTATCCAGTTCAATGCCCAAAAAGGTTAGAATCGGCACGGGGCCTTCTGTTTTCTCCAGAGCCAAAGGCACACCCGCCTGTTGCGCCAGCTTCTGAAAAGTGTCCGGAGCCCGCCCACACGCCCCAGATGCCGCTGGTCCTACAAATAAGAAGTCGTCCAAATAATGCGTCACCCACCTATGTCCACTTGCTTTCACAAAAACCCATTGCAAAAAGGTGCTGAACGTCTCAAAAAGAGCACATGATATCGAGCAACCCATGGGCAGCACCCTGTCCACATAGATGTTGCCGTACAGCTGCATGCCCAAGATGTCAAAGTCTGCTGGATGGATAGGGAGCAGTCTAAAAGCCGATTGAATGTCGCACTTTGCCAATTCCGCCATCCTGCTGCACTTTAAAATTAACTTTATCGCATCATCAACTGACACGTAAATTACTTTAGAGTCCTCTTGGGCAATGAAATCATTGACTGACTTCCCTTCTGGCCATGACAAGTGATGAATCAACCTAAATTCCCCCTGTGATTTTTTGGGTACCACTCCCAAAGGGGATATCATCAAGGTGTCACTTGGCCACCCAGAGAATGGCCCTGCTATTCTGCCTAAACCTACCTCTTTTGCCAGTTTGTCGCGCACTATCTGCGGACGCTCTTTGGCTGACCGCAAATTGTCAGCCCATCTCCGTTGCCGGGGGCCTTGGTAACCTATTCTAAAACCTTCCCTAAAACCCCATTCGAGTAGTCGCTCTTTGTCTATGTCTGGGTATATATGCAACCATGGCAACAGAAATTCCAGTCTAACTGGTGTAGGACCCTTTTGGCGCAGGAGTGCCCGGCGCCCCTCTCCCTCTAGCAGCCCTCCACTGTTCAGCTGGGCTGGACAGGGAGAAACATTGGGTGACTGGATGACGGCCCCCGCACTTGGAGCAGTCATGCTTGAACCTGCATTGTGCTCTGGAACAAAAACCCCTGTTAAAGTTCCAACAAGCCCCCTCAGTTGTCCCTGTTGTCTTAGTGGTATTGCCCGCCCCTCCATGGGCGGGGCGAGCTTGAAAGGGCTTGTACGTCACTGGCAGGCCACTCGCAGTGTGAGTGGACGCCGCTGTCTGTGCCGATGCCATCCATTGCATCCACAGTTCGGGGTCCACGTCACCCCACGGTTTCTCCGGATTGACACTCACCCGGGCCCTGAATTTTTCATTGTAACTGAGCCATGCAAACCCCCCAAAATGCATTTGTGCCTTTCTAATTATATCCATGTATTTAAAAAGTGCAATGGCCCTGTCCGGGTATTTCTCGCAGTATATACTGGCGAATATCAAGAAAGCCGATGTCCAGTTATCCATTGTTATCGGTACCCGAGGCTTACGTGCTAGTTCCCATTCCTCCTCTTTGGACCCTTCCTTTGCCTGTATGTCCCTATGCAATAGTTTAAAAACATCTACATATTCGTGTTTCCATATTTTGCTTTTTGTTTTCTCGGCCACATGCAAACCTAGTGGCATGGCTAAACCCATGTACGGCAGTCTCTTCTTGTGACCTCTCCCCTCCTTGTCCTCTACCGTCTTTTCCCCCGTATCCGCCTTTCCCGTTGTGGCCGTACCAATCGTGGCGGTGCCCTCTTTATCTTTGTTCTCGACAGTCTTCTGTATGTCGCTATTGCCTGCTTCCTCTAAAACTGACCTGTCTCCTACCCCAATGGACCTCCTTGTGTTAGCCTCCCTTATTATCCCGCCCCCTTCGCCCCACACTGACCACCAATTCTTACCTCCAGTGTTGTCCCCCAGACTCCTTGGTACTCTTTTTAGGCTTCTGCCGCGCGGCGTAACTTGCCGACCACCTGTGGGGCCTTCCAGCGGAGCTGCCACCTGCAAAACAGAGCACGAAGAGGTTGCGCCGCTCTTGCGCCCTCACCCGCCACCCTTTTTCACAGCGCTCACCTCCCAACCTCGTATTTCACCATCCTCCCATTCATCCCCTTCCTCTTCATAGTCCAGTTCCAGCTCATCCTCTCCTTCCCACTGGCCTTTGTGCTGGCCAAAGTCTCTTGTATTAGTTGATGTACTCGCGCTTGTTTCCATCCCCGCATGACGTGTGTCATCGAGACGGTGTCCGTGGTCCCCCGGTGTGGAGAAGGCCGCCACAGACCCCTCCAGTGCTTCGTGCCAACGCGTTTGGGCCGTATTGCGCCCAGTCGGCGTATTCCGTCTCTTGCCAACCTCTGCCTTTGGCATTGCTGCCTTTCTGCCCCCGTGACCGTCTGCGTCACCGGGTTTCCCCGTGCCTACTGACCCTTCGGCTGCTCGAGCCTCTTGTCTCTGTTCCCCCCTTGCCGGTGGCACCCATACCCAGGTTCCGCTTCCCAGCCCTGGTTGCTGTGTCCCTGCTTGCCCTCTGGCCTCTCTGGGTTTTGGGGTTGTCTCGCTGCGAGCCTGTGCCTCTTCCCTGTCCTTTCACAGCTGCGCCCACCTGGCCTCTGTTTCTAACATGGCCTTAGGCTGTTCCCGTATTCTGGTTCCCGTACGCTGTTCCCGTATTCTGGCCTCCAAGTCCCATGTCTCTGCCTGGTCCCAGGCCCCATGTGTGTGCGGGCTCTGGTCCACAGAGGTCCCTGCTTCCTGTGCTGCCTTGACTTTCCCCCCCCTGGCCTGGCGTGGTGCTGCCTTGGCCCTCCCCGGCCCTCCCCTGTGTCTTCCGGCGTACTTGCCTCTTTTCTTTACTGGCGCCCCGAAAAACCCTGAGCTGGGGCCCTCCCCTCTATGGTATGACAAATCTAGGGGGGCGAAATCCCCGCTGGGCCCCGGTGTGGGTTGCTCTGCCTCCTTGCTTTGCCCGTCGTCCCCGGCCCCCACCGCTATATGGCCTCCATTGCCTGCGGGGTCAACACCTGCCTGCGCGCTGGCAGTCCCTTCGTCCTGGGTGGCTTGTGTCTCCCCGCCAAACATCAGCGGGCTCTGTGCCCCGTGTAGAACTTGCTGTGCAATTGCGCCCTGCCCGGGGGCCACAGGCCCCTCGTCCCTCTCCCCGTCAGAGTCCTGGGACTCGCATGCCGCTATTGCAGCCGCGACCCGCCCCGATGCCGCCCTACTGGGGTGTGTCATCCCCACCCAGGCCTGGTCTAGAACCCCTGGTCTAAGTAAATCCGCCCTGCCTGCTTCGCCTAAAACGCGTAGTGCGGCCCTAACTGCCTCTGCGTTTTGGCCTGTGGCCATGTTGCCGACCGTGACTATCGGCTGTTGTTCTACTGTGGTCTTATTAGATGTTTCCCTTTATGTGTCTCTGTATAAATATATGTGTTTTATATATATATATATATATATATATATATTTTTCTTTTTCTTTCTTTTTTTTTAAAAAGAACATTTTTTTTTTATTCCCTAGTGTGCCTAAACTGGCTTTCACCCGTGTTCTGGGTGCTCCCTATGGTGTCCCCTGTATTGGGGAGGTGGCCAGCTGCCTAGAAAAACCTGATGCCCAGAATTGTCAAAAGAATAATTTTTTTTGTTTTTTTGTTGCCCGAGGGGCCCTCCCCATCCCTAGCGCGTCTTTTTACTGCCCTGGGGCCCAGCGCGGGGGTATGGCGGCGCCTCCGTGTCAGCAAGGCCTGTGCCTGCTGATTCTCTGGAGCGCGTCTCCACGCGGTGCTGAAACCCCCAGGGGACCGCCTCTTGCCGACACGCGTCTCCACGCGCTAATCAGAAAAATGCCCAAGGGGCCGGCCTCCCCCTATTCCGCGCGCCGGTTATTAAAAGTTGAAAATTGACAACTGCCCAAGGGGGGCAGCCTCCCCCGTCTCTAAACGTCGTGGCAAAATGCCCAAGGAGCCGGCCACCCCTTCCGCCGGTGCCCTTCTCCCCCTGCAGGCCCCGCGGGTCGGTGGGCCTGACTAGAATGCCCCCCAGCACTGTCTACTGTCCTAACTAACCCTACCTCCTTACCTCCTCCTAATTAAACGTGACCCTCCCACGCTAAGTCGGCGCGGAGAAGAGGCCGACCCCACCCTCCACCCCCCTTATAACTCCTATCCTAAACCCACCCCAACTTACCTTTCACCCAATGGGGCGCCTTGCGCGCCACTTCCTTCGTCCCGAAACCGCCCGCGGAGAGACTAGACTGCGTCTCTCTCTCCGGGGGCCCCTTCAAAGGAGCTATCTAGCTGCGAGTACATATGCCACTCGCCAACAGCAGAATGGAATTACTTCGGGAAGAGCCAGGCCTTCAGGGCCTTTCTAAATTGCAACAACTCCGGTAAGGACCGCAGTGAGTGCAGAAGCTCATTCCATGTCTGTGTTGTTTTAACTGAGAATGCCCGGCCCCCTTGCCTAGATCTTCGGTATGTACGAATGCAGACAGGGTTTGCAGAGCGTGATTGGAGAGATCTTGGAGGATTATATCTTTTGAATCTACGTTGCAGCAGCACAGGGCCGTTTCCTTGTAGAGTCGTGAAAACAATACACATAGCCTTGAACGTAATCCTCTGCTTCAGAGGGAGCCAGTGTAATTTCTTTAGGGCATCAGTGGCCAAGGACCTACAATGTCTACTCAGAGCCAGTTTAGCCGCCGGTACTTCTACTCTGTACAGTCGCTTGACCAGGTATTCAGGTGCTCAGAGTAGTAGGGTGTTACAATAATTCAATCTGCTAAGTATGACACTCCTCACCACTATAGTTCTAGGTTGGGGGCAACATGAGGAGCACCTCCCTAAGCCCACGTAGTAATGCATAACATGTGCCTGCCACTTTAGTCATGTGGTTCTCCAGGGCCAATTTATTTTCAAACACAACCCCAAGATTACAGACTGTGTCTGAAGACAATAGCGCCTCTTCTGATGGGAGAGGCCCGAAATTGTGGGAAGGGTCATAGGGATTCTACCTGGTGCATTTGCAGAGGAACTAGGGGCTAGATGTATCAAGCGTTTTTGCATTCGCAAACAGTGCGAATGGCCGTTTGCGAATGCAAAAATGCCTTAAAGTATTTATGAAAGGCATTCGCTGTGCAATTTTGAGGAATCGCTAAAATAGCGATTCCTTAAAATTGCGAGCCCGTTTAGAGAATCGCAAATTGCGATTCTCTAAATAAGAAATCGCAAGTAAGGAATCCTTATTTGCGATTTCTAAACCACATGTATCAAGCTTTTCCTTAATGTGAATTGGGCATTAAGGAATCGCTATTACCACCAAGTTGAACTTGGTGGTAAGCATGTGAAAATTTTAAAAATGCATGAAAAATGCAATTTTAAAATTGACATGTAACACACACACATGCCCCTTTGGCATGTGTGCGCCTTACATGTCCTTAAAAAAAATTATTGGGGTGCAGCAGAGGGAGCCTTAGGCCCCCAGCACCCTGGGTTTTGAATTTCCCAAATTTGCAAATTCCAGTTAGGAATTCGCAATTTGGGAAATGCTAAAAATTTGCAAATATAGGCCTAAAGGCACATAGGTGCGAATGGGGCCGGTATCGCAATTTGCGATTCGATAATAGCATTTGCGATTTTTAAGAAATCGCTATTACCGAATCGCAAATATGATACATAACATTTTGCGATTCAGAAATAACGATTTCTTAAAAATCACTATTAGAGAATCACAAAATGGTTTGTTGATACATCTAGCCCTTGATTTTATCTCCATTAGGTTTCAATGAGTTGGTGTCCATCCACTCGCCAATTTCTGTCCTGGCTCCCTGGAATTCTGTTATTCTCTCCTCCTAACTGTTGGTAAAAGAAAGAATCAATTGTGTGCTGTCCGCATAATTGACCACTTTTAGGCAATGGTTCTTGATAAGGGATTTCATATAAACATTGAACAGAATAGGACTAAGAGCAGGGCCAGGTCGTTGCTCGTTCTCCTTACTGCTCTGAATACAAATACTTGCATCACAGAGCTCTGTGGCACTCCCTGATGCAAGTGTTTGTATTCAGAGCAGTAAGGAGACAGAACAACGGGCTAGCACCAATCTGTTAAGCATGATTCCATCCTTTTCAGGACTGTGCACCCACTCCATTTGGAGCTAGTCTGTTCAGGAGGACTGAACGGCAGATCGTATCAAAGGCAGCCAACAGATCGAGCTTTATCAGGACTGTTGCTGGCCACTATCTATCCTCATCTGCATCTCATCCAGGGCAGTGATCAGGGCAAAATCGTACAGTTGGAGCATACATTATAGTAATACTTTTAGTACACCAGACATCAGCATTTGGTGTCATTTATTTTCATGTTTAAAAGCCGAACATAGAGAAAAAGCTGCACAAACATCTTTTTTAAAAGTGGTCACGTTTATATTTAATGGCAAACGTTGTGCCTACCACAAATGACAATATGCTAACATGATCTAACACAATGTTGAAATATATTTTAATCATTTGAATTACATGACTAGTAGAAATGAATTTGATTTATGATGATTTATGATTTGGTAGTATAAAGCTACAGGTGTGCAGAAAAATAAATGCACTCTTCTGCCATACTTAATGTTATGCTTTAAAAAGATTACAATTATTAATTAACAGTTTTTCCATATTCTGATGATATATTATTAATATTCGATTCGTTTGTTTGCATATTATGTGTGTTTTATTAATGGAGATATTAATACATTGTATTTCTTGCGTTAGCATAACTAGGCCTGCAATTTTCATATTGGCAGCAGTGTAAAATGTTGAGTCATTTGCTTTTTCTCTAATCTGAATTTTCCACTAGGTTGTTCACATGATTAGTAAAGAGCCCTATTGAATTATGTGTACGTTTTACACTGCAGTGTCCTTGCATGTTTCAACATTAGAACCTGATGACTGAAAGGAGAGTAGTACTATTGTTAAACAGATTCGTTCTCATGAGAAAGGATAAAATCGTGTTGAGCCATGGGAACGAACGTGGATTGCAACAAGTGATGTGCAAATAACAATTGGATTCACACGGAAACAAGAGATGACTTCACATCAAACCTGGGAATATTCGTGGATGTTTTAAATTTGATTTATACTTTCATTTTTATTGGATATTGCCCCTTTTGTGTAATGTGAACTTATCGAATGGACCAATCAAACTGTTTGGAGTATTTCTCAGTTATGGAAGGACTTGTACGTTCAGAGTCAGTCTCCTTTTGAATCTTGTTCTGTTAGCTTGTCCCCATGGATGTTTCCTGCTTTCCATGTGTAGCCTGTGTTCTACATTTCCTCCTGATGGTGCCTTTAACAGACTTTGCTAATGATCTACATGCTTTGCTGATGAAACTGAATTGAATGCTGATTCCTAGGAGAGGCATATTCTAATACAAATATTATTTTCCCCTGACCTGGTTTTCTGAGTACAGTTAGCATGCTGACACCTTCCTCTTTTGTTTTTAGTTAGTCTAACCTAGCCAGAGATCGAAACTTTTCCAAATTCTTTTGTCTTTTACTTTTGACTTTTGCCCGCATGGGTCAGCCCGCTCCTACACATGCTTGTCTTGATTTGGTTAGAGTTACGGAGAATTTATGTCCCAATCCTTGAAATCTGAATCTTCATAAATTGTCTTGACTGATGTTTTCACAGTCTGAATTGAAGCATGTTTCTATCTCACATGTGACTGCTTTATTAATATGCATTATTCTTCTAGAATGTTTAACGCTGATATTGAGTAGATTAAACTTGTTTCGTAGATTTGGTGAGCCTATGGATTCATTTATCTTTACAATCTGATTCTGCACACTATTTGCATGACTTTTGGCTTAGTGGTTATGAATAAAGCTTTGAAACTTTTATTTTGATTGTAGTATTCTTCCATGGCCACTTAGGTCATGGTGTTTAAATTTGTTGATTCAGTTTTAATTGATTGTGCATGGTTACCACACTCTTCACCTGGCTAAAAGGATCCCATCGACCTAGAGAAAGGATCCTTTTTCGAATCCTGTAAAGGATGAGGAAAACATATTGGCAATACCATGCCCAGGTCTTAACCCGAACTTCTCATCTTCGAGGAGAGAGTGGGATTCCAGAAAGTGAGATAGCCTTCTGCTCAGGATTGTTTTAAGAGGGGTGTGGCTATAGCTTGCTTCCGTGCAGATGGTACAGTCCCTGACTTCAGTGATTGATTACACAGCTGCAGAGTAGGAGGGGTTAACTCATCTTCAAACTCTTTCCACACTCTAGGAGGTAGGGGATCCAATCAAGACCCAGAGGTGATTGATCTGGCAGCGAGTAAAAGGCAATCCATTGAGATGGGTTGAAAAATATCGAACCTCTGTGCCTGACATTCTGTTACTTCTACTCTATCTTTATTCAAGGCCAAGGTAGATTTGGTTTGAGTAGAGGGACATATTCCATGATACTGCTAATTTTCTAATCAAAGTAGTTAGACAGGTTATCCTGCGATGAAGTGACTGCTGGTTTAGTGCAGCCAGGGTTAGGCAGCTCCTGAAGGATACCGAAGACCTTTCTCATTCCATAAGAGTCAGCAAGAATTTTTGAGGCAGTGAAGTATTCTGCCTTAGCTTTGCTGACCTCTCTCTTGCAGTTGTATAGAGAGATCTTCAGGCATTTCTTATCAGGTTCGAGGTATCCCCTCCGCCATATCTTTTCCAGGTGACTAGAGACTAATTTAAGCATTTTTAATGAATCATTATGCTATGGCACGGAAGGCCTGTGCCAAGGTTTTGAGGTGGTAACTGGGGGCACTTATTCTAGGGTTTCACAGCTCCCTTGCTCACATACTGAGGAAATGACTTCTACAGAGTTCCCTAAGACAAGACTGGTGTGAAGGTCAAAAGTAGGCAGCCCATCTGTCCTTTTAAGTTAATGCCAGGCTCTTCCTATTCTTCATGTCAGAGGAACCGGTCTGCAGTTACAAAGATCTATTTCAATTATTTGAAATGAGATTGGAGAGATTCAAGCTAGCCTGGCTGATGAAGGGTGATACCCTGAAACCAGTCCCAGGATGCTTGTCTCTGGTCCATGGAGGACCTGGCCTGGCAGTTCGGGCTGGACTGCTCCCATGGGGAGCAGGGTCAAGACTGTTTTGCATATGGCTGGGTCCAAACTGGAATGGCATGGCAAGCAAAAAAAACTGATGGATTAAACCCAGCTCTGTGACTTGGGGTGAATGTTTGATTTGCTCAACATTCAGTCCAACATCCATTGTATTTGCATTTGTTGCCCCAAGTGGGAAGGGTATGCCCAGATGTGGGTCCCGTGCTTGCTATGCCACCAGATTCAAGCTAGCCTGGCTGATGAAGGGTGAAACCCTGAAACCGGTCCCAGGATGCTTGTTTCTGGCCCAGAGAGGACCTGGCCTGGCAGTTCGGGCTGGACTGTTCCCATGGGGAACAGGGTCAAGACTAATTTACATATGGCTGGGTCCAAACTGGAATGGCATGGCAAGCAAAAAAACTGGTGGATTAAACCCAGATCTGTGACTGGGGGTGAATGTTTGATTTGCTCAACATTCCGTCCATCATCCATTGTTTTTGCATTTGTCGCCCCAAGTGGGAAGAGTATGCCCAGACGTGGGTCCCATGCATGCTATGCTTCCAGATTCAAGCTAGCCTGGCTGATGAAGGGTGATACTCTGAAACCAGTCCCAGGATGCTTGTTTCTGGTCTAGTAAGATCCTGGCCAGGCAGTTCAGGCTGGACTGCTCCCATAGGGAACAGGGTCTAGAGTGATTTGCATATGGCTGGGTCTAAACTGGAATGGCATGGCAAGCAAAAAAACTGATGGATTAAACCCAGATCTGTGACTGGGGGTGAATGTTTAATTTGCTCTGCATTCTATCCATCATCTGTTGTTTTTCTATTTGTCGCCCCAGTGCGTAGGGTATGCCCAGATGTGGGTCCCGTGCTTGCTATGCTACCAGAGTAAAAAAGTTTCTAGCATTCGCGTTAAGATTTTTTCAATTCTATTAAGGACACAGAGGCGAGGATTATGCTTCTCTTTCTATGCTCTTTATTTAACAGCAGGCAATCAAAAACGATAAAACAAAAAACTACATATCCCAATGTCTGAATATGTCACGTGATAACCATAGAGGAGGAAATCTATGCCTCACACCAATCAACTCCTCTTTCTTTGCCAAATACTCGCAACAGAATTGAAAGTCACCGTCTTAAACATGAATCCTGAAAAAAAAAAATCCTAGGAAATGATAACATGGTGAACCGAAGAAGAGGTCCCATCCATCCGGGAAACTTGAAAAAACAACAGAACGATCTGAGAATTACTTCTCTTCATTTCCTAGAAAAAGAGAAAAATCAGACCATAAAAACTGAACATCATGAAATGATCCTTATACACACTATCAAAGAGGGTGGGATAGCACTGAAATGCAATAAACTTGTCCATAATAAATCTCATATTATCATGATGTACAATAAAAATAACATATATAAACAGTGCGGTGGGATAATCCTCACCTCCGTTTTCTTAATAGAATTGATAAATTCTTAACGTGAATGCTAGAATTTTTTAATTCTATGTCAGGACCAGAGGCTCAGATTATGCTTGTTCAAAGCTGATTTACCACCACTGATGCAATATCAACAATAGGTTTACAGTAGAATGTTTTAAAAGTAGATGGAGAAGACCAATCTGCCGCTCTTAGAATGTCTTCTAAACGTGAACGCAAAGCAAAAGACTTCGAAGCCATAGCACCTCTGCAGGAGTGAGCACCAAATTTAGATATATCAATGTCTGCTTCATTCAGTAACCATTGCATCCATCTAGTCAGCGTGGCTGATGAAACAGGGTTATAAGGTTTAACCAAAGAAATGAGTAATTGGCCCCCCCATATGAGAACGAAACTCTTCTGTACTCACCTCATAAGCTCTGAGACACTGTACCACACATAGGGGGTCATTCTGACCCTGGCGGTCCATGACCACCATGGCGGAGGGCGGCGGATGCACCGCCAACAGACTGGCGGTGCTTCCTGGGCGATTCTGACCACGGCGGTAAAGCCGCGGTCAGAAAAGGGGAGCCGGCGGTTTCCTGCCGGTTTCCCGCTGGCCCAGGGAATCCGCCATGGCGGCGCTGCTTGCAGCACCGCCATGGGGATTCCGACCGCCTTCCCGCCAGCCTGTTTCTGGCGGTGTCCTCCGCCAGAACCAGGATGGCGGGAACGGGTGCCGTGGGGCCCCTTGGGGCCCCTGCACTGCCCATGCCACTGGCATGGGCAGTGCAGGGGCCCCCTAACAGGGCCCCACAAAGATTTTCACTGTCTGCTATGCAGACAGTGAAAATCGCGACGGGTGTCACTGCACCCGTCGCACCACTGCAACTCCGCCGGCTCCATTCCGAGCTGGCTTCATTGTTGAAGGGGCTTTCCCGCTGGGCCGGCCGGCGGTCTTCTGGCGGTCTCCCGCCGGCCCAGCGGGAAAGCCGGAATGGCCGCCGCGGTCTTTCGGCGGGAACCGCTTGGCGGGCGGCGACCGCCGCAGTCAGAATGACCGCCATAGTTTGGGATTGTCCACGAAACTGGGATAAGATACTGACTTCAGATTACATTTAGTTCTTCGCGAAATGGAAAAAGTCACTCCATCGGGAGAAAACTCCCTCCCTGCTAAGTCCCGAGCTCTAACATCCGAGACTCTCTTACAAGAAATTAAACATAACAACATTGTAAGCTTGGCCGAGAGTTGCTTTCTAGATAACAATCTATTGGACAGCCATTATTCTAAAAAAACGTAGAACAATGTTCACATCTCAAAGGGAAGAGTAGCGAGGACAAGGAGGATTAGCCAATCTGATACCTCTCATCAATTTACAAACAATGGGAAGCTCCCCAATAGGTTTGCCCTCAATAGGCAAATGCCCCGCCGATATAGCAGATCGATAATTATTAATTGATCAATAAGCGAGACTTGATGCAGCCTAAGAAGATAAAATATTTAGGACCAGACAGCAATCTGCCGAAGAAGGATTTGCACCCCACGCACTACACCTAGCACTCCAGCGTTTCCAAGCAGAAACGTATCTCTTGTGGGTACTGGAGGACCAGGAACCCGCAATGAAATTGGAAGATTACTGCGAAAGTCCTGGGATACTCTATTTTTCCCTGAAAGACGCCACACCACCAGGGTTAACTGGCCCGACAGAACCAAGGGATGTGGAAGTCCCAGCGGGTCCTGGAGTAGGTTCTTCCTGAAAGGAAGCAGGATCAGATGATCGCAACTCAACTCCATAGCTAGCGGAAACCAGTCCTGAGACCTCCATAGAGGAGTCACCAGAAAGAGATCCGCTTGCTGACGTCTGATCTGCGCCAACACTCTGGGGATCATCAAGAAGGGTGGAAAAGCGTATCCCTGTTCCTGAGACCAGTTCTGAAGGAAGGCATCCATGGTCGATGCTTCCGGGTCCGGCCTCCAACTGACAAAACATTTGATCTGCTGATTGAGGCGGGATGCAAATGCCCACCGGGCAAAGAGTGTCTGGAAAACCCTGGGGTGCAGTCTCCAATCTCTGTAATCTCTCAGATGCCGCAAGTTCCAGTCCGCAACGAGGTTGCTGGTCCCTGGTAGATATTCCGCAAGGACTGAGATCCTGTGTTGTAGGCAGAAGTGCCAAAATTCCTTGGCAATCTCCGCTAAAATGCAGGAACGGGTTCCCCCCAATTTGTTGACATATCTCACCGCCGAGATATTATCCATGCGCAGAGGGATACAACAGTTCGCCTTGAGGGGGAAAGACTCTTGATTGCAAATGAGCCCACCAAGAGCTCCAAACAATTGATGTGAAGATTCAGTTCCGTGTTGGACCAACGGCCTCCTGTGGAGACTGATCCGCAACGGGCTCCCCAACCCCAATGACTGGCATCGGACTCTATCATTACATCAAAGGGAAGAGCTGAAAATAGCTCTGCCGTTCCATGCCTCCATGTGCTCCAACCACCAAGTCATCTCTGAACGAGCCTCCTCGGAGAGGAGAACTTGGTCCGAATAACTGAGGCCCTTTTGAAGATGGGAGAATTTTAAACGTTGAAGGGCTCTATAGTGGAGAGGTCCCGGGAATATCACTTGGATCGATGAAGAGAGCAAGCCCACCATGCGGGCAATCGCCCTCAATGATACAGTCTGTTTGGATAATAGAGATCTCAACTCCCTCTTGATTGAACGAATCTTTCCTGGGGAAAGCACTAATTGAGACCGTATGGAGTCTACCTGGAAACCCAGAAAATCCATCTGTTGCGATGGGGTCAGAATGGATTTCTGGGCATTGATTATAAAACCCAAGCTCTGAAGCAGAGACACAGTCCACACCAGATGGGAGTGAAGGAGGCCTTGGTTCTGGGCCATGAATAAAATGTCGTCTAGGATATTATTAGACGGACCCCCCGAGAAGGCAGGGATTCTACCACTGGTCGCATCACCTTTGTGAAGCACCAGGGAGCAGATGACAGGCCAAATGGAAGAACCTTGTATTCTTAATAAGTGTCTTCCCAAAGGAATTGAAGAAATCTCCGATGCGGAGGAAAAATAGGAATGGTCAGATAAGCATCTTTTAAGTCCAAACGGACCATCCAATCTCCCTCTTGGAGAATGTCTCTCAACAAATGACTGCCCTCCATTTTGAAATGACGGTACATTAAGAAACCGTTGAAATCTTTTAAGTTCAGAACCAGACGTGAACCACCCCCTTTTTTGTCCACTAGAAACACTGGACTGAGAAACCCGGAAGGGTGTTTAGATACCTTGACAATGGCGCCTTTTGTTATCAGAGCAGAGACTTCTGCTGAGATGAAACTGTGTTCTTGAAGGGAAAAATATGTTGAACAAGGAGGGCACTGTTGAAACAGGGACTCGTAAAACTCTAGTTTGAACCCCTGCACGGTCTCCAAGAGCCAAGCATCAGAAGTAATTAGACCCCATGCCTGCAGAAAATGTTGAGTTCTGCCCCCCAACAATACATCTGAACTTGCAATCAATCTCACCCGTGGATCCTGACTCCTGGGAGAAAGATTGGTAGCCTTTGGATCTCCCTCTGCGGAACCTAGAGCGACCTGCTCTCGGTCGTGATGGGTAGAAGGTTGAAGAGGAGGAGTCATACTCCTGAAAACCGCCTCTTCCTTGTTGGTAGTAACCATGATGAGGAACTGGCTGGCTGAAGCGGCTGAAGGCACGCCCTCTGTAGCTTCCGGCCCCTCGAAAAAGTGGACGCAGCACCCGTCTGATTGAACCCTGGGCCTTGTCCAAACTTGCATAGGTCGCCACAAATTTAGAAAGTTCTTTGATAAAGGGAGAACCGAACAGTAAGCCCTGGGCCACAGGGCCTGACTCAGAGGTAGCTAGATCTGCCAACTTGGGATCCAACTTCATCAAAAC
Organism: Pleurodeles waltl; assembly: GCF_031143425.1. Taxonomy (NCBI): domain Eukaryota; kingdom Metazoa; phylum Chordata; class Amphibia; order Caudata; family Salamandridae; genus Pleurodeles; species Pleurodeles waltl. The sequence goes on along the minus strand of NC_090444.1, from coordinate 339,394,781 downwards.
GGAGCGACGACGCTCCAAAGATATGGCGCAATTTGCAGTACCCAGGAAGCAAAGCGCCCTTTGAGTCCAACCTGCCAAAATGTCCGGGTTAATAGCTTCACCTGATTCCTTGGCTTGAAAAGCCAGCTCTAAAATCTTCGTCAGTGGACCAGACACATCTAACAGTTTGTCCTGACACCCACGCCAGGCGCGATCTATGCCTTTCTTTGGATCCTTGGCAGATTTTTAAAGAAAAGTGACTATGGTAGGATCCAATTCGGGGGCCTCTGTCACCTTGGAGGGAAAATCCTGCCTGGGGCATTCAGACCGCTGTCTGGAGCAAATCTCCTTATCAAAGCTATGCCTGATGTGGGATTCCACATAATCTGCTACTTCAGGAGGTGGCAACCACAGTGAAGACCGGGGATGGACAATGTCTTCCGGCTCAAAGGTCAAGACTCTAGGAGAAGGAGCTTCCTGGTGATGAGTCTTCTTTTTGCGCTGGCGAGTGGGATCATCCCCCTGCTCAGATGAATGATCAGAAGTGGAAGAAGAAGCTGGGTCACTCGCAGCTTTCTTCTGTGTCGCTGTATTATAATCATGCTCCCTGGCCATATTTCTGATAAGGCTTTTAAAGTCCACAGAATGCTGGTTATGACTCTGTTTAGTGGCTTGGGTACCAGGAGATAGGGATGGTTCCATAATGGACCGAATGCCATATGGGGCTACCCAGCCTTGTTCTGCAAAACCCAGAAGGTGGTGTTTAATGGGTTTGATTGCCTGAGCCAAGACTTGGTTAACCATATGACGCACCCCAGCGTCCAGGGCATATACTAAATCCTGTTCAAAAGAACCAGCTGGTTAATCCAAATAATAGACATCATTAGCTTGGTCTTCATAGCCAGCCATGCTGTCACACAGCAGAGGGGCTCCAGAGGAGCAGAAATAAATGCATATGCAGGGCAAAAAAGTCTTACTTTTTAAGATGTGGAGGGAGCTGCCCTGTTTGTAGAGAGACAAGTTAAATACAGGCCCAGCCTGAATAAAAAAATTATTGCAACCCCAGTGTACAGGCACCGGGGTGTAAATGGGGAGCTTGGACCGGTAAGGAGATGAGAAAATACACATCTCTACTAGTTTAAACAAAACTAGAACAGCAAAAATGCTCCGATTTACGAGCGTGCTATATTTAGAAACTCAGTGAGTTCAGAACAGAAAACGCTGCGATTTACGAGTGTGTATAAATAGAACTCAGCGAGTTCAGAAAACAAACGTTCCGGGCTACGAGCTGCCACATGTGACTCTGGGGGCAAGCAATTAGACGCTCGGCAACACAAGCTTCTAAATTTAGAAACTGAAACCTGCAATAAAGAGGACTGTGCGGAGCCGCGTGCGTCCTCGCTCCCCTGCTCCCACTCCACTGGATATGGAAGCGAGCCGATCGGTCGCTCCAGGGAGGGAAAAACCGCTCCCAATCTGAAATAACACACAGTAACAAACACTGATTAATGGAAAAATGTATGCATTTAACTGGCTGCTAAGCAGGAAAGAAAGAGGAGTTGATTGGTGTGAGGCAACACTTTATAGACGTCCTCCTCTATGGTTATCACGTGACATATTCAGACATTGGGATATGTAGTTTTTTGTTTTATCGTTTTTGATTGGCTGCTGTTAAATAAAGAGCATAGAAAGAGAAGCATAATCTGAGCCTCCGGTCCTGACACAGAATCAGAGTCAAGCTAGCCTGGTTGATGAAGGGTGATACCCTGAAACCGGTCCCAGGATGCTTGTTTCTGGTCCAGGGAGGACCTGACCTGGCAGTTCAGGCTGGACTGTTCCCATGATGAACAGGGTCAAGACTAATTTGCATATGGCTGGGTCCAAACTGGAACAGTACGGCAAGCAAAAAAACTGATGGATTAGACCCCGATCCGTGACTGGGGGGTGAATGTTTGATTTGCTCTACACTCCGTCCATCATCCGTTGTCTTTGCATTTGTCGACCCAAGTGGGAAGTGTATGCGCAGACCTGGGTCCCCTGCTTGCTACGCCACCAGATTCAAGCTAGCCTGGCTGATGAAGGGTGATACCCTGAAACCGGTCCCAGGATGCTTGTTTATGGTCCAGAGAGGACCTGGTCTGGCAGTTTGGGCTGGACTGTTCCCATGGGGAACAGGGTCAAGACTGATTTGCATATGGCTGGGTCCAAACTGGAATGGCAAGCAAAACAACTGAGGGATTAAACCCACATCTGTGACTGGGGGTGAATGTTTGATTTGCTCTGCATTCCGTCCATCATCCGTTGTTTTTGCATTTGTCTTTAATTCATGGCATATGAAATTTGAGCATGGATTTCAGGCAGTAGCCACATTAAAGCTTGGCTTGTTTTGGGCTTGAGGGTCCACGAAGACCTTGAGATGAACCAGGGCCAGGGATCTGGATCAAGATTTCAGTGGCTCCTCCACCTTTAGTAACTGCATTACCACACATTGGGCCAGATGTATGAAAGCATTTTGCATTCGCAAATGGTGCAAATGCCTGTTTGCGAATGCAAAATGCCATTTCAGAATGTATGAAATACATTCTGAACGCAATTTTAAGGAATCGCTAAAATAGCAATTCCTTAAAATTGCGACCCTGTTTAGAGAGTTGCAAATTGCAACTCTCTAAATTAGAAATCGCAAATAAGGATTCCTTATTTGCGATTTCTTAGCACATGTATGAAGCCATTCCTAAATGCGATTTTGGCATTTAGGAATCGCTAATTACCACCAAGTTGAACTTGGTGGTAACCATGTGCAAAATTTTAAAATGCATTTAAAATGCATTTTTAAATTGTACATGTAAAGCACACATGCCCTTTTGTCATGTGTGCACCTTACATGTTCCCCAAAAAAAACCTTTGGGGCGCAGCAGAGGGGGCCTTAGCCCCCCAGCACCCTAGGGTTTTGCATTTCCAAAATTGCGATTTCTGGTTCAGAAATTGCAATTTTGGAAATGCAAACAATTCGCAGATATGGGCCAACAGGCCCATAGCTGCGAATGGGGCCGGTATTGCAATTTGCGAATCGGTAATAGCATTTGTGATTATTAAGAAATCGCTATTACTGATTCGCAAATGTGATACATGGCACTTTGCAAGTAGGAAATAGCGATTTCTTAAATCGCAAAGGGCCGTGATGATACATCTGGCCCATTTTGACTATAACCACTCATTTGAGCAGTGATGTAATATCTCATTACATCCCGGAAATTACTTCCATATCATCAGCAAAAGGATAGAAGTAATGACACATAAAATGTGTTAAAATATATGGTACAGCAAGTGTGGAATAAGCAGACACTAACTCAGCTTTGAGGCCAGCAGGCCCATTTTTAAGTATAGGTGCACCCTTTGCCCCTTGGAGAGAAGGGCACGAAAAAGAATGCGAAGGGTTAAAGCACCAAGGCTAAAGGTAGTAGGGCAAAAAAGGGCAGTCTATGGCAGTGGCTGATATAGTTCTATAGAGCCTGGGGGGACTGTGAGGCAAATATAAAGCAACCCCAGTAGACCCAGCTCTAAAAGTTGTGTGAAAGTGGTGCTTGCAACCCAAGCACAGTGGGAGCTGGCTGAAGGATAGTCATAAAGATGGCAAGTCAAGCCTATACACTGCAAATGTTCACTTCACCCTCCCTTCTTCACAATGGAATGGGCACCCAGTAAAATCACATAATTGGTACATCAGCAGAGGTCTCAGATTGTTTTTGATACATGCCTATTGTCAATAAAATTATTTCAATATATGCTTGTCAGTCAGTGAGATTCAGGTGGTGTGAATCTCAAATTTCCCAACTAAAAAAGCTGTAGGCTGCACGGTGGAGGAAAAGGTGACCAAGGTTCAGGTTGGACTCTTTTCAGAAGGAACAGGGTCATTTCTAACATTAGATGGCCTCTATACAGATAGGAACAGTGGCCAAAATATGGCAGGTTGGAAGGCTACTCTGAGCAATTACCACTGCAGTTGCAGAAGCATTCATCCCATCAGCTTTTGGGATTTGTAGCAGCTGGAAACCCTCAAGGGTGACAAGCAGTGCTCTACAAATCCACCCTAAATTACATTGGGTCTTTGATTGCGAGCAGTTTGGCTGGAAACCTGAGATTGGCATAGCTTTCCAAGCCTATGTGAGGATAAGCCCCTTGAACTCAATCACTTACCTGAGTTGCACCCTCGGGTCTCCACTGCTGTCTTGCCTCACAGCCAAAATGCCTGTTTGGAGAGAAGGAAACACAGGGTTGAGTCAGGCGGGACCTGCGGAGGAGCACAAACAGTAACAAGGGACCACTGTGTTTTGGAACAGTTGTGTGGGGCACCATTGGCAGTGACCCAATCCAGGCTGAATGAAGGAAGGGAGGACAAAAACTCTGGGACAGGCAGAACCAGAAAGGAGAAAGACAGCATGCATCAATCAGAAGGAGAGAAATCTTCCTGCAGGATGCCAGACAAGGAGGAAGAAGGAATCTGACCAGAGAGGATGTCACCACTTGCCTCAACGGGTCCCAAAAAGAAGTGGACCAAAGAGTGGTGGACACCAACGGAGGACGCTGGATGGCCCGCCACATCTTTGGAGAGATTCATTGTAGCAGATGAGAGACTTAGGGGAGGGAGTGGGATACTATAGAGTGGGGAGCCTTGCAGGGTAAGCTTTCATCCTGCAACATACAGTGAGCAGTCACATGAACAGAACTAGAGATCTTACCTATAGTGACTTAAAACCAGAACAAACCACAAACATGTGCTGTGTTTGTTTCCTAGGTTGTTTGCAAGAATGCATCTGCTCTTGCTGGTGCGTGGCCATGCGCACCAGACAACTAGTTCTGTCCTCACAGCATGGCCTTTAAAAACTGCTGAGGACGTGAGCGAGTGGGGTCGGGGTGTTGAAAAAGTACGTATGACATGGGAGGAGCGTTTTTTGTGTGAAGACATTGGATAGTATGAGAGAGTGTGGGGGGTAAAGAAGATTGAAAACTAATTAAAATTAAAATAATACCTGCAGATGGCTGCGGCTAATGTAAGGACACTGCAACTGGAAGCAGTACTTGTTCAAGACTCCATGGCAGGACAACAGCCTGGATGACAAAGAGGAGGAGGTGCTGACCAGCAAGGAGGCATGTGGGAGCAAGCCAATGGTGAACACAGCAAGGTGAAGACACATTCGAGCCATCAGTCGTGATTAATATGAGGTAGGAGCCTTGTGGGAGCCAGCCAGTGGTACGTCAAGGTAAGTAATGGGTGGGCTCTAAGCCCATTTTAAGATTTTGTTTTTAAAAATCTATAAACACAAGCTTTCGCAAGCACAGTGCAAGTGCTGTACAGGCAAAAACCAAAAAATGACTAACATGCTTGACTTAAAGAGCGTAATCAGCAACTTTTGTTTTGAGTTAAACCTCAAGTGTTTGATTCACATGGTGGTATTAGAGGAATGGTCACTATAATTTAGAGTCTGTATACACAAGATTATGTGAGGTACACTTCTGCATGTTCAGCGAGTGAGTTGAGTGGCTATTACTCAAATTGGTGGAGGTAATCCAGTCCTTTTCTTTTTAAGGGGAGAATTGCTCTTTTGTCACAGTGACTGGGAATTCATAGAATCCAAAGTCAGGAAATGCCCAGACATACTCAGAAGATAGCTCAAAGAGGGGTTGTGTCAGGCCCAGAGTGGGCCATACACATTTATCCCTGCCTTTATGTGTCATCATGGGTGAGGTGACAGTTTAGAGAGAACGGAAATAATACGACCATCTTACTACCAGCTCTTTCTTTCCTCAATGAACCTGGCAGCGCCATCCTTTCTGGAATGCCTAGAAGGAAGGAAAAAGAGCCCCACATCAGCCATATTAAAGGAAAGACAAGACAGTCAACCAATAGGATTTTACTGAGAAATTATCTTCGTTACACTGTGAAATTAATAAAACCTCAAAATTCTGAAACCTCCGCAGCCTCTGCATCCTTACGTCTGCCCAGCCCTCCAACAGCCTACTACTGACAATGTTTGTGAATTCCAAAAAGTAGTAAATATACACACATTCAAGAAGAAGTTTTAAAGAAGCAGAATTACTACTTTATATGTAAGCCAGTCATTGTATATATTAAATGTCTGGTCCAAAAAATAAATAAATAAAAAGCTGATGGGGAAATGAGAATGATGATAAAGGTGGCAAAGACATAGTAAACCAGAGTTAGGGCTCCCAGACTTAACAACCAAACCAACGAAGTATTTGATGGGTGTCTTACCTCAAACACTCCTCCAAAGTTATGCCCCTACTTGTCCAACCCAGGCCTAGTAGTTGTTCCTGGCAATTCGCGACTATGGTCATGTACAACATAATTGCCTAGAGTCCCTGTTTTGTGATCACTTATTTTAAATGTATTTTCACTGCATGGAGTCTTCCTAGTCTCTGCTACAAGATGCTTTGATGGTAGAGTTGTCAAATCGGTGCGCAGAGGCAGGGGTCCATGTTTCCAGTCCTTGCCTTTTACATATCATTTTATCAAGTGACAGCCTTATGTACTATGCCTGAGTTGCAAGTAGAGGTAAAGGCACCAAAACATTAATAGAGCAAGTTGAGCCAGAGCTGAACAAGGGCATAAGCCTAGCCATGAAAAGTTTTGGCATGTATATCATGCAACAAACATAGGACCTCATTATGACTTTGGCGGTCTACAACGTAGACCGCTGAAGTCCCGCCAGCCACAAGACCGCCAGTGATGGCGGTTATCATACCGCCATATTATGACTGCTTGCGGCTCTCCACCATAAATTGGGCAGAGAGATGCCAGAAGCCATACTGGCGGTTGGCGGTGCAGTGGAGGTTGCTCCGCTGGCACCTCCACGTTAACACAACACCGCCACACTATGACAACTTAGTAATAGGCATGGCGGTGTAGTCTTGGCGGGGCACTGGCAGCGGAGCAAGCCCCATGGACCCTGTTCCCTCTCTACGACCACCGTGACCACCAGGTAAGGTGATCGACCGACAGGGGAGGCAGAGGGGGGGTTGTTGAGTGTTGTGTGCTTGTGTGAATGGGGGGGTGTTGTGTGTGTTTGTGTGCGTGTGTATGCACGTGTATGTGTGCGTGTGTGAATGCATGTATGCGGGTGGGGTCGTGGCCGTGTGTGCATGTGTGTGTGAATGAGTGTGTGTGTAAGTTTGTGTGTATGTATGCATGTGTGATGTGTGCCTGCGTGGATATATGGGGGGAGGGGGGTTCGGAATGGTGATCCAGGGGAGGGGGGTTCAGAATGGGGATCGGGGGGCAGGGGGGTGTCACTGCTTGGGGGAAGGGGTTGGGGGTGGGGAGAGGGTCCTGCATGGAGGGTGGGGGTTGGGGAGTCCTGCAGTGGCAACAGGAATGAGCATCCCTGTCACCAGTATCGTTACCGCCAGGGATTCCGTGGCGGTACAGGTGGTGAACTGGTTGCAGTACAGCCAGTTCACTTACATTTTCCTAATTTGGCGGTCCTGCACCGCCACACTGTCGGTGCAGGACCTCCAAGGTCATAATGACCCCTATAATATAAAAATATGAGACAGTGGGGGTCATTCTGACCTTGGCGGTCCATGACCGCCATGGCGGAGTGCGGCGGAAGCACCGCCAACAGGCTGGCGGTGCTTCCTGGGCGATTCTGACCGCGGCGGTAAAGCCACGGTCGGAAAAGGGGAGCCGGCGGTTTCCCCCCGGTTTCCCGCTGGCCCAGGGAACCCGCCATGGCGGCGCTGCTTGCAGCACCGCCATGGGGATTCCGACCCCCTTACCGCCAGCCTGTTTCTGGCGGTGGCCACCGCCGGAACCAGGATGGCGGGAACGGGTGCCGTGGGGCCCCTGGGGGCCCCTGCACTGCCCATGCCACTGGCATGAGCAGTGCAGGGGCCCTCTAACAGGGCCCCACAAAGATTTTCACTGTCTGCTTAGCAGACAGTGAAAATCGCGACGGGTGCCACTGCGACCACCGACCGCCGCGGTCAGAATGACCGCCAGTATCTTCAAAATTTAAAAAAGTTGATTTCTTTCAAATGCGGAAGTGTTTAATCTTAGAGCATCAGAATAGATCACTACAAAGTCAGAATGTATTAAAAGTAATATTTTTTAAACATAAACTTAGATATATTAATGGCTATTGACAATGAGAAATTCTTAGTGATCTAAGAGGCAACTCAGTAGTCATGTAAACCCTAAATGTGGCCTATATTCTTATTATTGATGGAACAAAAGTATAGTCTAATAAATCCAACATAAGTGGTGTTGTACAGTGCACCACATGAACTCAAGTATTTAAAAGGGATCTAATATGTAGTACTATAGAAAAAGGAGACTGTGAAATAAAATGTTTGCATGGATCACACAATTTTGACAAGAAGGGAAGCTTCCAGTTTATCTAATTTCACATTTTGAAATTCAGCCACCAGATGTATATTTCTTTCTCCTGTTTGACATCAAATGCACCCCAGACCCAACTACCAAAGGCAAACATACATTTATTTGGGAGGTGCCACATCTCAAACATCTCAAACACCCTTTTAAAGCTACCTCCCTTGTGACGGTGTATGATGATGACTCACTTGAGAGTGGAAAACATTAAAATTGATGATAAACAGTGTCCTTCTAACTCTAGCAAGCATCTCTGTTAGATTAATAAAAACGTAGGTATATTTGCAGAGAGACGACTGAGTGGCTTGATTGCCTAGGTGATAGTGTATTCCTACATCTTGTACTGTTGACATTCATAGAGCACAAACATACCAAGACAAGAACAGACCTCTGAACAAACTGGTGACAAGAAGATACAAGATCATGCATAAAAAGTTAGAAAGCAGAGAAATGATGTAACCCAACTCAGTTGGACATGAGTGGATGTGGAAGGCATAATGATGTGTGATATATTTTGTGATGAGATGCACCTTCTGTCTTTTGTGAATTAGGAGCAAAGGTGCAAAACTGATGTTTAGGTGAACGGTGTTTAATTTTCTGCATGTGACGTTTTAGTACTTTTTAACTCCTAGTCAGGGGGTGTTCTGTTTCCTTGTGTTGAATTGGCCTTTCTTCTAAGGCTATTAGTTGTTTGGCAATATGTGCTGCCCATCATAGCTTTTTGTATGATGCAGAATTTCATTGTGATGATATATGATTGGTTAGGTAACAAATGTAGATCTATCCAACTGTGGAAAGAAAAGCGTAATGAGCTTTATGTAAATGATCCAACAAGAATGTAATAAAATGAAGATTGGATTAATTGCCTAGTATGTACACCCACAACACGACACGTCAGATCAGTTCGGATCCGAGCAGCCAACTGCCTTATCTCAGGAATGCTCACTGTCTGTCCGTGCAGAGTGTGGAACAATACAATCATAATGGTCACAGGTGCACAGTATATCATGAACATTTAAATAATGCACTGTAACATCAAATTCCCCCTATCAAAAAAAATAAAAAATATATATTTTAATAGGCATTGCAATTAATGTAAACAACAATTCAACAATAATATCATCTAAGACAGTGGTTCCCAACCTGTGGTCCATGGACGCCTGGGGGTCCGCAAAGTCTTCTCAGGGGGTCCGCAAGAGCTTAGAAAATTAAAAAATATGAACAAATATTGACAAATTAGGTCCCCAGCTTCCAGTAATGACTCAGACGGGGGTCCCCGGATTCCAATGATGATTCATTGGGGGTCCATGGGTTCCATTAATGTTAAAGTGTCGGTCCACAGAAATCAAAAGGTTGGGAACCACTGATCTAAGACTTATGAGAGTATAAATTCATTGAACCTTTCAGGCATCTTTCTGATGCTTATGAGACTACAGATTCATTGAACCTTTTGGGCATCTTTCTGATGTGGGTGCCCACTGAACGCATTCTCGACCTGTCTCTGGGTGAATCAACAGGCTCCTGAAAAATCACATCAGCACACATCACATTTTCATTTGCATTGCTACCTGTATCAAACCGAGCACGTACAGGTTTTAACCAATGTGCCCAGTCAGCATTTTCAACATAACCTCATCTTTTACCTATTACACTCACTTTTACCTAATACAATCGCACTCACTGTTCTGACGTAAGTTTCACTAACTGTCTCTTATTCCGCCAACCTTTTGCAAAACCAGTGCAACACCTTTACTCACTGTCTACCTGTACCAGTGCCCTAATTTCAATTCACCTTTCTTATTTCTGAAGGGATTTTTAATCATGACCCAGTCACCTACCTCTAAATCTACTGTACTTTGACCATGTTTTTTTATCAAAATTTTGCTTCATGTTAGCTTGTTGCACAACTACCCTTGAAGCTATATCTCCTCTGTTCAGACAGGCACTCCTGTCATTGTGAGTCCTTTCATAGCAAGTTTTATTACCCAACCCTGGTGGCAATAATGGTGTGTGCATATCCCTGCCACTCAGCAATGAAAAAGGAGTCAGGCCTGTAGTACAATGTGGAGACATATTATACGCCCAGACTTCTTAACTAACAAATGCCCCTATATCCAACCCGGAAGCCAAAGCAGTCTGCACACCCTCCTTGATGGCTCTATTACCACACTCAATCAGGCCATTAGAGAAAGGTGAATAAAAAGCTACTTTGAGTTGTTTGATATCCATGCTAGACAAAAAAATATTCATGCGGTCAGACACAAAATGTGTGCCATTTTGTTTAACCTCAATTTTAGGTGACCTTCTAAAACAAAAACATGTTCCGAAAATTAAACAACAGTTTCAGTGTCTGGTGACTCTACAAATGCATGGTACATCCATTTTGAAAAGAAAGTAATCAATGAGGAGTATGACATACCTCATATTACTTGGTAATACAGTATACGGACATGAGAAATCTAAACCCACCTTTTCCCAAGCAATTTCGGGAAAAGGTGTGTTCAGTGTAAAGGTGTATTTATGCTTCTCCAGTGTTTGTGGGATAACAGACCCTCTGAACATTTGTCAATTAAAAGCTTGACCTGACTGTCCAAAGTGGGCCACCAGTAGTGCTGTTTTTTTTTCATTAACATTTTGGTGGATCCTAAGTGGCCTAAATGTGCCTGAGATATTATGATATTTCTCAATTTCTTTAGGTGGAACAAAATGATCACCCATTAGAATTATTCCACTGACTAAAAATATTTTCCTGCAACCTGAGAAAAGGTTTTAAGATCTCCCTCCAAACACCTCCCATCTCGCCAATCATGCCTTATGTATTCTGTTAGAAAGGAGTCTTTGGTTGGCAGTCAGGTTACCCCCGTCCAAGCAAGGACCCTCACTCTAGTCAGGGCTAAGGAAAAACACACCTGGTTAACCGCCTCTCACCTCCTTGGTAGCTTGGCATGAGCACAAAGGCTTAACTCATAAGCAATGTGTAAAGTATCTGTCCCAACACACACAGTAATACAGTGAAACACTACAAAATGGACACCACCCCAGTTTAGAAAAATAGGCAATATTTTTCGAAATCAAACAAGACCGAAATGACAAAAATCCAACATACACAAGTTAAGATATGCATTTTCTAAAGAATAAGGGGGTCATTCTGACCCCGGCGGTCTAAGACCGCCGGGGCCAGGGTCGGCGGGAGCACCGCCGACAGGCCGGCGGTGCCCCGCAGGGCTTTCTGACCGCGGCGGTTCGGCCGCGGTCAGAAGAGGCAAACCGGCGGTCTCCCGCCAGTTTACCGCTGCCCTTAGAATCCCCCATGGCGGCGCAGCTTGCTGCGCCGCCATGGGGGATTCTGACACCCCCTACCGCCATCCTGTTCCTGGCGGTTCGCCCGCCAGGAACAGGATAGCGGTAGGGGGTGCCGCGGGGCCCCTGGGGGCCCCTGCCGTGCCCATGCCAATGGCATGGGCACGGCAGGGGCCCCCGTAAGAGGGCCCCGAAAAGTATTTCAGTGTCTGCTAAGCAGACACTGAAATACGCGACGGGTGCAACTGCACCCGTCGCACCCCTGCAACTACGCCGGCTCAATTCTGAGCCGGCGTCCTCGTTGCAGGGGCATTTCCTCTGGGCCGGCGGGCGCTCTTTTGGAGGAAATGTCTGAATGGCCGCCGCGGTCTTTTGACCGCCGGGGCCAGGGTCGGCGGGAGCACCGCCGACAGGCCGGCGGTGCCCCGCAGGGCTTTCTGACCGCGGCGGTTCGGCCGCGGACAGAAGAGGCAAACCGGCGGTCTCCCGCCGGTTTACCGCTGCTCTTAGAATCCCCCATGGCGGCGCAGCTTGCTGCGCCGCCATGGGGGATTCTGACACCCCCTACCGCCATCCTGTTCCTGGCGGTTCGCCCGCCAGGAACAGGATAGCGGTAGGGGGTGCCGCGGGGCCCCTGGGGGCCCCTGCCGTGCCCATGCCAATGGCATGGGCACGGCAGGGGCCCCCGTAAGAGGGCCCCGAAAAGTATTTCAGTGTCTGCTAAGCAGACACTGAAATACGCGACGGGTGCAACTGCACCCGTCGCACCCCTGCAACTACGCCGGCTCAATTCTGAGCCGGCGTCCTCGTTGCAGGGGCATTTCCTCTGGGCCGGCGGGCGCTCTTTTGGAGGAAATGTCTGAATGGCCGCCGCGGTCTTTTGACCGCGGTGCGGTCATTCAGCGGCGGTACCCTGGCGGACGGCCTCCGCCGTCCGCCAGGGTCAGAATGAGGCCCTAAGAGTCTTACTCCATAGAAAACAATGGAAACATTGATTTTACACAAAGTACCTGGTTTGCGTCAAAAATAAAGCTGCAGGGGTGAGCATGTGTAAGAACAGTCAGAGATGCGCCGATTCCTTACTCGCAAGTGAGGCCGTGCGTCATTTCTTCTTTGGTTGGGTACGTGATTCATCGTTTTTCTCCCTCTCAAGAGAGAGATGCATTGATTTCCGGACAGGGCGCCTCGGATCCTCACAGATTCACGATGACTTTGACACCCTGCGACGATGCGTGAGAAATCCGGTCGCACGGTGTTGGAAAACCACACTATGGGGGGTTTGCATAGTTATCAGCAGCCACAAGAGGGTGTTGTGTCGTTTATCTTGCCACAATGTGTCGATCTCCCAGCTGCGATGCAGGTGGAGCATCAATTTCAGGCGTAAAGCGAGTGGTACATCATTTATCAGCCGTATTGCACATGGTGCATCAAAAATATACCTCACGTGCTCTGTGCATGGATTTCAGTCCTTGTTCTGCCAACTTCACCTTTCAAGGGCCCAGGGACCAGATAGGGCACCACTTGGAAGGGCAGGAGTCTCAGCAGAAAGTCCAGGTGCTGGCAGAGGAAGTCTCTGATGACCCTGAGACATCAAAACAGGAGGCAGGCTCAGTCCAAGCCCTTGGAGATTCTTCTCAAGCAGGAATGCACAACAAAGTCCAGTCTTTGTCCTCTTTCACAGGCAGAAGCAGCACCTGCAGGATAGCCCAATAAAGCACAGTCACAGGCAGGGGCAGCACTTCCCCTCAGCTCTTCAGCTGTTCTCCTTGGCATGGGTTCCTCTTGAATCCAGAAGTGATCTAAAAGTCTGGGGTTTAGGGTCCAATACTTATACCCCTTTCTGCATTCGAAGCAGGCAAACTTCAAAGTAAAGTCTCTGTTGTCTGCAGGATCCTGCCTTCCGCAGGCCAGGCTCCAGAGGTTGGGGACTGTATTGTGTGAGGGCAGGCACAGCCCATTCAGGAGTAAGTACCACTCATCCCTCCACTCTAGGCCAGGTGACTCATCAGGATATGCAGGCTACATCCCAGCTCTCTTTGTGTCACTGTCTAGAGGAGATTTACAAACAGCCCAGCTGTCAGTTTGACCCAGACAGGACATCCACAAACAGGCAGAGTCACAGAATGGTAAAAGTAAGAAAATGCCTACTTTCTAAAAGTGGCATTTTCAAACTAACAATCTAAAAAACAACTTCACTAAAAAATGTATTTTTAATTTGTGAGTTCAGAGACCCCAAACCCTACATTCCGATCTGCTCTCAAAGGGAAACCTCACTTTAAGATTATTTAAAGGCAGCCATCATGTTAACCTATAAGAGAGATAGGCCTTGCAACAGGGAAAAACGAAATTGGCAGTATTTCATTGTTAGGATATGTAAAACACACCAGTACATGTCCCACCTTTAACATACACTGCACCCTGCCCATGGGGCTACCTTAGGTATGAGCTACATGTATAAAAAGGGAAGGTTGGGGCCTGGCAAGTGGGCACACTTGCCTGGTCGAATTGGCAGTTTAAAACTGCACACACAGTCACTGCAGTGGCCGGTCTGAGCTGTGTTTACAGGGCTACTTATGTGGGTGGCACAATCAGTGCTGAAGGCCCTCTAGTAACATTTGGGGGCATATTTATACTCCGTTTGCGCCGAATTTGCGTCGTTTTTTTCGACGCAAATTCGACGCAAAACTAACTCCATATTTATACTTTGGCGTTAGACGCGTCTAGCGCCAAAGTTCATGGAGTTAGCGTCATTTTTTTGCGTGAACACCTTCCTTGCGTTAATGATATGCAAGGTAGGCGTTCCCGTCTTAAAAAATGACTGTGATGCATATGCGTCGTATTTATACTCCCGGGCAAAAATGACGCCCGGGAGTGGGCGGGACTAAAAAACCTGCATTTGCGCCGTATTTTAGCGCCTGGGTCAGGGCAGGCGTTAAGGGACCTGTGGGCTCAGAATGAGCCCAGAGGTGCCCTCCCCTGCCCCCAGGGACACCCCCTGCCACCCTTGCCCACCCCAGGAGGACACCCAAGGATGGAGGGACCCACCCCAGGGACATTAAGGTAAGTCCAGGTAAGTATTTTTTTTTTTTTTTTGTGGCATAGGGGGGCCTGATTTGTGCCCCCCTATGCCACTATGCCCAATGACCATGCCCAGGGGACATAAGTCCCCTGGGCATGGCCATTGGGCAAGGGGGCATGACTCCTGTCTTTGCTAAGACAGGAGTCATTTCAATGGGGGATGGGCGTCGTAAAAAAATGGCGCAAATCGGGTTGTGGCAATTTTTTTGCCTCAGCCTGACTTGCACCATTTCTGGACGCCCATACGCCATTTTCCCCCTACGCCGGTGCTGCCTGGTGTACGTCGTTTTTTTTTACGCACACCAGACAGCGCCGGCGGCTAACCTCATTCAATAAATACGGCGCCCGCATGGCGCTTCAGAATGGCGTTAGCCGGCGCTAATTTTTTTGACGCAAAACTGCGTTGGCGCAGTTTTGCGTCAAAAAGTATAAATATGGGCCTTGATTTACAAACCCTAGGCACCTCTACTTCACTTGACTAGGGACTGACTAGTAAATAAAATATGCCAATCATGGAAAAGGCAATTACACATACATTTTATACAAGGAGCAGTTGCACTTTAACACTGGTCAGCAGTGGCAAAGTGCCCAGAGTAACAAAAAAACAGCAAAAACAGAGTCCAGCACACAGCAACAACCTGGGAAGCAGAGGCAAAAAATAAGGGGAGACCATGGCAAGGATGCCAGGTCTACCATATTCAGTAACCTTTTCCAAGATGCTCTCTTCAGCATAAGCACTAGTCCAACTTTGTTTACTTATGACAGACTGATACTCAGCCACTGTGTCTACTAATGCCACACACTCTGCAGTCTGTGTGAACATTCATTCCACCCGGAATGTGTTTGATGATGAAATTGTACTCTTGTAATTTTGAAAACAGTCTGGTAAGCCTGGCGGACATATTATTGCGAGTGCAACTGGTAAAAATATGCAGTAGTGGTTTGTGATCCATATACACCTCAAATTTGGTACCCCAAATATATGTCCTGAATTTAAGTACAGTCCATACACATGCTAGAGCTTCCCGCTCTATGGTGCTATACTGACCCTCATATGGTCTTAATGTTCTGGATGCAAAGGCAACAGTTTTTTCACTACCAGCAATTTTTTCGCCTAATATAGCCTCTAGACCATGAGTGTTGGCATTCACTGTGACGATAGATGGTTATTCCTTACAGAATGCACTTAACAATGGAACTGTTACAATTAAGTTTTTAACATTCTCAAAAGCTTTCTCCAGTTCATCAGGCCATATGAATTTCTGCCCTTTCCAAGGTAACACTCTCATGGACTCAACCGCCTGTGCATAACCTGGGACAAAGTGTGCATAGTATAGAACATGCCCCAGGAACAATTACAAAGCATCTTTGTCCACAGGTGCTTTTGCATCCTTGATTGCATTTATGAGGAATGTTTTAGGTTTTATGCCATTCTTTGACATACTATGCCTGAGATACTCAAGTTCATTAGTGGCAAACTTACACTTATCTAATCTTGTCATACCACTTTGAATCAAAATTGATAAAAAAGTCCTCAATATTTTGTTATGCTCATCCAAGTTTTTGGGAAAAATTAAAATGTCGTTTTGGTATGCCTGCACACCAGTGATGTCCCCAAACAAATTATACATAAGCGTTTGGAACACGCTAGTGGCAGACGCAAGGCCAAAGGGCAATCTGAGAAATTTGTATGCCCAGTAAGGAGTCATAAATGTTGTTATCTCCTGTGACTCCATAGTCAAGGAAACCTGGTGGTAAGCAGACCTTAAATCAATTATAGAAAACTATCATGCTCCACCAAAACTGACTAACAGATCCTGGAATTTAGGGAGTGGGTGGCAGTGCACTACAATGTTTGTATTGAGGGCACACAAGTCAGTGCATAACCTGACCTCTCCAGAGTTTTTACGTGCCACCACAATGGATGCTACCCACTGAGAAGAATCTGTAGACTGAATGATGCCCTTGAGATAATAACTCATCAAGTGTTTTCTTTAGTTCTTCTCTTATGCTCAAAGGCACTGGGCGTACCTTATGAGCTATAGGCTGGGCATTAGGCACTAATTTAATATGATGTTCAAACCCTTTAACTTTGCCCACATGTGTACCAAATAGTGGCTTGAAATCAATCAATATAACATCAACTGTTTCTTTTGTGTCCCCAACAAATGAAACTGGAACATCACCAACCACTACAGGGTTGTCAGAACCTGGAATTAGATATAACCCTATTTTGCCATCCAATAATATTTTTGCCCTTCACAGCAACATAGACTTTAGTGTGCGTTTCTCTGATAGACAGACAATATTGGCCTTAAAGTAACCAAGCTTATCAATATCCTTCTCACCAAAAGCTTGAGGATTGACATCTGTGGGAGACAAAGTGCAATTAGTGCCCCAATTTTTGTGAAATGTGGTATCTTTCAAAATTGTAATGGGTGATCAGATAATGAGACATTATCGATGTAGGCTTCACGCATAGGGCCTTGTGTGTTGATCAGTACACTCTAATGTGAGAACAACATTGCTTAACGACTCTGCATATCAAACAACGTACACATCAACATTACTGATTTTCATAGGTTGTTTATCACTTCTACACACACTTTGAAATTGACCTAGGGCCAGATGCAGGAAAATTGCAAATTGCGACTTGCAATTTGCGAGTCCTTCCAACTCGCAAATTGCAAGTCGCAATTTGCAATGCAGAACGGTGTCTCAGACACCGTCTGCGAGTCGGTATGGGGTCGCAATGACCCACCTCATTAATATTAATAAGGTGGGTCGCAAAATGCGGCCCCATACCGACTATGGGCACTCGCAAACATGGAGGCCTGCTGTAGTCAGCAGACCTCCATGTTCGTGACTGCTTTTAAATAAAGCAGTTTTTTTTTTTAAGTGTAGCCCGTTTTCCTTAAAGGAAAACGAGCTGCACTTTAAAAAAAAAACGAAACCTTTAGTTTCGGTATTTTTTCAGGGCCCCCCATACCACTACCTACCCTGAAAAAATAATTAGTGGTCCATTCACAAAGGGGAAGGGGTCCCATGGGGACCCCTTCCAATTTGCGAGTGGGTTACCATCCACTTGAAGTGGATGGTAACTGCGACACCATTTGCGACCGCATATGCGGTCGCAAATGGTATTGCACACCACTCCGAATCGCAAATAGGAAGGGAACACCCCTTCCTATTTGCGATTCTGAAATGCATTTTGCGAGTCGGTCCCGACTCGCAAAATGCATTTCTGCATTGGAAACTGGAATTTGCGACTCGCAAACGGCATTTTTTGCCGTTTGCGACTCGCAAATGGTTTCCTGCATCTGGCCCCTAATTGTTTGCATGAGAGACATTTCGTGCAAACAGCAGGACATCCAGCGAAATTGATGAGGTGAGTATTTAAGCCACATCTGTAACAGGAACCATAAAATTTTTTCCCATGTTTCCGAATGGCTTCCCTTTTGTGACAGATACAGAGTCTGAATGATCATCATTGGGAATGACCACACTGACACCAGGATCTGAATGACTCATTTCTGAAGGAATAATTTTAGATTAAATGAACGATCTTTCGATGTTTTTGGCTAAGTCAATAACTTCATTCATGGTTGGATTCCTGCAACTCAAGTGTCTCCCTTGAACGTTCCTCGAATAACAATTGAACACAAATTGGTCACATAAGTATGTCTTTAGATTGGGTCCAAACTCACAGGCAGTAGCTAACATTCTAAGGGCTGATATATATTCATCCTCATTCTCCTCTGGTTGTTGTTTGCGCTTACAGGAGCTATGCTGTTCAAGCATGATGTTAGGTTTATCCGAGAATTGCTTGTTCGCCTCGCAATAGCCTCCATATAAACATTGTAGGTTTGGGTGGAAAACTGTCAAAAACCTGTTGAGTTGTTTGACCTAGACTACCAAATAGTAAGGCAAATTTGCGAGCAGTAGTGTAACCATTGGCATCTGTGGCAACAAGGTGATTTTGAAATGATCTAAGCCACTGGGTCCATTTTATGAGTGGTTTCCCAGGTTCAGCTAGAAAATGAGCTGGCTACATAATTTGCTATGGAGTGGCCATGACACAATAGAAAATATATGGGCTCAGACCACCAATGCAGTACAACAAATCAGTGTAAAGTGCCAACTGCATCTCAAAAGTATGGAAATAAACAATACAGTTTAAATAACTTTGAGTCATAAACCTTAACTGTGCAGCAATTTCCACTTAAATTATCTGGATAAATGATCCTAAATCACTTGTGACTATAGCTCATAACTTTGAAACCGATTCAAAATGGCCACCACATAAAACGCGGTGATGTCACTGCCACAATAAAGTTTTCTTAAGAATGAGCCCAACTCAAGCGAGGCTGAAGATAGACGAAAACAAGGTAACACATAGACCTCCAATGAGCCAATGAGGGGGCACTTGTGCTGTTGATGCAAGGTGCCCGTGATCTACAAAAAAAACACGCCAGAGTGCAGGCGAGGTGCGCGCGATTCAACCAAACAGCACACTAGGGCTTACGACTTCTTTCCAAGTAGCTTTTGAGATGACCCCACCAAGAATCCTGTACCGCACAGTTGTGGAATAGAAAGCGCTGACGCTCTTCCCATTTGAAGATAAAAGGCTCCAACTTGAGGGCGAAACCAGACTGGTGTTGGCAATAGCAGTAAACAATGGTCGGTGGGTGGCAGACTAATTGCTGTTTCACCTCTTCACTAATATGTAATGAGCTCAATATAAACGATCCAACAAGAATGTAAAAGATGAAGAGTAGATTTATGTCCAGTATGCACACCCACAGCATGACCGGTCAGTTCGGATCCGAGCAGCCAACCGCCTGCTCTCAGGAATCCTCACTGTCTGTCCATGCACCACATGAAACAATATAACCATAATGGTCACACGTGCACAGAATAACATAAGCATTTGAATAATGCACTATAACAAACAGATTGAATTTCTTGAGCCCTTTGAAGAGGCACGCAACATTGTGATGGGTGTCCTTCAATGGGGAAAGTTTGAAATCAGCAATTATGGCAACTACTACATTCTTTGTGTTGTGAGAGTACCAGTAAATGAAAAGTTGGTTCAAAGTTTGTTTCAGAAAGGTAATTATGGCCCTCATTAGAACCCTGGACGTAAATGCCACCTACCGCCATGCTGATGGCTGCCAACACACCGTGAGCGTGGCGCTAATCCGCCATGGGTATTATGACCCACACAGATAAATCCGCCACTATACAGACACCCACACAAGTCCGCCACACCAAAGGTCAGTGATAAACTGGCGATAGGAAAACCCACACCGTTACGCCAACAGGAATACGCCCACAGTATCACGACCCACGAATCACCGCAGTGGTCTTTCAAACGCAGTAAACCATTGGCGGTACACACCGCCGCGCTCAAAATACACACACACTTACAAAACTACACCACATTGGACAATTCAAAATACACACACCTGACACACATACAAACACCACACCCACACATCCAAACCAATATAAAACACACACCCACAATACCCACAACCCCTTACAGCGAAAAAAAAGAGAGCAAGCACAGAGAGACAAGCAAGGAGCACCCACTCAATCAGAGGCACAGAACACCATCACCCATACACCATCCACGCACATCACAGCATACACCACAACACATCACCCCACACATCACCCCACACATCCTCACACATATCACCCACACTACATCCATGGCACCCCACAGACACCCCAGGTTTTCTGAGGAGGAGCTAAGGGTCATGATGGAGGAAATCATCCGGGTAGAGCCACAGCTATTCGGATCACAGGTGCAGCAGACATCCATTTCAAGGAAGATGGAACTATGGCGGAGAGTCGTGGACAGGGTCAACGCCGTGGGACAGCACCCCAGAACAAGGTATGATATCAGGAAGAGGTGGAACGAACTACGGGGGAAGGTGCGTTCCGTGGTTGCAAGACACCAGATTGCTGTACAGAGAACTGGCGGTGGACCCCCACCTCCCCCCCACAACTAACAACATGGGAGGAGGAAGTCTTGGCGATCATGCATCCTGAGGGCCTCGCAGGAGTAGCAAGAGGACTGGACTCATGTAAGTCAAATCTATATTTCTATCACCCCCCTACCTGCATGCCATCACAAACAACAACCCCTATCCTCACCCCCATTACCCCATCACCCCACCACCTCACATTTACCCCACCATCACAACCCACCCATCCCAATACCAAGCCCTGCATGCAACACCAATGCACGGACCCCCATCACAGACCTGCATGGACAACCATCACCACAGAATGCACACTAGTGACAATTACTTAGCCAACCAAATCACAACTCACACAATCCAAAGCTGCCTTGGTAATAAGAACCATAGAGGGAAACACACCCACGCACAAGATGGCACACGCAGACACACTAACACTGCATTTGCATACCCACAGGACCCATACTCAACGTCACCGGGGAGGAGGTGCCAGCTACATCCAGTCCCCCCCAGAAGAGGCCCACAGTGACAACAGCAGCTCTGCCTCTGCACGCCTGGATCAGGATGACCAACCTAACCCATCAGGTACCTCTGGACAGTCGATTCCCCTGCCACAGTCCCAAACCACCACAGAGCCTCCCCCCTCAGGAAACACCAGCACAGCACCCACCCAGCGGGCCCAAGCCACTGTCCCCAGGACACGCCCATCAGCAGTGTGTCCACCACTACAGGGACCCCAGGCAACCCCACAAACACAGGATGATCAGGGACCTGGGGTCAGTGGCAGTGGGCACACGCTTCAGGGGACAGAGGCACAGGACAACAGGGAAGCTGGGAGGACTGCTGTGTGACAGGGGGAGGACAGGCCCAGGGAACCCACTCTCCACGAGGCACACTCAAACATCCTGGGAGCATACCACCATTCCCAGGAGACCATGGGCCAGATACTGGCCAAGTTGCAGAAGACCCAGCGGCTGCAGGAGGGACAGTATCTGGGGATCAGGGATGACCTTACAAAAATCTACACCATCCTGGTCACCATTGCAGGGGTGCTGGCTTACATGGGCAAGACCATGAGGGAGGCAGTGGCACAACAAAGGGTGCCTGACACTATCCAAACTGAAGAACAGCCTTCCACCTCCGCCGGCGATAGAGGACAGGAGGCCCTGCCACAGGACCAACAGGCCGCCAGCACCCCACCCCCTGCAGAAGGAGAACCACCCCACAAACGGTCCCTGCGATCCAGGCAGAAGACAGAGAACATTACCAAGACCCCCACCAGGAAATAGGACTCTCCTGATAGTCATCCTTCTGTCCCACTCTGTTTCCCTGTCCACCGTGAACTGCCATTGCTCCCCTTCCTATGCCCCCTTGGACAATGCACCTGTGATACTAAGAGACAGGACTCTACCATGGACTTTCCTCCACCATCACCCCAGCCCCTTGCACATACCCCTATACTTATTAGCACATCAATAAACAACCTTGAAACAAATACCAATCTGGAATCAGTCTAATTATTCACAAATGTATTAGTACAAAATTATGAAATCATTGCAACATATATGTACAGTGAAATATACTACAGGATGAAATTTGTTGGCCAACAGTACATATAGCAGGAGCCAGAACGGGGCACAGATATCTGAAAATGGAGAATCCAAAGGGAACAGTCAGTGGCCATAGACATAGTGTAAGAGGCTGCCTTGTACAATTTCCAACAGATTACTGAAATGTTAAGTGGAGTTACAGTCTCTTGCCTGTGTGTCAGTGAAAGTACTGCTGTATTATGTTTGTTGTGTTGTCCACATCTTCTTCCTCTGCTTCCTCTTCGTCACTGTCCACAGGCTCCACCGCTGCCACAAGGCACATCCTCCCGCAGAAAAGGCACCTGGCGTCTCAAGGCCAGGTTGTGCAACATACAGCATGCCACGATGATCTGGCACACCTTCTTGGGTGAGTAGCACAGGGAACCACCTGTCAGATGGAGGCACCGGAACCTGGCCTTCAAGAGGCCGAAGGTCCTTTCTATAATCCTCATTGTACGCCGATGTGCCTACAGAGTCACCTGTAAATATAGGGTGCCAACCGTTTGACACACACTAACCCTTAGTGGCAATCCCATACCCAGCCATCAACATATACTCAGTGGGGACCTTTGGCTCACCCATTAGCCACACCCAGAGTTGGCCCATCACATATGGGATGCAGCTAGTCCTCAATATAAAGGCGTCATGCACAGAGCCAGGGTATTTGGCATTCACATGGAAGATGTACTGGTCTGCCAAACACCATCTACACATTCATAGAGTGATACCTTTTTCTATTCCTGTAAATCTGTTCATTTCTCCGTGGGGGGACAAATGCTACGTGTGTACCATCAATGGCACCAATGATGTTGGGGCTGTGTCTCAGGGCATAAAAATCAGCTTTCACTGTGGCCAAATCCTCCACCTGGGGGAACATGATGTAGCTGCGCATGTGTTTCAGCAGGGCTGACAACACTCTGGTCAACACGTTGGAGAACATTGGCTGAGACATCACTGATGCCATGACCACTGTTGTCTGGAAAATACCACTTGCCTGGAAATGGAGCACTGACAGGACCTGCACTAGAGGGGGGATTCCTGTGGGCTGGCGGATAGCTGACATCAGGTCTGGCTCCAATTGGGCACACATTTCTAAGATTGTGGCACAATCAAGTCTGTATGTGATGATAATGTGTCTGTCCTCCATTGTCGCAAGGTCCACCAGGGGTCTGTACACCAGAGGATGCCGCCATCTCATGCTCTGCCTCAGCGGTTGAAGTCTATGGAAGAGAACGGTGAGCAGAGGTTCATATTCAAACATCTATTGCACTTATGTAGATTAAATTACTTTACAGAATCAGTATGTGAACTCGAGAGTCAGTTGATGTGCAAATGTCTGCTGTGCGCAGTTAGGTGCCATGGCATGTGCCCCCCTGAAATGGCGGCTGCCTGACCTGTGAGGATGGACAAGTGGAAATGAGGTAAATGTGCTGGCGTTGCGGTAGGCGGTCAATGAGCGCTGCGCAACTTTGCATTGGTTATCATTGGGCCCTATGGGTTCCAGGAGCCAATGGCGATGTACGACGGCGGTGACGGTACGCACCGCTGTGGACGTGACCGCCATTTTCTAACTATTCACTCACTTGCTACCTGACCTTCAACAGGAGAGGACCTACACTGCAAGTGCTGCTGTGACCTGTGTCTGGAAGCGACAATGGCTGGAGTGTCTGGGGGAAAGGGCCCCTGCCTTCACTGCGGAAGAGTTGATGAAACTGGTGGATGGGGTCCTACCCCAGTATGCATCACTCTACGGTCCTCCAGACAAACAGGTGAGCACACTGTGAGCCTGATGCGTGGGCCATGAATTTTTGGAGTGGTGTGGATGTAAGCCACATGCTGGAGGGTGCTGAGGCATCCTGGTCAGCGTGAAGCATGTAAGGTGATCGGTGTATGTGCGTCAGGGCATGGGTGGGAACTGGTGGACAATGAGTATGATGGTCCAGACGGGTGAGTAAATAACTTTTCTGCTGTCTTATTCCTCCAGGTCAATGACCACCAGAAGAAGGGTATTTCGCGTGCCATCGCTAAGGAGGTTCAGACACAGGGTGTCTTTCACAGGCAGAGCACCCACTGCCGCAAGAGATGGGAGGACCTGCCCCACTGGTAAAAGAAGATGGCAGAGGCCCAGCTGGGGCTGGCCTCCCAACGTGGAAAGGGTGCCCATCGCACCATGACCCCCCTAATGTTCCGCATCCTGGCAGTGGCCTATCCTGAGTTGGATGGGCGCTTGAGGGCATGACAGCAGCCACAAAGGGGTGAGTACAGATTCAGAAAGCTGACCTTGCGCGTGTTAGGAGGTGGCTGGGTGGGGGATGTGGGCTGTGGGTGCCCCTAGGCCAGGGCGGCCATGGCAGGGTAGGTCCCTTGGTGGGCAGGCTCTGGAGCACTCCTACCCCAATGGTGTAAGTGGCCATCTACCACTGGGCAGAGTCCTGTGGGTATCTGGTGTGCAGATGCAGGTGTTAGACATTGTACCCCATGGGCTGGTGACTGTTTCTATAAATGGTTGGGCGTGGCCTAGTGCATAGGGCCGATCCCTGTGTGTAGTGTAGGCCAACGGTGGTGTTATTGCTGGCATTGACCAAGTGTATCCTCTGTCTCTTCCCCTCCATTTTTGTTTTGTCACCCTGTCCTTGTGTGGATTAGCATCACCTGGCAGAGGAGCAGAGGTACCGGCGACGGAGGGAGCTGCATCCCACATGGCCCTGGAGGCTGAATTCACCGAGGGTGAAGGCACCAGTGGGACGGAGGGTGAGGGGAGCACCACAACGGGGACAAGAGGGGAGACCACAAACAGTGACTCCTCGTCCAATGGAAGCTCCCTGGCGGTGGCGGACACCTCTGTGCCCACCCCAACAATAGGTACAACTGCCACCCCCCACCACCTGCACCGCTCTTCCAGCAGCCCCTCAGGGTGTTTCCCGTGCCTGCTCACCCGGGAGGGTGGGCATCTCCTTTTCTCCCCAGGCACCTTAGGTGCTGCCCCAGTCAGCCCTGCTGCCCTCAGTGAGGAGACCATTGAGCTCCTGAGATCCCTCGCTGTTGGGCAGTCAACCATTCTGAATGCCATCCAGGGTGTCGAGAGGCAAGTGCAGCAAACAAATGCATACCTGGAGGGCATTCACTCTGGCGTGGTGGCCCAACAGAGAGCATTTCAAGCTCTGGCCTCAGCACTGATGGCAGCCATTGTCCCTATGTCCAGCCTCCCCCTCCTCTACCCAGTCCCAATCCCCTCAACCTCAGCCTATCCCAAGCACACCTTCAGACCAGCATTCACACAAATCACCAAACAAAAGTGGCTCAGGCAAACATAAGCACCACACTTCATCTCACAGGCACTCAAAACAAGCACCATGCCCATGCAAAAACACCGACATCCACTGCCTCCACTGTGTCCCCCTCCTCCTCATCGTCCACCTCCCTCCCAGTAGCGTCTACACTCACACCTGCATGCACTACATCATCATCCACTACCTCCATCACAACCCACGAGCAGTCACCACCCCCACAACCATGCACACATCCCCTGTGTCCTCTCCCAGTGTGCCTGTGAGCCCTTCTCCCAAAGTAGACAAATGCAAGCACCCACCCACCCACCCAACAACCATCCACCTCACAACAGCATCCAGCCGCCCATGCACCTTCACCAAAGCTCAGCAGACACCTCCTACAACCACTCCCTCTTCCTCCAGTCCCAAATTCCCTCCATCTTCCCATCCCAGTGTGTCTAAAAAACTGTTCCTGGCTAACATTGACCTCCCCCCCATTCTTCGGGCCAGGGTGTCCAGATCCCAGGCCAGCACCTCCGCCACCAAGTCAGCAGATGCTGCAACTCCAAGAGGATCAAAGGGGGCACCCATCAGGCCAGCTAGTGTTCCACCAACCCCCTGCAAAGGGCCAACCAGCTGCCAAGGTGAAGAAGGGGCAGAAAAGCCAAGGCAAGGCACTTCAGGCCTTGGGGCTCCAGGTGAGGGCCTGGTGGCCACCATCAGAACCGACAGCCCTGCCACCTGTACCACGGCAAGCACTGCCACAAGCACCGCCACAAGCGTCGCCGCAAGCACCGCCACAAGCACCGCCACCTGCACCGCCACTTGCCCCGCCGCAGCCACAACAACTGTCAGCAGCAGCATCTCCAGTGGTCAGCCGTCCGAGGCTGCAGGAGATGGGCTGGTGCCTCCCTCCACCACTACCAGCACCTGCACCACAGCCAGCACCGCAAGCATCCCGCCGCAGGCCCCGACTCAAGCACTGCCACCTGCCCTGCCGCTGCCACAGCAACTGACAGCAGCAGCATCCCCAGTGGGCAGCCTTAGTCGCCACAGGATGGAGTTTGGCCCTGCCTCCATGTAGTATCATGTAACCTGCTCCCTGCAAAACTCGTGCCTCAGACACCCAGGTGGGGGAATGTGAACTGCCACACCCCAGGTGCTGCATCACTGGGCACAAAGGCCCCTCCAGAACCAGTGGAGAAATGCATCCACTCACCCTATCCTTGGCAGGATGAAGCAGACTGGGTACAAAGCCCCCTCCGGAACCAGTGGAGAAAGGCATCCACTCACCCTATCCTTGGCAGGATGAAGCAGACTGGGCCCAAAGCCCCCTCCAGAACCAGTGGAGAAAGGCATCCACTCACCCTATGTTTGGCTTCGGCATCCACCACCCTATCCTTGGCAGGATGAAGCAGACTGGGCACAAAGCCTCCTCCAGAACCAGTGGAGAAGCCAGCCAGTTGAGAGACTGTGGCTTTGCACTCCCCAGGACCAAGCAGTGGGCAAACCACCCACTTGAGAGACTGGGGCTTTGCACTCCCCAGGTCCAAGCAGTGGGCAAACCACCCACTTGAGAGACTTGAGAGACTGTGGCTTTGCACTCCCCAGGACCAAGCAGCGGACATGGAGCCCCCTCGAGGAGAAGTGGCATTGTACCATCTTTCGGCTGAGGTGCCCCCACTTGCCCGTCCCCCTGAGGTGCCTGTGTGTTTCCGACCTGGTGCCCCTGCTGTGTTCTCTCCGTATTGAGGCAGGAGTCAAGTGTGGGCTTAGCCCCTGATTTTTGGCCCAGTGGCCCACAGACATTTGCCACGGACAGTATACAGCCTGTACATTTTGTAAATATTTGTATATACTGTTTTTCTATATTCATTAAGTATATATACATATTTCAAAATAACACTGATTTAAATCGATTCCTTTTGTCCTTGCGTTCTTCCAGGGGGTATTGGGGTGTCAATGTACTGTTGTTGCATGTGCTTGTGTGTATGGTGTTGGGGGTGGGGGTGTTGCGTGTGGGGTTGTCACTCTCTTTTTCCTCCCCCCTCTCCTGTGTGCTAGGTGCAGTACTCACTGTGGTCATCGCCGCCGCCTTTGATATTCGTCGTGTCTGAGGAGTTAGACCAGCATGGGCAGGACGTGCAGCTCGGGTTCCATGGCGTCCTAGTTCTTCGTTGAGTGTCGTGAGTGGTTTCCCTTCCAATTCCTGTTTCTGCCGTGCTTTTGATGGCGTTGGAACTGCCCCAGAAAAGCTGGCTGATTGGTGGGTTGTAGTGGGGTGGGCGGTACATTGTCTTCCGCTTGGCTGTTGGTGATGACCGCCACGGTGTTTTTTGCTACCGCCGTAGCGGTCGGTGTGTTAAAGTGGCTGTCTGTGCTGGGGGTTTCTGCTCTGGTCGTGATCCCATTTTTTTTACCGCAGGCCTGTTGGCGGTATTACCGCCGCTATAGCACCGACTGCCAGGGTTGTAATGCGGGCCTATGACTTTTCATATGAGCAAGAGTTGATACCATGATGTTTTCTTCTCCATCTTGGATTTAAAAGAGAGGTCAAGGCTGATAGAAAGCCACATGCCTTTGCATTTGTGGCAAGCTGTGGTTTAAATCCTTTCAAGTTTATTTTTGAGAGGTACTCCTACATCTGACCTTGTTTGTTGTCATTGTGTTATTTCGGAGCTATTTTCTGCAAAGCACTTAATTATAGTGTAGTATTTGCCAGTCAAGCCTGAGACCAATTATTAGGTAGATACTATGATGTATCAGTTCATAGCTTTGTAGACGTTTTCCTCATGAAGGACACTTCTCTGATGATAGGCTCATGGCTGGCAGCACTCACTTTCACGGTGAGGTTGTTCTATGCAAATTTGAGGTTATTAGCTTTTGATACATTGTTCTGGGATTGCATTCTTCACTGTTCTGCCTCTTCTTGGTGGATAGAGTGGTTGCTATCCGAGAGCTCTTGAGGGAACTAGGCAGTGCAAGGGTTAGTCCTTTACGGTTTGTAGTTTCATTAGTGACTGAATGGCAATATTAGCTGCGAAGATGGTGTCAAGCGAGACAGTTAGTACATTTATGTCAGCTGTGGGTTGATGGGGATGGTCTTACATGAGGGAGTTTATAAGGGAGTCTTTGAAGGAGCAAAACTGTTGTTTCCCTGGTTGTGGGTCACATGGCGGAATGTCAGAGCGGAGCATAATGTCAATCAGGTCCTAAAAAAGTCTACAGTTGTATTGGGGGAAATAGTTCAAAGATAAGAAATAAGTGAAGATAAGCTTCGGAATGCTGACTTGATATGTGTAGGCTCAGGTAAAGGTAGCTTGCTATTGAGCACATTTGCAACCTAAGCAAGAGTGCATTCAATGTTTTCGGTGGAGAGGTAGATGGTTTTGGTCTGGTTGATAGGTGGTTTGCTCAGTGAAGGTATTTCTGGCAGTCAAAATATAAGGTTTAAGAAGATTTCTTGGGAGGTTGAGATGGGGAATGAGCAAATGAGGAGATCCATGGAGTTGAAATTAAAGGATGGCTTTAAGTAGATTTCATGGCTGTACCGAATTTGTTAATAACCATGAGTACTCATTAGCTAGGGTGACTATGCACCCTGTGCAGGGACAGTCACAGTTTTCAATCATCTGTTCCAGTATATTAAAGAAATTCATCACATCCCATTTCTCTGTGAGGGAAAGCTGAACACAGAATGCGACACATTTTCACGTGTTCCAGTATAGGATTAGTTATCAGCCCTTATCAGAAAGCAATTTAATTAGCATAGACAACACTCTGTGCAAAAGTTGCATTTACGTAATGTTAGTGCCTTACTATTTGCTTTTTTAGATCTGGCTTTCAGATGGCCATTTACATTTATTTTGTGTCATTCACATTTTTCTTCTGCTCATTTTAACAAACAGCACAGGGAAAAAGGCCAGCCCACTTTAGCTATTGATTGACTTCACTGTGAATGATAGCATTCTGCACTTTCACATTCACATGCAAAATAGTTCCCTTAAGTGTCAGGGATTACTATGGCAATATGCACTTTTTTGTGACCAAAAATAGTTTAGTTTTAGCCAATGTTTTTTTCTCTTTATTGATGAGTGCCTGGCGACTTTCCCAACTATTGTAAACAGCATGACAAAACAAAAAGTCAAAAGACTGGTGGCGAGGGCCAGATATACCGACTTTTACAATGCTTGGTTTTTTGTTGGTGAATGCTGTTAAGTAAGTCGTTCTGTGTCCCTCGGTTGAGATAACATTATAGACCCATTTCTGTGTTTGTTAAATGTTCCAGTTATGGGTTTTTAAAATCTGTGCATTCTATCTTTAGTGTTTGTGCTTTTGATTGAGGTGTGGAATGCTGAAGCTTTGAGGAAGAAAACTACCATAAGGTTTGTGGAAGCGTAGATGAGGCATGTGAGGCCGTATGCATCATGTTTATGAATTATATTGTCAGCGTTTGACCACAGAGAACATTACACAATCAGCATTGATGGAGCATGAGATGTAATGATATTTTGTTTGTGGACACTGTTGGAAGTGGATGAAAACTGCTGGGGTTAGGATAGTGTGAGTAACTGGGATCCACAGTGCATTTTACTACGCAATTGAGTGTGGGGACTAGGAAGGATATGTTTGGAGTCAGACTAACCAATTTGACTTACACAAGGTGTAAGAGTCAGAAAGTCAATGTAATATAAAACACTTTCTCAACTGGGGATAAATTGAACCTGCTCCTATTAATGCATCAAGATCATTGGCAACTACATAATTACAGTTCTAAAATATTTCTCCTATACATTTTGAGAAACTACTTGATTTTCTTTTAAAGCATAACACCACTAACGTTAAACAGAGTTTAATATTTTCCAGGATACACCCATGGTAAAAGGTTAGCCTTTAAGGTAGCGTGTGGGGGCCTCCCTCTTCTTCTATGTTGTTAAATTCAACATAAACATTACTTAACACCCCTACCATCATTAAGCCAATGAGTAAGATATACAAACTACAGCGATGAGGGCAGATTTGATATTGTAGATTAGGTTTGATAGAATAGGTATGGTAAGTACTATGGCATAGGCATGGTAGGTTATGCATGGTAGGTTTGGTGTTTAGGTATAGTAGGTATAGCAGGTACAAATAATAGGTAAGAATGGTAGGTTAGCTATGATAGGTATGGTTTGGGGGGTTAGATATCGTAGATTGTGTATGCTAAGTTAGGTAAGCACAGACTTAGCTATGGTAAGTAGATATGGTAGGGAGGCTTGTTAGGTATGGTATGCCTGGTGTTATGGTAGATATGGTAGGTGGCATAGGTCAGATATGGTAGATTAGGTATGGAAAGTTCTAGATGTTGTGTTAGGTTAGGTAGGTTTGGTATGGAAAGTTAGGAACAGTGGGTAGATATAGGTAGATATTGCAAATATGGTAGGCAAAATAGGTTAGGTATCTAATGTTGGGTATGGTAGGTATGTTAGGAATGGAGGGTGTGGTAGGTTAAGTATGGTATGTATGGTAGGTAGAAATGGTAGACAGGTGTGGTACGTAAGATATACAAGGTATGTTGAGTAGGCATGGTTGGTATGATAGTTTAGTTATGGCACATAGGGTATGGAATGTAGGCATGGCAAGTAGGGTTGGTAGGCTTAGTAGGGATGCTATGTTACATATGTAGGTATGGCCAGTAGCTATAGTAGGTGGGGTAAGTTTGGTATCTTGGGTTAGGTATGGTATATATGGTAGTTGGTGTGTAGTCCAAGTATGCTGTCCTAGTCGCTTTTGAGGCAGCGATAGCATTGGGAATTTCTTGAGCCCCTGATAAGGCATGCAACATTGTGATGGGTGTCCTTCAATGTAGAAAGTGTGAAATCAGCAAATGTGGCAACTACTGAATTTCTTTGTGTTGTGAGAGTACCAGGTCTGTTGAAGTGTAGGTGAGCCATGTGAGGTCGTATGCATTACTTTTGTGAATGATATTGTTAGCGTTTGACCACAGAGAACAGTACACAATCAGCATTGATGAGATGTAATGTTATTTTGCTTGTGGATGCTGTTGACTGCTTTATGGAGATGCATGAGAAGTGGTGAGCAGCAATTTGGGGGAGCATAGTAGCCGACCTACCAATCTCCGAAGTTTGGACCATGGACCATGCCCAGCAGGTCAGGGAGAGTGTTTCGATATCAGCAGGGTTGCTTGGAAGTCCCAATGGCAGAATGAAGTACAGGGGAAGATCTTCTGCCTGCTCTTGTTCTGGTTTCAGGTAGGGGAGCCTGGCATCAGGTTGATACTAATCGTAGGAGAAGTGATATTGCGCCACCAGATAATATAGTTGAAAATCCGACACACCAAAGCCGTTTCGGTCATATGGAAGGGTCAAATTTTCCCATCTGACCCACCCAAATTAGACAAGTTACTCTTGAGCAGTGTGGCAAAGAAGTTATTGGCTAACGCAATCAATATAAATAAGAACAAATATAAAAAAAAGTGGAAGAACCACCATTCTAATTATGGCGATCTGCCCTGCAATGGAGAGCAGCGCTTTAATCCATCTGTCTATCTGAGTAGTGAATTTATCGATGGCAGGGCCATAGTTATGGCGTATCGCTTCCTCTTTTGTCATTGGAGAATGATACCAAGGTATTGAGGAGGGTCTGCGCACCAGTGGAGGGGTATTCTAAGTCACATGGGACGGTTACGTCCATGAGCAGAAAAAGTTTGAATTTGCTCCAGATTACAGAGTCTGGAGAGGTGCTCATGCTGTATTATTTCTCGTATGATGCTAGATGTGTAATGAGGTCTCAGACATATAGCAGAATATCACCTGCATACATAGATACTAAGGCCCATGTTTGTACTTTTTTAGCGCCGCTTTTGCGCCATTTTTTGATGCAAAAGTGGAGCAAACCTACAAAATACAATTGAAATTTGAGAGTTTGCGCAGCTATTGCATCACAAAATGACACAAATGAGGTGCTAAAAAAGCACAAATATGGGCCTAAGAGTGGTCCATTCTGAAACCTCAGTCCTCTATGTGAGGGATGTTCCTGTAGGGGGCATCCTTGGCAGGTTCCACTAGTCACTGGGAAGGCATATTTAAGTGAGCTGTTCACTCTCAGCTGAGCCTTGGGGTCAGAATAGAACAGCATTATTAGATCAAGTAAGCCACAGAGTAGCCCTAGTTTGCACAGGGTCACCTTTGGGAATGGCCATTCAAGCGAGTCAAACACCTTTTCAGCATCCAGAAACGCAACCACAGCCGGAACAAAATGGGGAGATTTGATT
Organism: Pleurodeles waltl; assembly: GCF_031143425.1. Classification (NCBI taxonomy): domain Eukaryota; kingdom Metazoa; phylum Chordata; class Amphibia; order Caudata; family Salamandridae; genus Pleurodeles; species Pleurodeles waltl. The sequence goes on along the minus strand of NC_090444.1, from coordinate 339,361,893 downwards.
TAGGATGGCGAATATGGTATGGAGATTAATGGTAGTCAAGTGGTGTGATACAAAGTCAGTCTGGATGGGTGAGATTATCTGCTCCATCAATAGAGAGAGGCGTATGGAAATACCTTTTGCTAGTATTTTGTTATTGTGATTGATGAGGGATAATGGCCTGTATGAAGTCCATAGCTGTGCCGGTTTGCAAGGCTCCAGCAAGAGCGTAATCACAGCTTCTTGAAGGGTGGGTGCCATTTTCAACCGGTTCTACATAGACATCCATCAGATGTGGGGCCAAAATGTGTTGTAAGCTTTATAGAAGTTACTCATAAGACCGTCAAGACGCGGGGCCTTACATCCATCTAGGGCATCGATTGCCTGCGCTATTTCTTCACGTGTGATAGGGGCTGCCAGAAACTGCTGCTGTCCCCCACTAGCTATACTATTACCACCTACACAAAGGATGCAGCAATTACATCTGAGTCTCTCCCCTTCGATGTATCATTGTGCGCATGCATACTTCCTGAGATAGGCCATGGCTTGGTCAGTGAGGTTACGAAATTTGTTTAATAGTATTGAATCCATATGTAGTTAGGTGTGCTGAATATGTGGCTCAGTCAATGTTCTGTATTTCCTGGTCTACTCTGGATGGGTCATTGTGAATATTCCTGAGGACCCCTGTGTGTTTGGCAATGCAGACTCCATGAATGTATGCCTTAAAGGTCTCCCATACAGTGGCATTATTGGAAGGAGAGACCCAGAATTTCAATAAAAATATTCATTTATGTTATCCCAGTGGTCTGATTTAAATACTATACCATGTAGTTCATTGTCAGGGAAATGCCAATGCTGAGCTAGGTTGCTTGCATATGGGATAATTTGAGTCATCTTAACCGGGGTATGATCCAAAAGGGTGGGGGCATGTGTGTCACATCTACCATATCCATATACCATATGGAGATGAATATAATGTATAATCTTTGGTGTGGGAATGGTGGGCACCCCAGTCATTCGTAAGTTGGAAAGTGTCAACAATATTGTGGAGAATGTGCAAAGAGCGGGGCTTGACTTTAGTATTCGAGCTGGTGAAGTCTAGTGTTGTGATGTTATTGTCACATCATTTTATGGGCACATTATTTAGGCCAAAGGCCTGCAGCTTGTGCCCATTAGCCTAGTAGTAATTAATTGTAATTCATTTTATTATTTTACTTGAAGCCTCATTTTGAAGTGATGTTTTATTTCTGTATCTATTGTTTGCTCTGACTAGAAATTATTTTCATTTCTTAGCACATCTTCACTCTGTGCTTGCTCAAGACTGTACACAATATTGTTGTTGGTACAAAATAGGACACAACATTCCCTGACACTTCAAGGATACATATGTGTTCTTAAGTTAGGGCAGTTTTCTTGGAACACCAGCTGTTTTATTATAAACAGCTCTCTGTCCCCTGTACATTAAAGGGAAGTTCTAGCTAGAAAGTGCCACCGCATGCTGTAGCTTCATTGCAGCTGTTTACTGAGACTTGACGTTTTTTCCGTCTACATGGGAGAGGACTCTTGGTAGACCAACAGCCCTCTTCACTACTACCATATTTAGGAACGGGGGATGGTGACTTCCAAGTAGTCCTGAAGGGCGGATTAGGGCTAACAGTGCTTTGCTCTCATATAGTACTTTAGCAGCATAGTAGGAATTCTTATATCTAGAATTGTGGCACTATGGTCGGAACTTTCCTATGTTTCACCTTTTTCGGCACCGGTCTGCTACAAGCATGTTTCATTATACTAATCATCGCAGTACATGTCTTTTATCTAGAATGCAGGTGATTCAATAAAATCCATTGGCCCAAGTCCTGCTTCTGTTTGTCTTTGCCTGTGTGAGACAAATGTAACAGAGAAAAGGATGATATCTGTTCCACAAGGATTTCCCTGAGAAATCGGAATATCATGTGCTCGACTGCCACAAAGTACTGCCACTTTCAGGTGCTGGTGAGGTACTGCTAGCTGGCTGGAAGTTTTAGGCCGACAGCTGTCACACGGTGTGGGACTGGACTCAGTTCCCCACAATCCAGTGGTGCGGAAGCCTGAATCCAGCAGTCTCATTTGATACAATGAGAGCCAACATGACACTGGAGTAGGGCTGCATGCCATATTAAAGTCAGCTCTGTTGGTGTGCACTCCATCAGCACAGAGATGTCCTGACAGGAATTGGTAATCAATGCATATACATAGATCATGAGAATTAAATGGGATACTCTTGTACAGCAAGATACAGACCCCACAGAAGTATGAGCTGTAATAGGCAAAAACATGGTTGTAACCAAACGCAGTACTGAAGGTGCAATTATCACAAGAGGAGAGGTGAGTTTCCTGGACGAACTCCAGCTTGATCCTGTGCATGTTTAAGTAGGAGAAAATCTGCTTATGTTTTCTGGGATTGTTGAGGCCTCAGATATTCCACGTCATGCATGTTAAGTCTGTCCCCAAGAAGCCCCTAGTCTGGGTCCCCGTGTATGTTAGTGGGATATGGTATCAGGTGTAGAACATGCTGTAGTAGTGGCATCAGAGTGCAGCATGATAACAGTACTACAAAAATCTAAAACTTTGCATCTCAACAACATCCCTTCCCCCCACCCACACGTCTGTCGTAAGCAACTGGCAATCCCAAACAAACACATAGATAACATAAATTCCAACATTACTGTGTACACCTCAGTGTGGTAACATTTCGGGGGCTGATGCCTTTCTTCAATCTGCCAGCAGGCCCAATAACATGAAGAGGGCCTTATGTCATTTTGGGGGCCGTCAAACTGGGTGCCTTTTGGCTCTATTTAATCAGGTGCGTCATGTTGGCTGCCATAGAACTCGTGGTAGTCAAGCAGTAAGGAGTAGTATGGCGTGAGGACCTACTTTCTCCATAGTGTTGCTTGCAGATTTGAGCAGCATCTGCAGGGGTGCTGAATATCACTTGTCAGCCATTAACCTCCACACGTAGACGTGCTGGGTAAAGCATGCTGTACTTAAAACCCTGTTTTTACAGTGTTTTTTACATCTTTGAATTTGCTCCATTCCTCCTGTACAGCGACTGTAAAATCCAGAAACAGAGTTAGCAATGAGCTCTGATATTGGAACAGGCCACGCTCACAGGCTATGCAGCGCCATGCCTTTGTCAATGTAGTTGAGAAGTGCATAGGTGTGCCGGTTTGCAAGGCTTCGGCAAAATCACGATCACGGTTTCTCAAAGGGGGAGGGTGCCAATTTCGAGCAATACTACATAGACCTCCAACAGGTGTTGGCCAAAATGTGTTTGTAAGATTTATAGAATTTACCCATAAGACCATCAAGGCCTGGGACCTTACAGCCATCTAGGGCATTGATTACCCGAAATGAGAAGATGCACTATAATCAGGTGGGACAGTGGACTGGGAGGAGGATGCAGGCCCAGCGATCTATGCACTCTCTTTCCACTACAAAGGTGGAGGCAAAATCCGATCTGCTAAAGAGCTCAGTAAGAAGTTTTTCGAGGAAGATGACAGGGCAACCAATGTTCTTGAATGTGGCCACTCCCATAATGCATAGGTTGTTGCAATGAGATCTTGCTTCTAACTCCTAATTTTTGGCCACTGCCAATTTGAGTTCTTACCTTGTCTAGGTGCTTCATGACGTTGGTGGCATCATCTTCCATCTCAAAGATTCTGTGTTTTGCTTCATCCAGGTGTGCAGTGTGGTGGTCTATACGTTTGCCCATATGATCTGTTGAGTGTCTCAAAGCGGGCATCGATTGACCTGATGCCAGTGTGGAGCTCTGCCATTATGGTGGCCACGCCACGCAAAGGCAGTGAGGTGGGGTCATCAGGTGGGGACTCCTCAGTGTCAGAAAGGGAGTGCTGGCACCCCAGCCCTTTGGCTGGCTCATGGGAGAGTTTCTTTGGTTTAGGGTCTTTGAGCCCCATCGTGGATGGTAGGTCAGGGCTGGGCCACTCCTAAATCGTGAATGTTTGTTGTTGTGGCTGTGTCTTGTCACACCAGCGCTGGAGGCATGCTCGTTCTTCTAGGGAGACCACAATGGATTTGCATTGGGAGCACTTTAAAGGGAAGCCCAGCTGTCCGTCTCTCAGCTGGCATATGTGCAATAACTATCCCCTTAAGTAATGGGCACCACCAGTGGCAGGGTGTTGCTACCTGTCTCACCTTAGGGCATACAGGTCAGTTCCACTTGTGGATTTGCTAGTGTGATATCTGGTTCAGTCGTACGGTGCACCAGAGCTGTGGCCTGTTCATAACCACTCTCTCATCAGTGTTGGTAAGGGTAGAAGCATTGGCAAATAGTGCAGGTGCAGGTGCAATGCACTGGGGCATGCGCCTCGCGTCCCAGCACAGTCTCTGGTGTGTGGGTTAGCGCACGCCCATCGTAACCATGTCTCAGGGGCTGGTCAGCCTACATTGCGTAGCTTGCATGGCTGCATCTACAGGTGTCTCAGCCTCGTATTTATGCAGGCTTAGACCCGGGTTCTTACCACCATTGATGTTATGCTGAAGGTCAGGGCTCAGGCTCATCAGGCTCGTCATTCCCTATAATGGCAGTGGCAAATGAGAGCTGGTTCAAGCAGGCTCGATGAAAGGCCGATGTGTGCCGTGGCCCTGCCCTTAGGCTCGTCCACAGCCCCTGTCACCACAGGGTTTCAGCGGGGCCGCATCAGGCCGCAGCAATCACTCTCTGATTTCATGCCACAAATGATGTCCCCAGCAGCCAGGAAAGCAGCCACAAACAGCAGAAGATTTATTTTGCAAGGAGGGCTGCTGATGGCATGGGGATGGAGCGGACAAGCGACAAATTCAGGCATTTAGCCCCAGAGCTTCCTGCGTGGCCATCTTGGTCACTGGCTTGGCCACACCTCCCAAGCATGGTAGATATGCTGACAGAGGTTAGGTGTGGTTGTTTAGGTATGATAGGCATTGTAGGTAGGTATGGTGATTTTAGTATGGTATAGGTATATTTGGTATGCTATGTATAACTTAGGAGTAGTGTGAAAAGTCATGGAATAATAATAACATTGTTAATATATTATAATATTTTTAAGTCTTACCAAATAAAAAAAAAACATTAGCCAAAAACAAAAACAAGTTTCTTCATTAATGGTAATGCTGGACAAGATAGTAATAAAATACTGCAATTTTTACACAGTAAAAAAATCATAATACAGGAAACACCTTGGGGAAAAATGTCTCTTTTGCACAGTCGCCCCTATTTTTTTCTGACTGGTATTGCTCTGTTTTTTAACTGTGCACCGAAGCACTGCTGTCCAAGCTTGAGTTTATGTGCTCTGACCCTTAAAACATGATACGATCAGTTAACTCCTAGTTGGTCTCCTTTACATCCCAGTAAGTCTATAGTATAGTGTGCAGGAAAATACACCAATGGCATAGAAAGTTGAATGTCATTTGTGGACTGCGGCACTTATTGTGCCACCTGCTAGACTGACAAAGAAACATGGCTTCAGACCTACCGGTGTGGCTCTGACCCTTAAAACATGGCAGGATCACTTAACTCCAAGTTGGCCTCCTTCACGTACCAGTAAGTCTATAGTATAGTGTGCAGGAAAATACACCAATGGCATGGAAAGTTGAATGTCATTTGTGGACTGCAGCACTTATTGTGCTACCTACTAGACTGACAAAGAAACATGGCTTCAGACCTACCAGTGTGGCCTGACTACTGCAGCTTTGTAAACCTGTAGGCAAACATGTCAAAATATTCCTCTTAGACAAGAGTCCTACCTCTGAATATTAAATGCATCGCCCCTAAATAGGCTGTGTAGGCCACAGTTTCAGGTACCTAGTATTTAAAAGTGGTACATGTAAGAATTTCGTGTGGGCATGTGCCTTGAGTAACTAGCCCCAAAAGCTTTTTTCACTGTACTACAAGGAAAACTAAAGATCAAAATAAAATCACAATTCTGCTTTCTTTGGTTTGAGACAAGATACCAGAATAATTCATTTTTTTTTATGTTTACACTTGTCTCAATAAAAAAAGTACGGTGCTTGTGTCTAGCACCCGCAAAACAATTGAAAGAAACCAGTCACCACATGAAGATCATATAGACTGTGCAAGATGCTTGTTTTGATCTGTTTTTGACACATCACTAGGCCCAGCAACACAAGTAGGATATTATTTTAATCAGAAGACATGGGGGAACGCTGGGTGGTAGGAATCTTGTGGATCCCCATAGATTCTGTCATTTGCTTTCACATAAATATTAGAAACGTGTTTTAGCCAACGTTTGACGTTCGCTGGCCATCATGGACACGAATATGTTGTGGGATGCACATGCATCAGACCACCATAAACTCTCCTGGGTGTTTAGTGTTCAGAAATGTCTGGATATAGTAGGTTTTCAAGATTGCTGGCTGAGCCAAAGCCTTAATAATACAGCAATTCAGCATAGCAAACAAGATGAAATTGGGATTTAGCCCTACTCTGCAGGCCCATATGTAAAAGCTATACCCAGAAAGAAAAAAGTATTCTCATTTGCCATGGCAATGGGGATGTATTAGTCCTCAGGGGAGCTTAAAGACTGTAGGTTGTTTAGCAGTAGGTTCAATGTCAGGATGTGTTGTCCCTCACCCTATTATATTTTTTTAAATACCCTGGCATCTAGTTGGCTTTCTGCCTCCCTGGGACGAGAATGAAGGCAAACTTTTCCCTTTTCCCGCAGGGAAGCAGAAAGACTGTGTTGAAGCTGTTGGTGAGAAGGTATAACCCAATGCTGGGTGGGACAGTTTCCACTCCTTTTTTGGCCCCACTGTAAAATCCCTGATGTCTACTGGTCTTCCTATTTTCCAGTGGGTGGGGGTACAGATTATGGGTGAATCCTCAATCTGACAAATTTCCTCTATCTCCCCCGTGGAGGCAGAAAGACTCTATTGTCCTTCTGGGATTGGGATATGGCCCAATGCCACACTGGGCCGCACCCACTCCTTTAAACGTGGCCTAAAGTTCCCTGGAGTCTAGAGGGTTTTTCACTCCCATGGGACCAGATTGGAGCAAACCTTCTAACCTGCCTCCTGGTAAAGGGAAGAAATACAGTATTGCCTCTTTGGGATGGTGACATGGCCTTACATCATGGTGGGCTACCCACACTCCTTCCTATAAATGTTTCCATAGCATCCTTGATGTCTAATGGGCTTTCCACCCCCTCTCCCCTGGGGGGCAGAATGGGGTAAACCCTCCAATCTGTTTCCCTGGGGGGAAAAAAGTCTTGTATAGCCCCTTTAGGACGGGGCATCCCAATATGCCACCCATTTATCTGTTTCTCAAAATTCTGCTGGGTTCAGGTGTGGTTTCTACTCTGCCGGGGGCGGATTGGATGCAGACACCCAATATACCTCCAAGAGGGCAGCGGAAAGATTGTATTACTGCCTGAGAAGTGGGAATGTGATCTTTGCAACAGTGTTTCACCCTATTCCTAGTTTTCTACCCTCATGGGACAGATTTAGTGCAGAAAGACTGTATTGCCCCCTTGGAGTGAAGGCGCAGCCATATGCCTGAATGAGCCACCCCCCACCCCTTTCTTATTTTCTAAATATATTGCTGGGGATTTGTGGGCTTCCTGCCCCCCCCCGGGACAGATTGGGGGTAAATCATCCATCCACCCGAGTGTGTGCAGAAACACTTAACTACATTTTGGGTGGGTGGGGGGTGAGGCTAAGATGTTGCTCCCCCAATAATATACCTGGTGTCTAGTGGAGTGGATTCTTGTTTAGGGATCACCCTCTCAGGGTTCCACGATGAAGAGACAGATGGTCTGATTTAGATCTTGGTGGTAACAGTCCCACCGCAGGTTTGCAGTTAGAAAACCAGTCCGTCACCTTGACGATCCACCTGCCCGATTTAGATGTTGGTGAGACCATAGGTGAAAGAGCGCATGAGTCCCGCTGACTCCGCCAATAATCACCAGCCGCCTCGTCGGCAGCCTTGAGAATTGGGGCTGGCAGTGGGACTCAAGCCACCTTTACCACCAAGCAGATTTGGATGTGCCTTACTGCCAAGCAAACTGTGGCAGTCCAACCTCTACAGTTGGCAGATTGAGGGGGGAAATGAGGTAAAAACCTACTTTTTTTCTCCATCTGCTACTGTTTTCAACAGGACAACACCCTCAGTTGTTGCAGCCACTGGACCATGGAGAAAACACGACTCCCCCACATCGCCAGACTGACGGTAGGTAAACCGCATTGGCTGTGTACGTTATCAGGTCATCGTATACGGACACAGGACCACTGCAGTCATCTGTGTGTGATGTAATTGGCTGGCTGAGGAGGCAGAAGCTGGAGTGGGTGATGTGGTTGTGACTGTATGTGCTCCACTTTCATATGGGTTCAACGTTGTTGTCTATGCTGTGTTGCTGAGTGTAACATTTAGGTGAATGCTCTTGTGAGGTTGTTGTTGACGAGATGGTGTGTAGTTGTGCTTGTGTGTGTGCTTGTGTAGATGAATGTGTAGTTAATGTAGATTGTTGTGGTTGTGTCATGTGTGGGTGAAGTGTCAACAATGTGTGTGTGTTGTGTCATGGGTGTATGGCAATGTGTGTTTGTGTTGTGCTGTGGTGGAATGGCAATGGACATACATGCGTATGTAGTGTGTTGTGTAGTGTGTAGTGCAGGAGGACATATATGGCTCAGTTATAGTGTGTGTGTGTGGGTATGAGACTTACCTCTATTCAATGGCCAGTGCCATTTTCTCATGTCCACTGGGTCCAGCAACAGGATCCATCCATCAGAAATCTGCCAGCAGTTCACCACCTGCAGGACTGTAACATCTAAATGGGGTCAGTGGGAACCCGCCAGCCAGATGACCAGGAAGAGCACTCCGTTGTGGCGGTCTTCGGCTCAGCTGCAATAGATCTAAATACAGTGGGCTTGACAGTCTTTTTGGTTCCACCATGGATTGGCAGTAACAGCACAAACACGCTTCCTGGGTGGACTTCAGACCTCTTAGGAATCAGCAAGGGGATTGAAGACCTGGGATCACCCTGCAGAAACAGCTTAAGTAAAGGGTGAAATATTTTCCTGTGACACTGTGGTGGACTGGCCTGTAAAGTCTAGGGCACAGTGATTATTAGAGTGAAAAAGGTCACAGGGTAGGACCTCTGGGTTACTGCAGGCAGCAGCACTATTTAAACAGAGAAATCAACATAGGAAGCTGCTTGGCAACTTTCCATGTGATAATTGTTTTTCACTTGACGTTACAGTTCGCTCACTGTTGTCCCATCCCTAACCTCTGTTATTTTCTTCCTCGTCCTAAGTTAGCTGACTACTGGCCTATTTATTGACCTTGATGATTGGATTTTGTTTTGACTTTGTCACTTTCGCTGTGGGTTTTCCCTTGTTTCCTTCGGAACTATGCTGATCTGATGCTTGATTCCAGTTTTCCAGACTAGTTTCCATGTTGGTTTAGGTACACTGCAGCCCACCATTCGAAGGCCAGTAAGTCAAACCGTCTGTAGTAAAATATTGCTGCAAACTCATGAATATCTATAACCTCCTCTGAAGAACTTTGTGCTCAAATTTCATTTATTAAGCGCTTGACCAGTTGTAGTCTACCTGTAAGAGGTGTGCTAAAGAAGACCGTGACATGCCAGCTTCTCTTAATTCTTACTCATGTCACCTTCCCGTCAGCACATTGTTCTGCTGCATGAATGTCTCTTATATATCGGCCTAAACATTTTTTGGGAAGTGGGGTGGATTGTTATGAGAACCTTCTGGCAAACACATGCAATTCCTGGCAAGACCTGACATTTACATGAACAATGCAGAAAGACTGTTCGAAAGTACTCGCTCCTCGTAAACAGGATGCAAACTTTTCAAAAACATTTACAAAGCACTGCAAATATTTTTATAGTACCCTCTCAGCATCAACAGTAAAGATTCATGCCTATTCACTGTCCCATTTTTCATGTGTATGCATTTAATACACATAACACAGATTGTTTTTTTGTGACAGACAAATAGCACCTGGGCAAAGTTTGATACCTATCCATCCTACATGGTCAGTTATGGACATTCTATGGTGTAATGAATCAGATACTTTGATAATGAAATAAATCAACTTGCCTCAACTGTTGGCCAAGAAATGTCTTTTTAAAAGAGGAATCTAGAGGAAGTTTCAAATTCATTTGAACCTTAAAAACTTTTACCCCCTAGTTTCTACAGAAAGTTAGATTGTTTTTTTCCATAGGCAATAGCCATTGAATTACCAGTTACTGACTAAGTGATTCTGTTGTACTGTGTTGCATATGCTTCTTTAAGAAGGAGCGTACATCATACCTATATGAAGAATCTCAAGAAGTTGGAATATTGTAGATGTTCTCTGTTCTGGTTGAGTAGATTGCATCTAATATATTCCTCTTAAAAATAAAACATTTTGTTTGATACAATTAGCTGATTGATGCTGTCGTTTCAGAGATGAAAAGCTTAATCCAGTAGGAGGAGAATACTGCACCACATTTCGAGATATTCATTCTGGCATGTTATCTTACTGTTCACAGGGTTGCAATTAGTACCACAGTACTAGGCAATGATGTGTACATAATAAGTAGTTTTGAAGAGGCTCTGACCCTGTTACTGCTAAAATGAATTAAGGGAGCTGGGAAATTGGAGAGAGTGATAACCTATCTTGCAATATTGTAGGTGATCCCAGTGGACTGTGGTCCAAATTGTGTAGTGCTGCACCCTACTGAAAACTCTCTGACACACATACTGAGTCTCAGAGTTTCCAGCAGTGATCACACCATTTTCCTGTACTTTCTCCTTACCCCATGTACATTTTTTTACTATTGTGATGCCCCACCCGTGGACTGTTTTGTTGTATTTGGAAAAGGGCGACTACTTCTATGAAGTACATAGGGGTGGGGTATCCTAGTGTAACATACTGTGTTCATAAATCAACCAAGTGTGTTTGGAACATACAGTATGGTAGCTATGTAATCTCTAGTAAGTCTACCAACCTTCATGCAAAGCCAAGGAGAGTCAATATTCTGGTGCAGGGATTTGATAAATATATTTGACATGTGTTTAGAGGAAGTGGATGGTATTGTGTATTTTTTCAGCAAAGAAACTATCCATGTTGATACACGGTTTGCGAGGTGAATGCAATAGCAGCCTAAATAAGTTGCCTGTATCTGAGTGGGAAAGTATGGGTTAACATGTCTTGGACATTGATTAGGATGCTTAGTATGAAAGTGTATTGGTGCCTCTGGAGGAAAGATATAGAACCAAAATGAATGGTGTATTTGAAAAGCAAAGCTTTTTCTCCTGGATACAGATGCTTGGTGAAAAGTGTGGAATAGTACAGGGATAATAAATGGGACACACAATTTGAAAATTCAATGAAAGCCAATGATTGTAAATGAACCACCTATGCATAATACCATAGAATTGGAAAAAGAATAGCAAGCATTTCAAAGTAATTAGAAGAGTTGAATCCCCAGGAGAAGCAGGAAAAAAGTTCATGTAGTGACGAAAGACACACAATTGCAGAAACACATTTATGCATGAATGTGAGTTGAAAAGAAGCAAGTGACAAGTTGTGTTGTTATAAGTGCTTTTGTGAAAGGGATTTGGTGACATCCAAGAATTGTTCAGCTGTCAGTGTGAGAGGTTAAAAATGCAAGAAGATTAGGTATTTTTTATGAGGATGTTTAAGGAGTTCGGAAGTAGCAATGAGAGTGAAAACTATGAGCAGGAGGAGGATGAAGATGGAAGTTATGATGAAGAGAATGAAGTACTGATGATAAGTGTGATCAATAAAGAAGAACTGTGGAAATTCCCAAGTCATGTGACTGCAACACAAGGGCTCCAGGTGAACAATTCTGTGGATTAATGTCCTCCATAGATTTTGGGAGATTTGAAGACTTTTCTGAAATTCAGGACCTTTGAACAAAGAAAAGGGTGATGTCATTGTGAACGTTAATGGGTGGGAGTCAGGCTTCCTATTGTAGGGTATTTAGAATCGCCCTTCAAGTATAAGGGTGGAAAAACTGTAGAAAAGAGTATGTTGTTATGAAGTGCAACATTTTATTAGGCTGGAAAGAACAGAAAGGATTACACATTGGTTAAGACACCAATAATCCAGATAAGGTTTTTGAGTCAACCCATACACAGAAGTATAATGTTTGCTTCCAAGGTAAAATGGTTCCATTACACAAAAGATAATCTGTGTTGACTTATGGTAATTCATATTGGGAATGATAGAGTAGGTTATGGATAGTAGTTCAAGACTTCTGCAGAGCTGGAAAAGCGAGATTTGTCATGATGATGTGGACCTCTTTTATGATGCGTTTAGTGGACAAAATGGTGAGCAAGATAGTGATAATGAAGTTTGTGTAATTTGTGCTAGAAGCATTTAAGAGATCATTATGCCATGAAGTAGTAACAGCTAATGATAATTCCTGATTACAGTAAGAAGATGTTGATGAGTTTCTGAATTGTCATGGCATTGAATATCACAGTGTTATGTGTAATCATCAGAAGGCCCATGATTTGGGCAGACGGTTTAATGATGTGCTTAGAGAGTATGTGTTACTGTGGAAAGAGGTGAACTGGAAAGGATAAGGGAAGAGTAGGTATGCTCACATAGGATCTCACCCCATACAGGCATGTGGGGGGTCACTTTTTAGTTTGACGAGGGACAGGTTTACCAGGATTGCTTCCCTATGGCTAAGCTGAGTTGAAAAGAATAGGAGTGGAAGAAATTAAGTATTGTTGGGGTATTAATCAAAAATGGTAAAGTTGAAGATCAAATTTAAAGAGGGTGTCACAAAATACATTAATCTAAATTATCCATACACTCAACAATCTAAATGTGTTGGGTATGTGAAAGACAACACAGGAGTTATTGTAGATGGACGAAGGAGAAATGTAAGTAGCAGAGTGTGTTGCAATCAAGGACAGTGCTGTAGAGAGGGTCTTTGAATGAGGATATCAAAGGGGTTTCAAGAGTAGTGATGAGTGGGGGCATAAACTAAATAAATGGAATTTGAGTAACATTAGCAGTGATGGTGGTAGTGGTGTTACTCTGGGGAAATATCTGAAGAAGTACTGTGATGGTGTGGGACAGTCTGGGGATTGTAATACTAGGACTACTTGAATGTCCTCTGTGTACTTGAATTGCTTTTTCATTGGTGTCTAAATGTAGGTCTGTAAGTATCAGATAAAGTATTCCCCTTATAAGTAACTTTTCCTTGCTTGATTCGACAAGTTGCAGGGTGTCATCTTTTCTCATTCCTCTCAATGAAATCCCCAAAGGCAACAAATTGTTTCTGGAGGCCCCTGTGTGTTGTTTCGAAGAACACAGTATTATATGCATTTTGAAGAAGAGACACCCTGCTTTCCTATGTTTCATGCTAGAAAGAACCATCAATGTCCAAGTAGCTTGGCATATCTGCCTTAAATAAAATTGAAATGTATTGAATAGAATAGAGATCCCAGCTTGGTTTTGTTAGTATTCTATTAATTCATTTATCAGTTGCTTTCATCCTACTGTAATCAAGAGATAAACATTTCATTAGTCTGACAAGAATCTTGCCTTTAATGAGGTGGAAATTTGATGGCTCATCCTCATGTCCATTTTTACGGGTGACAGATCTATTCCACTTGAAATAAATTGAACACATTTGGATCTTTCAACTACAAATCACTTCACGCTATTGGGATACCCACTTTTATCCTGTTTCAAAAATTGTCAGACAGTGATATTGTGAACTTTAACACTCTCCATTTTTTGGCCTATCTCAAAGTTCACAAAAGAACTGCAGAACGAGCTACTAAAAATGTACAATCCAATAGGGTAGATTATCCTTTTCAAAACTTTATGTACCCAATACTAGTTTATCAGTGAAGAATAGTCAATTCTTCATTTTAAAATAACGAATTTACTTGAACAGATTTAGATGCCAGTTGTACCATTTTTCATTCAAGGATACATCATCACTTCCATACTGGGGGACAAATCTACAAATCCTTTGCACTGGTTTTGTGTCATAAAAGTGGCACAAACTTGAGCAAAATGTTTTTTGTTGTTTTTACTTTGCAGCTCAAAACTTGTTATCTGCTGGAAAGTTGCCTGACTGTGACGCAAGGGCTGTTTTGCGTTACTCTGCGTCAAATAGGCATCCATGGGTGATACATGTACGATCCCATGTAACCACCCACAGTTGTGTGGTGTAATATATAAGATCCTTTGATAATGGAATAAATCAACTTGTCTCAACTGTGTAACCACCCATGGTTGTTGACGCACAACCTTGTAAACTAACAATAGGAGACCAGGTTTTGCACCAAAAATTACTGCTAATTCGAGGCAGGTGTTAAAAAGGAGAAATGCTTTTATTTCTCCTAACTTTTCCCATTCTCATGCAGACACCCTTGCACTGTGGTGCAAATGAGTGTTTGTGGCACTCTGTAAACTGATTGTGCACTAGCGCTGGGGAAATAGCAGGATTAGCATTAAAATCACACACAATCAGGATTTTAAACCTCAAATATTGATTGAACCAATAAGTTAAAACCGCAGGGAATTCAACTGTGAACATTAGAACACACATTAGAGTAGCTTGTCAGAGTAGCTTGCCAGCAGCGAGTAGGTACAAACTGATAATCAAAATGTTGAATGTTTTGGACTTTTTGCCTTCCCTTAACAGAACTCCTTGCAAATAAAAAGGGGTTCACTAGCACTTCTACGTGCATACCTAATTTTCCGTAATGGCCCTTTCAACTCCACCATCACGCTTCTGCATCCCTACTGTCGAGGGGTGACTGGAAACGGGGAATACCCCATAGCCCTGGAGAGGAACATCAGCATTTGCCCGGGTCTCTTGCAATATATATTATGATAATTAAAATAAACTAAAAACCCATCATCTGTAATTTTGCTAGATTTTAGTAGCACGAATGTATATAATCTTAAACACTGTTATCTGTGATTCGCGTGTGAAATTCTGCCTTGGGAAAACGAGTGTAATTTGCCACTCAGAACTTGTCATGATTTTATTGTTACTCTGGAGATCCCTCGTGACCAAATGATCTCTATGCAAATGTAACAAATAACCGAAGTATTATAAATAGAAATGTTGAAAGATATTTATTGTGGGTACAGCCCCTGTACCCTTGTCACGCTCAAAGGGGAAGATGAGTTTTTAATGAGTAAGTGACAACATTTTAAGTAAGCACAGGCAAATCCAATAGGCCCGGCTTTAATATGCTAATATATTTACATACAGGCATGCAAAAATTATGTTGCATGATTTTGCACATTAAAGAGCACCTGTTCTTGAAGTACATACATAGCTACCAACAACCCCTGTGTATGTGGATGGCTCTGGTGTCCCTTGGTAACTATCCAATGGAAACACCCTTCAGTCAATTGTAGATTTTGAAATTTACATCCTTGCACAAAACACCCTTTCTGGGGACAAACAGACCACTAGTTTGGCAACTATCCCTAGGGTCCAGCCATTTGTCCAACTGGGCCCAAACAGACAGTGCCATTGATTCCCCATGGTGGGCATCCTGTTTGAATGATTGGTTTTTAGGCTAGTCATTTTCTAAGGCTATAGGCTTTAGGGTTGCTTCCCACTGAACTGGTGCATCCATTGATCTAATAGGTGAATATGTCAAAGTACAGCCTGCACATCAGCATCCCTGCCAGTAATCCATCACTGAGAACCCCAGTGGTTCCTAACTGAACCAAGACGTCCCCAAAGATTTCCCCTAGAATAACATTTGCCAGAGGGAACAGTGTTAAGCTGTCCTCAGTGCCTAGCGTGAGGGAACTATAAAAATGCTGAAACTCTGGGTGAGAAGATGCTAGGGGTGTCTGGGTTTCTTTTTGTATCATTATGTATGTGTGTTATAATTCAAGGAAGAAGCCAGAAAATAAATTACCACCAACTTTCAAGCATATCCCAGAGGGCGTTAAGTAAGCCAGTGTGGCAACAGAGCAGGTCTCTCCTTCAAGGGGTTGCTCCACGAGGGGATTCTGAAAACAGTGATGACAAATAGTCCATTTTTAACCTAAATTCCTAACAAAAATTGGCCCAAACGTAGGCTTACCAGCAAGGTCTGCATGGGCACTCATAAAATAACCAAAATCATCATGGGCTGCCTATTGTGACTGATTTTCCCCAGACATGCTGAACGGGTCACAACTCCCAAAGACAATTTTGAAAAAAAATTACAACATCTGCACTCTACTGAACAATTTTCAAATACATTGACTGACAAAGCCATAGGTTTTTAAAGGAATTCTTAATGTGAGCTCATGAAACATTAATGGCATGAAAGGCAATGTTTACGTTTCCCAGGTATCCTGGGAGCATATCTACTAAATTGTCATTTATTCTTTTCCACGCCTTTCTTTCCATTTTTTGTTCTTTCGTTCTTTTCCTTCCTTCTTTTATGTTTCCACCAACATTTGTTTCATTCTCTTTCCATCTTTTATTGCTTCTTTTCTTGCTTGATTTATCCTTTTTCCCTTTTAGTCCTTCTTTTATTTTTTTTCTTTCCATCTCTTCTTCCATATTTCTTTCATTCTTATTATCATGAATTCCATATCTCTTGTTCTGTCTTTCTGACTTCCTTTTTTGCCTTTGCTTTATGATTCAATCTATCTTTTCCCCACTCCTCCCCTTTCTTTCTGTCCTTATAGTTTCTTTCTTTTGTAAGTCTCGGTTCTATTTGCCTCCCCCACCTCTTTTTCCTTTCTATTGTCTTCATTCTCATCCACAGACATGATGTTTTGCTCCTCTGGCATCCCCATGTCTCTCCCCCACACTCCCATAAGCCTTTTCTACTGCAGTGGTATTAACTAGCTTCTATCTGGAAAGCAGCTTTTTCTGATCAAAGTTACAGGAGCCATAAATAACAATGTACATGTTTTATGTTATACAGTGGCACCCAATTGGACGTCAATTCACCAGAATGCCAGGGGTAGCGTAATTGACATCATACACCAAATGATCTTTACTTTCAGACACACACAAATACTTACACATACACATTCACACACTGTCTCTCATGTAAACATACACTCCCCGCAAACACGCAACATACATTTAAAACAAATTGTACTTACCTCGGCTTTCAAATAGGGGCGTATTCCAGCTAATTGTACTCTATTTCTGTTACACAAATAGTGACAAATATTATTCACTGCTTGTGTAGTAAAAATAATTGACATAAAACTGGGAAAGTGGAACCCCATCCGACGTCCATTAGGATGAACAGCTCCTGTGTTCCAGGCACTCATTCTGCCACCTATGAAGCCAGGGGTCACAAAGGCAGTGCCAGTGGTCGTACGTGCCACCCTGGCGACCCCTAAATGAAGCCCATGGCCACCCACCCCTGCTTAAACTGCTAAAGTGAGGGGGTTCATGATGCCTCTGCTATAATTTACATTTACATAGTAATGTAATATTCTTTTGTTAAGTTAGAACGGACTAGATATTCAAGTTTTAACTGTTACCTATGGTTTTATCGGTTATCTATGATGTTACACTTTCTGTGTGTTTATAACCACAGACCACTTCAATCAATCTAGGGGAGAACTGCTGCAGATGCAAATGTGTATAACTCATCCTGCACTTCTGCTCCTTCTCATGACAGTGTCCTACTGTCACCAACACAAAACAACAACAATGGAAGGTGGAGGGCCCTTCTCCATGACCTTCAAGTGTGTCGTGTATATTTCATTTTCCCTTTGAGCGCAGCCTTCAACTATTTCTGGCATTTATGGAACACGTACTTCATCTTAAGAAATGTTTGTTTCTTTACAAACCTGTGAGTGCTTGCCACAACTAGTGCTTAAGGAGGCCTCTGGCCCAATCACTCGTGATAGTTTCACATCTAATCTGAATCAGGAGGACCTCGGGAATGTTAAAGTGTTTGCCATCCTACAAAAATGATCCAGAACGTTGACTACCTCAGCTTCTACTGAATCCAGAGCCTTCCCTCTTGGTGTCCATAAACAGAATATAAACTGTCCTGCTCATCAACACCCACTGCATTAGATCAAGCAGTGAGGTCTGTGCTCTGACCTAAAGTCTTGTCATAAGTTCAAAGACTCCATCTCATCTCCCCCCCATTTAGTAAAGGCTGTCATGATACAATCCATGGTCTCTCAGTGAGCTTTGTGTTATTGCATCCAGATATATCTCACAATAATGGACGTACATAAGATTGCCAGAACCATGAGCTTTGATAATTCTTATAAGCAGTATCAGATAAATGAGTTAAAACAATTATTTAATCAGAATTTAAACATTTCAGTTCTGAAAATATGACACTAAATTAAACATTACTAAGGTCTGGGGAAGCGCTAGTAGTCTCCAGAGTGTCTCAGTCACTACTGTTCTTCCCTGAAGACCACTTTCTTTTGCAGTCTTTCACTCTTTCAGACAGTTGCTTTGTTTTTCTCTCCACATCTTTCTGAAATCCTTCATTTGATTATCAAATCTAAACTCTTTTCTCTTCAGTGCTCTCTTTTCACTCTCTTCTGTATGTACTTCCTTGCATCTCCTTCACCATCTCTCACACATACACAACGCACCCACTCACCTGTAAGCACTTTCTTTTCCTTTCACCCTTTCAGTATTTTGACAGCTGTATACCGCCTTCACTCTCTTTCTCAGAACTGAAATTAAAAGTAAGCTCTGCAGCGAGCGCCAATGAGTTAATGAGCGTTTGTTCTGGACACCAATGTGACCCACTGACACACACTGTGATAAACTGCCACTACCGTCAGCCTCAGCTCCAGAGCTCTCAATCGTGGCTAATTGTAAAAACCTACCCAGAACTTGAACTCACATAGACACCTAGAGGTGACTTTTTCACAAAAGGTAAACTACGCACTATTACAGGAATAATATGCAGCATGACAAAATATAGAAACACAGCAACTGGCAAAAGGCAACACACACACTTAGGGAATGCATAATGAAGTAAAACATGTAAATTGCATAAAGGAACTATGGGCCAGATGTATCAAAGGGTTTTTCCCATTCTGTGTCAATGGGAAAATGTGTTCCTACATATGGCCCTATATTGCTAACAAAGAGTACATGAATGCGTTTTACAGTCATTGTTCAGAAATTGATCTGTGCTTTTTCATGTAAAGGTAGAGACATGAATATAGGGCCAGATAGGGACCTGTTTCAAGGTCAGGTTTTAATTACTGCCAGGTCTGGAGGGGCTCACCCAACTTAAAGCCTTGTATATGTGCCTTCTAAAGACACAGGAGAGTAGCAGGACCTTTGATACTAGGTAGTCCCAGCAGCGTCAGGATCTGAGAAAAAAAGCATGACACAGCATATCCGGTGGACTACTACCAAGAAAACAGTGGACGTGACTTAAGCATGGTTAAAATTCATACAACTAACAAATTCTTTTCCCCCTCAATATTATTATGTTGCAATATTTGTGACAAGGTGTTGGTCAAGGATGTTTTTTCACAACTAAGATAGGCCTAACATGTGCATGCCATACACGCCAACATTTGAAAGGCAGAAAGAGGGTGATTAAAAAAGCCCACTTGTGCACGCACACAAGCAACCCATGTAACATAAGAAGGGTGACAGAAAAGGACAAAAAACGAATTTCGGTTGCGGTGCTGCATCCTGTAAACGTAATCCATAATGGCTTTGTCATGTTTTTAAAAATAAGAAGAAAAAGCACTCTCTGTTCTTGCCAAACACTGTGAACTATTTTAGCATTTTCCACACACGTCAGAAAATATGAGAAAAGGAAACAGCATATTCCTCACAGCGCTATTATCCGGAATCGCGAAATAATAAGATCTTTCTGTTCTCTCTATCCTGGTGATTTGTTTCACATCATACCGACGAGACAGAGAATTTTTTCACTCTTTTTTTTGTTTTCAACCCCAGACACGGGTTAAAAATAGAAAAGGAGGAGAGAAAGAGCAGTCTTGTAGGCTGGAGGGCAGGACGTGCACACACAGCGGCTTCCAGTCTTTCTGAGGGGAAAAATCAAAGAAAGGATGTTCTTTGAGACGAGCACTTGGTAAGCACTTGAAAAAAAGGTCATAAAGCCAGAAAACTGAATCATTCCCATTATGTTGATGCTGTACAATGCCGCCTCCCTCCCCCACACACAGCCGTCCACAGTTCTGCGCAGCCTGTGCGACGCAGCTACGAAGCAGATGTGAGCTGCTTCCTGAGGGAATATGTAGCACCTCTCTGGTTGCACCGTTGTTATTCAGGGGCACATGATCTGCTATCAGCAGGAAAGGAAGCGTTTAAAGACAACAATTCTGCGAGTGTTGGCTATGCAGCAGTTTAATTTGGCAATAGGTTTAGGAAAATTGTGACATTCTTATTTTCAACGGCTTTGAGCCTAGATTTCTGAATGAGCAAATTAATTGGCTGTTGCTGTCACTTCCTGTTGTTTCCTTTTCACAGTTATATATTAAAGGTTGTAAGCATGCACATCAAAACAGGACAGAGGTAACTGGATAGTTCGCTAAATGTAAGAGTAAATTAAACTTTCCCCAGTTGTTGGGATAGAAAATTCGTTCTTCTGTTATTGGAAATTGGAGGGCCTTAGCCTTCACTGGGAATTAAGCGGCACGAGAGAGGCGGCGGCAGCACACTGTGTTTCCAAGTAACAGTAATCAGAAAGTGAACAGGCCTCCAACCTGTGTCCCTGAAACGGTTCCTCCTGGCCCTCATTTACAGTTCCACTTCTGTGTGCTTAACTCGACCTTGGGCTGCATTGGATTGTATGTAGAGCCTGGCAGCGTGCATGACTGCGTGTACATCCTGGGATGTACATGTGCCTGTGAAGTGGTGCAGTACAAGAGAGCCAGTGTGCAGGATTGCGTATGTGAGCTGAGATGTATGTGTGCCTGTGAAGTGGTATAGTACATAGGAGTCAACATGCATGGGTGTATGTGCGCTGGGTTGTATGTGTGCTTGTGGAGAGCACTACACATGGAGTTCTCAATCATTTTGGGAGACCCAGGAGTATGTGGAGGTAGAGGAGTCACCCAGACAGATTTGTGAACTGCTGCTTTCCTGAGAGGTAGGTTGGATATACACTGGAAGAAGGAAGAGCCAGGCTGTTTAGTACACTTCACAAGGGGCTCTTTGATTCCGAAGAAAGGCAACTCGTCATAGGGGCCTGGGCACATATTCAAAAGAAGAGATCACTGAGACTGACATCCAGGTATGATCCTCTAGTCACTCCTATGGCCTATGTTTGGGACTATCAGGCTTGGAGAATCTCCTGCTGTAAAAGACTACACTCTGGAGGAAGAGCAGGACAGAGAAATAGGCACTTCAAAGTGGAAAACCCCTAGAATTTGAACTTCAAAAGAAAAGACAGTAAATCATATTTGTGTCTGGGAAAGAACTATAGGATGGGGAGATTGAGGCTTCCAAATTGTCAAACTAAAGCTGTACATAGTAGTGGAGAAGTGAAGCATGATTTTTCTGTTTTGTGACCAGGACTGGGGACTGAGGGTTTGTCAGTCTCCCTGCTGGATGAGGACACATCACCTATGTAAATCAACAACACTCGGCCCAAAGCCTGGAACACCAGCTTCAGTCTCAACCAAGACAAGAGAACTCTGTGAGAAGAAGTACATGGTCTGGAGGGAGAGAGGTCCGGTGGGAATCCTGCAGAGTGGATCCCTGAACCTGAGTGTGAGTTTCTGGCACATCCTGACCACCACATCGATCAGGCCATGTGCACTCTTTGCAACCCTTGTATGCCTGGTGGGGTTATGGGTAAGAACACGGGTTAATTCCCTGGTGCCAACACCTGTGTCGCATCATGACCTGAAAAGGGTGGTTGCCTTCTGTGTGTCGCTCACAAGCCCTATATGCCAGGTGGGGCCACGGTGAAGATTGATGGTCATCATCGTGGGGCATGGCTGCAATTAGAGGATAGCTCTCACCATGTGCAGTGCTGTGACATAAAGAGGTTGCTACCCTGTGTGCTGATGTTTGCTACTCTCATCTGCTGGGACGGGGCTGTAGTGAAGTGAATGATCTGTCACCTTGGAACAGTGAAAATATGAAGAAGAAGCAGGTTGTGACCTGCAGAGGAAGCGTAACGATGCAACTACCCGAATCCAGCAGCAAGCAAGACATGCTGCCGCATTTAGGGAGACTTACCACGTGACCAGAGGAGTGCTGTGGACACTTGCCACCTCAACAGCAGCATTCAGACTTCTATTTCGCAAGGGCTGCATACATGTGCCTCAGCTCTCCACCCAGCCACTCCAGCTGGAGTGCGTGAGTCTGAAAACAGGGACACCATGCCTCTGGGGGAACTTGTCCGGAGTGACACACTAAGGCGCATGGGCAATGTTAATTTCTCAAAGCCACTGTGGAACATCTGAACTTGAACTCACTAGCAGGGCCTTGCTTGGATGGCTCCTCGTGTATGGGGAAGAATCCCTTTTCTTAGACAGAGAAGTGGGATTTGAGAGCTGACTGAGAAACACTAGCATGCCTGCCTTATGAAGACTGTGTATATTATTTGTGCTGTGCCGTATTATGCTTTGTGTCTCTATAAAAATACTACCTTTTAAATAAAAGCCAGTATTTGTATAATTATTTCGTGGGCTGCTTGATATATTTTGAGTTGTAGGCCTTTGTAAACCCTTTGCCTGGTTTTCCCCAACTTTTTTATGCCCTCTCGCTTCCTGTTTTGCTGACCTTGTATTTCCTGGCTTTAGGACTGGTGGCACTTTACCAATGGTAACCAGTGCTAAAGTGCAGATACTCTCTGCTTAAAACATGGTAACATTGGCTTATCCACAACTGGCATATTTATTTTACTTCTTTGTTTATAGTAAAGTGCACTACCTGTGCCCAGAGCCTGTAAGTTAAATGCTACTGGTGGGCCTGCAGCACTGATTGTGCCACCCGTTTAATTAGCGTTTTAAACATGACTCAGGCCTGCCATTACAGAGCTTGTGTGTGCAGTTTTAAACTGCTTTGTCGACATGGTAAGTTAACCCTAAAGTCAAACCCAAACCTTCCTTTTTATGGGCCAGTGCAAAGCCCTCCGTCCATTCTGTAATCTCACTTTGGGCTTCAAACCACGCCCATGTCACGTCACTCACTCATATTGATTAGTGGGCTTGCCTTTTAAAATCCACTTGCTTTCATTTGTGAAAGGCATGCATACATCATGCCTTTTCAGGTGCTTAGCGCACCTACACAGCATCGGTAAACTACTAAAAAAATACGAGGCTCGATGTTTACAGCCTGGGGTCCGGACTACTTTATTTGTTTATTTTCCATGCAGCGTGATCGCGCTGCATTTTACATAGTGCGATCGCGCTGTGTTTTTTTCTTTACAATGCTAATAGCTCTAACTCGAGCAAATGCAAGACCCGTTGCACTGAAAATGCTTGTTAATATATATGTCACCCTTAAGTTAAGCAGGGTGCAGTGTAGATAAAAAGTAGTTGGACATGCATGTTTAAGTTTTACATGTCCAGGTAGTGAAAAACTCTTAAATTCTCGTTCACTATTGCAAGGTCTAGACCTACCATAGGTTCACACTGGGATCACCTTAGTACATTCTATAACTGTAATTTCTAATTGGGAAGAGATGGGACCCCCAAGTTTGGTGTCTCTGGAATCACAATTTAAAACCACAACTTATGGTGAAGTCGGATTTTAAATTATAATTCTGAAAATGGCAGTTTTAGAAAGTTGGCATTTTCTTACTCTAAATCATCTAGTGCTCGTCTCTGAATACACATGTGGGTGCGTGACAGCTGGGCTCTTGTGTATTCCCTCAAGACAGCCACACACCATCGGTGCTTAGGTGTGACTGATGGACCATCAACATCCTGATGGCCCATCCTACGTAGAATGGGAGGGAGGAGCAGAGACACCTGAATGGGATGTGTCCTGATCCCTTACAAACGGCTGCATAACCCCCTGTAGTGAGTTTAGAGCCAGAGCAGGAAGGGCAGGGACTCTGAAGGCCCCCACTTCCAAAGTATCACTGGGTATAAGAACTGGACTTCTGACCCCACCAAATCATTACACTTCTGGACCTCAGGACTGCTGTGCTGCTGAAGAGACTGTCACTCTGCTACACTCGGCTGGACTTTGCTAGGCTCCTGTTCTGTTGTGCCTCCCTTGTTGCCTGCTGCCCTACTTGCCTGAAAATAAGAAGGACTGGACATGCATCTCTACATCCTGAAAACCAAAGTGATTCCAAGGGCTTGTTGGCCTGCCTCCTATTCTGAAATCTCAGGGACATCAAAGACTTTCCTTCCATCTACAAACAAGCACCTGGACTTTGCTCTACCAAGAGGTGCTAACCCAGTCCAGGGCCCTTAGAAGTGAGTATAAAGTTCTGCATCTGCCAGAACCTGCATATTGACACAGTTGTGCCAAATAGAACAGACCCATCACCTGCTGCAAGATTGGGATCAATGTATCAGCGCTGCTGCAGGGATTGGACCAGTGCAGCTCACTCGGAACCGCTGTATTGCCTTAGAAACCAATGTATCAACGCCACTGTTTGCCGCTCCAGCATTGATTAACCTGGCACATCACATTCTAAACCACTGCACTCTGAACCGGCGCATCGCACTCTGAACTAACACATCGCCGCAGTTGCATGGAGAAATCCCCCAACTGCATGGGGATCATCAACACGTCTCGTACTGTTGCTCAGCTGGCTCTTATGGGTCCAATAGCTGGCCTGCACTCCAGAGTGGACAGTCTGAACTCTTGACTATGTCCCGGTCCAACCCAACCAGATATACCAATAGGTGTTTATTGCTTCCAATCAATCAAGAAATTTGTATAGCGCGCTACTCACTCGGAGGGTCTCAAGGAGCTGGGGGAGGGGGGACCGCTACTGCTCAAACAGCCAGGTCTTGAGTTGCTTCCTGAAGGAGAGGTGGTCTTGGGTCAGACGGAGGTGGATGGGGAGGGAGTTCCAAGTCTTGGCTGCCAGGTAGGAGAAGGATCTTCCTCCCATGGTGGCTTTTCTAATGCGTGGCACGGCGGCGAGGGCGTGGCTGGTCGATCGTAGCTGGCGGGTGGGAGTGTAGAAGGTTAGGCGGTTGTTGAGGTACCTGGGGCCCAGGTCGTGGAGGGCCTTGTGTGCGTGGGTGAGGAGGCGGAACGTGATTCTCTTGCTGACGGGGAGCCAGTGCAAGTCTCTCAGGTGTCCGGAGATGTGGCTGTGTCGGGGGATGTCAAGGATGAGGCGTGCAGAGGCGTTCTGGATGCGTTGGAGTCTTTTCTGTAGTTTGGCCGTGGTTCCGGTGTAGAGGGTGTTACCATAGTCCAGTCGGCTGGTGACGAGTGCCTGGGTGACCGCCTTCCTGGTTTCGGTGGGGATCCATCGGAAGATCTTTCGGAGCATGCGTAGGATGTTGAAGCATGATGATGAGACGGCGTTGACTTGTCTGGTCATCGAGAGGGAGGAGTCCAGGATGAAGCCCAGGTTGCGTGCGTGGTCCGTTGGTTTGGGTGCGCTGCCCAGGGCCGGGGGCCACCAGGAGTCGTCCCAGGCAGAGGGTGATGATCCAAGGATGAGGACTTCCGTCTTGTCTGAGTTCAGTTTCAGGCGGCTGTTCATCATCCACTCGGCTACGTCATTCATCCCTTCGTGCAGGTTGGTTCTGGCGGTGGCTGGGTCGTTGGTGAGGGAGAGGATCAGCTGGGTGTCGTCGGCGTAGGAGATGATGTTGAGGTTGTGATGGCGTGCGATGGCTGCGAGGGGGCTCATGTAGACGTTGAAGAGGGTGGGGCTGAGTGATGATCCTTGTGGTACGCCGCAGATGACTTCGGTGGCCTCGGATCTGAACGGGGGGAGGCGGACTCTCTGGGTTCTTCCGGTGAGGAACGAGATGATCCACTCTAGTGCCTTCTCTTGAATTCCGATGTTGCTGAGGCGCTGCACTAGGGTGCGGTGGCAGACAGTGTCGAACGCTGCGGAGAGGTCCAGGAGGATGAGGGCCGCTGTTTCCCCGTTGTCGAGCAGGGCTCGGATGTCGTCAGTGGCTGCGATGAGGGCGGTCCCGGTGCTGTGGTTGGCTCGGAAGCCGGACTGTGAGTGGTCGAGGGATCCATTAGTCTCGAGGAAGGCGGTCAGCTGTCTGTTGACGGTCTTCTCGATGACTTTGGCAGGAAACGGGAGGAGCGAGATGGGGCGGTAGTTCTTGAGGTCGGTGGGGTCTGCTGATGGTTTCTTCAGGAGGGCGCTGAGTTCGACATGCTTCCAGCTCTCCGGGTAGGTGGTGGTGTTGAAGGAGCAATTGATGATGTCCCGGAGATGGGGTGCGATGACGGAGTCGGCCTTGTTGAAGACGTGGTGGGGGCATGGGTCGGTTGGTGATCCGGAATGGATGGTGTTCATCGTGTGGATGGTGTCTTCGGTGCTGACCGGGGTCCAGGAGCGGAGGGTGGTGTTGGGGGGCGTCGGTTTGGTGGTTGGGTGCGTGGTCTGTGCACCGAAGCTGTTGTGTATGTCGGCGATCTTGCGGTGAAAGAACGAGGCGAGTGAGTCGCAGAGGTCTTGTGAGGGGGTGATGTCGTTGTTTCCGGCGCTGGGTTTGGAGAGCTCTTTGACGATGCTGAAGAGTTCCTTGCTGTTGTGTGCGTTGTTGTCTAGTCGTTCTTTGAATGCTGTCTTCTTGGTGGTGTGGATCAGCTGGTGGTGTTTACGGGACGCGTACTTGAGGGCGGTCATGTTGTCTGTAGTCGGGTTTTTTCGCCAGGCTTTTTCGAGGGTGCAGCAGTTCTTCTTGGAGTTCTTGAGGTCGTTGTTGAACCAGGAGGCTTTCTTGCTGTTGGGCCTGATGGGATGGGTTTTCAGGGGTGCGAGGTTGTCAGCGCAGTTGGTGATCCACTGTGTAAGGTTGTTGGCTGCTTGGTTGGGGTCCGCTGAGCTGGCGGGAGGGTTCTGGCTCAGTGATGTGGAGAGCTGGTCGGTGGTGATCTTGTTCCAGCTCCTGCGGGGAGCCTGATGTGGGTGGTGGTGAGTCGTGGTTTTTCTGAAGCTGAAGTGGACGCAGCTGTGGTCTGTCCAGTGGAGTCCGGTGGAGTGGCTGAAGGAGATGTACTTGCTGGAGGAGAAGACTGGGTCAAGCGTGTGTCCGGCGTAGTGGGTGGGGGTGTTCACCAGTTGCTTGAGTCCGAGGTTGGCGAGGTTGTCCAGCAGGGTGGTGGTGTTGTTGTCGTTGTTGTTCTCCAGGTGGAAGTTGAGGTCCCCTAGGAGGATGTAATCAGCGGAGGGGAGGGCGTGTGGGCTGATGAAGTCTGCGATGTCTTCGCTGAATTGTGTGCGGGGTCCTGGGGGTCTATAGATGAGGGTGCCTCTGAGTGTGGTCTTGGGGTCGGTGTGAATCTGGAAGTGGAGATGTTCGGCAGCTGTGAGGGTGTCGTCAGAGTTGGTCGTGATGCGGATGGTGTTCTTGTGGACAATGGCGATGCCTCCTCCTGTCTGGTTGACGCGGTCCCTCCGGGTGATCTTGTATCCGTCCGGGATGGCGATGGCGATGTCGGGCGCTGAGGAGGCGTTCATCCAGGTTTCTGTGAGGAAGGCGACGTCTGGAGATGTGTTGTCGAGCAGGTTCCAGAGTTCCACGGCGTGTCTGTGGATGGAGCGGGTGTTGAGCAGGATGCACTTCAGGTGGTTGCTGCTGGTGCTTGGTTTGGCGGGCACGGTGCGGGTCTGGATGCAGGAGAACTTGCAGGATTGGCAGATGAAGGGTCCGTGGGTGCGTCTTGGGGCGGCACGGCAGCACCCAGGGATCCGGCCGGTGTTGAGTGCGAGGAGGGTGGCGGCTTCGTAGGTCCGGCGGGTAGGCTCGCAGCGGCGGGGGCCAGGGGGTCTGGCGCTGGGCGCAGTCCAGGCGCGGACGGGCGCGGACGGGCTTGCCTTTGGCGCGCCAGCGGCGCGCCCGCTGCGCGCACCTGCTCCACAGCCTCCATATGAGGGGAAGAGGGAGGGAGGAGCAGCTGGGAGGTGGGAGCGGGGCGGCCAATGGGGAGCAAGGGGGCAGAGCTACCCGAGTGTAGCGGCGGGAAAAAAACGGGCGGTGATGGGGTGACGCGGCGAGGCTGGAAGAAAAAGAACACAGTAAGGGCAAGAGGTAAAATGTACAGTGGAACAATACCAGGGGCACAGGCACTCGGGGTACAGAAGAAAGAGCGGACACAGGCACTCGGGCACAAAACGAAGAGGACGCTGGCGCTAGGTCGCTGGAGGCGGGAAAAGGCAGTCAGGGCACAGGAGCACAGGGCACAGGAGCGAGAGCGGTCACACTGGAGGCTGCGTGACGGTGAGGGGAGCGACCTGCCTGAGAACCAGGGTCAGAGGTCGTTCCAAGCACTACTTGCACATTTATTCTTTACATATTCACATCTCAACTTCTATTTATTGGATTTTTGTCATTTTGGTCTTGTTTGGTTCAATACAGTAAGATCTGTTCTTATAACTAGGTGTGGTATCTTTTTGTGGGGTGTTTTTAATATTTTACTATTGCAAAAATACAGTACATATTGCCTCCTAAGTAAAGCCTGCATGCTCTGTGCCAAGCTACCAGAAGGTGAGCACAGGTTAATTTATGGTGTGTAACTGACTTACCCTGTCTGTGGTTCCTGGTTTGACAGGGTGCATACCTCTGCCAACCAGAAATCCAATTTCTAACAGCATGTGTTTACCCTCTCCTACTGCCTCCCAGAGAGTCCTTTACTGGTTACCAGTTATGAAAGGATCAGATTTAAAGCACTGTGCATGGTTCACAAAGTTTTTTACAATGGCCGCCAAAATCTCAGAAGCTCTTGATGTATAAACTGAATGGCTGTTGTAGATTAGACAGAGCATTTCCAGTATTTGTTCCCAACTTTTGCTGAACCAGTCTGGGATGAAGAGCATTCGCATTAGCTGCAACAAGACTACGCAACACACTACAACAGCATTATATGGAATCATCCCTGGCTCTATTCAGGAATCACTTGAAGACACTAGCTTTTCCAGCACATTAGCATCAAATGGTGGTTCTTTATTAGAAGTATGTTGTCACCATTTTCCAAGAGGTTGTGAGCACCAGTACAACTTAAGGTGAGTGCTGCACTGCATAAATTCTAAATTATTATCAAATAAGGACACAAGTGTTATTTCACTGCATGCATTAGGCTAGATTTTTCATATTCAAGCCTAAGTGCAAAAAATACCTATTTTAATATCTCCACCTGGGAAAATGCTTGAAAAATTATTCAAAGATATTTTCCAAAAATGAAAGTAGATTTTCCACTTCGCTGGAAAAAAGATTTTTAAAAAGAGCAGACTGGTTTGGAACCAGTTTATGTCTCTGCCCCACCTCAGTGGGCTCATGAAGGCTTGAGTGTCTTTTACAGTTGGCAATTTAACTAGGATCAGCCATGGAGAGGCAGAAGGGACAAGAAGTAAGAGTAGCTGAACAGCTGGCAGAAACTGCTTCCATTAATTTCCATGTCATTCCTAGACTTTCTTGTTCAGGAGGGAAACCAGTCTATACACTGGCAGAGGTGTAGGCACCTCATCAGAATAGGGGAATAGCGAGGGAAATACCAGAACCCCTCCGGGTGGAGAAAGGCGATAGCCATCTTGGATTTAGGGCTAATGGGAATTTTTGCAGTAAATCAGAGAAAACATGCCTAAAAAGGAATTAAAAAGGAGTTGTGGATAGTGCAATAGCGATGTCAGGACTGGGTTTAGAAAATGTTACAGTCACTCACTAGTGCATAGGATAGACAATTTGTGGACCTAGGAAGAAACCATCTTTATATATGGAGAGTATGTTTGACTGAGAAAGAAATATTACAGACTCCTGATTCCTGCTGGCATGCTGGCACTGTGACTGCAAGAGTCTAGAGGTTAGCCTACTATTTGCATACTCATGGCAAAAAAGAGAAAAAAGAAAGAGTAGAAGTGCTCCTGGCTTCATCAAGGACCAGCTGATGACTGATGACTGGGCTCTGCAGGTGTCTGGAGGCATGAGGTTGTTTGGTTCTTCGCCAGGTATGTCCGGTCATTATTTTTGAAGGCCATGTGGGTGATGTACCTGGTCTTTACCATGATACAAGCCTGAAAGGGAACTCCAGATATTTACTTCCATGTTGGGGTGGTACAGTTTAACTTCTTCAAGCCTTTGATGGTACGTGCTGCAGCATGTGGGATACCTTGATGGGGTGCAAGATTCATGTATGGAAGGCAACTGAGCAGAGCATCCAGATGGCAAAGGACCCATGCCCATACTGCTGTTCTGAATTCTGAAAGGCTTTAAACATTTGCAGAAGAATGAGTGGGTACCAAGCTCACTTGCTTTTCCGGGAGATTTGTTCTTTGAATATGAGGTTTGTATCAAGGGTAAATCCAAATGATTTTGTGTAGTCTGTCAGCTCAGGGTGAAGCTGTCTAGATGTATTTCAGAGAGCTAAACTTCAAACTATGATATTTTGTGTTGATGGTGAAAAGGATGTTTACGCCCTTGTTGTGCTGATTTGACATAGTGCATGTCACTGATTGAAGAGACTTTGAGGTATTGTTGAGTGCTGTCAGCATACTGATGTATCTTGCTGTTATTGTCAGGGCGAATGGAACCACAGGAGTCCATCTAGAGGTTGAAGTTGTTGGTGGAATGTAGAATGCTTGGATACTTGGAATGAGACTTGGAGTTCCTGCCATCATGCAGTACCAAGCTGTACAAATTGGTTGCAACTGGTGAGGTAGGAGGTAGGAGGTGAACTATTGTTCGACGGTGGTTGTGAGAAATTGTGTTGTCGACTGAGAGGTGTGAAACCCTACTCAAGCAATAGCTACATTCCTTGTCAGGGTGAACTACAAAAAGTCAATAAATTAACCTGTGCTTAACTCTCTGGTAGCTTGGTACAAAAGCAGTCAGGCTTCTTTTAGAGGCAATGTGTAAAGTATTTATGCAATGAAAACACAACACAAGAATAATCCCACACTAATTTAGAAAAACAGAGTAAAATGTTAAAAAAATACTTGACACTAAAAAGACAAAAATTCAATTGGTAGCACCAGAGATATGCAAGTGTAAGGATTTTGTAGAAATCAAGTGAAGCAAAAAGTGCTGACTGCAGTTATCTGATCACAGTGGACTGGGTCCAAGTCATAAGTTCAGGCCGACCAAGATGTGCAGGCTGGACACAGGACTGAGTTCAGTCTGCTGACAAAATACCTTGTGACCTGGGCCTCAAAGGGTCATTGGCAGGAGCTTCGATGTGAGGGCCTGTGTTGAGATGTGTCACACTGAGCCAAGGTCAAGGGAGCTGTCTACGGGAGCTTGCAGTGTGGATGCCAGCATCGAGATGCGACGTGCTGCATCAAGGTCGGAGAAAGCCGCTTGTGCTGCGAGGATGTGAGTTGAGATGCGTTGTTGCTAAACTGAGATATGTGGACTAGGAGTTTTGGACATGCGTCACACGGGCCCATTGTCTAAATGCATTACATTGGGTCGGTGCTTGCAAGGATGCCGAATTGGAACTGTGATGCATGGTCTTGCATTGAAATGTGATTGGTTGTGTTAGCACAGAGGAGCCTAGTGTGAAATACTTTGTGAGTGTGCTGGAGTAGTACCTTTGGGGTGGAAGGCGACAGCTCCGCCCCCCTGTCAAGTCATAGAGGGCATATCCTGCCAACACCAAGGCCATTTATAATGATGCTCTCTGGGAGGTAAGACACAAAAGCCAGCTACCATCTATAGCTAGTCATTTTACCCAGGAACAGGCTGCAGGCACCAAATGGTTAGGGCAAGAAATTGTAACTTTCTAAAAGTGGCACTTTCAAAATTGTGCCTTAAAATGTGACTTTCCCATTAAAGATGGTTTAAATTACATTTTTCAGAGACCAAATGCTGCCGATAAAATGTTATCACTTATTAAATGGAATAAGGTAGCCCAATGTTATCTTCCGGGGCAGATGGGCTTTACAATTGAGAAAACATAAATTTACAAGTCTTTCACTACTAGGGCATGCAAAACTTCACAGTACATGTCCAACTTTTTAAATACACTGCACCCTCCCCTATGGGCTGTTTGGGCCTAGACCAGGGGGAATTATATCTATTAAAAAGGAAGGTGTAAGACTGGCAAAAGGTTTATATTGTCAGGCTGAAATGGTACTTAAAGTGCATATCAGGCTGCAAAGGCAGGGCTGAGACATGTTTAAATGGCTACTTACTGTAGGCTCACTACTAGTATTTAATGTACAGGCCCAGGATACATGTAGAACCACTTTACTAGGGACATACAAATAAATTAAATATGCCAAGTGGGTGTAAGCCAATTGCACCATGTTTGAAGGAGAGAGCACTTTAGCAGTGGTTATCAGTGGTAGAGTGCTCAGGCTAACAAATAAAAATTCAGCAAAATAGTAGGAGTATGGCAAACGTTTGGGAGAAGACCCCCCTAAGGGTGACAGTTCTGCACTAACTAGTATTTGCTAAGTAGCACATGAATTGAGAGGTACCTGGGTATACTACAACTGTTAGAGCCCACATTAGCACCAAGATCCACCATTACACTACATACATTACAACCTTAATAAGGCAATTCGAAAAACCTTTTCAGTTTTTTTTCCGATTTCCTCAACAGTATGTTCTTAATATACTTTGAAGAGATGGAATGAAGCTTTCAACATGAGACCACCCACTGACTAACAGTTGTTTACATATTTCCATACTACAGTGCACTATGAAAAGCGATAATATGGATTGGATGTATGCCACTGAGACTAGCAGTGGTCACACCACCACCAGTCACAGTTGCAATTGGGTTCCACCTATTCAGTATGCACAAATTTTATGCTTTTTTGATCACCCAGTTTTGGACATTTTACTGTGGGTGAGTCTCACTACATGAATCTACCCCACAGTTATCACATAGCAAATGTACTGCATGTGTTTACCACTAGTGTCCACCTTTTAAGAAAGAGCTGCTGTGACACAGTAAGTGTAATGGGGCCCTTTGCCGGTTATATGTGGACACCTGCACATGTGAGACCATCATTGTGGGCAGCCTGGTAACAGGCAGCCTGGCACAGAAGGGACTCTGCAGATTCAGATATTGACCTGGTGTAGGCCTTATAATGTGTGTGTACACTAGTAGGGATTTACTGTTTTGCCTGTACTGACACTTAATTATGCACACTGGGGGGAAAGCACCTAACAGTGTTCTATTGCTTCCCTTTGGCGCACGAAGTCCAGTGACATATCAAAATGGGGAGTTATCTGGGTGAGAAAATCAAATCTGCAAATTCCAAAAGGATAACAATACAACTTATGTATGACTCAGAATTGTCATACTTCTCTGGCTCAGCTCAGGATCAGAGCCCAGGCCTTTTACCTACCCACACAAAGTGAGTACTTATCACTGTTTCTCTTATCTCTTGGGGATGAGAGGTTTGCATTAATCAATCATCTGTCACACTGTACCAGGGACGGGTCTTGCTAAGCCCACTAAACAAAAGAGGGAGCTCAGACCTCTGCAGCCAGCACTTTGAAGATTTGGTGAGCAAAGCCCTGGCATTGATATTATTGAAGGGTGGAGCTGAGGTCCCTATAGAAGATGTGACTAGTGACTCCTATATAATGCCACCTTGAGTTGTCCCAGCATACTGTGCAGGAGGGTTGGGGCAGGGTTAGAGGGGTGACGAGGTACCCTAGGATTGGTCTGGGGTGGCTGGCTTCTGGAACTTTTTACACCCCTTTAAAAACTCTTGCACAAGTGGGAGACTCTCCCTTAGTTGGTGTTTTTCTGCTGTGCACAGCTGGACAACAGTGAGGAGGAACCCTCTGATACCCAGAAAATACTAAGGACTCTGCCTCAGTTGGCTCTAGAACTAGTGGGCTTTCCCAAGGGTCAGTAAGTCTGTTCCCTTTATGTCCCCTGAGCCCTGGACTTCTACGGCCAGAGACAAAGACCAGGAGGAAGGCTGGCGCAGGGAGCCAGGAGAACTTGTTCCCTGTGAATTATACCACTTTGAACACGGGAAGGTCTACTGAAACTTCTCCTGGTGGCTAGAGCTCACCACCAGGAGTACAATGAGCCCAGGATCATCCAGATCAAACCAACGGGACCAAGTTATGGCATCTTGAATATTGGTGACCTTTAACCCTTTGAACTGCAGAGCACGTGGGCTCCGCTGCGCTTTTCTGAAATTTCTCCTCAGGTGGGCCAGGGCCCAGGGGTCTGTGCCTGAGGCTTTATTCATTTTATTCAATTTTCCATGTGTGAGCCCCCCTCCCTAGACTCCATCTCCTAGGCCGTATTCTCAGGAGGGGTCTGGGACGCCATCCCCAACCCCTAAAGAGCAGGAGGAAGGGGAAACACCATCTCACCCTACCCCATTAGTGGTGTGCCTGGCCCACTCCCCAGGCCCATGTCTGGAGGGAGCAGGCAGCTACCACCAGTGCAGTGATTCCTGCATGCTCCTGTAGGAACGGGCAGGGAAGAAGAAGCTGTCGGCTCCCACGGCTGCACACAGAGGTGCCGGCCACACCAGAGCTGGCAGGGCATCGAGGAGTAGGCTCCCTCAGCTGCCACCAATAATATGGAGGCATGGCAGTGCCTAAGTGGTACCTGGCACCCAAAAAAACAAAAAGCAAAGGAAAAGGAAGGTGCACAGTGCGAGGTCGCACACCAAAGAAAGCACCGGTGCAGCTCAACAGCCGTTCATACATATTTATTGGTCCCAGCTGGAGCACCCCATGATGCCCTGCAGGGCTTTTTACGTGCATATCTTTTCAACTTTGTGGTGGCCCCAGGGGAGCAAGGGTACCACCAACAAATTCAGAAAGTGCTGTGGGGGGCTGTTGAAGTGACAGCAGTCCCCCCGGGAGTAATATTTAAGACCTGACCCTACGTCTTCGGGATCACTGAATCCTGGAGGTTTTAAGGGATGTCTTTAATGTTTCAGAGTACTCCTCAGGCTGGAGCTTCTGTTCTACTTCTCTACAGCCGGGAGTTCAGTGCCCTCTAGAGGGCTTGTCCCATGGTTGCATTTATCATGGCCTGAGTGTAAGAAAACAGGGCTGATTGCAGAGGCCCCCTAACTTTTTGCCCCTATTTTCCACTTTTTGCTGGTGTTTTCCAGACTCTGATGGTGCCCTGGGTACTGCTAACCAGTCCCAGGACCTGTGCTCTGTGTAAAATCAGTATGCAAAATAGGCTTATTATAATTGGCTAAGTCAACCTACCTATAAGTCCCTAGTATATGGTAGGGCATATAGGTTTAGGGACCACATCATAGGCAGTGCACCCATAGGTGCACTGCTGAGGTGCCCAGTGTCATTTTAAAGGCAGGTCTGCCTTGATGGCTGCTTTTAAATTAAAGTTATATGCAAATTCGACTTTGGAATTAAAAGTAGTTCCAAATTCTTAAACTACCTTATTTTTACATATAAGTCACTCCTAAGGTGTGCCCTATGTGCCCTTAGGGCTGGGTGCCATGTAACTATAAGCAGGGACCTTATAAAAATAGTTTTATAAGCCCTGGTGAGGTAAAACGGGCAAATTCATTTTTCCCTCATTGTGGTGAATGGCCTCCATAGGCTAGAATGGGGAGACTTTATTTTAATTCTAAAAGTCCCCTTAAGTAATGGATAGTTTGGTATCAAATTAATTGTTGCAATAAATCCCACAACTTCCAGTTGTGGGATTTAATATAACTTGCTCAGGTAAAGAGTTTTAAACTTTACCTGAAAAGTTGCCAATTTCAGCCCTGCATTGTTTTTGCTGCTGTGCTCTGATTGGCCAGCCTCTGGCAGCCTGGCCAGGCTGCCTTGAGGAGGTGTGAAGTGGCCTGGCTTCACACAAAGAGATGTGCCTGTGGGAGGGAATTTCCCCTCAGCAGATGGTGAGGCAGGAAGGGGGAGGGCTGCCAAACTGGTCTTCAAAGGCAGAGAAGGACATTTGGAGCACCCCAGCAACACCCCCACATCCTGCAACCCCATACAACTAGGTGCCACCTTGATTAGATTAGGAGAGGGCAGGAGAGGGGTGTGTTTATGATTTGTAGCCACACCAGTGGGTGGGCTCAGCCAGATGTAACCTCCAAAAATCAGATTCAGCCATGATGGATTTTTGAAGAATGTTGCCTCCTGGGACTGATTTTTACCACACTTCCCAGGAAGTGGTCATCACAGGGGGAAGGACCCTGCACCTGATTGGAGAATCAGGATCCACCAGTTTTTCACCCAGGAGCAAGGATAAAACTAGCAGACCTGCACCCACACCTCAGTTCCCTACCACATCCCTACCAGGAAGAACTACAAAAGAAGAAGGACTGCCCTGCTGGACCCCTGGCCTGCACCTGGAACCTGCACTCAGAAGGACTGCACTAGCTGCACACTTGGTGGTTCACCACAAGAAGGACTTTGCCTGGCTTCAACTGGTTCAAGGAGGGACTCCCTGTTTGCTACAGGTGAAAAATTGCTAACCAGTGTCCCCTGCACCAACTCCTGAAGGAATCAAACAGCTGACCACTGCCCAGTGGCCAAAAAGGAGTTTGCGCCAGGTGCATTCTGGGTGTTGTAGTCCACACCCCCAAGGATCATCTCAGACCTTCTGGACCCTTGGGGTGAGCAGTGGACCCCAAAAGAACCTTAAAAGAACATCTGGGAGAAGCCCCAGAAGTTTGGAGAAGTTAGGAATACTTTTGAAAAAAAGCTCCATAGAGGGACCAACCCGCTGCGGCAACTCTAGCCGGCTTGCCTCAACTGCGAACTGGCCTGATTTGCAGGTTCGTCCCACTGAAGAAAATCTCAGAAAAAGAGACTAAGTCCGAAGGTAAAAAGTTGACCGGGACCTCCCAGCCAGCGTATCCGAGGAGGGCTCCAAGGACGTCGGATCAAGATCCAGGTTTACCCCGGTCGAAGGATTTTCACCTTGAAAAAACGACTAAGTCCGAAGGTAAAAATCTCCACTGAGGGCTCCTGCGACGCGTATCCGGAAAAGAGTTCGAGGAGGTCAGATTGAACTGGCAGGTTCGTCCCGCTGAAGAAAATCTTCAGAAAAGAGACTAAGTCCGAAGGTAAACTTTTGACGAAGCCTCCTGCGAGCTGTAGCCGAGCAAGGCTCCATCGCGGTCAGCCTTAAACTTTGACTTTGCCCCGGTCGAGGTGCAACCAGATGACCCGATTGGCTCTTTTTGTTTCTAGGTGCTAAAAAATAATAATTCTTAAAAAATTAATATCTCCGGTTCCTCTTATCCGATTTTATTTGTGTTTGTGTCATTTTAAAGATAAAAATATAATCTATTTTTATAAATTGGTTTTGGATTTTTAAACTGTTTCCTGTGTTTTATTTAATTACTGTTTTGTGATATTTGAATGCTTTACACTCTGTCTCCTAAGTTAAGCCTTGTCACTCGTTGCCAAGCTACCAAGGGTTGAGCTGGGTTTAATTTACTGAGACCTAACTGGACCTAAGTAGAGGTTAGTGGCCTATTGCTAAGTATAGGTACCTACCTGCCCTTACCAATAACCCATTTTCCAACACTGAGGATGTTCAAATGTTCAAAAAGGTATATGTTGTACAGTACCCTCTGGGGTCTAAGTGTATGGTTGCATGTTATGTAATCAAAATGTTATGCCATCTAGGGGCTGTTTTTATGATTGCAGTTTCATGGTTTAAAAATATATAAAAGGCACATAGACACGTTATGTTTAATTTAAAAAACTTTAATGATACAATAATGTTGACAGTGATTACATATCAAGGTGAATGTGCTTTATTACCATTAACAAGTGCATTTACACATGATTATTATTGCTGATTACATTTTCCTACAAACATAATGCCTTTAATATGTGGCTTGGTGATCTTGAACTTTTGACCAAGCCAAAAGACTTATTTTATATGCTTGTATGACATTTTAGGGGGTCGTGGGAGGGTTACTGCAATGTCATCTATGGCATTTACAATCTGCCTATATACATATTGATAAATGTGTGCATAGTATTTAGTTGTGTATGTATAATAAATGTACTTTTCCTTGTCTAAAAAAAAAGCAGTGACTGGAAAATGCCAGCAAACAGTGATTATTAACCCACACCACCTCCTCTGAGTAGGGCTTGGGCTGCTACCCTGGGAGAGTCAATTACTATAATGGGGTGCTTGATTCCTAGTAAGGGGAAATTGAGGGCCTATTACTTGTGCAAGCCACAACTAATTGCCCCATTTCCTAAAGTACCCTTTTAACACTATGGGGACAGTGTTTTAAGGATAGGGCTTCGGAGTAAGGGGTAATATTTCATGAGTAGGGTGACAGGACAAGGGGTAAGGGCTAATATTTTGGGGCAGAGGCAGTGTTTTGGAGAAAGGGCTATGGTTTAAGGATAGGGTGTTCAGGTAGGTGACAGTGTTCTGGATTAGGGTGGCAGGGGAAAGGGCTAATTTGTACTACCTCTTTTTTTGTTCTTTATAGAGGCTTATAGGAATGTATCTGCTGTTTCTGGAGCTGGTGGACTGTCTGGTAACTACAATATGCACTTGCTGCTGGATTCACAATGGCTCAGGTCAGTAGGGTTCTGTACACTTTTGGGGAGATAGTGCATATACCAATAACCCAAACCTTGTATTCTGAATCAATATTTTTGATTAATCTGGGTGTACCCACAAAGTGTGCACCATTGCGATCCTCGACATTCCTTGCGAGGATACAAATGGGACATCTCTCATATGAATATTTCAACTTCAACTTGTGCTTTTTGAGCTGGAGTTCTCTATTTTCTCGTTATTGTTTTTGCAAAATATTTCAATTTTGGGGGGAGTTTAAGTGAATCAAGATTGCTTTTATAACATTTTGCCAAAATCCATTAAAGCACTAATGATTTTTTCTGGGTCAGGTTGGGATTTTGAGCCAATGCATTCATGTTTTGCATCAACAACATTAATTTT
This sequence comes from Pleurodeles waltl, assembly GCF_031143425.1. Lineage (NCBI taxonomy): Eukaryota > Metazoa > Chordata > Amphibia > Caudata > Salamandridae > Pleurodeles > Pleurodeles waltl. The sequence continues at coordinate 339,322,945 of NC_090444.1, read as the reverse complement.
TAAACTGTATTCCTTTCTATTTAAACTGGCTTTCAATAAATGGGATTCAGAATGTTTCTTTTTCTAACCTGCATTTGGGGAAGTGTTCCAAACCATTCCGTGTTTTCCATTCTACATACCGACCAATGTTGCAATGTAATGGGTTTTATTGTTTATTTTCATTTTGTGTTGCTGGTGCTTTAGAGTAGATTTTGTTGCAAAGTCGGATTTTTCTTATATGTTTTTACCCTAACATTTTCCCAATTGAGTTGGGTAAGGGTAGAGTAGATATTGCATTCTTGCATTCTTTTTTCCCTTAGTTGCAGGTACTTTAGAGCAGACTTCAGTGCGTTTTGAAGTAACATTTACCATACTTGAATTGGATCTTAATTTTATTGCTGTTTTTATTGTGTTTCTTCTTTTTGAAATTAGATCATGCATAATAACACTGAATATATTTGCAGACCGGTGCAGTAAGAGAGCACCAAAGACCAACACAGGACTCAGAATTGCACACAGGAATCCAACACGTGTGTCATTTGACTGCAAAGGACTTCTGTCCTCCTGTAACTTTGCTACAAAACACTTCAGGCTTTTCTTTCTTTGCAAGTGACTGATCTGTTTTTAAACTGCATTTGTGCAGCTCTATTTCAGAAATGTTCAGATTTTTCAGTATGATTTTATTTCTGGGAGTTTTATTTTTGTTTTGATGCAGGTATATTAAAGCCGAATCTGCTGCACTTCGATATGATGTTTCCCAATTGACTGTGTGGTTTTTTCTCCTTTGTAACATGTGGTAACACTTAATATATTTGCAGGTCAGTCTGACTCAAACTTTCCTTGACGGATCAAACAAGTGTGCCATCTCACTGCAAAGGACTTCTGTCATCCTGAATGTATTTAAACTCTGTAAGTGTAGCTTTGCTTAAAAAGGTTTCAGGTTTTCCTTTCTTTGCAATTGACCATTCAGTTTTTTCAACTGTGTTCACGCAACTCCATTAGATAAAGTGTTTTCATGTTTTAATTTTAATTTCAAGTGCTTCAGAACAGACTTTAGTGCGTTTTAAAGTAGTGGCTTCATGAGATCGCGCGCCGGAGCAGCTAAGATGGCTGCTCGATAATGACGCTCCCGAGTTGCTGAGGATGTTTTTATATTGGAGGGAGGCGTTTTTGACAGCTGGCTGCTTTTTTCCCCAGAACTGGATGTTGGAACAAGCAGGGAGCAGTATGGTGAGTTTTTTTCTCTTTTAAAACTCTGGTGTTTTACAGAGTTTAATCTTTTTAACCTACTGCTCCCTTTCTGAAAAGAATGCAGCGGCCATTTTGAGAGGATTTGTTTTTGTTTTATTCCTAAAAAATATTTTCTTTTTTGTCTTTTGGCTACTTGAATTAATGTGGAGATCTTAATACTTTTTGGACACTCTTGGATGCCACTCTTAAAGCTGTTATAGTCCTTTTATTCTGGATTTTCTTCTAATTTTTTTTAACATTTGTCCTCTGAGGTGACTTAATCGACGTTACAGGAACATTAACTAAACTATTGTACTAAATATATACTGTGTGGCTGAAATGGAAGCCCCTCATACTTCCAAATTATCTGTATCCTCTGTCTCTAACTCTAATGGTCGTTAAGACTCCGGGGGCCACAAAAGAGTTTAAAAAAAGACCCATCCTCTCCGACTAAGTCTCCATTGCCCCTCACATTGGATGACATTATGGATGAGCTCAAGCTAATTTGTCTGAAAAAGCCTTTTGTTATGGAGACGAATATTGCGCTACAGCGAATTGAGGAGAAATGGTCACGTCTGGATTCTAGACTTTCTGAGGTGGAACAGAGGATTAGTGACATACAAGATACTACTACTAAAGTTGATAACTTGACTAAAGAAGTCGCACTACTTAAAAAACAGACAGAAGATTTGGAAAATCGCAATCGGCGAAATAATCTTTGCATTTATGGCATTCCGGAAGGTTCAGAAGGCCAAGATTTGATAACATTCTTGCAAACTCATATTCCAAAGATTGTTGGTCTTCAGAATACTACTGCTCTCAACATCCAGAGAGCCCATCGTGTTGGTCCCTCTTCTCCATCAAAACCGAGAGGAATTATTGCCTACTTCCTACAGTACTCAGATTTAATGACTGTTTTGACTGCCGCCAAACAACGTAAACCACTGTTGTGGTCGGGCCAAAAGATTTTCTTTAGCCAGGATGTGGCCACGGCGACCGCCAAGCGAAGGAAGGAATTTCTGGATCTCCGACCAGCCTTAAGATCTACGAATGCTAGATTTGTCCTTATTCACCCTTACTTTTTTAGGGTCACCTTCAAGGACAGAACAACTACTTTTGAAAATCCCTATGATATGAAACAGTTTATATATACCCACAAAGGGGAGGCAATGGAACTCAGCAAGACTTGATCGGTTAATGTGAAATTCTTAAATTATTTATTTCTTCTTTGCAGATATTGGAACCATTGAAATCTCAGGTTGAGAAAGTCCCCTTTCTGATTGTGTCTATATTCCTGTACATCTCAACATCATAGTGTTCTTTCCCTTGTTGGTAAGTCACGTCGTCAGTTGTTCATATTGTAATGTATTTATTTTGTTTCCTCGTCTCTCCTCTCTCTTGTTATACAATTATTGTAGTTCCTCGGGGGTACTGTTGCTGATTGCCCTCTTTTTCTTTTCTTGCTCCTCCCTTTCTCCCATGCAAAGTATTTTTCTTCTCTTTAAGACAATTATGACTGAAGTTTCTTGGCTTTTTGTAATCTTTTCTTTCTTTTATCAATGGGGTGCTTTTGTTACCCTTTTCTTTTTCTCTCTCTTTTTTTCTCTTTCTACTTTTCTTTCTACCTTTATTATTTCTTACGTCCTACAATGCAAGGTTGGCATCAACACGCAATCTTATTTAGATATATGTTCATATGTTTCCTTTCCACACTCTTCTATGATTCACATGTTGTTTGTCTCTTAGTTTTCGGTAAGGCTTTGTTGTCTAAATGTCTTCTACTAGTTAACTGACCAGTCTTCGAATCATCGCATGGAATGTTAAAGGTTTACGTAATCCAGTTAAGAAACAAAGAGTGCTCCAGCATCTCTCTAAATTGAATTGTCAAATTGCTCTTGTACAAGAAACCCATCTTAAAGAGCAGGATTTTAAAAGTTTGAATAGAAATTAAGTTGGTCATGTTTTTGGCTCCTCTGCAGCTCATAATAAGAATGGGGTAATAATATTGTTTCATAGATCTTTACAAGTACAAGCTGTAGAGGAGACTAAGGATGATGTAGGAAGATGGATTTTACTGACAGTTAAGATTAATGGTTTGCTGTTTTCCATTTGCAATGTTTATGGTCCAACTGGAGGAGAGCCTCAATTTTGGGTGAATTTTTCTTCTTTATTATTATCTTGCAACTCTGAAAATCTTGTGGTTGGAGGTGATTGCAATCAACTTATGGATCCTTTTATAGATCGTCGCTCCCAAACTCGTTATATCCCTAATAAAATGCAAAAAACATTTTATCAAGCAATCTCCTCCAGAGGTCTACGTGATGTTTAGAGAATTGCTCACCCAGATGTACTAGAATTCACGTTTTATTCTCCAGTACATCATTCAAATTCTAGAATAGATTATATATCTGCTACACAAAATGTTATACAAACAATTTCACATGCTGATATTGGATATGTTCTCTTATCAGATCATGCCCCAGTAATAATTGATGTGGGCCTTCCAGGAAATTCCTCCTTTTCTAATCGCTGGAGGTTTAATAACACTTTATTGCAAGATCATTTATTTATTGAACAATTTACAATGTTTTCTAAAGAATTTTGTATGCACAATTTACCTTCGGATACTCAGATGAATTTTATATGGGATGCATTTACAGCTACTGCTCGAGGCTTTATGATAGATTATGTTGCCATTGAAAAGAAAGAAAAATCGAAAGTTTCCTCTCAACTGCTCACACAAATAAAATGTCTTGAGCATGGATATTTCTCCTCTAACAAACCAGATACCTTATCCAGGTAGATTGATGCTAAACTACAATACAATAAGCATTCCTTGGAAAATGCATGTGGAACTCTACTCTAATTTTACGGGGGGAATAAAGTGGGTAAACTATTGGCAAATTATTTAAAGATCAAAAAACAAAAGTCTAAAATTACTGTTATCACAGACACATTTGGAAATAAACACATTAAAGATTCAGAAATCCTGGAATGCTTTACTGACTACTATACCACATTATATACTCCCGAAAATACTCCTAATATGACTGAAGTGGATGCCTTCTTCCACTCTATTCCTTCGAATCAAAAAGTAGATTTTTCACCATTACACTCTGACCTATCTGAAGCAGAAATTAAAAATGCCATTACCAAGCTTCCTAAAGATAAGGCTTCTTGCCCAGATAGCTTTTCAACAGAATTTTACTCAACCTTTGTATCTATTTTAGTTCCTCAGCTATTAGCACTTATACAATATTTCTTATCAAAAGATCAAGCAAAGGGCACTTTTTCTGAAGCTATTTTGTGTTTGATTCCTAAAAAAGATAAGGACTTATCAAAATGTGGTTATTACAGACCTATATCCCTTATTAATGTCGATTGTAAAATCTTTGCAAAAGTCCTAGCCTTACGGATTGATCATTTTATCCCAGACCTAATAGACATTCATCAGTCAGGTTTTGTTAAGGGGCAATACATATCAGATAATTCTAGAACGTTTCTCAATATTATCCATCTTGCCTCTAAGTCCAGGGATCCTATAGCTGCCATAACTCTAGATGCTGAAAAAGCCTTTGATCGAGTTTGTTGGGATTTTATGTTTGGAGCATTAAAATGGCATGATTTTAGTACTCATATTATTAAAATTATTAGACTTTTATACTCTTCACCCTCTGCATCACTTTAGACAATGGTAAACAATCTCATTACTTCCCCCCTACACAGAGGTACTAGACAAATTGTCCTCTATCACCTCTGTTATTTATATTATCCCTTGAGCGCTTTCTAGAGAACATACGTAAGTCATCTGACTTTTATGGTTTTAAGCACAAAGATACTGAGATTAAATTCACAGTTTATGCTGATGATATTTTACTTTTTATCTCTAATCCTCACAAGACTATTCCGGAATTGTTTTAATTATTACAAGAATACTCAAGTGTCTCAAGTTATAAGCTTAATGTAGATACTCAGAGGTCTTGCCATTAAATGCTTACTGTCTACCAGACATGTTTAGGTTTACGTGGAACTCTAAGCATATCAAATGCCTGGGCATATCCTATTCCAACTCTCTTAAAGACACTATTCGAACTAATCTCAAAGAGGTAGAGTCAAGGATTGTGAAATTACTTGACAGTTGGCATCCTCTTTATTTAACTTGGTGGGGACGACTGGCCATGATTAAAATGATGTTGTTGCCCATTAAAATTTTTTATTTATCTATGCTTCCCGTTAAACTTCCTTCTAGTTTTTTAAAAATTATAAATGCATTATTTATGAAATTTTTATGGAACAAACGTAAATCTCGTATATCTCTAGTCAAATTGCAGGAACCTAGAGACAATGGAGGTGTAAATTTTGCATGCCTTAGAAGATATCACTCTGCATTTGTTTTAAAACAAATATGGTTGTCCCACTCTCCCACTTTTCATAAAGGGACCTCTCTATGGAGTCAATTGGAACACTCACAAATTACACCATTTACAGTTAGAGATGCAGTTCGGCTTTCAAACCCCCCTAAATCTCTTTTCTCTCCGATAATAACTCAGTCTATTTCTATTGCCAGGCCAATACTTCTTGCCTCTCACTCCTCATATGAGAACCTTAGGCAAACTCCTATATGGTATAATAATTATATTAAATTTCATAATAGAACTTTGGTATAGAAAGAGTGGATGCACAAAGGCATTATTATAACTTTAGATCAGTTAATTCTAGATAATGCTGTACTTGAATTTCAAGATATTAAACTGACATTTCATATCTCCACTTATTACGCTGTGAAATATCAAACTCTCTATGCTATCCTCTATAACTTATTGTCTCAATCTTTGGAGGCTCCCTCTTCTACACAGCCTAATTCCCAACCTTATAATTTTTCCTCACAAGTCCCAGCATCTTTTATATACAGAACCCTTACACATACCACCCCTCTGAGACCAAAATCTAAAATAGAATTAGCATGGGAGCAGGATTTCAATCAAAGCATTCCTATATCTACATGGAAAAAAATATGGTCAAAACTCCATACAAAATCCCGTTCAGCATCTACAACCCAAATATTATTTTATTTTTACAATTGGTTGTACTATACTCCTCTAGACCATTATAAATGTAAGCTTACTACAGATAGCAAGTGTTGGTCGTGTCCTAAAGAAAACAGTCATTATATGCACATGTTTTTTGAGTGCCCTGCAGTTCATACTTTTTGGGAACAAGTTTAGGATAAAGTTAATCAGATTTTCTCCATCAATGTACTTCTCAATTTATTACATGTTTTTTGGGGTAGTACTTCATCTATTTGGTATTCCCAACCACTGCTTGGTAAATTGTCTGATTTACTCATTGCTAGTGCACTGCAAATTATAACTTCTAATTGGAAAGATACTACGAAAATATCTGTTGTAACTTGGTGGAATCTGATCTGCTATAATCATAGAATGGATCGAGCAAATGCTAATACTACTCAACTGTTAATTAAAAGGGACATGCTTTGGTTTCCCCTCACCTCTTTCCTTTAGAAACACAAGACTTTACACACTACTGTTAATACTTAATGGTTGCTTTATTGTAACTATGTGATTTTTAACTTGCATTGTTTTACTTTTTCTTTCTTTCCTTTCTCTCTCTCTTTCTTTCTTTACTAAAACATAACAAAAAAAGGCTATTATTCTACGGTACAATATTACAGTCTGTTTGTGTATACAAATTGTTTCTTATAGATATAATTATCTTTATGATCATGATTAATTATTTATTGTTTTTTTCTTCTGGTTGCAGATGTATTTATTCTATTGTACCAGTGTATGCTAACTTATTCAATAAAGCATTATTAAACTAAATAATCTTCTATACAAGTAAATTTCCCAATTCTGACCAAAAAAAAGTAGTGGCTTCATTAAACGATTACACATTTTTTATCAACAATTGTGATAACTTATTTATCCTTTGAAGTTCTAAAATAAAACTGAATATATTTGTAGGCTGATCCAGTGACTGAACCACACCCACCACAGATGACTCAAACATACCTAAAGGGACTAAACAAGTGTGCCATTTAACTGCAACGGCCTTCTGTCTTCCTGTAAGCATTTAAGATCTGTATGCACCACTTTGCCTAACAAGCTCTGCAAATGACCACTCTGTTTCTAAACTGCATTTGTTCTACTTTATTTGAGGACATCCATTTTCTATTGCGATTTTGTTTTGAATCTTTTTCATGTTTTGTTTCTTTAATTCCAAGTGCTTTGGACAGACTTTGGTGCATTTTTAAATTGCTGTTTCCTTACAATGTTACGTTTTTCCCACAATTGCAGTGACTTTCATTTTTCCCTTGGAGTATGTAAAATCACACAGAATATATTTGCAGTCCAGTCCAGTTACAGTGCATCACACTCCCACAGATGACTCAAACTTGCCTAGGAGGATCTAACAAGTTTGTATCTTCACTGCGAAAATCTATGGCCTTCCTAAGGGGCAATCAACCACCATACCTAAAACACAATGCAAATCCTGTCAAGGCTGTGAGAAATCTACCACATTTGGCTATTCAAATATCATCAGCATATTGGGCCAGAGAGTACAGTGGAATGTTGCATGCTGAAGGACAAAGTGAAGTTTTGCTCTTTGTGCAATGTGGCGGTGGACCTTGTTTGAAAGCACTCAGGATATGCATGTACGATCTGAAAAACAAATGAAGCACTGCACTGATAATGTAGACCCAAACTGGCTTTTCACAAAACGGACCGCTGATAGTGTTTCAAACCATGAAATAAGTGAGTGTGTCAGTGTCTGCACAGCACTTAACACTTCACTGACCAAAAGCGACCACTCTATATTGCGTGAGCGAATACAAACTTGTGGAGTGATCCCAAGAAGCCATCAGAATAATAAAAGTAGTCTCCGATAAAGATATGTGGGAGCTAAGGATGACTCGAGAAACTACTTGTAAGAGCAGAAGTTCAGTGTCATACTTGCTGAGATACCCAATTTCAAAGGATAATGTGTGCTGAATGTTTTATGTATAGTGGTCTCATCCCAGCATAGTTGTTGAATCCACACTCACTCAACAGACACAGAGTTGCTCTTGCAGTGCAACCATGGTACCGGTGAGCAACCAGTTGTCGGGGCATCACAGATAACAACATTGCCTTTCAGAATGTTATTTTCTATAACATAAACAATGCTGCATACATGCTCAAGGAATACAACGCTTTGTTGAGGAATGTATAAACCAGCTCAATGGACATCATCTGTTTGGGACATATCCTGAACCTTGTCGACTAGTCGTTCCAGAAGCCTTTGGTGGCGCTGAGTTTTTTCCTGCTGTACGTCTTGCAAATCTTGTACATGGCAGGTGGCAGAAAGCGAAGGTACCTCTAACACCTCTTAGATAGAGACCCATTGAATGAAACCGCAAAGGACGCCTGACGTTTGCAGTACATGGGAAGAATTCTTACTTTGCTGCTTTCCAGTATCACTGTACGCACTTTGCAACATATGCTGGGTTTGTTGAATCTGAGATTCATTTTAACATGTCTTCTACTGATTCAAATGAGGATTTGCTGAAAATTCTATACAGTGACAACAAGAACTGCATTAATGTTCGACTGGACACTGTGGCAAACAAATGCCACAATATTTTAATTCCGATGGACCTATCTAGACACCAGTAGTGTATGATTATCTGGAAGACCTCCATATGGACTTCACAAAAAATGTAATTACTCACTCTGGAGTGCCATCATCCATTCCTGGAGACTACCGTGCAGAAAAAAACAGAAAACAGCCCAGCTCAGTGAAGCATTTGAAATTGCCCTTTAAAAGGTAGACAAGTACATGGGTGAGGCACAACCAGGAATTGTATTGTTAAAATTAGAATGTCTTTTCAATCATGCACGACTCTGCATCCCATCCCCAGACAAGAATGCATATTCAGTCATTCCTAGTTTGAGCAAGGTTCCTGATCAGGAGCTTCACATCTATTTTAAACCGGTAGGCCCAGGAGAAGTCCTGGCAACCATTTTGGTGGGCTTACCACATTCCACTATGTGGTAAGCCATTTTAGTGGGCTTACCACATTCCAGTCCTTTCCCAGGTGGCTTCCGTGTACAAGGATTATGTAACTAGTTCTGCAGATGCTGAAATAAGCAACAGCATCCATACAATTACTTTGTCTTCCAAACAGTGGTCTCTCGCAGAGCAATTCATCTGTGCATTATTCTTTTTACACTACAGCCAGGAGCAGGATGTTGAACTAGATTTGGGTTGGTCAGAAAAAAATGTGAAATGAACGGCCAAGATGAACACCTGGCAGCTGAATGCTTTAAACATTGTCTTGCCTTTCTTTCATTTTCTAGCATACCTTACAAAAATAGGTTTTCTGTGCTGAAAGAATTCTAAACTAAACTTCAGCAGAAATGCTGCACCATTTCCATATTTGTGCTGTAAAGTTTCCATTTTGTTGCCGCAAAATGTACTAATCTATGCTGCATTATCTTGGGGAGCCTGTACTGGCAGTCTTATGACGTCATTATCATGAAGCTGATTTAGAAAGTAACTCAAAGATACCCAAGTGTTTGCCCCTTCCAACTGATGAGTTTGGAAATTGAATAGATGCACATTTAACTAATTAAAGGGTAACTTTCTAAAGAAATTCACAAAAAGAAATAGCCTCAAGATATAATGTGATAGGACCTTTGTCTAAGACAAACTATTTCCTGATCTTATGTTTTTCTTTTTCAGAGTATCTATGATGAGTTACCTTGGCACACTGAAGAACCCATGTAACATCTCTTATACCATATGCTACAAAATATGTACAGATTTATCAGATGTAAAAATACACACATCCTTGTAAACAACAATAATCAAATCATATATCCAAATCTAAAACATATCTCATACCTAAGTTTTATAGCATAACACATTCCCAAAGCATACAGGGCACAATATATAACGGAGCACTATTGGCTCATGAATCACATTTTAAAGACCACTTGGATGGTTGTAACAGATGTCCAGTGGATCACACATCAGGGAACCATTGTCAATTTTTCTGCTTGTCAAGTGGTGATGGCCACCTTCTTAAAGGGTGACACAGTAGCATGGAAAGTTTTATGAAGGCACAAAGTACCATACATAAACATCATTCAAAGAGTGATGTATAAAACAATAAACATATACAAAACAATTACACAACGGAAAACATAAAGTGATTGCAAACTCAAAAGTTGCAAAATACGTTCACAGATTCACAAGTCATCAAAAGCTTACCCTATAAGGCTTGAGAAAAATTGGACTGCAAATTTGGAACAGATTAAGGCTGAGAATTGGAATGAGGCACTGTCACACCCAAGAAAAGTGGCTATCCAATCCTCCTTCAGGTTATTGCAGTCAAAATATTACATAGAATATAATACCACAAATCACAACTATACTCAAGGGGACAGATTAATATTCCAACATGAGTAAGGTGTCAGAGAGAGTTGGGAATGTTCTTGAACACAATATGGGATTATCCAGCAGTACACACTTTTTGAATAAAAAATATATGCAGAACTGATAGAGAGTAAGAGCTCCAGATAACGCTTAGCACCCATGTGGCACACGTTGGAATGAGGGCAGAATTGCTAAGCCTAAATACCTTTATTCCATGGACCTGATGGGGGTAACAAGAGTCGCAGCAATTTAATCCCAATGGTGAGTGGGCTTTTCCTGGGGTCTGACCTGTATGTGTGACAAGGGCAACAGATGATGTAGGTAGGTGGAGTCGGCCAGCTTGTTCCGTGTAGGCTAGGAAAGAGGGATGAAGAGAGAGTGTGTCAGAGAGATGGTCTGTGTTTATGGGGTGGGGAGCAAGGTCAGAAACAGAGAAAGATCTATTGTGTGTGTGTGTTAGTGTGTGACATATAGTATGGTAAGGTTGTATTTAGCTATGTTTAGGGCACGTGATAGTTAATGTGTTGGGTCTATGCATAGGCACGGTCAGTGGTCTGTGGGTGCCTAAGCATAAAATATTCTGAGGTGGGCTCACAACTTTGTGAGTTGTGATCTCTCTGGATTCATAGCTCTGCTGATAGCTTACAAGGGAACTCCAACGCTGTATCACATAAATTGTACACTACAAGGGCTAATTTAAAAACACAGGGTGTCCCAAAGTTTTGAGCTTAATGGGATCTTAAATAGTTGAAGATGAAGAGCTGCATCAGCACTATTTTACCACCTTACAGAGAGGTAAATAATTGATTGTCACATGACGTTTAAAGGCATGTTCTGAATTTGGCTGAAAATGTAGCATTATATATTACCATAAACAAAGTAAACAACAGAACATAACACAATAAATGCATAAAGCAACTTAGCACAATTAAATCATAACAGGGTACAACATAATAAAATGTCAAAAAAGTCTACAGCACAACAACCACAATACAACATAACACCATCACATTGGAACAATGTATCACAAAAACACAGCAGCACAAGAAAAAGCCACCTAACAAATATGCAGAATAATTCTCGCCACACGTTACCACCTTCAGAAACCTACTTTCATCATATGGTGATTAAAAGTTTTTTTTTCGCCAGCACTGCTTTAACTTACAAAGAAAGGTATGAAAGAGCACCAGTAATACATGTTTTGTGATTCAGTCTGTATCTTCGTGGTTTTCCATGTATACTTTCATCAGCTCTAATTCTATGGATACACGTGGTTCTTAAGGTGGATTATTTAAACATGCTTGTTTATTCAGAAATGTACAATGGCACAGTCACTCCCTTTTTTCTTCAAATGGAAACACTTTTTGAGTCTCATCTATAGAGAGCTTTCAACTGTTGCTGAATACCTTTTAGGAGCAATACCAATAATGACAGTGGGCTTTCGGCTAGCCCATTCATTACAGTTGGTTGGCTTTCCTGTCACTTTCATTTGCTTGCTTCTTAATCAATGGCTTCCCTTCCTCTTTTTATGTTTGTCCCTACCCTGGAACAAAGAAACTTTATGATTCTTGAATGACTTGTATTCTTTCACTACTCACATTCGGGGAATTGCAGTTTTTTCTTTCACTTTTTGTACTCCATGTGAGTTCTTGTGTTTTCTTGTTGTCTCCAACATGTGATGTCCTTACTTAAATTTCAGCTCTTGCTCACCCACTTCCCATCCAGCTGATTCATTATTTCCTCCACATCCCCAGACTCACTTTTTGAAAACTTATTTTTCAACCCCTTCCACCCTCAAACTCCTCCATTTTCTTCCCCCATTCCGTCCTACTCAGCTTTTTTATATTAGTTTTTTTACCCTCAAAGCCACACCCACCCAGTTTTTTTCATCCCAGCTAGCTCTAGCATTTCCTGCTCTATTGTTGTTCCCCTGCCCCTCCAAGGGGCATTTTTTTAAACATTTCCTTTTTAAAAGGCCCAGCAGCTGCATTATGAGCTGGGCTTCTAATTGGCACATATTTTTCTTCAATTTTTCATTGATCACTCCAAGATTGGCATTTACCATTTTGGAACAGTGAATAAAAAACATTCCAGTTGCATCAAGCCATATGGATGTGCAGGCATAGTGACACTCTAGTGTATAGACAGCCAGATTGTACTTCCATATCATCATATCTTGCTTGCGTACACATTATCATGCTTTTTTTGCCAGTGTTGTACAGCATTTGCTAACAAGTATTTTTTCTTTTTCACGATGCAGAAGAACATCGGCACAAAGCGCTGGCAAAGCCGGAAGGTCTGTTTCAATAAAGCTAAAAGGCTTTGACAGTGCTCGTTCCATTTGGGGATATTTGTTCCACCACACCACCTGAAAAAAATACGCTTTTTTGGGCACTTTCCCTGAATACTCTAATGCTTACAGTATGTACCTGTAGCAGATGTGCATTAAATAGTTCAAAGTGTGTGGAAAAAGGTATACTCAAAGTTTGTACATATTCACAAAGTCCTAAGTGGGTGTTCATGACATTGGCACTTGCATGAGTACTCATTATATGTGACCCTGTCTGTACTCAGAACTGTGAATGTTTCAACTGTTTTATTTTCCTCAGTATGAAGTGCCAACTGCAGCCATACAATTCAGCAAATTCCGAGTCTCTCATTGACGTGCACGCCTATACAATTTTATCCATCTACATTTTTCTTACATGCAGGAAATATGTTAAGAATTAGAATCATGGAAAGGAATATTTAGAAATGATTGTATCAGCACAATGAGTGTAAGGAAAGCTGTATTTAAAAAATCTAAGCCTTATACACAGACAGAACAAGCATTAGGTCTACAGTTCAAGCCCTATACTATGACATTGTACTTGTACCAACAGGCATGTAGGAAAGTCCTCCTTTTTGCCCTGGTCACCCCCAGATGTTTTTGACAGATACTGATGGTTACTGACTCTTGGCTGTGCCCTGGGTACTGCTTACCAGTCCCAGGGCCAGTGCTTTGTGTAAAGTGGATAGGCAAATTAGGCTAATTGTAATTGGCAATATTAACCTACCTATAAGTCCCTAGTATATGGTTAGGCATGTAGGTTTAGGGACCCCAGCATAGCTAGTGCACCCATAGGTGCACTGCTGAGGTGCCCAGTGTCATTTTTAAGGCAGGCCTGCCTTGCTGGCTGCTTTTAAACTAAAGATATATGGAAATTCAACTTTGGAATTAAAAGTACTTCCAAAGTCTCAAATTACCTTATTTTTACATATACGTCACCCCTAAGATGTGCCCTATGTGCCCCTAGGGTTGGGTGCCGTGTAACTATAAGCAGGGACCTTATACAAATTGTATTAGTGAGGTAAAATAGCCAAATTAGTTTTTCCGTCACTGCCGTGAATGGCCTCCATAGGCTAAAATGGGGAGCCTTTATTTTAATTAACAAAGTCCCCCTAAGTGTCAGGGACCTCAGGTTTGATATCAAATTAATTATTATAATAAATCCCACAATTTACAATTGTTGGATTTCATATAACTAGTTCAGGAAATGCGTTTTAAACTGTACCTGAAAAGTTGCCAACTTCAGGTCTGTAGTGCCCTTTTCTGATTGGCCAGCCTGGCCAGGCTGCCTTGATGAGGTGTGAAATGGCCTGCGCTGAACACAAAAGGATGTGCCTGGGGGAGGAGAACTGCCTCAGCAGATGTTGAAGCAGGAAGGGGGAGGGCTGCCAAACTAGTCTTCAAAGGCAGGTAAGGACATTTTGAGCACCCAGCACCTCCCTCACATTCTGTACCCGCAGACAATTAGGTGCCCTCTTGATTAGATTAGGAAAGGGGTGCGTTTAGGACTTGTAGCCACACCAGTGCGTGGGCTCCACCAGATGTAACCTCTAAAAATCTGCTTAATCCGTGACAGATTTTTGAAGAATGTTGCTCCCTGGGATTGATTTTTGCCACACTTCACAAGAAGTGGTCATCAGAGCACATAACATCAGAGCACATAACTAGTTTTAGGCATAGCCATGCCTGGGGCAATTCTGAATACAAGTTAGGATAGCAAGTTTCAGCTAAGAACAAATATAAAGGTAAGATACGATTAAATTCAGTTAGGGGGAATAGACAACAATTGAAAACTTTATAGTTTATGGGTGAAACTCTACCACTGTATAAAATATATCCAAGCAACATCTCATAAATCATGGTGACTGGGTATAATCAATAAAACAGATGGACATATACTGAACAATATATACTTGTAATAACAAAAACCAGCTGGAATGGATTTAAAACAAGAATAAAAAGAAACCTGTGGCCCAGGGGGGAAAGAATTAAAACACATAATTGTGATGGTGCAGTAAAGATAAGATTTGTTTCTGGTGAGCCAAGCTGAAAACAAGTATTTAGTAATAGTAAACACAACAGACCTTGAAGCGTCTGAATTAAAAACACTGTGGGTAGTTAGGTAACATTTTATAACCATTTGACATTAAGGCCGAATCAATTTGCATCTGGGACCACTGTAACAAGGACGGAAAAATAAAAACAGCGTTGTGTCCTCTAATTGATTGCCCCATTTTGTACAATGTGAAACCTTGAAACCCTGTGGTCCGTCTATAAGTAAAAGCATTTAGAGGTAGTATGCCAAATCTGAATTTAATAAAGGGCATTTTCGCAAAGGGAAGGGATATCTCATCTAAAAACGGTTCAAGTCTTGAAAGCGACTTTTATGGGATAGAAATAAATCAGAATGTGACCCTGTGCTAGAAGAAGAATGCCATTGGGTCACAACATAATCCCAGTAGGTTTTAATTAAGAGACCTTTGGTATTTGATTTGATGGAAGACTGAGTTGTTTATATTGTCTGAAGACCCAACTAGGAGAAGCACGCCCTTAGATGTAGAAGCCACTTGATCTTGTTGTTAGTGCCTAGGCTTTTTACATCGAGAAGTTCCAATCTATATGGAGCTAATTCTCGATGGGACCAAAGTCTCACCCAGTATAAAAGGGGTTTATTGCAGCTTGATGGTCAAAACCCTTAAGGGCAATGTCAAGAGTTAATGGTAAGGAAGGGGAGGTAGACAGAAGATTGAGTAGTAATTTAAGGAATCTGAGATTTCTGGTCGCCAGAGAGCTTACATTAAAAGTACCCAATAGCTCTGCTCCATACAGTATGGGGGGCTGGGATTAAGCTCTATATACCTTCAGGGTTGCGGGAATCACTTTGTCTTGTGAAGATCTGTGCATTTTTAGAATGGTAGTAACCCTGTGATGAATAATCAAGCTACTTTTAAGGATCTGTGGAGACCAAATGTCGTGTAGGTTCTCATTATCCTAATGAGACTACTAGATTCAGGCGGCAGAATCGCTTGTTCTGTGGGGGACTGAGCCTGAACCCACTACAGGTGACACCTGTTGGCCTAATCCGGGTTTTGTTCCGTCTAACCAGCAGTGCCTCATCTCCACCCTAGAGCAGGGATGAAATGGGCAACCGAGTGCATGACACAATTAACTCCTCAGGGAAATCATGGTCACTCAGATCTCATCCGTTTCTCTCAGTTACATTAGTCTCACATATGCAAGGACAATTGGAGGCAGACTATAGCTCAATAAGGTTTTATTGAAATAACTGCATCTTAGATAATAAAGCATGTATTGCAATAACTAGGATGATGAAGCATGATAGGATTAAAATTGTGACAAGGAGAGTGAAACATAAAAATAACGCTGCCATATTGTCACTAAAATCATTAGGAATAGCTCCTTCCTAGGCTATGTTAGAGCACAGCATGTTAAGCTCCAATTCTGTCCTTCAGGTTCCCCTGGGAAGACATCTTCCCTCGTACCTGAGCAAGATGCCTGTAGTCTACATAAGCAGCTGCAGCAAAGCACTCAGCAATCAGCATTTACCTGGTCACCTGGCTAACGTACAAGGGTCAAAGTAGTGTTTTTATAATAAAACAGCCGATGTTCCAAGAAAGGATCCCCACGTAAGAGTGTGTATGTTTCTGTGAACATTAGAGACAAAGCTTACCACTTTTGCCAGCAATCTATCTTACTGCAGCCTTGAGAAAAGCACAGAGTGAAAGAAATGTCTTGTTTAATAACGCAATGCTTGACTAGGCAAAGAACTGCTAGACAGAGAAAAAAAAACAAGACCGCAAACGTGGCTATTGCTAAAATATTAAAAACAAAGCTGAATAAAATATATCTAGGTTAAAGTGCACAGCAGCAGGCCTACTTTGCTAAAATAACATGTATAAAACTATAGCTAAAATGGCTACACAACACAAGGAAGTGAAGTAGTAACCCACAGCCCTAGGTAGACAAAGTTCTTGACAGATTCAAGGGGAACATTACCCAGGCGAGGTTTAGTCGAGGAGCATTGATGAGGTCTATATGTCATAAATGTGGTCTTTTGTATATTGATTTCAGGTCCACTAACACAGAAAAATTGCTCACATTTAGACAGAAAATTTTGGATTCCAATAGGGATTCTTGACAAGAGGAGGGAGCCTGCACAAAATGCAAGTACCTTATTGCCACACAGTTTCAGGGCATTGATACCGCTGCTACTGAGATAGTCAATGACCCCTTCAATATATAGTGAGAATAAGGTTGGTGCCAAGACACAGCCTTGGCGAACAACCCTATGGACTGGTATAGGTTCAGTCAGTTCCCTACAACTACCCCATCTGACTTGAGTGCAAGTGAATTGGTGAAGCCTAATAATGGTTTCTGAAATGTGGTGAGGTACTCCCACTGCGCTAAGAACTTCCCAAAGAGAATGCCTGGGAACCATATCAAAGGCTTCCTTCAGATCCACAAAGGCCACATGCAAGTGATCTTTTAAGAGAGTAATATATTTCCATGTGACAAGGGAGAATCAAAATGCTTGGTCAATGGTGCTGGTCTTTCAACCAAAACCAGCTTGAAACCGGGAGACAAATTTGGAGTCATCCATCCAGTCCTGCAGTTTAACAAGTAAATGGGAACAAAATATTTTTTGAAAATTATCAAGGAGGCTGGTAGGTCTGTAGTTCTTAGGTTCATTCCTATGATCTATCTTATAGATTGGCACGATATAGGCCCCAGTCCGGGTAGCTAGTAATACGGCTCGCTGTAAGATCTCATTAGATAGGCAACTATCCAGATGTCAACTTCAGATTTATAGAGATCACCAGGGATTGCATCAGGCCCTCGGGTCTTCCTAGAGTGAAGAGATTCTATGGCCATCCTTGTATCTGCCACTGAAAAGGCAAGGCATTGTGCTTTAAGGGTCACAGGAGACATAATGATTGAGTTAGTGAAAACTGGAAAAGTATTGGTATATAGCTCCAAGAAGTGCTTCACCCAGCTGGATGCTGGAACAAAACTGTTCAGAACTGCAGAACCATGAGCTATTATCTGCCAGAACACTGCATAATTTATATTCTGAGCAGCATCTAATAGGTCCTGCCAGTTGGCTCCATCCCATCTTTTTTTCTCTGTCCTGAGAATTTACTTATAACAATACCTAGCTTCTCTTACAGCTTCTGGATTGTAAATTTTGATTGCCTGGATAAAATTGGATTTAGCCTGGCAACACTCTTTATCAAACTAATGGGTAGTTTTTGGTCTCTTGTAAGAATTTTGCCAAATTGGCCTAGTAAGGAGATCTTTTAAGGAGAAAAAGAAGAAGGAAATTATGAAAATCTAACACTTGCATATTATTTTTAGGAGGATCTTCAGATTGGGCCAAAGTGGACGAGTATTGTCTAAATGTTGTTCAGCAATGCAGGGTTGCTGATTATATAATGGCCACTTTATGCCCCTCCAGTTATTTGTAAAATTAGGATATGGTTGGGAGATCCTCAGTGAAGTAAACTGGTCTTCGAAGAATTCACCAGTGAATGAAAGTTCCAGAGCATTGTGGTCCCTATCCCACCTCTAAAGTACCCCGAAGTCTTATAGTTCCCCTCAGAGCCCAGTGTCTGGAATACAATAATCAATTTGACTTTTCAGGATTCCCCCTTTGAATGGGTATACCCTGCTTCTGTCCGATTTTGACCTCCCATTACATGCTCTGAGACCATATGTTAGAGAAGCAAGCAATAATGTTTGGGCACATTAGTCATATAAATAGTGACACCCATCCTTTTATGGTGGGCAGAATTTTGTATAAAACCAGTACATATAAGGCCATTCTGAGAACTATGGAAGAGCATCCCAGTTATGCTTCTGGGCTGTAGCCTGAATTGCTTCTGGAGTGATGTTCACAAAAATGGAATTCTCCAGGTGCAAGGACATCCAACCCCAGGGGGGACCCTAGGAGAAGGGGTCAGTTCCTTCAGGGAAACTTGTGTGACAAGAGATATAAGCTGCTCTTACTCATCTTTCATTGAACCAAAAGCATGAAAAACAATGTATATAAAAGACATGTCAATGGTAACAGTTCACAAATGCCATGAGTCAGTAGAGGTTTGCAGGTTCACTGTCTGTGTGTCCTTGTGGTTTTCTAATATGGTGAGCCTATTGCTGCAGGGGATAGGATATTTGCATATTTCGCCATTTATATGGGTATTGGGTGGGACTAGTTGAACAAGAAACTCTTATCTGTTTAGGGGGAAGGGGCAGAGTTGATGGTGAGGGAGTGGCAGGTGAGGTACTTTTATCCGTTTGTATAAAGAAATATGTAATCTTAGATGGAACCAAAGTGCCCTTCCAGGATTTACCCTCATCAGTAAGTAATTCATCCTCTTCAATGAGGGTATCTATTCCTTGATGGCTCAATTTTCTGCTGCATGTTTTGATGTTTTTTAAGCTTCTGTGGGTTGTGAAGAACCTTTTGTGCCTCACTTCCTCATGGCACTATGAGAAAGAACTTTAAAGTAATAGTCACCTATAATACAACCCAACTACACCAACAAATGTTAATAAACAGAAACAAAATATATAACGAATAAAGGCTGGAAACAAGTAGGTTGTCCCACCATATACCAGAAGGAAAGCATGGCAGAGGGATCAGAAAACTCCACAGGTACATAAGTGAATCCTAAATGCGAAGGAGGGCAGGAAGGCAGAAAACAGATTAAATAAAATGTAGACAAAAGAAAAGCCAAGGGGGAGGGGGCAGCCCAGACTCTTCCAAGCGATGACTGGAGCAAGACGGGCCTGCCTGTGAATTGGGGTTTCCACAGTGGGTGTTGAAAAGAGCTTCATAGTGCTGGGGTCAGACTCCTCTTTCCATTCCTAACAGTGTCAGTAGGACCTCCAGACACAAGGAGTTATGGGGCTTGGAGTCCCTTGGTGGCATTGTGTGCAGCGGTTGTTGAAGAGTCGTCATATAGCACTGGTGATAAAACTCCTCCTCCTCCTCCTCCTCCTTGAAGTGTCATTGTTGCCTCCAGGCACAAAGAGGTATGGGGCTTGGAGTCCTCTTGTGGTGTCCTGCACAGCAGGAGTTCAAGAGGCACTTCAAAGGGCTGTGGGTCAAACTCATCTTCTGCCTCTTCACAGTGTCGTTGGTGCCTCTGGGCACAAAGAGTTCTGTGGCGTGGAGTTCCCTCATGGCTTCCACATAACTAATCTGAATCCCTTTCAAATCAAGTAAGCTGAGTCTTAAATGTGGAATGCCTGGGGGATGCACTCCCTCTCCTGTAGATACGCTGTATACTCTTACATGCGCCGCAGGGTGACACATAAAGCATTTCTACAGGAGTCCCACCTTACACAGGTGGAAGCTGTTTGGTTGCAAAAATGATGGAAGTATACTCTGCCAATTACTCCACTTATGCCTGTAAGGTTTTGGAGTGGATCAAGGGTGGATACCCTTTATGGCCATTACCAATGTCACAGACCCAGAACATAGTTACAAATATGTGGAGGGTCTGCTAAAGGTCACCAAATTCTGCTTGGTGCAATTTATACCCCCACATCCGAACAGGCAGTGTTCTTGAAGGATCTGTCCAGGGTTTTTACATGTTAGAGTGGCCTCCCCTGGCTACTGGGTGACAACTTCAACAGTGTCCTTTATGTAGATCTGGACTGATCCTTCCCACCCCAATGTCACTTCAGATGCCCACAAACTAACAAACTGCTACTGCAATGGAGCCTGTTCGACATTTGACACCTGGGAAATACACACACCGGAGTCTATTTGCATTACTCTCATGCCCATGATGTACATGTTCGAATAGATGGCCTAGTTAGTATACATTGATTACATTGGCAGGACACACTCAGACCATAATCCTCAACACTAGCGCATGCACTAGGGTCGCAACCATCCTCCCATCCCAACATGGCTCCTACAAGCAACAGCGCTGGAAAACCCACCATTTAGGGCTTCCATTACTGGTTGCATATCAGAATACTTTGACACTAACGTGGTCACTGCCGCCTTCTGTCTGGCTGAATGGGACGCCTTCAAGGTGGTGATTAGATGTCACTGCCTGGGCAATGCCCTGAACATGCTTCACCAGATTGACAGTGAGGTCTCATAGGTAGAACAGACGCTAGTCCGACTTGAGAGGCAAGCACAGGCTACTACTGTAGGCAAGGAGCAGCTGGGGCAGGTGCGACGCAAGCATGCTGCATTGCTAAAGAGGCTGCAATGTCTTAATTACAAAGCACATATTGCAAAGACACACTATGAATTCAACAAAGCAGGAGCACTGCTTTCATGGCTGATCCACCATAACAGCCTATCCTGTCCATTCTTGTAAATCCAAAAGTCCACTTATACGCACAAAGGAATATACATGATGCATTTTACGCAACATTACTGTTAGACCTGGCATCCTTGGCATAGTCTCCCCTGTCTTTTCGCCTCTGCTTCCTATGTTTTTACTGTGTGCTGGACTTTGTTTTTGCTGGTTTGAGTACTCTGGTCACTTAACCACTGCTGATCAGTGCTAAACGGTAAGTGCTCCCTGTGTAAATTGCATGTGTGATTGGCTTTTCCATGACTGGCATATTTGATTTACTAGGCAGTCCCTAGTAAAGGGCACTAGTGGTACCCAGGGCCTGTAAATCAAATGCTACTGGTGGGCCTGCAGAATCGATTGTGCCACCCACAATAAGTAGCCCTGTAAACATGGCTCGGACCTGTGACTGCAGTGTCTATGTGTGCAGTTTTAACCTTTTGAGGTGGAACATGTATTGATGTGTTTTACATGCCCTAACTGAAATACTGCCAAATTTGTTTTTCACTGTTGCAAGGCCTTTCTCTCTCATAGGTTACCATGGGGGCTGCCTTTAAATAACTTTTAGGTGCTGTTTTTCTTTGGGAGCAGAGGGAGCTATGGAGTTTGGAGTCTCTGAATTCACAATTTAAAAATACATCTTTTGGTAAAGTTGTTTTTTAAATTGTCTGTTTGAAAATGCCACTTTTAGAAAGTGGGCATTTTCTGGCTTAAACTATTATGTGACTCCCTGATTGTGTATTCCCTGTCTCGGTCAGACTGATAGTTGGTCTGTTTATGAATTTCCACTGGACAGTGACACAAAGGGAGCTGGGGTGTACCCTGTATATCCTGATGGGTCACCTGGGCTAGAGTGGAGGGAGTTGCTGACACTTACATCTGAATGGGCTGTGCCTGCCCTCACACAATGTGGTCTCCAACCCTCTAGTGTGTGTCTGGAGCCAGGCCTGGGAAAGGTGAATCTTGTGAACTACAGAGACTTTCCTTTGAAGGTTGCCTACTTCAAAGGCAGAAAGGGGTATAAGTAGTGGACCAAAAACCCCAGATTTTCAGATTACTTCTGGACTCAAGAGGAGCCTCTGCCAAGGAGAAGAGCTGACGAGCTGGAGAAGGAGTATTGTCTCTTTGCCTGTGACTGTGATTTGCTGGGTTGGCCTGCAGTTGCTGCTTCTGCCTGAATGAGGGTAAAGACTGGACTTTGTGGTATATTCCTGCTTGGGAAGTGTCTTCAAGGGCTTGGACTGAGCTTTCTTCCTGTTTTGAAGTCTCAGGGCCATCAAAGACTTCCTCTGCCAGCACGTGAACTCTCTGCTGAGACTCCTGCCCTGCCAAGTGGTACCCTATCCAGTCCCTGGGCCCTTGAAAGGTGAACTTAATAGAAGCAAGGTGAAAATCCACACACAGGAGCCATGCAGGGAAAATTTGGATGCACCACCCGCATCGCGGCTGAAATCGATGCATCACTTGCATTGCAGTTGGGAAATCGACGCATCACCTGCATCGCGGCTGGAGAAACAACTGCTTGCTGCTGCTAAAATCGACTCAAACCCCACACAGCACGAATTCTCGTCCTTGTGCCGCCGGATTTCGCACACCTCATCACTGGGTGTCAAAATCAACGTGAACCTGCACGGACCTGAGGTGCCCCGTCCGGAAATCGATGCATTGTTCTCCTGCGGGAGAGAAAAACGACGCATCGCCTACCCGACCAGAGAAGAAACAACGCACGGCCTCACTTGCGAGTGAGAAATCAACGCATTGCTGACTTTTCTGGTGCACGCTCACCCGTGCAGCTTTATTTTTGATGCAAAGCAGGTACTTTGTGTAACAACAATGTTTCCATTGTATTCTATGGAGTCCGATTTTGCTATTTTAAAAATTCGTAACTTTTCTTGTGTATGTTGGATTTTTGTCATTTAAGTCTTGCTTGATTTTGATAAATATTTGCTACTTTTCTAAACTGGCCTGGTGTCCATTTTGTGGTGTTTTCACTGTATTACTGTGTGTTTTGGTACAAATACTTTACACATTGCCTTTGTGATAAGCCTGACTGTTTGTGCCAAGCTACCAAGGGGTGAGCAGGGGTTATCCTAAGTGTGCATCTCCATTAACCTGACTAGAATGAGGGTCCCTGCTTGGACAGAGTGTAAACTCACTGCCAACTAGGGACCCCATTTCTAACAATTACACATCCCTATACATGTTGGTGTTGGTTACAACGGTGGGGAAGATTGAGTCCTTCCTGCCAAACATGACTCTCCCATGTACACTGCCTGAGCAAAGGGAGGAACTTAACAGAGACATCACAGTTTTTGATGTTCAGGAAGCTATTTAGGCATTTGGTCCGGGCAAGACTCCAGATCCAGACGGGCTACCACTTGAATTTTACAAGACATACACTGCACTACAGGTCCCTAGGCTGAAAACATTATACAATGAGGCCACAGCTGTTGTCTACCTCCCACTCACATTATGCAAGCACTGCTCATATCCCTACCCAAGTCCGGTAGGGACCCTGAGGAGCTTGAATCCTACAGACCACTAGTGCTCCTCAATGCAGACTACAAAATACTGACAAAAATGCTAGCTGACGGACTTCCCCCTTTTGTTCTGCAAATAGTTCATCTGGACCAAAATGGGTTTGCACCGGCCAGAAGCACATCTCTGAACCTGTACTGGTTATTCTGAGTACTGTAATACACTCCAGTCTCATAGTCGCTTGCCGGTCACCTGGTGCTCGATTTATGAAAGGCCTTTGACTCCCTCGAGTGGTCTTACCTATTTGAGGTGCTCCCCCAGTATGGCTGGGGACCCCTTTCATCCAGTTGATCAGTCTCCTACACTGGCCCCTCAGCCAAGGTAAAAACAGGCCATCTCTTATGTGCTCCGACACTGATTCACAGCAACAACCATCAGGGATGCTCGCTATCCCCTCTGCTCTTCTTGTTAGCAATTGTTAGAACTGGGGTTTCTGATTGTCAGAGTATGCACCCTGCACAAGCAGGAATCACCGCTCTAGTCAGGATAAGCTAGATAAAACACTTAGAGGTAACCTGTACTCACCCTCTAATAGCTTGACACAAGGCAGTCAATGATCTAAAGAGGCAATGGATAAAGTATTTGTACAACACACACACACAGAAATATAGATTATATTGTTATGAGTAAAACAAGACCAGAATGACAAAAATCCAAAAAGTAGAAGTCGAGCTATGAATTTTAGAAGAATGAATCAAAAAGTAGTGCTTAGAAGTCAATAGCACTTAGGGGTTACTTGACATGATGCTAGACCAGGGTTAATTGAAAGTTCAGGCCAACCGGGATGGAGGGCAGGCCGGCTACAGGACCCGCACTATGCTAGCTAAAAAGTATCTTGGATGGAGGGTTATGTTGAGGAGGTGATGTGAAGGTGATGTGTCGGTTCTGATCCGTGCAGCCAGGGGATGCATTGTCGTCAAGCTATGCAGTCACTGATGCGATGTCCTTGAGTTATGGCGTTAAACCCCTTATCAATGACGGCGATGCATCATCATCGAGCCACGCAGCCAGCGATGTGAAGGCAATGCGCTGGGGCTGGTGGTGATGCGTTGATCCTCAGCCACGCAGTTAGGGATGCAATATCCTCATTTCAGCAGCGATGCATCGCATCGAGGAGGGATCCGATTGTACGATCAATGCAGGGGTGACGATGCATCGATTTTTGTAGAGAAGCCCACTTTCAAGACCCAGGACTACATTGGCACCTTTTGGCAGGGCAGGACTCACAGTTCACAGAGTCCAGCAGCTGAAGCAGGGGTGGAAGAAATCTTTCATGGCTCTGAGACGTCAAAACAAGAGGCAACCCAGCAAGCCCTCAGACTCACTCTGGGTTCAAGTGAGATGGATTCAGTCCTTGTACTCAGCAGGGCAGATCAGCAGGCAGCAGGGCAGCTAAGCAAAGTAGAAAGCAGTCCTTCCAGGGCAGCAGTACAGCACAGTGGCAATTCTTGTAGCACAGCAATCCTTACTCCTGGCAGAGTTCCTCCAAGGTCTAGTGGTGTGCTGATTTTGTGGGGTCAGTGACCCAGTTCTTGTACCCAAATCTGCCTTTGAAGTGAGGTTGACTTCGAAAATGGGTCTTTGAAGTGCACAGGGGTCCTTTCTTCTAAGTCTTGGCTCCAGACTATCAGCAGGGGGTAATCAACCCTTTGTATGGGGACAGGCACTCCGTATTCAGGTATAAGTGTCAGCTCCACCTCCCTCTTCCTGCCCAGGAAGAGCTATCAAAATGCAGATGAATGCAATAACTTCTCTGTCACACCCACCCTTCCTGTGCATATGGCTGTCTAAAGGGAATGCATAAAGTGTAGGTGTCATCCACCCCAGGCGTGTATTGGAGACAGGCTGCGGGGCATACAGAGCAATATGAGCAGGGAAATGCCCACTTTCTAGAAATGGCATTTCTAAAATAGTAATGTTAAATCCAACCTCACCATTAAATAGGATTTATCATCACTATTCCAAAGATATGAAACATGGGGCAGCTACTCCTTTCTAAACAGGAATTACAGATTAAAGTGTATTAAGGAATTCCCAATGCTAGCCTATGAGAGGAGTAGGCCTTACAGTAGTGAAAAAATTATTTATCTGTTTGTTTGTATCAGGACATGTAAAACTTAAAAGTACCGGCCCTACCTTTTACTAACAGAGCACCCTGCCCTTAGGGCTACCTAGGGCTTACCTTAGGGGTTACGTATGTGTAATAAAAGGGGAGTTTAGGGCTTGCCAAGTAGTTTTAAATGCCAAGTTGAAGTGGCAATAAACTGCACACACAGGTCCTGAAATTGTAGGCCTGAGACAAGCCTGAAAGGCTACACCTGTGGGTGGCACAACCAGTGCTGCAGGCCCACTAGCAGCATTTAATTTATACCCTGGGTATATGGTATACTACATTACAAGGGACTAACAAACAAATAAATATGCCAAATAAATATGCCAATTGTGTATACACCTATGTTACCATCTTTAGGGGAGAAGCACATGCACATTAACACTGGTCAGCAGAGTGCTCAGAGTCCTAAGTCCAACAAAAAAAACAGCAAAAGTATGAGGCAAGCAGGCAAAATGTTTGGGGGAAGACTACCCTAAGGCTGACAATTCTAACAGCGATGGAGCCACTGACCCACATCATCTGGGAACAGGGCTAACATTAGGGGTGCCTCTCGGCGATGGCTTTCACTCTGTATCGCTCTGCGTGGATGGTGGCAGGCTGAAAGCTGTCACCAAAATGGTAATGATGCCGCACCTCCTGTACTACTTCACCAACCTGCCCCTATATATTACTCAACCTTTCTTCTGTTCCCTTGAGCGACTGACAGGTGACTTTACTACACGTTGCAGGGTGGCCTTTGCTAAACTCTACCTCCCAAATGACCAAGGTGGGCTAAGTGGGTCCCAATTTTGAGCACTACTACCTGGCCTCTCTTTTAAAAATGGGTGACCTGATGGCTGGAAGGTTGCCAACAGGAGGAGACTACCTCTTCTCCATGGCACCTAGCTTGCATACTGCACTTGTTTCACCCCCACTCCAGAACATCACTGCCTGAGTCCCTCCTGGTGTGGTTGCATATCGACGCTTTAAAAGGATTCTCATCCTCACCTCATCAGTAAAGCTTTTCACCCCGGCATTGCCACTACTTGGTGCGCTGCAGAACAACACAGCAAACTCCCTGTGAGAACTAGGTTCGTTGCACGGCTTCATAACCTGGGGGATCTGTACCAAGACTGTACATTCATCTCCATGGAAGAGCTAATCGCCGAAATCTAGCCTCCCCCAGGGGCAGTTTTTATTGTATACGTCTCACACTGTCACTGGGAGTGCATTTGGGTGACATACAATGGGAGCTGGGCATGCACCTCAAAATCCAATACTTACATGTAATGGGAGAGAGCTGTAACTTGATGGGATGGTTAGCTGGTTGCTTATGCGCACAAGCTGCCACTTACCACACTGCGACAACACTGGGACACCGAATTAGGCCACCCCTGTATGGACAAAGAATGGCAGAGAATACCGGCATACCCTGCTCTGGTATCTCCTAATGTCTGCTTCAGGCTTCTACAATATTATTTCCTACACAGAGCTTACTGAACCCCCGCAAAATTAATCACTACTTCCATCGCAGAGATGCTGAATGTCCCCGCTGTCATACATATGATGCCGACTTCCTTCATATGTTCTGGGCAGGCCCATCACTTTCCCAGTACTTGCGAGGCAGTACAACTCTCATGACATGCTGCCGGGTCACCCTGCCTTAAACACCTGGGAGGTGTGCTTGTTACGTCTGATATGCCGCACCAAGAAAAACAAAGCAGTGGCATGGTTTGTTGATCTGGTCTTTCTCCTTGCCAAACGCATGATCATCTGCTGGTGGAAAGCACCCACCCCCTGCTTTCTCTGCCTAGGTGCTCTCCATGGATGCCTGGGCACAAGCTGAGAGTTTGGCATTGCACTGTGGGGACACTTAGGGCTTAAACAAATACCCCATTGCAGCCAGCTGGGACGCATTCCTGGAGGAGCTGCAAGCTAACCTGAAAGATGTTGATCACCCCTCTTAACACACACCAGTAGTTACTCTCTGCGGGCCCACAGCCACAATCAGCAGGCACACCACACTAGGCATACCGCAGTTCACTCCCTCGACCCCACGACTATTGTTATGAATGTGCTGTTGTTACAGAACATTCTGTCTTTTCAGTGACTATGCAGCTGTGCATTCTGCCTGTGCATGGGCGCATCTGACTCTATGCGGTAGTCGCTCACAGTCATACATGTATATGTAAACCAGCCAGCTTTTAATTATTTGGGCATATATCTAGCATGCTCAGCTTCTATGTAGCTAGCATGCTCAGCTTCACAGTGCTCAAAAAGTAGCAAAATCCTCTGCTGGCTTCCCTAAAAAAGATCTGAATCACTGGTCCCCACATCTATTGTTTCTTATGAGACGAGTTGCTATCTCTAAAGTAGCCTTCCTCGAGTAGACTCACCACTGTGCCTGAAGGGCTGTTCTGAAGAGTGCACCTTTTTTCACAATGTATGGGTGTGCCCCTTAAAACAAGGACACTGGTCCAAACTAATTCAGGTGATATCCCGGGTCATGGTATTAGAGATTCCCATAGAAGCTAAGACATTACTGTTGGAGGTTCAAGGGGATGTCCCGTGGCCAAGGTATCGAAGAATCTGTTTGAAATTAGCCTTGGGAATTGCAAAGCGTAATATCCCAAAGGCCTGGGGCAAACAGGAGGTTCCTGGCCTGCGGATTGGGAAGGGGATTTAGATTGGTGCCAGAGGGCAGAATTGGTAATATATCAAGGGAGGAGTTGCACTAGAAAGTGTAAGAAGATTTGGGGGCCTTGGATGGCCTACAGAGGCTTGGTGGACACATATGGTGGGAGAGGAGGGGATGAAAAGAAGGTCAGGCTTCTAGGGTCCATATGTATAGGGGCATATTTATACTCCGTTTGCGCCCGATTGTGCGTCAAAAAATTTGACGCACAATCAGTGCAAATGTTGCCCCATATTTAAACTCTGACGCCCGAGCCCGCGGACGACAAAATTCCACCGTGTGCGTCATTTCTTGGATGCGGCAACCCGCCCTGCGTTAATGATATGCAGGGTAGGCGTTCCCGTCCAAAAAACGACGCAAACGGCCGTGCGTCGTATTTATGCTTCCGGGCAAAAATTAGTCTCGCCGGGAGGCGGAGCAAAAAAATTACGCACAGCCCGATTTGCGTCAAAATTTAACGCATGGGCCAGGGCAGGCGTTAAAATGGGGCAAACACACCTGTATTTAATCAGAACACACAGAACAAACAGCAGAGCAGCAGAGCAGCAGAGCAGCAGAGCAGCAACAGGGAGACATGGAGGTGATTTTTATCCAGCGTGCACGTAGGCGCAGAGCCCAGCAGCAACAACAGCAGCTACAACAACACCAGCAGGGACCCCAAAGGCAGCGCAGAAGGCAGGAGAGGATATTCCGCCCAAGAACAACCCTGCATGGCCTCAGGGAACACGACCGCCTGGGAGGCGGAGCAAAAAAATGACGCACAGCCCGATTTGCATAAAAATTTAACGCCTGGGTCAGGGCAGGCGTTAAAATGGGGCAAACACACCTGTATTTAATCAGAACACACAGAACAAACAGCAGAGCAGCAGAGCAGCAACAGGGAGACATGGAGGTGATTTTTATCCAGCGTGCACGTAGACGCAGAGCCCAGCAGCAACAACAGCAGCTACAACAACACCAGCAGGGACCCCAAAGGCAGCGCAGAAGGCAGGAGAGGATATTCCGCCCAAGAACAACCCTGCATGGCCTCAGGGAACACGACATCATACAGAGGTACCGGTTGAACTGGCAGGCCATTCAGCAGCTGCTGCGCAACATTGAACCGCAGTTGGCCCCCACTTTAGTGACACCCCGCACCATCCCAACAGAAACAAAGCTGCTTGCCGTACTTCACCTGCTGGCAAGTGGCTCATTTCAAACAACTGGTGCCCTGGTTGGCGGAATATCACAACCATCATTCTCTGCATTTCTGCCAAAAGTACTGGATGCCATCATTCGCCTGACACCCCTCCACATCTGCTTCCCTAACACACTGCAGAAGCAGCAGGAAACAAAACAGGGGTTCTACCTCATCAGTGGCTTCCCACACGTCCTTGGTGCAATCGACTGCACACACGTACGCCTTGTGCCACCTGCTGCAACAGAACACCTCTACCGCAACAGGAAGCACACACATTCAATCAACGTGCAGGCCATAGTCGATCACCAGGGATTGATCACCAACATCGTGGCTAAATATCCTGGGAGTGTACATGACTCATTCATCTTCCGTCACTGCACCATCAACCAACACTTCCAGGATGGACGGTATGGCAATGGACTACTTGTTGGTAAGTACAGAAACCTACTTATATACACACTGCAGAGCAACCCTCTAGGACACACAACACATACACCACAACAGCAACATCTAGACAGGAACACACTGAGGTCCTTACATCACTAGCCATGTTTCTTAAGTCACCATTGAACCTGTCACACATTGGAATTTACTGTACAGCCTAATGTGAAGACATTAATGCGTGTGGTTGCCTAAATGTCACCTTGCAAATTGTAAGTGTCACAATGACCTTTACATTAATACATTGCATACGTTTCAAGGTATGGGATGTACAGGGTACTTTGATATGAACGTGTTAACAACAGTTCCAATTTTAAATGTGCATGGAACTATCATCTCATCCCCAGTGAAGACACACGGACACCTGTATCACAAGTCACAATGCTAGGGAGGGCACACTGTACTGCAAATCCCAAAACATACTGCTGACAAACGGTTAGCAGACAAACACTTGCTCAGCCAAGGAAACAACACAATGCAGATGGTATAGCCTACAAGTATAGGATGTCACATTAGTACACAAAAGAGTCACAGACAACACAAGACAACTACTGCCATTAAAGGTCTTTTCAATAGTGCCAGCTACATCTACATGATCCCATTCTGTGTTTTTCTTTCAGCTGATCAGGGGTATGGCACCCAGCCATGGCTAATGACACCATTTGGGAACCCGAGTACTGCTGCAGAGTGGGCATACAACGACGCCCATAAGAGGACACGCAGCATTGTCGAGCGGACCTTTGGGATCCTCAAGTCAAGGTTCCGCTGCCTTGACATCACTGGCGGTAGCCTACTATATTCCCCCGAGATGGTCTGTAGGATCATACTCACATGTGCAATATTGCACAACATTTGTGTAAAAAGGAACATTCCCCTCCTCGAACCAGACCCATACATGCCTGAAGACGACGAAGAGGAGGATGGTGGCCTGCAACAAGAGGGGGAACAACCAAACACGGCTGCTGGAGTGCGTAGTCGCCAACACATTGTAAATAATTTCTTTTCATAATTATCACCATCACCACTTAATGCACTATTGTAAATAAACACTGATAACAAACACCACATCATGGTTTGGCCTATTCATTTCTGCCCACCTTTAGCTTTAAATATCTGAAGAAGAATGTCGTCTCATTGAGCAATAATGATATAACAATCATGACACAAAAAAATACACCACAAATGTAATGGCCACCATACAATGGTCAAATACACACACAATGTAAATGACAGACATCCTGTACAGTTCACCTTTGAAGGGCAATAGCTGAGGACCACACATATGACTCACATACATGTAGTAAACATGGATCATCGCAGCAGATGGCACACAACTAAAACACCATCACTCAACTAGGGGAAAACAGGCCTCATACATCAGGCAGTTCACATGCTAATGCTTCAGGAACAGGAATGTAGTACTAGACTCTTGCCAACAGTAATTCCAACTACATACTATCATTGCAATGACTATCTGTCACTAGAGTTACACATAAGCAGAACATACACAGCACAAGTGCTACACCGATGACAAGCATCCAGCACATCACATCCCATCTACATGTCAGCCCTTTTCTAAAAACATTACACACACTTGCAGCTGCTCACACCCCACCTGTCTGAATAGGTCCCTGGAATGCCGATTTGTGTACACTGAGATTCCCTCATCTACACACACACACTCACAAGAGTCATCCAGTGTGCCACACCCTTTCCTATGCCTACCATTGTCATAGTACCATCTCACTGCATGGAACTCAGCTCATATAATACACTGGCCTTGAGTTTATAAGCCCTGGTATCACCTGTAGATTGATTCTTCTGTGAAAGGTACTGTAGGCTATTTATCAGCAAATCCCATCTGACAGGACTAGTGAGACACAGATGGAGGCCACACCAGTGATTCCCTCCATGCACACCACCCAAATGTACATGCCCCGTCCCTGCTGATGCCTCCTACTGCATACATGTTTGAATTTGAGCTATTACATTAAGCTTTGACACTAATGTTGCCGTAGAAAACTTTATCAGGGTTCATGTGTCACCTTCAAAACAACACAGGACATACACAGTGTGACATCTCAACTGTCTACTGCTCCCTCTGACCAGTCCTAGTCAGAACACTTGATCATGTAATTACTGAAAGAACTTGCTCCTGATTGACCCAGCATCCTGTCAGCCTGACTGGCACCTGTCCGTGGGTCACTCTACAGATACCTGGGGTCCACCTATGGACCACACGTGCTGTCCAAAACCTCTTGTACCTCAGACAATAATTTGTCATTAGCCTCATCAATGTATACTCAAATACATAGTATTGCATCATCTGACTGTTATTTGCATCCGATTTGTGGCAGTGCCCTTGAATAGCCAAATCTTGGCCCTTCCATTGTCTGGCCCTCATTAATGCCTAAACTACAAAGTGTGACAGTGGACCTGGACCATAGTGTATGATGGTGTAAATGGCCTCCATCAAAACCAGCAACCTCAGATAATGTCCATGAAAAGTCAACACATATGAGGACCCTGACTGTTCAAACGCTTAGTAACATTGTTCAAATGATAAAGATGAGTCGTGTGTGTTGAATACCAGCCATTTACTTCTGCACAGAGGCTATGATGTTTCCTGATACATTACCATCCACAGAAGCCAACTGGAGTACAAATGTTGCAATGACACATGCCGGATCCAGACACCTGAGACATTCTCTCACTCAGCACACCAAGGTTGCCCAGTTGAAAGTCTCATTACACGTTTTCAGTGACAGGGTGGGACCATCCATGTGTAGGTGACCATGTCCTCAATGGCTTCTCTCAAATTTTGCTACAAACAATACCCAATAGAAACAAGATTAGCTGCCACTAACTCATGAGGAGACCTGGACGTTACAGTGACAACATACACCCTGACAGTTGATACTGGATCAATATTGGACCACACACATGTACATGTACCATCCAATCAACAAAATATTTGCAAGCAGCCGATCACAGTAGTGTCCCAGTTGTAACCTAGCAGGAAGAATGAAACATGCCACTAAACCAGGTAATGCATAAAGGGCCACATACATCAACAACCTATTTGCTATCATGACATGAGGAACGTTGAGATTTTGCAAAAAATATCAATGCAAAATGGTATGTCAGATTTCTCCAAAGAATCAATAGGGCAAACGTAAAATGGCCAAATGGGATTACAGAATGGCAAACAGTGAATCATACCATATTTGCTTCCATGAGCCTGCTGCTGAAGGTTTAGCATTACTGAATTTGGGAAACCCTTGGATAAATTTGCAAGTCTGGAAGAGCAAACCCTAGGGTGCTGGGGGCCTAAGTCCACCTCTACTGCCCCCCAAATAGACATTATTTATGCACATGTGAAGCACACTACATGTCAAAAGTAAAACACATTTAAGATACATTAACTCGAAATTAGGTCATGGTTAGCCCCTTAAAAAGTGTGGGCGACAATTGCACTACCTATTTGGCCTTTATATAATTTTGATTACCGTGATAAATGTGGACACATTTTTGCTAAGGAATACATCCTGGTATCCCATTCATATTTTGAAAATAGCCATCAGCAATTACCCACATATGTGTACAATTATGAGTAATATCCATTCTGACCAATCATTACTATTGCACTGTGAATACCTTCTATACATCCTATAAGGGACATTTGCCATAGCTAACCCCAAATGTGTATCACTTAGCACCGTTTGGTCATGACAAAATTCATTTCACAATTTGACAAATGAAAGACATATTTGTCATAATGCGTCATATTTCCACGCATACAGCTTGTGCGTCATAATTTTTGACGCACAGGAGTGCAGATAATGCAGAGTCAAAAAATTATTTCAAAAATAGATATCATAATATCCTGCATAACATGGCCTCCATTTTTTTCCATAATGCGTCATATTTCCACGCATACAGCTTGTGCGTCATAATTTTTGACGCACAGGAGTGCAGATAATGCTAAGTCAAAAATATTTTTCAGATTTAGATATCATATTTTCCAGCGGCCTAATTTTCAACTCTAGAACTGTAAAATAAGCCTCAAACAAATATAATAGACCAATGAAGAAAACATTTTTGACTCTGCATTATGTGCACTCCTATGCGTCAAAAAATATGAAGCACAAGCTGTATGTGTGAATAAATGACGCGTAGCGGAAAAAAAACGGCGGCCATTTTATGCAGGATGTGATGTAATAGGATATCCTGTTTACAGAATCTGTACAGTGGGTGTACTTTCACTTTCACTTTGCAGTCTCAGATTATTCTAGACTGTGTGGCTGTGTGGAAAGTGTTGTCCTGTGTATTAGTGCTTTTGTGTCCAGTGTACCTTCTCAATTGTGCTTTTGTCATCATTGTCTTGTTGTTGAATACTGTCTGAGTCTGTGTTGTATTATTTTGTCAAGTCCAGTGTTTTATTTATTGTCTGTGGGAGTCTGTTGTGGGTACTGTAATATAGGGGTTAGTTGGGCTCTTCTTCTTAAGTTTTCTTTGTATTTCACCACTCTACCTTTCCCCATTTCCCCCTTTTCCTTTTTCTACAACTTTTTCCCCTTTGTCAGTGCTGACATGTCTGGTAGGCCACGGCTTTCCAGGATGGGTGAGGAGGAATTGGGGGGATTTATATGGCTTGTTTGCCATTTCCTCCCACTCATGCTGGAGGCTGGGGGTAGGGTGATACAGGGGTATCACACGGAGGCCCGTAAAGTCCGGTGGGGGAAGGTGCGCCATCACTTGGTCCGTGTATATGGTAGCCTAAGGAATGAACATCAACTGAAGCACCGCTGGGCTGATCTGATATCCAGGGAGCAAGATCTGCTGGACCACCTGGGAATCAGGATTGGTGGCCATGTTGGTGAGTACAGATCAATTACATGTGCACAATTTAAAGCTGTGTGGTGACATGTGATGATTGTTACCCAATCTGCCAGATAAGTAGCTGACTGTGTGTAATGCTAGGGATACCTACTGGGTAATTGATGCACAATGTGAAGGAAGACAAATGCTAGCAGTCAGGTAGCTCATGTTTTCTACACATACCGGTTGCCTGTAGCAGTATGTAATGTAGTGCTGCCTTTGTGTCAGACAAGCGACACATTAATGAATAAATTAGGACTGTACAGGTCACAATAGCCAGTGAAAAATGGATGTTGAAACATCATAC
The DNA here is from genome assembly GCF_031143425.1 of Pleurodeles waltl. Classification (NCBI taxonomy): domain Eukaryota; kingdom Metazoa; phylum Chordata; class Amphibia; order Caudata; family Salamandridae; genus Pleurodeles; species Pleurodeles waltl. The sequence continues at coordinate 339,287,490 of NC_090444.1, read as the reverse complement.
CTACATATGTAGACGCCATAGCTAGACTGACATTTGTAAACCCTACATGATGCTATAAATGAGTGCTGCCTTCACGTCAATTGAAGTTAGCAATGTTGTCCACACATATGTCACATGTGTGTCTGGTTGGTGTGTATGGAAAATGACAACATAGGCTGTTTGAGTTTGAGAGGTCATGCAGACCTCAAGTAACCAGCTTTTGGATGTCTCTCTTGTATGCACATGATGAGATGAATGCACCCCTATATTGTTGGGGCATACTAATGGAGGTGCATCTTTGCCACCACATGACTGTCCAGGCCACTGCATGTGTGTAGTAGGGTGTGTAACTGTAGCAGGAGACTCATCCAATGTAAATGTTGCTCATGAATAATTCCATGCAGTATGAGCATGTGTGAAAGTGTTTCATTACTCACGTCATATTCTCACATTGTCTTTGTAATTGCAATTGTTTGTCAGTGCACGGATTCTGAGTATATTCTTCCTTCCATGCTTTACTGGTGGACCTGCACCGTACATAGTGGGAGAGGTGGCTCATTTTGAGGACCCCGACACCTACAGTGAGTGTTGCATGTGTGCTATTTTTATGTTTGCTGGTGATGCATGATGGACTACTGTGTGTTCAACAGAATTCAAGGTTTGATGCGCTGCACATTCATTAGTATTGTTCCATTAGTGGAATTTCAGTTATCACTTCATTTTGACTTGACCTATGCTTATCCATTTCTCAGATTTTGGGTCTGTAGGCCATTCCAGTAGGGCCCGCTATTGGGAATGGGGTGAGTCATGTGGAATACACTGGTTAATGTAAGAGTTGCTCTGGGACTTGTCTCGGACTGAGTCTGCATTTCAGACTGACATTCTCCCAGATAGCTTCTGCAAAAGGCTTGTCTGAAATCTGCTGCTTCCCTAGTTAACGATGGACTGAGTACACTGTAGGTTGGATCTTCCAGGGGCATGTACTTCCACAAGTTGTACTAGAAGTGTGTGGGACTAGAGTGCAATGGCCTAGGTGTACATTCTACTCATGATCATGGGTGTTCTTGCTCCTCTGTGTCTGTAGAAAAATATGCCTCACTGGTAGTATGTGATCTTGGCCTAAGTCAGTACATTTTGACATGTGTGGACCTTGGATAGGACAAGGTTTAGCTGACTCCAATTTGTTAGCCCTTCACTGGTGGTGTGTGTGTGGAGGCAAAAACTTGTTGAGCTTTCTATACACTCCTGGGTGTGCATTGATTATGGGATTGTTGGATGTTCTTCCCACCCCCCCCCCCCCTCAAAGACTGCCATGTGTTTGGGAATAGGGTACCTAGGACTGTAGCAACCAGTATGTTACACATACTTGTGTCCATTTGAAACTTCGTTTTGAACCTAGTGTACACACTCGGTTATGGCACATGAGTTCTATACTAGCAAATCCAATTACAAATCGCAGATATTGAGGGTTGTGATTGTAATCACATACACTGACATATGTAGTCAAGGCAATAGGCAGAGGAGGAGCAGCCATAATGTCAGCTGCATTACTAATTATTTTGATGAGAAGTTTAGGCTGATGTCACCCATCATGTATAGACATGTATATGCTAGGTGTGAGATGCCCTTTGTATGCAGGCTTCCCATGTACTTCCTCTGAGACTTTCAATGATCTATGTGGTGATATGAGCTGTTACAACTACAGTAAAAGTAATTTCCAATTGACCCATTGTGCTATTCCATCCAATGCATTTCCTATGGTAAATAGTTGCCCTTTCTCTTCACAGCTGCAAACATGAGTGCCGCACAGAGGCATGATTTTGAAAGGCGGGCCATGAGATACCGGCACATCCTGCAGGTGCAGTTGGGGTTCCGACGGATGGCCCGAAAATACCAGGCGGATCGGGCCTCCGGAGCATGGTGGGCCTCACCAAAGGGTGGCCCAACTTTGCCCACTACACCCACCACCACCACAACCACCAGTTCTCCCCAAGTGGCCCCAGCAACGGCGGGGACAGTTGTCCCTGCCTCTGCAGCACGACCTGGACCCAGCAATATCAGAGCTGCTGGACAGTCCAGTGGGCTACAAACAACTCCCACACAGAGCACCTCTGCCAGCACACAGACAGCAGCAGCACCTCCAATTGACCCTGCAACATTCCAGGCTTTAGACCGCAAAATGGACAAGTTCATTCGGAAGGTGGACAAGCTGAGCCAGGATGTGGCGTACATAAAGAAGCGGGTCAGGTCCATCAGGCGGACCCTACGGAGGGCCAAGCTCTAGGACTTATATGGTCTATTTTAATTTATCCCTACCCTCTCTCCTCTTTCCTTTTTATCATGATAGGTGGGTTTTGGGGATTAGTGTTAGGTTAGTATAGGTTGTTAGCTTAGTTAGTGTTAGGGAGGAGGGTGGGGGGTCCTTATTCTTTCTATTTTTCATTTTTGAGTGTGTGTGTGGGTGGGTGGGGGTCAATGTTGGGATTCCTGTCTGTTTAGAAAAAAAAAAAACATTATAAAAAAAAATATATATATATATATGATTGTTTAGGATAGTATAGTATGTGTGTAGGTTAGTATGTGTTGTCCTGCATGTGTCCTGTCTCATAATGGTGGGTGGGGGGTTGATGTTTAGATCGATTCGTTATATGTGTAGAGTAAGTTTAGCTTAGGTTAGTTAGGGACAGTTGTGGGTTAGGAGTAGTCAGATTAGATTAGTGTAGGTATGACTTTTCCCTTAGTTGCCTCTGGTGTGAATACTTATGAATAAATACATAGTTAACCCTTTGCATTATGTGTTAACTGCTACTTGATCATGGCCTTGACATCAGTGTAGGTGATTGTTGTTCTATGACATTTGTGTCCTATGCTACACACCGAAGAAAAAAGAGGTTTAAAATGGCAGCTACCCCTGTGCTAACTTGGTAAGTATCCACCATTTGATAGAACCACCATTTGTAGTTTACATGGATCACAAAGGATTTGTGTTGATGAGTATGTTTTCTACATCACAAAGTGTGCTTCCAGACTTGGTATTGTGGGTAATTTATTAGGTCGGACTGCAGTGTGATGTTCAGGGACATCTTTGTAGATGAGGTGTTGTTAACACTCTGGTCTTCTTGTCTTCATTACTGACATAGATCATGTGTGCAAAAATTCAGCATGACTTCCCTTCATGGAAGTATACTCAGAAAGGGTGATTGATGCTGTGTTTAGTTGTGTTTGCTTAGATTAGACTGCATAATTAAATGTTTTAGTATTGCATGGTTCCCACATTTATCAGCCACCATTAGTTGACTTTGATTGCTATTGATGGAGCATTATTCTGTCCAACACAGCATGATTGTGTGTGGTTTGTCCCTTCATCAGTTACTCTCCTCAGGATGGTCAGGCTATGATGCAATCCTGGCCACTGCACAGATGTATCAGACTACATGATGTCAGGACAGTTGTATTGACAAGCTACATGGTTGTCACACAGGCACTTTTGAGTTATCTACTGCACAGTTGATGTGTCAAATTACACAGAGACATATTAGGTGTGCAAGTGCTATTTATTGATAGGTGCTGTAGTGCAAAATGTACATTGTCCATGTTTGTTGAGTCCGTTCTAGTGCATTCTTACATGGTGATCCTACAGAAGGGGTGTGGATGATGCTCCTGACATGCTGGGGTGATGTTACAGACAGTGCAGAGGGACAGGATTTGCCGATTAGTAGGAGAGAGACATTCACTGGCAATGCTGACAAGTTATACAGTGGTTAGCAGAATAGTCATTGAGTATAGTTGTAGTGAGACTGGCATTTGACAAAACGTAGGACCTTGGTAAATGTGAGCCATGGTGCAGGGACTAGTGCTTCCGGGTACTCTTCCGTGTGAATGTGATCTGTTCCATGTCTTCTTCTGATGTGTGTGTTGCCTTCTTTGTCCTTGTTGTTGTTGGTTGTGAAGGGGCAACACACACCTCAGTGTTAGAAGACGTGGAGTCAGGCATCCCGGTGGCTGCTCCCTGTGAAGGTCTTAAGGCCAGTACTGCAGCAAGGAGGGCCTGCTGGTTTTTGAGAATAGCAGCTACATCACGATGGTAGGCAGCCAGGTCGGCCCTGAGGGAGTCATGATTGCATTTGTGCATGCAGTGGAAAGTTTGGGGTGCGAGGTGTTGTGGCAACTCCCTAACTGCAGTGGTGAATTCCTTTATAGTTTCTTGTAGTCCTTGCAGTATGGATGTTAGGGCTTGCATAGCTGCTGCCTGATCTGCAGATGACATCATGCACGAGCGCACCCCTTCAAGGCTGGCTGCCATATTTTGCATCCCCACCCGCACCTCCTTGGCCAGCTCCCGCTGTACTCCAACTACAGTTCTTTCAAAGCTGGTGCCAGTGTTGTCAGAGTCCTCAGCTGTGTAGGAGCTGGCAGGTCTTGCAATTGGGGTGGTGGGTGGTTCTTCTGTGATGGCTGCTTTTTCTGTGCTCCTCCTTGTGACTGAAGGTGGGGTCTGGAGGGTTTCAAGGACCTTTTGGATGGTCTCCTGGGGAATGTTTATGGGCTCATCATCCATGTCATCAGGGAAATCTGGGACAGGCATATCGGCAGGAGATCCACGTTCCTCTGCAATGAAACAGGGTACAATTAGTGTGTCTGTGTTGTGACAATTTTGACGTAACATGCCAGCCTTTTGATGAATTTACTTTGTGATCTTGTTTGGTATTGGTATCTGCTGTCCTTCATATGGGCATTGTTATAGGCCTATGGCCCACCTGTGTGTCACATGTATGATATTGAGGTATCAGACTTGTCTGCCTAATCGCCTCTAGGTGTTGCTTTGTACCAAATAGGGAATAGCCATTTTATTGTCCTACTCGACCCTCCGTGTATATCTATTCTTATGGTGAGACCTTTCACTGGCTGTGGGTGTTCTGATTGCCCTGGCAGCACACTTGCCTCTCAGGACCTGCCCCAATCCCTGATTGTTCCCATTGACTTAATTGTAATTGACATGTGGCATATCCTATGCATGGCAATGTTATGATGTGATATGGATGTAGACATTGTTAATGTGTCCTGCTGATGTTGGGTAATGTGTGTTTAATTGGATTGCCCTGTTTATCGTATCAATGTCCTATTTGGTCCTCTGACTGTGCAGGTGTATTTAAGTGACCAGTTGCATGTGTCCCCTCCTCAATGCTGTTGTCTGAGCAGTATGACATTTGTGATGTTGCCTTGTTAGCCAGGCACGGGAAGGACCCTGACATATGCAGCATGGGTGTGTCCTTAGTGCTGTGTCGCTCCTATTGCTGTTTACTTTGGCTGATGTATGTGACAACTATGGGCATTGACATATGAGTGTTCTGGGGCCTTTGTCTTGTTTCAGGAGATTGTTGCAGATGTCATCCTCACCCCCTAATTTAGGTATGTATGTTCCATGGGGAGGTTACTGCCATTGGCTACTATAGCTGCACAGAGATCAGAGGTGTTAGTGCCAACTGTTGTTGCAGTTACATTGCAGTTGTTGTTTTGGCTAGTGGATTGCTGATAGGGCCCTAGTTAATGTAGGAGATATTTTGGCCGACGAGTGCCAGGATGTAAGTTTGACGTAGTGGCCTTCCCTCCTGTCGAGGCTTTCCCTTAGCTCCATTGTTGTCATGAAAGGATGCCCCCATGGGACTGTTGTTGGTGTTGTGTTATGTTGTGCCCCAGCTTCTGTATGTGCAGGGCATGCCCCTCTGCCGTGCCCCTTTACCTATGCCACTCCATGTATATGCTGACTTACATGCAATGTGTAATAGGTATTTCCCCCCTGCTTACAGTCAACATTATTGCATTATAATTCCCCATGCGACTTACCCTGCATGTGTGTTGTCTTGTGGTAGTCTGCACTGTCCTGTCCTTGAATCCCTGTGACGATCTCCTCAGGGATGACGGCTGCGACCATCTCTTCCATGTGGTCCAGGGCCTCCTGGTGTGCTGGACTCCCCCCTCCAGTCTGCAATGCTGCCTTCCTGTTCCTAGCCATTTTTTCCTTTGTCCTACGTTTGCAGTCATGCCAGCGTTTCTTACACTCGGTGACTGTCCTGCGTACTTCAGCCACACTGTTGATCTTGTCAACAATTTGTTGCCATATGGCCTCTCTCCTACTGATTGGCAACTTAGAGGTGATGAAAAGTTGGTGCTGGTGTTCCGTCACCTCTTTAACCAGGATTTCCTGCTCCTATGCACTGAAGCAACACTTTCTTTTTTTTCTATATATGTCCTGGTTCCTGTATGGATCATCCTGGCTGGTTCCTGGTCTGCTGTCATCTTCCTGGGGTCTGTAGTGGCATCTGGGATCCATTTTGGCTCTCCTCTGCTGAAAGGGCAGTGTTCGCGGGTATTTTTGACGCTATTGCGTAAAAAAAAACGGCGCTTTCCGGGTTGCGCTGTCGTAAATCGACCCACAGTCATTTACGTCGCGTTAACGTCGTTTTCCTTTACGACTTGACGCCGCGATGTGCGTAAAAAAAAATGACTTCCACCTGTTGATTGCACCGCCGTGCGTCAAAGTATAAATTTGATGCCCGCATGGCGCATCGAAATGGCGTTAGCCGGCGGTTAAAATTGTTGACGCAAAACTGCGGCGGCGCAGCTTTGCGTCAAAAAGTATAAATATGGACCATAGTGTCTTGGTCGTACAAGCACCACTGCGACTAGCGGTCAGGAAATGGTGACACCTGCCTAAGGGACTATGGCCCTCATTACGACTCTGGCGGTCAGCGGTAATTTGGGGAAAGGTCCTGCCAACAGGCTGGCGGTACCTTACCCCAAGTTAGGACATTGGCGGTTTGGCTCAAGCCAAACCGCTAATGTCCCACTCCGTCCGCCAGTGTGGTAACGGCCACTGGGATGGAGACTTAGGGGGTCATTCTGACCGGGGCCAGGGTCGGCGGGAGCACCGCCAACAGGCTGGCGGTGCCCCGCAGGGCATTCTGACCGCGGCGGTTTGGCCGCGGTCAGAAGAGGAAAACCGGCGGTCTCCCGCCGGTTTTCCGCTGGCCACATGAATCCGCCATGGCGGCGTAGCTTGCTGCGCCGCCATGGGGATTCAGACACCCCATACCGCCATCCTGTTCCTGGCGGTTCGCCCGCCAGGAACAGGATGGTGGTATGGGGTGTCGTGGGGCCCCTGGGGGCCCCTGCAGTGCCCATGCCAATGGCATGGGCACTGCAGGCCCCCCGTAAGAGGGCCCCACAAAGAATTTCAGTGTCTGCTTTGCAGACACTGAAATTCGCGACGGGTGCAACTGCACCCGTCGCACCTTCCCACTCCGCCGGCTCCATTCGGAGCTGGCTTCCTCGTGGGAAGGGTGTTTCCCACTGGGCTGGTGGGCGGCCTTTTGGTGGTCGCCCGCCAGCCCAGTGGGAAACCCAGAATAACCGCAGCGGTCTTCTGCCCCCTTGGTCTCTAGCCAGGTGGCTGTCACAATCCCACCCTCGGGATTATGACCCCCGCCTACTGCCATGTTTTTCGTGGCAATCTTAACGCCACGAAAACCATGGCAGTAGGCACTATCAGTGCCAGGAAATTCCTTCCCCGACACTGATAGGGGACTCCCTCGCCCCCTCCTCAGAGTCCTCTAACACCATCCTCCTCCCTCTCCTGCCCCCACACATTTACACACCCACACACATATACACACACGCATACCCACATCCACCCACGCGTGCACACATACATACCCACACACTGCAACACACACCAACATACTTTGTCGCACACACGCATTCACAACACACAACATACACATACACTCACATTCAGTCATTCACGCACGCATTCAACGCAGCACACACCCGCATGCATGCATACAAGAACAGACACACACAACACCCCCACACATGCACACATCACCCCCCACTCCCCTTTCCTGTCGGAGAACCTGAATTACCTGCTTTCAGGGGGTCTTCTGGCTAGAGACGGGACGCGGTGCTGCTGTCAGCAGCAGCGTCCTCCAGCAAAGCACCGTCAGGCCTTATCATTGCTCATGGTACGGTAGGTGGTGTTTTGTTGCCGTGGCGGTGCTGCTGACAGCAGCACCACCTTTCCGTCGTCCACCGCCGTGATGGTCGGCGGTCATAATGCGGGTGAGTGGCTGGTAACCACGGCAACGGTATGTTGGTGGCCGTTGCCGTGCCGGTAGGCGGCAGTTACTGCCAAAGTTGTAATGCTGGCCTATGTGATGAAGTATACTGTATGCAATTAATTGTTCCGCCATGATTTTGTACCCTCTTTGTTTAATAAAAATAAAAAGAATATTTAAAAAAATAAAGTAGTCTCCCTCCTGATACTGCTTTATGTCCCCAAGAAGTATTTACATCACATCCTGTCTCCTTCTTTTAGAAGCTCACAACTCTACTCAAGAGCTTTATATGGGGTGGTGGGGCCCTGACAGTCTTGCTGGCAAAATGTTCAAAGTGAATGACTGGAATTTGTATGATGGACATTTTATGTCAAGACCTGGAGGTCAATAATATACAATGCCCTTTATAGCTGCCACACACAGCTACTCCTTACATAGATCATATAAATATATAACATTCCAGAGTTCAAAAGAAACATTGTGTAACCATATCTCATACTTCTCTTATTGCTGCAGCTCACACCACATGTCTTTTGATCAAATGCTTATTTGTATTTTATAATGAATGTTTGAATATGTATGTTTTTTGTGATGAGCTGAGTAATGGAGTGTATCTGTAGGATTCAAGTGTTCAGCAAAAAACATCTTAAGAAAGGTTCTTCTTATGGATGATACAGTATATATCAAATTACTTGTGTGTGAAGAAAATTACTGCAGCTGACAGGCCATGGAGTAGGAAGTGCACGTCGGAGCTTATGCGCCTACTGAATGCTTCAGAGCCATTTATTTTGTTCTGTCGAGCCTGCCACATTAGTCACTGTTGTGGTGCTGATATAACAAGGGCATGCCCAAATGCGACAGGCAACAGATGATAAATGCCACGCCTGCAGGGACATCTGCATAGCCAAGATGGCGGCAGCCCGGCTGGAGTGCAGAGACAAACGGCAGTGCTCGACAAGTGAGTGCACACGTGGCTGCCGGCTGGAGAGCAGAGACTACCTACAGCTGTGTTAACATTGCTTGGGACTCTCTGAGCTGGGGCACACACTCAGTGGTGGCTCGACCGGGACTTCTGAGCAACGGGTAGGTGTGGCTACCACCAACCACTGATGAGTAAGGCCAGGCAGCAGAGACGATGACTGCACTGAACGCTGCAGGACAGTCCTGACAGGAGGTGTGGAAGAGGTAGATCAGGCCCAACTCTATAACAGGACATGACCCTGCATCAAAGCCTGGGACAATGGTTTGTGAGGGGTGGGGTTGGCCCTGGAGACTTCTGCCGCTTGGGGACAGAGGGTCAGACGAGACTGCCCGATGATAAGCATGGTCGACCTGGAAGCGAGCAGAGCCATTGGAGGCAGAAAGCAGGTGGAGAAGGCCCGATTGCACTGTGGGGCAAGACCCTGCACTGTGGCCCAAGAAAGAGAGGGAAAGCCACCCCAGGAAGGAAGAACCTTATCAGGAAGCAAGAACAAGGACGGGCAGCACAGAAAGCACTTCTAGGTGAGATGGGCTTCCCCGCAACAACCTAGTGCAGACCTAAGGTACTATATCACTATGCCGGCCCAGGAGGACTGCAGTAACACAAAGGAGGTGAGTAAGAGCCTACTACAGTGGGAAATCAACTAAAGGAAAAGCTTCCACACTACATGGGGCATGGGCGGACTGCTGAGCACTGGAGGGCTTAACGGGGCATTGACTCCAATTCTGCAACTGGGGATAGTATCCTTTCGGCACAGACCTATTACCTCCCCCAGGACGGCATTGATGCATACTGGGGAGCCAGCATCATAGCCGTGTAAGCAAGACAGCAGTATAGACAGTGACAAGTTCTCGGGGGCCCTGGGTGGGGGGGGAGTGCATAACACCAAGGGACAGTGTGTAGCGGCACAAGAGAACCACCCGAGCCACTGAGATGAGTGTATGACCCCAGACACAAAGTCAGAATGGCAGGTGGCCCACAACCAATTGAGTAGACCTTCAATACCCAGGGCATGACTGGAAGACATCCTGAAACGCATCCATATAAAATCTCCTGCATGGGTTTGAGACAGTGACCCCTGGGTACACGAGGGTCCTGCACTACATTCAAACTCTGAACTCGTATCCACATGCGCCCATGAACATTGAGGAAAGCATAATCAGACCAATGGGGAAGCCACACATTGTGAAGGAGTTACCCCCAGACACAAAGGTGATGCCCACCGGAGACGACCAATCCGAGAAAGGTGAGAGCAACAAGTCCCAGGCTGCACATATGGTGACCATCCTGGAGGCCATAAGAGACACACAGACATCCCTGGAAACACAGATTGTCGTGGGTGGTGAGTGAAGTGGGGTTACTGAGGGATGATCACAAACAAATACTCAAAAGTGTTAAGGAGACAGAGGGGCAATTGTGCGCCACCCTGCTGCAGGTAAAAGACCTTACACAAAAATGTTCTACCGTGGAGAGGGAAGTGATGCTGCTGGCAAACAGATTGGAAGACGCTGAGAGCAGGTCTCACTGCCATAATGTTAGACTAGTCAGAGTACCGGAAATATTGGAACGGCTGAACACAGAATTATTTGTGGAGGAGTGGTTGGAAAAGACTGTCTTGCATGGTAATCCCTCCCAATTCTTCTAAGTAGAACAAGCACATAGAACCCCAGAGAACCCTCCACATCCAGGGGTGAGCCTGTGTCTGATCATAGCATGGTAATGAACTTTAGGGATGTCATTCTGCAGACACCGATGAAACATGGCCCATGGGCTACTGATGGCAGACGGTGAATCTCTACTCAGATTATACTAACCTAGTCCAGAGAAAAAGGGGGATCTTATGTGCCAGTTAAGAAAGTACTATGTCAACTAGATCTCAACTATGTTCTCCTCTTCCCGCCAAAGCAACGGATAGTGTACAGGGACAAGACTCACTTTATGGCAATGGTATATGAGGCCTGGTCATGGCTAGAAAAACAAGGTCGATGGTTGGTTGATGCCTGACACATGGCGAATTAATGACTGGTGCCGTCACTGCGTAGAAACTACAAATATCACTGCTTCACTAACAAAGGAACAGATGAAAGCAGCACAAGAGAAAACAGTGATGGAAGTAAAACACAGCAGCGACAACCTCAGCAACAACAGATGGAGGTCCCTTCCCTCTAAGGAAGAGAGCAGCAGCTCAGAACTGACAGAGACAGAGGACGAACAGTTGCCGAAAGTTACACCCATGACATCTGAACACTTGGGGTAGGAGAGAACCGTTTGACCACAAGTAGTGGTAAGAGTGCGACATTCCCTGGGGCTCCATGGTTTCTAGGGGCTAAGGTGTTTATTGGACATCCAGAGACTCCCCAAGAGACAGGGTAAAACTATGGAAAGCTGTGCACAGGGAGCTTCATGTGACATCCCAGCTACAGAACTGCAAGATGTTTTGAAGCTATTATGGTTTGAGATTCAAATGTACTGTGAGTTGGGGGGGCAGGTAGGTTCAGAATCACACCACAATAAGGTAGGGAGGGAGGTAGAAATAGGGGTAGTTCATACCACCTTGACACACTACAGCAACAGGGGAGTCACGGATCAGTCACCTTCAGGAAACGGGTTGCCTAAAGGAAGGGAAGTTACACACCCATTGGTGTTTTTAACGTGGAATATTAACAGATTGGGTAACAGGGTAAAAAAGAGTTTGGTTATCAAGGCCCTCAGCAGACACAAAACAGACAGAGGTGGTCATTATGACATTGGTGGTGACTGTTAAAGTGGCAGTAGCATAGGAGGCTGTCCTGGCTTATAGTGGGTACCTTGTGGTACTTACACCTTGTGCCAGGTCCAGTTATCCCTTATTAGTAGAATAGGCTGATAGAGGTAGCTATAGCAGAGCAGCTTCGGCTGAACGAGGAGACATGCAAGGCTCCTACTATACCACTTATATCATATAGCTCTATATCATAAGAAAACACAATCCTCAGAGTTACTAAAAATAAAGGTACTTTAATTTAGTGACAACATGCCAAACGTATCTCAGAGGATATACTCCCTTAGGAGGTAAGTAATATACACAAATTATATGCACACAAACCAAAATCAGGTAAGTAACAGTTAGAAAAGTGGTGCAAACAATGTAGAACACAATAGAATGCAATAGGGAGAAATAGGCCTAGGGGCAACACAAACCATATACCCCAAAATTGGAATGCAAACCACGAGTGGACCCCAGGCCTAGTGTAGTGTGTAGAGGGTCACTAAGGGTGTCCAAGATACCCCACCCCAAGACCCTGAAAAGTAGGAGTAGAGTTACCCTGCCACCCCAGAAAGACAGTAAAGTCGAGATAGGGGATTCTGCAAGGACAACAACTGACTGCAAAACACTGAAGACGGATTCCTGGACCTGAGGACCTGTAAAGGAAGGGGACCAAGTCCAAGATTCACGCAAGTGTCCGGGGGGGCAGGAGCCCACTAAACTCCAGATGAAGGTGCAAAAGGGCTGCCTCTGGGTGGAAGAAGCCGAAGATTCTGCAACAACGGAAGGTACCTGGAACTTCTCCTTTGGTCAGAAGATGTCCCACAGCGTGCTGGAGGATGCAGAGTTGCAAACAAGCCTTGCTAGCTGCTAGAGTCACGGTTGAGGATTTTGGGTGCTGCCAGGGCATAGGAAAGACCAGGAGGTCGCCCCTTGGAGGAGGAGACAGAGGGGGCGCTCAGCAAAACAGAAAACCCACGCAGAAGCAGGCAGCACTCGCAGAAGTACCTGAACAGGCACTTAGAAGATCTGAGGACAACGGTCAACTCAGAGTCACAAAAGAAGGTCCCACGATGTCGGAGTCCAACTGAGCGAGTTGGGCAATGCAGGACAGAGTGCTGGGGACCTGGGCTAGGCTGTGCACAAAGGAAGTCTTGCAAAAGTGCACAGAAGCCCGAGCAGCTGCAGTTCAGGCAGTACACAGGATTACTGTCTGGCGTGGGAAGGCAAGGACTTACCTCCACCAAATTTGGACAGAAGGGCCAATGGACTGTCGAAGACACTTGGACCCAGCTCCTGTGTTCCAGGGGCCACGCTCGTCAGGATGAGAGGGGACCCAGAGGACCGGTGATGCAGAAGTTTGGTGCCTGCATTAGCAGGGGGAAGATTCCGTTGACCCACGGGAGATTTCATCTTGGCTTCCAGTGCAGGGTGAAGGCAGAAAGCCCTCAGAGCATGCACCACCAGGAAACAGTCGAGAAAGCCGGCAGAATGAGGCGCTACAATGCTGCTGGTAGTCTTCTTGCTACTTTGTTGCGGTTATGCAGGCGTCCTGGAGCAGTCAGCGGTCGATCCTTGGCAGAAGTCAAAGAGGGAAGTGCAGAGGAACTCTGGTGAGCTCTTGCATTCGTTATCTGGTGAGATGCCCACAGGAGAGACCCTAAATAGCTCACAGAGGAGGATTGTCTACTGAGAAAGGTAAGCACCTATCAGGAGGGGTCCCTGACGTCACCTGCTGGCACTGACCACTCAGAGTTGTCCATTGTGCCCTCACACCTCTGCATCCAAGATGGCAGAGGTCTGGGACACACTGGAGGAGCTCTGGGCACCTCCCCTGGGAGGTGCTGGTCAGGGGAGTGGTCACTCCCCTTTCCTTTGTCCAGTTTCACACCAGAACAGGGCTCTGGGGATCCCTGAACCGGTGTAGACTGGCTTATGCAGAGCGGATACCATCTGTGCCCTTCAAAGCATTTCCAGAGGCCAGGAGAGGCTACTCCTCCCAGGCCCTTCATACCTATTCCCAAAGGGAGAGGGTGTAACACCCTCTCTCAGAGGAAATCCTTTGTTCTCCCTTCCTGGGACCAGGCTGCCTAGGCCCCAGGGGGGCAGAAACCTGTCTGAGGGGTTGGCAGCAGCAGTAGCTGCAGTGGAGACTCCGTAAAGTTAGTTTGGCAGTACCCGGGCTCTGTGCTGGAGACCCGGGGATGCATGAAATTGTCCCCCCAATACCAAAATGGTATTTGGGTGACAATTCCATGATCCTAGACATGTTACATGGCCATGTTCGGAGTTACCATGGTGACGCTACTATTGACCTATATGTAGTGCACGTGTGTAATGGTGTCCCCGCACTCACAAAGTCCGGGGAATTTGCCCTGAACAATGTGGGGGCATTTTGGCTAGTGCCAGGGTGCCCACACACTAAGTAACTTTGCACCTAACCTTCACCAAGTGAGGGTTAGACATATAGGTGACTTATAAGTTACTTATGTGCAGTGTAAAATGGCTGTGAAATAACGTGGACGTTACTTCACTCAGGCTGCAGTGGCAGTCCTGTGTAAGAATTGTCTGAGCTCCCTATGGGTGGCAAAAGAAATGCTGCAGCCCATAGGGATCTCCTGGAACCCTAATACCCTGGGTACCTAGGTACCATATACTAGGGAATTATAAGGGTGTTCCAGTGTGTCAATCAGAATTGGTAAAATGTGTCACTAGCCTGCAGTGACAATTGTACAAGCAGAGAGAGCATAAACACAGGTTCTGTTTAGCAGAGCCTCAGTGACACAGTTAGGCACCACACAGGGAACACAGATAGGCCACAAACCTATGAGCACTGGGGTCCTGGCTAGCAGGGTCCCAGTGACACATATCAAACATACTGACAACATAGGGTTTTCACTATGAGCACTGGGCCCTGGCTAGCAGGATCCCAGTGAGACAGTAAAAACACCCTGACATATACTCACAAACGGGCCAAAAGTGGGGGTAACAAGGCTAGAAAGAGGCCACCTTTCCTACAAGTAGTACCATCAACAGGCTGGCGGTAATTACCGCCAAATTAAGACCATGGCAGTGATAACTCCCATAGACAGCTAATGTACCACACCATCCGCCAGGACGTTAACACCACGCACCACAGCGGTAGACATCAACAGCCAGGCGGAAGACAAGGTACCACCCACCATATCATGACACTGCAAACTGCCACGATTTCCGGGGTGGTACCAACACCATCAAAAGCCTGGCAGAAACACTGCATAGAAGACCAAAGACTCACCAACAGAGACACAGAGAAGATCAACGCCATCATGGAACCGGAACTGCAAGTCTTCCGGATGCACTTCTACGCCATGGTCCACCTGGCACACCAATGCCGACGAAGACGACGGCGGTGAGTACAGCCGCCTAGCACACAAGGGAGGGAGGGAGGAAAAGGAGAGTGACACGCACACACGCACAACACACACCATTCACACACACATAGCATACACACAACCAGCTGCAGAGGTAAACCAATGGCACAGGACACACGGCATAATAATACAAGGACTACAGATCGACAGTACTGAAATTGTAATTGCAAGTGAAAAGCTGCCATATGAACCATCTCGAGTTCCTTGAAATTAATGAATATTTTGATAGAAAATTCTGATAGAAAAGTTACCAAACTACAGTCAGAAATATCCTGTTTAGAAACTGAGATTAAAAGTTTAAATTTAGAGGAAGCAACCGCCAAAAACTATGCGATTCTAAATGAGGTTATTAACCAACATCAAAATGAGATTACACAAAGAAAAGCACGTAAACTCAAACGAGATGAATTAGACTATAGGAATGGTAGAATTTTTACATTCTCTCAAAAATATGATCACTTGTTTAAAAAGGGGGATGATTTACAAACTCAGGATATAGGTTCCCTATCATCACTTAGTGCTATCTCAGTCAGTAATAGTGAATCAAGTATGAGTTCCCATACTTCAAGACAAAAGTGGTCATTACAACCCTGGCGGACGGTGTTAAAGCGGCAGTAAGACCACCAACAGGCCGACGGATTTTTTTGGGGAATTACGACCGTGGCGGAAACCGCCAACAAAGACTGCCACTTTAACACTCCGACCGCCATGGCGGTACAAACAAACAGCTCGGCGGTCACTGCCAACAGACAGGCGGGAGACAATGTACCGCCCACACTGTTATGACAGGCCAATCCGCCACCTTTTCCGGGGCGGATTCACTGCGGATAAAAACACGGCGGAAACAGGCATTTCGAAGGAAAAACGCTCACCTCTACCCACTCCACGAGGAACGAAGACACCATGGAGCCGGAACTCCATATTCTTCCTGCGCTAGTCTTCCTGCTCCTGTACCTGGAGCACCAATGCCGGCGGCGAAGACCACAGTGAGTACTGCACCTACGACATAGGGGAGGGGGGAGGCTAAAAACAGGGGTACACACACGCAACACCCCAACCCCCACCCCCACCCTCACCCACTACAACACACACACCAATGCATATCCAAACCTTACAGTAACACCCCCCAATTCCCCCCCCCCCCGGAAGAATGCAAAGACAAAAGGAAATGAGTGTAACCATTGTAATATATCAAAATTCAGTAAGCAAATATATATATATACACTATTAACAAAATATACACCACGATTAGTAGTCCAGGTATTGCACCATTCATAGTCGGTGGACCACTGGGCCCAAAATGCATGGGCGAGGCCCACACAAGATACCCAAGCATGACGGAGAGAACACTGCTGGGGCATCAGATAGAAATACAACAGGCACCTCAGGGGAAGGGAAGGGGGGGGCACCTCAGCCGGATGAGTGCACAACGCTAGATCCACGAGTGGGCTCCATGCCCATTGATGTATCCTGGGGACTGCAAAGCCACAGTCTCTCAAGTCTCTCCAGTCGGTGGTTTGCCCACTGTACCATCCTGGGGAGTGCAAAGCCACAGTCTCTCAAGTCTCTCCAGTGGGTGGTTTGCCCACTGTACCATCCTGGGGAGTGCAAAGCCACAGTCCCTCAAGTCTCTCCAGTGGGTGGTTTGCCCACTGATTTATCCTGGAGAGTGCAAAGCCACAGTCTCTCAAGTCTCTCCAGTGGGTGGTTTGCCCACTGTACCATCCTGGGGAGTGCAAAGCCACAGTCTCTCAAGTCTCTCCAGTGGGTGGTTTGCCCACTGTACCATCCTGGGGAGTGCAAAGCCACAGTCTCTCAAGTCTCTCCAGTGGGTTGTTTGCCCACTGCTTTATCCTGGGGAGTGCAAAGCCACAGTCTCTCAAGTCTCTCCAGTGGGTGGTTTACCCACTGTACCATCCTGGGGAGTGCAAAGCCACAGTCTCTCAAGTCTCTCCAGTGGGTGGTTTGCCCACTGTACCATCCTGGGGAGTGCAAAGCCAACGTCTCTCAAGTCTCTCCAGTGGGTGGTTTGCCCACTGCTTTATCCTGGGGAGTGCAAAGCCACAGTCTCTCAAGTCTCTTCATTGGGTGGTTTGCCCACTGTACCATCCTGGAGAGTGCAAAGCCACAGTCTCTCAAGTCTCTCCAGTGGGTGGTTTGCCCACTGTACCATCCTGGGGAGTGCAAAGCCACAGTCTCGCAAGTGAGAACAGTCTCTACTGGTTCTGGAGGGGGACTGGCGCCCAGAGTGCTTCATCCTGTGCAGGACAGACGGAGTGGATGCATGTCTCCACTGGTTCTGGAGGGGTACTGGTGCCCAGAGTGCTTCATCCTGTGCAGGACAGACGGAGTGGATGCATGTCTTCACTGGTTCTGGAGGGGGACTGGTGCCCAGAGTGCATCACTCACCCTTTGACGGTCCCAGTTGCGTCACTGCCCCTGTCGCTCATGGGCTAGCGGTGCTTGAGTTGGCGGTCCTTGCCCTGTTCAGCGGTGCTTGAGTTGGCAGTGATTGCCATGTTCAGCGGTGCTTGACTTGGCAGTCCTTGCCCTGTTCAGCGGTGCTTGAGTTGGCGGTCCTTGCCCGGTTCAGCAGTGCTTGAGTTGGCGGTCCTTGCCCTGTTCAGCGGTGCTTGACTTGGCGGTCCTTGCCCTGTTCAGCGGTGTTGCCCTGTTCAGCGGTGCTTGACTTGGCGGTCCTTTCCCTGTTCAGCGGTGCTTGACTTGGCGGTCCTTGCCCTGTTCAGCGGTGCTTGAGTTGGCGGTCCTTGCCCTGTTCAGCAGTGCTAGACTTGGCGGTCCTTGCCTTGTTCAGCGGTGCTTGCCCTGTTCAGCGGTGCTTGACTTGGCGGTCATTGCCCGGTTCAGCGGTGCTTGACTTGGCGGTCCTTCACTGCCCAGCTGGGCTGGGGCTGGCGGTCCTTCATTGATCAGATTGGCTGTGGCTGGCGGGGCCCTCCTGGGCAGCTGGGTTGTGGCTGGCGGGGACCTCCTGGGCAGCTGGGCTGGGGCTGGCGGGGCCCTTCTGGGCAGCTGGGCTGTGGCTGGCGGGGCCCTCCTGGGCAGCTGGGCTGTGGCTGGTGGGGCCCTCCTGGGAAGCTGGGCTGTGGCTGGCGGGGTCCTCCTGGGCAGCTGGGCTGTGGCTGGCGGGGTCCTCCTGGACAGCGACGATGGGGCTGGCGGTGGCGTCCTGGGCAGCCACGATGGGACTGGGCGTGGCCTCCTGGCCAGCGGGGATGATGGCGGTTTTCTCCGCCGTGCTGCTCCTCCCAGACTTTGCGGGTTTCTTCTGCCCCTTCCCCACCTTGGGAGGAGTCACAGCTGAGTCCACACTCTCCCTGGGACCCCTATGAGCGGCTTGGGTGGCTGGAGTCTTCCCCCTCTCCCGCCGGGCACTGGCCAACTTCTGGTGCTTCACAGGGGGGGACTGGCTGTGCTCTGGCTCCGTGATACACTGGCTGGCCTGGTGGCCGCTGCACTCCACATACCTGTGACAAGAGGCACCACTGGTCCCGGAGATTTTGTGGCTGAGGTGCTAGTACGGGACCTATGAGTTGGACGGGGGGGTGGTGGGAAATAGGTTAAGGGTGGATAGGAAAAGTTGTTTGGAGACACTGTTACAGGTAGCTGGAGGGGGTTTGGGAGTGGAGGAAGAGGTGGTGGTTGTAGGAGGTGTAACTTTTGTGGCTTTGGGTGCAGGTGCATGCGCTGGAGGCTGTTGTGAGGTGGATGTATGTTGGGTGGGTGTGTGCCTGCGTTTGTGTATCTTGGGAGGGGCTGTCACAGACACACTGGGAGAGGACACAGGGGACGTGTGAATGGTAGTGGGGGTGGTGACTGCACGTGAGCGGGGTGTGGTGGTGGGTGTGCTGGTGCGGGACGTAGTGGCTGTAGTGGTAGTGCATGCAGGTGTGAGTGTAGACGAGACTGGGAGGGAGGAGGGAGACGAGGAGGAGGGGGACACAGTGGAGGCAGTGGATGTTGGTGTGTCTGTTTGTGTGTGATGCTTGAGTGAGTGCCTGTGGGATGTGTGGTGCTTATGTTTGCCTGAGCTTCCCTTGTGTAATGAGTTGTGTGCAGGCTGGTCCGATGGTGTGCTTGGGATAGGCAGAGGTACAGGGGATTGGGTCTGGGTGGAGGAAGTTGGAGGGGGGAGGCTACACACAGGGACAATGGCTGCCATCAGTGCTGAGGCCAGAGTTTGAAAGGTTCGATGAAGGGCAGCCTGACCAGAATGAATGCCCTCCAGGAATGCATTTGTTTGTTGCAACTCCCTTTCTACACCATGGATGGCATTCAAAATGGTAGACTGCCCAACAGTGAGGGACCTGAGGAGGTCAATGGCCTCCTCACTGAGGGCAGCAGAGGTGACAGGGGCAGGGGCTGAGGTGCCTGGGGCGAAGGTGATGCCCACCCTCCTGGGTGACCGGGCCCGGGGCACACGCTGAGGGGCTGCTGGGAGGGCGGTGCTTGTAGGGGGGGGTGGCGGCTGTACCTGTAGTAGTGGGGGGCATAGATGTTGCCGCCACCACAAGGGAGCTCCCATCGGAGGACGAGTCGGTGTCGCTGGTTTCAGCACCTGTCACCGCCGTGGTGCTCCTCTCGCACTCCGTCCCACTGGTGTATTCAGAGTCCGTTGTGTGGCCCTCCATGGCCATGTGGGACGCAGCTCCCTCGTGCTCCGGCGCCACTGCTCCTCTGCCTGATGATGCTACTGCACACAAGAACAGGGAGACCGCAAAAAAGGGGGGGAACAGAAGAAAGACAGGTTCCGTATATGGCTTACCGCTACTGTTGGCGGACAAGACAGATACAGCAGCCCCCTGCACTAAGTTGCGCTGTTGGGCTCTACAGTGCAATTCCTGGGAAAAGGTCCTACAAGGCTATGGACGACATCTGCACACATAGATGACACAGGTGCATGAATAGCTGTACTTGGCACTCTACAGAGGTGGGGTGGGGGGCCACAGGACCATGCCTTACGAAGGGACCTAGCCTACGGAACTCACCCTGGCCTAGGGAAACCCAGAACCCTACTCCCCCACCCAGACCCCTCCACTGCACGCAAAGTCAGCTGAATGAGAGTGTACTCACCCCCTTGTGTCTGCTGTGATGCCCTCAAGCGCCCATCCAACTCTGGGTAGGCCACCGCCAGGATCCAGAACATCAGGGGATCATGGTTCGACGGGCACCCATCCCACGTTGGGAGGCCATCCCCAGCTGAGCCTCCACCGTCTTCTTGCTCCAGCGGTGAATGTCCTCCCATCTCTTCTGGCAGTGGGTGCTCTGTCTGTGGTGGACCCCCAGGGTCCGGACGTCCTTGGCGATGGCACGCCAAATATCCTTCTTCTGGTGGGCGCTGACCTACATGAAATGTACAGGGGAAGAAGAGAAGTCATTACCAACTGCGCTGTCAAAGTGAGTGGCCCCCATCCCTACCCTTGCCATGTGGCACATGCACCCACCGTCTTTCATGCACTCAGAACTCTGCCCCCTTCCTTCTTACCACCAGCCCTCTCCACACAGGCATAGCCCATACAACATGCCCCCTGTGTACTTACCTGTTGGTCTGGAGGACCGTAGAGTAGCGTGTACTGGGGGAGGACCCTGTCGACAAGCTTCTCCAACTCCTCCGATGTGAAGGCAGGGGCCCTTTCCCCAGATGCACGAGCCATTGTCTCTTCCAGACCGAGGTCATAGGAGCACTTGCAGTGTAGGTCCTCTCCTGTCGAAGATCAGGTATCGAGTGATTCAACAGGTAGAAAATGGCGGTCACGTCCGCGGCGGTGCGTACCATCACCGCCGGCGTACATCGTCATTGGCTCCTGGGACCCATAGGGTCCAATGTTAACCAATGCAGCATTGCACCGCGGTCTTCTACCGCCTACCGCACGGTGTACAACGCCAGTCCAGTTACCTCACATCCCATTGTCCCACTTTAGAGGTCAGGCAGTCGCCATTTCAGGGGCCCACGTGGCCTGATTACCAACTGCGTCACACATACCTAGGCCTACTCTCAACACACATACAGGCCAGATTTTGTGTATGAATTGTGTTCTGTGTAGACTGTGGGTACATACCTCTGACTTGTTTGACTCTCTGGTCGCTGTTGTCCTTCATAGGCACCGTCTGCTGGGACATGTGAGGAGATGGCGGAATCCTCCGGTGTACCGACCGCTGGTGGACCTGTCGACAATGGAGGAAAGAAATCTGATAATCACCTACAGGTTTGACCGTGCCACAATCCAGGAACTGTGTACCCAGTTGGAGCCAGACCTGATGCCAGCAATCAGCCATCCCAAAGGAATCCCCCCTCAAGTGCAGGTGCTATCAGTGCTCCATTTCCTTGCAAGTGGGTCTTTTAAAAAAACTGTGGCCATGGCATTGGGATGTCCCAGCCTATGCTTTCCAACGTATTGTCCAGAGTGTTGTCTGCCCTGCTGAAACACATGGGGAGCTACATCGTTTTCCCTCAGGTGGAGGACTTGCCTACAGTGAAAGGTGACTTCTATGCCCTTGGACATATCCCCAACATCATAGGTGCCATTGATGGGACCCATGTGGCTTTGGTCCCCCCCCCACAGGAGTGAACAGGTGTACAGGAACCAGAAGAATTATCATTCCATGAATGTACAGATGGTATGTTTGGCCGACCAGTACATCTCCCATGTGAATGCCATGTTCCCTGGCTCAGTGCATGACGCCTAAATCATGCGGAATAGCAGCATCCCTTATGTGATGGGTCAACTCCAGAGGCACTGTGTGTGGCTATTAGGTGACTCTGGTTACCCCAACCTGTCATGGCTACTGACCCCAGTGAGGAATCCCAGGACAAGGGCAGAGGAACGCTACAAAGAGGCTCATGGGCGTATTCGGAGGGTGATCGAGCGGACCTTCGGCCTCCTGAAGGCCAGGTTCCGATGACTCCATATGACAGGTGGATCCCTATTCTACTCACCAAAGAAGGTGTGCCAGATCATCGTGGCCTGCTGTATGCTTCATAACTTGGCTTTGCGATGACAGGTGCCTTTTCTGCAGGAGGATGGTCCAGATGGCGGTGTTGTGGCAGCTGTGGAGCCTGTGGACATTGATGAGGAGGAAGCAGAGGAAGAAGACATTGACAACAGGGACTCAGTCATCCAGCAATATTTCCAGTGAAACACAGGTGAGAATACATTCCTGCCTACTACAAGTACTTTTACACTTCTAACTCTATCCTGTCTGTCGATTTCACCCAGTGTATGGTCACTGAGTTGTCACTTTCCCTTACGGTTTCACAGGTGTGGGTCCCAACGTGAGTCATCTGGTTAGATTCCTCAGGGACTAGAGCTGTGTGACATAGGTATGTTGACATTACTATTTCCTGAACATTTTGTCACTGTAATTGCAAATACACTATTTCAAAATCACAGACAGACTCCAGATATGTTGGTGCTTTAGGTGTGTTTATTTACATACAAAATATTGGAGGGGGAAGTTAAATGGTGAGGGGTGATGGCGAAGGAGTGTCCATGGCAGAGTCCAGTCTATTTGTCTCATAGGTGCATTGCCCATATGGGCATAGGAAGTGGAGCTGGGGCAGTTTCAATATGGACAGGGTGACAAAGTTGGACAGTGGGTTGACAATCAGGGTGGTCTCATTTCTTCTATTGCCCCCCCACTGTGATTATTTGATGGTCTCATTTCTTGGCAGGGGTCTTGGCATCGTGCTCTGTCTTGTTCCCGGATCTCAGGGACTGTTTGTGGGGTGGTTCTCCGTCTGCAGGGGGTGGGGTGCTGGTGTGGTGGTCCTGTGGCGGTGCCTCCTGTCCACTAGCGCCGGCGGAGGTGGTGGGCAGTTCATCGTCCATGCTAGTGTCAGGGGCCACTTGGAGTGCCACAGTGTCCCTCCTGGTGTTGAGTATTTCCTTCAGCACCCCTACAATGGTGCCCAGGGCGGAGCTGATGGATCTGGGTTCCTCCCTGAACCCCAAATACTGTTTCTCCTGCATGCGCTGGGTCTCCTGAAACTTGGCCAGGACCGTTGCCATTGTCTCCTGGGAGTGGTGGTATGCTCCCATGATGGAGGAGAGGGCCTCGTGGAGAGTGGGTTCCCTTGGCCTGTCTGCCCCCTGTCGCACAGCAGCCCTCCCAGTTCCCCTGTGTTCCTGGGCCTCTGTCCCCTGGACCGTGTACCCACTACCACTGCCCCCAGGTCCCTGTTGTTGTTGGGGTGTGGGTTATCCTGTGTTCCCTGTAGTGGTGGACACACAGCTGATTGACGTGTCCTGGGGACGGAGGTATGGGCCCGCTGGGTGGGTGCTGTGCTGGTGTTACCAGAGGGGGGAAGGTCTGTGGTGGCCTGTGCCTGTGTGAGGGGAACTGACTGTCCCGAGGCCCACGATGGTCCGGGCTGGTCATCTAGATCCAGTTGGACAGAGCTGCTGTCATCACTGTGGGCCTCTTTTGTGGGTGGGGTGGAGATGTCTGGACCCTCCTGTCTGGTGATGTTGGGTAGTGGTCCTGCAGGGGTGTAAAAGCATGATTATTGCATCTGTGTGTGTCATGGTGTGCAATGGGTGGGTGATCGTGTACCCCAGTGCTGGCATTCCTGTGTTGGGGCTTGTGTGATGATGGTTTAGGGGGGTGTATGTGTATGTGCAGTGGGCATGCTTTAGTGATGGGTGTCCATGCGTTGTTGTTGCATGCAGGGCTTGGTGTTGGGATGTGTGGTTTGTGATATTGGTACATTTGTGGAGTTGGAGTGATAGGGGTGGGGGTGAGGGTGGGGGTATGTGATAGCATGCAGGTAGGGTGGGGGATATGGTAGTTAAAGGTTTGACTTACCGTCCATTCCTCCACCGACTCCTGCAAGGCCCTCAGGATGCAGAATCGCCAAGACCTGCTCCTCCCATGTTGTTAGTTGTGGGTGAGGAGGTGGGGGTCAGCCGCCAGTCCGTGAACCACCTGGTGGTGTCTTGAGACCACGGAACGTGCCTTCCTCCGTAGGTCGTTCCACTTCTTCCTGATGTCGCCCCGATTTCTTGGGTGTTGTCCCACTGCGTTGACCCTGTCGACTATTCTTCGCCATAGCTCTATCTTCCTTGCAATTGAGGTGTGCTGCACCTGTGCTCCAAATAGCTGTGGCTCTACCCAGACGATTTCCTCCACCATGACCCTGAGGTCCTCCTCTGAGAACCTGGGGTGTCTTTGCCGTGCCATGGGGTGGTGTAGGTGATGTGTGGGGTGGTGTGTGTGGTGGTAAGTGTGGTGATATGTAGTGGTGTGTGGTGTTTTGTGCGTGGAAGTTGTGTGGGTGATGGTGTTGTGTGCCTGTGGCTGCTAGTTTGTGGATGGTGGTGTCTCTCTCTGGCCTTCTCTCTGTAATAGTGGTCGTAGGGGTTTGTGGGTGATGTGGGTGTGTGTTTTATATTGCAATGAGTGTGTGGGAGTGGTGTGTGTATGTGTATCAGGTGTGTGTATTTCGAATTGTCCAATGTGGTGGTGTTTTGTAGAAGTGTGTGTATTTTGAGCGCGGCGGTGTGTACCGCCAATGGAATACCGCGGTTGAAAGACCGCTGCATGGATTCGTGTGTCGTGATAGTGTGGGCGTATTTCTGTTGGCGTGACATTGGAGGTTTATTTTTTCGCCAGTTTATCACTGACCTTTGGTGTGGCGGACTTGTGTGGGTGTCTGAATTTTGTCGGATTTCGAGATGTGGGTCATAATAGCTGTGGCAGAATTCCGCGGCCGCGGCGGTGTGTAGGCGGTCTTCTGCACGGCAGTAAGCGCCTTTTACCGCCAATGTTGTAATGACCCCCAAGATGTAATAACCCAACAGGGCACCCCTTCTTTTTTAACAGAGGTACAAAGGATCAGACAGGGACAATGGGAAACAAATCAACGCAAGGAATACCCCGCAAAACAAGGAGGGGCAAGAGAGGAGGGAAACACAGAAGTAAGAAAGGGAATGAAAAACAGGTCATGGAACAATCAGAAGTAAGGGATAGAATTGAGAGTACAATTTCTATTGTAAACCTTTCTGATTTGGAACTAACAACACATGGCGTTTCCTTATTGAGTAAGGGCCTTGGATTTTGTCCAGGAGACTTTGGTGATTTTCAAAAAACAAAAATTGACTTTTTTAGGTTCATTAGACGATTAAAACTCAAAAAGTACTTAAGTCTCCACACTGATAACAGGGATAATGATATCCTGTATGACATTAACAGAGACTATCATCCTCTCTCAATTAAGGATGTTCATGACACAATGACACTATTATCCATTACACATTATGATCAGGATCCCACTACTGTTTCACAGATTTTGGCGGATTTAGATATTCCATCTGACACACTCAATAGTGGGCTAAAATCTAAATCCAGGTGGATACCTAATCCCATTAGTGGTAACTGTATAGACACTTTTTTCAAGTTAGTATGGCAAGACCTACATGTTTTGGAATACAAAAATAGGACTCATTACCGTGCTCGTTACAGTAATTTGAGCCATGAGGAAAGTACGACTTTAAGATACTTACAAACACGTAATGACATTACCGTCAAGGAGGCTGATAAGGGTGGTAATATCGTGATCATGAACACCCAGGACTACGAACTAGAGATCTATAGTCAGCTAGAAGATGTCACATGCTATGAGAAAATTGGATTAGATCCTATACCAGGACTTACGAATAATATCAATACATTTTTAAAACAGTGCTTTGATCAACATTTACTGAGAGAGGACGAATACATGTATCTTCAAGTCTTTAGACCTAGATATCCGTGTATATATACTTTACCGAAAATCCACAAAACTCTGAGTTTTCCACCTGGCAGGCCAATAGTATCAGGAATGGGTGGCCCAACGGAGAGACTTTCTGAATACGTAGACATCTTTTTGCAGCCCTTTGTGGTTAATCTTCCTTCTTTCATTAAAGATACTAAGCATATCCTGAGTATCCTAGCAGATATTAATTGGGAATCAGGGATGACTTTGGTAACCCTTAATGTGACATCCCTCTATACAAGCATCAATCACAACTTGGGAAATGATTGCCTTATGCCATTTCCTCCACAATAGATCGGCCAGCCTGTACGAACATACCAAAATGTTACTTGCCATGGTTGAAATGATTCTGGATAATATTTTTTTCTTATTTAAAGAAGTATGGCACCGCCATAAACAAGGGGTTGCCATGGGATCCAGATTTTCACCGGCAAATGCAAACCTCTTTACGGGGTATTTTGAACAGAAGGTCATTTGGCGTACGGAAGGTAATACATGGAATACGGATATACTTTTCTGGGGCAGATATATTGATGACTGCATAATGATATGGATGGGTGATATACAGAAACGTAATAATTTTATAGTATATCTGAATTCCAATGACCTCAATATCAGATTCACTTGGAAGCATAGTACGATTAGTATTCCATTTTTGGATCTGGAACTTTTTATTCATAATGACAGGATTGAAAGTCGTCTGCTCAGGAAGAGTACAGCTTGTAACTCTATATTACATGCAACAAGTTCACATCCCAGACACCAGATAAATTCAATTCCATATGGTGAAATGGTGTGAGCAAGAAGGAATTGCAGTTTGGAAGCCATTTTTTTAAGAAGTATAGATAACATGGATGTCAGATTTAAACAACGAGGATATCCGCTGCGTATTCTGGAAAAAGCACGCAATAGGGTCATGTGTATGGCAAGGAAAGATACTCTCAGACATAAAGCCAGATCAACCAATACTAATATTCGTTGTATAGTTAACTATACACAAACTTCTGCATTATTACGCAAATGTATGATCAAACATTGGCGTGTGTTAACAGCAGATGCTACTCTCAAGGGACTCATCTCTAATACCCCAATCTTTACATATCGTAGGGGACGGACCCTTAAGAATACTTTGTGCCCCAGTTACCCCAATGTACGCCAACATGAGGATTGGTTCACTAGTCGCAGCAAAGGTTTTTATAAATGTGGTCACTGCGGAATGTGCAAATGGGCCAGATCTGGAATTTCCACCTTCAGTAATCAGGCTGGTGACCAATTCCACATCATTTCGAACATAACATGTAACAGCAGTTATGTTATATACATGATTGTTTGTAAGTGCAGATTATATTATGTGGGCAGCACAATTAGATCATGAAGAATGAGAGTAAGTGAGCATTATAGTTCTCTGAGACAAGAGTATGATCGGAATCCTAAAGCAACACACATGAAACAATGCCTCAAACAAGGTCAGAGTAGGAGCTTTGAATTTTTTAGTTCTGAGCACATGTATAGTATAGGGATCCCCGTGGAGGCAATAGGGAATTGTCACGCAGGAAGCAAGGATGTTATTGGATTCTTAAATTAAGGGCAGTGGAAGAAGGCCTTAACATGAATTATGAAATGGAGTATTTCCTGAGTGAATAACTTGGCCATGTACAACGACTGGTTTCTCACATTGATTTTGAATCTCACTGTGAGAGGGTTTTGCAAATAGTTAACGATCATCTTGGCCTCATTCATGTTGGATGGGAAAGGGATAAGAAAGGGTAAATAAGAAGAAAAAATTGCATTTTTTTTCATTTAGACTGTTCATTTTGTAAACATTCACATCGTCGGGATTTACTCCCAGCTGATGGCGAATGTCTATTCACTATGTTGTGAGAAGTATACTACGGCCTGTGGAATTTGTTCATACTGAGGATGTTCTAATGATTGCCATGACACACATGTGAAATAGCCTGCTCTACAATAGACATGGTCATAGCTTTATTGCTATTTAACTATTGATTAGCCATTATGATTTCTTATATTTTTTTATTGTCTCCTTCATTGTTAGAAACAATTAGGTTTTGTTTTGTTACACTTTTTAAAAACCACAATAGACGATGACATGCTGATATATCCATATTCTCCATCTGTTCGACTTTCTGTCTTAGATGGTGCCCAATTTTGTTTAATTTACAGTCTTTATATTTTCTTTTTTTCCGGTTTTATGCTTTTGTTTTAATTAACCACTTTACAGAGATTAGATTTATATGTTTTCCAGTTGATGCTTATCATTGAGGTCTTAGTTCCTGTTTTTTTAATCATTTTCTACATTTCCTTTTTCAATATTGATTTTTTTTTCATAACAGTGCCCACTGACTACATAATACCTTTCCACCGAGCCACTTTGAATAACCGATTCCACAGGGAATCGTTATATACTCATTCAAGATGGCGCCCGCGAGTAGGGAGTGTAGTCCTTTTTTGCTCTCTTATATATCGATAGCCAGCTGTCCTTGAAGGACGGACTCCTCTCCGCGCCGGCACGCCTACACACCGACCGGAGAGTGAGATTTGACTCTTTGGACGCAGTACTCCGTGTCCTACGGTTACCTTTGAGGTAAGCGAGTTTCACCTTTTTTTTGTCAATAGCGGTTTCTTGTGACCGCGAGTGTATGAACTCCTTCAAACCTTCACTTTACGTTCTCGTTTGTGATTACAGATAAGGAGGTGCTTATACACACACCCCTTAAATACCAACGCGGATTCATTACTACAGTGCCTAACACTGGGTAGGTGTCTTTTCGACATCTTACGTCCGTGTAAACTCGAATCGCTAATCTTACGATAGATCTTTTCGATTGATTTAACCATTATATGTACCAGTCTTTTCACAGATCTTTAGTAATTGGGACGTTAAGGAATGCAAAAAAACTCCTTTTCCGCATTGTCATTATTACTGCCCAAACAGTTTGGTGAGGTATGAACCTCAATTTATTTACTTAATTTTTGATGTTTAGGAATTCCTTTTCACTTTGGGGACTTTGGCTCACTTTTCTTTAACTCTCAGCTATGGGGCCCTCTTATACTGCCCCATATCTTTTAACTTTCACGCGGGTGTCATGATCAGTCATGTTTTTTTTTTTAAATTAATGCTTTGTCAATTTTCATATTGTTTTTTATTTTAAATTAGTACATATATGGGTGCCTTCATGTGCTGTTTAATACTCACGATTTGTCACATTTAGTCAACTTCGGTGTTTACACAATGACGTTCATCACAAAGTCACTTGGAATTGGTGTTGGAATTCTAGGCATCTCAGGGGAAAGTGGGGTGGAGGGCACCTCAGCTGAAGTCGGGAACTTGCCCACGGGTTTTGGAGTGGGTTCCATGCTCATTTCCCAAAGCTGGGGAGTGAAAGGTCACAGTCAGAGTGCAAGGTCACAGTCTCTGAGGTGAGGAACTTGCCCACTGATCCTGGAGGGGGCTCCATACCCATTTCCCAATGCTGGGGAGTGCAAGGTCACAGTTTCTGAGGTGGAGAACTTGCCCACTGATCCTGGAGGGGGCTCCATACCCATTTCCCAATGCTGGGGAGTGCAAGGTCACAGTCTCTGAGGTGGGGAACCTGCCCACTGACCGTGGAGGGGGCTCCATGCCCATTTCCCAATGCTGGGGAGTGCAAGGTCACAGTTTCTGAGGTGAGGAACGTGCCCACTGATCCTGGAGGGGGCTTCTTGTACAACAATCCCTGGAGGGTGGCCTGCATGCCTTCTGCTGGAGGTGAGGGCTCCGTGACCACTGGTGGTGGTGGTAGTACCCTGCCAGCCACTGCTGGAGATGAGGGCTGCTGTGTCTCAGCTGGGGGAGGTACCTCCTGGGCAGCCACTGCTGGAGGTGAGGGTTGCATTCTCTCTGCTGGGGAGGTGTCTCCTGGGCAGCCTCCAATGGAGGTGAGGGCTCCATTGTCTCTGCTGAGGGAGGTCTCTCCTGGGCAGCCTCTGCTGGAGGTGAGGGCTGCATTGTCTCTGCTGGGGGGTGTGTCTCCTGGGCAGCCTCTGCTGGAGGGGAGGGCTACTGTGTCCCAGCTGGAGGTGAGGGCTTCTTTCCTGTCATTGGTGGTTGAGTGGGAACCTCTTCTGTCATTGGTGGTTGAGTGGGAACCTTTTCTGTCATTGGTTGTTGATTGGGAACCTTTTCTATCATTGGTGGTTGAGTAGGAACCTTTTCTGTCATTGGTGGTTGAGTGAGAACCTTACCCCTCCTGGCTGGTGGAGTGGGACCCTTCCCTTCCCTGGCTGGTGGAGTGGGATCCTTCCGGTGGGATCCTTCTCTTTCCTGGCTGGTGGAGTGGGATCCTTCCCTTTCCTGGCTGGTGGAGTGGTATCCTTTACTGTCCTGGCTGGTGGAGTAGGATCCTTCACTGTCTTGCCTCCACGACTAGGAAGTGCCTCCACTGTCCCCGTGGACTGTTTGGCTGAGGTGCTCGGCTGGGTCGTTGCGACCCTGCTCTTACGAGCAGGACGGGGGTGGGTGGGTGAGGAAAGAGGTCAAGCTGGGCAAGGAAAAGCTTCTTAGGGATGGTGGGGACGGGAAGAAGGAAGAGGGATGAAAGTGGAGGTTGAGGTAGTGGTTGTTGGAGGAGTATGTCTGCTGGACTTGGGTGCAGGTGCATGGACAGTGTGCTGATGTGAGGTGGATGGTTGTTGGCTGTCTGAGTGCCTGCATTTGTGTCCTTTGGGAGGCAGACAGGGTGGGAGAGGACACAGGGGATGTGTGGATGGATGTTGTGGAGGTGTCTGCTAGTGAGGTGTGTGTGCTGCTTGGTGTGGTGATGCTGATGGTGGCTGTTGAAGTGGTGCATGCAGGTGTGAGTGTGGACGTGACTGTGAGAGAGGTGGAGGAGGAGGGGTAGATAGTGGAGGCAGTGGATGTGGTTGTGTGTGCAACGGTCTGGTGTTTGTGTGAGTGCTTGTGGACTAAAGTGTTGTGCCTGTGTTTGACTGTGCCACTCTCGTGTGATGTCTTGGGTGCATGCTTGTCTGTATGTGTGCACGGGATGGGTTGGGTTTGAGGAGACTGGGGCTGGGAAGTGATAGCTGGAGGGGGGACAGTAGAAACAGGGACAATGGCTGCTATCAGAGAGGAAGCCAGAACCTGAATCGAGCTCTGTTAGGCCACCAATCCACCGTAGATGCCCTTCAGGAATGCATTGAATTGCTGCATCTGGGATGCCAGCCCCTGGATGGCATTCACAATGGTTGACTGCCCTACAGAGATGGATCCCAGGAGGTTAATAGTCTCTTCACTCAGGGCAGCAGGGCTCACTGGTGAAGGGCCTGAGGTGCCTGGGGCGAAGGAGATGCCCACATTCCTGGGTTAGCGGGCACAGGCAAATCGCTGATGGGCTACTGGGAGGGCAGTGCTGGTACGGGGATTTTAGCTGTACCTGCAGCTGGGGTGGTCACAGAGGTGTCTGCCACCACCAGGGAGCTTCCATCGGAGGAGGAATCAGAGTGTGTGTTGTCACGTCCTGTCTCTGCTGTGGTGCTCTCCTCGCCCTCCGTCCCACTGGATCCTTCGGCATCAGTGGACTCCTGGGTCCTGTGGGATGCAGCTCCCTCTGTCGACGGTGCCCTTGCTCTTCTGCCAGATGATGCTAATGCACATCTGAACGGGATGACAGAAGGACAAAGGGGGGAGGGACAGAAAGGGAGCACTTGGTCAATTCCAGCGCCAACACCACAGTTGGCATACACAGTACCGTCACACGCAGGGATCAGGAATGAGCACTATGCACAGCAATGCACTGGGATTCAATTGGCTAGATGCCACAGCAAGATGAGGACCAACCACCACCAACTGCACCCTTCCTGGGAACCACAAAGCCCTGACTGACATGGAATGCAACTGAGCTAGGTTACCTGAATTTGCTAGACACCCGTTACCCTTGAGCTGGATCATGCTGCAAACTCTGACCTCAATCTAAGGGGCACCAACTAACTTACACCCATCACCCGGATCCCATTCCACCTACCATTTATTGTAGTAACGCCCACTGTACTCCCCCCTTTGTGGCTGCTTGAATGCCCTCAAACGACGCCCATCCAGCTCTCAGTAGGGCACCGCCAGTATGTGGGCCATCAGGGGGGTCAGGTTCCGACGGGTACCCTTCCTCACTGGGAGGCCATCCCAAGCTGGGCCTCCGCGGTCTTCCATGCCCAGCGTCTTAGGTCCTCCCACTGTTTCCTGCAGTGGGTGTTCCGCCTGCTGTAGACCCCCAGGGTCCGCATGTCCATAGCGATTGCACACCACAATCCCTTTTTTTGATGGGCGCTGACCTGCAGAGTGAATACAGACCGGAGGACACCATTATACATACAATCCAGCCTTTCACACATATGGCCCACAGATCCTGTTTCCAACTCCATTGGCACATACATCGCTCCGGCACCCCCATGTACACTACTGCAGGAAAGTACCATCTTCCTTGGAATGTTGCTCCCATTTTTCACATGTATGTCAGTATGCTTTTGCGTGTCTCACTGGGATCCTGCTGGTCACGTCCCCAGTGCTCATAAGGTATGGCCTAATGTGTATGCCTGTGTAGTGCCCAACTGTGTCACTGAGGCTCTGCTAACAAGAACCTCAGTGCTTATCCTCTCTCTGCTTTTAAATTTGTCACTGGAGGCCAGTGACTTGATTTACCAATTTCAATTGCCATACTAGACCCCCCTTATAAGTCCCTAGTATGTGGTACCTAGGTACCCAGGGCATTGGGGTTCCAGGAGATCCATATGGGCTGCAGCATTTCTTTTGCCACCCATTGGGAGCTCAGACAAACCCTTACATGGGACTGCCACTGCAGCCTGTGTGAAATAGTGCACCGACTAGTTCACAGCCATTTTCACTGCACTTAAGTAACTTATAAGTCACCTATATGTCTAACCTTCACTTGCTGAAGGTTAGGTGCGAAGTTCCAAAGTGTGAGGGCACCCTTGCACTAGCAAAGGTGCCCCCACATAGTTCAGGGCCATTTCCCTGGACTTTGTGAGTGCAGGGACGCCATTACACGTGTGCACTACATATAGGTCAATACCTATATGTAGCTTCACAATGGTAACTCAGAATATGGCCATGTAACATGTCTAAGATCATGGAATTGTCCCCCATTCCAAATCTGATATTGGGGAGCCAATTCCATGCATCCTGGGGGCTCCACCATGGACCCCCAGTACTGCCAAACCAGCTCTCTGAGGCTTGCACTGCAGCTACAGCTGCTGCCACCTCACAGACAGGGTTCTGCCCTCCTGGGGTCTGGGCAGCCCAGTCCCAGGAAGGCAGAACAAAGCATTTCCTCTGAGAGCAGGGTGTTACACCCTCTCCCTTTGGAAATAGGTGTTACAGACCGGGGAGAGGTAGCCTCCCCAGCCTCTGGAAATGCTTTGAAGGGCACAGATGGTGCTCTGGCCTGAAACTGGACAAGGGAAAGGGGAGTGACCCCTCCCCTGTCCATCACCACCCCAGGGGTGGTGCCCAGAGCTCCTCCAGTATGTCCCAGACTTCAGCCATCTTGCTTTGCAAGGTGTGGGGGCACTCTGGAGGGCTCTGAGTGGCTAGTGCCAGCAGGTGATGTCAGAGACCCCCCTGATAGGTCCTTAGCTGATAAAGTAGCCAATCCCCCTTTCAGGGCTATTTAGGGTCTCTCCTGTGGGTTCTTTTCAGATTCTGCTTGCAAGTTTCCTTCAAGAATCCTCTGCAACAACTTCAAACTCTTCTGAAAACGGATCAACCGCAGCCTGCTCCAAGAAACGCTGTAACTGCAACAAAGTGTCTTCAAAAGACACTTTTCTTCAGCAACTTCAGCTCCAAGTCAGCAACTGCAACAGTTTCCATGATGTGCACGCTCTGGGGATTCCCTGACTTCATCCTGCACCAGAAGAACCGATGAAATATCCTGTGAAGTGACGAAGTCACTCCCCTGCTCCAAGCAGACACCTTCCAAGACGACGACCAGTACCCTGGGACTCCTCTCACAGGGACGAGCATCCTCCTAAGGACACAGAGGGTTGACATCATTGACATAGACTGTCCTGAGGTCCTGCTGAGCAATTTGGAGGAGGTAAGACCTTGCCTTCCCTGAGAGCCACAGTATCCCTGTGTACAGCGTCTTCTTCGCCTCCTGAGGCCTCTGTGCACTCTTTGCAAAATTCCTTCATGCACAGCCTGGCCCAGGTCCCCAGCACTCCATCCTGCAACGCTCAACTCGCTGAGTTGTTCTCCGGTGGCATGGGACCTTCTTTTGTTGTGCTGCATCAACCACATTTTGCACCTCCTGTGATCCTGTGACTCCTGGGAATGCTGGCTGGCATCCTGAGGGCTCTCTAAAGTGCTGAGAGCACCCTTTACCTCCTCACACAGAGTCGAGGCCCCCAGGTTCCTCCTGGGTCCATCCAGCATCATTTTGACACAAAATGCACTTTTGTTGTAGCCATGGCTTGTTGGCGACTTCCAACAGAAAATCTAATCTGCAACAATCTTCACGCCATGGGACATCTCTTGCAGGAACCCGCTGGCATCCTAGGGTGCATTTCTGCAGTCTTCGACTCACCAGGGACTCTTCTTTTGCACTCTCGTCTGGGATGGCTGGGGCTCCTGTCCTTCCTGGAACTTCTTTCGACTTCTGGACTTGGCCTCCTTCCTTTGCAGGTCTTCAGGTCCGGGTATCCAGCAGACTTCTTCCTTGCAGACTTGGTTGGCTGCTGCAAAATCCCAATCATGAGGTGTAGTGTGTCCTAAGGAAAGTTGCAGTACTTTACTCCTACTTTTCTGGGCTCTGGTGTGGGGTAATTTACTTACCTTTATTGTATTCTTACTCTCCCAACAATTCTGCACACACTACACTTGTCTAGGGGGGAATTCGTGATTCGCATTCCACTTTCTTAGTATATGGTTTGTGTTTCCCCTAGACCAATTTTCTTCCATTGCATTCTATAGGATGTCCTACTGTTTGCATTGTTCTATGACTATTTACTTGTCTAATTGTGGTGTCTAGTGTATATATTGTGTGTAATACTTACCTCCAGAAGGAGTATTGTCTCTAAGATATTTTTGGTACTGTGTCACCCAAAGAAATACCTTTATTTTTGGTAACACTGAGTATTGTCTTTACTTGTGTATAAGCCCTTTGTAACTACAAGTGGTATTGCATGAGCTTTGCATGTTTCCTAGTCCAGCCTAAGAGGCTCTGCTATAGCTACCTCTATCAGACTAAGCTGCTAGAACACATTTCACTAATAAGGCATAACTGGACCTGGTATAAGGTGTAAGTACCCAAGGTACCCGTGACCAACCAGGCCAGCCTCCTACATTGGTGGTGAAGCGGTGGGATAAGTACTTGCAATTGCTTTACCACTTTGTTACCTGTGCTTTTCACAAGAAAAGCTTGCTCCAATACTTAGAGCATATATAATAAATACTTAGAAACAATTTTCTAACTTTCTTAAAAGTTCTTTAAACTTTGCATAAGTTCTAACAAAGTTCTTAAAAGCTTTCTTCTATTCTCTAAAAAGTTAGCTCGGTTATTCTACTAACTTTTTACTCACTTTCCTAAACATTTCTCTTTCAATATGTCTTCTATAGAAGCTACCCCTAGAGTTGTTAAGACAACGTATGAAAAACTTAACTTTAAAAGTATGAGGGGTCTCTGTATTGAAAGAAGTTTAGGGATTGGGAAGAACCCCAATAAGGAGTTCCTCTTAGATCTTCTCCTCCAAGATGACCAGGGACTCAGCGCTGGTCCAGATCAGACAGGGGAAGAAGTAGAGGATAACTCCAACCAGGAAAGCTCAGAGGAGCAAGATGACAATCCTGGGAGGGTCCTTCCACAGACCTATCTGTCAACATGCCCCCTAGTATAACTGTAGTGGTGAGGGTTTACACACAAGAAGGGCTCCCTTCACCCCTAGAGGCCAGGTCACTAGGGTGGCCCCTGTTAGAGATAGGCCTGCCTCTGCAAACTCTCATGTTACCTCTGTTTCAGAGGCTTCACATAATTCTAACCCTGAAGACCAGTCCCTAGATAGGGAACTCAAAAAGCTGAGGTTAGAGGAGGCTAGACTGAAACTAATGCAGCAGCAGTTGGCCTTAGACAGGGAACACCTGGCTGTGGAGCAAGAGAGGCAGGGTTTGGGGTTACTTCCCCATGGTGACAGCAGCAGTTTTGGGAATACAAATGTGAGGGAACCTTCATTTGATTCTAATAATCTGCACAAAGTTGTCCCTCCTTATAAGGATGGTGATGACATCAACAAGTGGTTTGCTGCAGTGAGAGGGCCTGTAAAGTTCAGAGGGTCCCTCATTTACAGTGGGCTGCTATCCTTTGGTTATCCTTCTCTGGCAAGGGGAGAGAGACTTCTTATTGTCAGAGAGGATGATGCAGATAATTACCAGGTTCTTAAAAATGCACTCTTGGATGGTCTAGGCTTAACCACTGAACAGTACAGACCTAAGTTCAGAGAGACCAGAAAGGAGTCATCACAGGACTGGACAGACTTTGTGGACTGTTCTGTGAAGGCCCTAGAAGGTTGGTTACATGGCAGTAAGGTGACTGATTATGAAAGCCTATATAACTTGATTCTGAGAGAGCATACGTTAAACAATTGTGTGTCTGACTTGTTACATGAGTATCTTGTGGACTCAGATCTGACCTCTCCCCAAGAATTGGGAAAGAAGGCAGACAAATGGGTCAGAACAAGGGTGAGCAGACAAGCTCATACATGGGGGTTGCAATGATGGCAAGAAGAAGGATGGTAAGTCGCATGACAAGGGTGGGGACAAAGATAAAAAGTAATCAAAGTCTTCATCAGGTCCACAAAAATCCTCTGGAGGTGGTGGGTCCAAATCCTCTTCTCACAAAAATAAGAAACCTTGGTGTTTTATGTGTAAAGCCAAAGGCCATTGGGCAACTGATCTTCATTGTCCAAAAAGAAACACCAAACCTCCCACCACCACAACCCCAACTGCAACCACTAGTGCCCCTAGTAATAGCAGTGGTGGTGGGAAAAACACTACTAATAGCCAGTCAAAGGGTGTAGCTGGGCTCACTATTGGTAATGTAGTTGGGGTTGGTCTAGTTAGGGAGAAGGCTGAGGCTGTTTTAGACCCTGATGGTGGCATTGACCTAGCCATTTTAGTTGCTTGCCCCTTTAATATGGATAAGTACAAGCAGCCTCCCCTGATTAATGGTGTTCAGGTTGAGGCCTACAGGGACACAGGGGCCAGTGTCACCATGGTGATGGAGAAACTGGTTGCCCCTGAGCAACACCTACTTGGTCACCAGTACCAAGTGACAGACGCCCATAGCAACACTGTAAGCTACCCCATGGCTGTTGTGAATCTCAACTGGGGGGGTTACTGGTCCAAAGAAAGTTGTGGTAGCCACTGATTTACCTGTAAAATGTCTGCTAAGCAATAATTTGGAGACTTCAGCTTGGGCTGAAATGGAGTTGGAGGGCCATACCAGGGCTCAGGCCAAGAAGGAAAGAGGACAGGGAAACTTGGATCCTGAAACAATGGACCAAGAGCTCCCAAAAACTAGGGGTAGGAAGGGAACACCCTTGTCCACTATCCCTCCCTCCACAGATGATTTCCCTTTTGAGGAAGAGGAATTCTCTCCCTGTGCAGAACCTACACCAGAGGAGCTGGAAGCTGATACAGCTGAGCTTTTGGGTGCAGGGGGGCCTGCCAGGGAAGAGCGGAGTGTGATACAGCAAACCTGTCCCACATTGGAGGGCCTCAGACAGCAAGCTGTCAAGCAGCAAAATGGTGATGTCACTGACACACAGAGTTTACTGAGAGAATAATCTCCTCTATACTGAAGCAAGGGACCCTAAGCCTGGTACCACCAGGAGACTGGTCATCTCCCTTCAGTGCAGGGAATTCCTCCTAACTCTGGCTCATGACATTCCTTTAGCTGGGCATTTAGGCCAGAGTAAAACATGGGACAGACTTGTTCCACATTTTCACTGGCCCCATATGTCAGAAGACAAAAAGGAGTTTTGGCGCTGCTGTGTCACCTGCCAAGGCAGTGAAAAGACTGGTGGCTCCCCAAAGGCCCCCTTAATGCCACTACCAGTGGTTGGGGTGCCCTTTGAAAGGGTAGGGGTTGATATTGTTGACCCCCTTGACCCTCCAACAGCTTCTGTTAATAGGTTTATCCTTGTGGTGGTGGACCATGCCACAAGGTATCCAGAAGCTATGCCCTTAAGGACCACTACAGCTCTTGCAGTGGCAAAGGCCATCCTGAGAATCTTTTCCAGGGTGGGCTTCCCTAAGGAAGTAGTATCAGACAGAGGTAGTAACTTCATTTCTGCATATCTAAAAGCAATGTGGAAGGAGTGTGGTGTTACCTACAAGTTCACTACCCCTTATCATCCACAAACTAATGGACTGGTTGAGAGGTTTAATAAAACTCCCAAAAGTATGATTATGGGACTCTCTAAAAAACTCAGAAGGAGATAGGATGTCCTATTACCATGCCTCCTTTTCGCCTACAGGGAGGTACCCCAGAAATGAGTGGGCTATAGCCCCTTTCAACTCCTCTTTCTTCACCCTGTTAGGGGTCCCCTTGCTCTTGTTAAGGAGGGTTGGGAACAACCTTTAAAAGCTCCAAAACAAGACATAGTGGACTATGTACCTGGCCTGAGAAGTAGAATGGCTGAGTACATGAAAAAGGTCAGCAAAAACCTTCAGGCAATCCAAGAGCTCCAAAAGCAATGGTTTGACCAGAAGGCTGTCCTGACAGAGTACCACCCAGGACAGAAGGTGTGGGTATTGGAGCCTGTGGCCCCAAGAGAACTCCAGGGCAAATAAAGTTGATCCCATCTAATTGTAGAGAAAAAAGGTGAGGTCACCTACTTGGTAGACCTGGGGACTGTCAGAAGTCCCCTTAGGGTACTTCATGTCAATCGCCTAAAGCCTTCATATGACAGGGCTGATTTAACACTGCCTATGGCTACAGATGAGGGACAGGAAGAAGAGAGTGACCTTCTCCCTGATCTCTTCTCCACCACTGAAACTGATGGTTTAGTGGAGGGAGTGGTTCTGGCAGACTGGATTACTGCTGAGCAGAAGGAAGACTGTAAAAAACTCCTTGATCAGTTTTCTGAACTTTTCTCACTCACACCTGGTACAACTACTTGGTGTGAACACACAATTGACACTGGAGACAGTTTACCTGTCAAAAGTACAATTTACTGGCAACCTGACCATGTCAGAGATTACATAAACGCTGAAGTTCAGAAAATGTTAGACCTTGGAGTTATTGAGCCTTCTGATAGCCACTGGGCTAGCCTAGTGGTGCTTGTCCCCAAACCTCATAACAAAGAAGGAAAGAGAGAAATGCAGTTTTGTGTGGACTATAGAGGTTTCAATACAGTACCCAAAACAGATGCTCACCCTATACCCAGGGCAGGTGAGCTAATAGATACACTGGCATCTTTTGATTTGACTGCAGCGTATTGGCAGATCAAAATGTCAAAAAATGCTAAAGCAAAAACTGCATTTTCTACCATAGGAGGACATTATCACTAGTGTATTTATTGTGTATAATACTTACCTCCAGAAGGAGTATTGTCTCTAAGATATTTTTGGTACTATGTCACCCAAATAAATACCTTTATTTTTGGTAACACTGAGTATTGTCTTTACTTGTGTATAAGTACTGTGTAACTATAAGTGGTATTGCATGAGCTTTGCATGTCTCCTAGTTCAGCCTAAGCTGCTCTGCTATAGCTACCTCTATCAGCCTAAGCTGCTAGAACACTACTACTTTTCACTAATAAGGGATAAATGGACCTGGTATAAGGTGCAAGTACCCAAGGTACCCACTACAAACCAGGCCAGCCTCCTACAACTACCAACAGACATCCCATCCCAAATGACTCAATGCTGGTGCACACATCTCCATGCAACCTTCCCACATGCATTGTTCCCAAGGTGTACTCACTTGTTGGTCCGGAGGCCTGTACAGCTGTCCATACTGGGGTAGGACCCCATCCGTCAAGCGCTCCAACTCCTCCGAAGCGAAGGAAGGGGCCCTTTCCCCGGTCACACGGACCTTGGTATGTTCCAGACACAGGTCACAGCAGCACACGCAGTGTAGGTGTTCTCCTGTGGAAAGTCAGGAATCAAGTGAGGTTATAGACAGAAAATGGCGGTCACGTCCGCGGTGGTGTACACCGTCACTGCCGCCGCTAATCCCCATTGGCCACTGGACTCCATAAACAGCCCCATATTAGCCAATGAGGAATTGCACGGCGGTGCAAGACCGCCTTCCGCCATGACGCCCAGTGTCAGCAGAGTTACCTCACTTCCACCTGTCCCTAGATACAGGACAGGCGGTCGCCATTTCATGGTGGTGGACTACATACAGATCTTCCATAACTGCATGATTGCACATATGTTGCCATTCCCACTGTCCCATCACATTAATGCTGTATGCACACTGAGGTGGTGGTTCCATTGTTCAAATTATGACAGCCTACTGACTCTTGTGTTCCTTAGATACCTACCACGGCTGATTAATAGGAGGAGGAGACACACCCCTGTGTACAGACCTCTTGTGGACTTGGCTACACTGAAGGACAGACACATTATACTGACCTATAGACTGGACAGGGTCACAATCAGAGAGCTGTGTGCACAATTGGAACCTAACCTGATTTCAGTTATCCGTCATCCCACTGGGACCTCCATTCTTGTGCAGGTTCTATCAGTGATCACTTTCCTGGCAACTGGTTCTTTCCAAGTGACAGTGGGCTTGGCAGCAGGAATGTCACAGCCAATGTTCTCAATCGTGCTGGCAAGGGTATTGTCTGCCTTGGTGAAACACATGTGCAGCTACATTGCTTTCCTCCAGGTGGAAAATGTGGCCACTGTGAAGGCCGGATTCTATGCAATGGGAAATGTTGGTGATATAACAACAGTGTCCTGATGTGTTTACTGCAGACAGCTACAGGTCATTATTTGTATGCTATCACAGTGTTCAGATCATTTGCAGTAGATGTGACTGTTCCCATAAATGCACATTTTCAACACATAAAACGGTGTCTCTCAAATTGTGTTCAAGGGTGTTTATTGTAGTTCAAATAATTGACTGAAAAGGGCAATGAAATGGGGTGATGGTAGAGGAAAGTACAGGTGTTGCTCCAGTCTATTTGCAGCACAGGACCAGTGTCCAAGGGGCCATAGGAAGGGAAGCAAATGCAGTTCAAAGTTGACAAGGTGACAGGGTGGGACACAAGGGACACAATCAGGAGAGTCTAATTTCCCGGCGGCGGTATTGGTCTTGGCAAGTGTCTCTGGCTTCTTTCTGGGTCGCAGGGAACGTTTGCAGGGTGGTTCACCTTCTTCAGCGGGTGGCGTGCTGGTGGCCTGTGGGTCCTGTGGTGGGCATCCTGTCCACTAGCTGCAGTGGAAGTGGAGGGCTGGTCAATAGACTGGCTAGTGGTAGGGGCCCGCTGGTGTGCTGTCCATTCCCTCATGACGTTGGCCATGTCTGCCAGCACCCCTGCTATGGAGATCATGGTGGTGTTAAGAGCCTGCAAGTCCTCCCTGAACTCCTGATGGTGTTCCTCCTGCAGGTGTTTGTTCTCCTGCATGTTGTTAAGGATCTGGCCCATCGTGTCCTGAGATTGTTGGACCCCAGGACATTGGTGAGTGCCTCCTCGAGAGTCGGTTCCCTGGGCCTGTCCTCCCCCTGCGCAAAGCTGTCCTCCCAGTGTCCCTGTTGCCCTGTGCCTGAGTCCCCTGAATGGTGTGCCAACTGCCACTGAACCCAGGATCCTGATTGTCTTGGGAGTGAGGTGTGAACTGGGGTCCCTGTACAGGTGGGCACACTGCTGAATGACGTGTCCTGGGGACAGAGTCGTGGGGACACTGGGTGGGTGCTGTGGTGTTGGATACTGATTGGGGAGGCTCTGTAGTTGACTGGGAGTGGGCTGGGTGACCTACTGACCCGTGGTCCCTGATGAGCCAGGTAGTCCTTCCAGATCCTGTAGTCCAGAGTTACTGTCATCACTGGGGGCATCTTCTGTTGGGGAACTAGTTAGTCATGGCACCTCCTCTCCGCTGAGATTGGCTGGGGCACCTGTGGGGATGTAAGTGATGTCTTATGCTTCATGTCTGTGACATATTGTACATCCCTAGCTTCCCCTCTATCGTTGCTGTTACCCTGCCATCTTTGTTTGTGTATGGTGATGTATTGTGGGATTGTTAGTTCTCCATGTTGTGCATGCTTTTGTAACAGCTGTACTTGCAGGGCTGGGAGGGCTATTCATGCATTGGTATTTCATGCAGGGCTTGGCATTGGGGTTAGTCATATGTGTAGGTGCAGTGTGTGGGGTGAGTGGAGTGATGGGAGTGAGGTTGAGGGGGTGAGATGGCATGCAGGTATGGGGTGATAAGTAGTAAATTCTGACTCACCAGTGTCCAGTCCTGTGGCAACTCCAGTGAGTCCCTCAGGATACAGTATTGCCAAGACTTGCTCCTCCCATGCTGTGAGCTGTGGGGGAAGAGGTTGGGGTCCACCGCTAGTCCTCTGTATCGCGAGCTGGTGCCTTGCTGCCACAGAACAGACCCTGTAGGTCGTTCCACCTCTTCCTGATTTTGTCTCTTGTTCTTGGATGCTGTCCCACGGCATTCACCCTGTCCACAATTCTCCGCCACAGCTCCATCTTCCTGGCAATGGATATTTGCTGTACCTGTGCTCCAAACAGCTGTGGCTCTACCCTGACTATTTCCTCCACTATGACCAGCAACTCCTCATCTATGAAACGGGGGTGCCTCTTTGGAGACATAGGTGTTGTATGGTGTGTGTAAGTGTGTGGGTGTTGAGTACTGTGGTTGGGTGTGTGAAGTGGAGTGCTTGAGGGATGTATGGGTGTATGTGGTGTGTGTGTCTAGTTGTCCCAGTAGTCTTTGTATCGGTCTGGTGGCAATATTTTGTATTCGTAAAGTGTTGTGGGTAATGTGGGTGTGTGTTTTATAGTGCTGTGGGTGAGTGTGGTGTGTGTATCAGTGTCAGGTGTGTGTTTTTGGTATTGGCCAATGTTGTGCAGTTTAGTATTTGGGTGTCCATTCTGACCACGCCGGTGTGTACCGCCAATGGTTTAGCGCCATTGAATGTCCACAATGGTGATTCATGGGTCATGATGTGGTGGGCGTTGTTCTGTTGGCATAACGGTATGGGTGTTGGTACTGCCACTTTAGCACTGACCTTTG
Source organism: Pleurodeles waltl (assembly GCF_031143425.1). Lineage (NCBI taxonomy): Eukaryota > Metazoa > Chordata > Amphibia > Caudata > Salamandridae > Pleurodeles > Pleurodeles waltl. Next base: position 339,244,213 of record NC_090444.1, on the reverse strand, counting down.
GGCTGGTGGATTTGTGTATGAGGCAGTATTGTGTCGGATTGATGTGTGTGTGCCATAACATGGAGAACGCATATTCGCCACCGCAGCAGCATGTTGGTGGCCGTCACCGTGGCAGTAAGCAGGATTTACCGCCAATGTCATGATGAGGGCCATAGTGTTTCTGCAGGAAACACACCTCATTTCACTGGTCATGTACATGGAGACGCAAATGGTTGCTACATAGGGATCCTGGGAGAACACAAGGGCAAACCCTGTTAATGAATAATATACACTTGCCTGCGGCCTACAGTCTGCAACTCTACAAAAAGTGGAGAATATACTGTCGGAAACTCCTCCAGCGCTAATGGTAATAGGTGAGGATTTAAATCTCGCAACAGACATGCAGCTAGATAGAAAGAGTATTAGAGTGGAAGGGGAGACAATCAGAGGGAAGCTAAAGAGTTTTTTGCAGTTACTTGGGCTATGTGACATCTGGCGAGCTCCATGCGGCGGTTAAAAAGGGTATTTGTTTTATTTGGGTGCACATAATATGCACTCAAGGCTTGATTATTACCTCACCCCAGGCAACTCACTCCCTAGGTTTAGTAAGGTAGAATCCCTGGCTTTTGGGATTAGTGACCCCTCTCCTCTACGAGTGATGCTGTCTATGGGGCGTGGAGGATGGAGACATGGCACCTCTCAAATGAACAAAAATGTAAACAATTACATTAAGTCACTAAGCTCTATTTTGAGGAGAATGGAAACACAGTGCAGAACCCTATTATACTGTGGTAAGCGTAGAAGGCAGCAATCAGAGGTGTCATCCTTGCCAGGAAAATCAGGGACAGTAGGGAGAGAAGCAACAGGCTGGACACGTAGAAGAGGGAACTAACACAACTGGAGAGGGTTTATGCGATGTCCCCTATACCCAGAGTGAAAAAAGAGATGGACCTAAAGAGGGCCGAGTATCAGTCAGTCACTAACCACAAGGTGAAAACGACCTCCCTGGTGAAACAGAAGAAAGGCTATGAAGCTCGAAATAAGGCAGATACATTGCTGGTGTGGACTGGAAGCAAGGAAAGGGAGGGCATGTTGATTAGAGAATTTGTGGCAGAATCCTGGGATGCAGTGAGGGACAGTCGAAGGATAGTGGAGGAATTTTCCAGGTATCCGGAGGCATACTATGATAAGCAGCTACAGGCCCCAGTGAAGGAGGTGCAAGCTTTTATACACAAGGCGGACTCAACAAATGAGAGATCGAGAGGCAGATATCTCAGTATAGGAGGTTTCCTTAGCCATGAGGCATATGCATTCAGGTAAGGCTCCAGGCTCAAGGCTGCCCAGGAGGACTGCGGACCCATTACATGCAGCCTAACCAACGGCATTTATAGATGGGGAGATATCGGAAGATGTGAGTTCAGCAACAGTTGTTGTCATATCTAAGGCTGGGAAGCCCCGGGACAGATGCAAATCATATCGGCCAATATCACTGCTCAATGCAGATGTGGAGATCTTGGCCAAGGTCCTAGCAACCTGACCACAGGCGGTGGTGACTTAGCTGGTGCAACCAGACCAAAATGAGTTCATGCTGGGTTGTTTGATCGGACTGAATCTGCACCAGATCCACAATAACTTGGCAACAACAGGGTCCTTGCCTGCGGGACGGGTGATTGCCTCATTAGGAGCAAATAAAGCCTTTGACTCCATGGAATGGCCAAAGCTTTTGAGGGTGCTGGCCAAGATGAGCTTTGGACCAAACTGTATCAGGTGGGTCAAACTGCTTTATGACAGGCCAAAAGCCAGATTGAAGGTTAATGAACACACCTCTAGGGAACTTAGAGTGCGAAGAGGTACATGGCAAGGGTGCCCACTCCTGTCAATGCTGTTTGCACTAGCGATAGAAGTCTTGGCAGGATGTGTGTGGAGTGGTGCGCAGATCTGGGACTGGCCGGGGAATAATGGATAGGGCAAGCGTATGTCACTATATGCGACAATATTTTGCTGCATCTTATGAACACGACCTAGACATTGGTCAGGCTGAGGGATGTCTCCCACATCTTTGGGAAATACACAGGGTTTGCCATAAACTTGTACAAATCCCTACTATTCTCAATAGGGGACTGGGAACAGGTGAGAATGCTGGCACTGCCACTCAGGTCAGAGATGAGATGGTTCAAATATCTTGGTATCGGGATCAGTAAATACTCAGACTTGCACTTTGAGGCAAATATAGGGTCATGATAAAATGGCTGAAGCAAGATATGAAACACTGGGAGACACTACCGCTTTTGCTGCTGGGGAGGGCAGCAATGCTTAAGATGGTGGCTTTCCATAGGTTTCTGTACATCCTCCAGAACAGTCTCTACAAGATCCCGGACACATTGTTTGCTAGGGTAGATGTGATTATGAGGACTCTTCTGGGGGCAAGGGGACAACCCTGTATAACTATGAGGGTCATCCAGAGGTCTAAGTATGAGGGAGGCATCACCCTACCTTGCGCTCGGAAGTACTACAATGCAGCGTAGGTGTGTGTAGTTATCGAATGGGCATAATGGAATGGGACCTGGCGTTCCACCAGGACAGGTTGGGCACGGGAGAGAGGAGCTTCATGCATGTTTTGTATGAGGGCAGGCTGGTACCTGAAGCAAGTTCGGACACTGTGATGGCAGTAGATACCTGAGAAGGGGCTTACCAGGGAGATTGGGTAGGATGATAGATTGACCCCAGAAAACAGCGCTCTTGGAGGGTTCCCGACTACATCCAGCAGTGGCTCTGACAGGATTGCAGGGCTTGGATAACATCGGCCTTTCCACATTGGAGGATGTGTGGGACATGAATGGAGTGGTCCCCTTTACCCTCTTGAGGAAAGAGTACCAGATGCCGGAGACACAATGGCTAAGATATGGCCAGTTAAGACATGCCCTTAGGGAATGTGTGTCATTAGAGGAGACTCAGGAGGACTCCCCACTGGAAAAAACACTGTTATATGGGCGGATGGACAAGATACTGATCTTGATGACATATGGCACTATTATGAGAAACAGAAAACTCCATCTGCTGAAACACTGGGACAGATGGGAGCAAGACCTAGGGGATCTCGATGAAGATGAGTGGCAGAAGGCTTTGGGATTTTTGTGGAGGTGGCAATAGAGACGGGTTTTTGCCAAATCCAACTTAAAATCATATATCGAGCATTCGCCACACACACACACTGCTCCATAGGATAGGCAAGGCGCAGGATGCAAACTGCCTCAGAAGCTGTGGATCCAAGGACACATTTATACACATGCTCTAGAGTTGTCCCCACTTACAGGACTTTTAGGAGGCAGTGAGGAGCACCTTGGAGGTGGCAACAAGACTACTTCTGAAACTTCCACCTCGTATGGCACTCCTGGCCATATGGGGACCAACAGATGTATCTAGATATCAGAAAAATCTCATAAAGCCTGGGTTGCATGATGGCGAAATGAGACATAGCTCAGAAGTGGGGTGTCGGGATTCCCCCCTTCATCACCAAGACTGGGAGAGAGGCATGGACCACTGCAAACTCATAGACAGGTAAGTATACAGGGGCCGAGGTCCCAAAAGAAATTTGACAAATTGTGGCGTGGCTGGACCACAGGCACTAGTTGAGAGTCCAGAATAAGACAGGTACCCCCACTTCTGTTACAGGCTAGGAGGGTGGGGGCCGAATGAAGGTACAGTGTCTGTGTGCTGAGGAGCCAGGGAACCAGGGGAGAGGCTGTGAGGTAGTGGAAAGAGAGCAATGATGAAGGATACGTTGATTCCACAGTCGCACAATTACCAGATTCCAGTGACTGTGGTGGTCAAAGGGCATGTCTTCACATGTTATTGTTGACACATAGGCTGTTATGTATAAAACAATACAATATTTTAAAAAATGACATAAAAAAGATAGTTACTGCGAGTTATAGAATGTATGGATAATAGAAAGGCCTTCCTTTTCATAATATGGGCGAGAGGCACGCGTCAGTTGAGTAACGCTTTTTGGCTGTTTACTGTTATGGTGATTAAATCAGGTGTTAAACAGTCTAATCGGATCATGGGCTGATCTTCAGCCGCATTGCGCTTGCAATTAGTCATTGGTGCGCACTGAGCTCCAGGCTTGGTGATGCACAGTGGTGTCTTGAACAGCAGGCTTGCCATGAATGTAGAATTACGTCTATCAGTGGCCATTTCTGCAAACTGGGGACCCTTCTTGATAAAGATTAAAAAATGCGTTGTGACAGGTTGGACTATTCCTGGCACAACGCAAGCTCTCATTTTACGGTTGCCTGATTGTCTCCGCAGAGGTCTCAGGGTCAGTAAGGAAGATTTTATCAAGATATTTACAATTTCCTGTAAAAAAAAACTAAAATATCCTTAACATGACATTTAAGTGTGGATATACCATGGAAGCTGAAGCTAGTGGATCTCAAGAGGAGGTTTAATAAAACAACAGAGAGGGTCTCTTCATGAATTTGTAATAAAATAAAGAAAAACATTGGAAATGATGCTACTCAATAAAAAATTAGCATCTCAAGAGGAATATTTTGGTCTGCTGTTGAGAAAGACAGACATGTAAAAAAGGAGGTACTGTTACCAGGTAAAGAAATTATGTGGAATAAGGTGTAAAGCAGGCTAAAAAGAGGAAATTAAGTCTTGTGAATGCACAAGCAATAAGAAAAAAGATTTCCAAACATAAAGTAGTCATTTGTGATTAATCATCCTGTAATGCAGACATAGAGATCAGTTGTTCATCTGATTTATATTTGGACAAGTAGGAAATTACAACACATAAAGAAATTACTCGAAATGGTGGATAAAGGGAAGAAACAGGAAGTCTTAACAGATGCCTTGGGTCACATAATGTTTGATCCTCTCCTTTCAAAGCACCCACTCTCTCCTGTGGATTCCTGCTGAGCATGTTGCAGAGGATGTGGAGCTTTGAATAAGGAAAGAGATAATAAAAGAGGTAAATATAAGGTTGCAGTCTGAGTGTCTAATACTTATTTTATTTAATATGGACAAATCTACTAAATTAGATGCAAAGGTGTTGGCTTTTGTTGTCAAAGGTTGTAGAGACCAAGTAAAGGGCTTGATAAAGGTTTGCAAACCTGTCAGGACAGACTCCTAGATGTTATTGGGCCTTTAACAACAATTTTTGATATGTGTAGGAAGTTGGCTCTGTATGCACTATTTCAAAGTAAGGAATAGTATGCACAGAGTCCAAGGGTTCCCCTTAGAGGTAAGATAGTGGCAAAAAGAGATAATACTAATGCTCTATTTTGTGGTAGTGTGGTCGAGCAGTAGGCTTATCAAAGGAGTAGTGTTAAGCATTTGTTGTACACACACAGGCAATAAATGAGGAACACATACTCAAAGACAATTCCAGGCCAATAGGTTTTTGTATTGAAAAATATATTTTCTTAGTTTATTTTAAGAACCACAGGTTCAAGATTTACATGTAATACTTCAAATGAAAGGTATTGCAGGTAGGTACTTTAGGAACTTTGAATTAGCAAAATAGCATATACACTTTTCACATAAATCACATATAGCTATTTTAAAACTAGACAGTGCAATTTTCAACAGTTCCTGGGGGAGTAAGAGTTTGTTAGTTTTTGCAGGTAAGTAAACCACCTACGGGGTTCAAGTTTGGGTCCAAGGTAGCCCACTGTTGGGGGTTCAGAGCAACCCCAAAGTTACCACACCAGCAGCTCAGGGCCGGTCAGGTGCAGAGGTCAAAGTGATGCCCAAAACACATAGGCTTCAATGGAGAAGGGGGTGCCCCGGTTCCAGTCTGCCAGCAGGTAAGTACCCGCATCTTCGGAGGGCAGACCAGGGGGGTTTTGTAGGGCACCGAGGGGGAAACAAGTCCACACAGAAAGTACACCCTCAGTGGCACAGGGGCAGCCGGGTGCAGTGTGCAAACAAGCGTCGGGTTTGTAATTGGAATCAATGGGAGACCAAGGGGTCTCTTCAGCGATGCAGGCAGGCAAGGGGGGGGCTCCTCGGGGTAGCCACCACCTGGGCAAGGGAGAGGGCCTCCTGGGGGTCACTCCTGCACTGGAGTTCAGATCCTTCAGGTCCTGGGGGCTGCGGGTGCAGTGTCCCTACCAGGCGTCGGGTTCTTAGAAGCAGGCAGTCGCGGTCAGGGGGAACCTAGGGATTCCCTCTGCAGGCGTCGCTGTGGGGGCTCAGGGGGGGGCAACTCTGGCTACTCACGGTCTCGCAGTCGCTGGGGATTCCTCCCTGAAGTGTTTGTTCTCCACAAGTCGAGCCGGGGGTGTCGGGTGCAGAGTGTCAAGTCTCACGCTTCCGGCGGGAAACGCAAGCTGTTTCAAAGTTGCTTCTTTGTAGCAAAGTCGCAGTCTTGGGTGAACAGAGCCGCTGTCCTCAGGAGTTCTTGGTCCTTCTAGATGCAGGGCAGTCCTCTGAGGCTTCAGAGGTCGCTGGTCCCTGGGGAGAGCGTCGCTGGAGCAGTGTCTTTAGAAGTGGGGAGACAGGCCGGTAGAGCTGGGGCCAAAGCAGTTGGTGTCTCCGTCTTCTCTGCAGGGTTTTTCAGCTTAGCAGTCCTCTTCTTCTTAGGTTGCAGGAATCTGAGTTCCTAGGTTCTGGGGAGCCCTTAAATACTAAATTTAAGGGCGTGTTTAGGTCTGGGGGGTTAGAAGCCAATGGCTACTAGCCCTGAGGGTGGGTACACCCTCTTTGTGCCTCCTCCCGAGGGGAGGGGGGACCATTCCTAACCCTATTGGGGGAATCCTCCATCTGCAAGATGGAGGATTTCTAAAAGTCAGAGTCACCTCAGCTCAGGACACCTTAGGGGCTGTCCTGACTGGCCAGTGACTCCTCCTTGTTTTTCTCATTATCTCCTCCGGCCTTGCCGCCAAAAGTGGGGCCGTGGCCGGAGGGGGCGGGCAACTCCACTAGCTGGAGTGCCCTGGGGTGCTGTAACAAAGGGGGTGAGCCTTTGAGGCTCACCACCAGGTGTTACAGTTCCTGCAGGGGGAGGTGTGAAGCACCTCCACACAGTACAGGCTTTGTTACTAGCCACAGAGTGACAAAGGCACTCTCCCTATGTGGCCAGCAACATGTCTCTATTGTGGCAGGCTGCTAAAACCAGTCAGCCTACTCGGGTAGTTGGTTAAGGTTTCAGGGGGCACCTCTAAGGTGCCCTCTGGGGTGTATGTTACAATAAAATGTACACTGGCATCAGTGTGCATGTATTGTGCTGAGAAGTTTGATACCAAACTTCACAGTTTTCAGTGTAGCCATTATGGTGCTGTGGAGTTTGTGCATGACAGACTCCCAGACTATATACTCTTATGGCTACCCTGCACTTACAATGTCTGAGGTTTTGCTTAGACACTGTAGGGGCACAGTGCTCATGCACTTGTGCCCTCACCTATGGTATAGTGCACCCTGCCTTAGGGCTGTAAGGCCTGCTAGAGGGGTGACTTATCTATACTGCATAGGCAGTGTGAGGTTGGCATAGCACTCTGAGGGGAGTGCCATGTCGACTTAGTCTTTTTATCCGCACTAGCACACACAAGCTGGCAAGCAGTGTGTCTGTGCTGAGTGAGGGGTCCCCAGGGTGGCATAAGATATGCTGCAGCCCTTAGAGACCTTCCCTGACATCAGGGCCCTTGGTACCAGGGGTACCAGTTACAAGGGACTTACCTGGATGCCAGGGTGTGCCAATTGTGGAAACAAAAGTACAGGTTAGGGAAAGAACACTGGTGCTGGGGCCTGGTTAGCAGGCCTCAGCACACTTTCAAATCAAAACTTAGCATCAGCAAAGGCAAAAAGTCAGGAGGTAACCATGCCAAGGAGGAATTTCCTTACACCCCGCCCCCCCCAACGAAAGAGGATGAGACTAACCTTTCCCAAGAGAGTCTTCATTTTCTAAGTGGAAGAACCTGGAAAGGCCATCTGCATTGGCATGGGCAGTCCCAGGTCTGTGTTCCACTATAAAGTCCATTCCCTGTAGGGAGATGAACCACCTCAACAGTTTTGGATTTTCACCTTTCATTTGCATCAGCCATCTAAGAGGTCTGTGGTCAGTCTGAACTACAAAGTGAGTACCAAAGAGGTATGGTCTCAGCTTCTTCAGGGACCAAACCACAGCAAAGGCCTCCCTCTCAATGGCACTCCAACGCTGCTCCCTGGGGAGTAACCTCCTGCTAATGAAAGCAACAGGTTGGTCAAGGCCATCATCATTTGTTTGGGACAAAACTGCCCCTATCCCATGTTCAGAGGCATCTGTCTGCACAATGAACTGCTTGGAGTAATCTGGAGCTTTTAGAACTGGTGCTGTGCACATTGCTTGTTTCAGGGTGTCAAAGACCTGTTGGCATTCTACAGTCCAGTTTACTTTCTTGGGCATTTTCTTGGAGGTAAGTTCTGTGAGGGCTGTCACTATGGATCCATATCCCTTCACAAACCTCCTGTAGTACCCAGTCAAGCCAAGGAATGCCCTGACTTGAGTCTGGGTTTTTGGAGCTGCCCAGTCCAGAATAGTCTGGATCTTAGGCTGGAGTGGCTGAACTTGGCCTCTACCTACAAGGTGGCCCAAGTAAACCACAGTTCCCAGCCCTATCTGGCATTTGGATGCCTTGATAGAGAGGCCTGCTGATTGCAGAGCCTTCAAAACCTTCTTCAGGTGGACCAGGTGATCCTGCCAGCTGGAGCTAAAGACAGCAATATCGTCAAGATAAGCTGCACTAAAGGACTCCAAGCCAGCAAGGACTTGATTCACCAACCTTTGGAAGGTGGCAGGGGCATTCTTTAAACCAAAGGGCATAACAGTAAACTGATAATGCCCATCAGGTGTGGAGAATGCTGTCTTTTCTTTTGCTCCTGGTGCCATTTTGATTTGCCAGTACCCTGCTGTTAAGTCAAAGGTACTTAAGAATTTGGCAGCACCCAATTTGTCAATCAGTTCATCAGCTCTTGGAACGGGATGGGCATCTGTCTTGGTGACAGAATTAAGTCCTCTGTAGTCCACACAAAACCTCATCTCTCTCTTTCCATCTTTGGTGTGAGGTTTGGGGACTAAGACCACTGGGCTAGCCCAGGGACTGTCAGAGTGCTCAATGACTCCCAATTCCATCATCTTGTGGACTTCCACCTTGATGCTTTCCTTAACTTGATCAGATTGTCTGAATATTTTGTTTTTGACAGGCATGCTGTCTCCTGTGTCCACATCATGGGTACACAGGTGTGTCTGACCAGGGGTTAGGGAAAAGAGCTCAGCAAACTGTTATAGGACCTTCCTACAGTCAGATTGCTGTTGGCCAGAGAGGGTGTCTGAATAGATCACTCCATCAACTGAGCAATCTTTAGGGTCTGTGGAGAGGAGATCAGGGAGAGGTTCACTCTCAGCTTCCTGGTCCTCATCTGTTACCATCAACAGATTCACATCAGCCCTGTCATGGAAGAGCTTCAGGTGGTTCACATGGATCACCCTCTTGGGGGTCCTGCTAGTGCCTAGGTCTACCACGTAGGTGACCTGACTCTTCTTTTCTAGCCCTGGGTAAGGGCCACTCCATCTGTCCTGAAGTGCCCTGGGAGCCACAGGCTCCAAAACCCAGACTTTCTGCCCTGGTTGAAATTCAACCATTGCAGCCTTTTGGTCATACCAAAACTTCTGGAGCTGTTGGCTGGCCTCAAGGTTTTTGCTTGCCTTTTCCATGTACTCTGCCATCCTTGAACGTAGGCCAAGTACATAGTCCACTATATCTTGCTTAGGCTCATGAAGAGGTCTCTCCCAGCCTTCTTTCACAAGAGCTAGTGGTCCCCTTACAGGGTGGCCAAATAGAAGTTCAAAGCGTGAGAACCCTACTCCCTTCTGAGGCACCTCTCTGTAAGCGAAAAGCAGACATGGCAAGAGGACATCCCATCTCCTTTTGAGTTTTTCAGGGAGCCCCATGATCATGCCTATCAATGTTTTGTTGAATCTCTCAACAAGACCATTGGTTTGTGGATGGTATGGTGTGGTGAATTTGTAAGACACCCCACACTCATTCCACATGTGTTTCAGGTATGCTGACATAAAGTTGGTACCTCTGTCAGACACCACCTCCTTAGGAAAACCCACTCTGGTAAAGATACCAATGAGTGCCTTGGCTACTGCAGGGGCAGTAGTCGACCTAAGGGGAATTGCTTCAGGGTATCTAGTAGCATGATCCACTACTACTAGTATGTATAGGTTCCCTGAGGCTGTGGGAGGTTCAGGTGGACCCACTGTGTCCACACCCACTCTTTCAAAGGGGACCCCCACCACTGGAAGTGGAATGAGGGGGGCCTTTGGGTGTCCACCTGTCTTACCACTGGCTTGACAGGTGGCACAGGAGACACAAAACTCCTTGACCTTCTGGGACATGTTGAGCCAATAGAAGTGGTTGACTAGTCTCTCCCACGTCTTGGTCTGTCCCAAATGCCCAGTAAGAGGAATATCATAGGCTAAGGTCAGTATGAACTCCCTAAACTCCTGAGGCACTACCACGCTCCTAGTGGCACCAGGTTTGGGATCTCTTGCCTCAGTGTAAAGGAGTCCATCTTCCCAATAGACCCTATGTGTTCCTGTTTTCTTTCCATTGGACTCTTCAGCAGCTTGCTGCCTAAGGCCTTCAAGAGAGGGACAGGTTTCTTGCCCCTTACACAACTGTTCCCTTGAGGGTCCCCCTGGGCCTAGGAGCTCAACCTGATAAGGTTCTAACTCCAGAGGCTCAGATCCCTCAGAGGGCAGAACTTCTTCCTGAGAAGAGAGATTCTCTTTTTGTTGTTGTGTTGCAACTGGTTCCCCAGTTGTCTTTCCTTTTCTCTTGGTAGGCTGGGCCCTTTTTCCAGGCTCCAACACTACTTTTTCACCCTGAGCCTTGCACTGTGCCCTTGTCTTGACACACACCAGTTCAGGGATATCCAGCATGGCTGCATGGGTTTTTAGTTCTACCTCAGCCCATGCTGAGGACTCCAGGTCATTTCCAAGCAAACAGTCTACTGGGATATTTGAGGAGACCACCACCTGTTTCAGGCCATTGACCCCTCCCCACTCTAAAGTTACCATAGCCATGGGATGTACTTTAGTCTGATTGTCAGCGTTGGTGACTGGATAAGTTTGTCCAGCCAGGTATTGACCAGGGGAAACCAGTTTCTCTGTCACCATGGTGACACTGGCACCTGTATCCCTCAGGCCTTCTAACTTGTCCCATTAATTAAGAGCTGCTGCCTGTATTTTTGCATGTTAGGAGGCCAGGCAGCCAGTGTGGCAAAATCCACCCCACCCTCAGAGGCTAATGTAGCTTCAGTGTGACACCTGATTTGCTCTGGGCACACTGTTGATCCCACTTGGAGACGAGCCATTCCAGTGTTAGCTGGAGTGGAGTTAGAAGTGGCACTTTTCTTGGGACAGGCCTTGTCTCCAGTTTGGTGTCCAGGCTGATTACAGCTACGACACCAGGCCTTTTTGGGATCAAAGTTTTTACCCTTGTACCCAAAATTGGATTGTGAAGAGGCTCTGGGCCCACCCTCCTGTGCAGGTTTTTGGGGGCCTGTAGAAGACTCTTTACTATTTTTCCCTTTGGATGTCTCAACACTCTTCCCCTGGGGAGGCTTTGTGACCCCTTTCTTTTGGTCACCCCCTGTGGAAGTCTTGGTCACCCTAGTCTTGACCCAATGGTCCGCCTTCTTTCCCAATTCTTGGGGAGAAATTGGTCCTAGGTCTACCAGATGCTGATGCAGTTTATCATTTGAACCATTACTCAATAGGTGTTCTTTCACAAATAAATTGTACAGCCCATCATAATCATTTACACCACTGCCTTGAATCCAACCATCCAGTGTTTTCACTGAGTAGTCAACAAAATCAACCCAGGTCTGGCTCGAGGATTTTTGAGTCCCCCTGAACCTAATTCTATACTCCTCAGTGGAGAATCAAAAGCCCTCAATCAGGGTAGCCTTCATGAGGTCATAGGATTCTGCATCTTTTCCAGAGAGTGTGAGGAGTCTATCCCTACACTTTCCAGTGAACATTTCCCAAAGGAGAGCACCCCAGTGAGATCTGTTTACTTTTCTGGTTGCACAAGCCCTCTCAAAAGCTGTGAACCATTTGGCGATGTCATCGCCATCTTCATATTTAGTTACAATCCCTTTTGGGATTTTCAACATGTCAGGAGAATCTCTGACCCTATTTATGTTGCTGCCACCATGGATGGGACCAAAACCCATCTCTTGTCTTTCCCTTTCTATGGCTAGGAGCTGTCTCTCTAAAGCCAATCTTTTGGCCATCCTGGCTAACAGGAGGTCATCTTCACTGAGGCTATCCTCAGTGATTACAGAGGTGCTGGACCCTCCTGTGAGGGAAGCAGCATCTCTGACTATCACATTTGGAGACAGGGCTTGAGGGGCCCTGATCTCCCTAATTAGGACTGGAGGGTGGGGAATTCTCCTCCAAGTCACCAGCTTCATCCTCTGGGAGGTCATCCTCAGAGGGGTTGGCTTTGGCAAACTCTGCCAGCAGCTCCTGGAGCTGTACTTTGGAAGGGTTTATGCCAGCTTTGATATTTTTTAATTTGCAGAGAGACCTTAGCTCCCTCATCCTAAGATGGAGGTAAGGTGTGAGGTCGAGTTCCATCACTCTCTCTTCTGGACTAGACATTATGGCCCTGATTCTAAGCTTGGCGGGCGGCGGGAGCCGCCCGCCAAGCGGGAACCGCCAGAAGACCGTACCGCTGTCAAAAGACCGCTGCGGTCATTCTGGGTTTCCCACTGGGCCGACGGGCGACCGCCAAAAGGCCGCCCGCCAGCCCAGTGGGAAACACCCTTCCCACGAGGAAGCCGGCTCAGAATGAAGCCGGCGGAGTGGGAAGGTGCGACGGGTGCAGTTGCACCCGTCGCGAATTTCAGTGTCTGCAAAGCAGACACTGAAATTCTTTGTGGGGCCCTCTTACGGGGGCCCCTGCAGTGCCCATGCCATTGGCATGGGCACTGCAGGGGCCCCTCAGGGGCCCCACGACACCCCATACCGCCATCCTGTTCCTGGCGGGCGAACCGCCAGGAACAGGATGGCGGTATGGGGTGTCAGAATCCCCATGGCGGATTCCCATGGGCAGCGGAAAGTCGGCGGTACACCGCCGGCTTTCCGCTTCTGGCCGCGGCTATACCGCCGCGGTCAGAATGCCCGGCGGAGCACCGCCAGCCTGATGGCGGTGCTACCGCCGACCCAGGCCCTGGCGGTAATTACCGCCAGGGTCAGAATGACCGCCTATGTTTCTAAAAGTTGGAATACTTTTTAAGAATCTAAAACTATCTCTAGAACTTAATTCAAACTTTTACAAAACTTTTAAACTCTAAAAGAAATGCTAACAGGGACTAACACAAGGCCCTAGCAGGACTTTTTAAAATTTAGAAAACTAGCTCAAATTGCAAAAATCAGTTTCTAATGAAAATTTTTGGAATTTAGTTGTGTGATCAGGTATTGGCTGAGTAGTCCAGCAAATACAAAGTCTTGTACCCCACCGCTGATCCACCAATGTAGAATTTGGCTCTGTATGCACTATTTCAAAGTAAGGAATAGTATGAGTCCAAGGGTTCCCCTTAGAGGTAAGATAGTGACAAAAAGAGATAATACTAATGCTCTATTTTGTGGTAGTGTGGTCGAGCAGTAGGCTTATCAAAGGAGTTGTGTTAAGCATTTGTTGTACACACACAGGCAAAGACAATTCCAGGCCAATAGGTTTTTGTATAGAAAAATATATTTTCTTAGTTTATTTTAAGAACCACAGGTTCAAGATATACATGTAATACTTCAAATGAAAGGTATTGCAGGTATGTACTTTAGGAACTTTGAATTAGCAAAATAGCATATACACTTTTCACATAAATCACATACAGCTATTTTAAAACTAGGCACAGTGCAATTTTCAACAGTTCCTGGGGGGAGTAAGAGTTTGTTAGTTTTTGCAGGTAAGTAAACCACCTACAGGGTTCAAGTTTGGGTCCATGGTAGCCCACCGTTGGGGGTTCAGAGCAACCCCAAAGTTACCACACCAGCAGCTCAGGGCCGGTCAGGTGCAGAGGTCAAAGTGGTGCCCAAAACACATAGGCTTCAATGGAGAAGGGCGTGCCCTGGTTCCAGTCTGCCAGCAGGTAAGTACCCGCGTCTTCGGAGGGCAGACCAGGGGGGTTTTGTAGGGCACCGGGGGGGACACAAGTCCACACAGAAAGTACACCCTCAGCGGCACGGGGGCAGCCGGGTGCAGTGTGCAAACAAGCGTCGGGTTGTAATTGGAATCAATGGGAGACCAAGGAGTCTCTTCAGCGATGCAGGCAGGCAAGGGGGGGGCTCCTCGGGGTAGCCACCACCTGGGCAAGGGAGAGGGCCTCCTGGGGTCACTCCTGCACTGGAGTTCTGATCCTTCAGGTCCTGGGGGCTGTGGGTGCAGTGTCCCTACCAGGCGTCGGGTTCTTAGAAGCAGGCAGTCACGGTCAGGGGGAGCCTCAGGATTCCCTCTGCAGGCGTCGCTGTGGGGGCTCAGGGGGGGGGGGGCAACTCTGGCTACTCACGGTCTCGCAGTCGCCGGGGAGTCCTCCCTGAAGTGTTTGTTCTCCAAACTGCAAAGTCGAGCCGGGGCGTCGGGTGAAGAGTGTCAAGTCTCACGCTTCCGGCAGGAAACGCAAGTTGTTTCAAAGTTGCTTCTTTGTAGCAAAGTCGCAGTCTTGGGTGAACAGAGCCGCTGTCCTCAGGAGTTCTTGGTCCTTCTAGATGCAGGGCCGACCTCTGAGGCTTCAGAGGTCGCTGGTCCCTGGGGAGAGCGTCGCTGGAGCAATGTCTTTAGAAGTGGGGAGACAGGCCGGTAGAGCTGGGGCCAAAGCAGTTGGTGTCTCCGTCTTCTCTGCAGGGTTTTTCAGCTTAGCAGTCCTCTTCTTCTTAGGTTGCAGGAATCTGAGTTCCTAGGTTCTGGGGAGCCCTTAAATACTAAATTTAAGGGCGTGTTTAGGTCCTGGGGGGTTAGTAGCCAATGGCTACTAGCCCTGAGGGTGGGTACACCCTCTTTTTGCCTCCACCCGAGGGGAGGGGGGCACATTCCTATCCCTATTGTGGGAATCCTCCATCTGCAAGATGGAGGATTTCTAAAAGTCAGAGTCACCTCAGCTCAGGACACCTTAGGGGCTGTCCTGACTGGCCAGTGACTCCTCCTTGTTTTTCTCATTATCTCCTCCGGCCTTGCAGCCAAAAGTGGGGCTGTGGCCGGAGGGGGCGGGCAACTCCACTAGCTGGAGTGACCTGGGGTGCTGTAACAAAGGGGGTGAGCCTTTGAGGCTCACCGCCAGGTGTTACAGTTCCTGCAGGGGGAGGTGTGAAGCACCTCCACCCAGTACAGGCTTTGTTATTAGCCACAGAGTGACAAAGGCACTCTCCCCATGTGGCCAGCAACATGTCTCTAGTGTGGCAGGCTGCTAAAACCAGTCAGCCTACACGGGTAGTTGGTTAAGGTTTCAGGGGGCACCTCTAAGGTGCCCTCTGGGGTGTATGTTACAATAAAATGTACACTGGCATCAGTGTGCATTTATTGTGCTGAGAAGTTTGATACCAAACTTCACAGTTTTCAGTGTAGCCATTATGGTGCTGTTGAGTTCGTGCATGACAGACTCCCAGACCATGTACTCTTATGGCTACCCTGCACTTACAATGTCTGAGGTTTTGCTTAGACACCGTAGGGGCACAGTGCTCATGCACTTGTGCCCTCACCTATGGTATAGTGCACCCTGCCTTAGGGCTGTAAGGCCTGCTAGAGGGGTGACTTATCTATACTGCATAGGCAGTATGAGGTTCGGATGGCACCCTGAGTGGAGTGCCATGTCGACTTAGTCTTTTTATCCCCACTAGCACACACAAGCTGGCAAGCAGTGTGTCTATGCTGAGTGAGGGGTCCCCAGGGTGGCATAAGATATGCTGCAGCCCTTAGAGACCTTCCCTGACATCAGGGCCCTTGGTACCAGGGGTACCAGTTACAAGGGACTTACCTGGATGCCAGGGTGTGCCAATTGTGGAAACAAAAGTACAGGTTAGGGAAAAAACACTGGTGCTGGGGCCTGGTTAGCAGGCCTCAGCACACTTTCAAATCAAAACTTAGCATCAGCAAAGGCAAAAAGTCAGGGGGTAACCATGCCAAGGAGGCATTTCCTTACAAAATGACAGAGAAGGCCTATGTGAACCATAGAAGAATTGATTTGGAGGGATTAGGCAACGGATTTGTGTGGTATGCCTAGTAGGAAATGTTAACAGGGCATTATCCATTGAGGGCTGTTAAACTGTTTTGTTTAAAATAGATCCTTAAATAGATGAACTAGCTAGTAGGGAGGAGCGACCAGCAATGAACGTTATGCTTTTCGGCAATGGTTTTTATAAAAGCTATGTCTACTTCAGTAGGATCTTTCTATTCTATTGAAGAGTGCCAACAAAATATTAGGAAAGTCTTCAGTGACTGTGTTTTAAAAATGACTAGTAGAACAAGGTGTCAGTTCCACAGCTGTGAACAGGACATCATGAGAGGCTCCTTCTGAAGGTTCAGTTCCCAATGAAGGTAGATTTTAAAAGGGAATGAATGTTTCTTGTGGACACGGAGGTGCATGTTTTTAACTGCAAAGGGAGATATAGTGCAAGAACTTGAATAATCAAGAGGGTTCTTAAGCAATATTTTTCTTGTGCAAAAGGACAAATGTATACATTCGGTTATAAACTTAACAGCGTTATATGGCTAGGCAGTTTACCATTATTTCAAGAGGGAAGGTGTGCATCTATTGAGAGTTATCTAGCTGAAAGAATATTGGATGACCTATTTGGATGTCAAAGACGCCTATCTTACTATTTCGATTTTAGAAATCATCAGAGATTTCCAAGGTTTTACAAGGAGAATACGTTGCGGAAATCTGTATGTCTACCATTTGACCTTTTGTCAGCAACTTGGTGCTTCACCAAGGTTCTACGTTCAGTAGCGACTTATTTTAGGGAGAAAGGAATAATAGTGATAATATACTTGGACAAATTATTGATTATGGATCAGGAAATGTCAGCAGTAGAGTATCACATAGATTTGGCTGTGAAGCTATTGAAAAGTTTAGGTTTTGTAATAAACAGGAAAAACTAAGGTATGATTATTATTCTAAATCGAAAGAAAACAATTTTTTGGTTTTATAGTGGACACAGTTATCAGAATTTTTAAAATTCTTGGAGAACAGTTAAAGAGAATGTGGGATGGCAATACAGAAGAAAATGAACATGGATCGACATTCTATCATCTACAATTCATCCAATCTTCCCAGGACCCTTGAATTATCAGGCTTTGCAAAGACTGACAGCAGAGCGCTTAAGGAGTGGTTTAAAATACTCTCAGAATATTTCTCTAACATTGGAGCCAAGAAAAGAAATGGCATGGTTGATTGAAGAATATAGCTGCTTGAAACGAGCGCACAATTTTTGGAGCAAATCCAGATTTTGAAACAGAGTCAGATGTGAGCTTAGAAGGATGGGGTGAGAGAAGTGGCTCTGTAAGAAGTGGAAGTCGTTGGACAGAGCAAGAGAGCCTGATGCACATAAATTGTATGGAGTTATTAGCAGAATCCTTTGTCGTGAAATGTTTCACAGAAATTCTCAGTGTTGTTGAGGATGGACAATGTCTCAGCAATTAGAACAGAATGAATGAGAGCCTGCGATCGAAAGGTCTAATGGACTTGACAAATGTATTTTGGTATTATTGTCTGAAGAAGCATGTTTATTTGCAAGCAGAACACATTTCAGGTTTGAGCAACAGAGTAGCAGACTAGTTTTCAAGGAACTTCAATGACTTAAGCACCTGGAGGATAGAGCAGGTTAATATTTCTAGAGTTAGGATATGGTGTCCATTTTATGTAACCTTTTTCCAAACAGGTTGAATGCTCAGGTTAGCAGGTTTTTCAGTTGGCATCCGGATCTGTTACTGTCAGCTGTGGATGCCGTCATTCAGGTTTGGAGAGGCCTCTGGACAAATGCAATTCCATCTTTCACAATGATTGCCTTTGTTGTAATAATGGTATGTCATTGGAAAGAAACCGTTGTGGGTAGTGGCCTTCCCTTTGAGATCGCAAACATGGTATTGAATAACATTGGAAATATGTGTGGACTTCCCACTACTCCTCCAGTGGCGTAACAATAGCCTCCTGTGGTGCGGGGGGCCCCCAAGCTTCAGGAGGCCCCCCTCGAGCACTGTGCATGGATGGTGGACCCCTGGCTGAGTGCTCCTGGGTTCAGAGCATGAGGGCCCCCTCCATATATTTTTCCGGGGGGGCTCACGTTTTGCTATGCCACTGTACTCCACCCCATGTTTCAAGAGATTCTGAGAGGTCCGCAAGTGCAGGTATACAATCTAGTGAGCTCAGGCCTCTTGAGTCTAGTGACACAGAAACGTTTAACAGAGGACAGAGGAAAACCAGGCCTTTCTAAGGAGGCTTCAAGACTTATTGAATGATCCTGGGCACCAGGAGCAAAGAAAGCTTATAGACTTGAATGGAAAATATGGTCATGCTGGTGTGTGTAGAGGAATCTAGATCCCATTGCAGTCGCAGTAGTACAGATGATTAATTTTTTATCAGAATTATTTTAAGTCCTGGCAAACAGAACAATCAATATGTACAGCTCAGCAGTTGTTTTTAGACACAGTTTAGTGAGGGTGGGTCACACTTTGTTTTGCTGTAGGAGACATCAAACAGGGGCCTGACTACATACCCGACAAGGCCTTGCTGAGAGGAGTTTGGGAGAGGAGCAACGCAAAGCTGGTCAGGCATTTCAAAAAGCCTGATTACATATCCCAGAAGGCCTTAATGGGAGGAGGTGGGGGGAGCAACGCAGCGTTGGTAAGGCACTTAAAAAAGCCAACTTTCTCCCAGCGGTGCAGGACACTTTGTTTTGCTGGAGGAGATGCCGGACAGGGACCTGACTACATGCCCCAATAAGCCTTGCTGAGAGGAGATGGGAGGAGCAAAGCAGCAGCGGCCAGGCGCTTCAAAAAGCCTGCTATGTCCCTGCAGCAAGGTACATGCCTGGGTGCATGGACGGGCAAAGACAGGGCTAACAGCAGGCCAGTCTGTGCCCATTCGTTTCCAAACGAGGCTGAGCATGTCCCCTCCTCTCTTTGCCCAAGGATCCCCAGAACTGACAAGAACGATCAGCCGTCCTGAGTAAACAGTGGAGTGGTCTGTTTTCAGTCTCCATTGAGGGAGGACAATTTACCTGCGATGAGGGACATGCCCATCAGAGGTCTGAGGTGTACACAAGCCTTGAGTGGAGAGAAGAAGGACTCGCTATTAGTGCTGCCACAAAGGGAGGACATCCCCTTTGTCTCTGTGTTATTGGCTTTGTGCTTTTTGTCCTGACTTGTAGACTCCCCTTTTTTGGTTTCATGCAGTGGGCAGGAGCAGATTACTTTCGGCTGTTGGTGCTGTTAAATGCCTTTGTAATTGGGGTAATATTATGACGCTGCTTACATCTGTTGTTGGCGAATTTCAGAAGAAATTAATGCAGTTGAGGCCGAGATAAGAATTGGCCCTCAGGCTTTAGAGCAGTACCCAGTACTAGCTACAGAGGAGGTGGGCAATTGGAGTGACCCCCAATGAAGGATATTCCTCGGCTTCCATGTGTGTCTCGGCTTCTAGTAATGTTGGTGGCACAAGGTCCTGTAAACCAGTCGGTGGTGTCATCCCCTTTAGCGAGTTTAGGCCAACCTCATCACATAATCTAAAATTGAAAAAATCTGCAAAGGGGCCTATACCCAATGCAGCCAACCACCCTCCATCTTGTGGCCACCCTCCTTGTTCATTGCCTAGTGACTCCTGCAGCTCTATAGTTGACAGCCTGATGGCCCTTTTGACAACAAAATTGGAAACTTTGGTCACTTCTACCTTTTCTGCCAGTGAGCGTAGACTTACAAAGATCGAAGAAGCGATTACTAACTTGAAGGCCAGTTTTGATGTGCTATCTCGTAATGGTAGCAACAGGTGTGGTGCTCAAGACAATGGTCCTATTAGGCAGGGATTGAACCCTAGATTATTGCCTACTCCTGACAAGGGAGTTGGCTCTATCTCACAGCTGGGGCACTCCCAGCTACCAGGAACTTATGACCCATGTTCGTTGACAGTACCGCCATTTTTATGTCGCACTAACCAGGGTCCCAGTAATGGTGGGAGCATGCCAAATCTTTTAAACTTACAGGCCCGGTTTGCAGGGCCACCTGCTGGGGCAATTCATTCAAATTCAACTTCTTGTCTACCATTTAATACTTCTCCTGACAATGCTGCTACTCTCAATTTAGAACTTCCACTGGCCGCTACACCTTATGTTATTGTTCTGGTGAATGTCCCTGTGTTGGCACCTAGTGACACTAAGAGCTATGGACAAAGTAAAAAACAAAGTGACCCGCTGGTTGCATAAATGTTTAGGTTATACCCTGCCTTTGTTTAAGGAAATTATAATGGCTACAAGAGTTCCTTGGGTTGGATCTCAACCAAAGTCAAATGATTGCGACTGTGTAGTGGTTAATTTTAACAACCCAAGTTTAGCTGGTTTCTTGATATCCAGGTTGTTAACTAAAAAGAAGTTATCTGCAGATATTTTAGTGTTTCCCTTAGGTTTTCTTTACAAGCCACCTTTTTTATGTTTTAACAGGCCTAATGTACCTTGTGTAGCCCCTAGTATTGCCGCTGTTCATCCGCCTTTGCCTGAGGCTTAATCTTTACACCTTCAATATTTTTGCTCCATTAAGCTTATTGTGCAATGACAATTGACTGCCAAACCTCGATGTTGGTGGTTTATCTGGGTGGGCCTATGGTTAATCAGCTCGATTTTGGTATAGTTTCTTTCCTCAGCTGGCACTCTGCTGGTCTCGCCAGCAAGAAGGACATTGTGGATTTTTTTTTATTTTGTAGCAAATTTTACTGTTTTTTGTCTTCAAGAGACATGGGATACAACTTTTGATTGTTTTCTAAACAGTTTTTCCTCTTTTACGGCTCTAGCTGATCCCTCCAATCATGAGAGGTAAGGGTGGTCTTCTTAATTTTCTTTCTTTAACTCCTGAGTGTACTGTGTCCACCATTCATACTGGGTTTTCTAATGTGGCCTCAGATTTGTTGAAATGTAATAATTCTTCCAGTTTACTTGTAGTCAATTTTTACATTGCTCCTTCTTTGCCAGGAACTTCTAGCTGTGTGGCATAACTTAAAGGTTTCTTTTATTCCTTGTCGAAAGTATGTCTGTAGAAAAGCTATGTCATTCTTGCTGAACATTTTAATTTGCATCCTTGTCCGAATCCGTGTTTTTTCAACTAAGTGAAACGGCTAGCGGTTCTATAGATTCCTTTTTGCACACTCCTGAGGGAGACTATGGGCCATATGTACGAACACATTTTCCCATTGACACAGAATGAGAAAAACCCTTTGCTACATCTGGCTCTATATGAATTCATTCCTTGCTGAGTATAATCTGATTTCATCATAAGCCTCTGATTTTGATACTTCCCCTTGAAAAATATCCCCACTTTCATTGGTAGAGATGCTAACAGTGTCATTGATTATTTTTTTATTTCCCCTCCCTTGACCAAACTTTTAGTGAAATCTGAGATTACTTCGAGAGTACTGATTAATCATAACCCCCATTTGTAATTTGTTTATTGGGATTCTAGCCAGACTCGCCTGGTACATTTGGCTGTGTTAAAAGGGAGTCTTTCATTCAAAGGACAGCACCTAAAATGGAGCACTGTGATCCCCGAAGTCTTTCTTAGAGACTTATTTTAGAAATGCCACGCTGTTTAGGTACCATTTCTGCAGAAACGTTTATTGTGAGTTCATTCTATGCTATATGTAGGAGCATACATTCCATGCTAACAAGCAAGAATAACAACTGCACTAGAGCACATCGAGTTCTCTTGCAGGCAGTCAAAGCTGTCCCTAGAGACCGTATTGGGTTCATATACAGCATGTCTCTTATAAGCGCACCTTAAAGAAGCGGAAGAGGTTACTGAAAGAAGAAGCTTGGGAACAGCTGTTGGCTGCCAGCCATCTTAGGGATAGTGCAAAGTTTTGAGAAATTGTTATTCACTCACATTTCAGGTCAGCTTAGGATCCTGCTTTACACTCTGCCATCCTACCTAGGGTATCAGTCGAAGATTTTGAGTCTATATATGACATGCCCATTCCCTCACTCACTGGTGGTCCAAATGTTAAAGCACCAACACTTATTAGTTTCACATTAGATTAGGTCCATACTACTATTCATGTGCTCCCTGCAAATAAGGCTCCTTGTCCTGATGGGGTCCCTCTTGACTTGACTTATTTCATTTCAACTTAGAGATCTGGGCACATCAACTCTATCTCTTAATTCAGTTGCAAAACTTTACATCTCTGAAGCCTGGTCCACCTATGTGGTTGTCCCTGTCTTCAAGTAAGGCAACTGTCTGGATCCCAAGTACTATAGACCCATTTCATTGATCAGTTCTACTGTCAAGATTGTAGGCCACATTCTATTGAATAGGCCTGCTGACTGGGCCATGGTGCAGAATGTCTCAATTGACAGCCAGTGTTTTTTTCGCCAGGGCCTAGGCACAATTGACTAAGATCTCAATCTATATTAGATTTTAGCAAAATATACAATTGTGAAAAAAGGGGCTTTACATCTTGCATTTATGGATCATAGCACAGCCTTTGATAGGGTTAACAGGGAGAAACTCTGGGCCATCATGTTGGAGACAGGGCTGATCACCAGCTAGTTCTCTATTTGTGTGATCTTCATTTCTAATTTGTCAGCTTCAGTGAGATTTAGTGATGGGGTGAATGCACTAAGCACTTTAAGCTTAACCGGGATGTTCGCAGAGGTTCAACCTCGGCCCTGTTTTTGGCTATGGTGTATATCAACAACCTTGAAAAGTTGCTGATTGAAGCTGGTAGGGATATTCCCAAAATCGGCTCTCATCTGTCCCTGTATGGCTCTATGCATGCAATGCCATTCTTATTTCACAAACCGCCTTGAGTCTTTATGTTTTGCTTAAATGATTTGTGGAAGTTATTGGCAGTCTTCACTTAAGCACTAATTTTATCAAGTCCCACATTATGTTGATTGGTCCACAGTCCACTAAGACTAGATCTTACTGTGTCAAAGGCAATCCCCTTAGTCATTTCCCTGTATTCCCTTACTTGGGAGTTTTGTTTGATTTCTCTTTTCTTGGTAACAGCCAGGTGACATATGTTATCCAGGAGCATTGTCTCTGTGTTTGATTTTGCTTCAGGGCTGGGTCATAAGTCCATTATAGTCAGAGTGAATCCGCCATAATTATTCACAAGGAATTAGGGATTCATTACCTTGGGGGATATATTGATGTTACAGCCCTTACCCGCCTGGATTTCAGTGTGGGTATGTACCGGTAAGCATTTTAATCGCTCAATACTTAAGACTATTTGGCCCATGATCGAGCTACCAGTATCCCCTGCATTGGAATTATTAAGGTTTGTTTTCTAAGTTTGGCCAGCCAGAACATTTTTTTGATCACCCAGAGTCTTTAGCTATGGAGGATTACTCTTTGACTAGAAAGCATTTGCAATTTTGAAGGCAGATGAGAAAGCATTATTGGTCGAGGCTAAAGCAACCATAAGAGCTTATTTACCACTCCAGGCCACTCTTTTAATCAAACCGTGTGTTACCTATTACATATCTGAGTACCATTGAATTCTGTTGATATGGTTTAGATTAAACTTAATGCATCACTGGCTAGCAGTTCCACAGGGAAGTTAATTTGGTTCCACCTTTATTCCATGTCGTTGTAGCATGTTTCGGCCCAGGACATGTTGCATTTTATTATGTTTTGCACTTTCTACAAAAGATTAAGAAAGCTTTTTATTTTTCCACTGAAGCACTTTGCACAAATACGTCCTCAATTGTTCTATTTAACCCTTTCACTTCTAGGCCTTTTCTCCCCTAGTGCTAAGCCGTTTTTTTGGCTATTTGGGTTAGTTTGCACTTAAGCCCACATAACGTTTTGTCCACATAAGGTATCCATGCCAAATTTGCGTCCTTCTTTTCCAACATCTTGGGGAGTCTGAAGGTACCCAGGGTTGGTGGATTTCCCTGGGGGGGACCAAGAAATTCACCTCAATAGAGCTAAATTTGGGGTTTTGGGGGGAAATGGCAAAAAGTGCTGCAGAAGAAGGTGTTTATTTTTTTCCCTGCAAATGACACCAATGAAAGCTTTGTGGTGCTAAAATCACAATCTTTCCAACTTTTAGGAATAGGCAGGCTTGAATAAAAAAAAAAACATTTTTCAACACAGTTTTGGCATTTTACTGGGACATAGCCCATTTTTCCTATTTTCTTATGGTTTCAACCTCCTCCCAGTTAGTGGCAGAAATGAGTATGAAACCAATGGTGCATCTCGGAAAGTTATACATTTCTGAAAAGTAGACAACATTTCAAATACAGCAAGGGGTCATTTCTGTAGAGTCTTCAAGGGTTTCCTATAGAAAGAAACAGTAAAAAATATTGAAATTGAGTTGAAAAAATGAACCATTTGTGTCTACGTTTTCATCACATTTATTAAAGCAATATACTGTTACATTCGCTGGCCTTTTGTGGTTGTGGAAATATTTAGGGCTTGTAGTTTCATCAAGAGCTGTATATACCCAGAGCCAATAACTGAGTTGCACCTTGCAATGGTTTATCATTTTTTACCTGGCATGCAGTAATCCATTTGGTGAAATATAAAGAGTGAAAAATAGGCATAAAGTAAACATATTGTAGGAGGCTGGACTGGCTTGTAGTGAGTACCAAGTGTAGAGGGGTGTCTAGCAGCTTAGGCTGATAGAAAAGGTAGCTTAGCAGAGCAGCTTAGGCTGAACTAGGAGACGAGTGAAGCTCCTACAGTACCACTAGTGTCATATGCACAATATCATAAGAAAACACAATACACAGATATACTAAAAATAAAGGTACTTTATTTTTATGACAATATGCCAAAAGTATCTCAGTGAGTACCCTCAGTATGAGGATAGCAAATATACACAAGATATATGTACACAATACCAAAATATGCAGTAATAGCAATAGAAAACAGTGCAAACAATGCATAGTCACAATAGAATGCAATGGGGGCACATAGGGATAGGGGCAACACAAGCCATATACTCTAGAAGTGGAATGCGAACCACGAATGGACCCCAAACCTATGTGACCTCGTAGAGGGTCACTGGAACTGTAAGAAAACAGTGAGGGTTAGAAAAATAGCCCACCCCAAGACCCTGAAAAGTGGGTGCAAATTGCACCTAAGTTCCCCAAAGAGCACAGAAGTCGTGATAGGGGAATTCTGCAGGAAAGACCAACACCAGCAATGCAACAACGATGGATTTCCAGATGACAGTACCTGTGGAACAAGGGGACCAAGTCCAAAAGTCTCGATCAAGTCGGGAGTGGGCAGATGCCCAGGAAATGCCAGCTGTGGATGCAAAGAAGCTGCCACCGGATGGTAGAAGCTGAGGATTCTGCATGAACGACAAGGGCTAGAAACGCCCCCTTTGGAGGATGGATGTCCCACGTCGTGAAGAGTTGTGCAGAAGTGTTTTTCCGCAGAAAGACTGCAAACAAGCCTTGCTAGCTGCAAGGGTCGCGGTTAGGGTTTTTGGATGCTGCTGTGGACCAGAAGGGACCAGGATGTCGCCAATTGCGTGAGGAGACAGAGGGGGCGCCCAGCAAGAGAAGGAGCCCACTCAGAAGCAAGCAGCACCCGCAGAAGTGCCGGAACAGGCACTACGAAGTGGAGTGAACCGGAGCTCACCCGAAGTTGCACAAGAGGGTCCCACGAAGCCGGAGGACAACTCAGGAGGTTGTGCAATGCAGGTTAGAGTGCTGGGGACCCAGGCTTGGCTGTGCACAAAGGAAATCCTCGGTGAGTGTACAGGAGCCGGAGTAGCTGCAAAACACGCGGTTCCCAGCAATGCAGTCTAACGTGGGGAGGCAAGGACTTACCTCCACCAAACTTGGACTGAAGAGTCACTGGACAGTGGGAGTCACTTGGACAGAGTTGCTGAGTTCAAGGGACCTCGCTCGTCATGCTGAGAGGAGACCCAGAGGACCGGTGAAGCAGTTCTTTGGTGCCTGCGGTTGCAGGGGGAAGATTCCGTCGAACCACGGGAGATTTCTTCGGAGCTTCTAGTGCAGAGAGGAGGCAGACTACCCCCACAGCATGCACCACCAGGAAAACAGTAGAGAAGGCGGCAGGATCAGCGTTACAAGGTCGCAGTAGTCATCTTTGCTACTTTGTTGCAGTTTTGCAGGCTTCCAGCGCGGTCAGCAGTCGATTCCTTGGCAGAAGGTGAAGAGAGAGATGCAGAGGAACTCTGATGAGCTCTTGCATTCGTTATCTAAGGAATTCCCCAAAGCAGAGACCCTAAATAGCCAGAAAAGGAGGTTTGGCTACTTAGGAGAGAGGATAGGCTAGCAACACCTGAAGGAGCCTATCAGAAGGAGTCTTTGACGTCACCTGCTGGCCGTGGCCACTCAGAGCAGTCCAGTGTGCCAGCAGCACCTCCGTTTCCAAGATGGCAGAGGTCTGGAGCACACTGGAGGAGCTCTGGGCACCTCCCAGGGGAGGTGCAGGTCAGGGGAGTGGTCACTCCCCTTTCCTTTGTCCAGTTTCGCGCCAGAGCAGGGCTGGGGGATCCCTGAACCGGTGTAGACTGGCTTATGCAGAGATGGGCACCATCTGTGCCCATCAAAGCATTTCCAGAGGCTGGGGGAGGCTACTCCTCCCCAGCCCTGACACCTTTTTCCAAAGGGAGAGGGTGTAACACCCTCTCTCTGAGGAAGTCCTTTGTTCTGCCTTCCTGGGCCAAGCCTGGCTGGACCCCAGGAGGGCAGAAACCTGTCTGAGGGGTTGGCAGCAGCAGCAGCTGCAGTGAAACCCCAGGAAAGGCAGTTTGGCAGTACCCGGGTCTGTGCTAGAGACCCGGGGGATCATGGGATTGTCTCCCCAATACCAGGATGGCATTGGGGGGGGGGGCAATTCCATGATCTTAGACATGTTACATGGCCATGTTCGGAGTTACCATTGTGAAGCTATACATAGGTAGTGACCTATGTATAGTGTACGCGTGAAATGGTGTCCCCGCACTCACAAAGTCCGGGGAATTTGCCCTGAACAATGTGGGGGCACCTTGGCTAGTGCCAGGGTGCCCACACACTAAGTAACTTAGCACCCAACCTTTACCAGGTAAAGGTTAGACATATAGGTGACTTATAAGTTACTTAAGTGCAGTGGTAAATGGCTGTGAAATAACGTGGACGTTATTTCACTCAGGCTGCAGTGGCAGGCCTGTGTAAGAATTGTCAGAGCTCCCTATGGGTGGCAAAAGAAATGCTGCAGCCCATAGGGATCTCCTGGAACCCCAATACCCTGGGTACCTCAGTACCATATACTAGGGAATTATAAGGGTGTTCCAGTATGCCAATGTAAATTGGTGAAAATGGTCAATAGCCTGTTAGTGACAATTTGTACAGAGAGAGCATAACCATTGAGGTTCTGGTTAGCAGAGCCTCAGTGAGACAGTTAGGCATCACACAGGGAACACATACATATAGGCCACAAACTTATGAGCACTGGGGTCCTGGCTAGCAGGGACCCAGTGACACATAACAAACATACTGAAAACATAGGGTTTTCACTATGAGCACTGGGCCCTGGCTAGCAGGATCCCAGTGAGACAGTGAAAACACCCTGACATACACTCACAAACAGGCCAAAAGTGGGGGTAACAAGGCTAGAAAGAGGCTACTTTCTCACACAACCCCCGCCCCAAACGAAGGACAATAAGACTAACCTTGGCCAGTTGAGACTTTATTGTCTAAGTGGTGATAAGTAGAGAGTAGCTCTGCAATAGACTGGTTACTCCCTTTATCATCCACTATATGGTTACTTCCCTGTGGGGATGTAAACCACCCTGTTTGAAGTTTTTTAGCTAAGCAACAAAGTGAAGATATATTTTCAGAGTTTCTATCAGTAAGTTTTAGTTTAGAGCAGTGGGAATTGTCCACTGAACCTATTTGTAGTGATGAAAATGCCAGACAGGGATGCTGTCTCAGTAAAGCCATAGCTGGGCAAAAACATTGTCCATATGGCTGGAAGAGAGAACAGGGATGCTGTTTCTCTTTAGTTGGAGCAGGGCAGGGATGCTGTCCTATGAGCTCCACACTAGGGCAGGGATGCTGTCCTAAGTGTTGTGAGGCAGTGCAGGGTTTCTGCACTAAAGTCTCTCTGGGAGGTTTGGAGGGATGCTCCATGTTAACTAAAATGGTGCTCTTTTCCTCACCAATGTTAGTTATCCCACAGAGAGGTACTTCCACCTCAGGGAGTACAGCTATGCCAGCTGATGTTTCCCTTGGAACAGGTGCCACCCCAGGAGAGGTTTCTCCCACCACAGGAATGGTATACTGAATGGCAGGGTGGTTAGGGGATAGTGTGATACCCTTTTTACCTGTTGATGGAGAGGGATCCTGAGTTTTCAGGCCTTCTCTCCTTTGCTTTTTCATTTCATTAGAAATGAGAGGGAACAATTCCTCTGGGATGCCCAGCATGGCTGCATGGGCATAAAACTCTACCTCAGCCCAACCTGAGGCCTCTAGGTCATTACCTAAGAGACAGTCTACAGGTAAGCTAGGTGATACCACCACCTGCTTAGGGCCAGTAACTCCACCCCAACTAAACTGAATTATAGCTAAGGGAAGAAACTTAGTGGAGTTATGGACATCAATAATCTTATACTGTTGTCCAATGATGTGTTGTTCAGGATGCACTAGGTTTTCAGTCACCAAAGTGATACTGGCACCTGTGTCCCTGTAGGCCAAGGCTTCAACACCATTTAACTGTCTGCCTGTACTTATCCATTGTAAGGGGACAAGCAGCCAGTGTGGCAAGGCCAATGCAACTAGGTGTGACAGAAACTGTCTTGGGACTGACTACCCCAGTTTCTATGATGGACCCATAAGTGAACCCAACTACACCCTTAACTTGACTGTTGCCAGCAGTCCCAACACTAGTACCACTACTGCTAGGGGCACTAGAGCTTGATATATTAGTGGTGGTAGGCTCAGGGGGTTTACCTGGACAGGACGTATCCCCTGGCCTATGGCCTCTGTTTTTACACACAAAGCACCAAGGCTTTTTAATGTGTGTGGCTTGAGCAGAAGAGGAAGAATTTGTTTTATCCCCACCCCCTGAAGAGTGTTTAGGATTTGAAGAAGGATCTTTGGTTTTACCCTTGTCCCCATGCTTATCCTGAGATTTCTCACCATCTTTCTTCTTGCCATCCTTGTCACCCCCTGTATGAACTTTTCTGTTCACCCTTGTTCTGACCCATTTGTCTGCCTTCTTTCCCAATTCTTGGGGAGAGGTCAGATCAGAGTCTACCAGGTACTGGTATAACAAATCAGACACACAATTATTAAGAATATGCTCTCTCAGGATTATGTTATACAGACTTTCATAGTCAGAAACTTTACTGCCATGTAACCACCCCTCCAAGGCCTTCACTGAATGGTCAACAAAGTCTACCCAGTCTTGTGAAGACTCCTTTTTGGTTTCTCTGAACTTCATCCTGTACTGTTCAGTGGTTAAGCCATAACCATCTAGGAGTGCATTCTTAAGAACTGTGAAATTATTGGCATCACTTTCTTTTACAGTAAGGAGCCTATCCCTACCCTTTCCACTGAAAGATAGCCATAGGATAGCAGCCCACTGCCTTTGAGGGACCTCCTGTACAACACAGGCCCTCCCAAGTACAGCAAACCACTTGTTAATGTCATCCCCCTCCTTGTAAGGGGGAACTATCTTGTGCAGATTCCTAGAATCATGCTCTTTTGCAGGATGACTATTTGGAATACTGCTGCTGCCACCATGGGTTTCAAAACCCAATTTCTGTCTTTCTCTTTCTATCTCCAAGGACTGCCGATCTAAATCCAGCTGTTGCTTCTTGAGCTTCAGCCTGGATTGTTCCACTCTCAATCTATTGAGCTCCCTTTCTAACACTCTGTCATCACGGTGGGTGGGTAGGACATGTCTTGAAACAGAGGAATGGTGAGAATGAACAGAAGGAGACCTGGCCCTAACAGATGTCACACTAACATTGTGGCCTACAGAAGTGACACTTCTACTGTGATGAGAAACAACACTATTACTGTGATTTGAATTCACATCAGTACCAGCTATGCTAGGTGGCCTGCTAAGGGGCAGGTTGGAAAGATTCCCTCCCAAATCTTTTGCTAGGGGTGCCCCAGAATCAGAGTGGCAACCATCAGCTAATTTCTCACCAGAAGTACCAACAAAAGTCTTATCTTGTTCAACTAGCATGTTAACTAATAGTTCTCTAGAGGGATTCTTCCCTACCCCTAAACCTCTTTCTACACAGAGACTCCTTGCTGCCTTCCAGCTAAGGTGGTCATAAGCAGTCTTGGACAGATCAACAGTTTGGCCTGTGCCAGACATTATAGAAAAGGTTTAAAGGACAGAAAAAGAAAGAAAAAAAAGTTTTCAGAACTTTTTAAAGGACAGAAAAAAACTTTGTAAACTTTTTAAGAACTTTTTGAAAGTTTAGAGGTACTTTTCAGCACTTAATAAAAGAAGTGAGAGGAGAAAAGCAAAACTTTTTGGTTAGGTGTACATACACTGAACTTGTTTTGTATATTTTTCTCTTATGAAAAGTACAATGACAAAAGTGGTAAGTAGTTGCAAAGTACTTATCCCACCGCTGCCACCAATGTAGGAGGCTGGACTGGCTTGTAGTGAGTACCAAGGGGTACTTACACCTTGCACCAGGCCCAGGTATCCCTTATTAGTGTAGAGGGGTGTCTAGCAGCTTAGGCTGATAGAAAAGGTAGCTTAGCAGAGCAGCTTAGGCTGAACTAGGAGACGAGTGAAGCTCCTACAGTACCACTAGTGTCATATGCACAATATCATAAGAAAACACAATACACAGATATACTAAAAATAAAGGTACTTTATTTTTATGACAATATGCCAAAAGTATCTCAGTGAGTACCCTCAGTATGAGGATAGCAAATATACACAAGATATATGTACACAATACCAAAATATGCAGTAATAGCAATAGAAAACAGTGCAAACAATGTATAGTCACAATAGAATGCAATGGGGGCACATAGGGATAGGGGCAACACAAACCATATACTCTAGAAGTGGAATGCGAACCACGAATGGACCCCAAACCTATGTGACCTCGTAGAGGGTCACTGGAACTGTAAGAAAACAGTGAGGTTTAGAAAAATAGCCCACCCCAAGACCCTGAAAAGTGGGTGCAAAGTGCACCTAAGTTCCCCAAAGAGCACAGAAGTCGTGATAGGGGAATTCTGCAGAAAAGACCAACACCAGCAATGCAACAACAATGGATTTCCAGATGACAGTATCTGTGGAACAAGGGGACCAAGTCCAAAAGTCACGATCAAGTCGGGAGTGGGCAGATGCCCAGGAAACGCCAGCTGTGGATGCAAAGAAGCTGCCACTGGATGGTAGAAGCTGAGGATTCTGCACGAACGACAAGGGCTAGAAACTTCCCCTTTGGAGGATGGATGTCTGACATCGTGAAGAGTCGTGCAGAAGTGTTTTCCCCGCAAAAAGACCGCAAACAAACCTTGCTAGCTGCAAGGGTCGCGGTTAGGGTTTTTGGATGCTGCTGTGGCCCAGGAGGGACCAGGATGTCGCCAATTGCATGAGGAGACAGAGGGGGCAACCAGCAAGAGAAGGAGCCCACTCAGAAGCAAACAGCACCCGCAGAAGTGCCGGAACAGGCACTACAAAGTGGAGTGAACCGGAGCTCACCTGAAGTTGCACAAGAGGGTCCCACGAAGCCGGAGGACAATTCAGGAGGTCGTGCAATGCAGGTTAGAGTGCCGGGGACCCAGGCTTAGCTGTGCACAAAGGAAATCCTCGGTGAGTGCACAGGAGCCGGAGTAGCTGCAAAACACGCGGTTCCCAGCAATGCAGTCTAGCGTGGGGAGGCAGTACCCGGGTCTGTGCTAGAGACCCGGGGGATCATGGGATTGTCTCCCCAATACCAGGATGGCATTGGGGGGGGGCAATTCCATGATCTTATACATGTTACATGGCCATGTTCGGAGTTACCATTGTGAAGCTATACATAGGTAGTGACCTATGTATAGTGCACGCGTGTAATGGTGTCCCCGCACTCACAAAGTCCGGGGAATTTGCCCTGAACAATGTGGGGGCACCTTGGCTAGTGCCAGGGTGCCCACACACTAAGTAACTTAGCACCCAACCTTTACCAGGTAAAGGTTAGACATATAGGTGACTTATAAGTTACTTAAGTGCAGTGGTAAATGGCTGTGAAATAACGTGGACGTTATTTCACTCAGGCTGCAGTGGCAGGCCTGTGTAAGAATTGTCACAGCTCCCTATGGGTGGCAAAAGAAATGCTGCAGCCCATAGGGATCTCCTGGAACCCCAATACCCTGGGTACCTCAGTACCATATACTAGGGAATTATAAGGGTGTTCCAGTATGCCAATGTAAATTGGTGAAAATGGTCACTAGCTTGTTAGTGACAATTTGTACAGAGAGAGCATAACCACTGAGGTTCTGGTTAGCAGAGCCTCAGTGAGACAGTTAGGCATCACACAGGGAACACATACATATAGGCCACAAACTTATGAGCACTGGGGTCCTGGCTAGCAGGGTCCCAGTGACACATAACAAACATACTGAAAACATAGGGTTTTCACTATGAGCACTGGGCCCTGGCTAGCAGGATCCCAGTGAGACAGTGAAAACACCCTGACATACACTCACAAACAGGCCAAAAGTGGGGGTAACAAGGCTAGAAAGAGGCTACTTTCTCACACATATGTATTTTTGAAATGGGCACCCGATATGGAGATTAGAAGCAGTGGTTATTTGCACATTTCTGAATTTGGGGATACCCTTAGTAGCATGTGAATTAGAGGGCATTTCTTAAAATGATTTCTTTCTTACACACTGTCTGACATTTGGAAGGCACAAATGCAGAAAAAGACAATTTTCCACGCAAATATGACCCTTTTTTCGCAATGTGCATAACTGTGGATTTTGGGACCTAGCTCAGCTTGCACCTAGGGAAACTGAGCACACCTGTACATTTTTTAAAACTAGACAACCAGTGGAAACCAGGATGGAGTGACTTGACTGGCTCTCACCAGATTCTAAAATCCACAATCCTATGCAAACCTCCAAATTTGCCAAAACAAAAAAAAACATTTCTGTGATTGGAAGTTCTGCAATCTTCCTTCCATCCAGCATTCCCCCAAGTATCCTGATAAAATTGTTACCTCACTTGTGTGGGTAGGCCTAGGGCCCGCAACAGGAAACGCCCCAAAATGCAGGACACATCAATTTTTTCCACCCCAAACTTACCATGTTTTTTACAATGTGCCTAGGTGTGGATTGTGGGACGTAGCTCAGCTGGCACCTAGGGAAACATTGCAAACCTACACGTTTTTGAAAACTAGAAAACAGGGGATTCCAGGATGAAGTGACCTGTGTGGCTCTCACCAGGTTCTGAAACTCAGAATCCCTTGCAAACATCAAAATGTGTGTGAAAAACGCATTTTCCTCACAATATCTGTGATAGAAAGTTCTAGAATCTGAGGGCAGTCACAAATTTCCTACCCTTCAGTGTTCCCCTCGATCTCCCAATAATATGATATCTCACTTGTGTGGGTGGGCAGGGCAGGGAAGGGCCAAAAACATGTAGCATTTGAGGGGGAATCAAAGTGGATCTAAAAGGGCACGTTTTGTTATATGTTTTAAGTCTGGCTCTGCTTTGTGCACCATCACAGGCGAGGTATAATTTTTACCTGGAGACTGAGGGGAACACTGGGTGGTAAGACATTTATGGTTTATTTCTGCCTGCGGAACAATATGGCAAAGAAATGTAAGGAAAATTTAAGATTTTAGTCACATTTTGAGGTTTTCAAGTCTCTTGGTCTGCGAAGTCCATTCAAATTGTGGAAAAAAAACCCTTAGGCATTCTTAAAAAGACCTCTCATCCTCCAACCTAGTTGGTGGCATGCATCATCATTAGGATCCCACCAAGGCACCAAGCATGTCAGGGGTGTGCTTCCACGCCTCATTACAGTGGAGTGGGTTTTTTCATGAGTTGAATTCCCAACTGAGAGGAGAAGTGCAATAAAATTGTCACATGCTTACCCACTAATATGACATGTGTTTAAAGTGGTAACCTTGGACAAAGGTTAAAAACAGTGATTTTCATAATTTGAGTTTTGGGACATCACAGAAGTAAGAGACTTGGTAGCGTGTTTGCTTCTTATGGTTGTTGATAGTAATTTTGGAAAGTGAGCAAGCTCTCTCTTCTCATTCTCCTTATTTGTACGCATACATCATGAATGCTTTGGCTCTAGGGTGAATGAAGGTTCAGAATGTAAAATGTTATTATTAAGAGATTTCACAAAAATGAAAGACACTTTTAATATCTGAAAGGTCAAAAAACACTTAACTAATCACTCAGCTCGTGAGCTGTACAGCCATGAGAAGACACCAACCGTTTTACAGGCCATTCACACACCTTTCATACGTGACACACACAAGACCAATCACAGCGCTAGCCGTTGGCCCAGCACATTACAACATTCACATCAAGAGACAACGTAGAGACAATATACACCCTGGCAGAGATAAACAGAAAAGACAATTATTACTGCATAAGCATTTATTCATCAAGTGCACACACACACACTGTTTGGATTTGGGACAAGGAGTGATGGTTCAATATATAAAATTTTATTTACAAGAGACTTCACAAAAATGAAATACATTGTTAATAATTGACTCACATCGCGTGAGCTGTAAAGCCGCATCTAGGCACCAACCGCTTTACAGTCCATACACACTTTTCATAGTGACACACACACAAGACCATTCATGCCGCCAGCCATGGGCCCAGCACATTACAACACTCCCATCAACAGACAGCGCCATTCAAGGGCCCATCATTTTCATACGCCCACATGCCTGACACAGCAATCACACCAGCTGACGGAGTGTGTGGACTGGCGTTTGGCTAGCAGTGTGTATAGTGATCCATAGCAAGTCACTACTCACATACCGCCAGCCAAATGCCAGCTCACATACACTGCCAGCCAAGCGCCAGCTCACACACACCACCAGCCAAGCCCAAGTCCATGCACACCACCAGCAAAGCACCAGTCCATGCACACCGCCAGCCAAGCACCAGTCCATGCAAACTTCCAATCAAGTGCCAGTCCATGCACACCGCCAGCCAAGCACCAGTCCACGCACACTGCCAGCCAAGCACCAGTCCAAGCACACAGCTAGCCAAGCACCAGTCCACACACCGCCCTCACATTTTATTTTAACAAAAAAAGAAATCACAAACCAATTGTAAGTAAATACAAAAAATACAAACACTACAGCTCTAACTAAATACATCAGACTAATGCCAACCATAAAACTGCACAAAAAAATATAAAACAATACAGACCAGGCAGTTCACTTTTACGCTCATGATTGCTCCTAAAAACTCTTTTGCGTGTGGTACAATCTAAAACATGCAGGCACACACAGCCCAGGTTTAGAAGGACATCCAGGGAAGTGCACATGCCTCTTCACATACAGACACCACAATTACTGGGATTGTTTTTTCGGGCATGGGAGAATGTAATCAGCAAAGAGGTGATCTTTCAATCTGGCCACATTCTCCACTACTCCAACTCTAGGAACACTAGGGTGTTCCACTACAGCAAGGTTGCCTATCACAGACTCCTGAAACTGAACAAATGTCATTTGTGACTCTGGAGAACAATCCTTGAACACAACAAAACATTAAAGGTTGCTAAAGGGAATAAATGGATAACTAACTTCTTATACCAAATGAAAGCCTTACGAACAGTAGTGTAAGATTCCATCCTCTAATCTACTCTATCTACACCACCCATGTGCTTATTGTAGTCTAAAATGCACACAGGTTTGCGCATTTCAGCAAACTGACCCCAAACAGTCACAGGTGAAGTACTTTTATCATGGACATGTAGACATCCCTCCTGTCTGCAAATTTCAAAGCAAGCAGTTCATCCCTATGCAAGGTACTGCACTCTCCCCTCTCAAGCGTTTTTTTACAAACATGCCCCTTTGGATAACCTTTACAGTTAGAGCGGATGGTGCCACAAGCAACAGTGTCCACTTTGAACAATTTCCTGAACAATTGCACACCACTGTAGAAGTTATATGCATATAAATTCTGACCTTGATAAAAGTCCTCTACCAAGTTCCCACACAATTTTCTCACTAACTCCAAAAGTGGACGGACAACACGTGGGGTCAATAGTGGAATTCCTACCAGTGTACACCCGGAAATTATAGACATATCCTGCACTACTCTCAGAAAGCATATACATCTTATTTCCATACACATGCCCTCTTGCTAGAAATTTAGTGCCTAAAAACTAAACCGCCCTTGAACAGGACCAAAGATTCAGCCACAGCTATTTCTTTTCCTGGAACACAGATCTCTGAAAATCAATCTACAAAAGTGATCAAGGACAGGCCGAATTTAAAAAAAAACAGTCACAATCAGAGTGATCTTGTGGCAAAGCTGAAGCACTGTCAACAAAATGCAGCAGCCATTGTCATCAAGGGACTGGTAGATCAATATGAAGACAGCAACGGCTTCCTTATCAAGCCCATCAAAAATTTTGAACCCAAGAACTTCTTCAACTCATCCAGTTTTGTGGGAGTCCACCGGGTAGCTGTAGAGTAGGACTTACGTTTCGCACTGTTGAACCTCAAATACTGTTCAGCATACATTTTTTTCTGTTCAACAAATACATTTCTAGGCAAAACAAAAAGTTTTCAGTATTCACTCTACAACCTGCAACACCAGTAAACGCAAGAAACACCGGCTGCACTATGTTTGGGGCAACCCAGAGTTCAGCTCTTTCAATGGGAAGCCTTTCAGCCACAGGCTACACTCCAGATGCCTCTTGCTGCACTATCCGTGTCCTCCTCTAAAACAGGCACCTCCTCCACACAGAGAGTGGCTTCATCATCGGATGAATCCTCTCACACAGAAAATTAATTATCAGAATCTTGCACTTCCTCCTCTGCCTCAGGAGCTGAGTCAATCTCATGATCATGGTCAGAGGAAGATTCAGAAAGCATACTAACAACCTGCTGAGAGGTAATCCTGCAGCTAGCCATAATCTTTAACAATAAAAGTAACTTATAAATAAGTCAACAACAACCTACACTGTGTAAAATAAGTAATAGACTAAGGGGGTCATTCCGACCCTGGCGGTCATGGATCGCCAGGGCCGGGGACCGCGGATGCACCGCCAACAGGCTGGCGGTGCATCCAGGCCAATTCTGACCGCGGCGGTAAAGCCGCAGTCAGAAAAGGGAAACCGTCGGTTTCCCACCGGTTTTCCTCTGGCCTGAGGAATCCTCCATGGCGGCGCTGCAGGCAGGCATGGGGATTCCGACCCCCTTACCGCCAGCCTGGTTCTGGCGGTTTTGACCGCCAGAACCTGGCTGTCGGTAACGGTGTCGTGGGGCCCCTGGGGGCCCCTGCAGTGCCCATGCCAATGGCATGGGCACTGCAGGGGCCCCCTAACAGGGCCCCACCAAGATTTTCAGTGTCTGCATAGCAGACACTGAAAATCGCGACGGGTGCAACTACACCCGTCGCACCCTTTCCACTCCGCCGGCTCCATTCGGAGCCGGCATCCTCGTGGAAGGGGGTTTCCCGCTGGGCGGGCGGGCGGCCTCCGCCGCACGCCAAAGTCAGAATGACCCCCTAAGTGTGGCATTATCACAAATACCTATGTACTAAAAAATGATACTGTTCACTTGCCAGAGACAGCTAGACTCACCAGCACCTACTCTGCACAGACACAGCAAGAATAAAAAATGTTCCACTAAAAAGGAAAAACAAAATAAAATTACACATAAGACAACATAGTACACATGGTGCACAAATCCAAGGAGAATTTCAAACTCTATAAGACAGAAGTAACATATGCTGCTGTCATTACACCGTTTACAAAAAGCTCATTAATGCGTGCCAATGATACTGATTTAGACTAAACAGTAAAAAAACATTTTCTTACTAAACACATGCAACTACACAAACTGCAGATCTACCAGTGCCGAAGCCGCAAGCAGGAGTCACAGCAAAGGAATCAAAAGCTTTGCACTAGAACAAACAGAAGAAATAAAACATTACGATCACAAATGTAAATAATGCACCACTCCACACACACCACCAGCCAAATGCCAGTACACACACATCCGGCCAAACGCCAGTATAAACGTAGACCGTCAGCCGAACTCCAGTTCACACACACAGAACTGGGGGAGGGGGGGGAAGAAGGGCCTAAACAAAAATATTACAAAAAATAAAATCCCTGTGTCTTTTGGTTTCTGCCTCGCTTGGAGGCAGATAGGCCTAATAATATATGCCAATCTTCCCCCAAGGGGGGCAGAAACGGCCACAACATTTGCCCCCAGCAGAGGAGGGATCCTTGCCCAAGGGGCCAAGCCCCACAACAACATTACAAAAAATAAAATCCCTGGTGTCTAATGGCTTCTGCCTTCATGAACCTAATAATATAAGGCCTATCTGCCCCTAACGGGGGCAGAAATGGCTACAACATTTTTCCACAAAAGGGGAGCGACCTTTCCTCAAGGGACCGCTCCCCAAACTCCTAAGTATACCTTCTAAAAACAAATCCTTGGTGTCTAGTGGCTTCTGTCCCACTTGGAGGCAGATGGGCCTAATATTATACGGTCCATCTGTCCCCAAGGGGGGCAGAAATGGCCACAACATTTGTCCCCAAAAGGGGAGTGGCCCTTCCCCAGTGGCCTGCTCCCCAAACACCAATAATAGCATCAGTAAAGGAATCCCTGGTGTTTGGAGGCTTCTGGCACCCTTGGGGGCAGATAGGCCTAATAATATACGGCTTCTCTGCCCAAGGAGGGCAGAAACAGCCACAACATCTGCCCTCAAAACTGGAGCGACCCTTCCCCAAGGGGCTGCTCTGTGAACAACAAAAATAGCACTAAGAAAATATTCCCTGGTGTCTAGTGGGCATTCCTGCTGCACAATCTTGGCCCCATGTGCAATTGTGCAGCAGGAAGGCAGACCAAGGAGACATCGGGAGACAGGAAAACCCTTACCTTTCCCCCCATGCCCAAGTTACTGTTGCCCAAAAAGAAACAAAAAACACTGCTACTGCAACACCAGCCCATAGAAAAAGGAGGTAAGAGCTTAAAATAAAACCCCATAGGAAATAATATTACATTAAATTACATTATTTTAAATAGTTAATAATATAAATAAATAGAATCTAATGTTAAGAAACATAAATATAGTGTATATTTATTATTTAATTATAAAATATTAGAATAAACTGTTTAATGTAAAAAATAATGTATCATTAATTGTTTGATAAAATATAATGAAGTTACTTGTAACTAATTCAAATATCACTTGTAATAATTGTTAATGTATAGTAAAACAAATTTTGAATTTAGTTTTTTAATTCAAGCTTCAGAAAAAGATATTTTAACATATTAAAATTATTTAAAGATTTCATTTAACATTAAGATACTAGGGATGTAGCATGTTTTAAATGGGCACTACTTTTAAAAGAATACATAAAAATAAATTGTGTAAATATTTAACATACAAATAATTTTACTAATTTATTATGAAGTTTAATACACTTTTTAAATGTTCACATTAAGAGAGCTCTTTCCCCACTGTAGAGTCTTCCTATTGTAAAGTATAGGAAAAAGTAAAAAAGTTTAACACAAAAAGAATAGTGAAAAAATTCTAAAGTGATCAAATCATTCTTAGTTACTTCTGCCCAATATCTGTGCTTCCCTTACTCATCACCTTCCTGGAAAAATAAGTTAATAGCCATCTCAAATTTTCTGGACACCCAACAGTAGGACGTCCAAGACCAGTACAGAACTGAATCCACCCTAGTTGCAATTCTAGATGACCTGAGATGATTAAGGACAGTGGACCTGGCTAGGTTTTTGCAGAATAAGTGGTAGGCACAGACTGAGTGGAATGTCATACAATGGCATAGAGTAAAGTAGAGTGCTGTAGATTCTCATTGGCAGGAATACACTGGTGTACAGTGGAGTGCTATAGAGTGGAGTATAGTGTTTGGGGGCATAGATTGTCATTGAGTGGAGTACAGTGTCACTGAGTAGAATACAGTGGAGTGAAGTTGGGTAAAGTGGAGTGGCATGCAATGGAATAGGGTACTGTAAAGTGCTATGTAGTGGCATAGAGTCATATAGAGTACAGTGGAGTAGCGTACACTGGAGTGCAGTTGAGTGGAGTGGCACAGAGAACAATAGTGTAGAGTGAAGTGGCGAAGAGTGCAGTTACATGCAGTGGAATAGCATGGAGTGGCATAGAGTGGAGTGTCGTACATAAGAGTGGCGTAGAGTTGAGTGGGGCACAGTGGAGTGGCATGGACTGGAGTGGAGAACAGTGGAGTGCTATATAGTAAAGTAGAATATAGTGGAGTTTTGTAGAGAGGAGTAGCATAGAGTGATGTGGCATATAGCAGAATAGAGTATAATGGAGTGGCATGGGCTGGAGTTGGGTACAGTGGAGTGGTGAAGATTGGAGTGGCGTTCAGTAGAATGGGGTAGAGTTGAGTGGCTTAGAGTGCATTTGCATACAATGGAATAGCATATAGTGGAGCAGTGTGGGGTGGGGTACAGTGGAGTGGCATACACTGGAGTGGTATACAGTGGAGTGGTGTAGAGTAGAATAGCGTACAGTGGAGTGATGTAGAGTGGAGTAGCATAGAGAGGAATGGTGTAGAGTGTGATAGCTAATAGTTGAGTGTTGTAGTGTGGAGTGACATACAGTAGAATGTAATGCAGTGGAATAGTATACATTGGAATGGTGTAGACTGGAGTGGCATAGATTCGAGGGGCATAGAACTGAATAGTATAGAGTCAAGTGGTGTACATTGAAGTTGTGTACAGTGGAACAGCATAGAGTGGAGTGGTGTGCAGTGGAGGGGCATAGCGTGAAGTGACAGACAGAAAAGGCACAGAGTGGAGGGGCATAGGATGGAATAGCATAACATGGAGTATCATAGAGCGGAGTGGTGCACAGTATAATAGCATCCAGGGGGGTTTTGTATAGTGAAGTGGTGTAGTGTGGAGTTGGGCAGAGTGGAGTGGCCTAACATAATGCAATACTCCTGCTCGACCTTACACCATTAACACTTGGATTAAATCCTAAAGATTATTATTTCTAGGCCTGGCCATCCCTCTAGATGAATCACAACATTCAATAATTAAACAATACTATTTTTATTTCATACAAAATTGGTCATTCAATTATATCCCAAAAAATCAATGTTTTCTTTATATATATGTGTGTTATCGATGTTCTGCTTGATTGCGTATATCCACATCCCCAACAATAATCCATATGTATACATCTCAGGAACCTATATTTCAACAGTTATTTTCTTTACACAAAACCTCATAAAGCACAATTTTTTTTATATACAGATAAAAATCACTCCATATCCTATCCACTCACACGCTCCCATATCCATACCCATTCAATCTTATTAGCTCCTTTTTGTCTCCAGCCACAAATAGCATACACCTTCCAAAGAACACAACAGAAGGTAATCCCAAATTTTCTGCTGTTGGTCTGCTGCTAACTGGAGTCTTCAATCTGTCAACACGCGTTTCTGTGGGTACTCAATAATAACTCTCCACCTTCTTCAGGATCATATACCACAAACAATACCACGCAGTGGATTAGAATAAGGGTGCTCTCCAGTATGCTTTTTCTTACACTCTTTTTATACCTTGACGTAGGTGTGCCCTCAGTCCGTTCCAGCAGGTCTCCTACTCATATATCCACTTTCTTAAACAACCTATTTGTAACCTCCTTGGGCCAAATTCACCATCTAATGAACCCAGGCATAATATGCCTTCTCTCAGAATAATTCTTTAAATAGCCATTCATTCTGTATTTTTTAAACGGACATCTCAGACATGCTCCATGTTTCTCCATTACTAGTATGCAGTCATTCACAAAATGTTGGGGCATATTTAAGTGCCCCTAGCGCCACTTTTCGTGACGCTCTAGTGGCGCTAAGCATTGCTGCATATTTACAAGGAGGTGTAACACCACTTTTTTGTTGTGTTACATCTCCATATGGGCCTCTCCAACACAGTTTTCTTCATCAGAGAGGTGTGCAATGAGTGTTGCTGTGGGCTTTCCACCGCACCACCCATTGCGTTTGGCGATGCCTCCGATTTATGAGTTGTCGTAAACCTGAGGCAGCACCAAAAACTAACGCCACCCCAGGGTTGGTGTTAGCATGGCAAAACAAGGAGGAATGCTTTTATTTCTCCTCGTTGTTTGCTTTTTCTGGGTGTGCTGCATTCTGCAGCACACATAGAAGAAGCAAAATGCCATGGATGATTGTTTACCTGGAGGAATGTGTCACTTCCTGCACATCAACAATTATTCTAAATGACGCTTTGGTACTTCTATGTGTGCTGCATTTTGCAGCACACATAGAAGTGCCACATCACCATTATAGATTGTTTATGTGCAGGAAGGGATGCCTGCGTTGGTGCCAGGCAGCTTAATTCAGTGCCAGTGCAGGGGGAAACACAGGGGTGTGCCGTATTCCTCTAAATATAGCACACCCCTATGTTTGAAAAGTGGCACAGTGCTGCTATTTTTGGCACAGCACTGCGCTGCACCACTTTTGCATAAATCTGGGCCTTAATCACCAGAAGCGGGGTACTCACATCTCCAACATTTCGCAAGCCTCCTACCTATGGGGTCACTGTAGTGGCAGACAGTGGATTAGCATAGGGTGATGTGGCATGTAGTGAAGTCACGTAGAGTGGAGTGAAATGGAATAGCATAGAGTGGTGTGGCATACAGTGGAATGGTGTACAGTAGAGTTGTGCACTGTGAAATAACGTAGAGTGGAGTGGCATAAAGTGGAATGGCGTATACTGAATTGGCATATAGTGGAGTAATGTAGAGTGCAGTGGCATATAGTCAAGTGGGATAGAGTAGAAAAGCACACAGTGTACTTGTGTGTAGTAGACTAACATAGTTGAGTGGAGAGATGTAGCCTGAAGCTGCATACATTGGAGTAGCGAAGAGGGGAGTGGTGTAGAGTGGAGTGACGTAGGGTGGAATAGCATACAGTGGAATAGCATAGAGCGGAGTGGCATAGATACAGTTGCATACAATAATAGCATACAGTAGAGTGGATAGAGTGGAGTGGGTTAGAGTGGAGCATTGTGGAATAGGATTGAGTAGGGTGGCGTAGCGTGCAGTTGCGTACAGTGAAATAGTGTAGAGTGAAGTGGAAGAGTGGAGTAGTGTACAGTGTAAACGGGTTTAGTGGAGAGGTGTAGAGTGGGGTACAGTGGAGTGGCGTACACTGGAATTCTGCACAGTGGCGTGGCATACAGTGTAATAGTGTACAGTGGAGTGGTTTATAGTGGAGTGGCATAGAGTGCAGTGTAGTAGTTTTAACAGACAAAGCGTGAATGTGTATGAGCAGATGTAGATGTAATGTAGCAGGAATATAGCGTAGCTGTAGATACACGTGCTGTGCATAAGCTCGCCATCTAGTGTTGGGTTCGGAGTAGTACAGCTGGCTTTTGTTCAAAGAAAGTTGTTGAGTCACGGGATCGAGTGACTCCTCATCTCGGTAATACCGCATATGGGCTATGAGTCCTTTGTTAGATTGTTTTTCTCCACCATCGGGTTCGGATGTGTGTTCCTCTTGCTCCGAGTTCTCAATCCAAACATCCTTTCTGTCTTACTATCATCGTCGGTATGGTTTCCAAGCACATATTCTTTAATAATTCAACTTTCGGTTCCTTTTCCATATTCGTAATTGAATTTCTCAACTCTTTCGGGAAACAGAAAAGCCCTCTCTGGCCCTCTTCGGGCCTACCTCTTCAAGCTAATATTTCAGCACCAAAAATCTTCCATCCGCAAAATCCTTCGGAACCGAAAACATCACAAAAGACATTCAGTGATTCTGGACAGTCTATAACAACCCCTATAACACAGGTGGAACCAATTTTAGAAGTTATGGACGCTAGGCAGCGCCGACTTCAAATTCAACAAGGAACAGGGCGAATTATAATATCACTGCCGCCACGTTTTTTCTTTAGCATCTTTATTTATTGGTATTTCAGTTGGTACATCATCCTTATCATAGGAACATTTAAATATCTCGCATGTTACATGTTCATGAGAAGCATTACTGAACCATCATACCCTGTTTACCTTCAGTATGCACCCACTATGCTGGTTAACCCCCGTCTCGCTCTGTATCCAGTACAACCAAGCACAGTGTGAGTTATCAATGGTTCTCTGGTTCACACGGTGTGTTGAGGAGGCTGATGTGGCTATACACCACTGGCATCATTTCAAGGCCCCCAGGTACCCGACTTCTGTTAAAATAAACAATCTTGACCTATTTAAGCAAAACAACTTGCCCAGTGATTTGCCCAGACTAGGGAGGAGGGGGCATGGGGCGGGCATGACAAAATAACGCAGGCTGCCCACACACTCGACTGGGGGTCCAGGTGTCCGGCTTAGCTTTCCGGATCAGGCAGCCTAACTGCAGGTTGGTGCAGGGTGGCCTCAAGTGTTTCCCAC
Source organism: Pleurodeles waltl (assembly GCF_031143425.1). NCBI lineage: Eukaryota > Metazoa > Chordata > Amphibia > Caudata > Salamandridae > Pleurodeles > Pleurodeles waltl. Next base: position 339,199,424 of record NC_090444.1, on the reverse strand, counting down.
ATTCCCACCACCTGTGCCCATAGAGGGGCTATTGGTCTGTTTCCAATCCCTTTTATCTCTTCCCTCTTGAGGGCCCACTCCTCCGCCCTAGCCCAGCGTGTAACATCCACCAACCAAGTAGTCAGTCTGGGCACCATGGTAGACTTCCAGGTCATCGCCACTCTCCTACGTGCCAGCCCGAGCTGGGAGAGGCCTATCAAAGATTCCCAGTAAGCAGACAGACGGGCCATAGTCCATCTGCCTGTCCAGCGTGTGATTGAGGTGATCAATCACCTCTCTCCAGAAGTCTGGGCAACCCCAAGTCATATGGCAGACGTCAGCTTAGCCCAGCTTACACCGGAGGCATGCCCCTGATGGTGTGCCATATATCCAGTTGAGTCTGTGTGGGGTAAGGTATGTCCTATGTATGTAATTATACTGCATATACTTCAAACGGGTGTTGCAAGAGATTTTGTTTGGGTAGGCCAAGATCCGAGACCCCTCAGCATCTTTCAACTGTCTTCCTAGGTCTGTGTCCCACCAGTCCTTCCAAGGAGTGGATCACCATCCCGTTCAGGGCTCTGTAGAACCATGTCACCAGGTGGGAACCTACTCCCAGTGTCTTCATAGCCTGCAAGATTGCGATTGTTGCACGCTCTTCACTCCCTTCCACCCACATGTCTCTCACGACTCATATAATAGCCTCATAGTTTAAGAATTGACTGTCCGGTAGGTCTGTCTGGTCTGTCAAGTCTCCAAATGGGATCAGCATCCCCTCCTGGAACAGGTCCCCCATCCGTCACTATCCCTACCTTTGTCCAGTGTTGTAGCTCTCGTGCAGTAAAGGAAGTGCAAGGGTCACCATGTAGGAGTCCCACAAGCGGGAGGGTAAGGGCATATATCACCTTGTCGTGCATGTTCGTCTGAGGGCTCTGCACCAGGCTGCCAGTGCCACCAACAGGTTCAATCTCGGGAGGGGCGTCTCCCCCGTAGTAGGCCAGCCAGCAAAACTGCCTCTTGAGTATGAGCACCGTCGCGGTGGATCAAAGATGAGTCCAGTCCATGAGCATTCGCGCCAGCCATTGGGGCTGGGCCACCAAGTGGTACAGTTTGAAGTCCGGCACTCCGAGTCCCCCCCTTCCGGTGTCAAGCGGAGCGTCATTAGTGGCACTGTCTGGCATCCTCTGTCTCATATTAGCTCCTACAGGAGCCCATTCAGAGTGCGAAACCAGGCAGCAGGGATAAGCAACGGCAAGTTGGTGAAGTTTTAAAGAAGCCTGGGAAGCATCACAATTTTGGACAGGGCTATCAGAGCCATTATGGGAAGTTTTAGCGAAAGCCAAAAGGCTACCACCATCTTCAGTGCCCTGTACGTGCCTCCCAGATTACCCTTGCGCAGGTCCTTCAGATCATGATAGATCTGTATACCCAGGTACTTAAAAGTACGGGGTCCCATTGGACATCTGCAGCGCAGGGGAGCCCATGCCACCATCGGAAAAGCACAAGTCTTGCGCCGGTTAAGGCGCAGGCCTGCGAGGCAGGTAAAAACCTCCAGCCTCCGCAGTACCCGCGAGAGCACTGAGTTCCCATCCCGTAAATAAATGAGGAGATCATCTGCATAGAGAGGGATGATGTGCGGTGTTCCTTGTTTGATCACTCCTCATTCTCTGGCCTTTGCTTGGAAACTCACCGCCAGAGGTTCGATCCAAGGGCAAATATTAGGGGCTAGAGGGGGCAGTCCTGTCTGGTTCCTTTACAAATCTCATAGCTGCTTGAGATTGTGCGCCCCATCTTCAATCTCGACGTAGGCCGAGTGTACAGCAGATTAATCCATCATGCCCACAAATACCCCAGCCTCATCCGCAGCATCACTGCCTCTAGATAGTCCCACTGCACCATGTCGAACGCCTTCTCCAGGTCTACAGACACTATCATAGCCTTTTTCCCCAAATGTTGCATGTCTTCATAAAGGAGAGAGTAGAGTCTCCGTAAGTTATGTGATGTGCTGCGCGTGGGTATAAACCTATTCTGGTCAATGTGGATGAGGGTCTGCAACTGGGGAGCAACCTAGTCACTAGTGTCTTGCTCAGCACCTTGATGTCAGTGTTGAGCATAGAGAGGGGGTGGTAATCAGCCACTGTCATGCCTGTCTGCTTACCCTTGGGAAGCGTAATCAGTAGGGCTTCCCTAGTCGATGGTAGTAATTCGCTCCTCTCATAAGCCTCTGTGTGTAGCTCTACCATCTGGGGTATCAGTATCCCGGCAAACCTCTGATAGAACTCTGGTGAGAGTCCATCAGTACTCGGCGTTTTCCCAGACGCCTGCGCTGAGATTGCAATTCCCACTTCCTTTTCATCCATTCGTACCCCCAGCTCCTCCCTGCCCCATTCCAAGACCGTCACCAACTGCATGCCCTCCAGGTAAGTTCGGAGAATGTCCAGATCCACCTCCATACAGGCTTGTGTTGTAAGACTGAAACTCATTGATATCTGTCGGGAGTATAGTGGAGTTCGGGTTTGAAATGTCAATTGGGTAATCAGGGTTCCCCTGCTCTCTGGTCTAACCAGCCACACCAGTAATCTCCCGGCCCTGCCCTCCTCTGCATGCAGGCTGCCCAGGTCTTGTAGTCATGGCATCGAAGGCGCTCTATGGTTTCAGTGTGGGCTTCACGTGCCTCAGGCAGCTGCTGTGCGGCCCCTTCGTCCGTCCCCAGCCTCAACTCCCACCTGCGTAACTCAGTCTCCAAATGGGTAACGTCTGAGTCTAGCTCCTTCCTGCTCCCCACTGTGTGCCCAATGCAGTGTCCCCTTATAACCATCTTCAGGGCCTCCCATTCTGTTCCCCTAGAGGAGGCCGACTCCCTGTTCAGGGAAAAATAGTCCTTCAGTTTAGCGGTTAGTGCAGTACGGAAGACCTCGTCCTCCAGAGCTCTGGGAAAAAGTCTCCATGTTGGGATCGGGGGTGCCCCCTCAGTGTCAGAAGCGTCAGCAGTAGCGGGCTATGGTCAGAAAATGTCCTACCTAGGTACTCCTAATGCAGAACATTGCTTATGAGTGTCGTGGAGCAGAACATGTGGTGCATCCTCATGTGTACTTGGTGGAAACATGAGTAGTGCGAGTATTCCCTACTGTGGGGTGCTGGGTCCGCCATGCGCATCCCATGTCCCAGTGATCTAGCAATTGCTTCAAGCCTTTCACTACCCTGGGTGCAGCAGCTCCCGATAGCAGTGGGGAAGAGAGGTCCCTGTCTGGGTCAATGACACTATTGTAATCCCCTCCCAGCAAGTAGGGCCCCTCAGGGAATCACGCCAGGCGGGCCATCAGGGTCTGCCAGAAATGATTCTGGTCTTGGTTAGCATTTCTCTACAAGGGCATACCGCCCTTCTTTATCCACGTCAATTGTGTTGGGCTCAAAGGGCATCTACGTCCGCACCCACACCAGGGCACCCCGTGCATATGCCGAGTAGGTAGTGGCGAAGAGCTGCCCCCATCAGTGCCTGCAGAGGCTGTCGGCCTCTGTCTTCGTGGGATGGGTCTCCTGTAGGAGTGCCACCTGTTTCATGTAGGTCAGTATGTTGTGCTGCTTTAGTATGGTCCCCATCACTCGGATGTTCCAAGACATCAATTTAATAGGTGTGTCAGTGTTCAGCATTTTGTTTTGTGGTATGCAATGTCCACAGGAATATGCCCCATGCCCCCCACCTCTCCCTACCACCCCCCACCATCAATCCCACTCCTATTGCATATCTGGGCCAGAACAGGAGAAATAAAAAAAATATTAGGAACCAAATACAACTCCTAACTCCCTGTCCCCAGAGCAGTCTAGCAATGGCAGACCGCCCAAAACGGTGGAACCAAACTTCTACAGTCTCTCATCATCACCCTCCTGGACCATTCCATGAGCGAATAAGCGGGGAGGATGTCCGGATGTTTTTTATAGTCCTCCAAGCTATGTCGGACCGGCCCCGTCTAGTTACATGCCGCCTCTCCAGCAGGCGGCCGTCAGCAGACCGAGGAAGGACCCCCAAAATGTATCAGATGAAGTCTTTCACCATCTGCGGTGTTACCTGGGGCAGTCCCTCATTCACGCTGCCAGCAGATTCGAGGTCAGAAGTGTCCTCTGTTTCACAGATGTCAGACGAGTAGATCTTATCTCTGTCTGAGACCGGTGACTCCGCCAGTGATGCCGCTGTCTGAATTGCCGCTCGCTGTTCCTGGGATACTTGAAGTTGCGTGGGTCGTTGGCAACGGTAGATCCATTCTTAGAGCGGTGCCTCTTCCACCGATGGCCAGGTGCCCCATGAGAAACCTCAGCATAATCAAGTTTGCCACCTTTGTGGGATTTTAGTCATTCCCATGCTTCCTCCAGCGTTTGGCCAACGTGCGTCTGACCGTCCCCCAATATCTTCAGCTTAGAGGGGAAGAGCAGCACATAGCGTATCCCCTCATCCCGCAATGCCTTCTTTACTGTCAGGTATGAAGCCCGCTTTGACTGTCCTGCTGCTGTGTAATCGGGGAACATATTAACCTTACTGTTCTCCACTGTAAAGGGGCCCACCTCCCTTGCTCTCTGTAACAGAATGTCTCGGTCCCTGTAGTGTAGCAATTTTGCCACCACTGGCCTGGGAGGCCTTCCCGGCACCAGGGACCTAGGGGACACCCTATGTGCTCTCTCCGATGCGAAAAAGGCAGTAAGCTGTTGTTCGCCAATAATGGACTTCATCCAGGGTTCTACGAAGGCCAACATGTCCGCACCCTCGGCCCCTTCTGTTAGCTCCATTGTACGGATGTTGTTGCGGCAGCTGCGGCCCTCAGCACCCTCAGCTCAGTATTCTAGTCTCTGCACTCTGTCCATAAGGTGGGCTATCTGCATCTCGTTCGATCGCTGTAGGGTTCCCAGACTCGTCACCTCTTCTTCTGTAGTTTTTACCCTGTCCACTATGTTTCGTGATCTGCCTGCAGGTGGGCCAGCTCTGCTGCCACTTTCCCGATATCTTGTCAAAGGGCATTTTTGGAGTCTTCAATTGCTTCCAGAATCTTATGGAGAGTAGCTTGCACTTGGGGCGGGGTCGACTCCCTCTCCCCGTGCACTGTTGAGGCTGAATGGTGGTTTGAGGCGTTGCTATCCCATCGGAGAGCTCCACTGGCAAACTCTCAGCCTTTAGGACAGCTCCCCGGTGGGGCAGCCAGAGAGGGGGCCTCTTGCCATCTAAGTTAGCCCCCCCATCTGGGCCCGCCCCAACCACCCGGCGCAATCGTGCTCTCTCCCTTCTTCAGGGCGCACATTCGCAGTGCAGTCCCAGAAGGGCCCGTCCACTTCCGCCCCTCTGCGGCTGTGGGTAACCCCGACTCATAGACTCAGGGGGAGCCCCTACACCGAGTGGTCCCTACAGAGGTCTGGTCTCAGCTGCAACTTTTCCTGGCCCTAGCAGGGCATCAGTGCTCCCACCTGCAGCTGCAGCCAATTGGGCGTCACCGCCGCAGTTGTCCCCTGGTTCCCCTTCTCCTTCGTGAGGTTTGCCTGTCCCCCCCTGAGCCGAGTCTTCCCTCCTTGTCCGGCCTGGGGTGGGGGACAAAAGTTACAAAAGTCCAGGGGTGCAGGCCTCTCAGGTTTCCACCAGACTTTTAGCACTGGGGGGCAGAGCTCCTCTCCATGCCCATTCCCCTCTCCTCACCTTGACAGCTGGGCCACCCAGTTAAGTTTGTAGCAGGCCTCCTTCACCAGCCTGTATCGCCAGGTGGGGGACCCGAAGTCCCCACACCTCTCCTGTGGCTTGCGCACAGCCTGCTCAGCATCTTCGCTGCTGAGCAGCCACCTGCTCGCTCCCTCGGCTGCGCTAGGGTTGCCTGCAACCTCTCTCCTTCCTGATACGGGCTGCCCCTTTGTCTAACCCCTCCGGTAGTAGGGGTCCAATGTCACCGGACCAGCCCATCTCTTCTTCTTCGCGGTGCATGGGTGATTTCACTCCCACGTGGCTGCCATCTTAGAGGCTCCCCCTCGCCGGAGCCGGCCAAATGCCCGGCGCACACCCAACCTTCAGGGATGCGTCCGAGGCAATCTTGACCCCCCCGGGTGAGCCTTGCTTCCGACTGAGCTGATGGGGTTCGATTCCCAGCCCTCAGCCCCCAGCTGGGGCTTCTATATATCCGGATTTAGGCAGGCCGGGCCGGAGCTCTCACACTACTCAACTGCCATCTTCAGCGGTTAGCTCCGCCCCCCCACCTCCGCAACCTTTAAAGAGGAAATTAACTTTTCAAGAGAGTCCTGCCTGCACCAACATCCCCTCCTCGTTCAGGGTTTACACCACATAGTTCACCACCTGGTGGGTCTCAAGATATAGGGGATACATTAGACGAACAGGACCCATGGGATGAGTATGATCCTGATCCTATTACACCAAATAATCCAGATCTTTACCCAGCTGGACATTCACCACCTGAGGATTCCACATCATACCGACAGGTTATATATAGAGCAGCAGCCTTTCACAATGTACACATGTACACTGATTCAATAGAGAAAGATTTTTTATTTGAAACCCTTGGTGCAACATTTCAGGAAAGGCAGTTCCTTCCAATGCTTCCAGGCATGCTCAGACATGCAGAAGAAATATTTAAAGAGCCTGTTAGAGCAAGGGTTATCACTCCCAGGGTTGATAAAAAGTACAAGGCAGCACCCACTGATCCTTTATATATAAAAACACATTCATCTAGATTCTATTGTTGCATCTACTGCATGCAAAGGGCTAATAGCCTGGCAACAGGAGACACACCTCCTCCTGATAAAGAAAGTAAATAATTTGATGTGGCAGGAAAAAGAGTGGCAGCTCAAGCAGTCAATCACTGGCGAATTGCTAATGCTCAAGCTTTACTATCCAGATATGACAGACCTCATTAGGATGTTATGGAGGAACTTTTACAATACCTACCAGAAGAGCATCGTAAAAGAGGGAAAGAAATTGTAAATGAGGGACAAACTAATTTCCAATAACTCCATTTGATGTGTGCTTGATGCTGCTGATACAGCAGCACACAGTATGAACACAAGTGTCATCATTAGGCACCATGCCTGGTTCAGATGTTCATGTTTTAAACAGGAGGTACAACAAGCAGTTTTATACATTATTTATTTGGTCCACAAATGTATACCACACTTGAAAAATTAAATAAAGATAATCAAACTGCCAAAACTATGGGAGCCTTAAAAGCTAGAGCATATAGGGGTAAATTTCGTCATGCAGGGTTTACCAGAGGATTTAGATCATCATTTCAAGAACATTCCACAAATCAAACTAAACCCATCTGTCAATACACCAGAGGTAATTTCAAAGGATCATATAGAGGAAACAATAATCAGGGAAAAGGAAAGCCATCTACATCTAGAGGCTCCTCATCCATCACTAAACAATGACTTACCATAAACAATACTAACACACACCACTCCTGTGGGGGAAGGTTACAACTTTTTTTTACCCCCAATGGGCTCAAATTACCACAGATCAATGGTTACTTCAAATTATCCAAAATGGTTATTGTCTGGAGCTCATTTCCACTCCACCAAATATATCCCCACATACTCAGACTCTCACAAGATCATCTCACTTTTCTCAAAGAGGAAGTACATTCCCTTCTTCTAAAAGGAGCAATAGAACCAGTACCATTACAATACCAAGGAACAGGAGTTTATTCCCTGTATTTTCTAATTCCCAAAAAAGACAAGTCTCTCAGACCAATATTAGACCTCAGCCCCTTAAACCACTACATCCTATCAACACTTTTTTATATGGTCACTCTTCAGGATGTTATTCCTCTATTACAACTAGGCAACTTCATGACAGCGTTAGACCTAAAGGACGCTTATTCTCACATTCCAATTCATCCTGCACACAGCAAATACCTAAGATTTGTAGTGGCAGGAAAATACATGATCAATTAAAAGTATTACCATTCGGAGTCACAACTGCTCCCAGAGTATTCACAAAATGCCTCACAGTGGTTGCAGCACATCTGAGAAGAAAACAAATTCATTTTTTCCCTTATTTGGACGATTGGCTCATCAAAGTCAATTCATTTGCACAATGTCAAAAACATACTTAAACTACAATTTGTCTCCTACACTCTCTAGGGTCCACGATGTACTATGTCAAATCGTATCTGCAACCTCTCTAGATACAACCCTATCTGGGAGCTATCCTCAATACACAATTAGGAATAGCCTATCCCAACCCAAACCATGTCCAAGCTTTTCAGACATTAATTGCAACATTAAAACAGAACCAAACATACTCAGTAAGAACTCTTATGAAACTGTTTGGAATGATGGCATCTTGTATTACCATATTGCATCATGCCAGACTTCATATGCACCCTCTTCAACAATGTCTCTCTCGTCAATGGTCTTAGGCACAGGGTCAAAGATCTAGTGGTGTTGGACCGCCAAACTTATCTCTCTCTACATCCATTGTAGACCCTGTGCCTCAGATCACTCTCAAAACAGATGCCTCAAACAACGGTTGGGGAGCTCATCTTCTCAACCTAACAATACAGGAGATATGGGACAATACTCATCGGTCTCTTCATATCAATTACCTCAAACTACAAGCAATATTCGTGGCAATGAACGCATTCCTTTCACCGTTGCAACACAAAATAGTGTTGATACGTACAGACAACATGACTGCCATGTACTATCTTCAAAAACATAGGGTGACACAATCTCATCAACTGTCCCACATAGCACAAACAATATGGAAATGGGCGATTCATCACCACATTCACATACTGGCACAATATCTCCTGAGGACAGACAACCACTTAGCAGACCTACTAAGCAGGATGCATTAACAAACACACGAGTGGGAACGCCACCCACAGGTCCTTCAACAATACTTCAAAAAGTGGGGAACACCTCAATAGATCTATTCGCAATATATCAAAACAAAAAATGCCCAAACTTTCCCTTCAGGTACGAACGCCCTCAGTCCAAGGGCAATGCTCTATGGATGAGTTGGTCAGGGATATTTGCTTACGCTTTTCCCCCTCTCCCACTCATACCATTTCTAGTCCGGGAGATAAAACAATCTTCCCTCAATATAATCTTAGTGGCCCTTACACAGGCATGTCAACCATGGTACACAACACTTTTGGAACTCTCAGATGTTCCTCATCAAAAACTTCCTAACAGACCAGATCTTCTGACACAAAAACAGGGACAGATAAGACATCCAAATCCCAAATCACTCAAACTAGCGATATGGGTCCTGAAGTCATAGAATTTGGATAGTTACAATTACCACAGGAATGTATGGATATCCTTGAACAAGCATGCAAACCTACAAACTAAACAATGCTATGCAGCAAAATGGAAACGTTTTGTTTGTTACTCCCAAACAAAAAACTTTGACCCTCTTAAACCAGCCCTGTACAATATTTATTACACTTACAAAAAGCAAATTTAGCCTACACATCTGTTTGTTTACAATTAGCTGCCATAGCTGCATATCTTCAAAATAGACAACATATTTCTTTGTTTAAAATTCCAGTTATCAAAGCATTTATGGAAGGGCTAAGAAGAATAGTTCCACCAAGGATTCCTCCAGCTCCATCTTGGAATCTTAACATTGTACTCACAAGATTCATGGCTCACCATTTGAACCACTTCACTCCTGCCCCCTATAATTCCTTTCATGGAAAGTAGCCTTTTTAATTGCTATCACCTCCTTTAGACGTGTCAGTGAGCTTCAGGCATTAACTTTAGAAGAACCTTTCTTTAAAGTTCATATAGAAAAAATTGTATTAAGAACAAATCCAAAATTCCTTCCAAAAGTAATTCTGCAATTTCATATTAATCAAACAATAGAATTACAAGTGTTCTTCCCAAAACCAGAATCAGTAGCAGAAAGAGCTCTACATACTCTAGATGTTAAAATAGTTCTTCTGTACTATATTGAAAGAACAAAACATTTTAGGAAAACAAAACAACTTGTTTGTGGCTTTCTCCTTACCACACGAAGGAGATCCTATATCTAAAACAACTATAGCAAGATGGATAGTCAAATGCATTCTAGCTTGCTATACTAAATCTAAGAGACAATTACCTGTACCACATAGAGCACATTCCACTAGGAAAAAGGTGCATCTATGGGATTTTTGGGTAAAATATGTATAGCACACATTTGTAAAGCAGCAACGTGGTCTACACCACACACATTTACTAAACATTATTGTGTACATGTCTTTGCGAGATAAGTAACTGTTGGGCAAGCTGTACTTAAAACACTTTTTCAAACAATTACAACCTCTTCATACTAGCCACCGGTTTGTGGAGGGACTGGTTCATAGTCTATGCACAACATGTGTATCTACAGCTATACATGCCATTGAACGGTAAATGCTACTTACCAGTAGACATCTGTTTGTAGCATGTAGTGCTGTAGATTCACATGCACCCTTCCTCCTCCCCGGAAGTGTGTAGATGTTGCAATTTAGACTTATATATATAGAATGTACATATGTACAACTACATTGCATGGACATCTTTTCTATCCTACTATCTATTTTTCACTACACACTCTCCTGCCTGCGGAGAAACAATCTAACAAAGGACTCGATGCCCATGCGTGGTATTACCAAGAGGAGGAGTCACTCAATCCTGTGACTCAAAAACTTTCTTCGAACAAAAACAAGTTGTACTACTCCGAACTCAACACTAGGTGTACTGCATGTGAATCTACAGCACTACATGACACGAACAGATGTCTACTAGTAAGTAACATTTTCCTTATAGGGTTCAATGGTAATTTCTGGTAGTAGGTTTAAATAGTTTAATTAGTGTTAAAGATAAGTGTCAAAATACTTAGTTATATATTGTGCTATTGTGTACTGCAGTAGCTTCGCTCTATACCGCGGTATATGCCAATGACAAGGCAGTATATGACTGGCTAATACGTGTCTTTATAAAACATAAAAGGCAGCCAAGTAGTTTTTAGCACACTTTGGCTGTGTTTTGGTTCAGAGCCTTAGGTGTAGGTAAGTATGTAAATAGTATATTTTATTGTTGTTCCCTACTTGTATTGAAGTGGTAATAGGTAGTGAAATGTATTCATGTTTCTTTCTATATATTTTGAAAACAGTTTACAGAGAACCGCACTTGTACCTGCAAAGTACCACATTAGTTACAGTAACGCAAAGTAAAAATGAGAAATACACTGTAGTACACTATACTATTAGAATATGGTATAGTACAGTTTTTTTTCATAATTTTGAACATTTTTTTTATTATGTAATCAGCCCTACAGTATAATTGGTATTACTGCAGTACTTCATAGACTTTTTTGTAAAGAATTAAATATGTAAAAATTTGTAGATACATGTAAAACTTTGTAAATACGTGGTAGTACACTATATTTTAAAAAGTTAGTGTAGTACAGTGTAATTTTAATTTTAACATAGTTATTTTTTCATAATTTGTTTTAAGTACTGCAGTACTTCCTAGGTAATACCAAGGTACTTACAAATAATTTTCCCTACTTATTGCCACTTTATTATAGTGGCAATAGGTAAGGAAAAACATATACCCTATGACCTATATCTAAGGTCCGAAGCCAGAACACAGCCACAGTATACTGAAAACAACGTGGCTGCTTTTAACACTTGGAAAGGCAGACATTAGCCAATCATACTATGCCTTGCAATTGCTATCTACCGATGTACTTTTGTGAAATACCATAACATTTTGCAAAACTACAGCGACCACAGATATCACTAAGTTAACATGCTTTATAAGTAAAACAAAATACCCTACTTACCTGTAGACAAACCCGAAGAGTAGGGTCATCATGACGAGACATCGATACTCCAAACCACACCATTTGCAAAAAGATCCTGACATCCAAAGTATTTATGAGCTGCAGAAGGTTGCAGTAGCAAAATGTAAAATATCAACAGCAACAATTCTGCACACTTCTCTCTGCTACGGTGGTGCAGACAACAAGCATGCTCACTACAAAGAGCTACATGGATTAATATAACCACCACACTTCATTGTTACCTAACTTCTCCTTCCTATGTCCGGTATCAGAGACGAATTATACCTAAAGATATTCAAACAAATATAAAATATCCCATTTGTAGCAGATCGGGACAGAGGTGGGTTCAAATACAACCAACTCAATAAACATTAGTCATTTTATCTGATCAATGTTCAGGCATTTCCCTAGTCTTTTTTAATTGAGATTCAGAAATGTCTTTACACTACATGCAGCCTTGTTCTTCACATTTATGGGGGATTATTCGTTAACATTACTCCCTTATTGATTGGGCCATTTCCTCCTCCTCCTCCCTGTGACCATAATCACACATGTCACCAGAGACTGGTGCACCTCCACCACTTCTATGTCAAAATGTAAGACCATTGCCCCCGTTGTGGGGTTAACTTTACCTGTGGTGATGGTGTTTTCTTTAAAGTCAACAAATGTGAAAGACTGAAAATCATAAGCAGGTTGATTAAATGCATTTCGCATGTGCCACAGTGGTCTACATTTGCAAGCAATTTCCCATACTGCAAGTGGGTGCTCGTCTGCTATGTCTGTAAATGGATTTACTCATGAAGTCAGTGAGGATTAGGCCATTCTGATTTCCCACTCGCTAAATGATGATATCATCTTGCTGGCTTCATGGTCTTGCCTTACAGACTTCCAGTGTAGTTCAGAATTGTTCAGATCTTTATTTTGCACGTAGTTCACTGAAAGCTTTCAAATCTGCCTTGTATTCTTCAGCAGGTTGCATGCAATTGAAGATTTACCCTACTTCTCTCACACATTAGTTTGCAAGAGACCCTTGGTTCAAAGAAACACTGTGGATAAGCTTGATTAAACATATACATTACACAACAGTGGTGTTGTTGTCTGGAAAGTGATCCAATATACAAGCATCCACTTCCCATTCTATGCTATTGCAATGTATTTATAAAGTGCACTGTCACCTGGTAAGAACATTTAGGCACTGGAGAAATCAGTTGAACCTAAAAGAGAGATCCAAGATAGTAAGCAGAGGGAAAAGACGAATCTTCAAAATCTTTCGATAAGCAAGGTGGTTGATGATCAGATGCAGTTAGAGGGGGAGAGCGTTCAGGGATCTAGAAGCCTAAAAAGAGAACCAGTAACCACAACAATGGCTCCAGCATATTCTGAGGACCACTAGATAATGACTGAAGGCAGATCTGAGGATCTAATGCACAAACCTTTATTGGAGAAATCAGCTGCTGAAATGGTGGACAGTGTGGTGAGCTAGGTAGAGAGGGTTAAACAATGAAACTAGGTTGTTGGGGCAACAAAGTTAAACAGGAGAAATATCAGAGAGGTGAGGAAGCTGGAATATGGCACAACCTGTGATGTTCTGGATTCATGACTTCTTGGAGATTGACAATGCTGGGAGTTCCAAATAAAGAGAGTTGTAATAATCCACACATCAAAAAATAACTGCCTGGACTATATTTTGTCATGTTGAATGAGGCATGAACAGTGAAATTTTGTGGGGAAATCGTCTATGATACAAACAAGAAAGAACAATTCTGATAATCTGAGAAGTTCAGGAAAGAGACTGGTTGAAGTAGAAGCCTATTGATGTAAGAATAGGAGTCAGGTAATCCAAACACTGGTCGGCTAGACAAGAGGATTCTTGTTGACAATAAGGAACTTTTTTGTCTTTACCAATTAAGTGAATTGTGTCACATCAATATCACCACAGCCATGAAGCAAGAGAAGAAATTTGCAAGGGAGATGGACTGGATCTGAGTGTTGTTTGAGTAGTTCATGAATAAAAGACCAAAGGAGCAGACAAGGCTGGCCAAGGGTGAAGCATACATTTTAAAAAAAGTAGGGCTGAGGCGGTATCCCAGAGTACTACCATAACTGGAAAGATGACCTACAAGAGGGAGATGAATGGCTTGTGAACACTCAAGTGAGTAAAAAGCAAAAAAGAGTATGTACCTCAAAGCCAATGTTCGAAAGGAAGGAGAGCACAACTGTTTCAAAGGTGGCAGTTAGGTCGAGAAGGATCAGGATGGCCGTGCCTTGCTGATCCACAATATGTCTCAGATTTTCAAAAATTGCAACTAGACTGGATTCAGTATTGTGTTGGGGAGGAAGCCGTATTGATGGTAGTCTAACTTGTTGTGGACTTTCAGAGAGTTCAAGAGATGACTATTAATTTATTGTTCCAGGACCTCAATGGGAAAAGGAAGCAGACATATGGGGCGGAAGTTGCCAAAAATAGTGCATCCAGCTGAGGTTTTTTTAAATAGGGAAAAAAGAGTACTTGTTTTCCTGTGATGGCCAAGGTAGAAATGGAGAGAGACAAGTTGCTGATTTCTTGTAAAGCAGGACTGACTCCATTGAGATACAATTAAATATATTAAAAAGATGGGAATTAACAGGGGGAACCTCATTTGAAGGTAGATGAACAAGTTACTTACCTTTGGTAATGCTTCTTCTGGCAGGGAATCTATTTAACCGCAGATTGATCACCTTAGGAATATTCCCCAGGCAGTCAAAATGGATCTCAAAACTGTTGAGCAGTACCTCTGTGTGGCAATAGATGGTACATTATGGCACAGTATTGATGCTGTTCTACTCCAGAAATGTTGTGCCGAGCCAATATAGACACCACTCCCATGGTTATGTCAGCTGAATGTTAAGGCTGCCCACACCCTAGGTGCAGAGGCCCAGCAGAAAATTGGCTTTGACCAGTGTACAGATTCTGAAACTTGGTATCTTATTAGTGGGTGAGTCCAATCACAGAACAGGGAGGATGAAAGGTTCAGTGAGGAATCTGCAGTTAGACAGTCTCTACCAGAAAGAGCATTACTGAAGGTAAGTAACTTGTTCTTCTGATGGTGACTTATAACCTCACACTTCACATTTTGAATAGATACGAAAGCAGTACCTATTTGTAGGTGGGTCTGTGAATGGACTCAAACCTAAAGGTTCTGTAGGACTAAGCATGCAAAATGCCCCTCTTGGCAAACCTGGCAGACCAAACAGTAGTGTTCATGAATGTGTGGAGTGACACCCACGCAGCTGTCTGGCAGATGTCCAGGGCAGGAACTCCATCTGCCAATGCAGTGGTAGAAGGTTTGGTCTTGGTAGAATGAGCTTGCAGTCCTTCAAGAGGCTGCTTTTTAGCCTATGAATAGCAGTTCTTAATGAAGAGCATGATCCAGAGAGAGATGGTCCTCTTCTGCATGGCCTTGGCAAAGGGCAAGAGAGGAAACAGATGTTGTAGACCTTTCAAAAATCATATCACAAAAAATGACTTACACAATTAGGGCTGATCCTGCAACTGTAAAAAGGTTGAAAGAGCCAGAAGCTATCCCTCTACTGTGCCCAGAGCAAAGCCTTCCCGGTCAAGAGACAAAAACAATAGAACGTCAGATAACTTTGCTGGCAGGCGATCACTCAGAGGTGTGCCACATTAAGCCACAAATTGGTTCCAATGACAGGTCTATACTGTCTTTGTTGAGGGACGCCTGACTCCCAACATTAAGTCAGTCACTTCTGGAGAAAGGTCAAAGGTGATCAGCTGTCACCACTCAATCTCCAAGCATGAAGATGGCGATTGAGGAGGCCCTGAATCAGATCTGTGCCTTCTTGCTGCAAAAGCAGATCCTCCTGGATGGGCAGCTTGATCGGAGGATGGATTCTCATACCCAGGAATTCTGGATACCATGCTTTCCGTGCCCAATCTGGAGCCACTAGGATGACAAGGGCCTGGTCTGTCGTGATCCCAGGGAGCAAGTCTCCTCCTTGAAATGTAGTTAGGGGCTCAGTAGTGGTTTGCCCCAGCTGAAGTACTTCGATCATGTACATTGGTTTTGACCTCTAAGGTGGAGAGATGTAGGTTGAGAACTTTGGCTACTCTCTGCATTACCATTGCAAAGGAAGCACTTTGATCAGTGGCAGGACCTGGCGGTAAGATAAGGCATCCATCAGGTGTGATGTCAAGACCACTGGCATCTTGTATGTCAAAATACCGGTTTTGTTTGTGGTAGGGTTGGGCAACTTTATCTCTTGCATCATAGTCATTATTGGAATCCATCCAGAACAAGGAGTGTAGTGCAAGTGATCTGCATTGCAGAAGTGGGACACTAAGTGGATCAGATGGACAATGTGTTGTGAGGTTATTTTAGAGTTTATGTAGGCAAATTTATTTTAGCTTGGGTTTGAGGCCTGTGCCCCCTAACCTACTCCCTTGTCATTTTCTTCCTCTTGTTACTTTAGCAAGGCTTCATTTTAGTGGGGATCTTTAATTATTTTTTACCAGTTGCCCTTCCATGGAGAATTTATTATTCATTTCTTTGCACAACATTTTCATTCTGTGCTCACTCCAAGACTGCACACAATAGTTTACCGGGTATTGCCGGTCCAGAGAGCAAAATGGCTACCCTGCACAGAAAAATACAAGTTGTCATGTCAGGGCAGTTCTCAGAACAACAAGATGTTTTATTATAAAACAACACGCTACCCCATCACCTTAGACAGTAAAGTCAAGCCAGCCTCCATCTCACGCTCCACGTCATTGCAGTTTCTGCTGAAACTTCCTGCTTCTTCTTTGTCTATGATGGAGGACTCCCAGCAGACTAACAGACCTCTTCTTTACCTCTGAACACTGGTATGGGGATTGGGCTTCCTTCCCAGGACTAGATGGGTAGATTAGGGCTACCACTGCTATTTGCTCTCATGTAGAAACTTTGGCCCATATTTATACTTTTTTTAGCGCCGCATTTGCGTCATTTGTTGACCCAAAAGCAGTGCAAACTTATAAAACACAATTATAATTTGTAAGTTTGCACTGCTTTTGCATCAAAGCGCGGCGCAAATGTAGCGCTAAAAAGGTATAAATATGGGCTTTAGTAGTGTAGGTAGGGATATTAAGTGCACAACTGTGACAATATGGTGGGACTCTTCCTGTGATTCACTTTCTGGTCACTGCTGTAATAAGTGTGTCTTTATCCTCATAATCTCAATTCATGCCTTTATACATAGAACTCAGTTGCTTCAATAAAACCTATTGAACCAAGTCCTACTTCTGTTTGTTTATGCATGCATGAGACTTGTATAACTGAGAGAAAGGGGTATGATCTGTTCTACCATGACTCCTTCAGGAGTTTTAGAGTGTCATGAAAATAGGCTTCCAAAAATCACTTTTAGCTCTGGAACTGGTGAGGTGATGCTGGCTAGACGGAAGAGTTAGGTTGACAGCTGTCACACAGTGTGGGGTCAGGCTCACTCCCTCACGCTCAGTGGTGTGCCACCCAAAATCCTGCAGTCTTGTTACTACAATAGGAGTCCTATGACAAAGGTTGTGGTTCAATGGAAATGGATCATAACCTCGGTTGAGGTTGGAGGGGTGCTGACCCTTAAAGTACAATGGACACATTGACCTCCACTGTCAGCATCGTGGTCAATGTTCCAGGTTAGTACAGGAGCCAGGAGTGGATTCATGTAGTCCAACTGGTGCCAAGAGCTAATCCAGTAGCAGTATGCCAGAAAGAGACCCTCTCAGCTCCTTGAGGCCCACAGGTTCACCAGAGGGAGTCGAAGAGGATTAGAAGAGTAAGAGCATGGCCTTGCAGAACTCTTAGATCTGCCTCATGCTGCAGAAAGCCTCATAAAATCAGATTGTGTGGAACAAGTTGTGGGTAGGGTTCTGATGTCAACCGAATCTGGGAGCAAAACTGAGAGGTATGGTGACTCCCTCCTGCCTTCTCAGTAGTATGACAGTGGTGGGAAGGGGCCAAGTCCCACTTGGATTTTTTATGACTTTTATTTAGCTGAAGATTTGAAGCACCAAAACAATTGACCTCAGGATTGCCTCCTGCAACTTCTGGACCGGAAGCATGAGTGAGGCAGACTGTTGGACTTGGACCGGTCTCGACGTGGAGTCTTCCAGTGCTTGGTTATGTAAAGTTTCACCTTGAAGTCCTGTATGGCCTTCAGGTTCATCAACTTACAGTAACTTCAGACCTTATAATCGTGACTCATCCCCAGGCACTACAGGCAAACATGATGAGGGTGTGTCACAAACATTTGATTGTGATAGTCCTTAAAATTCCCTTGCACACAGTAAACTGTCTGAGGTAAATGGCTGTTGAAGAGACAAGAGACAGCTCTGAATCAGGATCTGGATCTGCATCTGGTGGTGTGGAAAGAAAGTATAATACCCAGGGAGAAACTTCATACTAAACACCACACATATCTCATATCATACACTCATCCACTCCAATGATCAATCTTAATAAAGGAATATCAAAAATAGTATTTAATAAATAATCCCATACAAAGCTGATATATAAAAACCACAGTAGAAAAAGGATCCAGCAGGCCCCACAAAGGGCCCTTGTGCAAATTCTGACCTGACAACAAATGGGAGACAATACACACGACACCCCCCTGGTCTATCGCCACTTGCTGTCCCAACTTAGCTATGGAATGGCCAATTGATTAATGCACACAATTTTTCATCTATTCTTGGCCAGTTCCAGTAGGTCCAGCTATCCAGTTTGTGTTGACGCGTTTGGGTGGTCTCTCACAGTTCTTTCACCACCTTCTTCAGGACGATTTTACATTCTCCCAACACATGTTTTCATGTCTATACAAGAATAAAATGATGATCAGATAAAATACACACATTCCACTGTACTTCGACCTCAGTAACTCAAAACCTTTTATAAAAACCTAAAACTGTTACCTGTATCCCCTCAATTCCAAACGGAGCTTCAGTTGGAACAAAATGCAGTTGCCCCCTTAAACTAACTTCCTCATTCCTTTATTGAAACATTACATTGAGACACCCTGTGCGGTCAATGAACCAGTCAGTGTCAGCTCACCCAAAAAAAAGACCAAACAATCATTCTAATCATCTTTATTCACCCACAACATTTACCTGCATCCATAAAGAGTCATATGAGCATCTAGATCTAATAGTAATCAACAAGTCGTATCCACGTCCAGAGAGTGTTTCTTACTTCTTTAGTGTCCAAAATCAGGCCCCTTCTATTGGGCAGAATAAATTAATAAATAATTTAAATCAATTTCAAGTGACCCAACGTTCCTACTAGTCCCCAGTGACTTTTTTAACCTGTGGTTCACCATCCACATGCTGGGACCACTTTTCAACCCCAGACAGCAATGTCTGTGAGTGAAGTTGATATCATATGGTGCTCAGGGGCAAACATCTAACACCAAACCATCACCAGATATTCTCCCCATCTCTTACCGTTTATTCTGTTATACCCCCAAATTCATAGGAGTGTTAAACATGAGTACTGTGCCACCGCTTTGGCTCTCAAATATATGGGCAAAAGTTGAAATGAGACATATTCCTTATCTGTGAAGACTACATTACTCTCTAGGTGTCCTCATCGGGAAATCTGTGTTCCTTTAATCAATACGGGCAACACTTCTGGTTCACAAAACCGGCACAATTATCTCCCCTACAGTCCATTCAATGCTTCATTGTAAGGTACTGCCTTTCTATTTCCTGTATCCTATGGACCGGACAGACTTCACACTCAAATTTTACCGCTAAAGATTCTCCATACCGCTTCAACAGAGCACGTTTCCGTCCTTCACTTCCATAACAATCAATCAAGCCATCTACATCTGGCTTACTTCATTATATTTAAGATGGACGTTATTATAGCAGTCAAATCAGCCAATCTGTATTGTTCTAATCCTCACCTGGACCATCCGCCTTATGTTACTACATTTCCTGAACTCTGCGTTCTCACTTTCTGTGTTGCTGGGACTGAGGATTTTGCACTGCTAACCCATACATTTAAGATTCTTCCTTGATCGCCATTTTAGATTCTCCTCTTTTCCTAAAACCTTCTTCTCTGAACAAACCTTAAGTTGCTAAATATTATCTCATCTCCTATTCATCAGCAGCGGTTGCAATCTATGGGGTAAAATAGTGAGCAGCTGTTCATTACCTGTACATTGTAACCACTTCAGTTCAAAGCAGGTTGTGATTGTTAAAATATTTAGGTGAAATATGTCCAGATTGTGAAAACATGAACTGTGACGAAGTTAGGATCCATGGCCACCCCCCCCTAGAAATGGTGTCCGCCTGTCCAGTATGGAGGGACAGGTGGAAATGAGGTAATTCTGCTGTCGTTGTGCACCGTTGCGGGAGGCGGTTGGGAACCGCCGTGCCAATCCTCATTGGTTATCATTGGCCCCTATGGGGTACAGTGGCCAATAGTGATCTACGCCGGCGGTGACGGTATGCACTACTGCGGAAATGACCGCCATTTTATAACTGTTCACTCACTTGCTACCTGACCTTCAACAGGAGAGGATCTACACTGCATGTGCTGCTGTGACCTGTGTCTGGAACCTACCATGGCGCATTTGACTGGGGAAAGGGCCCCTGCCTTCACCTCAGTGGAGTTGGAGCGATTAGTGGATGGGGTCCTACCCCAGTACTGACTGCTGGGTGGGCCTCCAAACCAACAGGTGAGTATACTGTGAGCACGATGCATGGGGCATGATTGCATGGAGGGCTGTGTGTGAAGGGGGGGTTTGGTGGATGGGCCGTGGGCAGCGTGCTAATGGGTATGGGAAGGGCTATGGTGGGCCATGAGTGTAACAGGCAGGATGGTCTGACTAATAGCTTTCCCTATGTGTATTTCTCTGCAGGTCAGCACCCATCAAAAGAAGGGTATATGGCGTGCCATCGCCAAGGACATGCGGACCCTGGGGGTCTACAGCAGGCGGAGCACCCACTGTGGCAAATGGTGGGAGGACCGGAGACGCTGGGCACGGAAGACAGCAGAGGCCAGCTGGGGATGGCCTCCCAATGAGGAAGGGGTGCCCGTCGAACCCTGACCCCCCTGATGGCCCGTACACTGGCGGTGGCCTATCCGGAGCGCTTGGGGGCGTCACAGCAGCCACAAGGGGGTGAGTACAGTGCCCCAATATACTACTTGTGCGTGGTAGGTTGGCATCCGGGTGGGGGATGTGGGCCTGTGGGTGCCCCTAGGTCAGGCCAGACAGTACAGGGTAGGGCCCATGTTGGGCAGGGTCTGATGTCAACCTCCTCCAAACAAGCTAGTAGGCCTCCACTACTGGGCATGGGTCTGTGGGTCTCAGGTATGCTGCAATTGGCTTTAGGGCCCAGGAGGCCGAATCCACCGATGGTGAGGGCACCAGTGGGACGGAGAGCGAGGGGAGCACCACGGCGGAGATTTGAGGGGACAGGCCTGACAGTGATACCTCCTCCGATGGAAGCTCCCTGGTGGTGGCGGACACCTCTGTGCCCACCCCAACTATAGGTACAGTCGCCAACCCCTGTCCAGCAATGCCCTCCGAGCAGCCCCTTAGCGTGTTTCCAGTGCCCTCTCACCCAGGACGGTGGGCATCTCCTTCACCCAAGGCACCTCAGTCCCTGCCCCAGTTAGCCCTGCTGCCCTGAGTGAGGAGGCAATTGACCTCCTGAGATCCATCTCTGTTGGGCAGTCAGCCATTGTGAATGCCATCCAGGGGCTGGTAGCCCATTTGCAACAAACAAATGCATTCCTGGAGGGCATTCACTCTGGCATGGCAGACCAACAGAGGTCAATCCAGGCTCGGGCCTCCACCCTGATGGCAGCCATTGTCCCTATTTCTAGCCTCCCCCCTCCAACCTCCTCTGCACAATCCCATTCCGCTCAACCCCAACCTATCCCAAGCACACAGGCAGACCAGCGTGCACCCAGGACAACACACAGGAGTGGTTCAAGCAAACACAAGCACCAAACATCATCACACAGGCACTCACACAAACACCATCCAGATGCAGACATACCAACATCCACTGCTTCCACTGTATCCCCTTCCTCCTCCTCATCCACCCCCCTCCCAGTAGCGTCTACACTCACACCTGCATGCACTACATCCTCATCCACTACCACCATCATGCCTATCACTACACGCCCCTCACTGGCAGTCACCACCCCCACTTCCATGCACACATCCCCTATGTCCTCTCCAACGGCACCTGTGCCCCCTCCTCCCAAGGTACCAAAATCAAGCACTCAGACACCCAACAGCCATCCACTTCCTACAACCACTTCCTCTTCTTCCACTACCAAACCTTCACCCTCTTCCCGCCCCAATGTCCCTAAGAAGCTTTTCCTCTCCACCATTGACCTCTGCCCTCCCCCTCATCCCCTCGTCCTTCACGTCAGGCCAGGGTGAAGAAAACACAGGCAAGCACCTCAGCCACCCAGTCGAGGGGCAGAGTAGTGTCGGCAGCTACTGCAGGTGGGAGAGGATCCCGGGCACCAGGCAGCAACACTGACAGGTTGCCTGCACAAGGTGCATCAAGGAAGGGCAAGCAGGCATCACCAGCTGCGACTAGGAAGGGCAAGGAGGCACCACCAGCTGCAGGTGTGAAGGGTAAGGGGCAATCCCCGGCTGCTGACAGGAAGGGCAAGGGGCCTGCACCAGCAGACAGGAAGGACAGGAGGCCTGGTGCTGGGACTCATTTGGAGCCCCCACCACTAACCATGGTGGTTCAGCCGTCCAAGGCTGCAGGGGATTGGGCAGGAGCCTCCCCCCACCACTGCAAGCACTGCCACCAGCACCGCCACCAGCACCACTGCCAGCAGCAGCAGCCCCAGTGGGCAGCCGTCCCAGGCTGCAGGGGATGGGCTGGAGCCTCCCCCCAGCACTGCCAGCCCCGACACCAGCCCGCCATTGCCACCACTGAGCAGCCGTCACTGCCGACGGACAGTGTGTAATCCTGCCTCCATGGGCTGTTGTGCGTCCTGGCCCCTGCAAATCCAGTGGGCCTGACACCCAAGTGAGAGACTGTGACCTTGCACTACCCAAAATCTGCACCACAGGGCACAATGCCCCCTCCAGAACCTGTGGAGAAGCCATCCACTCACCCATCCTTCCCAGGATGAAGCACACTGTGCACAATGCCCCCTCCAGAACCTGTGGAAGAAGCCATCCACTCACCCCATCCTCCCAGGATGAAGCACACTGGGCACAAGGCCCCCTCCAGAACTAGTGGGAGAAGCCATCCACTCACCCCATCCTTCCCAGGATGAAGCACATTGGGCACAATGCCCCCTCCAGAACCAGTGGAGAAGCCATCAACTCACTCCATCCTTCCCAGGATGAAGCACACTGGGCACAATGCCCCCCCCCCCCCCAGAACCAGTGGAGAAGCCATCCACTAGACTGTGGCCTTGCACTCCCCAGGACCAAGCAGTGTGCAAAACACCCACTTGAGAGACTGTAGCCTTGCACTCCCCAGGACCAAGCAGTGGGCAAACCACCCACTTGAAAGACTGTGGCCTTACACTCCCCAGGACCAAGCAGTGGGAAAACCACCCACTTTAGAGACTGTGGCCTTGCACTCCCCAGGACCACGCAGTGGGCAAACCACCCACTTGATAGACTGTGTCCTTGCACTCCCCAGGACCAAGCAGTGGGCAAACCACCCACTTGAGAGACTGTGGTCTTGTACTCCCCAGGACATCGCACAGGGCATGTAGCCTCATCCAGGACCAGTGGTGTTGTACCATCTTCTGGCTGAGATGCCCACATTCCCTATCCCCCTGAGGTGCCTGTGTATTTTCGACCAGATGCCCCTGCTGTGTTCTCTCCGTGTTGTTGCAGGAGTAAGGTGGGGCCTTGGCCTATGTGTTGTGGCCCTGTGGCCCATGGACATTGAGGACTGGGCAGTGTCCCCCCATTTGTAAATATGTATATATGTTTGTAATTTAATGCACTTATTCATGTTCTCTAATTGTATTACGCTCACTTTGTTCCAATCATTTTGTCCTTGCATTATTCCTGAGGGGTACGGGGTGGATTTGTAATGTTACTGCATCTGGTTGTGTGTAAGGTGTTGGGGGTGTTGCATGTGTGTGTCACTCTCTTTTTCCTCGCCCCTCCCTTGTGTGCTAAGCGGCAGTACTCACCGTGGTCATCTGGCCGGCGTTGGTGTTCGTAATGCAGGAAAAGGTAGATGAGCATGGGAAATATGTGCAACTCGGGCTCCATGACGTCGTGGTTGTTCCCTGTGTCTCCAGAGGTGAGTCCGTTGACTTCTGTGTTCTGTTTCCGCCGTGCTTTTGGTGTCGTTGGTACTGCCCCCGAAAAGCTGGTGGATAGGCTGGTCATAATGCAGTGGGCGGTACATTGTCTTCCGCCTGGCTGTTGGAGGTTACCACCATGGTGCTTGTTGCTACCGCCGTGGCGGTCGGTGTGTTAAAGTGGCTGCCTGTCTGAGCGGTTTCGGGCATGGTTATAATTCCATTTTTGTTACTGCCACCCTGTTGGCGGTATTACCTCCGCTTTATCACCGACCGCCAGGGTTGTAATGAGGGCCATAGTGATGGAACTCAACCTCACTCCTTACCGTCATCTAGGGATGGCAGAGCTAAGGTCCCGCTAAGAAAGATTAAAACTGTTCCAACCCTGCCAAGGTCAAGCTCTTGGAGCTCTTGGCAGAGTACACCACAGACCACCCTACTTAGGAGGAAGACCTCCCCTCAGATGGGGAAGAAGTTACTGATTAGAGGTAGAACTCCCCCCTCCTAACTTAACTAGGGAGACCAGGGTTCCAAGACCCCTGTCTCCACAGATAAGACTCACAGAATCTGGTTCTTCCACAGGTGAGTCCAGTTCCTCTGTGAACATTGATGACAGCCTCAATGAGGAGGACATCCTTTTAGCAAGGCTGGCCAAAAGATTAGCTTTGGAGAAACAGCTCCTAGCTATAGAAAGGGAGAGAGCAGAAATGGGCTTAGCACCCAAACATAGAGGCAGCAACATAAGTAGGGTCAGAGAGAATACTGACATCCTACAAATTCCCAAAGAGACTGTCTCAAAATATGAAGAAGATGATGACATCACCAAATTGTTCACAGCTTTTGAGAGGGCTTGTTCAACCAGAAAGTTAAACAGATCTTACTGGGGAGCTCTCCTTTGGGGACTGTTCACCGGTAAGTGTAGGGATAGACTCCTCACACTCACTGGTAAGGATTCAGAATCCTATGACCTCATGAAGGCTACCCTATTCTCAACTGAGGAATACAGAATTAGGTTCAGGTGGGCTCACAAAACCTCGAGCCAGTCCTGGGTTGATTTTGTTGACTACTCAGTCAAAACACTAGATGGTTGGATAACTGGCAGTATGATGGGCTGTATAATTTATGTATGAAAGGACATCTGTTAAGTAAATGCTTCAATGACAAGTTGCATCAACATCTGGTAGACCTAAATTCAGTTTCTCCCCAAGAATTGGGAAAGAAGGAAGACCACTGGGTCAAGACAAGGGTGACCAAGACTTCTACAGGGAATGACCAAAAGAAAGGGGTCACAAAGCCTCCCCAGGTGAAGGGTGGTGAGACATCCAAGGACAAAACTAAAGAGTCTTCTCAAGGGCCCCAAACACCTGCTCAGGAGGGTGGGCCCGAGCCTCTTCACAGTCTACAAATGGGTATAAGGGTAAGAACTTTGATCTCAAGAAGGCCTGGTGTCACACCTGTAGACAGCATGGACACCAAACTGGAGACAAATGCCTGTCCCAGGAAAAGTCCCACAAATTCTACTCCAGTTAGCACTGGAATAGCCAGTCTCCAGGTGGGATCAACAGTGTGCCCAGAGCAAATCCGGGTTCACACTGAAGCTTCTTTAGTCTCTGAGGGTGGGGTGGATATAGCTGCACTAGCTGCCTGCCCGCCTAACATGCAAAAATACAGACAGCAACTCTTGATAAATGGGACAAAAGTAGAAGCCCTGAGGGATACAGGTGCAAGTGTCACCATGGTGACAGAAAATCTGGTTTCCCCAGTACAGTATTTAGCTGGAAAAACATATCCAGTTACCAATGCTGACAATTAAACTAATGCCCATCCCATTGCTATGGTGACTTTAGAATGAGGAGGGGTTACTGGCCTGAAACAGGTGGTGGTCTCTTCTGCAATCCCAATAGAATGTTTGCTAGGGAATGATTTGGAGGCCTCAGCATGGGCTGAGGTAGAACTCAAAACCCATACAGCCATGCTAGGTATCCCTGGACTGGTGTGTGTAAAAACAAGAGCACAGAGCAGAGCACAGGGTGAAAAAGAAGTGTTGGAGCCTGGAATAATGGCCCAACCTTCCAAGAGAAAAGGTAAGAAGACTGGGGGACCAGCCTCTGTAGAGCAAAAGAAACAGGACCTCTCTTCCCAGAATGATGTCCTATCCCCTGAGGGAAAGTTGTTCATGGAGCTAGAACCTTACCAGGTGGAGCCCCTGACCCCAGGGGGACCTTCAAGGCAACAGCTATGCCAGGGACAAATGACTTGTCCCACTCTTGAAGGCCTGAGATAGCATGCTGCTGAACAGGAGAGGAGGGATCAGTTGTTCCCACAGGGTCTATTGGGAGTATGGACTCCTTTTCAGTGAGGCAAGAGACCCCAAACCTGGTGCCACTAGGAGAGTGGTAGTACCTCAAATGTTTAGAGAGTTCATCCTCACCATGGCCCGTGGCATTCTCCTAGCTGGGCATTTGGGACAAACCAAGACATGGGACAGATTAGTGAACCATTTCTATTGGGCCAGTATGTCCCAGAAAGTAAGTGAGCTTTGTAGCTCCTGTGTCACCTGTCAAGCAAGTGGCAAGACAGGTGGCCATCCGAAGACCCCCTCATTCCACTTCCAGTGGAGGGGGTCCCCTTTGAAAGGGTTGGTGCAGACATTGTAGGGCCACTTGAACCTCTCGCAGCCTCAGGGAACCAATACACACTGGTAGTTGTTGTATCATCCTACCAGATACCCTGAAGCAATTCCCCTCAGGTCGACTACTGGCCCTGCAGTAGCCTAAACCCTAATAGGTATTTTTACAAGAGTGGGCTTCCCTAAGGAGGTGAATTTCTGACAGAGGTACAAACTTCATGTCAGCTTACCTCAAACACATGTGGAATGAGTGTGGGGTGACTTATAAGTTCACCACACCATATCATCTACAAACCAATGGGCTTGTTGAAAGGTTTAACAAGACATTGAAGGGCATGATCATTGGGCTCCCTAAAAAAGTCAAAAGGAGATGGGATTTCCTCCTGCCTTGCTTGCTTTTCGCCTACAGAGAGGTGCCACAGAAGGGAGTAGGGTTTTCCCCCTTTGAGCTTCTGTTTGGCCATCTTGTAAGGGGACCACTGGCATTTGTTAGAGAAGGCTGGGAGAGACCTCTCCATGAGCCAAACCAGATGTGGTGGGCCCTGCGCTTGGCCTCCGCTCAAGGATGGGTCAGTACATGGAAAAGGCATCCAAAATCCTTGAGGCGTGCCAACAACTCTAGAAGTTGTGGTATGACCAAAAGGCTGCAATGGTTGAATTCCAACCACGGCAGAAAGTCTGGGTTCTGGAGCCTGCGGCTCCCAGGGCACTTCAGGACAGATGGAGTGGCCCTTACCTAGTTCTTGAGAAAAATTGTCGGGTCACTTACTTAGTGGACCTGGGCACTAGCAGGACACCCAAGAGGGGGGATCCATGTTTACTGCCTGAAACTCTATAATGATAGGGAAGACATAACCATACTGATGGTTACTGATGAGGATCAGGAGGCAGAGAGTGAACCTCTCCCTGACCTCCTCCCAACTGACCCTAAAGATGGGACAGTAGATGGAGCTGTCTATTCAGACACCCTCTCTGCCCAACAGCAGGCTTACTGTAGGCAAGTCCTGCAGCAGTATGCTGAGCTCTTCTCTTTGACCCATGGTCAGACATACCTGTGTACCCATGATGTGGACACAGGATAAAGTTTACCAGTCAAAAACAAAATATTCAGACAGTCTGACCAAGTCAAAGAAAGCATCAAAGTGGAAGTCCACAAGATGCAGGAGTTGGGGGTAATAGAGCACTCTGACAGTCCCCGGGCTAGCCCAGTGGTCTTAGTCCCCAAACCTCATGCCAAGGTTGGAAAGAGAGAAAATAGGTTTTGTGTGGACTACAGAGGGCTCAATTATGTCACCAAGACAGATGCTCACCCCATACCCAGAGCAGATGAACTTACTGACAAGTTAGCTGCAACCAGATTTCTGAGTACCTTTGACTTAACTGCAGGGTACTGGCAAATCCAGATGGCACCTGGAGCAAAAGAGAAAACAGCATTCTCAATACCTGATAGGTATTATCAGTTTACTGTTATACTCTTTGGCTTAAAGAATGCCCCTGTCACCTTCCAAAGATTGGTGAATCAAGTCCTTGCTGGTTGGGTTAGTGCAGCATATCTAGATGATATTGTTGTCTTTAGTTCCAACTGGCAGGATCACCTGGGGAAGGTTTTGCAGGCCCTGCAAGCAGCAGGCCTCTATCAAGGCATCCAAATGCCAGATAGCACAGGGAACAGTTGTATACTTGGGCCACCTTGTAGGTGGGGGCCAAGTGCAACCTTTACAACCCAAGATCCAGACAAATCTGGACTGGGAGGCTCCAAAAACCCAGACTCAAGTCAGGGCATTCCTTGGCTTGACTGGGTATTACAAGATGTTTGTGAAGGGATATAGGTCCATTGTGGCTCCCCTCACAGAATTACCCTCTAAGAAAACACCTAAGAAGGTAAACTGGACCCTAAACTGTTTGGCTGTTTGACACCCTAAAAGATGCTATGTGCTCAGCACCAGTTCTAAAAGCTCCAGATTATTCTAAGCAATTAATTGTGCAGACAGATGGCTGTTGCTTTCATTAGCAGGAGGTTACTCCTCAGGGAGCAGCGTTGGAGTGCCATAGAGAGGGAGGGCTTTCTGTGGTTTGGTCCATGAAAAAGTTGAGGCAATACTGGTTTGGCACTCACTTTAATGTTCAAACTGACCACAGACCTCTCAGGTGGCTCATGCAAATGAAAGGAGAGAACCCGTAATTTTTGAGGTGGTCCATATCCGTACAGGGAATGGACTTTGTAGTGGAACACAGACCTGGGACTGCCCATGCCAATGCAGATGGCCTTTCCAGGTTGTTCCACTTAGACAATGAAGAATCTCTTGGGAAAGGTTAGTCTCATCCTCTTTCGTTTGGGGGAGGGGTTGTGTAGGAAAATGCCACTGTTGGCATGGTCACCCCCCACACGTTTTGCCCAGTGTTGATGCCAGCTTTGATTGGAAGTGTGCTGGAACCCTGCTAAGCAGGCGCCAGCACCAGCGTTCTTTCCCTAAAACTGTACCTTTGTTTCCACAATTGGCACATCCCTGGTACACAGTTAAGTCCCTTGTAAGAGGTACCCCTGGTAGCGAGGACCCTGTGTCCAGGGAAGGTCCCTAAGGGCTGTAGCATGTATTATGCCACCGTAAGGGACCCCTCGCCCAATACATGCACACTGCCTTGCAGCTTGTGTGTGCCAGTGGGGAGAAAAGACAAAGGCGACATGGCACTCCCCTCAGAGTGCCATGCCCACCAACCACTGCCTGTGGCACAGGTAAGTCACCCCTCTAGCAGGCCTTACAGCCCTAAGGCAGGGTGCACTATACCAAAGATGAGGGCATAGATGCATGAGCACTATGCC
Organism: Pleurodeles waltl; assembly: GCF_031143425.1. NCBI lineage: Eukaryota > Metazoa > Chordata > Amphibia > Caudata > Salamandridae > Pleurodeles > Pleurodeles waltl. The sequence continues at coordinate 339,169,905 of NC_090444.1, read as the reverse complement.
CCTACAGTGTCTAAGTCAATTCTTAGACACTGTAAGTGCAGGGTATTCATACTGAGTATATAAGTGGTCATTACAACCCTGGAGGACGGTTTTAAAGCGGGCAGAGGGCAGAGGTCAATGGTGGAGAGGAAACATTTTGGAATTACGACGTGGCGGAAACCGCCAACAAAGTCACCCACTTTAACACTCCGACCGCCACGGTGGTACAAACAAACAGCTCGGCGGTCACCGCCAACAGACAGGCGGAGGACAATGTACCGCCCACACTATTATGACAAGCCAATCTGCCACCTTTTCCGAGGCGGATTCACTGTGAATAAAAACACAGCAGAAACAGGAATTTCGAAGGAAAAACTATCACCTCTACACACTCCACGAGGAAGGAGGACACCATGGATCTGGAACTCCAAATTCTCCCTGCAATAGTCTTCCTGCTCCTGTACCAGGAGCACCAATGCCGGCGGCAAAGACCACGGTGAGTACTGCACCTACAACACAGGGGAGGGGGAGGCAAAAAACAGGGACACACACACGCAGCACGCAACACCCCCACCCCCACCCTCACTCACTACAACACACACGCTAATGCATATCTATACATTATAGTTACCCCCCGGAAGAATGCAAAGACAAAAGGAAATGAGTGTAACCATTGTAATATCAAAATTCAGTAAGCAAAAATATACATATATACACTATTAACAAAATATACACCAAGATTAGTAGTCCAGGTATTGCACCATTCATAGTCCGTGGACCACTGGGCCCAAAATGCATGGGCGAGGCCCACACACGATACCAGATCAAAACAGAGAGAACACTGCAGGGGCATCAGATAGAAATACAACAGGCACCTCAGGGGGAAGGGAAGGGGGGGCACCTCAGCCGGATGAGTGCACGACGCCAGATCCACGAGGGGCCTCCATGCCCATTGATGTATCCTGGGGAGTGCAAAGCCACAGTCTCTCAAGTCTCTACAGGGGGTGGTTTGCCCACTGCTGCATCCTGGGGAGTGCAAAGCCACAGTCTCTCAAGTCTCTACAGTGGGTGGTTTGCCCACTGCTGCATCCTGGGGATTGCAAAGCCACAGTCTCTCAAGTCTCACAAGTGGGTGGTTTCCCCACTGCTGCATCCTGAGGAGTGCAAAGCCACAGTCTCTCAAGTCTCTACAGTGGGTGGTTTGCCCACTGCTGCATCCTGGGGAGTGCAAAGCCACAGTCTCTCAAGTCTCTACAGTGGGTGGTTTTCCCACTGCTGCATCCTGGGGAGTGCAAAGCCACAGTCTCTCAAGTCTCACAAGTGGGTGGTTTTCCCACTGCTGCTTCCTGGGGAGTGCAGAGCCACAGTCTCTCAAGTCTCTACAGTGGGTGGTTTGCCCACTGCTGCATCCTAGGGAGTGCAAAGCCACAGTCTCTCAAGTCTCACAAGTGGGTGGTTTGCCCACTGCTCCTTCCTGGGGAGTGCAGAGCCACAGTCTCTCAAGTCTCTACAGTGGGTGGTTTGCCCACTGCTGCATCCTGGGGAGTGCAAAGCCACAGTCTCTCAAGTCTCACAAGTGGGTGGTTTGCCCATTGCTGCATCCTGGGTAGTGCAAAGCCACAGTCTCACAAGTGGGTGGTTTGCCCACTGCTGCATCCTGAGGAGTGCAAAGCCACAGTCTCTCAAGTGGATAACATTCTCCACTGGTTTCTGGAGGGGGCTTTGTGCCCAGAGTGCTTCATCCTGCCAAGGACAGACATAGTGGATGTGTTTCTCCACTGGTTTCTGGAGGGGGACTGGTGCCCAGAGTGCTTCATCCTGCCAAGGACTGAGGTAGTGGATGTGTTTCTCCACTGGTTCTGGAGTGGGACTGGTGCCCAGAGTGCTTCATCCTGCCAAGGACAGACGTAGTGGATGTGTTTCTCCACTGGTTCTGGAGGGGGACTGGTGCCCAGACTGCTTCATCCTGCCAAGGACTGAGGTAGTGGATGTGTTTCCCCACTGGTTCTGGAGGGGGACTGGTGCCCAGAGTGCTTCATCCTGCCAAGGACAGATGTAGTGGATGCGTTTCTCCACTGGTTCTGGAGGGGGACTGGTGCCCAGAGTGCTTCATCCTGCCAAGGATAGACGTAGTGGATGTGTTTCTCCACTGGTTCTGGAGGGGAGCTGGTGCCCAGAGTGCTTCATCCTGCCAAGGACTGAGGTAGTGGATGTGTTTCTCCACTGGTTCTGGAGGGGGACTGGTGCCCAGAGTGCTTCATCCTGCCAAGGACAGACGTAGTGGATGTGTTTCTCCACTGGTTCTGGAGGGGGACTGGTGCCCAGAGTGCTTCATCCTGCCAAGGACTGAGGTAGTGGATGTGTTTCTCCACTGGTTCTGGAGGGGGACTGGTGCCCAGAGTGCTTCATCCTGCCAAGGACAGATGTAGTGGATGTGTTTCTCCACTGGTTCTGGAGGGGGACTGGTGCCCAGAGTGCTTCATCCTGCCAAGGACTGAGGTAGTGGATGTGTTTCTCCACTGGTTCTGGAGGGGGACTGGTGCCCAGAGTGCTTCATCCTGCCAAGGACAGACGTAGTGGATGTGTTTCTCCACTGGTTCTGGAGGGGGACTGGTGCCCAGAGTGCTTCATCCTGCCAAGGACTGAGGAAGTGGATGTGTTTCTCCACTGGTTCTGGAGGGGAACTGGTGCCCAGAGTGCTTCATCCTTCCAAGGACAGACGTAGTGGATGTGTTTCTCCACTGGTTCTGGAGGGGGACTGGTGCCCAGAGTGCTTCATCCTGCCAAGGACAGACGTAGTGGATGTGATTCTCCACTGGTTCTGGAGGGGGACTGGTGCCCAGAGTGCATCACTCACCCCGTGACGGTCCCTGTTGCGTCAGTGCCCCTGCCGCTCATGGGCTAGCGGTGCTTGAGTTGGCGGTTCTTGCCCTGTTCAGCGGTGCTTGAGTTGGCGGTCCTTGCCCTGTTCAGCGGTGCTTGCCCTGTTCCGCGGTGCTTGAGTTGGCGGTCCTTGCCCTGTTCAGCGGTGGTTGCCCTGTTCAGCGGTGCTTGAGTTGGCGGTTCTTGCCCTGTTCAGTGGTGCTTGAGTTGGCGGTTCTTGCCCTGTTCAGCGATGCTTGAGTTGGCGGTTCTTGCCCTGTTCAGCGGTGCTTGAGTTGGCGGTTCTTGCCCTGTTCAGCGGTGCTTGAGTTGGCGGTCCTTGCCCTGTTCAGCGGTGCTTGCCCTGTTCAGCGGTGCTTGAGTTGGCGGTCCTTGCCCTGTTCAGCAGTGCTTGCCCTGTTCAGCGGTGCTTGAGTTGGCGGTCCTTGCCCTGTTCAGCGGTGCTTGAGCTGGCGGTCCTTGCCCTGTTCAGCGGTGCTTGCCCTGTTCAGCGGTGCTTGAGTTGGCGGTCCTTCATTGCCCAGCTGGGCTGGGCTTGGCGTTCCTTCATTGGTCAGCTGGGCTGTGGCTGGCGGGGCCCTCCTGGGCAGCTGGGCTGTGGCTGGCGGGCCCTCCTGGGCTGCTGGGCTGTGGCTGGCGGTGGCCTCCTGGGCAGCGACGATGGGACTGGTGGTGGCCTCCTGGGCAGCGACGATGAGGCTGGCGGTAGCCTCCTGGGCAGCGACGATGGGCCTGGCGGGGGCCTCCTGGGCAGCGACGATGGGGCTGGCGGGGCCCTCCTAGCCAGTGGGGATGATGGCGGTCTTCTCCACCGTGCTGCTCCTCCCAGACTTGCCGGGTTTCTTCTGGCCCTTCCCCACCTTGGGAGGAGTCACAGCTGAGTCCACACTCCCACCAGGACCCCTGGGAGCGGCTTGGGTGGCTGGAGTCTTCCCCCTCTCCCGCCGGGCACTGGCCAATTTCTGGTGCTTCACCGGGGGGGGGGGGGACTGGCTGTACTGTGGCTCCGTGCCACACTGGGTGTCCTGGTGGCAGGTGCACTCCACATACCTGTGACAACAGGCACCACTTGTCCCGGAGATGTTGTGGCTGAGGTGCTAGTTTGGGACCTATGAGTTGGACGGTGTAGGAGGCTGGACTGGCTTGTAGTGAGTACCAAGGGGTACTTGCACCTTGCACCAGGCCCAGTTATCCCTTATTAGTGTATAGGGTGTCTAGCAGCATAGGCTGATAGATAATGGTAGCTTAGCAGAGCAGCTTAGGCTGAACTAGGAGACGTGTGAAGCTACTACAGTACCACTTAGTGTCATATGCACAATATCATAAGAAAACACAATACACAGTTATACTAAAAATAAAGGTACTTTATTTTTATGACAATATGCCAAAGTATCTTAGAGTGTACCCTCAGTGAGAGGATAGGAAATATACACAAGATATATGTATACAATACCAAAAATATGCAGTATAGTCTTAGAAAACAGTGCAAACAATGTATAGTTACAATAGGATGCAATGGGGACACATAGGGATAGGGGCAACACAAACCATATACTCCAAAAGTGGAATGCGAATCACGAATGGACCCCAAACCTATGTGACCTTGTAGAGGGTCGCTGGGACTATTAGAAAATAGTGAGAGTTAGAAAAATAACCCTCCCCAAGACCCTGAAAAGTGAGTGCAAAGTGCACTAAAGTTCCCCTACGGACAAAGAAGTTGTGTTAGAGGAATAATGTAGGAAAGACACACACCAACAATGCAACAACGATGGATTTCCAATCTAGGGTACCTGTGGAACAAGGGGACCAAGTCCAAAAGTCACAAGCAAGTCGGAGATGGGCATATGCCCAGGAAATGCCAGCTGTGGGTGCAAAGAAGCTTCTACTGGACAGAAGAAGCTGAGGTTTCTGCAAGAACAAAAAGGGCTAGAGACTTCCCCTTTGGTGGACGGATCCCTCTCGCCGTGGAGAGTTGTGCAGAAGTGCTTTCCTGCCGAAAGAACACCAACAAGCCTTGCTAGCTGCAAATCGTGTGGTTAGCATTTTTGGATGCTGCTTTGGCCCAGGAGGGACCAGGAGGTCGCAAATTGAACCAGGAGGTAGAGGGGACGTCGAGCAAGACAAGGAGCCCTCTTAACAGCAGGTAGCACCCAGAGAAGTGCCAGAAACAGGCACTACAAGGATGCGTGAAACGGTGCTCACCCGAAGTTACACAAAGGAGTCCCACGTCGCCGGAGACCAACTTAGAAAGTCGTGCAATGCAGGTTAGAGTGCCGTGGACCCAGGCTTGGCTGTGCACAAAGGATTTCCGCCGGAAGTGCACAGGGGCCGGAGTAGCTGCAAAAGTCGCGGTTCCCAGCAATGCAGTCTAGTGAGGTGAGGCAAGGACTTACCTCCACCAAACTTGGACTGAAGAGTCACTGGACTGTGGGGGTCACTTGGACAGAGTTGCTGGATTCGAGGAACCTCGCTCGTTGTGCTGAGAGGAGACCCAAGGGACCGGTAATGCAGCTTTTTGGTGCCTGCGGCTGCAGGGGGAAGATTCAGTCGACCCACGGGAGATTTCTTCGGAGCTTCTAGTGCAGAGAGGAGGCAGACTACCCCCACAGCATGCACCACCAGGAAAACAGTCGAGAAGGCGGCAGGATCAGCGTTACAGAGTTGCAGTAGTCGTCTTTGCTACTATGTTGCAATTTTGCAGGCTTCCAGCGCGGTCAGCAGTCGATTCCTTGGCAGAAGGTGAAAAGAGAGATGCAGAGGAACTCGGCTGAGCTCTTGCATTCGTTATCTAAAGTTTCCCCAGAGACAGAGACCCTAAATAGCCAGAAAAGAGGGTTTGGCTACCTAGGAGAGAGGATAGGCTACTAACACCTGAAGGAGCCTATCAGAAGGAGTCTCTGACGTCACCTGGTGGCACTGGCCACTCAGAGCAGCCCAGTGTGCCAGCAGCACCTCTGTTTCCAAGATGGCAGAGGTCTGGAGCACACTGGAGGAGCTCTGGACACCTCCCAGGGGAGGTGCAGGTCAGGGGAGTGGTCACTCCCCTTTCCTTTGTCCAGTTTCGCGCCAGAGCAGGGCTAAGGGGTCCCCTGAACCAGTGTAGGCTGGCTTATGCAGAATTGGGCACATCTGTGCCCAAGAAAGCATTTCCAGAGGCTGGGGGAGGCTACTCCTCCCCTGTCTTCACACCATTTTCCAAAGGGAGAGTGTGTAACACCCTCTCTCAGAGGAAGTCCTTTGTTCTGCCATCCTGGGCCAGGCCTGGCTGGACCCCAGGAGGGCAGATGCCTGTCTGAGGGGTTGGCAGCAGCAGCAGCTGCAGTGAAACCCCAGGAAGGGCAGTTTGGCAGTACCAGGGTCTGTGCTACAGACCACTGGGATCATGGGATTGTGCCAACTATGCCAGGATGGCATAGAGGGGGCAATTCCATGATCATAGACATGTTACATGGCCATATTCGGAGTTACCATTGTGAAGCTACATATAGGTAGTGACCTATATGTAGTGCTCGCGTGTAATGGTGTCCCCGCGCTCACAAAGTCCGGGGAATTGGCCCTGAACAATGTGGGGGCACCTTGGCTAGTGCCAGGGTGCCCTCACACTAAGTAACTTTGCACCTAACCTTTACCAGGTAAAGGTTAGACATATAGGTGACTTATAAGTTACTTAAGTGCAGTGTAAAATGGCTGTGAAATAACGTGGACGTTATTTCACTCAGGCTGCAGTGGCAGGCCTGTGTAAGAATTGTCAGAGCTCCCTATGGGTGGCAAAAGCAATGCTGCAGCCCATAGGGATCTCCTGGAACCCCAATACCCTGGGTACCTCAGTACCATATTCTAGGGAATTATAAGGGTGTTCCAGTAAGCCAATGTAAATTGGTAAAATTGGTCACTAGCCTGTTAGTGACAATTTGAAAGAAATGAGAGAGCATAACCACTGAGGTTCTGATTAGCAGAGCCTCAGTGAGACAGTTAGGCACCACACAGGGAACACATACATATACGCCACAAACTTATGAGCACTGGGGTCCTGACTAGCAGGGTCCCGGTGACACATAACAAACATACTGAAAACATAGGGTTTTCACTATGAGCACTGGGCCCTGGCTGGCAGGATCCCAGTGAGACAGTGAAAAACACCCTGACATACACTCACAAACAGGCCAAAAGTGGGGGTAACAAGGCTAGAAAGAGGCTACTTTCTCACACAACCCCCCACCCCCAAACGAAGGACAATAAGGCTAACCTTGGCCAGTTGAGACTTTATTGTCTAAGTGGTGATAAGTAGAGAGTAGCTCTGCAATAGACTGGTTACTCCCTTCATCATCCACTATATGGTTACTTCCCTTTGGGGATGTAATCCACCCTGTTTGAAGTTTTTTAGCTAAGCAACAATGTGAAGATGTATTTTCAGAGTTTCTATCAGTAAGTTTTAGTTTAGAGCAGTGGGAATTGTCCACTGAACCTATTTGTAATGATGGAAATGCCAGACAGGGATGCTGTCTCAATAAAGCCATAGCTGGCCAAAAACTTTGTCCATATGGCTGGAAGAGAGAACAGGGATGCTGTTTCTCTTGAGTTGGAGCAGGGCAGGGATGCTGTCCTATGAGCTCCACACTAGGGCAGGGATGCTGTCCTAAGTGTTGTGAGGCAGTGCAGGGTTTCTGCACTAAAGTTTCTCTGGGAGGGTTGGAGGGATGCTCCGTGTTAACTAAAATGGTGCTCTTTTTCTCACCAATGTTAGTTATTCCACAGAGAGGTACTTCAACCTCAGGGAGTACAGCTTTGCCAGCTGATGCTTCCCTTGGAACAGGTGCCACCCCAGGAGAGGTTTCTCCCACCACAGGAATGGTATCCTGAATGGCAGGATGGTTAGGGGATACTGTGATACCCTTTTTACCTGTTGATGGAGAGGGATCCTGAGTTTTCAGGCCTTCTCTCCTTTGCTTTTTCATTTCAGTAGAAATGAGAGGGAACAATTTCTCAGGGATGCCCAGCATGGCTGCATGGGCATAAAACTCTACATCAGCCCAACCTGAGGCCTCTAGGTCATTACCTAAGAGACAGTCTACAGGTAAGCTAGGTGATACCACCACCTGCTTAGGGCCAGTAACTCCACCCCAACTAAACTGAATTATAGCTAAGGGAAGAAACTTAGTGGAGTTATGGACATCAATAATCTTATACTGTTGTCCAATGATGTGTTGATCAGGGTACACTAGGTTTTCAGTCACCAAAGTGATACTGGCACCTGTGTCCCTTTAGGCCAAGGCTTCAACACCATTTATTGAAACTGTCTGCCTGTACTTATCCATTGTAAGGGGACAAGCAGCCAGTGTGGCAAGGCCAATGCTACTAGGTGTGACAGAAACTGTCTTGGGACTGACTACCCCAGTTTCTACTATGGACCCATAAGTGAACCCAACTACACCCTTAACTTGACTGTTGCCAGCAGTCCCACCACTAGTACCACTACTGCTAGGGGCACTAGAGCTTGATGTATTAGTGGTGGTAGGCTCAGGGGGTTTACCTGGACAGGACTTATCCCTGGCCTATGGCCTCTATTTTTACACACAAATCACCAAGGCTTTTTAAATTGTGTAGGTTGAGAAGAATAGGAAGAATTTGTTTTATCCCCACCCCCTGAAGAGTGTTTAAGATTTGAAGTGGGATCTTTGGTTTTACCCTTATCCCCATGCTTATCTTGAGATTTTTCACCATCTTTCTTCTTATTGTTCTCTTTGTCACCCCCTGTATGAACTTTTCTGTTCACCCTTGTTCTGACCCATTTGTCTGCCTTCTTTCCCAATTCTTGGGGAGAGGTCAGATCAGAGTCCACCAAGTACTGGTGCAACAAATCAGACACACAATTATTAAGAATATGCTCTCTCAGGATCAAGTTATACAGGCTGTCATAATCAGTAACTTTACTGCCATGTACCCACCCCTCCAAGGCCTTCACTGAATGGTCAATGAAATCAACCCAGTCTTGTGAAGACTCCTTTTTGGTCTCTCTGAACTTTATCCTGTATTGTTCAGTGGTTAAGCCATAACCATCCAGGAGTGCATTCTTAAGAACTGTAAAATTATTGGCATCACTTTCTTTCACAGTAAGGAGCCTATCCCTACCTTTTCCACTAAATGATAGCCATAGGATAGCAGCCCACTGCCTTTGAGGGACATCCTGTACAACACAGGCCCTCTCAAGTGCAGCAAACCACTTGTTAATGTCATCCCCCTCCTTATAAGGGGGAACTATCTTGTGCAGATTCCTGGAATCATGCTCTTTTGCAGGATGACTATGGGGAATACTGCTGCTGCCACCATGGGTTTCTAAACCCAGTTTCTGTCTCTCCTTCTCTACTTCTAAGGTCTGTCTATCCAAATCCAGCTGTTGCTTCTTGAGCTTCAGTCTGGTTTGTTCCACTCTCAATCTATTGAGCTCCCTTTCTAACAATCTGTCATCAGGGTGGGTGGGAGGGACTTGTCTTGAAACAGAAGTATGATGAGAATGGACAGAAGCAGACCCGTCCCTTACAGAAGACACCCTAACAGCTTGGCTAACAGAAACATCAGTACCACTGTGGTGAGAATAAATGCTTTTGCTATGATGTGAGACAACACTATTTGTATGGTGTGGCTCTTCATCATTACCAACTATGCTAGACTGTCTAGTAATGGGCAGGCTAGGAAGTTTCTTTCCTGAATCTTTTCCTGGGGGAGTCCCTGGATCAGATTGGGAACCATTTGCTACTTTTTCAACAGATGTGGCCCCTTTGGCCTTATCTTGTTCTCTAAGCATATTAAGCAACACTTCCAAGGAAGGATTCTTCCCTACACTCAAACCTCTCTCTACACAGAGACTCCTTGCTCCTTTCCAGCTAAGGTGGTCATATGCAAGTTTGGACAGATCAACATTTTGGCCTGTGCCAGACATTTTTAGAGAGAGTTAAAGTGATAGAAAAAGAGAAAAAAGTTTTCAGAACTTTTTAGAAAGACAGAAAAAAACTTTTTAAACTTTTAAGAACTTTTTGAAAGTTTAGAAGTACTTTTCAGCACTTTAGAAAAGAGTGAAAAGAGGAAATGCAAAACTTTTTGGCAATGTGTACACACACTGAACTTGTTTTGTATATTTTTCTCTTATGAAAAGTTCAATGACAAGAGTGGTAAGTAGTCTCAAAGCACTTATCCCACCGCTGCACAACCAATGTAGGAGACTGGACTGGCTTGTAGTGAGTACCAAGGGGTACTTGCACCTTGCACCAGGCCCAGTTATCCCTTATTAGTGTATAGGGTGTCTAGCAGCATAGGCTGATAGATAATGGTAGCTTAGCAGAGCAGCTTAGGCTGAACTAGGAGACGTGTGAAGCTACTACAGTACCACTTAGTGTCATATGCACAATATCATAAGAAAACACAATACACAGTTATACTAAAAATAAAGGTACTTTATTTTTATGACAATATGCCAAAGTATCTTAGAGTGTACCCTCAGTGAGAGGATAGGAAATATACACAAGATATATGTACACAATACCAAAAATATGCAGTATAGTCTTAGAAAACAGTGCAAACAATGTATAGTTACAATAGGATGCAATGGGGACACATAGGGATAGGGGCAACACAAACCATATGCTCCAAAAGTGGAATGCGAATCACAAATGGACCCCAAACCTATGTGACCTTGTAGAGGGTCGCTGGGACTATTAGAAAATAGTGACAGTTAGAAAAATAACCCTCCCCAAGACCCTGAAAAGTGAGTGCACAGTGCACTAAAGTTCCCCTACGGACAAAGAAGTCGTGTTAGAGGAATAATGCAGGAAAGACACACACCAACAATGCAACAACGATGGATTTCCAATCTAGGGTACCTGTGGAACAAGGGGACCAAGTCCAAAAGTCACAAGCAAGTCGGAGATGGGCATATGCCCAGGAAATGCCAGCTGTGGGTGCAAAGAAGCTTCTACTGGACAGAAGAAGCTGAGGTTTCTGCAGGAACGAAAAGGGCTAGAGACTTCCCCTTTGGTGGACGGATCCCTCTCGCCGTGGAGAGTCGTGCAGAAGTGTTTTCCCGCCGAAAGAACGCCAACAAGCCTTGCTAGCTGCAAATCATGCGGTTAGCGTTTTTGGATGCTGCTTTGGCCCAGGAGGGACCAGGAGATCGCAAATTGGACCAGGAGGTAGAGGGGACGTCGAGCAAGACAAGGAGCCCTCTTAGCAGCAGGTAGCACCTGGAGAAGTGCAGGCACTACGAGGATGCGTGAAACGGTGCTCACCCGAAGTTACACAAAGGAGTCCCACGTCGCCGGAGACCAACTTAGAAAGTCGTGCAATGCAGGTTAGAGTGCCGTGGACCCAGGCTTGGCTGTGCACAAAGGATTTTTGCCGGAAGTGCACAGGGGCCGGAGTAGCTGCAAAAGTCGCGGTTCCCAGCAATGCAGTCTAGCGAGGTGAGGCAAGGACTTACCTCCACCAAACTTGGACTGAAGAGTCACTGGACTGTGGGGGTCACTTGGACAGAGTTGCTGGATTCGAGGGACCTCGCTCGTCGTGCTGAGAGGAGACCCAAGGGACCGGTAATGCAGCTTTTTGGTGCCTGCGGTTGCAGGGGGAAGATTCCGTCGACCCACGGGAGATTTCTTCGGAGCTTCTAGTGCAGAGAGGAGGCAGACTACCCCCACAGCATGCACCACCAGGAAAACAGTTGAGAAGGCGGCAGGATCAGCGTTACAGAGTTGCAGTAGTCGTCTTTGCTACTATGTTGCAGTTTTGCAGGCTTCCAGCGCGGTCAGCAGTCGATTCCTTGGCAGAAGGTGAAGAGAGAGATGCAGAGGAACTCGGCTGAGCTCTTGCATTCGTTATCTAAAGTTTCCCCAGAGACAGAGACCCTAAATAGCCAGAAAAGAGGGTTTGGCTACCTAGGAGAGAGGATAGGCTACTAACACCTGAAGGAGCCTATCAGAAGGAGTCTCTGACGTCACCTGGTGGCACTGGCCACTCAGAGCAGCCCAGTGTGCCAGCAGCACCTCTGTTTCCAAGATGGCAGAGGTCTGGAGCACACTGGAGGAGCTCTGGACACCTCCCAGGGGAGGTGCAGGTCAGGGGAGTGGTCACTCCCCTTTCCTTTGTCCAGTTTCGCGCCAGAGCAGGGCTAAGGGGTCCCCTGAACCGGTGTAGACTGGCTTATGCAGAATTGGGCACATCTGTGCCCAAGAAAGCATTTCCAGAGGCTGGGGGAGGCTACTCCTCCCCTGCCTTCACACCATTTTCCAAAGGGAGAGTGTGTAACACCCTCTCTCAGAGGAAGTCCTTTGTTCTGCCATCCTGGGCCAGGCCTGGCTGGACCCCAGGAGGGCAGATGCCTGTCTGAGGGGTTGGCAGCAGCAGCAGCTGCAGTGAAACCCCAGGAAGGGCAGTTTGGCAGTACCAGGGTCTGTGCTACAGACCACTGGGATCATGGGATTGTGCCAACTATGCCAGGATGGCATAGAGGGAGCAATTCCATGATCATAGACATGTTACATGGCCATATTCGGAGTTACCATTGTGAAGCTACATATAGGTAGTGACCTATATGTAGTGCACGCGTGTAATGGTGTCCCCGCACTCACAAAGTCCGGGGAATTGGCCCTGAACAATGTGGGGGCACCTTGGCTAGTGCCAGGGTGCCCTCACACTAAGTAACTTTGCACCTAACCTTTACCAGGTAAAGGTTAGACATATAGGTGACTTATAAGTTACTTAAGTGCAGAGTAAAATGGCTGTGAAATAACGTGGACGTTATTTCACTCAGGCTGCAGTGGCAGGCCTGTGTAAGAATTGTCAGAGCTCCCTATGGGTGGCAAAAGAAATGCTGCACCCCATAGGGATCTCCTGGAACCCCAATACCCTGGGTACCTCAGTACCATATACTAGGGAATTATAAGGGTGTTCCAGAAAGCCAATGTAAATTGGTAAAATTGGTCACTAGCCTGTTAGTGACAATTTGAAAGAAATGAGAGAGCATAACCACTGAGGTTCTGATTAGCAGAGCCTCAGTGAGACAGTTAGGCACCACACAGGGAACACATACATATAGGCCACAAACTTATGAGCACTGGGGTCCTGACTAGCAGGGTCCCAGTGACACATAACAAACATACTGAAAATATAGGGTTTTCACTATGAGCACTGGGCCCTGGCTGGCAGGATCCCAGTGAGACAGTGAAAAACACCCTGACATACACTCACAAACAGGCCAAAAGTGGGGGTAACAAGGCTAGAAAGAGGCTACTTTCTCACAGACGGGGGGTGGGAAATAGGTTAAGGGTGGACAGGAAAAGTCACTGGGATGGGTAGCTGGAGGGGGTTTGGGAGTGGAGGAAGAGGTGTTGGTTGTAGGAGGTGTACATTTTGTGGCTTTGGGTACAGGTGCATGCGCTGGAGGCTGTTGTGAGGTGGATGTATGTTGGGTGGGTATGTGCCTGCATTTGTGTATCTTCGGAGGGGGCGTCACAGACACACTAGGAGAGGACACAGGGAACGTGTGAATGGTAGTGGGGGTGGTGCTGCACCTGAGCGGGTGTGCTGGTGGGTGTGCTGGTGCGGGACGTACTGGCTGTAGAGGTAGTGCATGCAGGTGTGAGTATAGACGAGACTGGGTGGGAGGAGGGAGACGATGAGGAGGGGGACACAGTGGAGGCGGTGAATGTTGGTGTGTCTGTATGTGTGTGATGCTTGCATGAGTGTCTGTGGGATGTGTGGTGCTTATATTTGCCTGACCTTCCCTTGTGTGGTGAGGTGTGTGCAGGCTGGTCTGATGGTGTGCTTGGGATAGGCAGAGGTACAGGGGATTGGGTCTGGGTGGAGGAAGTTGGAGGGGGGAGGCTAGACACAGGGACAATGGCTGCCATCAGTGCTGAGGCCAGAGTTTGAAAGGATCGGTGAACGGCCGCCTGACCAGAATGAATGCCCTCCAGGAATGCATTGGTTTGTTGCCTTTCTACACCCTGGATGGTATTCAAAATGGTAGACTGCCCAACAGTGAGGGACCTGAGGAGGTCAATGGCCTCCTCACTGAGGGCAGCATGGGTGACTGGGGCAGGGGCTGAGGTGCCTGGGGCGAAGGTGATGCCCACCCTCCTGGGTGAGCGGGCACGGGGCGAAGGCTGAGGGGCTGCTGGGAGGGCGGTGCTGGTAGGGGGGTGGCGGCTGTACCTGTAGAAGTGGGGGGCACAGATGTTGCCACCACCACAAGGGAGCTCCCATCGGAGGACGAGTCCGTGTCGCTGGTTTCAGCTCCTGTCTCCGCCGTGGTGCTCCCCTCGCCCTCCGTCCCACTGGTGTATTCTGAGTCCGTAGTGTGGCCCTCCATGGCCATGTGGGATGCAGCTCCCTCGTACTCCGGTGCCACTGCCCCTCCGCCTGATGATGCTATTGCACACAAGAACAGGAAGACTGCAAAAAAGGGGGGGAACAGAAGAAAGACATGTTGAGTGCATGGATTACCGCTACCGTTGGCGGACAAGTCAGACACAGAAGCCCCTGCACTACGTTGCGCTGTTGGGCTCTAGAATGCAATTCCTGGGAAATGGCCTACAAGGCTATGGACGACATATGCACACATAGATGACACAGGTGCATGAATAGCTGTACTTGGCACTCTACAGAGGTAGGGTGGGGGGCCACAGGGCCATGCCTTACGGAGGGGCCTAGCCTACGGAACTCGCCCTGGCCTAGGAAAACCCACAGCCCTCCTCCCCCACCCAGACCCCTCCACTGCGCGCAAAGTCAGCTGAATGAGAGTGTACTCACCCCCTTGTGTCTGCTGTGATGCCCACAAGCGCCCATCCAGCTCCGGGTAGGCCACCGCCAGGATCCTGAACATCAGGGGGGTCATGGTTCGACGGGCACCCCTACCACGTTGGGAGGCCATGCCCAGCTGAGCCTCTGCTGTCTTCTTGCTCCAGCGGCGAATGTCCTCCCATCTTTTCCGGCAGTGGGTGCTCTGTCTGATGTGGACCCCCAGGGTCCGGACGTCCTTGGCGATGGCACGCCAAATATCCTTCTTCTGGTGGGCGCTTACCTACATGAAATGTACAGGGGAAGAAGAGAAGTCATTACCAACTGCGCCGTCAAAGTGAGTGGCCCCCAACCCTACCCTTGCCATGTGGCACATGCACCCACCGTCTTTCATGCACGCAGTACTCTGCCCCCTTCCTTCTTACAACCAGCCCTCTCCACA
Organism: Pleurodeles waltl; assembly: GCF_031143425.1. Taxonomy (NCBI): domain Eukaryota; kingdom Metazoa; phylum Chordata; class Amphibia; order Caudata; family Salamandridae; genus Pleurodeles; species Pleurodeles waltl. Next base: position 339,154,817 of record NC_090444.1, on the reverse strand, counting down.
CAAGCATAGCCCATACAACATGCTCCCTGTGTACTTACCTGTTGGTCTGGAGGACCGTAGAGTAGCGTGTACTGGGGGAGGACCCCATCAACGAGCTTCTCCAACTCCTCCGATGTGAAGGCAGTGGCCCTTTCCCCAGACGCACGAGCCATTGTCTCTTTAAGACTGAGGTCACAGCAGCACTTTCAGTGTAGGTCCTCTCCTGTCGAAGATCAGGTATCGAGTGATTCAACAGATAGAAAATGGCGGTCATGTCCGCGGCGGTCACGTCCGCGGCGGTGCGTACCATCACCGCCGGCGTACATCGTCATTGGCTCCTGGGACCCATAGGGTCCAATGTTAACCAATGCAGCGACCACCTACTGCGACGGTGTACAACGCCAGCGCAGTTACCTCACATCCTATTGTCCCACTTTACAGGTCAGGCAGCCGCCATTTCAGGGGCCCACATGGCCTAATTACCAACTGCGTCACACATACCTAGGCCTAGTCTCAACACACATACAGGCCAGATTTTGTGTATGAATGGTGTTCTGTGTAGACTGTGGGTACATACCTCTGAGTTGTTTGACTCTGTGCTCGCTGTTGTCCTTCATAGGCACCGTCCGCTGGGACATGTGAGGAGATGGCGGATTCCTCCGGTGTACCGACCGCTGGTGGAACTGTCTACAATGGAGGAAAGAAATTTGATTATAACCTACAGGTTTGACCGTGCCACAATCCAGGAACTGTGTACACAGTTGGAGCCTGACCTGAAGTCAGCAATCTGCCATCCCACAGGAATCCCCCCTCCAGTGCAGGTGCTATCAGTGCTCCATTTCCTTGCTAGTTTGTCTTTTCAAACAACAGTGGCCATGGCATCAGGGATGTCCCAGCCTATGTTTTCAAATGTATGGTCCAGAGTGTTGTCTGCCATGCTGAAACACATGCGGAGCTACATCGTTTTCCCTCAGGTGGAGGATTTGCCTACAGTGAAAGGTGACTTCTATGCCCTTGGACATATCCCCAACATCATATGTGCCATTGTGGCTTTGGTCCCCCCCCACAGAAGTGAACAGGTGTACAGGAACCGGAAGAGTTATCTTTCCGTGAATGTACAGATGGTATGTTTGTCAGACCAGTACATCTCCCATGTGAATGCCATGTTCCCTGGCTCAGTGCATGACGCCTACATCCTGCGGAATAGCAGCATCCCTTATGTGATGGGTCAACTCCAGAGGCACCGTGTGTGGCTATTAGGTGACTCTGGTTACCCCAACCTGTCATGGCTACTGACCGCAGTGAGGAATCCCAGGACAAGGGCAGAGGAACGCTACACTGAGGCCCATGGTCGAACTAGGACGGTAATCGAGCGGACCTTTGGCCTCCTGAAGGCCATGTTCAGGTGCCTCCATCTGACAGGTGGATCCCTATTCTACTCACCAAAGAAGGTGTTCCAGATCATCGTGGCCTGCTGTATGCTTCACAACTTGGCTTTGCGACGACAGGTGACTTTTCTGCAGTAGTATGGTCCAGATGGCGGTGTTGTGGCAGCTGTGGAGCCTGGGGACAGTGATGAGGAGGAAGCAGAGGAAGAAGACATGCAGAACAGGGACTCAGTCATCCAGCAATATTTCCAGTGAAACACAGGTGAGAATACATTCCTGCCTACTATATGTACTTTTACACTTCTACCTCTATCCTGTCTGTCGATTTCACCCAGTGTATGGTCACTAAGTTGTCACTTTCCCTTACGGTTTCACAGGTGTGGGTCCCAACGTGTGTCATCTGCTTAGATTCCTCATGGACTAGAGCTGTGTGACATAGGTATGTTGACATTACTATTTCATGAATATTTTGTCACTGTAATTGCAAATACACTATTTTGAAATCACAGACAGACTCCAGATCTTTTGGTGCTTTAGGTGTGTTTATTTAACTACAAAATATTGGATGGGGAAGTTAAATGGTGAGGGGTGATGGCGGAGGAGTGTCCATGGCAGAGTCCAGTCTATTAGTCTCACAGGTGCATTGCCCATATGGGCATAGGAAGTGGAGCTGGGGCAGTTTCAATATGGACAGTGTGACAAAGTGGGACAGTGGGATGACAATCAGGGTGGTCTCATTTCTTGGCGGGAGTCTTGGCATCGTGCTCTGTCTTGTTCCTGGATCTCAGGGACCGTTTGCGGGGTGGTTCTCCGTCTGCAGGGGGTGGGGGTGCTGGTGTGGTGGTCCTGTGGCGGTGCATCCTGTCCACTAGCGCCGGCGGAGGTGGTGGGCAGTTCATTGTCCATGCTAGTGTCACGGGCCCCTTGTAGTGCCACAGTGTCCCTCCTTGTGTTCAGTACTTCCTTCAGCACCCCTACGATGGTGCCCAGGGCGGAGCTGATCGTTCTGAGTTCCTCCCTGAACCCCAAATACTGTTCCTCCTGCAGGCGCTGGGTCTCCTGAAACTTGGCCAGTACCGTTGCCATCATCTCCTGGGAGTGGTGGTATGCTCCCATGATGGAGGAGAGGGCCTCGTGGAGAGTGGGTTCCCTTGGCCTGTCCGTCTCCTGTCACACAGCAGCCCTCCCAGTTCCCCTGTGTTCCTGGGCCTCCGTCCCCTGGACCGTGTGCCCACTACCCCCAGGTCCCTGTTGTTGTTCGGGTGGTGGGTTATCCTGGGCTCCCTGTAGTGGTGGACACACAGCTGATTGACATGTCCTGGGACAGAGGTATGGGCCTGCTAGGTGGGTGCTGTGCTGGTGTTTCCAGAGTGGGGAAGGTCTGTGGTGGCCTGTGCCTGTGTGAGCGGAACCAACTGTCCCAAGGCCCCCGATGGTCCGGGCTGGTCATCTAGATCCAGGTGGACAGAGGTGCTGTCATCACTGTGGGCCTCTTCTGTGGGTGGAGTGGTGATGTCTGGACCCTCCTGTCTGGTGACGTTGGGTAGTGGTCCCGCAGGGGTGTAAAGGCATGATTATTGCATCTGTGTGTGTCATGGTGTGCAATGGGTGGGTGACCGTGTACCCCAGTGCTGGCATTCCTGTGTGTGAGCTTGTGTGATGATGGTTTAGGGGGGTGTATGGGTATGTGCAGTGGGCATGCTTTAGTGATGGGTGTCCATGCGTTGTTGTTGCATGCAGGGCTTGGTGTTGGGATGTGTGGTTTGTGATATTGGTACATTTGTGAGAAGTTGGAGTGATAGGGGTGGGGGCGAGGGTGGGGGTATGTGATAGCATGCAGGTAGGGTGGGGGATGTAATAGTTAAGATTTGACTTACCAGAGTCCATTCCTCCACTGACTCCTGCAAGGTCCTCAGGATGCAGAATCGCCAAGACCTGCTCCTCCCATGTTGTTAGTTGTGGGGGAGGAGGTGAGGGTCCGCCGCCAGTCCGCTGAACTGCCTGGTGGTGTCTTTAGACCGCGGAATGCACCTTCCCCTGTAGGTCGTTCCACCTCTTCCTGATGTCCTCCCGATTTCTTGGGTGTTGACCCACTGCGTTGACCCTGTCGACTATTCTTCGCCATAGCTCCATCTTCCTTGCAATTGAGGTGTGCTGCACCTGTGATCCAAATAGCTGTGGCTCTAACCGGACGATTTCCTCCACCATGACCCTGAGCTCCTCCTCCGAGAACCTGGGGTGTCTTTGCCGTGCCATGGGGTGGTGTAGGTGATGTGTGGGGTGGTGTGTGTGGTGATAAGTGTGGTGATATGTAGTGGTGTGTGGTGTTTCGTGTTTGGAAGTAGTGTGGGTAATAGTGTTGTGTGCCTGTGGATGCTAGTTTGTTGATGGTGGTGTCTCTCTCTGGCCTTCTCTCTGTAATTGTGGTCGTAGAGGTTTGTGGGTGATGTGGGTGTGTGTTTTATATTGTATTGGGTGTGTGGGAGTGGTGTGTGTATGTGTATCAGGTGTGTGTATTTGGAATTCTCCAATGTGGTGGTGTTTTGTAGATGTGTTTGTATTTTGAGCGCGGCGGTGTGTACCGCCAATGGAATACTGTGGTTGAAAGACCGCTGCGTGGATTCGTGTGTCATGATAGTGTGGGCGTATTTCTGTTGGCGTGACGGTGTCGGTTTTGTTTTCGCCAGTTTATCACTGACCTTTGGTGTGGCGGACTTGTGTGGGTGTCTGAATTTTGTCGGATTCCGAGATGTGTGTCATAATAAATGTGGCGGAATTCCGCGGCCGCGGCGGTGTGTTGGCGGTTTTCTGCACTGCGGTAAGCGGCATTTACCGCCAATGTTGTAATAGTCTGGGAGTTTGTCATTACGAACTCCGCAGCACCATAATGGCTACACTGAATACTGGAAAGTTTGGTATCAAACTTCTCAGCACAATAAACTCACACTGATGCCAGTGTGGGATTTATTGAAAAATGCACACAGAGTGCATCTTAGAGATGCCCCTTGTATGTTAACCCTACTGCTAGTGTAAGGCTGACCGGTCTATGCCAGCCTGCCACTTACAGACGAGTTTCTGACCACATGGAGCAGGTTCCTTTGTGCACTCTGTGGTCAGAAACAAAGCCTGTCCTGGGTGGAGGTGCTTCACACCTCCCCTGCAGGAACTGTAAAACCTGGCGGTGAGCCTCAAAGGCTCAGGCCTGGTGTTACATTGCCACAGGGCACTCCAGCCAGTGGACATGCCCACCTCCCTGATGAGCCCCCACTTTTGGCGGAAAGTCCGGAGGGATAATGAGAAAAACAAGGACAGGTCACCCCCTCAGCCAGGACCACCCCTAAGGTGAGCAGAACTGAAGTGACCCCTGCCTTGAGAAATCCTCCATCTTACGTTGGATGATTAGGACCAATAGGGATAGGGATGTGCCCCCCTCCCCAGAGGGAGTGGGCACAAGGATGGTGTAGCCACCTGCCCCTGATTCTAACACACCCCTAAACTTAGTATTTAGGGGCGACCCTGAATGCAGCTCCTCAGATTCCTGACGACCTCAAGAAAGAAGAAGGATTGCTGAGCTGAAAACCCTGCAGAGAAGAGGAGACTACAACTGACTCTGCCCAAGCCCTGTCTCCATAGGGGCCCACGTTATTTTGGTTGCTGTTTGACCTCTGCACCTAACCGGCCCTGTGTTGCTGGTGCTGGGTGTTTGGGGTGATACTGAACCCCCAACGATGGGCTACCTATGCCCCGGAGACTGAACCTGTATGTTTGTTACTTACCTCAAAAACTGTACTTTACTTACCTCCCCTAAGAACTGTTGAAAATTGCAGTGTCCACCTTTAAAATACCATTTTGCCATTTTAAAGAAAACTGTGTACATTGTTGATTCCATTTAAAGTTCAAAGTATTACTATGCAAAGTACCTTTCATTTAGTGTACTTACCTGATAAATGAATCTTGTGGTTCCTGTAATAAATTAAGAAAGAATATTTTTCTATATAAAAACCTATTGGTCTGGAGTTAAGTCATTGAGTGTGTGTTTTCACTTATTGCTTGTGTGTGTACAACAAATGCTTAACACTACCCTCTGATAAGCCTAACTGCTCGACCACACTACCACAAATAGAGCATTAGTATTATATATTATTGTCAATGTCAAGCCTCTTGGGGAACCCCTGGACTCTGTGCACACTATGGCCCTCATTATGAACACGGCCGTCCGGCCGCCATGGCGGCGGTGGCAGAAATTGCCACCACCAGCATGGCGGTCTAGATCCCCATATTCTAAACACAGGGAGACCGCCACAGGTGGAACTCTGCCACCGCCAGGCAACCGCCGCCAGGCAGCCTGACGATGGTGGAGTTCCTTATCCGACAGGGCAGCGCTGCAAGCAGCGCTGCCACCGGATAAAGAACCTGTGTTCCCCCAGCCTTTCCCTGGCTGTCCCCCCGCCAGAGAAAGGCTGGTGGAATGGGTCCCCAGGGGCCCCCATGCACAGCCCCGTCACACACAAGTGATATGCGCGACGGCTACTGCTGCACACGCCGCACTGCTACATTGTCTACGGCTCCATGTGGAGCCATCGGCAATGTACAGGCCCAGCATTCAGCTGAGCCGGCTGGTGGAAACACTGTTTCCACCCGCCGACCCAGCAGAATGTTGTTTATTGGGCCGGCGGGATCTTCAACGTGCTGGCGGTCGATGTTCCGACCACCAGCACCGAGGGCCTATATCTCATTTTGATATAGTATATACACTGAGCTAGCTTCCTACAACTATTTTCAAGGAAGAAGAGACCAGGGCGGGATATGACTCACAGAAGGAAATGGATGCTTCCTAGAGGAGGAGGGAAGAAACATGTTACCTTCTCTGAATCATAGGGCTCAAATAGTGAGGAGGAGGACCATATGCATGAAGGAAAAAACTTCTCAGGGACGGGGGAACAGAGTAGTAATAGTTTTTTAGAATCACACCTTTGATCAGGTCAGAGGATCGGGGGGACAGGGGGAGGATCTACCTTAGAGGAATCAACCTCCACAAGAATACATGAGGACAAGGAATCAGAAATACTGGCATTAGACAAGACCCCTATAGTGGACTTATCCCATAAGACTTTGACAAATAGGGAAAAATAGGTTTTGGAGAAGGGTCTTAGTTTTGCCCCAGCAGCAAGGCTGGATAGATTAGAATTGCAAAGAGATTTACAGGCCTTCTTTAGAAAAGTCAAACTACAAAATGTTTACCCCCTCTCTTGCACAAGTGGGAAAAGAGGTAGAGCTATTTGAAAACATTGTTGAGATAGCTATTCAGAGAATCCTTCAGGACCTTTTAAACCCCGGAGTAACCTAACACCTGAACAGAGGAATGCCCTCCAATCCCTTAAACAGGATTCCAGTGTTACTGTAAAACCTGCTGGTCGGAGTGTGAACTTTGATACTCCAGATTATGAGAAATGAGCGGAGAAACTCTTGTCAGTGAAGGAACACTAGTTAAGAGTTCCTATGACTAAGCTGCAGATTCTAAAAAGGGAGATAATAAATGTGATAGGAGAAGGATTAACAGAAGGGTGGACTTGTGAGGAAGAGGGACGGTTCCTCACCAATGAGAACCTGACCATCCCTGCATTCTGTGAGCTCCTAAAAATTCATGAAGATATGAGTGATTCCCCAATGAGACTAATAATATCTTGTATCGGGTTGCTATTGGGACCCCTTAGCAAATATGTGGACAGTTTCCTAAAACCCTTAGTTAAGTATATATTAGGGATTCTGCCCATATGATCTCAAAAGTTGAAGGATTGGTGCTCAGTAGGCACAGGCAATTTCTGGTCACTCTAGATATAGAAGTACTCTACACTAACATTCCAAAGGACCATACCATTAAGGTGATAAATGATTATCTAGAAGAAGTTGATTTAAGACGGCTAATAGGGAACTCATTATAAAATGTGTCACCTTGGTTCTCAAAAACAAGCTTTTTGTGTTAAAAAATGATCTATACCCACTACTCAAAGGGGCCAGTATGGGAGCTACTTGTGCTCTAAGTCTGGCCTGCCTCTATGTAAGCACATTTGAAATGAAACATATAGATAATGAGTTGTTTCCCTTTTTTGATAACGTGGTGATTTGGCATCACTTTATCGACAACATCTTCTTTAATTGGGAAGGTTCCCTTCAAGAACTAGACGACTTTCTGGTATGGTTAAATCTGGGTGACACCACTTTGAAATTTACTGCTGATGTAAGTAACATCTCAGTTGACTTCCCAGATATCTCTATCAAGAATAACGGTGGATTCCTGGATGTAGAATTATTTACGAAGCCAACAGACAAGAATACCCTTCTCCATTTTTCAAGTTTCCACCCTAAGGGCCAGAAGGATAGTATTCCTTTTGGACAATTCTTGAGATTTAGAAGAAATTGCACCTCCCTAGATGACTTTTACAAACACTCTGAGGTATTAAAACAAAAGTTAAAGGATAGAGGGTATCCTCATAAGTTGATCAGCCACTCCTTTAAGAAGGCCCATTTCTAAACAAAGGGAGAGTATGTTTGGAAGCAAGGCTAGGAAAAGGGATATGGACAGGATAGTACTTGTGAATCAATTCAGTGGCATCAGTAATAGAGTCAAGAATATTATTAATAAGAATTGGCATGTTCTAAACAGTGAAGAAGAAACTCCTTTGAATAAACACCTTTTTGCATTTAGACGCAATAAGAATCTCAGGAACAGTTTGGTACATACCTTTAGGAAGGAACGTCCATTAAGACAATTAAGCTTGACAGGAGGGGAAATAAAGGGCAACTACAAGTGTAGCAATTGTAGTTGCTGTGATCTCTGTATAGAGAAGAAATACATTGAATATCAAGGCTTTAAAGCTACTCCTGGTAGCATGAACAACTATTGCAGTAAGAATGTTGTCTGTGTGGTCTGGGCTATGTGGGGGAAACAGGTAGAGAGTTCAGGACCCGTGTATGTGAACACGTATCAGCTATTAGGACTGGTAAGCCCAATGCCCTGCTTGTGGAACATTTTCTACTGATGAGACACTCGGATAGAGACCTACGGTGGTTTATTTTGAGAAGATCCTCTCAAAGAAGAGAGGTGGTAATGGGATATGCTAAGGAAGAGGAGAGAACTTTGGTACGTCATCAAACTTGAGACTGGGAAGAAAGGACTAAATAGTAAGGAAGAATGGAAGAGGGGATTGTCTCTTAGATAATTGATTTACAGGGTGTTGAAGGTGAAACAGAGTAGGATTCCCGATGCTCTAGGATATAGAGGCATTTATTGCAGTGATTCTAGTGGTTCTGATATGAGGTAGGATAGTACTGTGCAATCTCGGTCCGTGACTGTTTACCAAATAAAAGGTATCTTTAAAAAGGAGGGGATTCCAAGATAAATTAGGTCTCAAAGTGGCACAGGGGAGGACTTTGTTGTTTCAAGGTACCCTTTTGGGATGTCACACACTATATATAGGGTAGGATTTTCGATGCTCTGGGACATGGTAGTATTAATTTCAGTGTCCTATTATATATGGCTTAAAGAGGTTCAACATAGGGGAGATAAATGTTAAGTAACCTGGGTCTGTGACCATTTTCTATGAGATGTCTCCTTAAAAATGAGGGGAGTCCAAGATGGCGTCCAAGAAAGGATTCCACATTATTGATGAACTAGGTTTGAAAGGTGGTATAGAGGAGGACTTTATTGATCCAAGGTACCCAAGGTGTCCATTTGTATGTGGTACTATATACAATGTGTATTGGTATTGACATCAGAGCAGGTAAGTATTCAGGAACCTGAGTCTTTATTGGTTTGTGTAGAAAAGCGGTTTTAGGAAAAGAGGAGAATTTAATATGGCACCTGAGGAAATTCGATTTTTAATACGATCGTATCGACCCGCCATTTTGTGGCCCGCCGCCATTTTATGTTGCCTTCACTCAGGCAGCACAGCGAACGAAGTCCATTCTGCCTTTTCTGCTTATTCTGCAACATGGTGTTCAAAACAGCCTTCTGCCTCTATCTTTACAAGGCTGGTATTAAGGTCTGACCGAGTACACTAATCCCTGTCTGGTTTTCTAATCCTTGTTTCAACTATCTGTAGGCTCACACTATTCTCCGCCGATCTTATCTTATCGTCTGGCCTTCGCTGTCCTTTGCTAGTATTCTCTCATTTCACAACTGTCCTCCAAACGCACACAAACTTATCGCACCACATGCAACTTCGTTGTGGATCGGTTAATGAATTAGTTCAAGGGAGGGGTGACAAACACAGCTGGAGGGGAGGCAACCTTAAGTCACTTGATACTTTGTTTTCCAATTCCTTCTATTGGTGCTGTCTTGTTTTCCGACATTTCTATTGGCTCTGTTCTATCTTTACATTATTCTTACTGGCTCCTTTCTATGTGTTCTGGGAGTGTATGTAGTTAATAAATGGTTTTTATACGGTATATAAGATTGTGCGCCACAAAGTAAAGTGGCAGTCTCCTGAGAACATATCTTGTGTACTTCTTCGACAACTGTACTAGCTGCAGCTAATAAAATCTGATCTTTTACGCCTGACAGAGTGTCCCGTGTCTCTGTTAGTTGAGGCAGGTGAATCCAAGGAGATTTTAGGCGTACCCTGCGCCGCCAGGCCCATAAGGTTCTGGTTCTTCAACTGGCGCCCAACGTGGGGCGGCTTCAGCGGTACCGGTTCTGCCTGAAGGTCGTGAGGAACCCCGCAAGAAAATTCGGGAGGAATCGCGAGCCACGTCAAGCGACCCCTGTATGTCGAAGTGGTCCGAAGGTCTTTTTCAGCGCGGTTACTCCTTCCTGACGGCTACTGACGACTGCTGCCCTGACTGCCGCCCTGCCTTGGCCCTTTCTTTGATGATGTATGGTAAAGCGAGACGATAGACGGGCCTCTGTTGGTGTAAGAAGACATCCTTAGTTAAGTATTTGGTGGGTCGCGCCCACACATTTTGGTCTTTGTTTTGTCCTTAGGTCCTTAGATTTGGCCATTGCAGTGGCCAAAGCCGAGGGGTAAGTGCATTTGTGCTGTGTAAACTGAAAGTTTTACCCCCTTGATGTTTGTGAACAGCCAGTAAAAATCGTGAGATGTCTGGTCTGACTAAGTTTGGAAAACTTTGTTGCTTTGGTTGTAATAGGGACTCCCAGCTTGAGGACTCCTGTCCGATTCCTTCGGTTGGAACTCCCACATATGAGCTCTATTCTAAACATGGTGTTGGTCCTATTGCCTTTAATAAGACATGGACCCGATATACAAAGAAAGATGGTGTTTTAAAATGGCCAGAAAATGGTAGTTTCGAAACTGATGTGCTAGATAATTTAGAAGCAACGTTATTTAAAAGAAAAGCCCGGCCGGCAATGTTTGACTCTTTTCGCCTTTGGCGTAAGGAAGCCAAACAGAGAGAAATTAAACAAGCGAAACGAGATAGGAAAACACAGGGAATGACGATTATACAGGCTGCTCAGCAATTCAAAGATGATGAAATAGATAATGCAATGGAAATTTCAGACAGACAGCATCGAATGGCAATAGATAAATGCTATCCGACGTTGCCTATCTCTTCCCTTGATAAGAGAAAAGATTTTGAGGAAGATTCCTTAATGTCCCACTTATTGAAATTGCCTCCGCCCTATGTACAAGGTGCTAATGCACCCCCGATGTTAAAGCCTGTTCAGCCGCCAGTTGTGCTTCCGCCTGCTCCAGCTTTTCCACATTTGCCTCCTCAAGTATTGCCTATGCCAGCTTTGCCTTTAACTCCTTTGCCTTCTGCTCCTTTGGCAATTCCTAATGCTCCTTTAGTTAATTCACCTAATACCTTGTCCCCTATCCTTATGTCAAATTCTCCATCTATGCGTAAGCGATTTGCCGATACTGTCTCTGGTCTCTTATCACCTTTCTTTGAAGCTTTAAATGTGTCTCCAGCTTTTTCTCGAAGACAGTCTCGTAGTCAATTCCCAGACTCCGAAGAGCGAGAAAAATTGGACTCACTTGCTTGTAGATGGATCAAGAAGGGTCCCCAATATAGTACGTCTGATATTATGTCCACCTTTCTGCAATGGAATGCACCTACGCAGAGATATGTTTTTAAAGTTATGTGCGATACTCTCGCTAAAGAATGGGAGGATATGAATTTGGGTTCGGTCCCACAGGATTTGTTAGATGTTCAGGCTGACTTTGACAAAGGACTTATTGTGGGTCCTAAGGTTGAAAACGCTGTCAGAACACTTATTTCTTTCAGATCCCTATTGTTCTCACAGACTTTTCCTGATTCTGATCCTTCAGTTAGGACAGCACTGAAAAACTATCCCATGAGAGAGGTTTCTCCAATATGGAAGGAAGAAGTTGCAGCAGCAGGTGCTAATCCAGCTATTCCTGCGCATTTTCAGCGCATATGGATACATGTCCCCTGGAAAAGGTCTGAAGTTTTAGCACTTAAACAGTCACTACCAGATTCACGCAAAAATCCTGCTGGTTACTATAAAGAGTTGTCGCAAACAGTTGATGCATGTACTATGAATCTAGCAGATATTGACATGTTGATGGGAAATGTAGTTCCACAGACAATATGGGCTAAAATTCGTAGAGAGGATCACGCTCAAGAATTAGGCGGCGATTGGAACGCTATTATTGCCGCAGATAGAGGTCAAGTAGGTGGTGCAAAGCCCGACGCTTTGATCTCAGAACTCCCTGGTAGGATTATTACATTAATGAAAACAATGATGCCTGCTTTGAGAGTTAATTGGGATAAGCTAGCAGCATGTAAACAAAAGAAAGATGAAAGTGTTTCCGATTTCTTTACCCGATTCGAGAAGACATTCATTGATCACAGTGGTCAAGATATGGCTACAGAAGGGGGACAGCGATTATTTGTGGATAAGTTCGTATATAACTTGCTTCCTGAACTATCACACAAGCTAAAAGACTCCGAGAGTTCATGGGCAGTTTCTTCTTCCGCCCAGATATTGGCTACTGCACAATATTATGAAAATAGAGACAAAGAAGAAAGGGAAAAACAAGAGAAAAAGACGAAAGAATTAAAAACTAAAGTTCTCTTGCAACAGGCTTATCCTCCTCGTTATGTTCAGCCTCAGTTTCAACAGCCTCTGCAGTTTCAGAGGTTGTATCAAAAGCCTGAACCATTCATTCCAAGACCTTTGCTAGGTCCCAATCAATGTGCTTATTGTAGGGAGGAAGGTCATTTTAAGAACAGTTGTCCGGCATTGTTGCAGCGTAATGGAGCAACATCTGCTTCACGAGGTCGTGGTGGTCCTCAGTCAGCAAATAGAGGTAGAGGTCGAGGTGTGTTAACCCAAGAGCAGCGTTCTTTTGTTCCTCCAAATTCCGGAAATTACTTTGACCAGCAAAATGTTAGGTCTACACAGTATTACAGTGAGGATCAGTATATTGAAGGAGGGAATGAAAGTCTTCATTTTGAATAGGACAGCCATGGACAAAGTAAGGGGGTTACGTCAATTCCAGTGGATCAGAATGGACCTTATGTTAATGTCACTACAATGGGTGTTTCAGAGCCATTTCTTTTAGATACTGGTGCCATGAGAAGCTCTATCATTCATTCTAAACTCCCTGGCGCACCTTTGTCTGGCTTAACGAATGTATCTGTAGGATTTTCTGGCGCCCCTGTTCGCAATCCAGTTTCTTGCCCTTTGCCTGTTTCAATAGGCCCTTATGATTTAGAAGCTCCGCTTCTTCTGACGAATGGTTGTGGTGAAAATCTGTTGGGTTTAGATCTATTAAAAAGAATGCATGCTACGATATATTGTTCACCTTCTGGTGTATACCTCACTCTAGGACAGAAAATGACTAGTCCAATGTACTTATCAAAAGATCAATTCCCACCTGAATTGCTTTCTCTTCCCGAAACGCTTTGGGCTACGGGTCCGAATGACGTTGGTTGTCTTGAGATCCCACCTTATGTTGTTACTCTTAAGCCCAATGCTGAAATGCCACGTATTCCGCAATACAGAATCTCTACTGAAGGTGAGAAAGCACTTCTGGAAATTGTCCATGATTTGATTCAGAAGGGTGTGGTTGAGGAAACGAGAGGAAATACATGTAACAGTCCTGTTCTTCCGGTTCTTAAACGCACTGATCCTTCTCAGCCTCCTGTTTATCGTTTTGTAATTGATCTTCGGGAGGTAAACAAGATTGTCGTACCGCAGTTTCCTGTAGTCCCAGATATCACTGCTCTGTTGACGATGATACCTTCTACAGCGACTTGGTTTTCAGTTATTGATCTAAAGAATGCTTTCTTTAGTATTCCCATCGCCGAAGAGAGTAGAGATATTTTTGGTTTTTCCCTCGGAGGCCGAAGCTTCCGGTTTAAACGCGCACCTCAAGGTTATTGTGAAAGTCCCTCTATTTACAGTCAAGCTCTAAAATGTCATCTTGATGCCTTTTCCTTACCGTCCGGTGCCGCTCTCATTCAGTACATGGATGACTTATTAGTTGCAGCTGATTCAGAGGAGATTTGCAAAAACGTGACCGTTGCACTGTTGCGTCATTTGTTTGATCTGAATCACAAGGTTTCTCCTTCTAAATTACAATATGTCTGTCGCGAGGTGACTTATTTGGGTCATCTCTTGTCAAAGGAGGGACGACGATTGACCCCCGAACGAATTCAGGCAATTGCACAAATGTCAGTGCCATCCACACAAAGAGAGGTACGTGCCTTTTTGGGCATTACTTCTTATTGTAGACAGTGGATTCCGAGTTTCTCTTTATTGGCTAAACCGCTGTTGGCGCTAACTTTAAAAGATACGCCTCAGCCTCTTCCGTGGACTGACGAGTGTCAGAAGAGTTTTACTGATTTGCGTATTGCTTTGTGTTCTGCTCCTGTATTGGGTACTCCTGATTACAGTAAGCCCTTTACGCTCTATGTCCACGAAAGAGAGGGTTGTGCATTGTCAGCCTTAACGCAGCGTTTTGGAGATCAACAGCGACCATGCGCATATTTCTCAGCTACGTTAGATCCAGTAGCTAAAGCATTGCCTAGTTGTCTTAAGGCAACAGCGGCAGCAGCAATTTCTATTCGACAGTCTGCTGGAGTAGTGCTAGATAATACTCTCATTGTTATGGTGCCACATGCAGTGGATACTTTACTAAATAGGACAAAAACGCAGCATCTTACGAGTGCTCGGTTGTCCGGATATGAGCTGACGCTTTTGGCTAGTCACATACACATCAAACGATGTAATACCCTGAATCCAGCTACTTTGTTGCCTCTTCCAGAAGAGAGAGATGTCTCTGAACAGCATGATTGTTTTCTCCGTACTGAAGAAGAGACTAAGGGTAGAATTGACCTAAAAGACACGCCATTAGTGAATCCAGATGGAACACTATGGGTAGATGGTTCTTGTTTCAAGCTCCCGAATGGAGATACAGTTTCAGCCTACGCTATTACTACTTTGCATACGATTGTGGAGACAGCACGCATTAGACATAATTCAGCTCAGGCAGCTGAATTGATAGCCTTAACTAGAGCGTGTGTGTTATCCAAAGGAAAAAGAGTAAACGTGTACACTGATAGCCAATACGCTTTTGGTGTAGCGTTTAACTTTGGGCGTTTATGGAAGGAAAGAGGATTCTTTACTTCCCATGGTACTAAGATACAACATGGTCAATTAGTGACTGAACTTCTTGAGTCACTTACAATGCCTACTCAGATAGCGATCGTGAAGTGTAGTGCACACAAAAAGATTGTGGACGATGTTGGTCGAGGAAATGCATTTGCAGATGAGGTAGCGAAAAAGACAGCCAGAGACAACACAAGTCGAATGTATGTTGCAGGTCCCGCAAACTGCGTAAGAGAAAAGGGAATGTGTGAAGATACAGTAGAGAGTGTGAAATCAATTCAAGGAGAGGCTACGGAGAATGAGTTGAGAAAGTGGAAGGAAAGTACAGGAATGTTAGATGAGATGGGATGTTGGGTTGAATTATCAGAACATCAACGTTGGCTGTTACCAGATGCTTATGTACTACCTGTAGTTACTATGGCACATGGTCCAGCTCACCTAAGTGCAAAAGGAATATGTAAACTTCTGGCTCCAGTGTGGCAAAATGAGGGGATCCCAAAGTGTGCAAATAATGTAGTAAAACATTGTATTGTTTGCTTGATGTACAATCCGGGAAAGGGAACCCCAACTCCAGCAGGTCATTTTGCTCCTCCAACATATCCATTTGAGGTGTTGCAGATCGATTATATTCACATGGAACGATGCAACAACCTCAAATATGTTCTGGTGGTAGTATGTGCTTTTTCTAGATGGGTAGAAGCCTACCCTCTGAAGGACAATACTGCTTTATCAACTGCCAAAATACTTTTGAAAGAATTCTTCCCTAGGTTTGGTTTGCCGCGCATTGTCTGGAGTGACAATGGGAGCGAATTTGTGGGTCAAGTCATGCAAAAAGTTTGTGCAGGTCTTGGCATAAAACAGAAGTTCCACGCGGCGAATCACCCACAGTCGGCTGGTTTAGTAGAATGCTACAATGGAACCTTGAAGCTTAAAATTGCTAAGGTGCAAGCTAGCACAGGACTTAATTGGCCTGATGCTTTACCATTGGCTCTTCTGTCCACCAGAACAGCAGTACACTCTCGTTTGGGGCTTAGCCCTTACGAAGTGATATTTGGTCGCCCAGCTAATGTATGGGGAGTTCCTCGCCCTAAGAAATACTCAGACTTGCCATACCCGATGTTGATTGACTACTTGCATGACCTTACAACTAAATTGCGTGTTCTTCATCAACAGGTTCAGAGTGCTCTACCAGAGGCTTCCACAGACCCAGGTCATTCCATCCGACCAGGTGACTGGGTCTGCACGAAAAATTTCCAACGACAGAGAAATTTGGAGCCCAGATGGAGAGAGCCACGCCTGGTTCTTTTGACCACAAGAACAGCAGTTAAAGTCGAAGGAAAGAAAAACTGGGTGCATGCCGTGCACTGCAAGAAAGTGCCTTTGCCCTTGCCTTTCGATCAGTGGGTCCGTAGAGGCATCAGTGACTCTGAAAGTGAGAAAGTTCCGCAATTTGTACCATTCAGTGATGCGCGTCTAATTGGAACACTTTCTGAGAAAGAGGACGACGACATCCTTCAAGAAGCAATACCATCGCATCGTCGCTTGAACACGACAAATCCAGGAACATTGTTTCAAAACCAGACTGCCTCTGGACAGGAACGCTATAATTTGAGACCAAGACCAAAGAACTTGTAAATTTCTCTCCTATGTAGTACTCTATCCCGGTTGCAGGGTCACGGTAGGAGTCTTAGTTACGACCTGAGTAAGTGGCAATAGGCCTGCAGGACCTCACAGTGTCATAGGACGGTAGATAATCGTGACTACAGTGATTGAGGAAGATTGCCGTGAGCATCCACTTAGAAAGATGGAGGCTACATTAGATAAAAGAGAAAGTAAAAATGTAAAGAATAATTGTAAAGAAATATGTAGTCGTTGTAGTATTGCTCTATGCGTCATTATATTGTCGTGTATTCTTTTGGCATCTGTAAACTGGATCATTATTACTCTGCAGCAAAAAGTTGTCTCTTCTCCTACCTCTACATCTTCTTCTACTATCTCTCCGCACCTATTTCACACTCTTCCCCAGCATGAACTCATCAGAAGAACTGAATACTTTAACAATTCCTTCGTCCAGTTGTTACATCAACATCAGTTAGTGATCAATACAACTGACTGTTGGGTGTGTGGACTCATACCACATACGGTAGAAAAAGGAATGCCATATTTAGTTCTTCCATTCTCCTATGAAGGTTCCGCTTGGGCTTATTTTGTCATTTTCAATAATGCATATCAAAGTAAAATTAAACAACCTGTCAGTTCACATAGTGTTGGTTCAAATTTCAGTCATAGTTTATTGATAAAGGGAATGGTAGCTATGGCTAAAATCATGGAAAAAAGTGAAGCTTCCATAGATGAAAGAAAAGCATATACCAATTGGAACATAACTAATTACATTTCCAGCCTCAATGATAAGGTTAAGCAAGGAAAATCTCCTCCGATACGGGTCATACCCCAACAAGGAAATTTCTGTCTGCAAATAAATGGTAGAACTCCAAACACCGGACAAAGAGAAAGTTTATGTTCCCATACATATGTTTATTCAGCCCTGAATTCACTGCCGTTAGTACCATCTCAAGGTACATACTTCGTTTGCCACGATAGGGCTTATACATGGTTGCCAGCTGATTTCTCTGGTACTTGTTATATAGCCTTTCTTCTTCCCCCTACATACACCGCTCCTGCGAACCATCATAAAAATAGATATGGCAGAGGGATTGTGGATTCGAAAGACACAGCAGGACAAGAGGGAGGAGATTTCCTCAAAGGATTTCTTCCCTTCTGGGGTCCAATGGCCAACAGCAGAAATATAAGGCAATTGGTTCGTGTCGTAGAAACCACCATAGACATCACTGTAGGAGCTTTAAGTAACATTACAGCTGAACTACAGGCTGATCGTCTTATGACCTTGCAGAACCGTGTTGCCTTAGACTTTGTTCTTGCGGACCGTGGTGGAGTATGCAAATTGATCGGATCAAGTTGCTGTATTTTCATACCTAATGACGCTCCGACAGTATACCAAGCTATCTCTAAGTTACACATAATCTCCGAGTCGATTCATCAGGACGAAGGAGATTGGTCCTTTTCAGAGTGGTTTTGGGGATTACTGTCCAAATGGGGTTGGAAGGTATTGACATTCTTTGGAGTAATTTTAGCTTTTATATTCTCTTGTTGTCTTTGTATGCACTGCGGTCCTGCCATCTGCAACCTATGTGCTACTGCATGTATTCCCAAACCCAAGTCACAAAGAGCAGAGAATATCAAAATGATGGTACAGCAACAGCTTGATGACCTCATGGCCATAGACATCGACTCAGATTAACATGAGTTTGTGTATCTTGCCTGAGTTCTGGCAAAAGGAGGGTCTGAGGAAATTCGATTTTTAATACGATCGTATCGACCCGCCATTTTGTGGCCCGCCGCCATTTTATGTTGCCTTCACTCAGGCAGCACAGCGAACGAAGTCCATTCTGCCTTTTCTGCTTATTCTGCAACATGGTGTTCAAAACAGCCTTCTGCCTCTATCTTTACAAGGCTGGTATTAAGGTCTGACCGAGTACACTAATCCCTGTCTGGTTTTCTAATCCTTGTTTCAACTATCTGTAGGCTCACACTATTCTCCGCCGATCTTATCTTATCGTCTGGCCTTCGCTGTCCTTTGCTAGTATTCTCTCATTTCACAACTGTCCTCCAAACGCACACAAACTTATCGCACCACATGCAACTTCGTTGTGGATCGGTTAATGAATTAGTTCAAGGGAGGGGTGACAAACACAGCTGGAGGGGAGGCAACCTTAAGTCACTTGATACTTTGTTTTCCAATTCCTTCTATTGGTGCTGTCTTGTTTTCCGACATTTCTATTGGCTCTGTTCTATCTTTACATTATTCTTACTGGCTCCTTTCTATGTGTTCTGGGAGTGTATGTAGTTAATAAATGGTTTTTATACGGTATATAAGATTGTGCGCCACAAAGTAAAGTGGCAGTCTCCTGAGAACATACCTTGTGTACTTCTTCGACAACTGTACTAGCTGCAGCTAATAAAATCTGATCTTTTACGCCTGACAGAGTGTCCCGTGTCTCTGTTAGTTGAGGCAGGTGAATCCAAGGAGATTTTAGGCGTACCCTGCGCCGCCAGGCCCATAAGGTTCTGGTTCTTCACACCCAAGGAAGGATCTTAAATGTATGAGTTAGCAGTGCACGATCCTTAGTCTCAGCAACACAGAAAGTGAGAACGCAGAGTTCAAGAAGTGTGGTAACATAAGGAGGACGGACCAAGTGAGGATTAGAACAATACAGATTGGCGGATTTGACCGCCATAATAACGTCCGTCTTAAATATAAGGAAGCAAAGCCAGGTGTGGCTGGCTTGATTGATTGTTATAGAAGGGAAGGATGGGAACGTTGCTCCGTTGAAGTGGTAAGGAGAATTTTTAGTGGGAAAATTTGGGTGGTCCACAGGATACAGGAAATAGAAACTTTAGGTTTTGCTGAGCACACTCACATGTTGGCGTTTGTGATTAACATGACAGAGGGACTGAGCCTTATCAGGTTTGTGGCTGTATGGTTGCTGTTGGGCGGTTAACCTGGGTCCATGATTGATAAAGGAAATCTAAGATGACAGGTGCTTTACGCACTTGGTACTCAGGTAACGGCTTCACTGTAAAACTCACATTTTGGGTCTAAGGCTAAATGAGCTGTTGGGCGGGTACTTTACAATGAAGCATTGAATGGACTGTACGGGGGATAATTGTGCCCATTTTGGGAACCAGAAGGTGTCGCCTATATTGATTAAAGGAACACAGATTTCCTGATAAGGACACCTAGTGACTAATGTAGTCTTCAAGGATAAGGAAATATGTCTCATTTCAACTTTTGCCCATAGATTTGAGACTGAGAGCCAAATCCACAATACTCATGTTTAACACTCCTATGAATATGACTATATATCGGAACAAACAGTGAAATAGGGGGGAGAATATCTGGTGATGGTTTGGGGTTAGATGGTTCCCCCTGAGCACCATATGGTATCAACTTCACTCACAGACATTGCTGTCTGGGTTTGAAAAGTGGGCCCTGCATGTGGATGGTGAATCACGGGTGAAAAAAGCCATTGGGACTGGTGGGAATGTTAGGTCACTTGAAATTGATTTTAATTATTTATTTATTTATTCTGCCCAATAGAAGGGGCCTGATTTTGGACACTTGAGAAGTAAGAAACACTCTCTGGATGTGAATACGGCTTGATGACTACTATTAGATCTAGATGCTTGTATGACTCTTTATGGATGCAGGTGAGTGTTGTGGGTTAATAAAGATGATTAGAATGATTGTTTGGTCCTTTTTGAGGGAGCAGGCACTGACTACTTGATTGACTGCACAGAGCGTTCTCAATGTAATGTTTTACTAAAGGAATGAGGGGGGTAGTTTAAGGGGGCAACTGCATTTTGTTCCAACTGAAGCTGCATTTGGAATTGGGGGGATACAGGTGACCATTTTAAGTTTTTATAGAAGGTTTTGAGTTACTGAGGTTGTAGTACTTTAGAATGTGTGTATTTTATTTGGTCATTCTTTTATTCTTGAATCGACATGAAATAATGTGTTGGGAGAATATAAAATTGTCCTGAGGAAGGTGGTGAAAGAACTGAGAAAGACCACTGAAACGCATTGATGCAAACTGGATAGCTTGACCTACTGGAACTGGCCAAGAATAGATGAGAAATTTGGTGCACTAGTCAAATGGCCATTGGATACCTAAGTTGGGACAGCAAGTGAAGATAGACCAGGGGAGAGTCTTGTGTATTGTCTCTCATTTTTTGTCAGTCTGGAATTTGCACAGAGGCTCTTGGTGGGACCTGCTGGATCTCTTTTTCACTGTGGTTCTTATATATAAGCTTTGTATGGGAATATTTATTAAATACTATTTTTGATATTCCTTTATTAAAATTGATCATTGGAGTGGATGAGTGTATGATAAGAGATGTGTGGTGTATAGTATGAAGTTTCTCCCAGGAGGTTATACTTTGAAATCACTGTGATATGGTGCCCTGTCCCCTGGGTGGATAGGTTATGTGGGGGGGCCCTCGCTCTCCACTTTTATAGTATAGGGTGTGGAAAGAAAGCAGACGTGGCACCTTTATTGTCTCTACGTATTTCTAGAGCAGAAACGAAGTCACCTACCAGTGCAAAGAGGTTTATCTCAAATGCTTCCGCATCCAGCCTGATGCCTGAGCAGTATTCAAGAGGTGAGGAATCTGATGTTAGAAGTCTCTGTCAGAAATGTAGTGCAACGATGTGTTGAGAGAATGAAGGGAAAATAAAAATAGGGGCCATCGGATGTAGCTAGAATAGGTAGGCATATCAGGGGAGTTTGGATAAGACAAACTCTTAGGTTGGAAAAGAACAAAGATTATTAACTACTGTATCGTGAAAATTCTGGGAAAGAGCATCTCAAACATATTGTGAGGATACAAAGGCACCACTAAAGCTTGATGGGTTAATGAAGGAAGTGACAATTTAAAGAATTTATTTAGGATTTGAAGAAGTCGCAGAAATGAGCAGGGCATAAAAAATGCCCAGGCAAATCAAATTTGTTTCCTCAAATTTTCAAGGCAAATGGTAGAGGGGTATGCTTGGGGTATGAATGATCCTTTTGCCAAACTTATTCTGCCTGCTTAGAGTGACATTTTGGGTCGCTGAGCTTATGAGTGAGCCAGGGGGCAGGATGTAGGCTTTGGGTAGCTATGTAGTGCTTTAAAGGGGATGAGTGAATGAAGAGAGCTAGCGATCCAGGAATTAATCTGCTTTACAGCCTCGGGTACAGGGTGGCGAAGGGATGGTTGTTTGCTGAGGAACAAAGTCTCAAGGTCTTACTGAGTTAAGACCACAGCCTTTAAGACAGAAAGGGTAGAGAAGTGGAACAGAGAGGGAGGGCAGATGGAAGGTCTAATTGAAATATATTACAATGGTCTAATCAAAGAGGAGAAGCAAATAAAATGAAGAGGATGTGTATTGATAGTTGCTCCTTATTCAACATATATATAGATATATATATGTATATTCACTTAAAAAACAAAGGTTACATGGAATTTATAGTTAGTTTCTTGCACAAAACTATAGAAATTCAGCAGGCATAGTTTCAGTTATTTCAAACCATGCATGGGAGGGGGGTTGATCGCAGGGCCTACAGCCAAGTCCCCATAATCACCCAACCCTGCACCATGCATGGCCTTCGCCCGTACGTGGCAGGGTTGCCCACTGAGCATGGCCTGAGGCCAGTCCCTGCGGCCAACTCCCTATAATCACCCAACCCCAATCACTGTATGGAGAGACCATTGAAATAGCAAATTCTGTCTTTCTTTTCCATCCCTTTATGGGATGGAAAAGAGAGAGAAAAAGACAGAGTAAGAGAGGCTCCTTAGGCTTTGATAAGTGATATATTCAGAATGTGATGTTTTCTGACAAATGGAAAAGAAAGATGAATTTGTCAAGTAAAAAGAGTCTGACGACGTTTCGGTATGTTCCTTAAAAATTTGAAGTTGAAAAGAAGGTAAAGCAGGGAAATAACCATTGACACACATAGACTGGAACTCAATCTTTTAGACACTAATCTCTATGCCACAGATGGCTGCGTACAGTGCAGTGTCCAGATGTAACTATGACATGCAACCCAAGTATTTTGATGGGAAAAAGACCTCAATGTTCCATCACTCGGAATGTTTAACATTCAAAACATGAGCAAATAAACAGACATTCTACTATTGTCGCGTAGGCTCTCATTATCCTAATGAGACTACTGGATTTTTGGGCAGCAAGATCGTTCACGGTGTGGGGGACTAAGTCTGACCCACGGTGAAGGACCCTTGTTGCCCCAAATCCAGTTTTTGCTCTGGCTAACTAGCAGTGCCTCATCTCTCCCAAAGGGAAGAGACAATTGGGCAGCTGAGCGCATGACATCTTAGTGCTTCCCAGGGAAGTCGTGGTCACTCAGGTCACAACCAGTTCTCTCGTACACAGTGTGGTCTCATACATAAATGACAAAGGCAGTTTGAGTTTTAAAGATAGGTTTAATAAAACAACTGCATTTTAGATAACAAAGCGTGAGCCGCAATAACCAGAACTATACAACACAGTAGGATTGAAATAGTAACGAGGAGAGTGAAACATAAGAATAAGGCTATCATATTGCAGCTAAATTATGTTCTCTCTAAGTTATATTTTGAGCACAGCATGTGAAGCTCTAAGCCTGTCTTTCAGGTTCCCCCGGGAGGAAATCAACATCAACCCTCATACCTGAGCAAAAGCCTGTGATCTGCATCAGCATCTGCAACAGGGCAGTCAGCATCTAGTTGTGGGTTCCTGGTCGGAATCTCCCTCTTACGTGTACCAGGACTAGAAAGTGTTTTTATAACTAACACGCCGGTGTTCTAAGAAATGTCCCTACGTAAGGATGTGTACTTTCTACGAACCATAAAGACTAAACTTCTACCACGTCTATCGGCAATGTACCAGACTGTATCCTTGACTGAAGCACAGAGCGAGCAAGAATGTATTGTTTGAGAACACAGTGCTGAAGTAAGCTAAACAGTGTGATAGAATGAAATAAAAACAAGACCGTGAAACTAGTTATTGTAAAATAACAGTGCAAGGTTAAATAAAACAATACGTTAAGCAAATGTGCAGAAAGCTACATTAAAAATGGCTACACTACACTATGACACACCAGGACTTGAACCTTCAACCTACTGTGCAACAGTCTAAGACTTCACCAGTAGGCCACAAGTGACTTTGCTCACCTTGGTATCAAAACATAACTATAACATTCAAAGCAAAAATCTTGATACTGTGACCATTTGAACTTATTGCATGGAGAGACCGATGCAAT
Source organism: Pleurodeles waltl (assembly GCF_031143425.1). Taxonomy (NCBI): domain Eukaryota; kingdom Metazoa; phylum Chordata; class Amphibia; order Caudata; family Salamandridae; genus Pleurodeles; species Pleurodeles waltl. The sequence continues at coordinate 339,130,968 of NC_090444.1, read as the reverse complement.
AACAATCACTCTCTCTTCCATCCCTCTATTGGATGGAAGAAAGAGACAGAGAGAGAGATAGAGAGTCTGTGACAGGACCGCTGGGGAAGCCTGAATGCCCCCGCCGTCTTAGCCGACTCCCCACGTCCTGGGAGAGCCAGTATTGCTCCTGCAAGCAGAGAGCTGTTTGAAATACCAGCTCCCTGCTTGCGGGAGCAATGTTTTCATCTGTTTCTCTGCACACATATATGCGTGCAGGTAAACAGATGAAAAATCAGCTTTCTGCAAGCAGGAGCTGCTTCCGCTCCTGCTTGCAGAAAGCAAACAGCTACCTCCTGAGGGTGGGCACTTCAGGAGGTAGCAGGCGCCAGCCCTGGGGGTGGCAGTCCCCAAGGCCATAAACAGCTCCTCAAGGGGGGCTTTGTGGCCCCCCTCATCGTAGTACTTAGTCCCAGGGAGCTGGTTGTCCCGTGGCCAGGGGTACGTGATGGACCCCCTACATTAAATTGGGGCCACATGACCCCCCTTAAATTGAATGAATTGCCCAGGGGGGTAGAAGTCCCTCGGGCACGGGGCTGTGCAGCCCCCATGCAACAAACTCATTGCCCCAGGGAGGTGGCGGTCCCTGGAGCTGCAGGGGAGGGGCACATAGGCCCCGCATTAATTTCATGTTTAACCCCGGGGAGGTGGCTGTCCCCGGGGCTACAGGAGGAGCACGCAGCCCCCCCACATTAATTTAGCATGATTTGTCCCGTGCCCCCTCATTTATCTATACACATTTGCTCCGGGAGGTGGCAGTCCCAAGAGCACGGGTGGTGCCATGTGGGCACCCCTGCATATCTATAAAATAGTGCTTCAGAGAGGTGGCGGTCACCTGGGCTGCGGTGCGGGGGCAGTATGCCTGTCAACATACATATTTTCCAGTGCCCTGGGGAGGTGGCGTACCCCCGGGTTGCGAGGTGGCCAGGCGAGCCCATCCTGCACTTATCTATACACATTTGCCCCAGGGAGGTGGCTGTCCCAAGGGCAGGGGTGGTGCCGCATGGGCACCCCGCATATCTAAAAAGCAGTGCCTCAGGGAGGTGGTGGTACCCCAGCCTTTATGAGCCCTAGGAGGGGGGCCCCATGTGCCCCCTCCTATTTTTGCTCTATGCCCCCTGACCTGGCCCACCTGGGGGCAAGAACAAAAGCAGGTGTGGGAGACTATGTTTGCTTTTTTTTTAATATCACAGGGAAATTTGCAGATTTGCCACGATTTTCACCATGATTTTAAAACAAATACTTTTAAACCTTGAGGGGGGTAGGCTGAGGGACCCCTGCACCAAGGCTAGAGGGGTAGAGTAACAGTACTCTACCCCCTTTTCTTTTCCTTTTTTTCTTTTTTTTTAAACTTTTTTAGGTTTTGCCTGCAAAGCACTTGCTATTGTATTTAATATGAATCATAAAAGAGGCTTACATCCAGCCCTTTATTTTCTTTGTTTCATATTCTTGCCACTTATTCCTCTGTTTATATTGGTGGTAGCATACTACAGGGAGTGCAGAATTATTAGGCAAGTTGTATTTTTGAGGATTCATTTTATTATTGAACAACAACCATGTTCTCAATGAAGCCAAAAAACTCATTAATATCAAAGCTGAATATTTTTGGAAGTAGTTTTTAGTTTGTTTTTAGTTTTAGCTATGTTAGGGGGATATCTGTGTGTGCAGGTGACTATTACTGTGCATAATTATTAGGCAACTTAACAAAAAAAAATATATACCCATTTCAATTATTTATTATTACCAGTGAAACCAATATAACATCTCAACATTCACAAATATACATTTCTGACATTCAAAAACAAAACAAAAACAAATCAGTGACCAATATAGCCACCTTTCTTTGCAAGGACACTCAAAAGCCTGCCATCCATGGATTCTGTCAGTGTTTTGATCTGTTCACCATCAACATTGCGTGCAGCAGCAACCACAGCCTCCCAGACACTGTTCAGAGAGGTGTACTGTTTTCCCTCCTTGTAAATCTCACATTTGATGATGGACCACAGGTTCTCAATGGGGTTCAGATCAGGTGAACAAGGAGGCCATGTCATTAGATTTCCTTCTTTTATACCCTTTCTTGCCAGCCACGCTGTGGAGTACTTGGACGCGTGTGATGGAGCATTGTCCTGCATGAGAATCATGTTTTTCTTGAAGGATGCAGACTTCTTCCTGTACCACTGCTTGAAGAAGGTGTCTTCCAGGAACTGGCAGTAGGACTGGGAGTTGAGCTTGACTCCATCCTCAACCCGAAAAGGCCCCACAAGCTCATCTTTGATGATACCAGCCCAAACCAGTACTCCACCTCCACCTTGCTGGCGTCGGACTGGAGCTCTCTGCCCTTTACCAATCCAGCCACGGGCCCATCCATCTGGCCCATCAAGACTCACTCTCATTTCATCAGTCCACAAAACCTTAGAAAAATCAGTCTTGAGATATTTCTTGGCCCAGTCTTGACGTTTCAGCTTGTGTGTCTTGTTCAGTGGTGGTCGTCTTTCAGCCTTTCTTACCTTGGCCATGTCTCTGAGTATTGCACACCTTGTGCTTTTGGGCACTCCAGTGATGTTGCAGCTCTGAAATATGGCCAAACTGGTGGCAAGTGGCATCGTGGCAGCTGCACGCTTGACTTTTCTCAGTTCATGGGCAGTTATTTTGCGCCTTGGTTTTTCCACACGCTTCTTGCGACCCTGTTGACTATTTTGAATGAAACGCTTGATTGTTCGATGATCACGCTTCAGAAGCTTTGCAATTTTAAGAGTGCTGCATCCCTCTGCAAGATATCTCACTATTTTTTACTTTTCTGAGCCTGTCAAGTCCTTCTTTTGACCCATTTTGCCAAAGGAAAGGAAGTTGCCTAATAATTATGCACACCTGATATAGGGTGTTGATGTCATTAGACCACACCCCTTCTCATTACAGAGATGCACATCACCTAATATGCTTAATTGGTAGTAGGCTTTCGAGCCTATACAGCTTGGAGTAAGACAACATGCATAAAGAGGATGATGTGGTCAAAATACTCATTTGCCTAATAATTCTGCACTCCCTGTATTTCCTGTTGTTCCTCATGTGTTTCTCTCATCAGTATCCCATGGCCCAAGAACTGTTTTCATTACTGCTTTGGTGGAACTTCTTTTAAACACCTCTTCGTGCTTTTTGGGAAGCCAACTGGTATATGGTAGGTTCCCACTTGTAGCAATAAATTTAGAGCAACCAATTGCCAATTATTCTTCAAAGAATAATTGGCAATTGGTTGCTCTAAATGTATTGCTACAAGTGGAAACCTACCATATACCAGTTAGTTTACTCTAAGTATGGAGGATTAGGGTCCATTTCCTCCGGTTTAAGTTCCCACGTCTATCGCATGAACAGGCAATTGGTACGGGAAGTATATCAACTGGACCCTTTTTATGCCCTAATTTAGCTTTTTCGGAAGCCAAATGCTCCAATTGCAACACACACTCACCAGTCTCCCTGGGACCGAAGCAGGGACCCCACTCTAGTGCTCCCTTTTGCACAGCGCACTCACCAGTACCCCAGAGGCAGAAGCAGGGACCCACACTAACGCTCCCTTTTGAGCAGCGTACTCAACAGTCCCCCTGGGGCCAAAGCCGGGACCCACTCTAGTTAACTATTGCTTTGCAGTATTTTGCTTCAAACCTTCTTGTGACTGCAGCGCGTTGTGCTTTGCGTGGCCCGGGTCAGGTCACTAAGCTGCTTCACGGTTTAACCAGCCTCGACTGCTCTCCCTTTTTCAATGCTCCACATCTGTTCCCAGTCATCAGCATACTCTGTTATTGCTTGTTTATGCATTTTTTCTTGCATGCTAGTTATTCTGCCCCTTGGAGTATATCCATTGTCACCCACACCTTTTCATGTCCAATATAGGCAGCTTCCTGTACAGTGTGGTGCAGTGCCCGTCTGCCTCAGGACTGTGAGAGGGCATCAGAGCTTCTGAACTGCTGTGGGTGAGTCTCAGGTTTCAGTCGCTGTAAATTACCCGGCACCAAGGCCTCATCTAGTTAATTAGTGCCTCGAAGCCACCACGTTTCTTTGGCTTGGCCTTCAGCCCACTCCCATGCCTGCCGAGGCAGATCTGTTTACCTGCCTCTCCTGGGAATATAAACATCTCCGGAGCTCATCCTTGTGTGATGGCAAAACACTCTACCTGCAAGAACACCACCTGAGAGTAGCTTGCCCAGCCCAGCGAGTAAGTGTCCCTGTCTATACCTACTTTTATTATTGTAAAGGTCACCTGCAGCGCATAGACATCACAGAGCAGACATTCTTGGGCACAAAGCACCAGTGTAGAATTTTATGTCACTTACTAATCACATGCCTTTTGGTTCGAAGCTCTGTAAATAGTATGCTTTGCTGTTATCCATCTGGCTCAACGATAACCGTTATGAAATCGTAAGGCCTGAAGGCTGAGTTCACGGCGCAGGTAGTCGAAACTGCAACTTGCAGGTTGCTTTAGGAGTTTAGTAGTAGGTGCAGGACCCACCATGTTTCTTACTATTCATTCCATTTACCAAGCAAGGTGAAACAGACGAAGGAGATTAACGAAATGTTTTATCATGGTGCAACTTTCTTCATTATACAACTCTTCCTTCTAGTCTTGCACCTTCTTTGCAATGCACAAATAGTGCACCATTACCCATGCCAATAGTGCTTGTTTTATTGACTTACGCAAGAAACTAATAGCCTGCAGATTCCACACAGGTGCCTGCAGTTTAAGCATTAACGCCCTAAACTGTCTTACATGCAATTATGACACACACATGTTCAAGAAGACCCCACCGATGGGGCCACCACACTCCCGAGGGCACTTGTAATACTGCATTTATGTATGCCGTAGGAAATCACTCAAGGAATCGGTCCATCAGACGTTTGCATAGCTACTCCAGGATTGTGTCTACGCTTCACTCAGCTCATGGAAACAAACAGGTATAAGAATATCATGACTACAATGTGCGCATTGATACTATCAAATGACACTTGAGTCAGACATAAACATCGAGAAAGTTGATAAGTATTCGTTGGTTTGCCGTAGCATGCAATATTTCATCCGTTTTATAACTGACAACCATTTTGTAAATGTTACTAATTGGGTTGTTTATGTTTTAGAGAAAATTTACTAAATCTTAGCTTTAAACGGTTTTGGGAAGCAGTAATATTCGTTATGTTTTGTTAAGTCTGCCTCTGAAACTTATATGTGCTTGGAAGACGGCTCAATGGCTCAACGAGTTGAACTTTCGCTACTGAAATACATGTGCAGTTAGCTATAGATTGTGCTTTCGAACTTCGTCCAGATCAAGGCAGTCTTTCACATTTCCAAAGTAAAGGAATTGGGTGCTGTTTAAGAGAGCCTGCTATGTATAGCAGTTAGACACTGCAAAAGTAGGGCATAAAGCACTAAATGCATTTTGAACTTAAGTATGCACTCAGACATGTCTCATTCTACACTAAACACACATCAATCACCATGCATTGAGGCACTTTAACCCTGCACTCAGACACTTATCAACCTTCATTCATGCACCATTGACCCTGCCCCCACACCTCTTACTATTAATCCCATAGACGCAGCCTAATACATTTACTAATGTTTTGGGGTTTTTTCAACTCAGCTGAAGCTGAGTCCCAAAATGGCTAACTGGTTGAAGTGCTGACAGCCAATCAAATCTCTGCATGAGATTGGGAGTATTTATGAAGCTTTTGCACCTCTAGATATACAAATTTGTTTTTCTTTTAATATTTCAAAAACTACTGAACAGTTACCCAAAATAACAAAAGGCACTTTTTATGGGCCAAGAGCTACCTTTCTGCTATATTTGGTGTAATTCCGCCCAGCAGTTCAGGCTATAGTTGTGCCTAAAATTCCTATGGGAATTAAAATCAGAAATGCACTTTTTTCACCTCCCCCCTTTTTCTCAGCCCTCGCTTGACTGACCACTCCAAAACTTCCCATGCACAACAAGATTCTCCAGCACTTTTTTGGGGAAAATTTTGTGAAGATTTGTAAAACGGCGCAAAAGATATAGGCAAGCCAGAAAATGCTTTTTCTATGGAAACTAGGTCCTAAAAATAACTACCTATTGGCAACTGCCAGTAGGTAATAATTGCATTACTATAAAAAGCACATAGACACTGATAGTGGTGTTGCCCATACTATATACAACTTAAATGATAAATTAAAAAACCTCAATGTTCCATCACTAGGAATGTTTAACATTCAGAACATGAGCAAATAAAGATCCCCACTACCATGACATACCAGGATTCGCACCTTAAGCCTACTAAGCAACAGTCCAAGAGCTTCAACAGTAGGCCACAAGTGACCATGTTCTGCTTGGTATCAAAACATAACTATAACATTCGAACCAAACCTCTTGCTACTGTGACAGTTTGAAGTTATTGCATGGAGAGACTGTTGCAATAACAATAACAAAAAAAGCACATAGACACTGATAGCGGTGTGGTCCATACTATATACAACTTCAAAAATAAATAAATAAATATTAGTCAACAAACCTCTATCTTTAAAGTCCTTTAGGGACTCCCAGTCCCTAACAGATATGTTTATTAGGGCACAATGGAGTCTTAAGGCTCTGATGCCTCATCTGCCCTTTTATTATAAGCAGCTGATAGAATGGCTCTCTAGTACCTCACAGTCTCAATGAATCTAAGTCACCAAGTCCTTCCATTGATTGGCATAATTATTCTTGTAAGCACCTTGGGACAGTTTCTGCATATATAGTCCAAAGGCAGTCTGCTCATGTTTCTTTTTCCTTATATGGGTCCATTTTGCACGTTTCGCCACCTATGTTCTTGTTTTAATTGAGGTTCCCTGTTTAGAACGTAACTAATTGCAGGGTATCCCTTCTTTTTTATTATATATAAATTAAGTTTACACAATCTTGTTCTCTCTGACTTCCAAAGGTCATGGTGGGCTGCTTGGATTGGTCCTGGCCCCAAAATGCTAAAGGAAGTAATTTAGTCTTGTTCTTTATGGAGCCATACTAGGTAGATGCTATTTTACTGACTACAAGTAAAATGTTGATAGAGCTCATATGATGAAGCCCTTGTTTTTCTTTTTCTACATACCGCTTCTGCGGAGACAATTGCAACCCTCTAATGTGGGCACTAGACATGAGTATCTAGATGGGTTTTTCCCCCTTAAATCTGATTTAATCCCATAGTTTAGTGAATGTCTTATCTACCTATTGGGACTATTGCTGGGCTGGCAAACAAATTGACACCAATGGGATGGGTTACATTGTTAAAGGGTTTCAAAATATTCACCTACAAAAGACTTTTAGTTGGGGTGGTCATGTTGTTTTTATGGAGGCTCGGCATTATGTCTCAGGCCTCTAGAAATTATTTTCCTATGTCCCAGCCTGTGTATACCATTGTGGAACTTGTTTTGATGTGCTCCAAAGCGGCCCAGCCTTTCAGAAGAGGTTATTTTAACACCACCCACAAATTGTAGTTGCTAGAAGGCACAGCATAACTTCTTTTTAATTTGTGCGCAAAAATATTTAGGTTGAAATGGTTCCCACAACTATGATACAGCATGAACTACCAAGTTCTTCAGGGAATTCTTCAATCTATGAATAAGAGACCCAGGTCTGACAAGAGCAGGTTGGTGAAATTTCCAGTCATAACTAGTCTAATGCTTTTCTCCAAAGCAGACATAACATCCTGGGTTACCAAGAAATTCTCCATTCTCCAGATTCAGAGATGTTCTACATGAAATAAACAAGTTACACCAGAACCCTCTGATGAGTTGGAAAATTATTTTTTAAATATATCATAATTTTCTTTATGTGATCATTTTAATTGTGTCACAGGCCTGGATATATGTTAACATAGTTGTGGATTGTACACTGAAAGTATATGAGTTGTGGTTTAATGAAAAAAATGAAAATACATTTGCAAAGGTTTACACAGACCTCTGTTTCTAAGCTTCATTTCTTGTGCAAGCTACCAGAGTTTGTATGTGCTAAACGGTCACATGTTCTGTGCTGCTCATACTGTAATAAACCAAGCTATATCTGACTGATGAGCCTTTCTAAGGCCAAAACTGGACTTGGGTTGCTTGTGTTCCAGTTCAGGAAGGGCCCGGCAGTATGGGCTGGACTGTTCCTATTGGAGCAGGGTCAAGACTGATTTGTATATGGCTGGGTCCGAACTGAGGTGGTACGTGTGCAAAATAATGATGGAATGGAATGTAATTATCAGTGGCTGAAATTAATCTAAGCATTCCATCCATCACTTTTGTGTATACTTCAGTGAAAATGTTATAATAGCCTACAAACAATTTTCTATTTCTCCTCTTCACAACAGCTGGAAATCTACTTGCAGATTGAACTTTTGCAAGTTCCACACCAGAGAATCAGGGAGATACATTACAGTGCCACCTGTGTGCCTAATGATAAACGTATGGAAGCACTGTCTTATGTCCAGTGTAACAAATGAAAATCTAAATAGAAAATGCAGACCTTAAAGCATTGAAAGCATATGAAAGGTCCTAGCAAATGGGGGGAGGGGTTCAAGCATATTGACCAGTTGCAGGGGCTTGGTGCTGAAAATCCGGGCTGCAGGTTGACAGTCTGGCATACAGGATATAGGTACAACTCTACATGACTTGGCAAATATTGTGATAGATTAATACATCAAGCTGTCAGCTAGCTAACCATAGTATAGGTAGTAATAAAATGAATAGGTTACGATTATTGGTGTTATATCTGCCAGCCTTAAGGTTGTCTTCCCCTAAGTGCCTTGCCATCTTCCCTCCTAGTTTACTGAATTCGTTTTTATTGGCATTAGGAATGTGTAATTTACCACTGCTAATCAGTGCTAAAGTGCTTTTTACCAACTGCCTAAAACATGGTGAAATTGGCTTACACCTGATTGCCATACTTAATTTCCTTGTAAGACCCTACTAAAGTGATATGCCTTATACTGTGGGTTGGTAAATTAAATGCTACTAATGGGCCTTCAGCATTTATTATGTCACTCATGTAAGTAGCCCCTTTAAACATGTCCCATGCCTGTCATTGCAGCCTGTATACTGTTTTAGCTGTCAATTTGATGTGGAAAAATAAACAACTTAGCAGGCTCAAAAGCCCCTTTATAATATATTCATTCATCACCCTTAAGGTAGGCCCTACACAGCCCATAGTCCAGCATGCATTGTATTTAACAATTTTAACATGTACGTTTAACTTTTACAAGTCCTGGTAGTGAAAAACACACAAATTCATTTTTCACTACGGTGAGGCCTACATCTCTTATTGGATAACATTGGGTTACCTTATTAGTTTTAATAAGTGTAAACTTTTGTTTGGGAGCAGGTAGAAATATCATGTTTGGTGTAGGTAGAAATATCATGTTTGGTGTTGATGCAACCCTCAAGCCCATTCTGCAGTTCACTTCTGGAGTGTGGAAGGACTCTTAGAAGACTACCCTGCTGCATGAGGCCTGCTGTGTACTTTAGGGAACTGCCCTGCTGCACCAAGAGGACTACCCTGTTGCCTAAAGCATGCCTTGTGCCCTCAGAGGACTGCCCTGCTTGAACCCATGACTCCCAGAGTGACTCCAAGAGCTAGTTGGATGGCTTCCTGATCAGAACCTTAGGGACAGAAAAGGCTCCACCCATCTTGAACCCTGGTTTAATTTTCCTGCCCTCAGGGGGGAAAGCCTGTAAGCGGTGATGCTCCTCCAGAAGAAGCGGAAGACTCCTGCTTATCGAAGTATAAAATGACTTCACTTCAGCTGTCTCTTGCTGAAAATTGCGCCTTTCATGTAAGGCACTGGGGAAAATACATTTCTCCTGATTTCTTTGACAAATCGCCCTATTTGCAAATTGCAGCTTGAAAGTGTTGGCATTTTTGCAGCAGATCGTACCTACTCGCCTAACTCACTTACAATTGCTTCATCTACCCATAACATGGAGGTCCCGACTATAAAAGCGCGGTTCAGTGTTTAAAATGACCACGTGCACAATAAAAGACTCTTGAGAAAGGAGCAAAGTTATTCAGATTGGTTCAACCCACTTCTTGATTGGCTGCTGCAAGCCATAGAGGCAGTTGATAGGCTTAATACAATGTCTGTCATCCTCCGTTGTCTGGCCTCTTCGAACTACCCTGAAGCAGGGAAACTTTCCTGGGTTCTTTTGCTGTTCCAAAGACTCTACTGGTAGTGTGCAGTACTAAGCCTTCCAGTAAGTATGATGTGATTAACAAAGTGTTGCAAAACATGTAGCAACACCTACAGGTTAAAATATGACCACGTATTTTGAATAGCCATTTGCAATTAGACAAAGGCCGGGATTCCTACTCACTTTTGCAGGGTGTTTTAGAATGGACTATGGTTGAATGAACTCATAAGTAGCACATTTGTAATTGTATTAATGTAGTGTTTACTACCCTTGATGAGGCGTTGAAGCACTTTAATGCGAGTCGCATGCTACTTCAGAAACTGTTGTGCTAAAGTCTCTGATATTCTGCTGTAAAGTCTTTGTAATGAGCATTGTGGATTGGAAAAGAACCAAAATATGCAGCAAGGTTGACCAATTAATGTGGCAAAAGAACTGTGAATTGCTTCATCTCAGTTATAAATTTACATTGCCAATAGCTCCAACTCAAGTAAGCGCAAGACTTATTGCATTGCAAATGCTTGTTTGATACTTGGATGCGTTGAAGGAAAGAGAAGCTACAGATTGGAAGATGCAAGTCTCCTGTGGGAAAGACGTGTGTCTACAAAGCGTATGATTCTTCTTTGATATAAGTGGGACCAGAGGAGGTCGGCCTCCCACGCAGCTATGACGGAGAAATACAACTACACTAAGGTTAGTTCTAACGCCTTGAACATCTGGAGATTACACATCATAGTAGTACTTTTCCAAAGGAGGCCTCCCTGAGAAAGGATTTCGCTATAGTGCTAAAGTGAGAGGTAGGGGATATGCAAGAATTTTGACGTGATGCCCTTGGAGAAATTCTGCAATCACTCTTATGTTAGCCATATTTAAAGACTGCAACCCATCACGTTCAACACAGGAGCAGGTTGACACTTAAAAACAATAGAGGGCAGTCAGCTCAGAAGAATTTCCGTCTGCCTGCTACAGAACTAAGGAGTGTAACACACTCATCTTAAACCTCGACCTGAAATTCGACCCTAAAGGTTGGAAAAGCTGGCCTCTTGTGGACCTACAACCCATCAAATACATAGGTATACATGTGAGCTGCCTCCAAACCGTTGTAGAGTCAAGTGTCGTTCATAGCGACAATTTGACATGAAGTAGTATCAGTGCAAGCCCCAATTCACATTTTTCAAGGAACTTTGTCTGGTGCATGCCTACTCAGTTTTGCTGACATGGGACGGATATCTTGCAATTAAAACCTTCACACTCAATCTGAGATTGTAGTCAGTTTCTGCTGCGGTTTTATGGCCTAAGAAAGCTCATAACAATAACAACTTCCCGTTAATGAGGATATTTGCCCTGTTCCCCAGTGGCACCACTGAGTCGCTTTTCACTTGCATTGAGCTGTTGAGGAAGAACTAGAAACACTGTTGAAGCAAGACATCATTGAGCACAACACTGGTCCTACATCATGGGTATTGCTCATAGTAGTGGTACCAAAAAAGGACAGTGGAAGTGCAGTACGCATTGGTGTTGATATGCATCCAGCCAACAAAGCAACTGAAGGAGAACAACATCCTGGTCCACACATAGCAGGCATAATCATGCAACTAAACGGTGCCAAAGTCTTAATCCATCTTGACCTGAACAAGGGATGCCATCAACTCGAGTTGGAAGAAAACTGCAGGTACTTTACATCTTTTTCGACTCATATTGGTTTGTTCAGATACAAAAAGGTTGAGTTTTGGAGTGTTGTCAGCCGCTAAAATATTCCAGGATGTTACAGCGAATAATTCAACCTGCCAGGCATGCTTCTAATTACAGTGATGATTTACTGATATTTCAAGCAATGCAAGCGGAGCATAGCAAGGCTCTTACACAACCTGCCAGTTACTTGTTGATGCAGGGCTCACTTTAAACTAAGCAAAGTGGGAGTTCCACAAAACTAAACTTAAATTCTTTGGGAAAATAATCTCTGATGACTCCTCACCCAAATAAAGTGCAAATATTGTCAGCTACTTGCCCCCCACAAGATGTCACCATGCTGAAATCTTTCTTGGACATGGCCAGTTATTGCTCAAGGTACATTCCTGAGTTTGCTACAGTGAATGTCTTATTAAGAGACTTGACAAAACAAAATGTCCCTTTCCAGTAGTTGCCTGATTGTGATAAAAGCTTCAAAAGAATAAAATATGCAATTGAGAACACCCCTTAGATGGCCTATTTTTATTTCAAGTTACATTCTTAGGTCACAGTAGATGTGAGCCAGGTGTGAGCAATCTGTGCACAATATAATAGTCAGCCAAATGCTCAGACACATTGTAGCCGATGCCAGTCGAAACCTGTTTAACACGGAATGTGCCTATTCTCAGTCAGAGAAGGAGAGTGTGGGCATGCAAACATTTTCATGTGTTCTATATGGAAAACGTCTCACTATCCTTACTGCCCACCGAGCTCTACTCACTACTTTTAGAAACCCGAGTATGACTATGCAATTGTACGCAAGCCAAGTAAAGATCAGAACCCTGCTGATTACTTTTCACAAGTACCACTATAATGTCACAGTGCAACATTCAAAACGGCAGAGGAGTACATTAACTTCATTGTGAGGTCCTGTATCAGCCCTATCCATTGAACAAATTATTGCTGCTACTAATGCTAACAAAAACATGCTAATCCTCAAAGACATAATTTCAACTCCATCATGGAAAAGGAACACTCAACCTTTTGCTGATGATGTTGAATTTAAAAGATGTGCATGATGAACTGTCTGTAACCAAGGAAGGTGTTGTTTTGAGAGACTCGAGAATTGTCATACCGGACAGCCTCCAATAGCAAGTCACTGAACTGACCCATGAACTACATCAGGGCATTGTAGCCACCAAAAGAGCCCTAAGAGACTGAGTTGGTTATTTTGACCCTGGCGACCAAAGACCGCCAGGGCCACAGTGGCAGTCTCACTGCCGACGTGCCAGAGGTGAAGACCGCCATATTACGAGTGTGGCGGTTTGGCCTCTGCCAAACTGCCACATCCCCGCTGCTGCAGCCAGGACTGTTGGACCGCCGGGCCGGAGATGCATCTCCGATCTGGCAGTCCACTGAAGACTGCGTGTGGTATAATGAGTCAGCTTTCTGCCAGGGTTTCCTTGGCGGTAGCACCTTCACGAAAATCATGGCAGAAAGGCTGCAGGCTACAAGAAATTCCTTTCATCGGCAGATGACTCTGCCAACCCCCCTGCAACTACAATACCACCCTCACTCCCCTCCTTCCATGTCAGCGCCCACCTTCCATGTCAGCACCCCTCTCCCCCACGCTCCCCGCATACACACACACCCACACGCATCCCACATACACTCATTCACCAACACTTACCTACACGTATTTACTCACACACATACATACACTCATTCATTTGCACCAACAGATACGCATTCACACAAACATTCCAACATGCACCCACTGCAACAATCATACATGCATTCAAACACCCATACACACGCATTCATACACGCATACACACTTACATTCACACACGCATACACACTTACATTAACACACACATACATACATTTACACATGCAGACAGCACCCACTCGCAGACACAACACCCCCCACTCTCCCCGTCCCCCTCCCCTGTTAGACGATCGATTCACCTTGTGCGGTGAGGAGGTCGTCTGCCAGGGAACTGGAACAGGTGCTTCCACCGCCGGCAGCGCCCCGCCATCAGGACACCGCCATACCGTATTGTTGATCATAATAAGGCGGGCGGAGACCTTGTGGTGTGGTAGTGATGACTGTGGAACCGCCTCTGCGCCACCGACCGCCAGCATGAGGCCTGAAGGATTTCCACCCAAATTGTGGCGGAAATCCTTCAGTACTCGCAATATGGCAGTCTTCTGGTACCCCCGGCTTCGGTGATCTGTGTAAAAGACCGCCGAAGTCAGAATGACCACCTGAGTGTGGTTCCTGAACTTAGGTGAATGAGTTGAGAAGGAATTAGAAGAGTGCTATCTTTGCAACTGCTTTTCCCCTAAAGCAAAGCAGCATCCTGACAATGTTTGACCTTCCTGCATAGGTTTGGGAAAGATTTGAAGCTGACTTATTTGGGCCCTTAGGGAACAGGCATCATTCTCATGGTAGTCACTGATGAGTATTCACGCTTTCCTTTAGTAGAAGAGTTATCATCAACAACCCAAGACAAGGTCATTGAGTGGCTGGATGACATCTTTGCAGCATGGGATATCCTCGCCATTCTTAAATATGAGAAAGGTCCGCATTCCATGGCAAAGAATTCAAGTGGTTTTTAGTCAGACTATGGCCCTCATTACAACCCTGGCATCGTTGTTAAAGCGGCGGTAATACCGCCAACAGGCCGGCGGTAACAAAAATGGAATCACTACCTCGGTGGAAATCGCCAACATAGCCACTTTAACACTCCGACTGCCACGGCAGTAGCAACAAACACTGCTGCAGTAACCGCCAACAGACAAGCTGAAGACAATATACCGCCCACCCTATCACAACCCGCCAATCCGCTAGCTTTTCCGGGGCGGTACCAACACCATCAAAAGCTCGATGGAAGCAGGACTTGGAAGTGAATCCACTCACCTCTCGACAAGAAACGAAGAACCAGGACGCCATGGAGCCCGAGCTACAGGTGTTCCTCATGCTGGTGTATCTTCTCATACACGACGGATATCAAAGGCAGCGGCGATGACCACGGTGAGTACTGCACCTAGCACACAGGGGAGGAGGGAGGAAAAAGAGAGTGACACACACACGCAACACGCAACACCCCCATCCTCACCCACAACACCATACACACAAAACCATGCATCAACATTACATTTACTCCCCGTAACCTCATGGAAGAACACAAGGACAAAAGGAATAGAGTCCAATCAGTGATATATTAGTAAAAGGCAGACATAGTTAACGATTAGAAAAACAGTATATACAAATATTTACAATATGTACAGAAGGCCGTACACTGTCCTTTGCAAATGTCCCTGGCCCACTGGGCCAGAAAATCATGGGCGAACCCCACACTTGACTCCTGCCTCAAAACGGAGAGAACACTGCAGGGGCATCAGGTCGAAAACACACAGGCACCTCAGGGGGAAAGGGAGGGGGGCACCTCAGCTGGAAGATGGTACTACGCCACTGCTCCTAGCGGGGGCAACATGCCCACAGCAATTTCCTAGGGGAGTGGAAAGCCACAGTCTCTCAAGTGGGTGGTTTGCCCACTGCTTGGTCCTGGGGAGTGCAAAGCCACAGTCTCTCAAGGTGGGTGGTTTGCCCACTGCTTGGTCCTGGGGAGTACAAAGCCACAGTCTCTCTAGTAGGTAGTTTGCCCATTGCTTGGTCCTGGGGAGTGAAAAGCCACAGTCTCTCTAGTGGGTAGTTTGCCCACTGCTAGGTCCTGGGGAGTGCAAGGCCACATTCTCTGTAGTGGATGCCTTTCTCCACTGGTTCTGGACGAGGCACTGTGCCCAGTGTGCTTCATCCTGCCAAGGATAGGGTGAGTGGATGCCTTTCTCCACTGGTTCTGGAGGGGGCATTGTGCCCAGTGTGCGTCATCCTGCCAAGGATAGGGTGAGTTGATGCCTTCCTCCACTGGTTCTGGAGGGGGCATTGTGCCCAGTGTACTTCATCCTGCCAAGGATAGGGTGAGTGGATGCATGTCTCCACTGGTTCTGGAGGGGGCATTGTGCCCAGTGATGCTGCACTTGGGGTGTGACAGTTCACATTCCCTCTCCTGGGTGTCTGAGGCACGAGATTTGCAGGAAACAGGTAGCATGATACCCCATGGAGGCAGAGCCAGACTCCATCCTGCGGCGACTAATGCTTCAAACTGGTGGTAGTGCCGGTGCTGGTGGGGGTGCTTCAAGTGGTGTGGGAGGGTCCTGGCAGCCTCCTGCAGCACCGGACGGCTGCCCACTAGATATGCTGCTGCTGACAGTTGTAGTGGCACCGGCTGGGCATGTGGCGTGTTGATGGTGGTGCTTGTGGCGGGGTCTGCAGCAGGGATGCTGCTGGTGCTGGTCGCGGTGCAGGTGCTAGTAGTGGTGGAGGGAGGCACCAGGCCGTCTCCTGCAGCCTCGAGCGGCTGCCCTCTGGAGATGATGCTGCTCACAGTTGGCAGCGGTGCAGGGACGGTGCAGGTGGTGGGGCAAGTGGCAGTGCAGGTGGTGGTGCCTGCAGCGGTGCTTTCCACGGTACAGGTTGCAGGGCTGTCGGTACTGATGGTGGGCACTAGTCCCTCACCTGGAGCCTCCCAGGCCTGAAGTGTCTTGCCTTGGGTTTTCTTCCCCTTCCCCACCTTGGCAGATGCTGCTGGTACCTTGGCACTTGCAGCTTGAGTTTTGGAGGAGGGCTTGCTGAGTGGGTCGTGCTTCTTGCCCCTGCTGTATGCTGGCCCCCTTCTTCACATTGGCAGGTGGTGGAATGGGTTGGTCCTTTGCAGGGGTCGGTGGCACACTGGCTGCCCTGACGGATGCCCTCTTTGCTCCTCTGGGACTTGAAGGTACCACAGCGGATGCCGACTTGCTGGCTGAGGTGCTGGGCTGGGATCTTGACACCCTGGCCCGAGGGGAAGGACGGGGGCGGAGGCGTAGGAAAGGGGTCAATGTTTACCAGGAAAAGTTTTTTAGACACACTGGGACGGGAAGATGGAGATGGTTTGGGAGTGGAGGAAGAGGGAGTGGTTGTAGGAGGTGTACGTCTGCTGAGTTTGGGTGAAGGTGCATGGGCTGGATGCTGTTGTGAGGTGGATGGCTGTTGGGTGGGTGGGTGCTTGCATTTGTGTACTTTGGGAGGATGGGTCACAGGCACACTGGGAGAGGACACAGGGGATGTGTGCATGGTTGTGGGGCTGGTGACTGCCAGTAAGGGGCGTGTAGTGATCGGTGTGCTGGAGGTAGTGGGTGAAGATGTAGTGCATGCAGGTGTGAGTGTAGATGCTACTGGGAGGGAGGTGAATGAGGAGGAGGAGGGGGACACAGTGGAGGCAGTGGATGTTAGTGTGTTTGCATGTGCATGGTGCTTGTGTGAGTGCCTGTGAGATGAAGTGTGATGCTTATGTTTGCCTGAGCCACTTTTGTGTGGTGATTTGGGTGCATACTGGTCTGAAGGTGTGCTTGGGATAGGCTGAGGTAGAGGGGATTGGGTCTGGGTAGTTGAAGTTGGAGGGGGGAGGTTGATCACAGGGACAATGGCTGCCATCAGTGCTGAGGCCAGAGCCTGAAATTCTCTCTGTTGGGCCGCCATGCCAGAGTGAATGCCCTCCAGGTATGTATTTGTTTGTTGCAAATGCCCTGCTACACCCTTAATGGCACTCAGTATGGTTGACTGCCCAACAGTGAGGTATCTCAGGAGGTCAACAGCTTCCTCACTGAGGGCAACAGGGCTGACTGGGGCAGGGCCTGAGGTGCCTGGGGCGAAGGAGATGTCCACCCTCCTGGGTGAGCGGGCACGGGAAACATGCTGAGGGGCTGCTAGGAGGGCGGTGCTGGTGGGGGGGGGTGGCGGCTGTACCTGGTGTTGGGGTGGGCACAGAGGTGTCTGCCACCACCAGGGAGCTTCCATCGGAGGAGTCGCCGCTGTCAGTGGTCTCCCCTCCTGTCCCTGTTGTGAAGCTCCCCTGGCTCTCCGGCCCACTGGTGTCTTCACCCTTGGTGGATTCAGCCTCCAGGCCCATGTGGGATGCAGCTCCCTCTTACGCCGGTGCCTCTGCTCCTCCACCAGATTATGCTATTGCACATCAGGACAGGGCGACAAAACAAAAAGGGGGGAAGAGACAGAGGATACACTTGGTCTATGCCAATAACACCACTATCGTTGGCGTACACAACACACAGTGAGCTGCCCTATGCATTGGGCCATGCCCAACCAGTCACTAAGATAGTCACCAACCAGTGGGATACAATGCCTAACACCAGCATCGGCACACCTGACACCCACAGGACCCTGCCCAGTAGTAAATGGCCACTTACACCATTGAGGTAGGAGTGCGCCAGAGCCTGCAGATAAGGGACATACCCTGCCATGATCGCCCTGGCCTAGGGGGACCCACAGCCAACATCACCCACACAGCTACCTCCTAAAGCACACAAAGCCAGCTTTCTGAATCTGTACTCGCCCCCTTGTGGCTGCTGTGATGCCCTCAAGCGCCCATCCAACTCCTGATAGGCCACCGCCAGGATGTGGAACATCAGGGGTGTCATGGTGCGACAGGTACCCCTTTCAGGATGGGAGGCCAGCCCCAGCTGGTCCTCTGCCGTTTTCTTGGTCCAGCGGCGCAGGTCCTCCCATCTCTTGCAGCAGTGGGTGCTCTGTCTGTGATAGACCCCCAGAGTCTGCACCTCCTTGGCAATGGCACCCTAAATACCCTTTTTCTGGTGGGCGCTGACCTGGAGGGAAAAGACAGCAGAAAAGGAAATCACTCACATGACCGGACCGGCATACCTATTGCCCACCAGTTCCCACCCATGCCCTGACGCACATACACTGACCACCTCTCATGCAGCACTCTGGCCAGGACACAACAGCACCCCTGAACATGTGCCTTACATCCACACCACTCCAAACATGCATTTCCCACATACCATGCTCACAGTGTACTCACCTGTTTGTCTGGAGGACCGTAGAGTAATGTGTACTGGGGTAGGACCCCATCCACCACTTTCTCCAACTCCTCCGCAGTGAAGGCAGGGGCCCTTTCCCCAGACACATGAGCCATTGTCGCTTCCAGACTCTGGTCACAGCAGCACTTGCAGTGTAGGTCCTCTCCTGTTGAAGGTCAAGTAGCAAGTGAGTGAAGAGATAGAAAATGGTGGTGATGTCCGCAGCGGTGCGTACCGTCACTGCTGGCGTACATTGCCATTGGTCCTGGAACCCATAGGCCCAATAATAACCAATGCGCATTTGTGCGGCGGTCTTCGACCGGGATGGCGCACAATGCCAGCACACTTACCTCATTTCCACTTGTCCCTCCTCACAGGTCAGGCATGGCACCTAACTGCGTCACAGCAGACATTGGCACATCATCTGACTCTCGACTTCACATACTGCTTCTGTGATGTAAATTCAGCAATATTAATGCAATCTATGTGGAAATATGACCCTCTTCTCACTGTTCTCCTCCATCGACAACTGCTGAGACAGATTATGAGATGGCGGCATCCTCCGGTGTACAGACCCCTGGTGGACCTCTCGACAATGGAGGACAGACACATTATCATCACATGCAGACTTGATCATGCCACAATCCAAGAACTGTGTGCCCAATTGGAGCCAGACCTGGTGTCAGCTATTCGCCAGCCCACAGGAATCCCCCCTCTAGTGCAGGTCCTGTCAGTGCTCCATTTCCTGGCAAGTGATTCCTTTCAAACTACAGTGGCCATGACATCAGGGATGTCTCAGCCAATGGTCTCCAACGTGTTGTCTGCCCTGTTGAAACACATGTGCAGCTACATTGTGTTCCCCCAGGTGGATGAATTGGCCACAGTGAAAGCTGACTTTTATACCCTGAGATATATCCCCAACATCATAGGTGCCATTAATGGTACACATGTGGCATTTGTCCCCCCTCCCGGAGAAATGAACAGGTTTACAGGAATAGAAAAAGCTATCACTCGATGAATGTGCAGATGGTGTGTTTGGCGGACCAGTACATCTCTCATGTGAATGCCAAATATCCTGGCTCTGTGCATGACGCCTATATCTTGAGGAATAGCAGCATCCCATATGTGATGGGCCAACTCTAGAGGCACCGGGTGTGGCTAATAGGTGAGCCCAAGGTCCCCACCCAGAATAAGTAGGTGTCTGGGTCTGGGGTTGTCCATAAGGGTTAGTGTGTGTCTAACAGTTGTCCCTCGATATTTACAGGTGACTCTGGTTACCCCAACCTGTCATGGCTACTGACCGCAGTAAGGAGTGCCAGGACAAGGGCAGAGGAACCTTAAAATGAGGCACATGGGCGTACAAGGAGGATAATTGAGAGAACCTTTGGCCTACTGAAGGCCAGGTTCCAGTGCCTGCATCTGACTTGTGGATCCCTGTACTACTCACCCAAGAAGGTGTGCCAGATCATCGTGGCTTGCTGTATGTTGCACAACCTGGCCTTGAGACGCCAGGTGCCTTTTCTGCAGGAGGATGAGCCTGGAGATGGTTTTGTGGCAGCGATGGAGCCTGTGGACAGTGATGAAGAGGAGGCAGAGGAAGAAGATGTGGACAACAGAACAAACATTATACAGCAGTACTTCCAGTGACACACAGGTAAGAGACTGTAACTCCACTTAACATTTCAGTAATCTGTTGGACATTGTACATGGCAGGCTCTTACCCTATGTCTATGGCCACTGACTGTTCCCTTTGGATTCTCTATTTTCAGATCTGTGTGCCCCATTCTGGCTCCTACTATATGTACTGCTGCCAACCAAAGGTCATCCTCTAGTATATTTCACTGTACATATACGTTGCAATGCTTTGAGAATGTTGTACTAATACATTTGAGATTCATTACACTGACTCCAGATTGGTATTTGTTTCAAGGGTGTTTATTTAGATGCTATTAAGTATAGGGTTATGTGCAAGGGGCTGGGGTGATGGTGGAGGAAAGTCCATGGTGGAGTCCAGTCTCTTGGTATCACAGGTCTATTGTCCAAGAGGGAATAGGAAGGGGAGCAATGGCAGTTCAAGGTGGACAGGGGAACAGACAGGTCTCAGAAGGTTAGTGTGAACTGTGTTAGGCGATCTATGGGTACTGCTACTTAACTCTCACTGTTTTACTTATTCGACAGATGCTATTAACACTAGAATAAGAGCGCTTATCAAGCAGAATACATTTGGGTCTAGCAACAACGAGAAATTTATTTCCCAACAGTTGAAATACTGCAAAAATACGGTAACTTTAGTACATAGGTATAACTGTGGGTTTGGTACTTTAATATCGGGGCATATAGGAGGAATACTCTGCTCTGAGCTTTCTTTGTGATTTGGAAGGTGTGTGGGGACTATACCGTACATGGACTAAGAATTGTTATATCACCTATATTTGTTGAATTTTTTTTAAAAAAAATTTTTAATTTACATTTTTTATTTTTTCACATGTGTGTTCTAATACCACGACTCTTTAGTACTTAATGACGCACAGAATTATGGGTAGTCATTATTTTATGAGTAGACACGTGGTATTAACATGTTTGAGAATGCATGTGACTTTCAATATTTCATAATCATCTATCCCACCCTTTGGTGAACTGGTGGTGGACCTGTATATTATCTTGAAACCTTGGTGATTGACTCAGATTGACTTAATATGAATACCTCTGATACACATTTGCAGCCCTGACGAAGTCATCGGGGTAATCCCCGAACGAAACACGTGTTGGCTGTGAGGATGAAATCAAACGACTTACATGGAAAACACTGTTGAGTATGGACTGAACAGCTTGGGGCATTGATATTTGGTCATCAAATAGATTGGAACAACATATACGATAATCTTCACCAATATGAATTGAATTGGACCTGGATATCATTATTTAATTACAGGACATTGGAATACATGTTTTTAGTTTATTTGCATCTTATGTCAATATTTGTTTATCATATTTTTCCGGAAATATATGGGATGTGGTTTTTTGTCTCCAGACATTGACTTTGTAGTACTATTTGTTAAACGGTGGTAATATAACAAGTGCCTTTTGTTGTTCATGGTCTGTGGTGGGTTGGGACTGTGGCAGGGGATCCGACTCTCCAGAGGTCCCTGATGGGCCAGGTTGGTCATCCTGATCCAGGCGTGCAGAGCTGCCGTCATCACTGTGGGCCTCTTCTGGGGGGGTACTGGATGTAGCTGGCACCTCCTCTCCGGTGACGTGGGGTAGGGGTCCTGTTGGGATGCAAATGCATTGTTAATGTATCTGCGTGTGCCATCTTGTGCATGGATGTGTTTCCTTGTATGATTGTGATTTCCCTGTCGGCTTGGCCTTGTGTGAGTGGTGATTTTGTGGGCTGGGTGAGTCTCTCTATTGGGCATGCTGGGGTGATGACTGTCCATGCAGGCCTGTGAGTGATGTCCATGCATTGGTGGTGCATGCAGGGCTTAGTACTGGGATGGGTGGGTTGTGCTAGTGGGGTATATGTGAGGTGGTGGAGTGATGGGGATGAGGGTAGGGGTAGGAGTTTGTGATGGCATGCAGGTAGGGTGAGGGGGATAAGGTAGTTAAGATTTGGCTTACCAGAGTCCAGTCCTCCTGCTACTCCTGTGAGGCCCTCAGGATGCATGATCGCCAAGACTTGCTCCTCCCATGTTGTTAGTTGAGGGGGGAGGAGGTGGGGTTCCACCGCCAGTCCTCTGTACAGCAATCTGGTGCCTTGATACCACGGAACGCACCTTTCCCCGTAGGTCGTTCCACCTCTTCCTGATGTCATCCCTGGTTCTTGGGTGCTGTCCCATAGCGTTGACCCTGTCCAAGATCCTCCGCCATAGCTCCATCTTCCTTGCAATGGACGTCTGCTGCACCTGTGATCCGAATAGCTGTGGCTCTACCCGGATGATTTCCTCCACCATTACCCTTAGCTCCTCCTCTGAAAACCTGGGGTGTCTTTGGGGTGCCATGGATGTGGTGTGAGTGATATGTGTGAGGATATGTATGGTGATGTGTTGATGTGTGGGGTGATGTGTTGTGTATGCTGTGATGTGTGTGAATGGTGTATGGGTGACGGTGTTCTGTGCCTCTGATTGGGTGGGTGCTCCTGGCTTGTCTCTCTCAGTTAGCTATTTTTTTTTTGTTTGTAAGGGGTTGTGGGTATCGTGGGTGAGTGTTTTATATTGGCTTGGGTGTGTGGTATGTGTATGTGTGTCAGGTGTGTGTAGTTTGAATTGTCCAATGTGGAGGTGTTTTGTATATGTGCGTGTATTTTAAGCGCGGCGGTGTGTATCGCCATTGGTTTACCGCAGTTGTAAGACCGCTGCCTTGATTCGTGGGTCGTGATACTGTGGGCGTATTCCTGTTGGCGTAACAGTGTGTGTATTGCTATCCCCAGTTTATCACTGACCTTTGGTGTGGCGGACTTGTGTGAGTGTCTGCATAGTGGCGGTATTCTATGTGTGGATCATAATACCCGTAGCGGAATACCGCCGCGGTCATGGTATGTTGGCGAACGTCAGCACAGCAGTAGGTGGCATTTACCACCAGGGTTGTAATGAGGGCCTATATGTCAAGAATCAAAAGAGCACCACCCAGTGGCCACAAGTCAATGGTGTTGACAAACGATTCATGAATAACTTCAAAAGGGTAATTCAACGGGCTTCGATTTAAAGAGTCAGTTTAATTCAGGTTCTGTGTCAAGCCCTCCATGCTTATTGTTCAACTACTCACTCCACAAATGGTGAGAGCCCTGCCACCTTGTTATTTGGGAGAGACATCAGAATCAAACTGCCACAGTGGACAGACCTTTGAATTCTGACAAGGTTCATGTCACAGACACTTCTCAAAAGTGCACGACAAAAACATATGCCGACAGACGTCAATGAGCTCAGGAAACAGTGTTCGATGAAAGTGAACGGGTCCTGGTCAAACAAAATAAAGAAGAAAACAGATACTCTGTTTGATGTCAATCCTCTGATGGTGGTGACGTGCAAAGGATACTTTGTGATGGGAGGTAGTCCCGGACAGACCATCACACTGGGCTCTTCACATCTTAAGCATCAACCTCTCCGTTCGTCAGTTCCTGCAATCTTGAATGAGGCAATTCTGCCTAACCATCCAGACAAGCATCAGAACCTGTGCCATCGGTGCCCAATCAGAGTGCATCTCAACTACCTCATACCACTCAGTCTGGCCAACCAGTGCGAACGCCTCAACGACTTACTGAAGAAATATAATATAACTGTTGTTTATACTTTTTATTTATCAAGGGGGGAGATGTAGTGTTGTAAGCCTATATGCACTAGGAACCTTGCGGTTCTAGGCAGACTCAATAGAGGAATTGCATAACTATTGCTAGGTGTTAACAGTTATGACGTGATCCATGCATAATATGTGATAGTATGCTGAGGAATAAAAATGTCTGTTATAGAGCTCTGTGTGTGTCATGGTTATTCACATGCTCCTGGGCTGGTTAGAATGCTACAAAATGTTCAAGACAAAGAAGACCAGGAGTGTGCTTCATTTTCCAACAAAGACAACAAGAGTACTCCATGACTAGCAGTTACTTACAGAACTCAAATACCCAAGGTATTGGCTTGAGGGACTCCTGAGATCTGAATGGAGTATGTTAGACCTGTCATCCTTAGTGTGGTGTTCCCCCAAATTTTCTTCCGCCTGATTGCCTTATATTTTGGCTGATTCCCTTTGTTGGCCTTAGGACTCTAAGCATTTTACCACTGCTGACCAGTGCCAGAATGCATGTGCTTCTTTCCTAAACATGGTAACATTGGTGTATACACCACTGACATATTTAATTTACGTGTAAGTTCTTTAAAATAGTCTACAATAGTGTGCCTGTAGCCCTCTCTTCAATAGGTGCTGCTGCGGAGTGGTGCATCATTTACTCGCTGCAGTCAGTTCTAACAGCTGGAAGCATGTTTCTAACGGGGCAGGCTCCCCACGTCTACATTGGAAGCTGTTGTCTGTACCGCAGAATTGTCCCAACAAATTGTTTTGCCCTGGTGGGATCTGAAAGTAGGAGATCTGTACCACAGAATTGCTGCAACACCACAAACTGTCTGTTTTGTCCTGTTGGGGTTTGAAAGAAGGTGATCTGTGCAGACGAGATGGGCAAGGAAATGAAGGAGGTGCGAGGAGCATAAAATCAAACTGGGTGTCATACCTCATTCTCTTCGAATCAGCATGCATCAGTAACCTCATAGCTCTGGCTTTTGAGGTGTTGGTTGAGAAGTTAGTGGTCAGTTTTGAGGGAAGAACCGGTCGAGGACGAAAGTGGCCCAGCTAGGTCTGAGGTGCGGATTGGTCTCCTCCGAGTGCTTCTCCACCCCAGCTTTCAAGTGTCTTGCAGTAAATAACGGTGGTAGCGCGACAACAAAAAGAAAACTAAATAATTGCTCTATAGCATTGAAAAGGCTGGGTACAGCTCAATTGTAAGGCAAAGTAAGCAGAAATCTGTGCACATCGGCGACCTAGAAGGGCTAACAGTAATCCCTACATTTTTCCCTATGATCTCCTTGACACAAAATGGAAATGAGCAAATAGCAAAAGGATGCATAGCAGCACAAGGCGATGTATCAAACAATAGCCTAAAAACAGATTGCGAGGAAGTTGTGCTAAAAATTCCATGTAATACTGAAACTATTGGGTCTGATGATTCCACTGTTATAAGTAACCAGAGGTCAGTCCATAAGGTTTTTCCGACATGTTCTCCACCAATGAACTTTACACCTCCCGATATTGAACTGAGCCAGTTCCCTTGCTCAGTTGGGAGTAAACAGCCTCAAGAGACTCGAACTTTTTAATAGCACACCGAGCAAAGCAATGGATCTCGATTCCAATTTATCTCATTCCACGGATCTACCTTTATTATCATCATTTAATTCCATAGATGAGCAACAAATAATTTCCGAGTCTTTACAATCCCCTCTAACGGTACTTGAATCTATACTCTCACCATTAGAAAAAACAACAAACAACTCAGACCATTCGCTGGAAATCCAGACTTCTATTCTATAGGCCTTCACAGATCGTAATGGCTTGCTCACAGCAGCAAGGTCTGCCCATGTAAACAGTGGGTTCATAAGTGAGACTGCAGCTGATCAAAAAATTCAACTAAAACAGAATATACTCCTAAAAACCAGTGCAACTCAGACTACCACAAGATCACTGAAATCAAAAAAAGTGAAAGGAGATGGGACCAAAACAGTATATTCTCTCCACAGGGTATTCGCTGAGTCCTCATTGACCCCAGAGTCAAGTTCAGAAATAGCAACTCACTTCTGCTATCCAATATTAAATTCTACAATTGGTGCCAGCACTTCAAAGAATCCCTTAGCTTCTTCATCATTACATGTTACTGGTGTGAATTCTGTCACTAGCAATCAGGGGAAATCAGGGAAACCAGTGAGGAGAAAGAGGAAAATCAATGGCAGAATTACTAAACAGAAGCCCCGCAGAGTAAAATTTGATCCGTCTATAGCACCCTTAAGCAATGTGGCAAGAGGAAAACTGTGTCCTTGACAAATTTCGAGAGTTTGCAAGCCTCTAGTTCACTTTGTCAGTCTCCCAGTAGGGAGGGGACAGATCAATTTAATCCCCAGTCCTCCAATTTTGTGAGTCTAAGGCCTCTTCGGGAAATCTGCCCCTCCACACAAACAACACTGGAAATTAGTCCAAGAAGAGGATCAAAATCGGCAAACGATGTAACAGACCAGTTTTGTATCTTTGAGATAACAGATCTCTCTGCGAATGGATATGACCCTTTAAATTGCCAAAGAATTTTAAAATTCTTGCAAAATCTCCCTTGCCTCAACTCCTTAACTTCCTTTGAAATAAAAATGATGTATTTTCCTAATAAACAAGAGCCTTTAAGATCTTGTATTGAATTCCGATCCAGCGTAATTACTCCATTAGTACCCCCGGGAAGTCAAAGGCTCCATGTAAATGGTTTTGATGCAGTGGGCATCCATTGTAATCTCCAGCAGTCTCTCTTATACAACATGCTACCAACTGGAGAGTTAAGCAGCAGTCACTGCTGCTCTACTCTTGAAGGTGACAAGCTTAAAACTAGACCTGCAGATACTTTGACAATCTGTATTAAGGGCAGGGACAGACAGATTTGGAACCGCAGCCTGTTCAGCGAGGAGGAAACTCACGAGGTAGCTGCCTGGTCATGGCTCTCAAGGAATTTAAACAAAAATAAATCAAATGGAGGCTCAAAACTTCGTTTTTAGCAATAACACCTCTATCATATCTTTGAACATCGTGGGTCTGGAAGTTTCAAAGTTGAATAGTCTGCAAAGATTTGCTCCTGCAATTACCTGTCTCCAAGAAACGTGGTCTACAGCCAAACAACTATTATGTTATAGATGCCCTTAACTTCTGAGTATAGACAATGCCATGTCAAGGGAGGTCTTTAAAAACCTGCTTATGGCAGAGGTAAAATGGGTCTTCAAACTCATTTTTTCTTCTCAAAATAACTTACAATTAGGGCTCCCTATTTTATGGTGTTTATTTTTTTAACATTTCCATCTGTGTTTCTCCATATTTATTTTTGGGCCATTTTATTGGTATTTATTGATAATTATTTAGTGGTTTACGCCTAAATGGAGTATCAAAATGGTATATTTCCATGTTTATTTAACTGATAAACATGCACTAATACTTTAATATGCCTGTTGGACTTTGGCAAATTAAGCAAAACACTACATCCACAGGTTAATATTTAAGCATTACACACAAACGTATGTTAACATATGCCTGTATTTTGGGTATCTCATCCTGTTTTTAACATCCCATGGAGTCTATCTATTTAGTAGGTGGTCTGAAATCTGTGAGGGACAGTGTGGGGAGTCATTTACAAGAAAAACAATTGTCTGTATTTTTCCGCTTTTAAAAATAAATACAAACAGAAAACAGATAATTTTCTGTCTGTATCTGTAAAAATCAGTAAAAATCGAAACAGGGAGCCTTACTTACAATGCATCAAAATAAATCTCCCAAAGCAAAGTGCCTCCTCAGCTGGCGCCCTGTTTTTATTTAATTTATATGTCCCTCCAGGCCCAAAATTCAATGTTTTGTTGGTCACGTTGTTCGATCAAATAAAATCTATCCTGGAGTCAGGCGATAGTTCCCAAACACTGATAATTGGTGACTTCAATGCAAAACGTTCCAATGCCCTGCACAAAGCCCATAATAACAAGGAGCTTGCGGAAGAATGGTCCATCCCAGATCCTGTTTTTCCGGCTACTAATAAGGCAGATAAACATGAAAGAATAATATTGGAATACCTAACTGGAATCAATGGAGTGATCCTAAATGTCAGAATGGAAGGGGAAACTCTGGCTGCTTTCACAAGGAAGAAGGTTCCTGGATTTTCTCTATGAGACTGCATTATAACAAGTTACGATTTATTTCATAAAATTCAGCTTCTCAAAATAGAATTTGTACAAGGCAATGACCACACATTACTCTACTCAGAGATAGCAATACTTCTTCACAAACCTCCATCATGGTGCTTAGCAGGCAGTTAATGGTGCGGCATTAACTGACAGCAATCGGGGTCGAATTATATTGAACTCTAAAAATATCTCCAAGTCAACTCAGTGATTGCCTCTTGGAGATGGTGCCATACATCTGAAGTGAGTAACCCCATCCTGCTATTTGATGAGCAAATTTCAGCAGCCATTCTTTTGTTTCAAGGATGGACTATGGCTAGTAATAAAATGGTCCCAAGGAAAACAAGTTTTTTAGATCTTGCCCTTTCTTGCAAATTCAACAAGCTTATTCGTTTGCAGTTCATTGACTATTCTGTGTCAAGAGGCAAAGAAATCCAGTCCTTGCAGAAAAGGCCTAGGCAAATTTGTTGGTCCTATATAAAAGCCTCTACCGATAGGAACTGGGTTGATTTGCAGAAAGCGGCCTTACAAAGAAATAGTTATGTTTTTTGATAGTTTAAGTGTTTGGGAGTTACCAAAAAAACCCTTGCAATTCCCATCATGCAGAAGGACTGGATAAACTATTTTTCTGAATTGTGTGGGCCAAACCCAGTGTTGTCAAAGCAGGAGGAGTCTTCGTATGTCTTTAGTCCAGCCAACGCAGTGCATGAAAAGTGCTAAGCTGATTAAATCATACATAAGGAAAGCATGACCCTCAGCAGCAATGGGTCCTGATAAGATTCCTATCAAAGTGCTTCAAAA
The DNA here is from genome assembly GCF_031143425.1 of Pleurodeles waltl. NCBI lineage: Eukaryota > Metazoa > Chordata > Amphibia > Caudata > Salamandridae > Pleurodeles > Pleurodeles waltl. Next base: position 339,101,931 of record NC_090444.1, on the reverse strand, counting down.
TGACCCAGAGGAATGGAGCAAGTTCCTATATCCGCTTTTTTTCCATTGCTACAAAACAGGAAGTATCCCAGGCTCTTTGTCAGGCAGCATAATGGTCCCTCTTCCCAAAAAGGGTTCCAGGTCATCTCCCAGTAACTATTGTCAAAATGCTCTCCTTGATGCTGCAGGGAAATAATTTTTTGCCACTAGTATTCTGGACTACCTCAAGGACTGGGCTTTTTCTAGGGGCGTGATACCAACAGTTCAGGCAGGTTTTCGGTCCACAACACTCAGTAACAGATAACTTCTCTGTATTACAAACTCATTGATAGGTATGTGGTGACTAAATCACAAGTGGTTTATTGTGTGTTAACTTCGCTACAGCATTTGATAGGGTTGATAGACCTACCCTTTGGAGGAAATTATAGAGCCTGGGAATCCCCTGTACTCTACTACGGCTCATATGCACACTGCATACATCTATGTGGCGTAGAGTTCTAATGGGGGAGATAAAAGGTTGACTCCAAAGATTCCTACAAATAATCAAATAATAGTCTGAAGCAAGGATGTATTTTAGCCCCTCTTCTTTCTTCCATATTTCTCAATGACTTACCGGTTTATTTTTCACAAGCTAGGAAATCTCCACCAAAAATAGCTTCCCAAAATGTACATGTTTTAATACGTTGATGGGGTGGCCATGTTTTATTTAACTCCTAGCGGTCTTCAGCCTAATATTAACATGCTATTTAAGTATTTAAAGGAACACTTCCTGAAAGTAATAAGGTGATGCCATTTATAGGAAACTGTACTGTCCCTACAACTGGAGACAGGAAGGAAGGCCAGTTCAAATGGTTAAAACATATTTGTTTAGGGAGGGTGTTCTTGTTATCTCTAGAATGTAGCTCTCATTTTTCCCACAGGAGGCTCAATGCTTCTGCCCATTTAGGGTGCCTTTAAAATATTTTACTCCTCCTCCTGCAAGAGACACTTTAAAATCCTCCTTGATAATTATCAGATCAAGATAACTCCCATCCTCTTGTATGCACTTGAATATATATTTCAGTTAACAAATGGTCAATCTTAAACATGTTTGGAGGTAGGCTTCTCCATGAGTTCACATCCCTGATCCAAGCCACTCATGTACAGGCATTACTCCTAGAGTTCTCCATGTCCAGTGCCTATTCTAGATCTGTGGAAAGTGTCATCAAGTGGGCTTATGACCTCTTACATACAACTGAAGGGTCCCTGAGAGCATTCTTCAAAAATGAAACCTTTCGGGGAGATAGGTGTAGGAAAGTACCATCTTGCCTGGCATGTTACCCCCATTTTTCACTGTATATATGTTGTTTTAGTTGTATGTGTCACTGGGACCCTGGTAACCCAGGGCCCCAGTGCTCATAAGTGTGCCTGAATGTGTTACCTGTGTAGTGACTAACTGTCTCACTGAGGCTCTGCTAATCAGAACCTCAGTGGTTATGCTCTCTCATTTCTTTCCAAATTGTCACTGACAGGCTAGTGACCATTTTTACCAATTTACATTGGCTTACTGGAACACCCTTATAATTCCCTAGTATATGGTACTGAGGTACCCAGGGTATTGGGGTTCCAGGAGATCCCTATGGGCTGCAGCATTTCTTTTGCCACCCATAGGGAGCTCTGACAAATCTTACACAGGCCTGCCACTGCAGCCTGAGTGAAATAACGTCCACGTTATTTCACAGCCATTTTACACTGCACTTAAGTAACTTATAAGTCACCTATATGTCTAACCTTTACCTGGTAAAGGTTAGGTGCAAAGTTACTTAGTGTGAGGGCACCCTGGCACTAGCCAAGGTGCCCCCACATTGTTCAGAGCCAATTCACTGAACTTTGTGAGTGCGGGGACACCATTACACGCGTGCACTACATATAGGTCACTACCTATATGTAGCTTCACCATGGTAACTCCGAATATGGCCATGTAACATGTCTATGATCATGGAATTGCCTCCTCTATGCCATCCTGGCATTGTTGGTACAATTCCATGATCCCAGTGGTCTGTAGCACAGACCCTGGTACTGCCAAACTGCCCTTCCTGGGGTTTCTCTGCAGCTGCTGCTGCTGCCAACCCCTCAGACAGGCAGCTGCCCTCCTGGGGTCCAGCCAGGCCTGGCCCAGGATGGCAGAACAAAGAACTTCCTCTGAGAGAGGGTGTGACACCCTCTCCCTTTGGAAAATGGTGTGAAGGCAGGGGAGGAGTAGCCTCCCCCAGCCTCTGGAAATGCTTTGTTGGGCACAGATGTGCCCAATTCTGCATAAGCCAGTCTACACCGGTTCAGGGACCCCTTAGCCCCTGCTCTGGCGCGAAACTGGACAAAGGAAAGGGGAGTGACCACTCCCCTGACCTGCACCTCCCCTGGGAGGTGTCCAGAGCTCCTCCAGTGTGCTCCAGACCTCTGCCATCTTGGAAACAGAGGTGCTGCTGGCACACTGGACTGCTCTGAGTGGCCAGTGCCACCAGGTGACGTCAGAGACTCCTTGTGATAGGCTCCTTCAGGTGTTAGTAGCCTTTCCTCTCTCCTAGGTAGCCAAACCCTCTTTTCTGGCTATTTAGGGTCTCTGTCTCTGGGGAAATTTTAGATAACGAATGCATGAGCTCAGCCGAGTTCCTCTGCATCTCCCTCTTCACCTTCTGATAAGGAATCGACCGCTGACCGCGCTGGAAGCCTGCAAACCTGCAACATAGTAGCAAAGACGACTACTGCAACTCTGTAACGCTGATCCTACCGCCTTCTCGACTGTTTTCCTGCTTGTGCATGCTGTGGGGGTAGTCTGCCTCCTCTCTGCACCAGAAGCTCCGAAGAAATCTCCCGTGGGTCGACGGAATCTTCCCCCTGCAACCGCAGGCACCAAAAAGCTGCATTACCGGTCCCTTGGGTCTCCTCTCAGCACGACGAGCGAGGTCCCTCGAATCCAGCGACACCGTCCAAGTGACCCCCACAGTCCAGTGACTCTTCAGCCCAAGTTTGGTGGAGGTAAGTCCTTGCCTCACCTCGTTGGGCTGCATTGCTGGGAACCGCGACTTTGCAAGCTACTCCGGCCCCTGTGCACTTCCGGCGGAAATCCTTCGTGCACAGCCAAGCCTGGGTCCACGGCACTCTAACCTGCATTGCACGACTTTCTAAGTTGGTCTCCGGCGACGTGGGACTCCTTTGTGCAACTTCGGCGAGCACCGTTTCACGCATCCTTGTAGTGCCTGTTTCTGGCACTTCTCCGGGTGCTACCTGCTTCAGTGAGGGCTCTTTGTCTTGCTCGACGTCCCCTCTCTCTGCAGGTCCAATTTGCGACCTCCTGGTCCCTCCTGGGCCCCAGCAGCGTCCAAAAACGCCAAACGCACGATTTGCGTGTAGCAAGGCTTGTTGGCGTCCATCCGGCGGGAAAACACTTCTGCACGACTCTCCAAGGCGTGGGGGATCCATCCTCCAAAGGGGAAGTCTCTAGCCCTTGTCGTTCCTGCAGTATTCACAGTTCTTCAGCCTAGTAAGAGCTTCTTTGCACCAACCGCTGGCATTTCTTGGGCATCTGCCCATCTCCGAGTTGCTTGTGACTTTTGGACTTGGTCCCCTTGTTCCACAGGTACCCTCAGTCAGGAATCCATCGTTGTTGCATTGCTGATTTGTGTTTTCCTTGCATTTTCCCTCTAACACGACTATTTTGTCCTTAGGGGAACTTTGGTGCACTTTGCACTCACTTTTCAGGGTCTTGGGGAGGGTTATTTTTCTAACTCTCACTATTTTCTAATAGTCCCAGCGACCCTCTACAAGGTCACATAGGTTTGGGGTCCATTCGTGGTTCGCATTCCACTTCTGGAGTATATGGTTTGTGTTGCCCCTATCCCTATGTTTCCCCATTGCATCCTATTGTAACTATACATTGTTTGCACTGTTTTCTAAGACTATACTGCATATTTTTGCTATTGTGTATATATATCTTGTGTATATTTCCTATCCTCTCACTGAGGGTACACTCTAAGATACTTTGGCATATTGTCATAAAAATAAAGTACCTTTATTTTTAGTATAACTGTGTATTGTGTTTTCTTATGATATTGTGCATATGACACTAGGTGGTACTGTAGTAGCTTCACACGTCTCCTAGTTCAGCCTAAGCTGCTCTGCTAAGCTACCATTATCTATCAGCCTAAGCTGCTAGACACCCTATACACTAATAAGGGATAACTGGGCCTGGTGCAAGGTGCAAGTACCCCTTGGTACTCACTACAAGCCAGTCCAGCCTCCTACATTGGTTGTGCAGCGGTGGGATAAGTGCTTTGAGACTACTTACCACTCTTGTCATTGTACTTTTCATAAGAGAAAAATATACAAAACAAGGTCAGTGTATATACACATAGCCAAAAAGTTTTGCATTTCCTCTTTTCACTCTTTTCTAAGTGCTGAAAAGTACTTCTAAACTTTCAAAAAGTTCTTAAAAGTTTAAAAAGTTTTTTTTCTGTCTTTCCAAAAAGTTCTGAAAACTTTTTTCTCTTTGTCTATCACTTTAACTCTCTCTAAAAATGTCTGGCACAGGCCAAAAAGTTGAACTGTCCAAACTTGCATATGATCACCTTAGCTGGAAAGGAGCAAGGAGTCTCTGCATAGAGAGAGGTTTGAGTGTAGGGAAGAATCCTTCCTTAGAACTGTTAATTAATATGCTTAGAGTACAGGATAAGGCCATAAGTGCCCAATCTGTAGAAAAAGTAGCTAATGGTTCTCAATCTGATCCAGGGACTCCCCCAGGAAAAGGTTCAGGAAAGAAACTTCTCAGCCTGCCCATTACTAGACAGTCTAGCATAGTTGGTACAGAGGTTGAATCACATCATACTGATGATGTGCTCTCACATTATGCTGGTAGCCAAGCTGTTAGGGTGCCCCTTGTAAGGGACAGGTCTCCTTCTGTTCATTCCCATCATACCTCTGTATCTAGAAATGTCCCTCCCACCCACCCTGATGACAGATTGTTAGAAAGGGAGCTCAATAGATTGAGAGTGGAGCAAACCAGACTGAAGCTCAAGAAGCAACAGCTGGATTTTGATAGACAGTCTTTAGAAATAGAGAGGGAAAGACAGAAGATGGGTTTAGATACCCATGGTGGCAGCAGCAGTATTCCCCATAGTCATCCTGCAAAAGAGCATGATTCCAGGAATCTGCACAAGATAGTTCCCCCTTACAAGGAGGGGGATGACATTAACAAGTGGTTTGCTGCACTTGAGAGGGCCTGTGCTGTACAGGATGTCCCTCAAAAGCAGTGGGCTGCTATCCTATGGCTATCATTTACTGGAAAAGGTAGGGATAGGCTCCTTACTGTAAAAGAAAATGATGCTAACAATTTCCAAGTTCTTAAGAATGCACTCCTGGATGGTTATGGCTTAACCACTGAACAGTACAGGATAAAGTTCAGAGATACCAAAAAGGAGTCTTCACAAGACTGGGTTGATTTCATTGACCAGGCAGTGAAGGCCTTGGAGGGGTGGTTACATGGCAGTAAAGTGACTGATTATGACAGCCTGTATAACTTGATCCTGAGAGAGCATATTCTTAATAATTGTGTGTCAGATTTGTTGCACCAGTACTTGGTGGACTCTGATCTGACCTCTCCCCAAGAATTGGGAAAGAAGGCATACAAATGGGTCAGAACAAGAGTAAACAGAAAAGTTCATACAGGGGGTGACAAAGATGGCAACAAAAAGAAGGATGGTAAGTCTTCTGACAAGGGTGGGGACAAATCTAAAAATGAGTCTTCATCAGGCCCACAAAAACACTCTGGTGGGGGTGGTGGGCCCAAATCCTCCTTTAATCAGAACAAGGAAAAGAAACCATGGTGCTATTTATGTAAGATAAAAGGCCATTGGACAACAGATCCCAGTTGTCCAAAGAAAGGCACCACAGCTCCTACCACTACAACCCCTACTGCTACACCTAGTGTCCCTACTAATAGCAGTGGTGGTGGGAGCAAACCTACTAATAGCCAATCCAAGGGAGTAGCTGGGCTCACTTTTGGTAATTTAGTTGGGGTTGGTCTGATTAGGGAGACCACAGAGGCTACTTTAGTCTCTGAAGGGGCTATTGATTTAGCCACTTTGGTTGCTTGCCCCCATAACTTGGAGAAGTACAAGCAACTAACCCTAATAAATGGTGTTGAGGTCCAGGCCTACAGGGACACAGGTGCCAGTGTCACAATGGTGATTGAGAAACTGGTGCACCCTGAACAACACATACTTGGACACCAGTACCAAGTAACCGATGCTCACAACATAACACAAAGCCACCCCATGGCTGTTGTAAATCTCAACTGGGGGGGGGTATCTGGTCCAAAGAAAGTTGTGGTAGCTTCAGATTTACCTGTAGACTGTCTATTAGGGAACGATTTGGAGACATCAGCTTGGTCAGATGTGGAGTTGGAGGCCCATGCAGCAATGCTGGGCATCCCAGGGCATATTTTTGCTTTGACAAGGGCTCAGGCCAAAAAGCAAAAAGGACAGGGAAGCTTGGATCCTGGAACAATGGACCAAGTGCTCCCTAAAGCTAGGGTAGTAGAAGCAAACCACTTCCTACTATCCCTCCCTCTACAGTGGATTCTACTTCTGAGGAAGAAGAATTCCCTCCCTGTGCAGAACCTACACCAGAGGAGCTGGAAGCAGACACTGCTGAGCTTTTGGGTGAAGGGGGGCCTGCCAGAGAGGAGCTGAGTGTGGCACAGCAAACCTGTCCCACATTAGAGGGTCTCAGACAGCAAGCTGTCAAACAGGCTAATGGGGATGTCAGTGACTCACACAGAGTTTACTGACACTGAGCATAGGGATCCTAAACCTGGAGCAGCCAGGAGATTAGTGATTCCTCAGGAGTACAGAAAGTTCCTCCTAACACTGGCACATGACATTCCCTTAGCTGGGCACCTGGGTCAAATGAAAACTTGGGACAGATTGGTACCATTGTTTCATTGGCCTAGGATGTCTGAGGACACAAAAGAATTTTGTAAGTCCTGTGAAACCTGTCAAGCCAGTGGCAAGACAGGTGGCACTCCAAAGGCACCCCTTATCCCACTGCCTGTGGTTGGGGTTCCCTTTGAAAGGGTAGGGGTTGACATAGTTGGCCCCCTTGACCCTCCTACTGCTTCAGGCAATAGGTTTATCTTGGTGGTAGTGGACCATGCCACAAGATATCCTGAAGCTATTCCTTTAAGGACCACTACAGCTCCTGCAGTGGCAAAGGCCCTCCTGGGAATATTTTCCAGGGTGGGCTTCCCAAAGGAAGTAGTATCAGACAGAGGAAGCAATTTCATGTCTGCATACTTAAAGGCCATGTGGAAGGAGTGTGGTGTAACTTACAAGTTCACAACACCCTATCATCCACAAACAAATGGACTGGTGGAGAGATTTAATAAAACTCTCAAAGGCATGATTATGGGACTCCCTGAAAAACTCCGCAGGAGATGGGATATCCTTCTACCATGCCTCCTTTTTGCCTACAGGGAGGTACCCCAGAAAGGAGTGGGCTTCAGCCCCTTTGAACTTCTTTTTGGACACCCTGTTAGGGGTCCACTCACACTTGTAAAGGAGGGTTGGGAACAACCTTTAAAAGCTCCTAAGCAGGATATTGTGGATTATGTACTTGGCCTCAGATCAAGGATGGCTGAGTACATGAAAAAGGCCAGTAAAAACCTTCAGGCCAGCCAAGAGCTCCAGAAGCAATGGCATGATCAGAAGGCTGTTTTGGTTCAGTACCAACCAGGGCAGAAAGTGTGGGTCTTGGAGCCTGTGGCCCCAAGGGCACTCCAAGATAAATGGAGTGGACCCCACACAATTGTTGAAAAGAAGGGTGAAGTCACCTACTTGGTTGACTTAGGCACTGCCAGGAGTCCCCTTAGGGTGCTCCATGTCAACCGCCTGAAACCCTACTATGACAGGGCTGATCTCACCCTGCTCATGGCAACAGATGAGGGACAGGAAGAAGACAGTGATCCTCTACCTGATCTCTTCTCTTCCACAGAACAAGATGCTCTTGTGGAAGGGGTTGTTTTGGCTGATTGTCTTACTGCTGAGCAGAAAGATAATTGCATAAATCTCCTAGGACAATTTTCAGAACTCTTCTCCATTGTGCCAGGCACCACTTCTTGGTGTGAGCACACTATAGATACTGGAGACAGTTTACCTGTCAAAAGTAAGATCTATAGGCAGCCTGACCATGTCAGGGACTGCATAAAGCAAGAAGTTCAGAAGATGTTGGAACTAGGAGTGGTTGAGCACTCTGACAGTCCATGGGCTTCTCCTGTGGTACTGGTACCAAAACCCAATTCTAAAGATGGAAAGAAGGAAATGAGATTTTGTGTCGACTATAGAGGTCTCAACTTGGTAACCAAAACTGATGCTCACCCTATACCCAGGGCAGATGAGCTCATAGATACACTGGCATCTGCCAAGTATCTAAGCACTTTTGATTTGACTGCAGGGTATTGGCAGATCAAATTGTCAGAAGATGCTAAATCTAAGACTGCATTTTCTACCATTGGAGGACATTACCAGTTTACTGTAATGCCTTTTGGTCTGAAAAATGCACCTGCCACTTTTCAGAGGTTGGTGAACACAGTCCTGCAAGGGCTGGAAGCTTTCAGTGCAGCATATTTGGATGATATAGCTGTCTTTAGCTCCAGCTGGGATGATCACCTGGTCCACCTTTGGAAAGTTTTGGAGGCCCTGCAAAAGGCAGGCCTCACTATCAAGGCTTCAAAGTGCCAGATAGGGCAGGGTAAGGTGGTTTATCTGGGACACCTTGTTGGTGGGGAACAGATTGCACCACTTCAGGGGAAAATCCAAACTATTATTGATTGGGTTCCCCCTACCACTCAGACTCAGGTGAGAGCCTTCCTAGGCCTCACTGGGTATTACAGGAGGTTCATTAAGAACTATGGCTCCATTGCAGCCCCTCTTAATGACCTCACATCCAAGAAAATGCCTAAAAAGGTATTATGGACAGCAAACTGTCAGAAAGCTTTTGAGGAGCTGAAGCAGGCCATGTGCTCTGCACCTGTCCTGAAAAGCCCTTGTTACTCTAAAAAATTCTATGTCCAAACTGATGCATCTGAATTAGGAGTAGGGGCAGTCCTATCACAACTTAATTCTGAGGGCCAGGATCAACCTGTTGCTTTTATTAGTAGAAGGTTGACCCCTAGAGAAAAGCGTTGGTCTGCCATTGAGAGGGAGGCCTTTGCTGTGGTCTGGGCTCTGAAGAAGTTGAGGCCATACCTGTTTGGCACTCACTTCATTGTTCAGACAGACCACAAACCTCTACTTTGGCTAAAACAAATGAAAGGTGAAAATCCTAAATTGTTGAGGTGGTCCATATCCCTACAGGGAATGGACTATACAGTGGAACATAGACCTGGGAGTAGCCACTCCAATGCAGATGGACTCTCCAGATATTTCCACTTAGACAATGAAGACTCATCAGGTAATGGCTAGTCTTATTGTCCTTCGTTTGGGGGGGGGGTTGTGTAGGAAAGTACCATCTTGCCTGGCATGTTACCCCCATTTTTCACTGTATATATGTTGTTTTAGTTGTATGTGTCACTGGGACCCTGGTAACCCAGGGCCCCAGTGCTCATAAGTGTGCCTGAATGTGTTACCTGTGTAGTGACTAACTGTCTCACTGAGGCTCTGCTAATCAGAACCTCAGTGGTTATGCTCTCTCATTTCTTTCCAAATTGTCACTGACAGGCTAGTGACCATTTTTACCAATTTACATTGGCTTACTGGAACACCCTTATAATTCCCTAGTATATGGTACTGAGGTACCCAGGGTATTGGGGTTCCAGGAGATCCCTATGGGCTGCAGCATTTCTTTTGCCACCCATAGGGAGCTCTGACAAATCTTACACAGGCCTGCCACTGCAGCCTGAGTGAAATAACGTCCACGTTATTTCACAGCCATTTTACACTGCACTTAAGTAACTTATAAGTCACCTATATGTCTAACCTTTACCTGGTAAAGGTTAGGTGCAAAGTTACTTAGTGTGAGGGCACCCTGGCACTAGCCAAGGTGCCCCCACATTGTTCAGAGCCAATTCACTGAACTTTGTGAGTGCGGGGACACCATTACACGCGTGCACTACATATAGGTCACTACCTATATGTAGCTTCACCATGGTAACTCCGAATATGGCCATGTAACATGTCTATGATCATGGAATTGCCTCCTCTATGCCATCCTGGCATTGTTGGTACAATTCCATGATCCCAGTGGTCTGTAGCACAGACCCTGGTACTGCCAAACTGCCCTTCCTGGGGTTTCTCTGCAGCTGCTGCTGCTGCCAACCCCTCAGACAGGCAGCTGCCCTCCTGGGGTCCAGCCAGGCCTGGCCCAGGATGGCAGAACAAAGAACTTCCTCTGAGAGAGGGTGTGACACCCTCTCCCTTTGGAAAATGGTGTGAAGGCAGGGGAGGAGTAGCCTCCCCCAGCCTCTGGAAATGCTTTGTTGGGCACAGATGTGCCCAATTCTGCATAAGCCAGTCTACACCGGTTCAGGGACCCCTTAGCCCCTGCTCTGGCGCGAAACTGGACAAAGGAAAGGGGAGTGACCACTCCCCTGACCTGCACCTCCCCTGGGAGGTGTCCAGAGCTCCTCCAGTGTGCTCCAGACCTCTGCCATCTTGGAAACAGAGGTGCTGCTGGCACACTGGACTGCTCTGAGTGGCCAGTGCCACCAGGTGACGTCAGAGACTCCTTGTGATAGGCTCCTTCAGGTGTTAGTAGCCTTTCCTCTCTCCTAGGTAGCCAAACCCTCTTTTCTGGCTATTTAGGGTCTCTGTCTCTGGGGAAATTTTAGATAACGAATGCATGAGCTCAGCCGAGTTCCTCTGCATCTCCCTCTTCACCTTCTGATAAGGAATCGACCGCTGACCGCGCTGGAAGCCTGCAAACCTGCAACATAGTAGCAAAGACGACTACTGCAACTCTGTAACGCTGATCCTGCCGCCTTCTCGACTGTTTTCCTGCTTGTGCATGCTGTGGGGGTAGTCTGCCTCCTCTCTGCACCAGAAGCTCCGAAGAAATCTCCCGTGGGTCGACGGAATCTTCCCCCTGCAACCGCAGGCACCAAAAAGCTGCATTACCGGTCCCTTGGGTCTCCTCTCAGCACGACGAGCGAGGTCCCTCGAATCCAGCGACACCGTCCAAGTGACCCCCACAGTCCAGTGACTCTTCGGCCCAAGTTTGGTGGAGGTAAGTCCTTGCCTCACCTCGTTGGGCTGCATTGCTGGGAACCGCGACTTTGCAAGCTACTCCGGCCCCTGTGCACTTCCGGCGGAAATCCTTCGTGCACAGCCAAGCCTGGGTCCACGGCACTCTAACCTGCATTGCACGACTTTCTAAGTTGGTCTCCGGCGACGTGGGACTCCTTTGTGCAACTTCGGCGAGCACCGTTTCACGCATCCTCGTAGTGCCTGTTTCTGGCACTTCTCCGGGTGCTACCTGCTTCAGTGAGGGCTCTTTGTCTTGCTCGACGTCCCCTCTCTCTGCAGGTCCAATTTGCGACCTCCTGGTCCCTCCTGGGCCCCAGCAGCGTCCAAAAACGCCAAACGCACGATTTGCATGTAGCAAGGCTTGTTGGCGTCCATCCGGCGGGAAAACACTTCTGCACGACTCTCCAAGGCGTGGGGGATCCATCCTCCAAAGGGGAAGTCTCTAGCCCTTGTCGTTCCTGCAGTATTCACAGTTCTTCAGCCTAGTAAGAGCTTCTTTGCACCAACCGCTGGCATTTCTTGGGCATCTGCCCATCTCCGAGTTGCTTGTGACTTTTGGACTTGGTCCCCTTGTTCCACAGGTACCCTCAGTCAGGAATCCATCGTTGTTGCATTGCTGATTTGTGTTTTCCTTGCATTTTCCCTCTAACACGACTATTTTGTCCTTAGGGGAACTTTGGTGCACTTTGCACTCACTTTTCAGGGTCTTGGGGAGGGTTATTTTTCTAACTCTCACTATTTTCTAATAGTCCCAGCGACCCTCTACAAGGTCACATAGGTTTGGGGTCCATTCGTGGTTCGCATTCCACTTCTGGAGTATATGGTTTGTGTTGCCCCTATCCCTATGTTTCCCCATTGCATCCTATTGTAACTATACATTGTTTGCACTGTTTTCTAAGACTATACTGCATATTTTTGCTATTGTGTATATATATCTTGTGTATATTTCCTATCCTCTCACTGAGGGTACACTCTAAGATACTTTGGCATATTGTCATAAAAATAAAGTACCTTTATTTTTAGTATAACTGTGTATTGTGTTTTCTTATGATATTGTGCATATGACACTAGGTGGTACTGTAGTAGCTTCACACGTCTCCTAGTTCAGCCTAAGCTGCTCTGCTAAGCTACCATTATCTATCAGCCTAAGCTGCTAGACACCCTATACACTAATAAGGGATAACTGGGCCTGGTGCAAGGTGCAAGTACCCCTTGGTACTCACTACAAGCCAGTCCAGCCTCCTACAATAGGTTATATACCTTCAATAGCAGTCTTGAGATTGCGCAAGAGAAATTCCAATGTTCTATCGGCCATTTGAAATCATGGGCACCAGCGCATCTGAAGTTGTTTTTGAAGAATTGGATGTCCAGACTACAGATCTGATTATGACTTTGGAGGTCGGACCGCCATGTTTGCAGTCCTGAAAAAAACACTACGCCGGCGGTCTCACAGACCTCCATATTACAAGTTATGCAGGCAGGACACCTGACCGCCAGGCCAAAAAGGATGACAGCCAGTGGCCTAGCTGCCTGGATATAGGCAATCCAACCTCCAGTGACATCAATGCCGTAGACAACCACCAAGCATATTACAATCACACAGTCGCGTAGGCAGCCCCCTCATGGTGGTCAGCCAATGGCAGTCCACAACCGCTGTTTGCAATCAGCAAAGTAACAGACAACTGCAAACTGGATGAATTAAAAAACAACACAGCTGACACACATTGGTCCAGAAGACACACCTGCAAAGCACACTATAAAATACACCCCTTCACAGACGACAATCCTTGGCATTTCCACCTGACGACAAAGAAGAACAACCACCTTTTTTGTAGAGTACATAGATTAGGCACCCCTTTTTACCATCCCACAGAAGACCCTGCACACATTTTTGTCCATTAAGAACCTATTCATGGACGACAAACTTACTTCTATTGACGCCACACAGCATTAACTCTTCCACAGCTTATCATGGCCATTTCTGCTACGGAATTCTAATATACCTTCGGTTTTGGTCTAACAGCCTATTACATTACCTTGTGATGCTAGCATTACTATTGCCATATTTTTGGATACTACTTAGTTTGATTTCTGCCTTGAGAATGTCCTGATAACGAAACTCGTATCAGCTGTTATTCAGCTTTTGTACTTTGGAACCATCATACCTGGAATAAACAGATTCGAACTAATCACACAGACGGTTTCTGATTGTTTATTGACAGACTTTACTACGATATGGACTTTACGGACTATTTTGGTGTGCCTTGGTAACTCAGTAGTATATTTTTCAGTGCTGACTGGATTTTCAATCGGTACAACCACACCCGAGGTGTTGGGGTGCAATACCAGGATGGCACTGTAAAGTACTTTGCTGCAACTTTGAAGCATCACTTCCCCTAATTTTGTATTATTTACATAGGAAGTGTGAATCCCAAAGCATAGCCACCCCTTTTAGTTACTTAACCTATTGCACTTCCCCTGTTGAGTAAGTCCCTGTCACCCTCTTTTTTTTCCCACCATGTCACATGCAAAAAATATCAGTTTTTCTGAAGAGGAGTTAATAGTCATGGTGCATGAAATCATAAAAGTAGAGCCACAATATTTGGAGCACAAGTCCAGAATACGCCTCTCAGTCAAAAAATGGAAATGTTGGACAGGATCATTGACAGAGAGAAAGCTGTAGGCACCACCCTGCGCACAAAGGAGGACATTAGGAAGAGGTGGAACAACCTCAGGGGCAAGGTCCATACCCTGGTTTCCAGGCACCAGATGCAGGCCAAGAAGATTGGCGATGGGCCTCCCAGTGTCCATTACAACACCTTCCCTGGGAGGAGAAGGTCTTTGACATCCTGCATCCTGAGGGCTTGACTGGAATACCTGGGGCAGTGGACACTGGTAAGTTACAACACAAAAATTGTTACAAAAATGCAATGTCATGCATGCTCGCAGATCACCTTTTGCCACTGTCTTGTTCATATACCTCACCAACATTTAATACCCAAAGTCTCTGAGTTTAAACACTGTCAATGTGCATCATTGAACTCAATATCACAGTTACTAAGGCCCATCACATGCCATATGTCCAAATGGTGCCTGTAAATCTCACAATACCAAAAACACATTCCAGGATCCACGGCATGTCCCAAAATGAAAATGTATGCTCAAACCTAAATGCAGCCTGCATACAGATATGTAATACACACCATTTGTCAAGTGTTGGGGAGTCGAGTGACCTGACTGCAACTCCCATCAGGCCCTGTTTCTGTAACTCCAGCCACCAGCACAGTGGTCACTTGCCCCAGTACATCTGTAAGTGACCTTTCAAATGCCGTTTACTCTCCGGGGGGACAACATATGCCAAGTATGTGTAGTAGAGAGAGACCTGACTGCAACTCCCAGCGGGCCCTGTTTCTGTAACTCCAACCATTAGCCCAGTGGTCACTTGCCCCAATACATCTGTTAGTTAATCCTCAAATGAGGTTTACTCGCCTGGGCAAACCATTTGTCAAGTGTGTGTAGTAGAGAGAGTGGCCTGATAGCAACTCTCAGCAGGCCCTGTTTCTATAACTCCAAACACCAGACCAGTGTTCACTTGTCCGAAGAACCCTGTTTGTCAAGTCCCAAATGAAATTTACTCATCTGGGGAGATAACATTTGTCAAGTACTGAGGAGTAGAGAGAGTGACCTGACTGCAACTCCCAGCAGGCCCGTTTCTGTAACTCCAACCTCCAGCCCAGTGGTTTCTTGTCCAAGAATGCCTGTTTGTCAACTCCCAAATGAAATTTACTCACATGGGGGGTATAACATTTGTCAAGTATTGGGGGAGTAGAGAGAGTGGCCCGACTGCAACTCCCAGCAGGCCTTGTTTCTGTAACTCCAACCACCATCCCAGTGGTCTCTTGTCCAAGGATGCCTGTTTGTCAACTCCAAAATGAAATGTACTCACCTGGGGGGGTAACCATTTGTCAAGTATTAGGGAGTAGAGAGAGTGACCTGACTGAAACTCTCAGCAGGTCCTGTTTCTGTAACTCCAACCACCAGCCTAGTAGTCACTTGTACAAAAAACCCGGTTTGTCAACTCTCAATTGAAGTGTATTCATCTGGGAGTAATCAAGCACAGATCTTGCTCAAATCAGAGTTGTGCCTGTCTACCTAGCTCCATCTTGACTTGCTATTCCAAGATGAAACTTTTGCGAACAGGAATGACACTTACCCAGTGTGTACAACAAGTATTCCTAAGGCCTCAAGATCCATCACCAGAGTGGTAGCGGCAGAAACATTGACACAGCACTGTGCACATGATAACTCCAGTCACATATACCACAAAGTTCTGGGTCTGCCTGTGGATCTCACTCAACTAGGCCTCCAAATGGTCAACGCCATATCTTGAGTCTCCACTGCGTTGGCTACACTGGTGGTAAAATGTAATTTTCAGGCCATCCTCCTAAGAGCAACTGATCTGCACATCTCAGCTTCTTGAGTCAAATTGGGTCGGTATGCCTCACACAATATGCCAAATCACCCAATACCAGGGTTACTTGGCACAAATGGATTAACTACAACTTAAAATAGTCCAAGGTCACTATTTACTGTAACACAAAACGCTGGAGGTAGGTGTCACAATACAACCAGTAACAAAGTATGTTTTACATCAACAGGTGGATCTGCCACTGGGCACACAGAGGCCTACCAAAAAGACCGCCACCCAGCCCCCCCGTATGAAGCCCTCAGTGACGACAACACTCTTGGACGACTGGCCGTGGAAGATGGTTCTGGCACATCCGGGCGACCTGGTTAGATGGCAACAGTGAGTCTCACTGTGGCCACAAGGTCACCTCCCGGCCCTGTTGCTTCAACATCACAGGCAACCATTCGCCCCACAACCTGTGTCCCTAGCTCAGTCTCCACCATCTTGTGTCCCACAGTCCTGGATCTTGAGTTGCAGTGCAACACTTTGGACAGTGAGAGTCCAGGAACAAGCTGGAGAGGGCACCCAGTCGGAAGGACACAGTCCTGTGGGGGAGGGTGCGTGGGAGGGATGCTGTAGGCCAGCGGGGTGAGGCCAATGGGACTGCTCTTGGCAAGAACACCATCAGCCACGTCTTGGGGGTGTATCAGGAGTCCCAAGGCCTAATGGGCGAGTTGTTGACCAAACTCCAGGAAATAAAGCAGCTACAAAGGGACATGCTAAGTGACATGAACAGATGGAGGTCCACAATTCCAAAATGGCCTTCCTAACAGGGGTGTTAAGGGACATACACACAACCCTGAGCAGGGCTTTTCAAAGCCAGTCTACCCCTTTGTTTGGCTCAGCAACAGCAGGCCCATCAATATTGGTGGCAGCCAATGAAAGGGAGGTATTACTAGAGGAACAACAAGCCCCAGACTCCCCTGCCTCTGTAGCAGCTGATGCAAGAGAGACGGACAGAAAATAATCCAGGAGGTGCGGATGGCAAGACACCCCAGCAATAGCCCTCTTCCTTAAGGACCTTGTACTGATCTTGAACCACATACTATTTCCAGTGGAAGGAGTACTCCGGACTTTGGACTCCCAGTGGTGTGGCATCTACTCCAATGATTTCAATAACCAGGACTGAGTCCTTCACATTTGAATTTTTGTTGAGTCATGTCACATACTTTTTCTGTTAGTCGTAGCTTCACAATAAAATCACCCTTTTATTGACACATTGTCTGCTGATTTTGATTTCACGTTTAGCCATGTAGATATGTCAGACCGTGTGAACCATAAAATGATGATCCAAGGTGCTTGTTCAAGATGGGGTATGTTGCATGAACAGTGTCCAGCTCCTGATTACAACCCTCCCACCCAAACATATATATCTAAGTGTCTGGTCAAACTAAAAAATGTATTACAGTGTTCGGCACATAGGCTGTCAATACAGTATGTCTTGAACTATTGGAAATCATAAATGATTGACTCATATTGAGTAAATGAACATATCAACAGGTACAGACCTCCAGACTACGGAAGGAAGGGATCTGTCAGACATTATCCTGTAGAATAGGCATACTTTGAAGTAGTTGATATCATCAGCTTGAGCTTCATCACATACCACACCAAAGTAATTCAACATCACATAATCCAAGATACAGACAGATGGCAGGACAACAGTCCTTGATCACAGGGGCATCATAATCCAATGCTCATGCATCAGGTGGTATGACACACACATATGTAAGTGTTGTGGCACCAGCCATGTGGCCTACAGTGATGAAACACATCTACTCTACATACAGGTCATACAAAAAGAGTGTTTAGCCAATGTGAAGGAAAAATGGCTTGGTCGTAAGCTAGGACTACATATTTTATGGCCACATGATGACACATATGATGCATTAGGCCCACCACATACAAACAAGTCCAATGGGTACTTTTGGCCTTCCATCCAAACACTGTGCAAGTTGCCTGGGCACAGGTCTCATACAACCAAACTCTGTGACCTACATTACCTGGAATAATCCATGTCCCCTTCATATGTCAGAACAGCATCACATACCTGCCAATATCACACCTCTGAAATGCCCACAGGAAGATGTCATGGTGAAGGTACCTGTACAACAAACAAAACAAGGAGTATAGACTTGAAACCATACACATGACACAAGTCACATTGCAAGCATCTGGAAAACAAAGTACAATGCAAGGAAATTGACACAAACAAAGCCAAATCATCAAAGTGGGGATGTGTCAAAAGCTATCTTATCAAGCAGCCTAAGGCTGAATATTGCAGAGTATCAGCTCCCTTGCTGTTTCCAAAACACTCAACGCCACACATTCTCACAACTACAGTTCATTGTACAGTAACAATCATGACATCACATGACAGACACTCATGAGAAGTAGCTGTAGATGAAATCTTCTTGCAAGTCAGCTTCTTCCTCTTCACCACTGTCATTCTCAGTTGGCATTTCAGGATTCTCATCCGGTGGGACTGCAGGCTCACCCTTGTCTGGGATGTACAAGATATTCCTCCACAGGGTGATGTTTTAAAGCATGCAGCATGCCACAGTGATCTGACACACTTTCCCGGGTGAGTAGAGGAGGGCTCCACCAGTCCTGTCTGGACACTGAAATCTGGCCTTCAGGAGCCCAAGAACATGCTCCAATGCCTGCTGTGCTTTCAATGGCCTCATGGAAGTGGCTTTCCCCTGGCGTAGTTGGATTCCTCAGCAGCATCAACAACCAAGGACGGTTTGGATATGCTGAGTCTCCTGTTGAGGAATGGGACATAAGTGCAATAATGAGTCACTCACTTCATGATTGTAGCACCTGATATTACTCAAACATAATTGGGACAGACATGACTTACCAACCAGCTAGGCCCTCTCTGGGTGTAGTTGTGACATCAGCTGGGGTATGGGGCTGTTACGCATTAGGAAGGAATCAGGTGATGAACAAGGATAACTGGCACACACATTTGAGATGTAGAGATCTGCCAAACAAAAAACGTACACGTTGATGGAATAGAAGGTCTTTCTGTTGCGATAGACTTGTTCAGTGGCCTGAGGTGGCACCAAGCCAACATGTGGGAGGCAGGAAAAGCAATAGAAGTCATTCTTCACATTGGCTAAATCCTCACTTTGGGGAAACCTGATATAACTGCCAATGTATTTCAACATTGCTGAGAGGTAATCCTTCAACATGAGACTGAACATAGGTTGGGACATACCAGCAGATAGAGCCACTGTGTGTTGGAAGGACCCAGTGGCTAAGAAGTGCAGTACTGACATGACTTGTACAATGGGTGGTATGCAGGTTGGATTACTGTTAGCTGGAATCAGATCTGACTCCAACAGATGGCATGAGTCCACTATTGTTTGTCTATTCAGACTGTATGACTCAATTACATGGCGTTCATCCATGGTCTGAAGGTCTGGCAGTGGACGGTAGACAGGAGGCTGCCGCATCCTCCTTCTCCCAGGGTACCTATGTGTGACAAGACATGATTTGCAACATTAGTCACTGTTTTCACAGCAACATACATGATGCATGCCAACGATATCATGTGACAAAGCATTTTTGACATGCCACCAGTACACATCCCAGCTGGCAACTACACAAGGGTCAAATGTGAGCCCCATGGTTGTCAACACGTGTCCACAACATAGATTTGAGCAACACCCAACTATCTGCTACACAATTGCACCTCAAAATGAACCTGTATTTTCTAACCCCAAAAAATACAGTTGGCGGTGGTGGCCCGTGCCCCGAAGTCATATTCCATCTGTGCACTGCAACACAGTACAGTGGCGGTTGTGTAGTCGGACCTACGAGAGACAGATTTAGGACGCTTCTGATGATATGACACTTATATTGTTGTTGTGATGCATTTTACAGGGCCATATACTGCATTTCAAGCCGCCAAAATGCCAGATGCCTGACCTACTCCATTGGACATCAAGAACTGCCTGCATCCATGGCAGAAGTCATCCGCACAGTAGGTGGTTCCAACTGCGGCAGACACAGCCATAGGCTAACGTTGCCTGTGGCAGTCGCGGCCCAATGGCTGTGTCTGTCAGCTCAGCGGTAATGACCGCGTGCTTATACGCTGCACTGTGCAAATTCAGTCACTTGACTCCTGACACTTCTGCCAGCAACACCTCCACCACTTCAGCTGCTGTGTGCCGCCTCTGGGAGCAATCATGCCACATCTAGCAGGTGAAAGGACCCCTGCCTTCTCTCCAGAGGAGTTAGAGAGGCTTGTGAATGAGGTCCTTCCCCTGTTTGGACAGCTCTATGGCTCACCAAAGGAGGAGGTAAATACCTCATTGGCACAATTGACTGTTCAACACCATCCTTTCCCTCCTCATAGACTGTAATGTGACCCTGTGTGCCAGTTAGACGTCTTGTGTGCCTGTTGTTGCAGTGTGTGTGGTATCAATGGGATGTACATGGTGTAAGAATTGGAGAACAGTACTATATGTTGTGTCCATTCACATGGTGCTGTGTGATGTGTTTTTGGGGTTCTAGATCCTCTTTGTGTTGGATGCACATAACTAGGCAAGGGAACTTTACGGCCATCCAATGACATTAGTTTGTGATGGCTGTACATGTTAGACAACATGTTTATGCACGACAGCATGAGCTGTGTATGCATCTTGTCTGAGTCATTTGAGGATCTTGTAAGCAATTTGTATTGTGCCACAAATCTTTTGCCCCACATCTGGCCTTGTCAAACTGTTGTCTGGAAGGCATATCGACTCACTGTGCCCTCCAGGTTGCCACACATACCACATTGCTGATGGCCACATGATGTACTGTCACTCATGGAAGTGATGGAAATATGAGTGTCATGTAGGTTTTGTATGCTGCTCAGCATGCAGAGATCAAGGCCTGTCAAAAAAGTATGGGACATAGTCCAGGCTGTGGGAGAGTCACTGTGGCTATGCAACTGTGGCACTGTGCCCACTCCCTGTAGACCTGCAGATCCTGTCATGTGGCCAATATGAGGCTCTACTTCCAAAACGTGCCCTGAATGCCTCAGTCCATTGACTAGATGAGGAATGGGTACTGAGGTAAAACCCCAAACTAGTCCATATGTTATTTTGCATTGTCAATGTGTTTCTTTGACTCATAACAGGTCTCTTACCCCACAGTTCTACTGTCACCTTCACAGAAGTTATATTTGTCCTCTACAGGCTTACTGCACAAATGACAGACCCACAGTGCTGATAGTGTTTAAATTCCTGGGAGGTATGACATGTGACTCAGTAGCTTGGTTACATAGCAGAAATTGTACAATGCATACCTTTGCATGTTGGATGCCATCCCTGTAGTTTAGAAACATATGTCCAAAGGAGTGTTCTATGGCGCAAGTACATAACACAGTAACGCACCCTGAAGTGGCATGAGCCTTCATTTGGTAGGCCACATGTCCAGACATGCACAGGGAAGACTCTTTCCATACCCACCGTGCCACCCATTCCATTGTCACTCAAGTGTAAGGGTGAAGTCTGTACTATGGCAGTTGCCTGAAGGGACTGTATGAAATGAGTCTATCTTTCAGAGTGTAAATGTGTTGGACCAGCAAGGGACAAGGAGTGTTTCATTATGGCTTACATGTTGCTGGAGCATGGGTTACCTGATGTTAGCAGGCTTGCTTAGACATTGTTGGCCATGAGCAGGGTATTGGGTTAGTCTGTAGATGAATCCAATAGTGTGTAGTCATGTCCCTGTACTTTTTGGCATGTGTGCTTTACACTTGTGGTATGTTGACAATTTGACAATTTTTTGCTTGGTTTTTCTGACGTGGCTTACACACCATTTGGGAAAAATGTGTGTTATTTATAATCATTTGACCTGTCTCTTGCATCTATACAGGTAAATGCCCATCAGAAGACGATTTGGAGAACCATCACCCAGAAGGTACTGACTCTGGTGGTCCACAGCCGGTGGAGCATTCACGGTCGCAAGAGGTGGGAGGACTTGAGACTCTAGGCCCAGAAGATCGAGGCGGTCCAGTTGGGGCTGTCCTCCCAAGGCGGACGGGGCACATGTCAGACCATGACCCCACCTGATGTCCGCATTCTGGCGGTGGCGTACCAGGAACTTGATGGGCACACGAGGGGTGCACAGTAGCCACAAGGGGGTGAGCACAGGGCATATTCCTACCTGTCACTTCGCCAAGTTGTTGTGTTAAGTTCTGACATCTTCCCTGATGATTAGGGATGGGCCATGTGTGATGCAATAGATAAGTATTTGTACGTGTAGGTATGTAATGTGATGCATACTGATGTGCCTTCCCTGTTAGCCCAGGGGCCTAGGACACAACTGGGTACAATCCACAAAACATTTGCTCTACGGGGACAACACGTGGCTGTATACATTGCTCAATTAAGTAATGTTTGTTGTTGTAGTGGGTCTAATTTCTATGCAATAGACCACTCCTCCTCAGTGTTACAGCCCGAAGAAAAGAAGTGGTGGTTTACTGTCCTCAGCCAGACAGGTGTCTGCTCAAGTGAGCAATTTGATATTCTGCCCCAAAGAGGCCACTTGTCTTCAGTGTGTGGAAAGTGCTGCTGCCTCACTACTGTCTATCATAAAAGGTGGCCATCATACATGTGAGAGAGCATATATTGTTCTTTGGGTACTGCTACTGATCAAAACCTTCCCTTGGTAAGTGGGAAATGTCCATGGACATGACTTATGTTTCTGGCATCCCAGCCCCTGTTATGCCTGCTGCCCTGAGTGAGGAGTCTACTGACCTCCTAAGGAATATCTTTGTGGGGCAGACTGCCATTGTGAATGTTATCCAGGGGTTGGCCAGCAAACTTCAGCAGACCAATACTTTCCTGGAAGGCATTCATAGTGCCATGTCTGCCCTACAGATGTCTTTTCAGGCTCTGGCCTCCTCACTGACAGCAGCCAGACACCCATCCCCATTCCGCCCTCCTCCACCTCCCTCTTCCTAATGCAAATCCCCTATCCCCTACCTGTCCTAAGCACACTCACACATCCACACACACCCACCTCAATACACATAAGCAGCACACATCAACACTAACACCACAAAACACATTGCCTCGCAGGCACTCATCATTGATCCACAAACACCACATCAACCACCACTTCACCAGACGCCCTTACTACCTCCACTGACCCACACACTACATCCAGCACACCCACAGACACAACAGCCAGTGACCCTTTCACCACACCCACCATGCATTCAGACAATAGCTCACAACCCACATCCACCACATCAGCCATACCTGCAGACACCACCCCACCACTCAGACACATCCACCACACCAGCCATACCACAGACACCACTCCAACACATCACTATACCTACAGACACCACCCCAACACAGACACATCCACAACATCCAGTATAACCACAGACACCACCTCAACAGACACACAGATCCACCACTCCCACACCAGCCAGCACCTCCGCCTTCTATGACATGCAAAAGCCCACTCACACACACAACAGACACCTCCAAAACAGAAGCATGTCTCACGTGCGCAAACACCCAAGGCATCTACACCCGAACACAAGATTACCACTTCCTCAACCTCCAAATCCCCAACAACTTCTGATGACCCTACCCATTTTCCCAAAGTTTCCTTTTTGAGCTTGCCCTTTCCCCTGTTTCCCCCAAGCCCCCTCCCAAACCAGAGGCCCCCACCCACATCCCAAACCATCTCTCTCACATCCAAGTCCTTCTGTAACACCTGCCTCCTCTGCAACCACCCAAGTATCTCCACCCAAAGAAGAAGCCCACCCCTCCCAAGAAAAAGATCCCCCTCCCAAACCCAGCCATCCCAAATCCGACCCCACCCTACCCAAGGATGATCAATTAGGTGCCTGCCTGCCCACTTGATGCCCCTTCCTATGGAGGTCCCCTGGCAGTAATTGGAGTCAAGTGTGGGGACAGTAATGTTGATGGACATATATGGACTGGTTAATGGCCTATGTTCTAAGTCATTTGGATAGACTAAATCCAACCTGCAATTACTTTTCTACCTTTATGTTGTGCCTGAGTAACTTGTGTTGTGTGCCTACAATTGTTTGTGTTTCACCCTGATTGCTGATTTGTTTGCTGTTATTTACAATATCTGACTTTGTGGGCAGTGCTGGTGTCACCCAAGACAAAGGTAGATGTTAACTGCATTGATATATGGGTGGTAAACCGATTGGGGAGTCATTGCTTTGTTATGTTTGGTGTGGTAAGTATTTAATCTTGTATTCTCCATTGTCAGCATGTATGGTGTTCAAGTTGTCCCTCTGATATGAACTGTA
This sequence comes from Pleurodeles waltl, assembly GCF_031143425.1. Classification (NCBI taxonomy): domain Eukaryota; kingdom Metazoa; phylum Chordata; class Amphibia; order Caudata; family Salamandridae; genus Pleurodeles; species Pleurodeles waltl. Next base: position 339,077,909 of record NC_090444.1, on the reverse strand, counting down.
CATTCAGCTCAGGTGTGAGTGAGCTAGAGTTGTTCTTTTTGTCCACACTTGCAGGGTGTTCAATTGTGCTGTCTTCCTTGGCATTTGACCTCATCCTTATAATGCAGGTATAATTTGCATTGTGAGCTTTTGATATTTCTCTCCCAAACTACTGTGCATCCCTTTGACTTTCCATTGTGTTGCAATATGGGTGATGTGTGGGTCCATTACTGTGCTGTTACATGGGAGGAGTGTTTGTGTTACATGACACATTGATACATATGTCTTCAATCTGACACCAGTCCATGGCATGTGATCAATGTGTGGGTGTCATTTAAATTATATATGATGTTGCTGTGGTGTTGCTACTGTGTGACACAATGTTCTGTCCACTTCACTGTCCCTGTGCCTAAGATGAGCAGACGTGTGTTTGTGTGGAGTGTGGCGGTACAGTGTCAGTGACCTGCCCAAAGGGGGTGTTTCATTTCTGTGAATGTGTCATTCCTTGTAGAGGACTCTGGCTGTGGACAGAATGACACTTGTACTTGGTGCCCCTAGCATGACTCCCATATCATGTGGATGGCAGCGTGACGATCTGTTGTTGAGCTTAATGACACAAGTAAGTGTGGTTTAAATGTACTGCAATGTTTCGTCACTGGCTCTTGGTCATTATAAGACCTCAAGTTGTCATTGTGCTTTTGTGGGTGGTGTACATTAGTGATAAAACAAACTGCAATCTCATCTCCAGATGGCCCAATCATATGCCAGGTGTTCCTGGGCCTAGCCCATACATTATGAGAGTTCTGTAGAAAGGAAGCCTTCTTCTTTCTACCCCAACCACGCCATAAAGGAAATGAAACTAAAGGTTCTCCCTCAGCCAGTTAGTGCCCACTTTATGAATTATACAGTCCGCCGCTGCTTACCTGGGGAAAAGGAGCGTGTTATTGGGGTAGGGAGGTTTCCCTGTTGCTAAGTATAGAATGCAGACACTTCTGGGAAGTATTTTAAAAAGGATGGAAAATCTCCATTTGAAAGCTTCCTCAGATAAGCGTGAAAAGTAAAATCACAGGTACGACTTCAGTCATTCAGCTCGTCCGCCGCAATTTGTGAATTATGAGGTGTGCCACTGCTTACCTTGCCACAAGAAGCATATTATTGAGGTGGTGGGGGTTTCCCCCCCACTTTGCATATCATTGGATCACCTGAGTATTTGTAGTGTCAGACAATCCGTCTTATGACTCCTCTCAACATAATGGTCCTTATATAACTAATTCTGGACAGCTTCTACTTTTATATCTCACAACCTGGCTGCATATATGACATATTTGGGCTCTCTGTTTTAGCCGCTTTGCACTACTACGGATCTACATTTTTGGTTGGTTTATGCGGAAAACACAGAATTTAAAGTTCTATTCTCCTAGTTCAATATCAGAACTTAACTCTCCTACTTTAGTTGATCTTAATCCCTTTTCTGTGCTACTGGATAACATGGAGGACTCAGATACAAACAACCAAGCCTCACATTCTTCAGTAAATATGTCAAGTATACAGATTTCTGTCGACAAATCTACATTAAAGTCAATTAGTATTCTTGTTCTGGCATCAAATAAAAGGGCTAAAAAAGATCATTCCTTGCCCACTAATTCTCCTCCTCCAATAGCTATGGAACTACTTCTAGAGGAAATTAGAGTTCTTAAAGCATACCTGGAGGAAACAAACAGGAGTATTCAGAGTCTGGATGCTAAATGGTCAGTGGTCGACATAAGAGTCACACAAACGGAGTACAACGGTGAATCAATCTCAGTTACCAATGAACATGTCACATTTCTACAAACAGAAGTTTGCCATCTCAAAAAGCAAGTGGAATACCTTGAGAATTGCAACTGATGGAATAGTATTTGCATTTACAGCTTTGCAGAGGGTTTGTAAGGATCCGATCCTATTTCCTTTTTTTAGACATCCCTTCCGAAAGTTCTTGGAATACATAAAACACCATCCTTGAATATTCAACAATCACATAAGCTTGGACATAGCCCACGTAGCGCCTCATCTTCTCCAAAACCAAGAGGTGTCATCCTATATTTTGTAGAATATACCAATTTACTGAAAGTACTTCAAGTGGCTAGGACTAAAGGTCGGATCTCCTGGCTAGGATCCAATTTGTACTTCTCCCAGGACTTGGCCAAAAATACAGAGGATATGAAAAAAACATTTTTTGATTTGTGGCCACTTCTTTGAAACCTTACTGCCAGATTTGGATTATTTCACCCATGTCTTTTTAAAGTAACTTATTAAAACAAGACTACGACCTATGGAGATCCAGCTCTTTTACAGAGATTCTTGAACAACTGCAGAAAAGAAGCAATGGTTGCAGCTAGACTCTCTACTACTTGATTATTTACTTCCATTCCTGTTATGAAATTTGCTATGTCATTATCTTGTATTTTCATAGTATGCCCATGGTTTTCTCCCTTCCTCAACTTGTCCTGGAGTTCAGTTGTGTCATCTTCCGCATGTGGCTTCACCATCCTAGATTTATGTTTGTTTTTTGGTATGTCACATTTGTTATTTTCTACATGGATTCTGACTTTCTTTTGTCACTCTTTTTCTTCTTGTTACCCCTTGTTACAAGGCTTTTCTTTCTCTTCCCTCTAATTGCCACTGCATGTTCTACTTTATGAGTGTTATTATGTATCATTTTATATTTTTCTTCCAGTTTGTAGTATCCTCGGATGTTGCTGAAATGAAATGAAAATTTATATAGCCTGGCTTTTCACCTGTAAGGGTAGCAAGACACTGTCCAGGGGAACGGGAGATTAAGTGATTTCCCCAGAATCACAAGACGTTCTGTTGGTGTCAAGGCTCGAACCCAAATCTCCGGCTCTTGAAGCAGTCGCTCTGACCAATGCGGTATATCCTCTCCTTAGTATTCAAGTATTCCTTCCCATTACTCCGGAAGTTCCACTCTGCATTATCTAATAGGAGACTGCACTTGCAATTTTCTACAACTCAGATCCTTCTCATTTATTCCATAGCAGAGTCCCCCCAAAATATCATCCAGATGATCTTCCTCTTCTTGAATAGAGAACAGGATCCATTTTGCACACCATTGATTTGCTTCATGTGTGCATCAGAAACCCTCTTCATTGTTACAATAGCTTAGTTTCAACATACATACTGTTTTCAGAGCGGCCTCTGGTTTGCTATACCTCTCCAAAATGCGCCCCAGGTCATCATGTTATATGATGCACACACATTAAAACAATAAAAAACATAATCTATTAAAATAGTGTCAGTACCTAATATAACAACCTGCTCTGCCAAACCATACCTCGAGTACAGCTACCACCGGCGCAAATGTAATATCTCTGACGGCGATCAAAAATTGCAGTTTTCTAGAGACGTCTTGGTGAAAAGCAAAGAAAAACACTGACTGGTCTTTAGATATTTGATGGTCACTAGTCCTCGTCTTTGTGCAGACTTTGGTTTCCGGCTTATTTTTTAAGCAACTTCTGCTCGTTATGTTTACTGGGCTCACAGTCGCTTGAATGTTGCTGCTCACTTGAAGACAGAAGAGGAGGTGAAGTCAGTCACCTTCTCTGAGGGTGCCAGGGAAATGCCAGTCGGTCTGCCAGTCTAACACCTTTGCAGCACTACCATAGGAATCAGCTTTAAACAAATATTTACCTAGATAGCATCAATTTATGTCTGTCATTTCCTAAGTGGGATTTAAGTAATCATAACTTGCCAAGTTGCCATGAACGGGAAAGTAGTAGTGTTTGATAAGAGGCATAAAGCAGATTTGAAGCCATCCAACAAGGAGCCCAAGCAGACATTGATGGCAAAAAACTAAGATTTTCCAAACATTTATTAAGGAAACTCAGGTTCTCAGTAACCTACACATTTACCATTGAAAGGCTTGTCCTTGATCATGTGGTGATCCAGTTGTAGCCCATGCCTACACTGTCAGCTGCTTTTGGGAACACCGACTTTCCAATGTTGTTCCCCCTATCACAGATAAACTGATCTTCTGGAAAGAGCACATGAGAAAGGCCTCAAGTTACCCATGTGAGTTCTAACCTTCATGGAACCATTGTGACTAAGCACTGCTCTGGCTCAAACATTTTATCTGTGTTCCTTTAGACTTCCAAAACTAATACAAAAACGACCTGCTCGAGAAGCCCTGTTTTGTAAATGTGCATTGCAGAAGGGTTTGGAGATGATGCTAGGGCCCATCTCAAGGTGTGCTATAACTACCAAATTCACCTAGAACATGAGTACAGCAGAGTAAAAAAAGTTAAAGTATGAAGGGAGTGCCTATATGAAAACAGAGAAAGAAACAGAGAGAATTGAGGGGAGAGAAAAGATAAAGAACTAAGGGGAGTAAAATGAATACGAGGTATAAGAAGTAGAATGAAAGAACACATGTGAAAGAAGGATCACATTTCAATTCTTGAATCAACAATATGTGTGTGATCATCGGACAAGTAACTCCTGTTAAATGATTTTAAAAGCTATTTATAGGAATGTTAAAGGTTTAAGTTCACCTATTAAGAGAAAAAGGATTCTTACTCATTTATCTAAACTAAAGGCAGACCCTGTATTGTATTTTTACAAATAACTTGTGAGAACATGGGTTGTGGTTGACTGGGGTGTGAGCCCTGGTCAAGCAACAGCCACAATCCCTTACAGAGTGAACTACAAAAATTCACTAATTTAACTTGTGCATAACCCTGGGTAGCTTGGCACAAATAAAAGTCAGGCTAAACTCAGAGGCAATGTGTTAAGTATTTATGCAGTACTCAGACAGCAACACAGTAAAACTACAACACAATAAAAATACCAAATATAGAGAACATTAAAAAAAATTATTTGGCAACAAAACCATGAACATCTAATTAGTAGAACCAGAGCTCTGAATGTTTTAGGTTCAAAACAGCAAGTCCCCAGTTTTGGAAAATGGCCACCTGGGTACCTTTAGCACCACAGTCAAAGGCCTAGGAATAGATGGAGACCTCCTGGGGGTTCGAGACTCACTCAGGCTGGGTCCAGGTGCAGGTTTAAGATGGTGGGAGCCTGTTATGTCCTTGTGGCTGAGAACAGGAGACCAGCTAAACTAGCCCTTAGAGTCAGTTCTGAAGACCTGTGTGCAGGTGGTGATGCAAGGCTCTAGAGCAGGGCTGGCCTCGGAAAGTACCAAACAGGCTCCAGGCAGCAAATAAGTCCTTCCAGGTACAGCAGCAGTAAGGCAGAGTGCACAGCAGGTCATAGCAGCAAGCAGTCTTCTGGGAGTCCCTCGCAGGTCCAGGAGTGAGCTGAGGAGCAGGTCTTGGAGCCCTATTTTTCTTTTACCCTGGTACCCATCTCCTAGAAGTAGGGCGATGTTTCCAGAAGGGTTCTCTGAAGTTCCAGGAAATTCCTACCTTCCCTGCCCTTGCTCCTACCTGGCTGTGCTGAAATTACAGCGTTGTTAAGCCTATTTTGGGGTAGCAGAGCTCAGCCTATTCAGTAAATGGGGCTATGCTTAGCTCCACCCCACCCCCACCTCCCCACCAAGTTAGTTAACGGCCCCTTCAGGCCTGCTAATTCCCCAATTGCTTGACTGCCTGGGGTGAATTCACAAAGTCCCAACTATCAGTTACACCGAGTTATGTGGCTTAAGGCAGGATACAGGCACAAAGGGCTAAGGGCAGGAAAATGCCAACTTTTAAAAGGGACATTTCCAAACTTATGGTGATAAATCTGATGTTACCATTAAAGAGCGTTTATCACTACTAGTTCATGGGTACCAAACATACCACCTCTGGTTTAGGAAATACACAAAATAATTTTAATAAGGAATCCCCAATGTTACATTTTGGGAGGGGGTAGGCCTCAGTAGTGAGAAAACAAATTTGGGAGTTTTACACTACTAGGGCATATAAAACTAAGAAGTACATGTCCTACCTCTTTAATACACAGCACCCTGGCCCCATGGGCTACGTAGGGCCTACGCCTACCTTAGGGGTGACTTGTTTGTAATAACAGGGGGGTTTAAGGCTTGGGAAGAAGTTTTAAATGCCAAGTCGACATGGTAGTGGGACACTGTCTTCAAGCTGCAATGGCAGGCCTGGGACAAGTTTTAATGTGCTACAAAAGTAGGTGGCACAATAAGTGCTGCAGGCCCACTGGTAGCATTTAATTTACAGGCCCTGGGTTCATGGTATACCACTCTACAGGGGACTTATATGCAAATGAAATATGCCAATCAAATCATGTTCAAGGTAGAGCACAACCACGTTAGCACTGGTTAGCAGTGGTAAAGTGCACAGAGCCCTAAGGCCAACCAGCAAAAATCCACCAAAAATCAGAGGAGTAAGGCAAAATGTTTGGGGGTGACCCTGTAGAGAGGGCCATTTCTAACAAAACTCATGTTGTTGCTTTAGAAGTTCAAGAGCTTTAACAACAATGGTTGGGCAATGTTTTTTCTTCTACAGGTTCAGGGAAAATGAATGGGGTTATTATTCTTCTTCATAACAATTTAGATGTCACATTAATTTCTCAAGACTCTATTCAACATTTTTGTACCTACCAAACAGGACAACAGTTCTTGGTCTAATATTTCTTGTAAACTGATGTCCATTTCAGCAGAATGCATAATACATGGAGGAGACTCCAATCTAGTTTTAGATCCTTATATAGATTGCGTTTCTAAAACCATTTTTGTTCCTTCCACTGAGCATCAACAATTTACTACAGCCACTGAACAATGGGCTCTTATTGAAACATGGAAGATATGCAATCCGTTTTTAATAGAATATACATTTTCCTCTCATGCACACTTATCCCAATCCATAATCGGTTTGTTTCACAACCCTTAGCACAACATTTTATAAATGCGGATATTGGCTTAGCTCATGCTTCTGTCACCTTGAATTTAGATTTACTTGTGGTAATGGAAGATAGCGCTTTAACACATCCTTGTTGTTGGACACTCTTTTGACTACTAATTTTGAATCACTCATTACTGATTTCTACACACTCAGTTCCTCATCAGACTGCTCACGTTATATGGGACTCTTTTAAAGATACTGCCAGAGATTTCATTATTTCCTAGGTCTCAAAAAAGAAGAAATGTAACTCTCAAAAAGCACTTGAAATTATGGTCACATTAAATATTTGGAAATTCTTTATTGGAACTTCACCTCTCACCAACCTTTACTGGAAGAAGTTCCTAAACCTACATACATTTTTGTTTCTCACTTATTTATTGTATGGTTGTAATTTTGCCAATATGCTACTATACTTTGTATTCCTACTACTATTTTTCACTCTTCTAACCTCTTTTTCATTAATCAGTCTTACATGTACTCCTTTTTTACTTTCATTTCTACTTACCTTTATTTCATTTCTATTTATATGCAACATATTCTGTTTCATTGATGTTATATTTACAAACCACATTACCCTCATTCTTAGTTTTTAATATTATTATTTTGTGTTTGCAATTTTAATAAACACCGTTTAAACTTAAGAGGTAAAGCAGCAGTGAACCTTGAAAATGCAACATATGGTCTTGGTGCAGCAGACATCCACGTCTCCCAAGCTACAAAGGCAAACGGCACTGGAGCAGGTCAATTCGAGGAGAGGGCAGATGCCTTGGTGATGCCAAAACTGCAGGACCCATGTTGAGGGAGGCTAAAGTGAGCAAATCGAAACCACCAAATAGTGTTCTGGAAAAGAGAGGTACATGAACCCCAACTGTCAAGGGGAAAGGTACAGCCACTCCTGCACAGAACCACGGATAAAGTAGAGAAGATTCACTTTTCCAGGACAAAAAATATCTTGTTTCAGGCCTTAAAACGGTCATCCTTGAAAAAGTGGCATAAGGCTACAGGTGCACAATCTGTGAGCTATTCAAGTCAGTTATTAAAAACTATTATGAATGCAGAGATGATGGAATGTCCATATGGTATATGCAACTTTCTATTTTACATCAAATTATTTGGTTGGATGCTAGGGAATAACGAAAGATGTTATCTTAGGGAATATTTACTAAGCACTTCTACAACAAGAATTGGTGCTAAATCCTGGACACAAGCATGGAGACTATGGGCCGGATTTAGAGTTTTGCAAATGGGTTACTCTGTCACAAAAGTGGTGGATATCCCGTGCACCGTATTAAAATCTGCACAGGCAATTATGGAATCATAATAAGGCAGACAGGATATCTGTCATGTTTGTGATGGAGTAAACCCTCTGACAAACTCTAAATCAGGCCTTATGACCTCTGCAAAGAGCAGCCTTTTGTTTTGTTTTTCTCCTAATAAAGATTTGAGAAATGATACATTTAAAATGAAGAAGTAGAGAATTCTGAAGCTAAGATGCCATAAGAAAGCAGGTTCTTCTGCAAATGGAGGATCTGAGGAACTGCAGTACTCTGGAAAGATTTGTCACAATAAAAGAGGGTGCTACCCCAAAGATGTTTGTGTAATATGTGCATAAACTCAAAATGGACCGGGCTTGAAAAGGTCTTATATCAGAGATGTAGCAGTATAGGTTTGATTTTGGAAAAACTGGGTGCTGTGACGGTAACTTTGGAGGCTTGATTGAGAAGAAATTGTAGTTCTGCTATAAGAGTTTTGTTTACATCCACGTAAGAGGCATTTTGAAAAAAATCTAGTCTTGAAACAATTGAGAGTGTAATGATTGCTTTTCTGCAATCCTGGTAAAGCAGAGGGAGAACTGCTGTGAGTTTGCATATGTAAAAGGTCCATGCAGAAATGGCTGCAGAGGCTTGGGCAGTCATTTTTTTTAAATATGGAGCTAACTTTGATCCCTAAGCTTTTCATGCTTCTTTTTTGTACCATCAAAATATCAAGGAGATTTTTCTTCAGGCAAAACATATGCCTACTGTACATTCAGTATGATCCAGACAACCAACAATTCTGCTGTTTACTTTTGCTTCTAGCTTGCCTTAAAGTTAAGACATACCTTTATCAGCACAAGCTGCGACTCACATTCAAGTGAAAATGTCAACCTCAAAGAACAATTAGTTATAGTAAGGCAGTAGTACTAATACACCAAACACAAATGCATAACACACATTTGCACACTGATGACCTTGTGTCTTTTATCATTCTGTACAAATGCAAACAAAAGAAATGACAGCCTGTGAAAACATTCATTGGATTAGCTGATTCAAGTGAGGAGGTCTCAGAGGTCATTTCAATACATATTGCAATGTATATTCTCTATGAAATTAGGCTCTTGGCAAAGCAGTCATTCTTTCATAAAAAGATTTCCAACTGCAACATTTTCCATAAATGCCATTGTGCTATATCTCCGATTTTAAAAACATGTTGACTTTTAGGAATCATATTTATGATTTATATGCATGACCACACCCACATCCCATCACTTACCAGGCTGAATTAAAATGATAAAAGTTTAATATTTAAATTTTACATAAAATATATCTATACTTTTGATCGTACGGCTGTAACAACAAAATACGCCTTCTCATACAAACCTCTGTAAGCATGAACTATCTGACCAAAGCTTAACAAGTCGAACTGAGGGAAAACTATGGGTTGAAAAAACATTAAAGAATTTAGTTTCCATTTTGGAGCCTTTACCACTGTTGGACCAGGCCCTTTCTACAGGGTTGTCCCCAAACCTTTTGCCTTCTTCCTCCTATTATTTTGTGACCAGTGTTTGTTGGCTTTACGACTCTAGGCAGTTTACCGCTGCTAACCAGTGCTAAAGTGAATATGCCCTCTGTCTGAAATGTATTGGTGATTGGTTTTGCTATGTTTGGCCTATTTGATTTACTAGTAAGTCCCTAGTACAGTGCACTGTGTGTGCCCAGGGCCTGTAACTCAGATACTACTACTACGCCTGCAGCACTGATTGTACCACCCACATGAGTAGCCTTGTAAACATGACTCGGATCTGCCACTGCAATGTCTGTGTGTGTAGTTTTAAACTGTCATTTCAACCTGGCAAGTGCACCCACTTGCCAGGCACATACCTTCCCTTTTACTACATGCAAGTCACCTCTTAGGTAGTCCCAAGGCAGTCCCATGGGCAGTGTGCAGTATAATTAAAAGGTAGAACATGTGTTGGTGTGTTTTACATGTCCTGATAGTGAAATATTGTTGAATTCAGTTTTCACTATTGCAAGACCTGTCTTTCCCATAGGGTAACATGGGGATTGCCATGAACAACCTTTTAAGTGTAATTTCCCATTAAGAGCAGAGAGAGAAATTGAGTTTGGGGTCTCCGAACTCACAATTTAAAAATACATCTTTTGGTGAAGTTGGTTTTTGAATTGTAGGTTTGAAAATGCCACTTTTGGAAACTGGGCATTTTCTTTCTTAACCATGCTGTGCCTCTGCCTGTCTGTGGAATATACGTCTGGATCAAAATGACAGCTGGGCTCTTTGTGCATTCACTCTAGACAGTCACACAAAAGGGAGTTGAAGTGTGCCCTGTATTTATTGATGTGCCATCACCAGGCTCATGGGTCTTCCTAAGCTAGAGTGGTGAGAGGAGCTGACACTTGCACCTGAAAAAGGCTGTGCTTGTCCTTACACAAAGCAGTCTCCAACCCCTGGGAGTGTGTTTGGGGCCAGGAAAGGCAGGGTCTTGTGGTCTGCGAAGACTTCCTTTGAGGTTTGCCTACTTCAAAGACAGAAATGGGCATAAATACTGGACCTTTGACACCACAGAGTTACACTCCTTCTGGACTGAGGACATTCTGCCAGGAAAAAGAGCTGGATGCTGTAGGAGGGACTGCCACTATGCCTGTTGCTTTGTTGTGCTGGCATGCTGCTTACTGCTTCTGTCCTAGGAGTGAAAGGACTGGCCTTTGCTTTCTACATCCTGCTTTCCAAGGTTCTACAAGCGCTTGAACTGCACTTGCTTCCTGTTAAGATGTCTCAGGGCCATCAAAGACTTCACCTGCCAGCGGCTGGTCTCTCTTGCTGAGAGTCACGACTTTCCAAGTGGTGCCAAATCCAGTTCCTGGGCCCTTAGAAGTGAGCTCTGGTGCCACCAAGAAGAAACCAAGCACATCGACTCCAGAAATACTTCTAAACCGGGGCCACTGTCCAACTCTGCGCCACTGCCTGCACCAGAGCCATGGTCCCCACTGAGTGAAATGACCACGATCTGCAACACAGGCCTGATGCTGCTGCAGCACCTCTAAAGTCTCACCACAGCATGAGTCCTGTGTCACTGACTTCCGTGACACCCACCTCCGACTCTGCCGCAGCACTGGTGGGCCCGTGGTGTGACCACGACACTGCAAAGTTGAGACCTTGCATCTTGACCTGCTTGATTCGTTGACCCAACCTTGTTGTATGGAACCAAAGCCTTGCAAACGTTGCCGCATGACCTCCCCTGCAGCAGTAAAGAACTGCCGCCTCACCTCCTCTGCCTAGCAGTAAGGAACCGATGACGCACCTCCCCACAGCAGTAAGGAACCAACGCTGCAGGGTCTCCAGCAAGGCCTCACCTCCCTCACTTCATGCAACATCTTTGTTTCCTCACTGTTTTCCAAGAAATTGTACCCGGGGTCTGTGTGATTCCCTGACTGGCCCATGCTCCCTTTCGAGTGGCATCGGACTGTTAGAAGTGACTCCATCTAGATGCCATATTAGCACCAGTTGGAGCTATTGTGTTGCTAAGCACTATACTATGATTTAATCTTTGAAAACTCACATCTTTACTTGTGTAGGTTGGAATTTTGTTGTTCTGGTCTTCTTTAACTCAGATAAATATTGGCTATTTTTATAAACTGGTGTGGAGTACTTTTGTGGTGTTTTCACTGTGTGTGTGTGTGTGTGTGTGTGTACAAATACTTTACACATTACCTCTGAGATAAGCCTGACTGCTCGTGCCAAGCTACCACGTGGGTGAATAGGGGTTATCTTAACTGTGTGACTCCCTTATCTTGACTAGACTAAGTGGCGTACTTGGACAGGGTGCAAACCACTGGCAATTACAGACCCCATTTCTAACATGCACAAAAATACAACTCCTCTTTAATCGCCCATCATGTCCATCCTCTGCTCAACCTAAATAAAGATGCCCTACGAAGCAGGCATACCTACTCATTCTATAAGATTTGATTTTGAAGTATGGATCCTTTTATTCAAAAGGCAGAAACGTGATAAGTGAAGCTAGAAGTTCTTTAGCTGCGTAGAAACACAAAGCAGACCGTGAAAAAATATAGGTTTTTGTCAGTAAGTTTTGGCATCCTGATAGTGACCACATAAATGAACATGTTATTGAGAGAGAAATCATAGTATTTATGCTATGGTTCATAAAGAATAAAAAAACTGCAGTCACTGTTTTCCAGCTCTCAGCAAATGGTCCAAGTTATATAACAGCTGTCAATATAAATACATACATAAATTGCAGAATGGTATGAGATAGCAATTTTATCTGCATGAGGTTTCACCATTTTTTGTTGTTTCCTTCTTGTCGATTTCACGTCATATAAGTATACTCTAGAGAACAGTAAAAATTAAGAATTTAAACTATTTTCAAGAAATTTAAAATGTCCGTAAGTGAATCTAAATATCTTACACAGTGTGTGGTTTAATACGTTTGCTTTTTTAATTTTTAGGTAACACTAAAGGAGACTTGAAAAATCAAGTGCAGTTTTATTTCATAAAGTTGACAGAAACCATGTTTGTAAAAGAATTGTTTTCCGTTGTTCCCATAACCTTTTCCCATTGTACAGAAGTGAAGCAACAAAAGCTGTCACACAACAGCTGGCAAAAGTACTAGACCGATCATGGCTGCGGGAGAATCAGCTGCACAGATATCAGGCAGGCCCCAGAGAATGAAAAAGCTTCCTCCTCCTCACTGAAATTCTGAATTAGAGTAAAGGTAAACCTCCACAACACTATTGGAGTCTAGATCAATGTTTCAGCAGGATATGGAAGTTTAACTTATCAGGTAAAGGTCCTGGTTTTTGTGGCAATAAGTGGTTCAAGTGTTGTAGTCAACTAAGTTTATTATACTTTCGTTGTTGAAGGGGCAGGGCACTGGGGATGACCAGGATGACGGGGAAGAGGGGAGCGCACTATGCACTCCCCTCAATGCACATGTGCGTTTGGCCGGCTGTCTCAGGGCGGCCCAACACACATGCACACTGTGCTCTCTCCAGCCCAGCACTGTGTTGCCGGGCTGGAGAGAGCATGCACAGCCTCCCAATCTGCCTGGGGGCACCCTGGCTGGGTGCTACCAAGCCAATCCTAGAGCTGCTCTGAGCAGCGTCAGGATTGGCCACAGGGCAGGCTGGGAGCCTGTACCTGCAGTGACGAGGGAAAGAGGACCAGTGAAACGGCAGAACAGGTAATTTTTTTTAAATGTATCAAATTATTTTGATACCCCCCTCCTTAGAGCGCAGCGAGCCCCGACTGCATTTAAGGGTTGCCAGGGGTTGCTGGTGTGATCCCTGACATGCCCCTTGTGACCAATGGCACCGCCTTTGTGACCTCTGACCTCAGAGGTGTCGCAGGTGCAGCTCGTCCTTATGGACGTCCATTGGGACTTTGCTTTCTTGTCAGTTTTTTTAAATTATAGTAATAGTGAATTTTTCACCATAAGTGTAATGAAAATGGAATACAGATAGCTGGGATACGACCTTCCATGGCAGCAGAAGTCAGTAAAAAATGCTTTTAGATGTATGTTGTGTGTGTGTGCTTGCACGTTTGAGTGGGTTTATGTAAGAGTGTGTACATGTGGATATGTAAGCGGAGTCTATGTGTGAGGGTGTGTATGTGGCAGCATGTGTCTATGGGAGAGAAACTGAAGGTCAAAGGCATGTGATGTCACTTCCACTACCCCTGGCATTTGATGGACTGACGAACATGGGAATGATATGTCTATATGACTTCCATGAATTTGCACCAATTGCTATCAATAGACCTTTACTAAGACACAACCAAGATCAAGTGTCGTTAGGCGCTACAAGTTATCTGTCAAGTGCCACAGTAGACAAAAATAGTGATGCATGACAAAAGATCCACTGGGAAAATAAGAAACAGAACAGGGTGAAGAGGGGGAAAAGGGATGGCCTATCTACGACAGTGAAATTAAGTAAGCCATTCTTAAAGGGAAGAACAAACCACAAAAATATGTTATCCACCATAAGTGTTGTATGGTCTTTTCACTCACAACAATATTTGGACTTGCTGTAAAAATGTGCATCTGTTGCTATATCACTGATATCTCACGCAGATGCTAGACCTATGGGATCCGGTTGGAGCTAGTTATGTAAATTGAAGGATTGTGTTTAAAAACCCCTTATTTCTTCTGTAAAAAGAAATGACAGTTCCATAAAAATGAAAGAAGACCTCATAGCACCAAATAAAATGCTACAGTCTGCAAGCTATGCCATAACAGGAACATAATTTTTGACAATCCTCTGAGGTATAACCTAAAACATTATTGCTCAAAAGCAAACATGAAACTGAGAGAACATTAAAAGTATGTGTCTACGCAATAATAAATAGTCGTCTTTGAAAGGGGCTTTCTTGTCATAAAGCTCAATAAATGTTCGGTTTAAATAAATCATCAGGTAAAATGGCCAATAAATATAGAAAAACGTGTGCAATAAAACTCGATCCACGAAGATGTAAATAGAGGATCTCCTGAAAAAGATTGAATGTTATATTTTTATAAGCAATTCAAGTTCTGGTTTCTTTCCAAAAGTTCTCTTACTAGTCGTTCTAAAGAAAACAGATGCTCGTCTGCATCTTCAGGCACAAGATTCCGGATGGAATTTGCAAGTTCAAAAAGGTACTCTGTGTTTCTTCCGCTAGGACCAACTGCATTGAAAATCTGTTCTGCAATGTCTTCGAGAGGCGCTGGACCAAGATAGTTAGGATTATCACATGTTCCAATATATAGTAATACATTAAAAGGCTTTATTGAAGGATCTTTTGGGTAGAAGACAACAGTTGTAGTCCTGTAGCCCCCTTTCTCTCTGAAGTCAAGGTAAGCTTTTACTTCTTCCTCTTTTCCTGCTGGCAGTCTGTACGCAATACCCCATACACAACCCTGTTAAACAAACATACAAATAGGTTAATGCACAAGCAGTTAATGCACAAGCAGCCACATGCATAGCAAACAAATTCACTTTATTCATGGCATTAACTTATGGACAAACAGGAATGGGTTTATTTGAGGTAATCCTAGCATTTCTACTTCCCAAAGCAGGAGATTCCAAAGGAGAAGGGAGCGCTCTTAACTGCGAGCTGTCAAAGATTGAGGGAAGATTACATGTGATAAACCAGAAAATACATTCTTTCCAAAAACAAAGGGTATCGTCTTCCTAATCCTAGAGCACCGGCAAAAAAAAAACCAGACAGCCATCAATCCCTGCTACACCCTGGCCTATTTTCCCAGTCCTATCACACATACCGGACTAGTTTAACTATTACTATTAATGGACGTTTCATGAAGGTAGAGGGCGGGTCTGTGTGTGTGGATGTGTAACATTCAATACTTTCTTAAAAATTGTGCTTAGTAAATAAGTTGGTTTTTTTGGCTCTGTGCACTCGTTACAGGCTGTAAGCTCAAGGGAAGTTGTTATTTGACAATGCATAAAAATCACCAATTTCATTTTTATTTCCAGTAGTAAAGTGAAATGTGTAATATTTAGAAAGGTAAAATGAGAACAAAAAACAATAATATCAGGAACACTGAAACAGAATGTTTACAATCCCATAATACCAAAGACAAAAAGAGTTGCAGGGACAGGAATATAAACGATTGCACCAGATACATACAATAAAAAACACTGGCAGAAAACAGCTGTAGATCTGTTATGGAATCAGAGATGAACCAAGAGATGTATTCTGACTTCTCCTACCCAGAATGTACATGTCATGAAGGTAGGTTTTGTTAGATTGTTGCTCTGTAAGGGACAAATACCTTTATTGGAAATAATACACATTTATAAGCAGTAGGACCTATGGTAATTACCATGCTGCTTGATTCAGAAAAAGGGGGGACTTTTTACTACACAATTACTATTAAATTAAACAGAGTTTCACAAGGATATCACTTGACACACACAACTGTTAAAAGCAGCAACTATTGTGAACGCGTTACCTAAATCACATTTGGGCACAAGTTGTCAACAGGGAATAATGGGCTTCTAATGAGACAGTGATCTACTGCACTTTTATACGAATGCAACTTTGTACCAGTTATTTGTGTTTTGGAGGGCATTAAAAAAATTATGTAGAACTGTATTTCGTTGTAATGCTCATCAACAAGTGATTAATAAAAAAATATTTGCAGAACTAAAACTACACACTAAACCAAAGGAATGTAAACACAAATAAATACACATATGCACTGTTCCTAGTCAGTTTAGAACATGCATTTGGAGAATACATATGCCTACCCAAACATGTTTAACACCTACATTGTTCAAAAAGGACAAGTGATTCAGTCAGCAACAATTACGTTGTATGTGCGACAACAGAAAACTGACAGAGCAAACTGACCTATTATGTCTCTTAATAGGCGTCTTTGTGCTCCACATTAGTTCAAAAAGACACTAATCATAATACATTACAGCAAAACCCGCAGTCACCAGAATGGTACAAAACGAAACCAATGAGGTCTTCCAATTCAATTTGCTTTTGTAGTCAAACTAAAAGCAAGTACTGGCAAAGCCAATAGAGCTGGCACTGGCCACGTGCCTCTGGGCTTTGTCAAAGCTTGCTCTATTATGGTTTATCTAAGTTTTATTCTTTACTGCTGGTTTAGCTGATAGTCCGTCATTAATCTAAAACAAAGTGGCTAAAAGCAAAAATATTGTGCTGGTATTACAAAAAAACACATAACCCCCGTCACAGATCTGGGTTAAATCCATTATACTTTTGCTCACCGTGCATCCCCAGTTTGGCCCCAGCCATATGTAAATCAGTCTTGAACCTGCTCCCCATAGGCACAGTCCAGGCCAAACTGTCAGGCCAGGTCCTCCCTGGACCGGAAACAAGCATCCTGGGACCAGTTTTTAAGGTATCACCCCCTCATAAGCCAGGCTAGCTTGAATTCAGTGGCACAATGAGCAAGGGACCAACGTCTGGGCATACTCTGGCCACTGGGTCCAAACTGGGGGGGCTCCATTGATTTGGTATACTTAATCACATATATGAAGTGTTCAGAGAGGGACTCTTATTTGAGAAAGCAGCCAAGTACCACATAAACTGATTAATCTCCAACAGAAATGCCCCAGAAGACAAGACAACCTACCAAGTCCTAAAAACTCCTACACCCTGTCCTTATATTGACCCCAACCCACTGCCCTAAACCCCACCTTGTCCTAAAAACTTCCCATAACCCCCACCCCCGTCCTGAGCCCTAAAAACTACCCTGTCCTAAAAACTCCCCCACTCGGTCCTAAAAACAACCCTGCCCCCGCCCTAAACCCTAACACCTACCCTGTCCTAACGATTCCCCTACTCTCACCCTAAAACCTACCCTGCCCTGCCATAAACTGTAAAATCTGTCCTAAAAACTCCCCCACCCTGTCCTAAAAACTACCCTGATGCATCAACTCCGCCCTAAATCCTAAAGCCTACCCCACCCTGTCCTTAAAACTACCCCAACCCCCACCCCACTCAAAACCCTACACTGTCCAAATCCTACCCTGCCCTGTCCTAAAACCTACCCCGTCCTGTCCTAAAAACGTCCCGACTCCAACCCCCCAAACCCAAAACCTACGCTGTCCTAAAACCTCCCCAACCTTTTCTTCAAACTACCCTGACCCCTTGCCCTAAACCCTACCCGGCTGTGGCCTAAAAACTACCCCTAATCCCCGCCCTAAACCCTAAAACCTACCTTGTCCTAATAGTCTCCCACCCGGTCCTAAAATCTACTCCGACCTCCTGCCCCCACCCTGAAACCTATCCAGCCCTATCCTAAAAACTACTCAATGCCACCCTACACTCCTAAGAACTCCCCCACCCTGTTCTATAAACTACCCAGACCTCTCACCCCCACCTTAAAACCTACACTGTCCTACAAACTACCCCACTCTGGCCTAAAAACTACCCCTGCCCTCCAAACCCTAAACCGTACCCTGGCTGTCCCAATAACTACCCTGACCCCCCGCGCAAAACCCTAAAACCTACCCCACCCTGTCCTAAAAACTATCCTGCCCTGTCCTAAAAACTACCCCACCCTGAACCCTCAAACCTACGCAACCCTCCCCCAAAAACTACCCCTGCCCCACCCTGAACCCTAAAACCTATCCGGCCCTGTCCTAAAAACCAACCCCACCTGAACTCTAAAGCCTACCCCACCCTGTCTTTAAAACTACCCCAACCCCCACCCCACCCTAAACCCTACACTGTCCAAATCCTACCCTGCCCTGTCCTAAAACCAACCCGTCCTGTCCTAAAAACTTCCCCGACTCCAACCCCCCAAACCCAAAACCTACGCTGTCAAAAAAAAACCTCCCCAACCTTTTCTTCAAACTACCCTGACCCCTTGCCCTAAACCCTACCTGCTGTGGCCTAAAAACTACCCCTAATCCCCGCCCTAAACCCTAAAACCTACCTTGTCCTAATAGTCTCCCACCCGGTCCTAAAATCTACTCAGACCTCATGCCCCCACCCTGAAACCTATCCAGCCCTATCCTAAAAACGACTCGATGCCACCCTAAACTCCTAAGATCTCCCCCACCCTGTTCTATAAACTACCCAGACCTCTCACCCCCACCTTAAAACCTACACTGTCCTAAAAACTACCCCACTCTGGCCTAAAAACTACCCCTGCCCTCCAAACCCTAAACCGTACCCTGGCTGCCCAATAACTACCCTGACCCCACCGCGCAAAACCCTAAAACCTACCCCACCCTGTCCTAAAAACTATCCTGCCCTGGCCTAAAAACTACCCCACCCTGAACCCTCAAACCTACGCAACCCTCCCCCAAAAACTACCCATGCCCCACCCTGAACCCTAAAACCTATCCGGCCCTGTCCTAAAAACCAACCCCACCTGAACTCTAAAACCTACACCACCCTGTCTTTAAAAATCCCCCCACCTGCCCCAGCCCCACTTACCCGACTTCCGCATTCCTCTTCCGGCTGTTCCTCGTGTGTGCCTGAACCACGAAAAAATACATGGTGCCTTAACCATGCATTTGTGTGGTTCAGGCACATGTGTGGTTCAGGGCATGCGAGGTACCTCTTGCATGCTTACGGCCTGCGCGGCTCCGGTTGCATTGTAGAGGCAGTTTCCCTTTCCAGTTAGCTATGAAGTTCACATTGAGTTGGATGTGAAGAAATTGGTTCAAACGAATTGCTGAAAAAAAAGAAGTTACCATGCATTTGAAACAGGACTCCTCTTTCCCCGGCTAAATCTGGAAAGAGTTTATGAGTAAAGAAAGACTGACCTTTCAATAGTTGATCAAGTTTCCTCATTAGTATCTTCCTGTCTCGTCAACCTAAAGACACCAAGGAAATCTTTCCAGATATCAACTAAAACGGGTCACAATCTGCTGTATTGGCTCCTTCCTATTCACTGCATAAAGCTCAGACGTTCCAAATTATGATTATCAATTATGAACCTTCACATATTCTCAAGCTGAACTTCTTCAATCCCAACTTCACTGGCTGCCTATTATGGTTCGTATCCAATTCAAGACTGTATGCTTTGTTCATAGAAACCTTTATGATCAGGCTCTAGCATTTATCAAAAAACTTTTAAAAAGATAATAACACCCCCTCCAAAACATTACTTATCCACTGCAAACTTAGTAACTGAACCTAAGTTTAACAAAACCAGAGAACGTTGCCATTGGTTGTCAGTGTTTGCAGTATAACTGTGGAGTTTTTTGCCAGACGACCCCCGCATTACAGCCAATCGTAACATTTTTAGGTGTCCATTTGAAAACATGTCTATTCTGCCAGGCATTTAAACAGCCTTAAAATTTGCTCTCATTCTGTATAGTTTTGTGCCAAGAAACATGAGGTGACTGCGTGCTCTAATATCTCTAACATAACTAGTGTGGTCTGCAACCAGCTGCAAGGCAAATTCTCAGTAATTCCAGAGGAAATGGAAAATGGCTTGCTCAATGAGTCCCTTATCTTGAGGGAAGAATGATCTAGAAATCAGACAAGTATTCGATTTCAATGAAGTCTCATACAAGAAATTTCCCACAAAAAAAAAAAGTTGCCCTCACCCACTTTCAGTAGTTTGCTTAATCACCGAGTTCCTCCTCACCACAAAAATTCCATGTGATGGGCTTCCTTGGGAGATCTTTGCAAAGCGAATGGTTTGTATGTGCTTTGTGACACCCAAAAACAGATTTTCATAATTAACTCATTATATGCATCTAAGAATTTTAACAAACCTCACTTACTGCCTAATTCAAATCAAATCACATCAAATCATGGTTTATAGAGTGCAACTACTCACCCGTAAGAGTGTCAAGGAGCTAAGAGGGTTTGTCCTCTGAGCTTCAGTTGAAGTGCCAGGTTTTAAGGTCCCTCCTGAATGGAGGCAGCGATGGTGACTGCCTGAAGTGCAGGGGTAGGGTGTTCTAGCTCTTTGCCCTGAGATAGGTCAGAGGTCTTCTGTATGCGGGGTACGGTGGCTAGTGCTGCTTGTTGAGTGGAGCGGAGAGGTCTGGTGGGGGAATAGAAGGTGATGCGTGGTTGAGATAGGCAGGTCCTAAGTCATGGAAGGCCTTGCACACGTGGAAGAGGAGTTTGAAATTAATTCTTTACTCAGTAGGAAGCCAGTGGAGGTCTCTTAGGTGATTGGGGATGTGTTTGTGGCGGAGAATGTCTATGATTAGTCTGGTGGTGGTGTTTTGAATGCGCTGTAGTTTCTTCAGGTTTTTCTGTGTGGTGCCGGTGTACAGGGCATTGCCATAATCGAGTCTGCTAGTAACCAGGACATAAGTTACAGATTTGTGGCAGTCCTTTGGGATTCATTTGTAGATCTTCCGGAGAAGTCGGAGTGTGTGAAAGCAGGAGGATGCAACAGAGTTGACTTTGTGGTTTATGGTGAGCGATGAGTCCAGAATGAAGCTGAGGTTGCAAGCGTGGTTTGTTGGGGTGGGGAGATGCAGAGGGTGTAAGGCCACCAGGAGTCATCGCAGGCTGAGGTGGATGGTTCCAGGATGAGGATCTCGGTCTTGTCAGAGTTGAGCTTGAGGCAGGTGTCTTTCATCCATGTAGCAACGGGCTTCCATCCCAATGTGGAAATTCTTCTTGGCAGTAGTGGGGTTTTCAGTTAGGGAGATGATCAGCTTGGTATTTTCAGTGTAGGAGACGATGCTCAGTCTGTGGGGCCATGTAGATGTTGAAGAGTGTGGGGCTCAGGGAGGAACCCTGCGGAACTCCCTAGTTCTGTAGGTTCTGACAGGTAAGGTGGTAGTCTCACACTCTGTGTTCTGCCAGACAGAAAGAAGCATATTCATTGTAGGGCCTTTCTGTGGATGCAAGCTGCATGGAGTCTGGAGCAGAGGGTGAGGTGCGAGACTGTGTCGAAGGCGTCCAATAGGTCCAGTAGGAGGAGGGTTGCTGTATGGCTGCAGTCAAGTATCAAGTGGATGTCATCTGTGATGGGGAGGAGGGCGGTCTCCGTGCTATGGTTGTACCTGAAACCTGATTGGGAGGTGTCCAGGATAATGTTGCCTCGATGTGCTTACTGAGCTGAGCATTTATGGCCTTTTCAATGTCCTTGGTTGGGAAAGGCACAGAGAGATGGGGTGGTAATCTTTTAGGTCCAGGAGGTCGGCTGTGGATTTCTTCAGGAGCAGGAGGATCTCCCAGTTCTCTAGGATGGTGACTGTCTCTATGAGCAGTTGACGGTGTGACAGAGCTCGGGTGCAATGGAGGTGTTTGCTTTATTGAAAATGTGGTGAGGACAGGTGTCTGTGGGGACTCCGAAGTAGATGCTGCTCATGATGGTGCAGATTTTGTCTGTAGAGAGGGTGGTCCAGTGGTGCAGGATCTGTGATGGTTCAGTGGGTTGAAGCTGGGGGGTTGTTGGAGGGCTCAGATCCGAAGGTCTTGGGATCCGAAGCTATCGTATATGTCTTTGATTTTCCGACCAAGCGACCACATTTAAAAAAAAAAAAAGATAAGAGATGGCATTTTAACCTCCTCATTGCATGGTTAAAATTAGAGTCCAATTGGGTTTGTGTCATGCATCCCCATGATGTTGTGTACATTTATCTGCCCACACTCAAACCATGCACATGCCACAGTCATTCATCAGGACTAAGCTAATCTGTCCCTTAATAATAGTGTTCAAAGTATATAGTGAAGGGAAAGAAAATAAAGGAGCCATGTCTTTTATGTGGTGCACAGTCAGTTCTCCTTGACCTGTAGTGTAATGAATACAAATCATGAGCAACTATCTGTTGTTCATAAATGTAACATAGTGGCTCACTCTTTAGGTCTGTAGTCATCATTTATAATTTATCTAAGGCTCCAACTAATACACAATGATAAACTGACAGAGTAACCAACAGTTACACAGTTTTATAATGATCTCTTATGAATTATCTTGCACACAGTGTTACCACTCACACTGTATGCCAGGTGTCACCGCACACCATATAAGTCACAGGCAACCGGTCTCTTCAGTCTAAAAAATCTTCAGTATGTCCTCATGAGCGGGACACTCCATATTTCTGTTGTTCTCAAAATTAGGTCGTTAGAAATGACAGAGTATTTAAGGCCCCAAACTTTAAATGAAGTCAGCCATTGCACATCGTTCGCTGCTTCTAAATTGTGAGCACCCAGGTTCGTAGCAACGTCCTGCCTGCTGGATGCAGTTGATTTACATAAGTAGATCGCTTCTTCCAATATTTTATTTTCCAAAGAAGGTACGCGTATACTTTCCTGCAGCCAAGAGATCCATACTTGTAGGAAGTCTGGGTGTATGGGTAGACTAAATAAACACTTTAATGGCTGTGCCGCGAATGAAATTAATTGTTTTGACTACAAATGACTTTACACATGCTAGAGGACTGACGAAGAAGAAGCTTCAGAAGGAGCTGCAGATCTAGGATGAAGAATGAGATTATGTGCAGAGCTTGACAGCAAGTGCAGTAACTGATTCTGCCCAAGATCCGATAATACCGGATCATGGTACTTGTCTGTTGGCTCTGAGGGTCACATCCTGGTGTTTGCATCACAGACTGAGCTAAGTGATAAAATTAATTCAGAGACCTGTTTTCATCTCTTCGCGGTGGCAGGACTGAAAATAGGAGCAGATGTGAAGACAATACTGCAGACAGTGGGGGTGAGATGTGCCCGAAGCAGTGAGTGTAGGGCACTGTGGAGCCCCTGTGAACCGGCACCAGGTTCTTTTCCATTAGACCGGCAGAGTACTGTGCATTTATAGGCAGGCTATAAGGACATCACACAGCCAAAATGACGATGAAGGATTCTTTTATTTTAAGTGCATCAGAACACAGGTGCGGTAGTCACAGCACTTAGGAAGCAACTTGCCAACTGTCATCGCTAGAACTCCCAGAGGCTTCTGGATATACCCCGCATTTAAGGTTCTCAAGGCAGAATAACAACCCAATATGTTTTCTTTCCTTCACCACAAACAAAACACAACTTAAAAAGTAAGCTACAGAATAACATACAAATTATTGAACTTGAGAAATCATAGGAATAAGACAACTGATTATAGAAAACAGGATAAGAGAACTGTATAGTGCTACACAAAGTCTAACAAGTCCATCACCTC
The DNA here is from genome assembly GCF_031143425.1 of Pleurodeles waltl. Lineage (NCBI taxonomy): Eukaryota > Metazoa > Chordata > Amphibia > Caudata > Salamandridae > Pleurodeles > Pleurodeles waltl. Next base: position 339,054,188 of record NC_090444.1, on the reverse strand, counting down.
TTCACACTTTACTTTGAACACTTCAAGTACTGACTGATCTTCTCATCCCCAGCTGTAACACCATATAACTCCTCCCAAACCAGTCACACATATTAGATCTCACCTGTCGTGGCATGACTACCTCTTTATGTTTACTTCAACGCCTTTCCAACCACCAATACAACATCACAATCATGGTCTTCCTTCACCTACATTAGCTTTAAAAATGACTTGCACTCTTACATCTTAAGCCACCATGTTTAAATTTCACCCAATCACCTACCTTTAGATTAACCACTCGTCCCTTATTCCGTCTGCACTTTTCTGAACGTACCACCTTATATCCCTAAACCCTATCAATATTTCCACATCCAATGACTTCCTTCGCCTCTATTCATTGTTGAGCAATCTTTCAGCTATTCTTTTTCACAGCAATGGAAAGGGGCCATACCCTGTCCAAGAGTGTGGTTTGGCACACACTTCTTACAAAACCTTCCTTACATTTTGTTTCAATCCAAATGATTCACCAAAGCCAAACGTATATGTTCCTTAATCACCCTATTCAAAGACTCAACCAAACAACTGAGCTCAGATGATACAATTATATCAAGACGTGTTTTCCACAGAAAGGAGGGTGAAAATTGTCAGAAAGCAAGTCATTAGTTAGATTTCAAGGTATGGTTCCCAAAAGCAGATTTTCTTATGAACCTAGTCATGGGTAGCATTTTGATCTTTGACCAGTCGATTATGTACACAGAAGGCTGAGAACTCTGTTGTTATATCATAAGCAGTAGGAATTCAAACACTAGGCTGTGATACTGTGAGATGTATGTTGTACATATGAAGCAGTGTCTCTGTGGGGCCTGACATGCATTTCATTGCATTTTATGGCAGCTGACTGCCGGTTTGCAGCTGTTAGTGCTTTCTAAGGCAGCAGAAACAGAAGTGGCGACAGAGGGAACCTCTATCTAGTTTCTAATATACTGGGCATGTTTCAGGTAATCCACTACAGTATATTTGAGCCACAGGTGTCATGTAAAGCCAACAGGCTTTGACCTCAAAGCCAGGACCTAATCCTAATTGCCTTTTTATTTTCAGAGCTGTCAGCTGATGTTAGTTGTGCTATCAAACTAGAGCTCCGATTTCAGTTCTCTGAATACAGGTAGGACAACACATAGGGGGTCATTACAACATTGGCGGTAAAAGCCGCTTACCGCCGTGCAGAAGACCGCCAAAACACCGCTGCGTCCGTGGAATTCCGCCACAGTTATTATGACCCACATCTCGAAATCCGCCGAAATTCAGACACCCACACAAGACCGCCACACCAAAGGTCAGTGATAAACTGGCGAAAACAAAACCTCCACCGTCACGCCAACAGAAACACGCCCATGCTATCACGACCCACGAATCCACGCAGCGGTCTTTCAACTGCGGTATTCCATTGGCGGTACATACCGCCGCGTTCAAAATACACACACATCTCCACAACACCGCCACAATGGACAATTACAAATACACACACCTGATACACATACAAACACCACTCCCACACACCCAACACAATATAAAACACACACCCACATCACCCACAAACCCCTATGACCAAAAATCAGAGACGATGGCCAGATAGACAGAGAGCACAGCAACTGAGAACCCCACCACACAGAGGCACACAACACCATCACCCATACAACATTACACGCACAATACACCACACACCACTACACATCACCCCACACATCAACACTTACATCACCCCACACATCACCCACACCACCTCATGTCACGCCAAAGACACCCCCGGTTTTCCAAGGAGGAGCTCAGGGTCATGGCGGAAGAAATCCTACGGGTAGAGCCACAGCTATTTGGCTCACAGGTGCAGCACACATCTATAGCCAGGAAGATGGAGCTATGGCAAAGAATCGTGGACAGGGTCAACGCAGTGGGACAGCATCCAAGAAATCGGGAGGACATCAGGAAGAGGTGGAACGACCTACGGGGAAGGTGCGTTCTGTGGTATCCAGGCACAACATTGCGGTAAAGCGGACTGGCGGCGGACCCCCACCTCCTCCCCCACAACTAACAACATGGGAGGAGCAAGTCTTAACCATCATGCATCCAGAGGGCCTCGGAGGAGTCGGTGGAGGAATGGACACTGGTAAGTCAAATCTCAACTATTATATCCCCCACCCTACCTGCATGCCATCACACACCCCCACCCTCACCCCCTCCCCTATCACTCCAACTCCTCACTAATGTACTCATAACACAAACTACACATCCCAACACCAAGCCGCGCATGGAAAAACAAAGCATGGTCAGCCCTCACCAAAGCATGCTCACTGCACATACCCATAACAACCCCCCAACCATCATCACACAAACCCACACACAGGAATGCTTGCACTGGGGTACACAAACACCCACCCATTGCACGCCATTACTCACACACATGCACTAATCATGCTCTTATATCCCTGCAGGACCACTACGGAACGTCACCACACCGGAGGGTCCAGACAACTCCACTCCACCCACAGAAGAGGCCCACAGTGACAACAGCAGCTCTGCCCTACTGGATCCTGATGACCAGCCCGGACCATCGTGGGCCTCGGGACAGTTGGTTCCTCTTGCACAGGCACAGCCCAACACTTACCTTCCACCCTCTGGTAACACCAGCACAGCTCCGTACCCAGGACACGTCAATCACCAGTGTGTCCACCACTACAGGGAACCCAGGATAACCCACCACCCTAACAACAACAGGGACATGGGGGCAGTGGTAGTGGGCACACGGTCCAGGGGACGGAGGCACAGGAACACAGGGGAACTGGGAGGGCTGCTGTGCGACAGGGGGCGGAGAGGCCAAGGGAACCCACTCTCCACGAGGCCCTCTCCTCCATCATGGGAGCATACCACCACTCCCAGGAGACGATGGCCACGGTACTGGCCAAGTTTCAGGAGACCCAGCGCATGCAGGACGAACTGTATTTGGGGTTCAGGGAGGAGCTCAGAACCATCAGCTCCGCCCTGGGCACCATCGTAGGGGTGCTGAAGGACATACAAAAGACCATGAGGGACACCGTGGCACTCCAAGGGGCACCTGACACTAGCATGGACGATGAACTGCCCACCACATCCGCCGGCGCTAGTGGACAAGACGCCCCGCCACAGGACCACCACACCAGCACCCCACCCCCTGCAGACGGACAACCACCTCGCAAGCGGTCCCTGAGATCCAGGAACAGGACAGAGCAAGATGGCAAGACCCCCGCCAGGAAATGAGACCACCCTGATTGTCCTCCCACTGTCCCACTTTGTTACCCTGTCCAGATTGGAACTGCCCCATCTCCACTCCCTATGCCCATATGGGCAGTGCACCTGTGTGACTAATGGACTGGACTCTGCCATGGACATTCCTCCACCGTCCCCCATCACCATATCACTACCCCCCTCCCTTTATGAGCACTGAAATAAACACCCTTGAACCACAAAACAATCTGGAGTCAGTCTGTGAATTGGTAAATATGTATTATCAATGACAGTGTCAAAATGCTTTCCAAGTTTATAGCCAACATACCTATCTCACACATCACAAGTCCTTGAAGGATGCAAGCAGATGACACACGTTGCTAACCACACCTGTGAAACCGTAATGGAAAGGTACAACTCAGTGACCAAATACTGCTATGAACTGACAGACAGGATAGAGGTAGAAGTGTGAAAGTGAATGTAATGGCAAAAAGAAAACTGTGACGGATATACCACCAGCCATATTACGCATTATATCCTATGGAACTCGTAATACGGCTGGTGGTATATCCGTCACATTTGGGACGGATTGACACCTCCTCCAAAGTTGTAATCAGGCCCCATAGTTGCCTGCTTTTTGTACGCTTCTGTTACAGTGGCATGGCTACCATTCCCTAGTGATGATATGGTAAGCTGTGCAGCCCCCCTCCTCACAGACATCCACTGGGAGAGAATTTACAAAATGTACTGATGATTTGGATGGAGCAGATGTGGACTGTTTGTTAGAGAAATATGCTGAGTACCTCAACAGACTGCAGACCCAATGGCTTTCTGAGGAATGGGGGATACTTACATGGCTTGGCATATAAACAGTTAGGGAATTCTAATACCATTTAACCGATACAACCATCATGAGGCTGATAACATACATGGAGAGACCAGGTAGGGACTATGCAAATTTAATGAAGAGAGCAGGAATGTGTGATGTTAAATGTTAGCAATATTTCTGATATCCTCCTTGTGTTAAAGTATGACAGCTAAGATTACAGTGATAATTACCTTAAGTCTGATACATAAGATTTATGTAAGAACAGTGCATAACAAATAATCTTTTATTGCAAAATATCAACAACTGTGTCTATTTCTCTAGGGTGCAGGTTGGTGATCCGCATCTATATATATTGTGCCCCCTATATATGAGTTCCTAAAGTTGTCTTACTCGTAACACTCTAAATTTTTATGAGCATAGCTCTTTGTAGTTCTTCTTTTCTCTGAAGATGGTACACTATGTATCATTACACTTTGGGCTTAGGAAATCTGCCCATGAGTGCTCGCAAGAATATGTGGCTTGACCCTTTTTGGGTTGCTCAGGGCCTCTGGACCCTGGAGATAAAATAAACGCACTTAATCTTAACCAGAGACATCCAGAGGAATCTTACAACCCTCCTCAGAAGGTAAGAGTGATGTCCACATCTCCGGCTGGGGTTTGTTAAGTGCTTAACAGATGCAAAGGATCAGCCCATATCATGAGATATATATATTTATATAAATCACAGTCCAGATCATTATGGACCTCTGCTCCCGAACGGGGTGGGGTGCCAGACCAGACAAGCACTCCCATCTAAAATTATCAGTCCAAAAAAAGTATAAAACACCCACTCAGGCACAGATGCGATAATCCAAGAAAGATTTTATTCTCTTTCGTGACGCTGTAGTGTGGTCAGTTTTACGTATATTTTGCGCATTAGCTTCAGGCCTTAGGCCTCTGTGCACTTTGCACTAAATATATTTTATTCATTTGCTAACAGCTTAGAGCCTCTGTGCACTTTACTCTAAATGCTTTCTATTAGGCTTCGTACTGTTATTTTACAGAATAGCCAGTTCTACGGTGTTGTTTTTTATTCATATCACACTGTTTTGCCTACTTCAGCACTGGAGTTCTTCATAACATAGTCACTCTGTGCTTTAGTCAAGGATACAGTCTGGTACATTGCCGATAGACGTGGTAGGAGTCTAGACTTGCCATTCCTGCGTAGGAACATTTTGTGATCACAATGACATGTTAGTTATAAAATCACTTCCTTGTCCCAATACATGCAAGAGGCAGATTCCGACCAGGGAACCACAACTAGACGCTGACTGCCTTGTTGCAGATGCTTAACCAGATCACAGGCCTTTGCTCAGGTATGAGTGTGTCCGTCTCCCTAGTGATACAGAAAGGCAAGCTAGAAGCTTCACATGCTGTGCTCTAAATAGAACAAGCAGAGGGAGAGTAGAAACGGTTAGGAATTAGGATAGCGTTATTCTTATGTTTTACTCTCCTGGTTACTATATCAATCCTACTATGTTGTATTGTTCTGGTTATTGCGGCTCACGCCTTAATATCTAAAATACAGTCGTTTTATTAAAACATTCTATAAAACTTATACTGTCTTTGTCATTTGTATATGAGACCATATTGTGAATGGGAGAGTTGGTTTGGATCTGAGTGACCACGACTTCCCTGAGAAGTTCCAAAGATGTCATGCGCTCGGCTGCCCAATCATTTCTTCCCCAGGGGAGAAACGAGGCACTGCTAGTTAGCCGGAGCAACAACCGGATTTAGGGTGACAGAGTTCCTTACACGTGGGTCAGACTCAGTCCCCCACACTGTTATCGATCCTGCTGCCTAGAAATCCAGTAGTCTCATTTAGGATAATGAGAGCCCACGCGACAACGCGTTTCGGCCGTACCAACGGCCTTGCTCACACAATCACTTTACATGCACATCATCGTGAAATACACACATCTAATTCATAAACAGCAATGATGGACTAAAAATCTATCGCAACTTTGATCTTTCATGGGCACCATCTTAGCATATACCTCACTCTCTCTAAACGTACAGATCAGAGCCTGGGGCTAACAATCTCCTTTCGTTAACAAGCTCATTTTTGGCAAACTATTTTTCATTTTACAATATTCATTACTGATGTAAACATATTGACATGCCTGATAAATTGGCTATATTATAATAAAATCAACCTTACTATATATTCACATTCAATACTGGTCATAAGTCCAGAATCCGATATATAAATTTTTATACCATTTATTTGTGTCAATTCCCGAACACATACCAAAATCAAGCACTGTCATAGATTCTCTTAAAAATATTGCATTTGTTAAAGTTATCTATATATCCGCCCCAATGCTCTGCATCAACATATTTGACTACATATGTCTAGCCAGCTGCCCTCATCTATTAAATTCATCTAAAATGTCCGGCATTGATCGTATTGAACCCTGTGCCTTAGTACCATACCAAACAACACCGTGATAAAAGGATACAGATATATAAAATAAAATGTAAAATTTCTTCGCAATAGGATGCATCAGACTACTTACTGTCATACGTTGCTAACTGTATATACCAATAATGTCTATATGTATCTAGAGCTTAATTCAAAGCAGCTATCCAAATGTTATTGATCTACTGATGTAAAAATGCACTTCATCAAGATTAAGTCAATTCGGCATAAGTGTCTGCAAATCTATAATATATTCTGATTCTCTTCTACATAAATGTGCCACTCAATTGCCCTCTCTCTGGTTATTGGGAATCTGTTCCACACCGTAGAACATTAGTTTAGTACGGTCTTTGGAATTAAATTCTTCAAAATGTCTTGCTATTGGGTACTTTAGATCTCCATGTTCAATGGCACGCATACGCCCCAGAACCCAATTTTTTTACTGTGCATGTTGAACTCCCTACGTACCTTAAGAAGCATGGACATTCTAATACACAGATCACATACTGTGTACTACATGTTATAAATTGTTTGATGGGCCTGTATGTGTGTTAAATGTTCTATATTCTTTCTTCATCTGACTTGACTTGCAAGCTTTACACTTTCCACATGGATAGAAGCCTTGCAGTCCAAAAGTTGTGTCCACTTGCCTAACCGTGATATCACTGTGTACCAAGATATCACGTAATGATCTAGCTTTACGAACCGTGATGCTAGGTCTCTCTTGTAACATGGGACCCACAATGTTGTCAAGGAGAATAATATCTTTTCTGAATTATCGCATCCGTGCCTGAGTGGGTGTTTTATACTTTTTTTGGACGATATATATAGTCCAAAAAAATGTATATATATATATATATATATATATATATATATATATATATATATATATATACACATACACACACCAAATCCTTTTGTTCAATGAAAAGCCGGGACGCCATAATGCTGCTGTGTTTTATTGAACCTTGTTCACAGGAAACAGTTTCCTCTCCAACACGTTTCAGCCGTAGACTTGCTCAGCACGATGGCACCCCAGCTTTTCCTTGAACAAAAGAATCAAAAGGATTTGGTATATTAGGAGTTCCGGGAAACCCGGCGGGGACTGCTGCATCAGAGGTTTCTCAATCCGGATTACGAATGGAAATATAAATATATATATATATATATATATATATATATATATATATATATATATATATACATATACACACACACACACACTTGCCTCTAACAATAAATCAGAGGGTCAGCACTCCAGAGCGTGTATTCTTAATGATTTATTGTGCAAGCACAACAGGAACGCATTTCGGCATAACTGAATACACGCTCTGGAGTGCTGACCATCTGATTTATTGTTAGAGGCAAGTGTGTATTGTAGAACGGGTGGCGCGCGTTCAATTTCAGCACCACCGGTGATTTGGTGCAGAGCGACCATGCCAATACCAGTGTGTGTGTGTATATATCATATATAATGTCAAACAGTAGAGTTTTCATCTCTTTCCGTGCAGAGAGATCAAAACATTACTCCAGCAAGCAGGGAGCTGCTAATTAAAATTAAAGCCAGGTAGGACTGTGGGGCAAGCTCTCTCTTCCATCCCTTAATGGAATGGGATGGAAAAGAGAGAGAGATTGTTATTTCAATGTTCTCTCCACACAATACCTTCAAAGAGTCACGCTAGCAAGATGTCTTGTTAGAGTTACGTTTTGATGCAAAGTAGAGTCACCTCTGGCCTACTGATAAAGCCTTTGAACTGTCACTCAATAGGTAGAAGGTTCAAATCCTGGTATCTCATGGCAGTGTGTCCATTTAGTGTGTTTTGAATGCTAAACATTCCTAGTGATGGAACATTTATCCACATCACCATCTTTGCCTTGAATGTCATAGAGATGCCTGGATGCTGCACATTAAGGAGTCATCTTTGGCCTAGTGTTTAAGGTCTCAGACTCTGACACAGACAGTTGAGGGTTCCACTCTACGTGTGTCAGTTGTAATTTCTCAGCTTTAAATTCTTTTCAACGTTAAAAGCGTAAGGAACATACAGAAAGATGATCTCACTCTTTTTACTGTCACATACATTTTTTCTATTTATCAGAACATTTCTCATTTTAAGTGGTGCGGCGCTTATAAGGGGTTGGCCACAAGCCAGGCTCTGCCTCCAGTACCCTCTGTGCACAGCCGAGGGCAGTGTGTGGCGTGGGTTTGTCGATTATATGGGGTTGGCTGCAAGGCCTGGCCTTCAGGCCCTGCGGCTAACCCCCGCCATGCACGCCTGAAGGCCGTGCATGGTTGGGTGGTTATAGGGCCCCCGCCAACATTTGATATCTGCTCTGGGGAGGTGGTGGTCCCCGGGGGTCTGCAACGGACCCCCTTCCTTATCTTTGTTCAGCCCCAGAGAGATGGCGGTTCCCAAGGTTGGCCCCTCTTATGCAAAATGAATTTTCCCGGGGAGGTGGTGGTCCCAGGGGCTGCCTAGAGGGGGGCATGGAGTAGAGGAGGGGGGGCCCATGTTAGTCATTTTTTGCCTCAGGGAGGTGGCAGTCCCCAGGACCGCAGGGGGGGGTCGGGGCACACAGCCCCCCATGTTGATTTAATCTTCATTCCAGGGGATGTGGCAGTCCGGGAAGCTCTGGGGGAGGCCATATGGGCCTCCCCCATGTCAAATTATTGTTTTGCCCTGGGGAGGTGGTGATCCCGGGGCTAACACAAGCCCAATGAGTGGGGGCCACATGCACCCCACTCCATTTTAAAGCTCCCGATGCCCCAGGAACCTCGCCCACCCGGGGGCAAAATAAAAGACAAAAGGAGGTGACCTTTAAAAAAAAAAAGAAACAAAAATCTGCGGATTTATCTGCAGATTTAAGATGGCTGCCAACACGTTGAAGCGTTGGAAGCCAATCAGATATGGGCATGGGAACAGCTGGATCCATGGATTATCCGCATGCCTAGATATCTATATTTTTTAAACTCTAATTACTCCAAAACTACTGAACAGATTTACACTAAATCACAAAAAGCGTAAACTGCAGAACAAAAACTAGCTTTCTGCCAAATTTTGTGTATTTCCGTTCAGTGGTTCGGGTTGTAGTCGTGTTAAAACATTTGAAAAATCCCACTGACATAGAATGGGGGAGAAAGTGTTTTTGAACCCTCCATTTTTCCCAGCCCCCGCTTGATGGATCACCTCGAAACTTTCAACACTTCAACTGAATTGACTGAAGTATAAATTTTGAAAATTTCATGAAAAGTCCTCAAAAAGCACCAAAGTTATTAGCAAAACACCTTTTCTGGTGGATACACTAGCTACCTGTGGATTCCTCACCTAAAGAATTTTCCCCATGCGCCAGCATCCAACGGAAATTTTCTTCTATCTCTGCACATCGACAATGACGTCACAATTGCCCAACTCCCACGCAACGCCGTATGATATCATCCAGGCAATAAGAGGTCATCGTCAGTTATCACCATTTTTTACGTGCCTTTGAGGTGAACAGGTGAACATTGACACTACATATTTGACATGAACACATCAATCAAACTTATATACCATCATTTAATTCAACCAATAGGAAACATAACGAGAAGAAATAAACATCCTACTGTATACAGTCCTACAATACGAAATATATCTATATATCTGCATATATATATATATACATAAACAATTATATACACATATATAAATCATTGCATCAGTATATACATATAGTTTAAGTTTATGAGTTTATCGAGCGCATAGCTACCCTAGGGCATCCCAGCGCTAAAGTACACAATGAATCACGGAAGACCAAAAGGGGGCAGATTAACTGCAGAAAAGGATGGTTTTCAGCTTCTTCCTGAAAAGAAGTTCTGAGGATTTGTGACGAAGTTCAAGGGGCAGAGCGTTCCAGAGCCGCACAGCCCTGGTGGTAAACGAGTTACCACCACATGATCTCTTGACATAAGGTATATAAACCTGTCGAGAAGATCGAGATCTGAGGAGTCTAGAGGGAGCATAAAGAGAGATCCGCTTTCTAAGAAAGAGGGGGCCACTATTGTGTATGGGTCTATGGACAAAACACATGGATTTCAACTGAATGCGCTGTTTGATCGGGAGCCAGTGAAGAGTTGCAAGCGCCGGTTTGGCAGAAAGGTGCCTGGGGGTGTTCATAAGAAGTCTAGCTGCAGCGTTCTGCACAACCTGCAGCCTCTTTATTACATACTCTGGGGAACTCAGATATAGAGAGTTCCCATAATCCAGGCGAGAGAGAACTAAGGCCTGTACAATAATTCTTCTGGCAGTAAAAGGCAGAAGATTAAGAATCTTCCTGAGACTTCTAATAAAACCGAAACAGACCGAAAAGATTCTTTTAGCCTGCAGCTCCATTGTCAAACAGGGATTAAGCAAAAAACCTAGGCTTCTTACCTGTGCCATTGGGGGAGGCAGGCTGTTAAAAGCCTCCGAATGCACTGCCAGAGGGACGGCAGGGGTGCCATTATCTACAATCAGTACATCAGCACCATACAGATCCTCACCGAAGGATATCTTGGTAAGACCAACCAGGAGGCGGGGAGGCGTGTGGGACCGTGAGGAATCCACAGGTAGCTAGTGTATCCACCAGAAAAGGCGTTACCGAAGGTAAGTAACTTGTTCTTCTGATGGATACAACTACCTGTGGATTCCTCACCTAAAGAATAGAGTCCCAAAGCAGTACCGCACTCAGTGGTGGGTACCTAAATGGTCAAATCAAGAAATCCTGCAGCACTGACCGTGCAAAATGGCCATCCCTCCTGACTTCAGAATCCAAACAATAATGTTTAGTAAACGTGTGGAGGGATACTCAAGTTGCAGCCTTGCAGATGTCAATCACAGGAACACCTCTAGCTAAGGCTGAGGAGGCCGCCTTAGCCCTGGTGGAATGGGCTCTTAACCCAACAGGAGGTTCCTTCTTTGCTAGAGAATAACACAAGTTGATTCAAAGAACGACCCACCTGGAAAGCGTTCTCTTGTGGACAGCTTTGCCTTTCCTCTTCCCCACCTAACCGACGAAGAGCTGATCGTCCTGTCTGAACTCTCTCGTCCTGTCGACGAAGAAGCTCAATGCTCTTCTTGGGTCAAGTCGGTGTAGCCTCTCTTCCTCCTTTGATGGATGAGGTGGATGATAGAAGGAAGAAAGTGTGTTGGACTGTCCTAAATGAAAGGCTGTAACAACCTTCGGTAAGAAAGGTGCCTTGGTCCTTAACACCCCCTTTTCCCTAAAAAGGAAGTATATGGGGGTTTCACACTAAGAGCCTGGAGCACACTCACCCTTCTAGCGGATGTAATGGCAACTAGAAAAACCGTTTTCAAAACTAAAAACCTCAAGGGGCATGAATCGGTTCAAACGGTGAACGCATCAGAAAAGCTAACACTAAGTTCAAATCCCACTGCGGTATAACGAAAGGAGTTGGCGGAAACTTGTTAATGAGACCCCTAATGAACCTCAAAACAATTGGGGACTTAAACAAGGAGGGTTGGTCTGGAAGGCACAGAAAGGCTGAAAGCGCAGACACATAACCCTTAACAGTGGCAACTGCACAACCCCTCTGCGCTAAGGATAACGCAAATGACAAAATGTCATATAAGTGGGCACGTAAGGGATCAATTTGATTCTCTCCACACCATGTCACAAATTTAGCTCACCTGCTTGCATAGATAGATTTGGTGGAGTGCCGCCTGGCCGATAATATAATGTCCACCACCTCAGGTGGGAGAGAAAAAGTACTCAGATTGCCCAGTTCAATCTCCAGGCATGTAGGTGCAGGCTCTGGATGTGGGGTGTAGAACCTGCCCCTGCGACTGCGAGAGGAGGCCCGCCCTATGAGGGAGACGGAGCTGAGGGCACAGAGAGAGTTGGAGAAGGTCTGAAGACCACATCCTTCTTGGCCAATCCAGAGCTATTAAGATGACTTGGGCCTGGTTTTGGTGAATCTTCCTCAGGACCCGAGGAATCAAGGCTATGGGAGGAAACGCGTAAAGCAACTGACCCTTCCTGGACATCTGAAACGCATCCCCCAAATCTCCTTGCACCAGATACTAGAGGCTGCAGAACGACGGGCAGTGCACGTTCTCCCGAGTGGCAAACAGGTCTATCTGTGTATACCCCCACACCTGGAAGATGTAAAGGACCAGGTCTGGATGAAGACGCCACTCGTGATCGATCAAAATGCGCTGACTGAGACTGTCCGCATGTTGAAAATTCTGGCCAAATGGTTTGCTATCAAGCGAATCTGATGGTTCTGAGCCCAGGACCAGAGCCGTAGAGCTTACCTGCAGAGAAGGTACGACTCCACTCCTCCCTGCTTGTTTATATACCACATTGCAGTAGTGCTGTCCGTCAGGACTTGAACAGACCGACCGCGAAGGGAAGGGAGGAAGGCCTTTAGAGACAGACGTATCACCCGCAATTCCAACAGATTGATGTGAAACCTCTGTTCCACTGGAGACCAATGGTCTTTGACCTCCAGGTCCCCCAGATGAGCTCCCCACCCTAGAATGGAGGCATCCGTTATCACTGTGGCCACTGGAGGTGGCAGCGAGAATGGCTTTCCTTGAGAAAGGTTGCCGACCGCAGCCCACCATTGAAGATCCGCTGCAGCGTCTCTGGAGATCCTTATTGATTCCTCAAGATCCCCCGTGTGTTGAAACCACTGCCTGCGGAGGCACCACTGAAGAGCCCTCATGTGCTAGCATGCATGAGTGACCAGCAGAATGCAAGAAGCGAACAGACCAAGCAGACGAAGGACCTTGAGTACTGGAACGACTGCCTCATTCTGGAGCATTGTACTCAGCGCCTGAATGTCCTGAATCCACTGCGGCGGAGGAAAGGCCCGATTCAACGTTGTGTCCAGTACTGTCCTAATAAACAGGAGGCGTTGAGAGGGCTCCAGGTGAGATTTGGGCATGTTCACCAAAAAGCCCAGCGCGAACAACAACTGGGTTGTCGTCTGTAGGTGATGCAGCAGGAGCTCCAGAGACTTGGCTTTGATTAGCCAATCGTCCAGATAAGGGAATACTGCTATCTCCTTCCTTCTGAGCTCTGCAGCAACCACCTCCATCACCATGGAGTCGTGAAGACTCAAGGTGCCGAAGTAAGACGAAACGGAAGGACCGCAAACTGATAGTGTTGCGACCCCACCACAAACCGGAGATACTTCCTGTGCGACTTGAGGATCGGGATATGAAAGTAAGCATCCTGCAAGTCAACAAACACCATCCAATCCCCTTTGTTCAACGTCAAAAGAACCCGTGCTAGGGTCAGCATTTTGAACTTTTCCTGCTTGAGGAAGCAATTCAAAATCCTCAGGTCCAGGATTGGCCTCAACCGACCATCCTTTTTGGGGATCAGGAAATATCTTGAATAACAGCCCTGACCGCTCTCCTGCTCTGGAACCAACTCTACTGCACCTTTTGACAAAAGGACTAGAACCTCCTGTTGTAGTAAAAGAAGATGGTCTTCCAAACAGAAGGATGGGCAGGGAGGGATGGGAGGGAGAAACTCCTGAAACGGAAGAGTATTACTTTGCCCCACAATATTGGTGACCCAGGAGTCCGATGTTATTGACTCCTACATGTGGAGAAACTGAGACAGTCTCCCCCCTACAGGAAATGCATGCAAAAGGAGTGATAGAGGACTAAGGCTGCTTTCCCTGCTGCACCCCTCCGGAGGAAGAGGCAGAGTGCTGCTGGGTGGCCCCTCTGGTACGAACCCTACCCCTTCCCCTAAATGATCTATAGGGGTGAGCAGTAGTAGGTTACTATCCTACTGCCTGGAATCTCCCTCGAAAGGAAGAGCCACGCCCAAACCCCCTAAACCTCCTAAACGACCTCAAGGAAGTAGAGGTGGAAGCTTGCAAGCCCAAGGATCTTGCCGTGGCCTTACTCTCTTTGAACCGCTTCAAGGCTGAGTCAGCTTTTGTCCCAAACAGTTTATCCCGATCAAAGGGCAGATCGAGTAGGGGTGTCTGCACATCGGGAGAGAATCCTGTAGACTGTAGCCAGGCATGCCGTCTTGTCGCTATGGACGTGCCCATAGCCCTGGCCACAGAGTCCGATGTGTCAAGCCCAGATTGGATAACCCGGGTCGCCGCCGCCTGAGCATCCGCCAAAAGGTTAAGAACCTCCTGAGGTAATCCAGAGTGTGTCTTGGGCTCCTCTTTCAGAGCATAGATGTACCTGCCCAAGATACAGGTAGCATTCGTTGACTTAAGGGCCATGCTGCATGAAGAGAATGCCTTTTTAGCAGATTGGTCCATTCTCTTGGATTCCCTGTCCGCAGGACCCCCTGGAAAAGATCCTGGAGCAGAGCGGGAGGAGCATGAATCCTGCACCACCAAACTCTCTGGAGTCGGATGTCTGGACAAGAACTCTGGATCTCCAGGAGCCACCCGATACCTCCTCGCAACAGACCTATTTACTGCTGTAGAAGTCACAGGCTTCTTCCACACCTCCATTATTGGGTCTATGAGCGCCTCATTAAAAGGAAGAAGTGGCTCTGCCACTGCTGAAGAAGGGTGCAAAACCTCTGTAAGAATGTTAGTCTTTACATCCGCAGCTGGAAGAGGAAGGTCAAGAAAATCCGCTGCCTTCCTGACCACCGAATGGAAAGAGGCAGCCTCTTCGGTGTACTCCCCCGGAGATGCCAAGTCCCAATCAGGGTAAGTGTCCAAACCACTAGCAGTGTCCAAGCCCTGAAGGTCTCCCAAGGGCTCCACAATCTTACCCTTTCCCAAGAGCTGCTTCTCATACTCCTGCTCCTCAAACAGCCTCAGAGCCAATCTCCTGGAGCGGAGCCTGGATTTTATCCTTGACGTCGATAAGGCGTCTGCCAACGCCGAAGACCTCGGACAGCGTCGACCCTCGGATTCATCCGACATCAGATCCATCGGCGCCGTAGGATTCTTCAATGTCGATGGAAGTTGCGGCGAACTCATCGGCGCCGGGGCAGCAGATGTCGTCGGCGTCACAGGCCTTCTAGACGACGCCATTGGTACCGGTGCCGAACCAGCACTTCCCGTAGGAAGTAAAGTCATGAAGGACGTCGGCCTGTACGGAGCCGGAACACCCGTGGCATACGCCAAAGGACCCGAAGGTCTCGAGTGACCACCTCCCGGAGCCATGGTGGCGAAGATGTTAAACATCGCATTAAGAAATGTGGCAGGATCTGTGCCTGGCGCCGGGAACGCCGGATATCCCTGCAGAGCCAGTGCCTGAGGTGATCCCGGCGTCGGTTCGGGCATCTCTGTCTGTGCCAGTGAGACCGCCGGATCCTGGTGAGGATCGACTTCGAAGACCGACAGCGGAGACGTCGGAGAAGTAGGATTCGTCCGAGTCAGAGGTGTTACAGTCGGACTAACTTCCCATGTTGTTCGACGTCGAGCTGACGGCGACCTCGAGCGGGACCGGTCCTTACTTGATTGGGGTCGTGAATCAAGCCGGCATCAGGAGTCTCGATGACGCCTGTGCGATTTCGACAACTTGGAAGAAGACCTACGACGATGATGTCTCTCCTTCTTCCATCTTGCCAAGAATAACTTGGCCTCCCGCTCCTTGAGAGCCTTCGGATTCATGCGCTGGCATGAACCGCACGCTTCGAACTCATGGGCAGAGCTCAGACACCAAAAACAATTTTCGTGTGGGTCTGTGACCGACATTTGGCCGCCGCACTCCCTACAGGGTTTAAAACCCGACACCCGTGGCTGAGACATTGTAACACACGAAGTGAAACAGTAGCTCCCTGGTAGCCTCGAAGAAAAAACCGTTACTCGAAAGCACGGAAAAAAGGGAACTGACGTCTGCACGTCGACGAGGACCTCTTATTGCGTGCAGATGATCGCAAACTTTATTCACCCTCCATGATGCGTTTCAGCCGTACCTGCAGCCTTGTTCACATAATTACCGTCATGGAAAAACCATCTATAAACTCTATTGGAACAAATATTGACATAGAAAAGGGACTAGCATATAAACATCATTTACAAATGACTATGCTTTCACAGGTGCCATCTCAAAATGTAGTAAATAAATATAAACACATAAATATTCTCCCACCATGTTTAGAAAAACAGAACTATTGATATTTTAGATCCTATATCTCAAAATATCGGATTCTCTCACATAGCTATACCATTTCAAACATTAGAACTCAGAGAATCCCTTCTTATTATATACATTCCAAATTCAACACGAAGTGTGTTTATGGGCGTCATCTTGGCATGTAGTCTAGTATACATAGTTACCAACTCTATTTCCTCCACATTTCTTGGTGATACTAGTATGATTATAAATCTAAGGTTATTTTAATTTTAAATTTATTGATAGCAAATGAAATATTAAAAACGACTAAGAGATCTATTTATGGCTATATGTCACATTATTCAATCACTATCACGATAATTCATGTTATTGAGATTCTCTTAGTGTAACATATCTGCACATAATACTGCTTAAGTTTCTAATTTAATCTGTAATCTTTTACTAAGTTTAAGATATATCAGTGATTCCCACTAGAATGGAGTCCAACAATGGTGATTTAGAAGGATCTACTTTTAAATTAACATGTATGTGCTCCCTACATTCCAGTGAATCAGCACAAAACCACTTATAAACACACAACACACCATTAAAATAATACAAATCTTATATCTTGAATGTTGTCTTTGTTGCACTATTCTCTCGTAAAATTTCAAAATTACTCCTGTAAATGCACACTCAATTCCTCAACAAGGTTGACCCCATTCAGGACTAAAGTCTGGAGATCGATTATTAATTCAGATTCCCTTTTTCTCAATTGGTCAACTCTATTCCCACCACTCCGGTTAATTTTAATCTGTTCAATCCCATAAAAAAAGATTGGTACGATATTTGTAGTGGATTTTTTCAAAATGTCTGGCTACTAGGTACCTCTGGTCACCATGTTCAATGGCTTGCATATGCTCCAAGACCCGCTTTTTTACTACACATACTGTTCTCCCCACATATCTCAGGGAACATGAACATTCTAGTACATAAATTACATGCTGGGTATTTGCAGGTTAAAAATTGAGTTATGGGACGGGAATATCTGTGAACTGTTTCATAATGTTTTTTCACGCTACTAAATTTGCATGCTTTGCAGCACCCACATGGTAAAAATCCCTGTAATCCAAATTTTTCATCATAAGATTTTATAGTGATGTCACTACGTACTACAGATTCTCGTAATGATCTTGCTTTACGGTATGTGATACTAGGTTTGACTCCTTTTTTTGTCTCAAGCGTGCTATCATTTCTTACAATACCCCAATGTTTTGATATTATCTTGCTAATTGAGCCAACATTATTATTGTATGTTAATATCATACTTGCTGTGGGGTTGTCATTAGATGTCTTGTTGTCAGTAAATAATAACCCATCTCCGGTAATATTATCTCTCTTCTTGTGTGCTTCCTGCAGCATCCGTTGTGGATATCCAATCTCTCTGAATCTCTGTATCATTGTCTGTTTTTCTTTTTTGAAAGCTTCCTCAGTGCTGCAGTTTCTTTTGGCTCTAAGGAGTTCACCATAGGGAATACTCCACTTTAATCTTTGAGGATGTCAACTCAGAGCATGCAGCAGACTATTGCCTGTCATAGGTTTACTAAATAGCAGAGTTTCCACTTTGTTCATTTGAATTTCAACTATGACATTGAGAAATTCTATGTTAGTTTTACTGGTGACAAGAGAAAAGGAGAGATTGCTGTCATTGTTATTTAACACTCACTAGTTCATTTTCAGAGCCTTTCCAGATGATGAATATATCATCAATATACCATAGCCCTAAGACTACCTTTTCACAATAGATCGGTGTCTCATCATTGCTAAACACTTGTTCCTCCCACCAGCCAAGGAACAAATTTGCGAAGCTGGGAGCGAAACAAGTGCCCATCGCATTTCTGAGGACCTGTCGCTATAGCTTACCATCAAAAGCAAGATATTGTTTTCAAGACACAGTCTCATCATTTCCATGATCATTTTGGTATGTTCCAACAGTCTAATCAGTCTGGCTCGCAGGAAGTGATAACATGCCTGCAATCCTTGCTCATATTCTTCAAATGTAGATAAGGATATTACATCCCTATGATTTTACCAAGAAAATCCTGTGTGTCTTTTACATATGATGGTAGTGTTAACACAAAGTCCTGAAGAACATGATCAACATGTCGTTTGTAAATTATGTTTATAAGGAAAGTCCCTTTTGTATGGTGATATTTGTTCAGATGGAGTTTATAGACAGTTTTTCCAATACAGTGATTATGTGAGCAAGGCCGCGGGTACGGCGGAAACTCATCATGGAGGGGGATTAACGTTTGCGATCAACTTCACTTCTGATTAAGTGCTTCATTTTGAACCTGGACTTTTGATAATAATGTATATGTGTATATATACATACATAGGGGTATGAAATTCCGATATCCCGAACCCCAGGACATATTGTTTAGGGTCAAAAGTTTTCATATTTATTTTGCCCTTGGGTCGAGTAGGTCCAACCCCCTGCAGCATAAACGCTTTGGCTGTCAGATTACGGTACCACATTATAGAGCATGGAAAGCAATTGTCTGCAGTTGAGGTCATATTTGTGCCCATACGTCAATGCTGTTCAAACTTGTGTTTATAGTTCATTAATGCAAACCCTTTATTGTTAGGGTGACCTGTCTAAATAAATGTTGTAAGCTTAGATTGCATTACTGACAGTGGTTCTAGCAAAATAATGTGCACACATTTGAAAGTTTAACAATATGAGACTATGTATAATGCTCCCAGAATGCTCTCTGACTATGCAAATATTTGGAGAAGCTTGAAAGCAAGGCTGATGATTCTTTGCTTTCAAAATAATATATACACAAGCAAATGCAACTAGGGAAAAAATGTTTTACTAAATTACTGTGAAATTTTAGATACCATTTCTCTGAAGAATCATTTAGTCAAACGTGTTAATGCATGGTAGTATTTCCAAAAAATATTTATAATCGAAAATCGGTGTAACCACTTTCAACAAGGTTATGGTGAACGTGAAAATATACATGCATTGGCAAATCCAATCTGTCCAACATTGGGGATCAGACTTTTGGTTTTGTCAATGTGTGTTTTGTTTTGACATGGCTTTTGTAGCACTTTATTGTCGTGGGCTCTGTCAGGTAACAAGCATTGGTAAAAGGCAAAAATGGTTTTCGGTCTCAAAAAACATACATTGCCGCAGTAGCTCCTGGCACAGAACAAAACTACTTTGTATGCAGATATGTTCCTTGTGAAAGAGAAGACTGTTATCACTAACAGTGAAGCCAGCCAGAGAGAAACATAGAACTTTAATTTAAAAAAACAATAGGTCTTGGTTAATGGCAGACCTAATTAGGGGCCTGATTCTTAAAGTCACAAAAGAGGACCCATGGCACATGTCTTTGCATTAGTGCAGATTTACGTATTTCATGAATTCACAAGAATTGACAATAGACCAGGAAATCGTACTCTTGAAAAATATTTGTGAGCTGTATGTTAACACAAGTAAGTATGCATGTGCAGATTTGCTCATGCGAAAATCTGTTGAGCGTTTACAAGTTCACTTTTCCCTCCAACCACTTTTTTCCTCATCCCTGGAAAAAGGACATTTCCAATCTTTCTGAGTATGGGAAAACATAAAAGAAGAGCAGGCTGAAACCCTTAACACATCCAAGTTAGGAGGTTTATACAGACTCAAAAGGGCATTCATACCCTGGAATTACTGCTTACCACTGCCTCCAGCCCCAGTATGTAGATTGGCAGAAAGGTGGCAAAAAAGGAAATGGCTAGTATTCAAGCCCTACTATAGAATTAGCCCTGGCATACAGGCTATGATCAGAGCTCTTATGTAATGAGATTGCTGCCATAAAGGGACAAGTAGATTTTTTTTACAGGACAAGTAGATTTAGAAAGCAAACTGTCCCATGGACAAGTAGATTTTTTTTGTTCATATTGAGGTGCCACTGAATTACACAGAGCTCTTATTATTGCTTCAGAAGAATCTCCTACCCACATGCAGTACACAATTTACAAATAAGTCCACTCACAATGCCAGGGTAGACGACCTGTACTAGCTATATGTACAACATATCTAGACTGGAAACATCTTACCACACCATAGCCTAGGTAAATGCTCACAAAGGTTGTAAACATACACAGGCAATTAAGACAGTATGTTTCAGCACTGAGGTAGAAAAGCAGTGGGGACTATACAAACACCGTGAATGAATTAAATATTATGGCAACTTTAACCATCTATGCTGAATAATATACAACACACGGTACAGATGAAAACAGCCATGAATGAATTAGCACAAAATATTTTGTTACTTTCTCACATACAAATGATTAGCTTAAATTCAAGTAAATATACAGTATTTGGACCCTAAGCTAAATCATGCTCTTTTCGTTTCCACAAAAACACGTCACTCATTCTCCAAAATACAAACTACGTGTTATCCCCAATGAGGGCATGTAATCCAGAGAGATTATCCTATGTTGATATGCTAAAATATGCTCAAATCAAGTACAAAAACGTGATCTATTTTAAAGATGTCAACTAGAAATCATCACACACAGTTAAACATTGATGAAACAAGTTAATGACATGAGTAGTTGAGCCTCTACTAACTCTAAGTGGAAAACATTACATAGAAATACATTTCAATAAAACACAATGTCACAAATTGTTGACTCTGCTGACAACGCACGTTTCGGCGCAAGTGCACCTTTTTCAGGAGAAACACCACATTATCATAATCTAACAAGGAAAAATACTACATTCAGAACTACACCTGTACCTGTCACAACACATAAAGAATGCCTGTTTGGAGCCTAATTCAGCATGCAGGGTCCCCAAGTTATGAAAGAAAGCCCATATGCCACTTAACAGGGTGAAAAAAAAAGCCTTATTGTGGTCTATTTACACTGGCTTAATCATTGTGAACCTACATCACACTGAATGGACAAATAACGAAATCAAAGTGCAGCCACTTTCCCAGTAAACCCTGGTGGAGAAAGCCAGATACCAAGAAGCAATAATAAAATAAACACTATGAGGGTCATTCTGACCCTGGTGGGCGGCGGGAACCGCCAAATGGCCGCTCCGCGGTCAGAAGACTGCGGATGCCATTCTGGCTTTCCCGCTGGGCTGGCGGGTGACCGCCAAAAGAGCGCCCGCTGGCCCAGCGGGAAAGGCCCTGCAACAAGGAAGCCGGCTCCGAACGGAGCCGGCGGAGTTGCAGGGGTGCGACTGGTGCAGTTGCATCCGTCGCGATTTTCACTGTCTGCTAAGCAGACAGTGAAAATCTTTATGGGGCCCTGTTAGGGGGCCCCTGCACTGCCCATGCCAGTGGCATGGGCAGTACAGGGGCCCCCAGGGGCCCCACGACACCCGTTCCCGCCATCCTGTTCCTGGCGGTAAAAACCGCCAGAAACAGGATGGCGGGAAGGGGGTCGGAATCTCCATGGCGGCCATGGAGATTCAGCCCATGCAGGGGAAATCCGGCGGGAAACCGCCGGATCCCCTTTTCTGACTGCGGCTTTACCGCCACGGTCAGAATGGGCTGGGAAGCACCGCCAGCCTGTTGGCGGTGCTTCCGTGGTCCCCGGCCCTGGCGGTCTTGGACCGCCAGGGTCGGAATGACCCCCATATATGCAATGTCTCCCAATATAAATTCTCTCTCTCACCATCGAGGACCAATTAATCCACAACCTCAACAACTTGTGTGGTTGGCAGTAGCTCAGACATAGGGAAGGGCTCCACAAACAACTGCACAGACAAATGCTGTGACAACTGTACAAAAAATTTACTATATATATATATATATATATATATATATACACATACATACATATATACATATACACACACACACACAAATATGATCAATTTACTATTTACTTAGAAAAAACACTAAATGCGTATATGAAAATACACAAGATTAAAACACAAATGATTAAAAAGAGACACCATAGAGGTTTACAAGTCCAATGATCTCTTCTCATTTCTCATCATAAAAACATTTCAATAAATAATTTTTTGAATCATCAGTTGTGCTGTGTGTGCAAACAACTGTAACGGGTATTCATTGTGTTTTCATGGCTGTTCATAGGTGTATGTTATATAGTCCATTTGTGACTAAGTTGATGTTAATCTTTAATGAAAGATGTCTATGTACTTGTCCGTCCTGGAGAAGGTAGTCAATGGTCAGTCAGACCACCGAAATTTATCGATGGACACTGAGAATGCACTTCTCTTCTCACTTTGTTTGAAACAAGC
The DNA here is from genome assembly GCF_031143425.1 of Pleurodeles waltl. Classification (NCBI taxonomy): domain Eukaryota; kingdom Metazoa; phylum Chordata; class Amphibia; order Caudata; family Salamandridae; genus Pleurodeles; species Pleurodeles waltl. The sequence continues at coordinate 339,031,350 of NC_090444.1, read as the reverse complement.
ATTATAAGGTAGTCAACCCATACTCAGCAGTTTATGGATGGGCCACCTGAAGTACCTGGAACAGATGTTGGTTTGGACAGAGGGAGCAAAAGTGACTGTCAAAGCATCCACGTGTCAGGTGGGGGAGTCAGTTGTAGTGCTCCCTGTGTGTCAGGTGGGTAACCAAAAGATTTACCGGTTAAATACCAAGACTCAATCAATAATGGAGCGCAAGATGCCCACTACTTAGAGTCAATGAGAGCCTTTTTAGGACTCACCGGTTACTAAATGAACTTGTAGCTACCTATAGGATCATAGTGGCACATGTGATAGCTCTGTCATGCAAAAAGTAGGTGAAGAAGGTGACTTGGACCGAGACATATCAAGAAACATTTCAGAAACTAAAGAGAGCACAGTATTAGTCATAGGTTACTACTCAGAGGCCAAAGCTGTGCAGCTAATGAGGGGGAGTGATTTACAATAGGGGGTTCTAAGAAGGTTACAACTATCGGTTTGGTACTAAGATGGTGGTCCTGACAGATCACAAATGTAAAGAAATGGCTCCCTGTTGCAGTTACCCCCCACTTTTTGCCTGATACTGATGCTGACTTGACTGAGAAGTGTGCTGGGACCCTGCTAACCAGGCCCCAGCACCAGTGTTCTTTCACCTAAAATGTACCATTGTCTCCACAACTGGCACAACCCTGGCACCCAGTTAAGTCCCTTGTAACTGGTACCCCTGGTACCAAGGGCCCTGATGCCAGGGAAGGTCTCTAAGGGCTGCAGCATGTCTTATGCCACCCTAGGGACCCCTCACTCAGCACAGACACACTGCTTGCCAGCTTGTGTGTGCTGGTGGGGAGAAAATGACTAAGTCGACATGGCACTCCCCTCAGGGTGCCATGCCAACTTCACACTGCCTGTGGCATTGGTAAGTCACCCCTCTAACAGGCCTTACAGCCCTAAGGCAGGGTGCACTATACCACAGATGAGGGCATAGGTGCATGAGCACTATGCCCCTACAGTGTCTAAGCAAAACCTTAGACATTGTAAGTGCAGGGTAGCCATAAGAGTATATGGTCTGGGAGTCTGTCAAAAACGAACTCCACAGCTCCATAATGGCTACAATGAATACTGGGAAGTTTAGTATCAAACTTCTCAGAATAATAAACCCACACTGATGCCAGTGTTGGATTTATTAAAAAATGCTCACAGAGGGCATCTTAGAGATGCCCCCTGTATTTTACCCAATTGTTCAGTGCAGGACTGACTGGTCTGTGCCAGCCTGCTGCTGAGAGACGAGTTTCTGACCCCATGTGGTGAGGGCCTTTGTGCTCTCTGAGGACAGAAACAAAAGCCTGCTCTGGGTGGAGGTGCTTCACACCTCCCCCCTGCAGGAACTGTAACACCCAGCAGTGGGCCTCAAAGGCTCAGGCTTCGTGTTACAATGACCCAGGGCACTCCAGCTAGTGGAGATGCCCGCCCCCTGGACACAGCCCCCACTTTTGGCGGCAAGTCCAGGAGAGAAAATGAGAAAAACAAGGAGGAGTCACTGGCCAGTCAGGACAGCCCCTAAGGTGTCCTGAGCTGAGGTGACTCTGACTTTTAGAAATCCTCCATCTTGCAGATGGAGGATTCCCCCAATAGGATTAGGGATGTGCCCCCCTCCCCTCAGGGAGGAGGCACAAAGAGGGTGTAGCCACCCTCAGGGCTAGTAGCCATTGGCTACTAACCCCCCCAGACCTAAACACACCCGTAAATTCAGTATTTAGGGGCTCCCCAGAACCTAGGAACTCAGATTCCTGCAACCTAAGAAGAAGAGGACTGCTAAGCTGAAAAACCCTGCAGGGAAGACGGAGATCCCAACTGCTTTGGCCCCGGCTCTACTGGCCTGTCTCCCCCCCTTCTAAAGACACTGCTCCAGCGACGCTTTCCCCAGGGACCAGCGACCTCTGAATCCTCAGAGGACTGCCCTGCTCTAGAAGGACCAAGAACTCCTGAGGACAGCGGCCCTGTTCACCAAAGACTGCAACTCTGAAACAAAGAAGCAACTTTGAAACAACTTGCGTTTCCCGCCAGAAGTGTGAGGCTTGACACTCTGCACCCAACGCCCCCGGCTCGACTTGTGGCGAACAATCACTTCAGGGAGGACTCCCCGGCGACTGCGAAACCGTGAGTAGCCAGAGTTGACCCCGCCTGAGCCCCGACAGCGACGCCTGCAGAGGGAATCCCGAGGCACCCTCTGACCGCGACTGCCTGCTCCTCAGATCCCGCCGCCTGGTAAAGACTCTGCACCCGCAGCCCCCAGGACCTGAAGGATCCGAACTCCAGTGCAGGAGTGACCCCCAGGAGGCCCTCTCCCTTGTCCAGGTGGTGGCTACCCCGAGGAGCCCCCCCTTGCCTGCCTGCATCGCTGAAGAGACCCCTTGGTCTCCCATTGATTTCAATTACAAACCTGACGCGTGTTTGCACACTGCACCCGGCCGCCCACGCGCTGCTGAGGGTGTACTTTCTGTGTGAATTTGTGTCCCCTCGGGGGCCCTACAAAAACCCCCTGGTCTGCCCTCCGAAGACGCGGGTACTTACCTGCTGGCAGACTGGAACCGGGGCACCCCCTTCTCAATTGAACCCTATGCGTTTTGGGAACCACTTTGACCTCTGCACCTGACCGGCCCTGAGCTGCTGGTGTGGTAACTTTGGGGTTGCTCTTAACCCCCAACGGTGGGCTACCTTGGACCCAAACTTGAACCCCGTAGGTGGTTTATTTACCTGCAAAAACTAACAAACTCTTACGCCCCCTAGGAACTGTGAAAATTGCACTAAGTGTGGAAGGGCATCTATTGAGACAGGAAAGTGCCATGCATGGTGTTCAGTTGTGTACCCCTGCTCCAAGTGCTTCAATTGTGAGTATGTGGAATCCTGGTTTTCGATTTTGGCCCCAGCCTCACACTTATCTAGTACGCACGCAAAGATCAAGGCCTCTCCTTTGATATGAGAGGTGTCTTGGATCTGTATGGGCACACAAAGTGTGCGCTCACCGGTTGGGCAGTGAACTATTGTCCTTGTCATGGGTGTAGTAGGTAGTGCGGTAGTGGGAGCTTACTGTAATTTGTGAATCTGTAGTTGTGACCAAACCTTTTTAGCTGAGTCACTGGAGTGGAGAACCATTCATGCTAGGGTCTGCTGCTGTTTCTCTGTTACAAGCTAATCCAATGTACACTACCAACATGTGTTTGAGTGGACTGCAGTAAAGGAGGCCCATGGCTTCTATTTTGTAAGCCCCCGGCCCACTCATTTGCACAAGATAAAGATGAGGCTGCTTTCCCAGAGAGTAAAAGTAGCTTCAATTCCTAGTTCATCGTGTCCAAGAAAGGGGGAGTACCCAGAGGACTGCTGTGCCACCAGTGCTAGTGTCAGCATGGCAGCCAGCTTCGTAGACATGAGGGGACATTACCTGGAGTCTGACCTGGAAGAAAGAGCTGTCTCCATGCCCTGAAGAGCCTGAAGTTTATCTGCCAAAGAAGAAGAGGGAAGAAGCAAGCCAACCCTGCAGGAGGTGCACACTACCAAGATGAGGAAGAAGCGGCTGGCTGCAGAGTTGTGGTTCCATCCACGCAGAAGGGACTCATACTTAGCTTGTTTCTCTAGCAGAACACCATTTCTGTTGTCTTTAGTGGCCTGTGCCATAGCACTGTCCTGAAGTGTGACCACAGTGGACTGCACTGCTAAGATTCTGAAACAGCAGGACAGTATCACTGTCAAAGTGTATCCAAGAGTACTGGGCTGATGTGATCATGAGCTTGGTGCCCCAAGGTGGCGAAAGCAGCTGTGTTGCTGCAGAGAGTGGAGTCGGAGCCACTCTGCCACCTGGGAAGTTCTTATGGTAGCCCCATGACTTCTGTGCTGAACAGACTCATCCTGTGCCCAGAAGAGCATTGTTAATCATTGAGGACCAGCTGTGACACCAAAGGAAAGCAAAAGCCAGCTCCCGGATAGTAGCAACCCTGGATTGTAGCACCCTTAGCTACTATGACCAAAACCAGAGAGACAAGAGAAGTGTGCTGCAGGCCCCACAGCAACTGGCGTAGAATTAAACAAATCGTATCGGTAAGATTGAGATTGGGACTAAGTAACATAAAAGTGAGTACCTGAACTCTAAACGCCAGAGAGGTAGCACTGCATCAGTGTCTGAAACCTTTCACCCCATCCTTACACAGGTAGGGAGGAGCTAGGCATGGTGGTCCATCGCCAGTGGATTAGCACTTGAATATTGTAGTGTGTACTCACTGAGTTGGGTGCATTGAAGTACTTTCTTTTCTAAAAGGATAGGCACTGGTTTGGGCAATTATTTAATTGCTAGGTGAAGTCTGAGCTTGATGCAACCCGATGCTACCTCCCTAGAAGCCTGTGACTGCCTGCTAGCACTACCACTGAGAATCAAGTGCTGAGGAGCTCTACGTGGTGGCCCAGTTTTCACAGCCATAGTAGGACACACACTGGGACATTGAAGGCAAATGACTGCAATCCCCACAGCTGTGGCCCGTAGCCCCTACTTGCCCAGTGCGTTCCCCAAAGAGAGTCTGGCAGTACAATATGAGCATACAAGTCTCAAACATTACTTGGGTTTCCCTTAAGTGCCAATAACATGATATACAGTTCAGAACTCTGTAAATGCTCTAAGCTGCCTTAAACAAAAGCTTGTCTCACACTGTTTGCCACTGGAGTAACAGACTGAATCTATGATCAGCATTATGCACTGGGAAGCCATATTTGCTAAAACATAAACAAATCGCTCTCCAGTATATTTGTAAGCCTTTGTTACAGGCACTGACACAGAAAAAAACACACATTTACAGCAAAGCAGGCTGATGTGCTATTGTCAGCCTTGAGTATATTATATATAAATGTCACTTTGCAGACTGAATAACTTCAGTTTACCAGCTTTCACTGGGGAAATGAGGGCCTCCAGAGATAGTATGTTATCAGGAAAATTAGAAAAAAGATAGGATATTGTTTTATGGTTGATTTAGTGGGTAAGACAATGCATCTTTAGTAATAAAGCAACGAGATCCTGTGCACTGTATGAGCATTTCCTGGCAATCCATCAGGCGCACAACGAAAATAGCCAGTGGAGCACGATATGGATCTCAGGAACCACACCAAGGGGGTCATTCTGACCCTGGCGGTAATTACCGCCATGGCGGAGGTCGGCGGTAGCACCGCCAACAGGCTGGCGGTGCACCGCTGGGCATTCTGACCGCGGCGGTTCAGCCGCGGCCAGAAACGGAAAGTCGGCGGTGGACCGCCGACTTTCCGCTGCCCTTGAGAATCCTCCATGGCGGCGGAGCGCGCTCCGCCGCCATGGGGATTCTGACACCCCCTACCGCCATCCTGTTCCTGGCGGGTCTCCCGCCAGGAACAGGATGGCGGTAGGGGGTGCTGCGGGGCCCCTGGGGGCCCCTGCAGTGCCCATGGCATGGGCACTGCAGGGGCCCCCCGTAAGAGGGCCCCACAAAGTATTTCAGTGTCTGCTATGCAGACACTGAAATACGCGACGGGTGCCACTGCACCCGTCGCACCTTCCCACTCCGCCGGCTCAATTCTGAGCCGGCGTCCTCGTGGGAAGGCTGTTTCCCACTGGGCTGGCGGGCGGCCTTTTAGCGGTCGCCCGCCAGCCCAGTGGGAAACCCAGAATGACCGCCGCGGTCTTTCGACCGCGGTACGGTCTTCTGGTGGTTCCCGCTTGGCGGGCGGCTCCCGCCGCCCGCCAATATCAGAATCACCCCCCAAGTCTGACAGTGTAAGGTGGAAACAGATATCAACCTTGGTGTGTAAGCAAACAGGCACAGTGTCCTACTGTCGTCTAGGTAGCATTTCAAGGACTGTAAGTCTCAGGTCACAGCTAACCTTTTACATTTTTGGGAGAAAGGACGGGTGGAGAGACGAGGGAGAAGTGAGGGACACAGAAAAAAAAACACATTTACAGCAAAGCAGGCTGAAGTGCTATTGTGCTATTGTCAGCCTTGAGTATATTATATATAAATATCACTTTGCATACTGAATAACTTCAGTTTACCAGCTTTCACTGGGGAAATGAGGGCCTCCAGAGATAGTATGTTATCAGGAAAATTAGAAAAAAGATAGGATATTGTTTTATGGTTGATCTAGTGGGTAAGACAATGCATCTTTAGTAATAAAGCAACGAGATCCTGTGCACTGTATGAGCATTTCCTGGCAATCCATCAGGCGCACAACGAAAATAGCCAGTGGAGCACGATATGGATTTTAGGAACCACACCAAGTCTGACAGTGTAAGGTGGAAACAGATATCAACCTTGGTGTGTAAGCAAACAGGCACAGTGTCCTACTGTCGTCTAGGAAGCATTTCAAGGACTGTAAGTCTCAGGTCACAGCTAACCTTTTACATTTTTGGGAGAAAGGACGGGTGGCGAGACGAGGGAGAAGTGAGGGAGAAGTGAAGGTGAAGTGTAGCATAACATGCTGAGGTGAGGTAAGATTGAGTAGGCAATCAATCAGAGGAAGTTTGGCACAAACTGAAACCTCCTAGGGTAAGAACTCTAAAAAGGTGGAGTGAGCACTCAAGGTCAATGCCATGTAATAGCTGCAGAATTGGGCCTTGTCAAAACTCGATTCACCACCAAGTGGGAGGCAAAACTATTTTCACTGTATTAGATACTGTGGCAAGTTCCCAAGGCTGTGGCAGTATCATGTGTTAAAACATCTGTAGGCAATGTATCTAGCCCATGCCAATGCTCGTCAAGTCTAGTATGAGTTTGGCGTACATAGAAACATTCATTTACGTGTCCTCAGAATTGGGATTCCTACACCTGCTCACATCTGAACAACAATCCTTATTTGCCCATATTCCTATATTTACCTGTTGCTTCCACAGTTGATCTGTCTTTGTCCGCCATGTCTTGTGACTAATTCTGACCTTTCACATTCCAACTGGAGAATTTCAGCATTGCTCCATTGGTGTTCCTGGGCTGCCTGAGTCCTTTCAATGGTCGGTAGGCTTAGAGAGGTACACCACAGCAGAGTGTAAAGAGACCAGGAATGTCTACACATCTTCACATATTCAGGATTGTAAAATTATTTGTTCTTTCCATCAATTGTCTCCAGCATTTTAGAAGGTTCCAAGAAGTCATAAGGAAAGTTCCATTTACAAAGCACTAGATGTAGAGTCAAGAGATTCTTCCATTTAATATTCATTACATGTGAGAAGTAAACAAATATGAAAATCGTGTGTTTTTGTACAGAAATAGGCCATTCCTTTTCTTTGCTTGCATAATTACCTGCCTCCTCTGCTGGTGCCTAGGTCTTAATGGGGCAACAGGAAGTTTTTGTGGTTGTATGTTTGGAGTTAATTACGGGCACCCTTTGAAATAGGTTTTGTTCCTCGGTACTCCAAGTCTATGTTTCTCTTACATAAGTTCCAGAGTTCCTGACCCACATCCAGCACCTGATCAAGTTGATCAACTGATCTTCCATGGCCTCCAGGCACCTGTATGCTGAGCCCAGCCAGCTCTGGAATGCAGAGATGTCCTTGTGTATAGATTTTATTTCTGTGGTTGTGGTAGCGTGCTTTTTGTACATATGGTTTTGTCAATTATGATGGAAGTGAGCTCCCTCATTAGGAATTGCAAAGATACTTCAATTTGTTTTGTAGGGTTTAGATGCGGATTGATTCGTCTCTCCTTTACCTTGTACTACTTCAGTGAAGAGAAGCTGTCCTGGCAGGTTTGGTGGAGACAAGGGACAGAATTACTAATATAAGCTTGTGCACGAGGACAAAATTGTCAGTCAACTAAACTCTGAGTGTTCTTGTTATGGTTCCTTCCTGAGAATAGCGATCACTTTATGAGGACAATGTACTACAGGGCAATTATTAACACTGCCTTTTAATTCGTCAGGGTAGGCAAAAAGCCAGTGATCCACATAGTTCTGGAGCGAGCCACCAGGCTCTCATGCTACATGGTGGCACCATAAATGAAGTATGCGCCCAGAGATCCATTAGCCAAAATATGGTACTCGTCATTGGTTTTAAAGCACAGAGTAAAGGGCTTTGGGACCCCAGTCAGCTAGAGGACCAGGCACATGCAATTAAAACATTTGACAAATCAGTACCATGCATGAATGACGTATAAGATCCCAAATGATTGTACAGATTAGCAGACAGTGGAAGAAATCAGCAGCCAACAATAGTTAGGTGAACCAATTTTCAGTTATGTATTCAGTACTTAGAGGAGCTGCAGTTGTTAGCAACATGTAAACTCTCTTACACATGCAATAAGAACATGTTTTATATTGTAAATCGTCTGACAACGAAGAAAGAAAGTTTGCATAATGCAGACTAACTAAACACCAAAGGATGATGCTTTACATTTTTTTAATACTGCCAGACGTTCTTGCACTGATGTCTAGTTAAGGAAGGCCTTCTGAGTTTTGTTTTTCTATGTGAACATTTGCAATTTTATACTTAGGGCCAGATGTACGAAATTCCGAGTTTGCGAGTCGCAAACCCGGATGCAGGATGGTGTCCCTGACACCATCTGCGAATCGCAAGGGGGTCGCAAAGACCCACCTCATTAATATTAATGAGGTGGGTCGCAATTTGCGACCCCTTTGCGATTCGCAGCACTCACAGGGATGGTGGCCTGCTGGAGACAGCAGACCACCATGTCTGTGACTGCTTTTAAATAAAGCAGTTTTTTTTTGTATTGCAGCCGCTTTTCCTTAAAGGAAAATGAGTTGCAATACAAACGAAAAAATGAAACGTTTTTGTTTCATTTTTTCAGAGCAGGCAGTGATCCATAGGACCACTGCCTGCTCTGAAAAAATGTTTTCAGGGCCATTCACAAAGGGGAAGGGGTCCCATAGGGACCCCTTCCCTTTTGCGAATGGGTTACCACCAGTGTGACACTGGTGGTAACTGCGAATTGCTTTGCGACCACGTTCGCGGTCGCAAAGCAATTCTGCATTGCGATGCGAATTGCATATAGGAAGGGGCACACCCTTTCCTATTTGCGACTCACATTCCCATTTTGCCAAGTTACCGACTCGCAAAATGGGAATGAGCATCACAATGTGCTTTTTGCATGTCGCAAACAGCGAAATTCGCTGTTTGCGCCATGCAAAAAGTTTCCGACATCTGGCCCTTAGTGTGGGAAACTGGGGAGTAAGTAACCACCTTCAGTAATAATCAAAATCATTGTCAGGGTGAACCCTCAAAGTGTGTAAGTTAACCTGAGCTCAATCCTCTGGAAGCTATGTCACAGAGTAGGCAACCTTAACCTAGAGCAATGTTTAAAGTATGAAGTACTAAAACAGTAATAAAGTTTAAATATAGAGTAATACAAATCCAAAAACTAATTAGAAGGCTAGAGCAAAATTTAATGATCAGAATGAAATCAAAATGACGAAAATCTAATAAGGAGAACAGGTGATATGATTTTTGAAAGAATTAAATAGAAATAGGGCCAAGAAGCAAAAAGTGCCAATGATAGTCACGGTCGTGGAAGAACATAACTCGTGCAATTTGACGCTGACCGCACTGGAGCACAGGTCAAATACACTAACCAGGTTCATCCTAGTCAAAGATTTTACCTTTTGACTTAGGGCCTGATTTAGAGTTTGGCTGAGGGGTTACTCGGTCACAAATGTGGCAGATATTTTGTCCACTGTATTATGATCTCCACAGAATATAATGCGATCATAATAATGCAGATAGGATATCCGTCACGTTTGTGATGGAGTACACCCCCCCCCCTGCCAAACTGTAAATCTGGCCCTTAGTCTTTTAAGAAACAATCCACCAAAGGAGTACACTTCCACAGCCCCCCAGGATCACGGGGCAAGCACTTTGAGACTCACAGGGTGGTGGTCTGAGTCCCACAGGAGGGTCTAGTCCAGATCTAGTTCACTGTACAGCTAGCCAGTTAAACGAAAATGTCTCATGTAGCTTGTTGTGTCCCTACAACTTTAACAGGACTTCAGCTTCTTTGTCCCAGGTACAAGAGGGAGAGAAGATCCAGTCTTCTAGGTTCTCCTCAGATCTCAGCATGCAGGTTTAGTCCTCTTTTGATCTTACACATATCCAAGAGTGTTCTCAAGTGGGTGCCTGGAGATGCCGCATTTATCCATGGTACAAGCAATGACCCCTGGGCACACCATAACCAATTGGTGGGTAAGGGGAGGGGTTTGAAGATTCCCAGGACTGACAGAAGTCTTCTGAACACATTACACTTGGGCTCCTGCCCTTTGAAGCGTGTCTCAAGTGTGATATGTAAAATTCCAGTAGACCTGTAAAGTAGGTTTTGACACTCCAAAAATATTTGACACTGTGATGTCAACAAGAGGCCCAGTGTGACTGGTGCTGGTTTGGCTGGGACAACAAAAGAAAAGTGAAGGTGTGTGTGTTAATTACACTACTTACTACATTACTACTTGTCACAGGTTAGGCCTCTTTGACATTAATGAAGTTCTTGGGTCCAATACAGAGACCATCCTGTCAAGGGTACAATAGCATCTCCCTACACCCAAGGGCTTTCGTCTCTGTCCTGGGAGCACATTCACATCTCATTCACACCTATTCTGATGCTAATTACTGGTTGGTAGAAGTGGGAGAGCAAAATTGAAATTTAGCTTCCAAGGCATTCAGGCAGAGAAAGGGTAACTTTCAAAAAGCACCTTTTCCTCAATAGTTGTTTTTACAATTAAATTAGATTTTAAATAACTATTGAAAGGAGGGTTTGAGCAAGGTGCCATGCTGTGAGGTGACAAAAGTAAACAAACCAAATGATAGACGGAATGCGGAACAAATCAAACATTCACCCCCCAGTCATAGATCTGGGTTTAATCCATCAATTCATTTGCTCACCACGCCACTCCAGTTTGGACCCAGCCATATGCAAATCAGTCTTGACCCTGTTCCCCATGGGAACAGTCCAGCTCGAACTGCCAGGTCAGGTCCTCCCTGGTCCGGAAACAAGCATCCTAGGACTGATTTCAGGGTATTACCTCTCATAAGCCAGGAGAGCTTGAATCCAGTGGCATAGTGGGCCCGGGACCCATGTCTGGGCATACCTGGTGCACTTAAACCAAAAAAAGCAAAAAAAAATGAATGATGGACGGAATGAGGAACAAATCAACATTCACCCCCAGCACAGATCTGGGTTTATTGCATAAATTATTTTGCTCACCACTGCACCACAGTTTGTACCCAGCCATATGCAAATCCGTCTTGACCGGGTTTCCCATGTGAACAGTACAGCCCAAAGTGCCAGGCCAGGTCCTCCCTGGACCGGAAAAAAGCATGCTAGGACCGGTTTCGGGGTATTACCCTTCATCATCCAGGCTAGCTTGAATACAGTGGCATAGTGAGCCCAGGACCCACGTCTGGACATACCCAGCTCACTTAGGGGGACAACTGCAAACAAACCAAATGATGCTCCTTGCTAACCCACAAGCCCTCAGCCTCTCACAGCCACCATACTTTATGTCTGGGGCTGGCCTGGGTGTAACCGGAACGCAGAGAATCAGGCAGAGACCACTAGTATCAAAACAGGTGTTCTGCTACTGCAGTGGGCAGTGAGGATCGAGTTGGAGTGGTGATTGACTGGCGGCAAGATGGCAGCAGAAGGAGGCTGTGAAGTTTGCCGGTGCCACACTTGGCTGGGTTTGGGCCGATGTATCAGGATCGGCTGCGGTGCGCAGGAGGACTCTCCAGATGGGGTGTTCTCGTCCCTCCCTCTTTTTTTCCCTTTCAAGCATCCTCCAACAGCGCAGCAGCATCATCAGCCCTTTATACCAGGGATAGGACTCTGCTAACTACACAGAAGTGGGGGACATTGAAGGTGACAGACTGGGGCCACCCTGCGATACTTGTCGAGGATCTGGGGATGCCTCTGGAGAATTGAAGTAAGGAAAGATGTGGCTGCCATACCTGACCCTGCTCAGGGGTGGAGTTTGTGGGGGCTGTGTGGGGAGCTACACCCCCCAATAAATTAATTTTCGGATAAATAGTTGGGTATAGATGCTTTCAGTTGGGTATGGTGTGCTGTTTGCCAGATTTCACAGGGAACTTTTACATACATACAAAATATTGTGTTTTCCCTCATTTAGTACCCCTGCCAATCTACATTCCTCTCTCACCCCACTGCCCCTTAGGCCCCTCCCATGCACTCTGCTTGTTGCATAATATATTTAAATATTATATGCCAGCCTATTGTCAGAAAATCTGAAGCCCACACCCCCCCAATCTTACTGGTCAAGCAACGCCTTGGCCCTGCTCCTGCACTGAATGTGGTCCCCTTGTCTCTTCATTGTTCTTAGACATTGAGAGTGGACTGCGGAGACCTCCTGCTTTTGACTCTTGGGGGGGAGGGGGGTTCATATGGGGGTCCCCCCCATGAGATATTTCCTTTGCTGCACTGGGACAGGAGTCCCGTAGACTAATTAATGGCTTTGCTTGTGCAGTTACCTATGGCGTGCACCCTATTCCCTGTAGCTGTTTTGCTTGTGACTCTGGGATTGTGGACCACTCTACCTCTGGATAGTTAGGGCATTTGACAATCAATGGCCTTTCAGGTAGGGCCTAGGGAGACTTGCTGCTTGGGATTTGGTTACAATGCTGGCCTGGTACTCTCAGTTGACTAGGTCCTCCTCAAGATCAGCATTAAGGTAGTTCTGACTGACTGTAGTGCTTCTCGGGGCATGGCTGCTGCCATTCTTGGCTACTGATTTTGGCCTGCTCTACCCCCAACTGCCTGAGTCTATCATGGGTCGCACACAAAGGGCCTAAAGAAGAAGCCCTGATGAGCGCCCCCCCTGGAGGAACAAACAGGGTGCAGGAGGCAGGGATACCTCCCATCTTGACAGCAAGTTAGACAGGCTGCTGGCTGCAATTGATTCCATAGGGGAGCACCTCGAGGGTGAGATAGACTCTATTACGGTTGGCCTGTGCATCATCTGAGAGGACTCTAGGAAATTTTCAGAGAGAGTCACAACCTCGGACATGTCAGTGCACATGTCGGTGCCTGAGATCCAAAACATAGACGGTTGTCTCACGAAGCTGGCTGTGCATACTCAGTGGCTGGCTGGATAATCACGAACGGGGTGCATGCTGTAATAATATTAGGGTGGTGGGGCTTCAGGAGAGAGTAGAGAGTGACTTCTTGCAGGGTTTTCTGAAGGACTTGCTTCAGGAAGTGATGGGCCTTGAGGGCTTGTCTAAGTTTTATGTCCTTGATCAGGCACACAGAGTACCTGTTTGCCTGCCAAGACTGGGGGCCCCACCCTGCCTGGTGATGGCGCAAAAGAGACTTTCTCGTACATCAGGCCCACAATAAAGGTCCCTTTGTGGTGATAAACGCAAAAGTTACTCTTTATCCCGACTTCGTCCTCCACGCCCGCATAACAAAACGTGCGGTGCTACCGTGCAAAGTACATCGAGGGTGCCCCTCCCTACTGCCCAGTCAGGAGCTCTCAGAAGGGGCCTGACACCCGTGCACAGTTTACTGTGCTGAGGGGGCTCCCTGGAGCTCGGGCCCCGCACCACAGGGGTTGTAGGGGCCTCTGTCACACCAGTGATCCTCCAGGTACAAACGCAAGTGCTTTATTTATTTTCTGTAAAGATGAGACTCCAGGAGCTGAGACTGCTCTACTCCATGCTATTTCTGGCTCATCTGAGGATATAGGTGGAGTATAATGTTTTCACAGACCCAGATGCAGCACGGAATTGTTTAGAACTATATGACAAGGGGGTGGTGAGACAGGAACATTATTGACTACCAGCCACAGAGCTAGTGGTCTCGCAGACAGAGAGCGATCCGGCCACCACAGCAGCAGGCAGCACTGGAACAGACCAAGGCAGATGAGATGGCGTCGCCCCTAAGATCTAGTGAAAGTTCACCACAGCATGGGTGCCCTTCCAATAGGGGTTCTACCTCTATCTTGGAGGGTTCCACTTTGCTGGGAATGGAAGACACACTCAGCATTGCTGATGGCCTTATCTGATTGGGCGGTGGTGAAAATCTGAGGCGCATGCCTCAAATATGGTGTTGCAGTGTGGTGGCTGCAATTCCTTCTGTATATGGATTAATATTGATTATTTTTTTTCTCCATTTTTCACATGTTTGCTGTAACTTGTTTGAACAGGATGTATGCACATCACAGTCTGAGGAGGAAGCTGGGGAGGGGGTTTATTTTTGTTGCATGATTGTATATTGTTTTTACCTTTAGGAGGATGTGTGGGTCTACATTGTGTGTCAGGCGACTAAGGCTATGGCGGTACAGCTTGAATGGGGTGTGGTGGCCTACCGGTCTGCATGTGGGCTTGACTGGATGGCAGGCCAGATGAGATTGTTCACCTAGATTGTGTGGGACTTTTTCACTGCCTCAAAGTGTTATAATGTTCTGGCCTATTTGAAACGCAGGGGGGCACAGTTTGCGTTCCTACAGGAGACTCACCTGAGGGTCAGGCCACCCGCAAGCAATGGAGGGGGCAATTGTATAACATACTTATTCAGCTTTTGAGGATGTGCACCCTAGACACAGTCAGACATTAAACGGTAGGTGGTAGTTCTCAATGGTGTAGGAGGCTGGCCTGGTTTGTAGTGGGTACCAAAGGTATTTACACCTTATACCAGGTCCAGTTATCCCTTATTTATGAAACCTAGTCAGTGTCTAGAAGCCAGGCTCTCTAGGGGTAGTATGGATGACCAGCCAAGGCTTGACTAGGAGACATGCAAAGCTCATGCACTACCACTGTAGTAACACAGTACTCACACACAGGAAAGAAAATACCCAGTGTTACAAATGCCAAAAATATCAGAGACTATACTCCCTTGGGAGGTAAGTAACATACAAATTACATACACTAGATTGCAGAATAACAGTTAGAAAAAAGTGCAAATAGTGAAAAATCACAGTAGTTAGAAATGGGCCTGGGGGAACACAAAGCATATACTAAGAAAGTGGAATGTGAAAGTCGGTTTCCCACCTAGGCAAGTGCATTGTGTATAGGAGAGCTGGGAGTAATGGAACCCACCCCACAGCCCAGGAAAGCAGGAGTAAATCACAGTAACTTTCCTAGAACACACAAGAACACAAGAAAGAAGATTATGCAAGAACCAGTAGAAACTGCAAGACACCAATGATGGATTTCAGGACCTGAAGACCTGTGGAAGAAGTGGACCAAGCCCAAGAAGCACTGAAGAGTCCAGTGAGAACAGGAGCCCCTGCTAACCCGGTTGAAGGTGCAAAGAAGAAACACCAGTAAAGAACAACAGTCCGTACTGCACCCAAGAAGATGGCTGTGGGTTCCTGGTTGGTGCAGATGATGTCCCACGCCGGATGGATGATTGCAGTCTCGTTTGCATTGCTAGATTCTGCCAACAAGCCTTGGCACACACAAACCACGCGGCTAGCGGAAAATGGCGCTGCCCGGGACCAGGAGGGACCTGATGGACTCTACCCAGGAGGGGGAGCCAGAAGGGCCTCTTAGCAACTCAGAGAGCCAACAGAAGGTCAGGCATTGTGCAAAGGAGTCCCACAGCATGGAGACAAAGAAGGTGCAAAAGGAGGCCCACACAGCACTACAGAAAGGGATCCCACGTTGCTAGAGAACCACCCAGGAAGCTGTGTGTCGCAGGAAGGAGTGCTGGGGGCCGGAGCTGCAAGGTGCACGAAGAACTTCGTGGAAGGATACCAACAAGCCTTGGCAACTGCCAAACATCTGTGCACAGGGGTACTGTCTTGCATGGGGAGGCAAGCTCTTACCTCCAACAAAGTTGGACAGTAGGACGTTGGGACCACTTCCGTCCACCACCCGTGATGCTGGATCCACGCACTTCGTCAGAAAAGAGGACCTAAGCCATCGGTCGTCGCTGCAGGGGGATGCCTGCTGAAGGAGAGAAGTGACTCCTTCACTTCAAGAGAGATTCCTTTGTTCTTCTGGTGCAGGCTGAAGACAAGCAGTCCTCAGAAGATGCACAACCTGGAAACAGTTGCATTTGCTGGCAGGAGCTGAAGATACAATGTTGCAGAAGTTGTCTTTGCTTCTTTGTTGCAGTTTGCAGAGTTCCTGGAAACCATCAGCATTAGAGTACCGCCCTGAACCAGAGGGTGTGAGTTGCCACGAGGATCCCTCAGCAGGTGAAGTGTTTGGGGAAATGAGGTTGAAAAATCCATGGAAAGTTCCAGAAGAACTGGATACTAGGCTTGCGACTTCCAGAGCGGTGTGACACCAGGATCTCTTCTGCTTTCTGTCATCTGACGAAAGCTGTGAGCCTGGCGATCATCGAGAAGGGGGAAATGCATACCCAATGGCATGGAAGCTGATGATTAAGTCTGGACGCAAACAGGTCCACCTAACATGGGCCCCACCAATTCATAATCTGTTGAAATGGAGAGGGATCCTGAAAGAGCCAGGGTAATTTATCTCTTTCTGCATGAGTTTTGGCAATACATTTTCTATAATCATACTGCCACAAATGATCCACCATTGTAAGTAATTTCTCCTATTCACTAGTATCTGCTCCGTGCACTGTGATGTCTTCCCCTTACACCGAGGGAGCTCATCTGTAGGAAAGTACCCTCTTTTTGGCATGTTACCCCCAATTTCTGCCTGATGTCAGTATGCTTGACTGTGTTCACTGGGACCCTGCTAACCAGGACACCAGTGATTATGCTCTCTCTCTCCTCTGAATTTGGTTACTGCATACTGGTAACCCAGTATTTCACCCAAAATTGGCATACTGGTCCCCTCTTATAAGTCCCTAGTATATGGTACCTAGGTACCCAGGGCATAGGGATTCCGGGGATCCCTATGGGCTGCAGCATTTCTGTTGCGACACATAGGGCGCCCGTGCAAAGGCTTCTACAGGACTGCCATTGCAGCCTGTGTGAAAAGGTGCATGCACCCTTTCACTGCCATTTACACTGCACCAGGTCACTTATAAGTCATCCCTATTGGAAGCCTACCAGCTCTGAAGGCCGGGTGCAGAGTAAACTACCTATGTCCAGCTCCACAATGGTAACTCTGAATATGGCCATGTTTGGTATCAAACATGTAGGACTAATACCCCATGCTTTTGCAAGCATTGGTTTGAAGTGGTGCTCAGCGCTCCTCCTGAGGGTCCCTGGGTTTTGCTATCTTGGATTCCAAGTTGGTAGGGAACTCTGCGAGCATCTGAGTGGCTAGTGCTAGCAGGTGACATCAGAGCCCTTCCTTGATAGGTGCTTACCTGGTTAGGTGACCAATCCCCCTTTCAAGTCTATTTAGGGTCTCTCTTTTGGGTGGTTCTTCAGATTTGGATTGAAAGACTCCAGTAGGAATCTTCTGCATCCTCTACTTCACCTTCTCACCGAAGAAACTGCATCTAGACCCTCCAGGAGCTCTACAAGCTACAACAAAGAAGCTAAGATGATTTCTGCAATACTGTATCTTCAGCTCCTGCCAGCAACTGCAACTGTTTCCCAGTCGTGCATCCTCAGAAAACAGCCTGTCTTCAGCCTGCACCAGAAGAGCAAAGGAATCTCCCTTGGAGTGAAAGAGTCACTTCCCTGCTTCAGCAGGCACCTCTCTGCAACAACGACCAGCTGCGTGCGTCCCCTCTCCTGACGAGTTGCGTGGATCCTGCATCAGGCGTGGTGGACTGAAGTGGTCCTGGCGGTCCTGACATCCTACTGTCCAACTTTGGTGGAGGTAAGAGCTTGTCTTCCCATGCAAGACAGTACCCCCGTGCAGCGCTTGTTTTGCAGTTGCCAAGGCTTATTGGCATCCTTCCATGAAGTTCTTTGTGCACCGTGCAGCTCTGGCCCCCAGCACTCTATCCTGCGATGCACAGCTTCCTGAGTGGTTCTCCGGCAGCTTTGGATCCTTTGTTGTCGTGCTGCGTGGGCCTACTTTTGCCCTCCTTTGTCCCCGTGTTGTGGGACTCCGGTGCTGCCCATTGTCTGGTCTTCTTTAGGCTCTCCGAGTTGCTGAGAGCCCCTCTGATTCCCCCTCCTGGGTAGGGTCTACCAGGTCCTTCCTGGTCCCAGGCAACAACATTTTCCGCTAACCGCGAGCTCTGCGTGTGCCAACGCTTGTTGGCGGAATCCGGCGACGCAAACCAGACTGCAATCTTCCATCCGGCGTGGGACTTCATCTGCATCAACCAGGAACCCGCATCCGTCTTCTTGGATGCAGTACTGACTGTTCTTCACCGGTGGTTCCTCTTTTGCACCTTCATCCGGGTTAGCAGGGGCTCCTGTTCTCCATGGAGACCTCTGGGCTTCTTCGACTTGGTCCCATTCTTCCACAGGTCTTCAGGTCCAGGAATCCACTGTTGGTGTCTTGCAGACTCTTCTAGTTCTTGCAAAATCTTCTTTCTTGTGTTCTAGGAAAGTTACTGTGTTTTATTCCTGCTTTGCTGGGCTCTGGGTGGGTTCTATTGCTTACCTTTTGTGTTTTCTAATACTCCCAGCGCCCCTCTACATACTACACTTGCCTAAGTGGGAAACCAACATTTTCATTCCACTTTCTTAGTATATGGTTTGGGTTCCCCCAGGCCCATTTTGAACTATTGTGATTTTCACTAATTACACTGTTTTCTAACTAATGCATACTAGTGTATATCATTTGTGAATTACTTACCTCCTAAGGGAGTATAGTCTCTATGGTATTTTTGGCATTTGTGTTACCAGAATAAAGTACCTTTATGTTTTTAACACTGAGTATTCTCTTTCATGTGTGTGAGTACTGTGTGACTACAGTGGTTATTGCATGAGCTTTGCATGTCTCCTAGATAAGCCTTGACTTTTCAGCTACAGCTATCTCTAGAGAGCCTGGCTTCTAGACACTGCCTACATTTCACTAGTAAGGGATAACTGGACCTGGTATAAGGTGAAAGTACCTTAGGGACCCGCTACAAACGAGGCCAGCCTCCTACAGGCATTGTGTAAAAACATACAACTATGCGGATGACAAGCAACTGCTCTTTAATATTGAGGAAACAGTAGAATCCAGAGAGCTACTTCAGAGTATCATGCTACATGGATGAATCTTTCTCAGCTGAAGCTTAACTCAGGTAAAACTAAGACTGTGTCACCTCAAAAACAAACTGCAGAGGTGGATCCCCTGCTTTTGGCCGGCAGAAATGGTCTCTCCTCCGGTGCTCAAAAATGCTGTCAAAAACCATGGGCTATTTGTGGATAATTACTTATCCATGATGCCCTAAACTAGTGCAGTCATCTCAGCCTGGCTTTTCCAACTTCAGAAAATAAAGAAACTCCGGAAAAATATCCCAAAATAAGCCATTATTCAGATTACTGCACTAGTCATGTTCTGGGTTTATTATGCCAATTACCTCTTCCTTGGACTTCCACAGAAGTTGACCTAAAATTTGCAGATTGTCCAACCTCAGGCAGCCAGGCTAGAGCTAGTCATATTTGTTTCATCGAAAATCTGTTAATATACGCCCAAATGTAATCATATTTCATCTCATCAAAATCTCCTTGAGGTCCCAAGATTTAACAAGAAATAACCTGGTGGCACCAGATTTGCTGTGATGCCCCCAAAGCTATGAAATTCCTTTCTCCATGAGTTCAGAGCATCCACCTGCTATAGGAAATTGCCTTTTGGCCAATGAGTAGCAGATCTTAATGCAGAGCACTATGCATTGCTAGGTGGTCTATTTCTACACTGCCTTCCCCTTTCGTAGCTCCAACACAGCTTACAAAGAGTTGATCATCCACCCACAACTCTTGTGCGATCAACATAAAATGACAACACTCTTTTTGTGTCCAAACAGTGGAGTCTCTCCTCTTCCTTAGAAGTGTGAGGGGAGCAAAAAAGGTAGGCAAGGTAATGGTGGGCCTACATGAAAGGGTGTCATAACCTACAAAAGGAAGGAGGCATGGGTCCTCAGAACCAGCTTGTCTGGGTAAAAGAAGATTATACAGAGAGGGCCCCTGCAGTTTGCTGACTTTCCTGGCCCATGTTGGTGTTTTATACTCAGCAAGCAAAGTGGGCAGTTGAGTAACAGCTCAAAGGGAGCACATATGAAAAGGTAACGACCAGGATAAGATCCCACTGAGGCACATTGAATAACTTGGGAAGAAACATGCGTTGTAGTCCTTTCATGAAACTAGTCACAACGAGTGACTTGAACAAAGAAGGTTGGTCTGGCAACCACAAGAATGCCAAAATGGCAGACAGATAACCTTTAACAGTGCCCAGAGCAGATCCTGCTGGGTCAAAGAAGAATAAATAGCAGAATCTTGGATAAGGGTGCAGAAAATGGGTTAAACCTTCTAGATGCACACTTTACCAAAAATCAGTCACAACAGCATTCATTCACCATCTTGGTGTGGGGGTGCCTGACTGCCAGGATAATATTACTGACTTCGGGAAAAGGATCAAAAGCTGTCAACCGTCGCTGCTCACACGCCATGCATGAAGACGGAGGGTGCGCAATTTCAGGAGCATAACCCTCTCCTGCTGATGCGACAGAAGATCTTCCAGAAGGGGCAGCCTGATCGAAGAACAAATGCACGTGCTCAGAAGCTCAGGTTATCAAACTCTCCATGCCCAATTTGGCACCATAATAGAGACTTAAGCTTGGTCATACCTGATCTTCTTGAGAACTCTGGACAGGAGTGGTATTGGCAGAAAGGCATACAGGAAACTGGAGTTTCACTCAAGATGAAAAGCGTCTCCAAGCGAGAGCCGGGTTGAAAACTCCAGGGCACAAAACTGCCAACACTGTGCGTTCTTGGCAGTGGTAACCAGAGCTAACCAAGGTTCTACCCACTTTTGAAAAATACCTTGCACCACTGTCGGTGGAGACACCATGGGTGTGCCGCTAGGCATTAACAGCTGAGTGTGTCAATCCTGGTGTTCAGAGAGCCTGCCACATGTTGAGCCACCAGTGAAATATACCAATATTCCAGCCATGTCCAGAGGTGCAGGGCCTCTTGACAAAGGGTCCACAACTCCACCCGCCTTGTTTGTTGCAGTACCACAAGGCAGTGGCGATTTCCATGAACACCCGCAGAAGCCTTCCTTTGATTGAATGAAGAAAGGCTTTCAATGCCAACGGGAATGCCCAGATCTCCAACAGGTTGATGTGAAGCCTGACTCCGCTGGAGAGCAGAGTTCTCTGATATTCACCTCTCCCAGATGGTGGCCCCAGCCCAGGAGTGACGCATCTGTCACTACCGTCGGCTCTAGATGGGGAATTACAAGTTAAAAGTGATTTAACATATGTGATCATTATCAGATGCGCTACAAACCTCAATCTTCGTTAAATTTCAGCAGGGCAAACTTGCCAAAATTTAACAGGAGAAATATGTATGCTATTTACAGTACCATGCGGACTCTGGTCTGTGAAAATACACAAATCCGCATGTAAATCCTCACAAACTCCTAATATGGTTCTATTTACTACACCAGATAAATAATGTACCCCATGGTACTGTCATTTCTTAGGGAGCTGAAAAGCACCTACACTTGTAGCGTGGGCCTATGGGTGGAAGAGGGCATGTGAATGTTTAATTAAAGGATAAATGAATGGATACCTGACTGCAAGGAAGAATGAATAAGTGTACTGATAATGAGCTACTGAGTGCATGGAAGGAGAGATTAATTCACGCATAAATGGAAGCATCGTTATATTACCAATTGACTCATTCTGGTTTCTGCCACTGGCACCCACAACTGCATACAAAATCTCACCAAATGCATTGAAAAAAACTACTGGCTTGGTCAATGCTTGTGATAACATTGTAATAATAACCTTCAATGTAAGAGAATTCCAATGTGTGTTGTTTTTTATGGCCTACAATGCTCCATTAAAATGCAATAGATTATGTAACTATTCTTTAGAAAATATGAACGTGGTATCGATTAACATGGTTATATATATGTATACTTTAAACAGAAAGAGACAGTACTTAAAAAGTGCAAAAGTATAAACTTCACCTCCGGGTCTTCAACAAGTGTCACAACTCTTCCAGGCTAGGAAAAACAGAACAATATATTATTACATACACACAAATGCACAATCACCAACTCATTTAACGGTGAATTGAAATATCTAAAATGTGTGACGTACATTTTAAAATGGAATACAAAATCCTCATGGTTTTCTTAACAACTCTTAAAAGAAAAAGCCATTAATAGCATTAATTTTTACCTCCTATGGTGGCACGCTCAAAGTGTAAGGTGTACTGTTCACCCAATTTACGCTGACTCGAACACCTAGAATTATTTCTGACTCCTTCACCAATTACAATTCAGGCTATCCGAAACCCAATGCAATAATTGCAAGCTCTTAGCCATAGTAACTGGAGTGCCCAGATGTCTGTCAGGTACTTTTGTTTTTGTGGTTCACTATATCTTATAAGGCTAAAACAAAGGTGTGTATTTCACAAATTGCACAACATTTGCAGAACTTGGCCAGTGCATCCCTTTATTATAATTAGTACTTTCATCCAGACTAGCCTTCCTGGAACAGCGAGCACAGTACCCGTTGGCGGCTCAACCAGCAAAGTCCTGCAGTTTGAGTCCGCACCAGAGTCTGAACTGGGGTGACTCGGAGCTGGGTGTCAATTGTCTGAAGATTTTATTCAAGCCAGACCTCAAGCTTTGCATAGATGCTTGACTTCAAAGCTCAGGTGTCTGCAGTCAAAATGATGGTAATGGCTGAGCAAGCCCTCTGCCTTCAATGCAGATTTCTGTAATGAGTGCACCCTGGTATGTAACCCAGAGAGTGTCTGCAAACAATCAGAATAAAAAGTGAATTTCTGTACAGCACTAGAAGCTGGGATTCAATCCACAGTAATGACAGTAGTTGAGCTCTGGAGAGACCATAGGTAGAGACGGAGTACTGTGAATCAGAATGCTACCTTCTGTTTGAAATTAAGACAAGCCGCAAGTCAGCTGAATAATGGACATGAGCATGCATATTTCCTTCTGTGGAAAATCCGACCTCTTATGTAACTAATATATCTACTGCAAGATCCACCACCAAAGTTGTTGTATTATCTAACAAACAAACAAACAATTTAAAGCGAGTCTGGAGTTTTTAAACAATCCTTGCACTTCCCTAGGTCAAGGGTGTATCTCCACAGTAGAAGCACCCTGCAAACGAACAGGCAGCTGTGGTCCTCCACAGCTCTTATCTATCATCACTCTATTTGCAATGTATCTACATTTGAGATTCTTTCTATCATACTTTCATTCTGCCAGGATCCTATTATGAAAAGCATATATTTGGTAAGTATTTTTCATTCTAATTTATCCGTCCAGATATTCCCTCTTTAATTTTTGAGCTTGAATTGCACTTCCCTTAGGTTCACCACTCTACTGCGGTAATGCTTGATGTCGAGCACTTCATATCGCTGAAAGGTGTTGGTTGATGACTCGATTCTGGTATTTGACGTATTACACCAGATTTAAGTTGCTCCATGATTCAAAGTACACAGAGAAGGCCAGAAAACCTTGCGACACCCTGCCAAAAATCTTGCAATACCCTCAAATAGTGAAAGACAGACCATTTTCTAGAACAAGTAATGAAAGCATAAACATTTGAAAACTGAATCCTTTTACGCAGCTTAGACTAGAATGTATATTTTGGGATATCATAACTGACGCATACATTATGTCACAGAACATGTCATGGGTGATGTGATATGTGAGGATTTATGTATTGCATGGAAGGCGCAAGTTATAGTTAACTCTGATAACTACAACTGGTGAATTTCTGTGGTTTAAAACGTTAATTCTGTCATTGACATTATCACACTTAAACACGCTACTTCAACCTTGTTTTTTTCAGTCAATTTCTAAAGAGTTAAAAAAAGAGAAAGGGCTTTTTTTTAAAGTAATGTAATATTTTGTTACCATACGTAATGCCAACCCTTTGCCACATACCTACCGGGCTCTGCTGCCATTCACCCGGAGGCAGACAACCCCTCTGCGCATAGCCTTTTATTGTACATGGCATGGGGCTGGCCGCAGGGCCTGGCTTGCAGCCTTAACTGGCCCCAGCAACCCCAACTCCTGAGGCCAAATTCCAGTCAAAAGGGGAAGGAGACAACATGGCCACCCTCCCTTTACAAGTCTTAATGGGCCCGAGGACCCTATCCTTTGGGGTCAAATACAATTAAACAGGGGAGGGGGCAAGTGCCCCCCCACTCCCTTAGCCTTGTTAGGCCCAACCCCTAGGGTCAAATTATAAGGACAGGGGACAGTGTGGCCCCTCCCTGAGCTTAATAGACCCTGGGGCCAAATACAATAGAATATAAAAGGTGAGTTTGCCGCACAGCCCACTTTCCAAGCCTGGGGCCACTTATAATTTTTAAAAAAAAGTGGAGCCACAGATGCGACCCTTAGCTTGCCCCTTGCGACACCCGACACTGCCTGTGTGACCCCTGGTCTCAGAGGTGGCAACATCAGTGCCAAGAACACAAAGGCTGATGGACGTTGCTTAAGGCTCCAATTTCTACTTTTCAATCAGTTTATTACATGATGTTAGCTAAAATGGATACAAGCTTATTAAGCCACAGATTAAATAAAGTACGGTCACTAGCAAACAGAGCAAATGGCTTGGGGAGCCAATGAACAGCACTCAGGGGGAGCAGCAAATAATTAAATACACATGCTGATGCTATGTATGGCTGCCATGTTTGCCTGGGAGCAAAGTAAAACAAATGTGCCCAGAAGTGCAAGAAAGTGAATGGCATGGTAGCACTCAGCAGCTGCCGTATCTCGAAAAATGAATTAAAAAAACATCCTCAAGCAGGACAACGGTAGAGGTGTGAGAAAGCAAAGGGGCACAATGAATGAGCAGGAAATGGGGTGTATAGAAAATTCAACAAGCACATGGGCCTTCTTTAAAAACAAGCAACAACGACGGGGCTACAAAGGGGGAGGAAGACCTGACAAACAACGACTGGAACGGATGGACAGGGGGGGAGGGATTGAATGGGTGCAGCAGCAACCAGGGAGGGTGAGGGGACGAAAACAGAACGAGAAACAGGTTGGGGGGGGTGATTTGAGGGCAAGCAAAACGATTTGAAGGGGGAAGCAACAATGCAATGCGAGAGGAGGAGAAGTCCTACAAACACACACACACTAATGAAGTGCTACAAGTAAAAGAAAAAAAAGTACCCTCTGAAGTGCGCTCGGCTTACAGGAAGCTGTACCTGGTCCATGAGCCACAGAACGACAGACAGTGCATGCATGCTGCCTCAGGTGAGACCTAAAAAAAGGAAAAGTAGGAAGAACTCAATGATTCCAAAGGGGCTTCCTGTAATTCAGGGCATTACACTTCCTTTGCTACTACCTGCTTATGCTTGGACGGATGTGTTGGAAATCGCCCCAAATGTGGTAACAAAGGTCAGCTCCATCTATTATTTAATATCCTTAATAATCCTAGACCATGTTTCATCAGAGTTCTGTTCAAACTCATGCACCCAGAGGCCCTCGACTCCCATAAACCTCAAAGTCTGGAAAAGAACCTTAAGAGAAATAGTCATCCAACCCTTTCAGTCGTCCTCAAACTCATCACCTCCTCTTCAAATCTGCCGAACCCTGCGGACTCCCTTGCGAATTATTACACTAAATAAGGAAAAGGCACTGTAGACAAACTTGCATCTCTGAAGCTATTAGAGAAACCCTGCGCACCACTGTACAACAAATTCAATATCGTCGAAAAGAAAATCAAGAAACTAGATACGGTCTGACACTTATATATAAAAAACACTTTCATAAACAAACCTCAAATTAGTGGAAACTAGTGCAAAGGCTAGCAAAAATGCAAACCATTCCACCTCTCTTTTCAATACAATAAAAATGTGGTGCCCCATTGCTACAACAAAAATCCCTATTTAGCAAACCTCTGCTAATAGCATTGTTAACTTTTTTTTAACCACAAGAAAAAAAAAATCTATAATCCAGAAAATTTCAAAATAGACTAAAGACACATTCCTGGGCAGTCTATGTTCAATAATCCAGATAGCAGATCATGTATTGAAAATACTGGATTGTGATTATCCTGGCCCCGCCAGCAAGTTAAACCTGTCACTTCTGGCAAGATCGCTGTCTTTTATCAGCACCTTTCCTGTGCTGCAGAGCATGCAAACCTTCAGTAACTGCGCCCACTACCAGGCGTATAGACTGGTCGACACCTGCGCCCCAGTCTGTCTGTCGGCCATTGGCTGACATTGGTTATTTTTTGGCAAAAGGCGGGGCGATGTGGCATCTGCATCTGCATCTACCCTGGCACTCCCCCCCACCCCCCATCTGTGGTGTCAGCACGTTATGCGACTAAACTGTGCTAAATCGAACTCCATTCCGGTGCCCGCTACAGGAACGGATCAAACCAAGGTCAAGAGGAACCCTCGCCATGGAACTCCCACTAACCACGATTTGATTTGTTTCTGTCATGGGCAATCGGCCCATCCACACAAGTGAGACAGTGTTTTTAATCGGCACACATACAGTAAAACTAGACAGTAGGAATGTTGTGGATTCCTGTGGATTCTGAACGTTTCCATGACAGAAATATAAGGACAACATGTGACTTTAGGCAAAGGATGACGTTTGCAGGGCACTGTGGGTGAAGAAAGCCTCAAAGGATCCACGCAAGGCACAGCACCCTAGAATATCCTGGTTGTCTACTTCTCACAACTGTCTGTGGTTTGTAGGTTTGAATGGGTATAAACCCGAGAAATACAAAAATAGCCAAGGCTCTCCTCCAATATGAGCAACAATGGACTCTTCAGACTGCAAACAGATATCCCTGGACTGAACAATGAAATATCCTGGGGTTTTCTGGGTAGACAAATATGGATCATTGAAATAAACATAAGGGTTCACTGTTGAATATATGGATTAACAACAGTGCCTCACAAATAGCCTTATTCTAATACGGGTAATACAAATTCTGAGGGGAACTCTCACAAAACAGTACTTGTAGGATTCACCGGAGGGAATCCACTAGAAAATAACATACAACCTTTATTATAAAACAAAGGGGCATGTATTACAAAATATCAGCGTGCCGCCCTAAAAATCACATTCTCTCACCAAGTGTATGTACGCACTCATAACTTTTCCTAAGAATCAGTCCATAAAATGGCAAAATTAATCCAGCACAAAATATTAGTTTACTATGTCTCACCGAGTGTATGCATGTACATAGAACTCTTCCTAAGAAGCACTGCATTAATTGATGATAGGAATCTTTCCTTGTGATGTAACTCTGTTAATAATAATACAACCTGCTAATAATACACTTGGCAGAGAAGTGCTCATGGAGTAGTCAGTGCGCTTAAGAACTTCATCTCCCATGATGCACATGCTCCACGTGCTAACTTTCATAATTGATGTACAAATCTTGCCTGCCCAGGGCTGAAAAGTGTCCAAACAACTACACCTACCATAATTCACGCTTTCAGCATGTTAACGCACATGGAAGGAATAGATGTAAAATCCTATATAGCGAGTCTCTTCCCCCGTGCTCAGAAAAAGTAACCCCGCCCATTATTGGAGGGTGTTATGGCACACAGTATTCTGTGCAACCTGCTGACAACTCGACGACCATCAAGGGGAGCAAGGCATGTGATCACGTTATCCCTGAAAGTACACCCCAAATATAGGGACCGAAATCGGCATAAAAACACTGACTCCGTCCAAGTAAGATCCTACCAGCCAACTGAACACAGAGACAGGGTAGGGTTCCAGAGGGCATATCACCTCGACGAAGTAAAAGACAATGGGGGTCATTCCGACCTTGGCGGTCATGGACCGCCAGGGCCGGGGACCGCGGATGCACCGCCAACAGGCTGGCAGTGCATCCAGGCCAATTCTGACCGCGGCGGTAAAGCCCCGGTCAGAAAAGGGAAACCGGCGGTTTCCCGCCGGTTTTCCCCTGGCCTGAGGAATCCTCCATGGCGGCGCTGCAGGCAGCGCCGCCATGGGGATTCCGACCCCCTTACCGCCAGCCTGGTTCTGGCGGTTTTGACCGCCAGAACCTGGCTGGCGGTAACGGGTGTCGTGGGGCCCCTGGGGGCCCCTGCAGTGCCCATGCCAATGGCATGGGCACTGCAGGGGCCCCCTAACAGGGCCCCACCAAGATTTTCAGTGTCTGCATAGCAGACACTGAAAATCGCGACGGGTGCAACTGCACCCGTCGCACCCTTTCCACTCCGCCGGCTCCATTCGGAGCCGGCATCCTCGTGGAAGGGGGTTTCCCGCTGGGCGGGCGGGCAGCCTTCTGGCGGTCGCCCGCCCGCCCAGCGGGAAACTCAGAATTACCGCGGCGGTCTTTTGACCGCGCAGCGGTATTCTGACGGCGGTACTTTGGCGGGCGGAGTCAGAATGACCCCCAATGTGTATTACAGACAGAAAGAGCCTTTATTACTCCGCTACCAAAGAAGTTTCTACTCCGCTCCCCTTCCCTTAATTACCAATTATTTTTTGCTTGCTACTAATTCGAACAAATAGAGGTCATAAATGCAAAATTGCACCTCAGTTTCTTTGGCAATAATGATTCATTGCTTGACTATAATCCATGAAACAATATAAATCGTTTACAATATGTGACTACAGGGGTCATCCCGCCCGATCAGACCATGAGGTACAGGGTAAGATAGTTGAGCATTCACTAGGATGCACGATTGCTTACACGCATGTTTATACTTTGCTCTGCATGTTGTATGCGTGTCCTGTTTGCAGGGTCATGTCCGCCACAATACACTATTTGTGTTTTTAACTTTTACTGCGAAATGTAAAGCGGACCATGGATACCATGGATATGGCAGTCTACCTTAACGTTTTAATGTCTTGACCCTAGGTAAAAATATCATAGATGCTATAGGGGAGGTAGGTCCACACCTTTATCTTTAATATATCACCATATAGGATGATTAGGGGTCTTTTTGAAAGCCCTAATGAATGCTCGAGACCAGGTTTGGCTATTTAGAGGCACAAACATGTTGGCTGAACAGAGGTGCGTAATGGTCATTGTACCCAACAATGTCCTCTGGTCATACTTCTGAGTATTTTTGTCCATACCCGAGGTACCACCCAATAAAATAATTATTTGTGGTTTACTTTGAGGGACCTAAAATTCCTAAACTTGGATCTACGAGAATAAGCATTCACTCTAAAGCGATTCATCCTTCAACACTGCAGTTAAAAATTCGAAGACCTTGCTGGAGAAAACGCTAAACTCCCAGTTCGCGGTGAGTTTCATAATGAGGATTTACCACCCGACTCCTGTTTTTAAAGCCAAACCTGAAGTACTTCAAATTCTGTAAACAAAGGCCATCACATAGCGTTATATGCCAAATAAAACCATGTGGGCAGCAATATGAGGATAAGGATACGGATTCAAGATGGTTGTTCCATCCCCAAAATCTGCATTTGACTAGAAAACAGGAAGTACCACCTAGGAATAGACTCCGTCGCTCCAGAATTGTTTGCCCCATTGGCTGACCAGTTTGAAATACACAGCTTTCTATTCCGGAAGTGGATATTTGAAACTTTTCATATTGTGAGACTATGTAGTATTTCTGGGGTTTCTTCAGTCTCAGAACTACCTCAATCAAGTTCTATTTTTATTAATGTAAGTTCTCATCGTGAGCAGCGTCTCAGCTTTGACCCCTGAGTCGCATATAGACATCTAATCAAACCGCACACTTAACTCATGCCAATAAGCAAACCAATCATGA
Organism: Pleurodeles waltl; assembly: GCF_031143425.1. Taxonomy (NCBI): domain Eukaryota; kingdom Metazoa; phylum Chordata; class Amphibia; order Caudata; family Salamandridae; genus Pleurodeles; species Pleurodeles waltl. The sequence continues at coordinate 339,001,623 of NC_090444.1, read as the reverse complement.
GCTACGCAGTGCACTGCAAAGCCACACACATATACATACACACACACACACTATAGAACCTTAACTAAATCCATGCCAGCAGAAAGAGGATGCGCAAAACCGGCAACTATTTTTCTAAAAGTGAGATTAATTACCCTTTTACTCCCTACAGCTATCTATTGTAATCAGTTTAAACACGCAATCTGTAACACGGCAGGAGGAAGCAGCTAGTGACGTGTGCCCACAGTCAATAGGAAGCCACCATTTTTTTTACTGACCTTCTTTTGCGCCAAAATGATAAATATTGCGCTCCTAAGCTAATTCTATGTCAGGATCAGAGGTGCGGATTATGCAGAACCTTCTTCACTTTATTAATACAGCAGATTCAAAGAACAAAAGAAAAACTAAAGACTACGGCCCTCATCCTGACCTTGGCGGGCGGCGGAGGCCGCCCGCCAAAGTCCCGCCGTCAGGTTACCGTTCCGCGGTCGAAAGACCACGGCGGTAATTCTGACATTCCCGCTGGGCTGGCGGGCGGCCACCTTCAGGCCGCCCGCCAGCCCAGCGGGAAAGAGGCTTCCACGATGAAGCCGGCTCGGAATCGAGCCGGCGGAGTGGAAGCTGTGCGACGGGTGCAGTTGCACCCGTTGCGAATTTCACTGTCTGCGCAGCAGACAGTGAAATACATTTAGGGGCCCTCTTACGGGGGCCCCTGCAGTGCCCATGCCAGTGGCATGGGCACTGCAGGGGCCCCCAGGGGCCCCGCGACCCCCCCTACCGCCATTCGGTTCCCGGCGGGCGGACCGCCGGGAACTGGATGGCGGTAGGGGGGGTCGGAATCCCCTCGGCGGCGCAGCAAGCTGCGCCGCCTTGGAGGATTCCAAGGGGCAGCGGAAAACCGGCGGGAGACCGCCGGTTTTCCTGCACTGACCGCGGCCAAAGCGCCGCGGTCAGAATGCCCTGCGGGGCACCGCCGGTCTGTCGGCGGTGCTCCCGCCGACCCTGGCCCCGGCGGTCTAAGACCGCCGGGGTTAGAATCACCCCCTACATGTCCCATGGTATCAGAGTCCAAACATAGTCCAATCGCAGCACAATCCACCATATAAATAGATATGATGTCCCACCCTGTTCCTCTTTCCTCACTGCTCGTCAGTTAAGTGCAACCCCCCTTTTTGTTACGTACTCTTAACTGTGAAAATAGCATTTTTCACACAACTGTATATTGTATATTATTTGTTAATTTTTTTATTACTAGCGCAGTGAGCTTTTGCCCAAGCACTTATTTTCTTATTTTCCTCACAGGTCCTGCGAGTGCGCTCGTGAGTGCCGCTCAACAGCCTGTCAGGAGTGTCAGCAGCCTCTGAAGCAGCTTTGTGTGAGCGCTTCAGCTGACTGCTACATGCATTTCGGGGAAGCCCTTTTAGGAAATTCTTGGAATTCCTTGCAGGCACATCACTTCCCCAAACCAACCCTCGCTCTTAACACCGTTTTTGGTTTTATATATTTCTGACTAAAATTATTCTAAGAGCACCAGCAAGGGGGCTACCCATACATATGTAAATTGGGTGAATTTTTATATTACATATAAAAAAAAAAAGTCTGATGAGAACCAGGAAATGAGTATACCTTGACGACCTAACTCTGTTTCCCCCGATTCTCCAGATGAAGACATGGGTCAATCTGACATGTTTAACCCTTCAGATATTTATCACCCCAGATCCTCTGAATGGGTCCCTGAACGTAAAGTAGCTGACTATGTGGCCAATAAAATTTGCCAACCTTTCGAAAAAGATGTCAGGGCGAAACTTACGGCAGACTGTCCGAGACCTTCCCTCCCTAGCAAAGTGGCAATTACACCTGACATTGATCCTACGCTATGCACCTTCTTTAGCAAATATACTAACGATCCAAAAAAGGGAATTGATAGATCCTGGAGAAGCTGCCAGGATAAACTTCTAGATGTAGTTGGCCCTCTAACACACATCATCCAGTTAGCTGAACAAGCTAAACAAACTGGAAATCCGTTATCTGTTGCCATTATCGCCGGTTGGGCACAAAGGGCCATATGCCTCTTGGGGAATGTGAACTGCGCTTTGGCAGCACAACACAGGAGATCCCTTCTCATTAAAATAGATCACAAAATTGGGGAACTGGTGACTTTAGAGGCGGGAGTTATAGCCTAGGGAAAACATTTTGGGGATCCTTTTGTTAAGGAACTAGGGAAGTTTGTAGCAACCTTCTCCACCTTAGACAAGGCCCAAACTTCTATAAAAAAAGATTTTCCCTGCTAAGGTTTCTGCTGGGGCCGGTGAAGGAAGGGATTGCTCCTCCAGCCGTTTTTACCATCAAGGACCCTCTAGAGGTTATCCCAAAAGGAACAACGGCTGGAATGACGGTCATCAGGGAACCCTCTATCACTCCAGAGGTTCCGGCAGAGGCAGAACCAACCATATCAGAGGAGGAGCTAACACAACAGAAGGAAATTCTAGTAAGCATTATCTCTTCTTCCCCTCAAAACCTCGGGGAAGACTTTGGAGATTTGCTCACAACTGAGAAAACAATAACAAAGGAACCGCGGATCATTCAATCAGTTCAGGGATTTCACATACAGTTTTATAGAACTCCAATCCAACAAACTCACCCCAGACCTTTAGTGTTCTCAACACAGGAGACAAACCTTATAGATTTGGAAGTGGAGGATCTTCTAAAGAAAAGAGCCATTTGCAGGTCAGTACTTCACCCAAACGGTTTAAAGAGAAATTTATTTCTAGAAAAGAAAAAAATACAAAGGCTTTCACCCTGTCAAACTTGAAAGAATTCAACAAGTGGATAATTTATCGTCACTTCAAGATGGAAAGTATTCATCTACTGAGAGACATCCTTCTCCCGAAAGATTGGATGATCAGGTTGGATCCCAAGGATGTATATTTTTCAGTTCCCATTTTTCCTCCTCACAGGAGATTTCTTCAGTTTGCATGGAAAGAGCAAATAAGCAAATTCACTTTCACTTTCGGGCTATCCTCAGCCCCTTGGTGTTTCACCAAACTCCTGTGTCTAGAATTCCTTCGTACCAGGGTAATAAATAATCATCCTTATCAGGACAACATTCTTCTGATGGATCAAGCCTTGGTTCAGCTCAGATACAATCTGAACATGAATATTGCGATCCTTCAAAATCTCTGCTTTGTCATCAACCAATCAAAGTTGGAATTAATTCACAGATCGTCTTTCTGGGATCCCTCATAAACTCAGTCATTGCATCACTCAGCCTTCCATTATCAAAACTTTCCAAGATTCGGAAAGAACTCAAGAAGGTTCTCAGAAGGGAAAAGATATCTTTCTGCCAATTAACCAAGATAGTGGGACTCCTATCCTCTTCAATTCAGGCCATCTTCCAAGGTCCCCCACATTACAGTGCATTGCAGAGACTAAAAGCGTTGCATCTCAGGAAAGGGTTAACTTACTCAGAAATAATCTCCTTATCTCCAGAAGCCAAAACGGAACTCCAGTTGTGGATAGGCCACATGGAAGCTTGGAATGGGGCAGTAATATTCGGCAAGTCACCAGACATGATAATAGAATCAGATGCCAGTCATCTGGAATGAGGGGCCACATGGTAGGAGAAAGAACTCTTTCATATCCATTGCCTGGAACTCCTGGCAGGATCTTTTGAATTCAAATCTCTCACCAAGGACAAAGTATGTAGCTCCATTCTCCTGAGGATGGACAACATATCAGCAGTCCAGTATATCATCGCCTGGGGGGCACTCAATTGAAAGCCCCCTCAGAATTAGCAAAGGATTTCTGGCATTATTGCCTTCAGAAACTGATCTCTGTAACAGCAGAATATCTTCCAGGAATCAAGAACATTGTAGCAGACTGGAACTCCAGAAACTTTACGGACAACACAGACTGGAAGCTGGATCGGTACATTTTTCTAGCTCTAATGAAAAGATGGGGCCTTGCAACCTAGATCTCTTTTCTTCTCGACTGAACCACCAATTGACAAGGTATGTTAGCTGGAGACCACACTCGGAAGTGATTGCAGTAGACGCTTTTCTCCAAGATTGGTCGAAGGATCTTCCCTATGCATTCCCTCAGTTTATCATGAGTCCCATAGTAACAGCTCAGGTCAGACATCAAATAGCATATTTGGTGCTAGTGACACCAATATGGAAATCTCAAGCATGGTTCCAAGCATTGAAGCCATTCAGATAGATGGTATGTTAGAGGACATCATGAATTCAGCGGATTGGTCATTGGAATCCACTTCCAAAAAAGTATATTTTAAACCAATAGTAGAAACCGTAACTCTGGTTGTCAGTAAGCTTTAAACATGCATAATCCTTGTCTCCGGTCCTGACATAGAATGAAAAATTTCACAAATCACAAAATGCTGGAGGGTCTGATGAGGAGTGGGTGGAACAGTGGGGAAATAAACAGTATATACAAACATGCCAAAAGACCTAACTCAGGCTAAACCTACCTCCATTCCAATGCAAATAACTTACCCTGCCTGCTTCCAAATTTTGACATGCATGCATACAGCAGAACTCCAGAATTCATTTGTGCCGTAAACCTAGCTCTCAGATATGTCTGCATTTTTAACTACGGTGCTGTTTGCATATCGCAGTTGCAAGGTAATCATTTAGATAACAGTGCATTACCATTTACGTATTACAGTGAAAAGGGAAACGCTTGACTGCGCATAACTGGTAGAAGAGCACGAACCGGAACACCAAGAAAGAGTTGGTTTAGTTCTTTTGTCTGCATGGAACCCCACCCTACTAATCCGAAATCAGAGACTATGTACATCAATACGTTACTGCTGAGTCATGCCAACTACAAAGTAGCCAGCCCTGTGCAAGGCACGCGCATTAGCAAACAATGTCAAATGTACTCCACAACAGATCTTTTTTCAGCAATGAATTTAGGGACACAACTACCATTACATTGAAGGTAAATGTCAATAGCATCCCGATTATTCTACAATAACGTAAACATTGTGACCACTGTAAGTGTGCAGGTTTGTTTATTCCTAACGACAATGAAATGTTGGATTTGTCAAATACATTTCATTGATTCATAATCATCTGTTTTATGCTAATTTAGTGTGAAAAAGAAAGTGTTTACAAGTTAAAACATATTTGCTGTTTGTCTAGGCCTCACTAAATCCTATCAGCAGATAAATCAAATCTCATTTGACAATTAACATACAGAAATCACACTTTGTCATCATTTATTTAAAGGAAAAAAACAGGCAAAACACATATTAAAAAGCCTTGTGTGAAACAGTAAATGCGACCCATGATTCGATATCCTGTGGAACCCGTGTTAGCAGCAATAACGTGAAGTAAATGCTTCTTGGAAGAGTTTATCAGTCTCTCACATCTTGTAGAAATGCTGGTCCACACAATCTACCTTAAGCTCGGTGATGTGGGCCTGCATTCATTTATGCACAGCTCTCTTAGGTCTCATCACTACATCTCAATGCAGCCATTCCATAATCCAGATTATTTTCTTTTCGGATAGTCATAGATTTTCTGCCATGTGTTGAGTAACTGATGTTACAAGGCACGCTTTTGGCTAAGCTTTCGCTGTTCAAAGAATGGTTCAAATTTTCCTCTGAAATGCACTGGTATAGAGAGGAATGAATGCTGAATTTGATGACTGTGGGGCATACAGATGCTACGGGCCAAATCATCACCCCTGCACCAACATAACAGCTATCAAGAGATTCTAGTTGTGATACACAGTGTTTGGTTTTCACAAAACATGTTGAACATTACAGTCAAACAACTTGCTTAGTCAAGAAGAGGAGCCATGGCTTTGCAGCCAAGATGGCAGATGCTTAGCATTGCGTCTCCGCTAAAATTCCCGGCATCGGAGAGCATTCCTGAAATCATCCTTTAACAAGCACATGGGTCTGAGAACACTGAAGTGCCCCAAAAAGCAAAAAGAGGATGGCCGTGGTGGAGGGGAGGTAGTGAAGCCCATCCGAGCCGACTGGCCGTGAAGGAACCCAAGATGGAATTCGGCAAGAGAAGACAGCATCTTGCACCGTGACCCACGGCCTAGGAGAAGAAGTAGGTCACTTGGTTTGGCCTTCAGCAATGTTTCACAGAGGAAAGAGGGTCTGATGATGGCCTGACCCAGAGCGGTCCCCGTGCAAGTGTATAATCCTGTTATCACCAAGAAAATGTCTTGGGCCAACCGGGTGGCAAGCAAGGAGGATCCCCCACTGCCAGACTGGTGATCCCTGTGTCTTCGCTTGTTCCGGAGACACTGAGCCTTTTGTGGCAGACCCCGTGGTCTCACTACATCGTAGTCCCCTGAGTACGACCCACCTGCCTTGAGGAAACAGTTGGGTAGAGGTAAAGCTGCATGAGGCTCTCCGGCCGGTCTGCGGGCCAGGGAGCTGAGGATAACACTGAGGAGGAGCTGCAGGACTGCAAAGATGAAGGAGGTGGATAGCCAAGTTGCAGGCAGCTGCAACCCCAGAGCCCAAGGCTGAGCAGTGCAGGAGCCATGGGACAGCTATTCAGCCAGCTGACATAACTATCTGTAAGCGGGAGAGCAGGTAGAAGATGTGCCAAGTGTGAAGGCTTAGGCAAGGGGTGAAGAGTAAAGCTCTGGGGGTGCAAAGGCTAGGAAATCCCCCCAGGACCAACCTGCGGAGGGACAAAGAAGGAGGTAGAAGCCAATCAGGTCTCATCAGGTGAGCACTCAAGATTCATCCAAGTAAGTCTGAGGGGGCACACCTGAGGAATGAACAAACAGTACTCTCCCTACCCTCGAAATGGAGCAGCAGCATGCATCTTCGTCGAGGGGGCACCTGTGGGCATTGGATTCCTCAACTAGGGAGAGGGTGGTAAACTTTGGGGCTGAGGTTTCCCTCTTGACATTTTCTGCTCCATTTGGCACCCTGGAAGACAAATGGAAAAGAATGGTATGAGCTGGAAAATGGGTACCGGATAACAGAGGACATGATGGTTCCAGTGGATGCCTGACTGTGACAATTAGGAATGGCAGAGTTTACACTGGAACACCGAAGGGGACCTTCCCCCTCCCTTTCCCACCATACACCCAAATGCGACCCTCTGGAACTGCCTGTATTGTCAAAGTCAGGGCCACACACTGCTTCCAGGTGAAAATAGACAGATACTCCATAGCTGTAGGTGAGGGAGCTGCAGCAGCTGAACCACCTCCTCCAAAAAGCACATCTGAATCATTATGCTCTGTGGAAATTTCCAGCAGGCCATAACAGGGTCAACGGCATCAAAATAGACAAAATCTGGATCACTCTTGAGACAGAAGAACAGGAAAACGTCTGAAAGTGTTACAGAGGTGGAAACCCAAATACCCACAGTGGAAGACTCGATGCAAACCTTCTGGGCCTCCCTTGCATGCTTGCTACAAATATCAAAGCATTTGGAAGAGAGAGTTGAGGAGGTGGAGGGGAGTGCTGGAAGAAATCGCATCCACATATTTGGTATCCCAGATGTTTAATGGTAAAGTCAGATTTTAGGTCACAATTCTGAAAATGCTGTTTTTAGAAAGTTGGATTTTTCTTATCCTAACCATTTGGTGCTTGCTAACAGTGTACTGGGTCACATGATCCTACTGTTAGGCTTTATGTATCCCTCCCAGGCATTGAGACAAAGGGCCTAGGTGCGGGCAGGATGCGACACCTCGACAGGAAGGGTGGGGGCAGAGCTTTTCCCTGCCTCACTTGCACTTCAATAGGGGCTGTGTCCAGAGCACACAAACAATTCTAACACTAGTCACTAACACTAAATGCTGGCACCAGGTATAAATATTAGACCTCCTGAGTCACGTATCAGTACACTCTTGGACCTGCTGAAATTACAGAGGAAGAACTGCATTGTTCATTAGAGGATTGCCCTACTGCTTGAGGCTCGCCTTGTTCCCCAGAAATCTAGCCTGCTGCTTCCGACTTGCCCTGCTCGCTGCAAAGGAAGACTGGACCTGCTCCCTTCATCCCAGGCAACCAGAGTGACTGCAAGGGTTAATTGGCCGACCTCCTGTTCTGAGCTATAGGGACACAACAAACTCCAGAAGCCTCTCTGCAACTGCCCAGCTGACCTGCTGCAAATAGAACTGCCTGAACCAGCAACTGTACCTGCCTGAGCCCTGCTGGCCTCTGCTAGAGTGTGCCCTTTATCCCCAAGAGGGGCCTCTCCAGGTCATAGATCCTCGGCTGGCATTAGAGTGCACTACTCTGTGAAAAAAGAAGAAATCCTGAAGTTTTGGGCTGTTTGTGGTGGCAAACAAGTTAATTTGCCCTGAGATCTGCCTCTCGCAACAACGGCGAACACAAAGCTCTATTGAACCAGACTCTTAATGCTATAGCAACAACCGGCAATGCGAGATCTGCACTTCATGCTACAGCAACAACAACCACAGTGACTGCCGAAGTGAAGTTCCAGAAACAACCGTCCACGACGCCCAACCTGATTTCCATGCTACAGACATCACCGTCTGTAACTCTAGGCATGTTCTTCATGCAATAGCCATCTGTGACGCTCACACTCCTCCTCGTGACCTCCTTCACCCCAAACTGGACTCTTCACACCAGCTTTTGAGAAGGCAACTTTTTCACCTAGACTAACCTGGTCCCTGTATCCGGCCCACGATCCATCATGGTCAGCCAGAACTTGTGGCTTTCCCCCAGTCTAGCATGACCAGATGAATGCATGTGCTTATAAGAGCTTTACTCACCAAAAATTTCGAAAAAGCAAATCTTCGGTTCTACTGATTGGATTTTAGTTGTTTTGTTCTCATTTTAGTTATTACATTTCACTCTATTTTTCTGAATTGGTTTGAGGTCTTTATTGTGATGCAGTTTCACTTTATTACTGTTTGTGTGCTGCATAAATACTTAACACACTGTCTCTAGGTTAAGCCTGACTGCTTTTGTGCCAAGCTACCATAGGATTAAGCACAAGTTAATTTAGTGACCTTTGCGGTTCATCGTGGTCATTGCCCAAATGGGGATTTCACTCCTCTCAACCAGTAATTAAATTTCTTACACAGATCATGTTAACTCTTATTGTGCATAAAGAGGTCTCTTAGTATGAGGCCCAAAGGCAAGTTAGGGTCTAGCTGGACTAAGACAACTTGAGAGAAAACAGAAGCAATATGGATGGTGGGGATTAACATGGTGAAACTGGTCAGACTAATTTCCACGAACACCATTGTTTTGGTTTGAAGGGGAGAATTTGTTAGTTTGTAGGGTGGCAGATGCTTCATGAAAGAAACATAGAGGAGAGGGCGATGGAGGGCTAGGGGAAATTTGAAAATAATATTTTTTCACTGGTGGCCTTTTGAATGGATTTGTAACGTGGGTCACAAGTTTTAATAACACAAAAGTGGAATACCATAGTCTGTATCAGATATGTAGGAGAAAGGAAGGAGAGGGAGTCGGAATGCATGAGGACATTCCAATAATGTGGCAGCAGAACACAGTGCAGATGCATGGCCCATGGATTCCCCATTTTCAGGCTTGCATTGATTAACATGTCTCCCCAAATGATGTGAGTCACAGAAAATATCCTGGGCAGTACTATGTGCTAAGCTGAATTGTAAATGGTCTACATAACAAGGTCAAGTAAGAGGCAGTTCTGCAGTTAGTAAGAAATTACGCTCCCGAGGTCCTTCTTAATGAGACACACTTCTAGGGCATAGGAAGTGGGTTCCTCATGCTCTAGGGTTATACAAGAATATACTAATCTGTGTTCACCTGTGGGTATGAGGAGCGGGGTTGGCCACTTTACTAATAAAAACATCTTCGTATCAGTAATGGCTACACAAACGGACCCACTGGGTAGGTTCATGAGGGTCTTGAGCATCTAGGAGGGGTGAGGGTGGACATGCTTAGGGTCCATGTCTCTCCCTAGGACTAGCAGAAGAAACACTAGCCCAGCTTACTGAGGTGTGGGTGGAAGCTCCTCCAGGCCTATCATAGAAGTAGATTTTAATTTAGTTAAGGACCCAAAGTTTAAAGTGCTCTTGACAGCCTCAATCAGCAGACACAAAACCCTCTCAAAATGGGTGACTGCATTGGGCCTGTCTGACACATGGTGCAGATGGAAAGGAGAGACAAAAACAAAAAATCTTCTACTCTACACAGCATCGATCAGAGGTCCACAATGATTACATATTTGCCCCTGCTACTGAAGGCCACCAGATCTGTACTCTTCCCTGGCGACTGACCAATAACTCCCCTGTAGAGTTAGAGATTTACATTACATATAAAAGAAGATCTAGTGGCATCTGATACCTGAATGCTGGTGGCTACACTACTGTCACTTTACAGACTCAATCAGAGAGGCCATGATAAAGTACTTTGACCCTAACTCGCCCTTGATTCCCACGACTTTGGCGCTGTGGGAGGCGTTTAAGGCTATGATACATGGTGTGTCCTGCTTACAGGGAATGGAGAAAGAAAGGAGCCAGACAGTGACCTATGAGATAAAGGATTTAGGGTAACAACTTGCCGACACACCCTTCGAGAGGACCCTTATGTTACTCAAACACACCAGACTTACACCTAAAGCAAACCCTGCAGAATTCACCCTGAACAGTGTGGTTACTCTACCAGAACAGGGTTTATGAATGGGGGGGAAAAGCTCGGTAAATTATTATATTGGCTGAAAATGGGGAGGTTTGGGGGTGGTGGATGGTCCCGGCCATATGGGCCATCTTGAGGCAAATGATCACGAATAGTGCAGGGACAGCAGAGACATTCACTAGGTACTAAAACAATTTATATGCTTGAGGCAAGTCTAGCAGATGAAGATGAACCACCCAACATTGGACATGCTCCTCCTTCCCTCTCTCTAAGATGCTGAAAGAATACAGGGGATACAGCAGGTGATATCAGATATACCTTTGACCAAATCCCCAGGCCCTAACAGGTTCCCTCAAAAAATCCGGAAGAACTTTTCCTCAGTACTTGATGTAACACCAGCTTTTAGTATTTGAGGAGACTCCCGCTGCCCCTTGCATCTCGCACCCGTGACTTAAGGGGTGCTACTTTTTCAGTCATCCTGAAGGCGGGAAAGCCTCCGGAGGAATGTAGTTCTTACTGCGGCTCAATGTTGCTTATAAATACAGATGTGAAGGTGCTCACCAGGGTACTAGTGAACAGAATGCCCAAAGTGATCTGTACTCTCACCCACAGAGACCAGAACGTGTTGATTCCAGCCCATGGCACTTGTTACTGCCTCAGATGGGTACAAATTGCACTGGCCCATGCCAGACAGCTGCAGGGTGAAGCTGCCCTCATACATGTAATGTATGAAAAGGCCTTTGATTCGGTTTACTGGCCCCTGCTGCACCTGGTGTTGCAGAGGCTAGCACCTGCCCCTTATTTTAGAAAGTATCTGGAGATGTTCTATACAGCGTTGTGGGCTCTGCTCAGTATTAATAAAGTGCTGTGCCTGCCCTTTATAACAGAACTTAGTACGTGTCAGGGATGTCAACTCCCCCGTCCTGCTCACAATAGTAATTGATGCCTTGGCACAATGGTTCCACTGTGACTCACAGATAAATAGCCAATAAAGAAGTATTGAGAGTTTGAAGTTGTGTTTTGTTGTGATTTATCCTTCCAACAGTTATTCACTTTCTTGCGTCAAACGTAATATCCAATACAAACAGGCAGCCGACGTGTTTCGTTACATTGACTTTTTCAAGGCTGAAGTATATGAAAAAAACCTGTGTTCTGAGTATAAAAGGGTTAGAGTAGTGCCTCACAATTAGAAATGTGACATATGGATGTTTGTGGAATCATAGTGAAGAGAGAAGCATCCTATGTTGGTACAATAGCAATCTGCTAGAAGTCAGTGTTACATTCTCAAATTGTCTGAGGCCGAGGGGAAAGAAGTGTGTATGTAGCTGCGATGAGCCTTAAAAATAGCAGACAGTTTGTATGTGTTTCTGACCGTAGTTAATTATTGTGCCAGTAAATCCACACCACAAACGGCTCGATTATGAGCGCAAACAGGAGTGGAGACAAGGGACATTCCTGATAGGTGCCCCGACCAATCAGGAAAGGGTCAGACAAAGCAGCATTAACCCACACTTGAGTCTTTGGGTTAGAGTACAGCACCCATACAAATGCCCAAAATCAGGGCTCAACCCCTCCCTGATCAGCACTTCCTCCAAGAAGGCCCAGCCCACCAAATCAAAAGCCTTCTTAAAGTCCCGCAAAAGAGGGACCATGGGGTCTCCTTGTTGGAAGAATCATGCAAGCACCAGGTAGACTCTGCGCAGACAGTGCCTGGTGCTCCTGTGAGGCATAAACCCACACTGGACCGGATGCACTAGCTGCAGAAGGGTCCTGAGCAGCTGGTTCACACACACCTTCACAAAGATTTCCACCACAAATTCATAAGCAAAATCAGCTGATACGAGACGCAACGGTCTGCAGGCTGACTCAGCTTATGGAGTACCATTATGGATGCCAGATCGAGCTAAGGGGAAAATGTGCCTTTCTAAACACCTCTTGGTAGAGTCCAAGAAAATGAGGCATCAAGTGGGCTTAGAAGTATTTATAAAACTCAATGGGGAACCCATCTGGGCCTGAAGTTGTCCCGAGTTTGTATCCCAAAGGGCCAGAGCGACGTCCTCTGGTTCCGGGGGATGATCCAGCTCCATCCTGTCACTCACCGAAACTGTATGCAGAAGGATGTCAAACACCAGGGGGTGATAGGCCTCTCTTGGGGGTTGCTCCCTAGGCACATACAGCATTTCATAGAAAGCCGCAAAAACCACTGCTATGTCCTCAGCTCTTTTTGCCAACACCCCCATCTCAGAACAAATAGCTGGAACCACCCTAGAAGCTATTTCTCTAGTCCCAATCAGTACAAGAGCTTGCCTGACTTATCTCCTCATTCGTATACCCCGTGTGTTGAAGCTAACCAAAATTGGTGGGTCTTCTCAAGTGTTGATTGCTGGAGAAACACTGACTGCAATGCTAGGTGATGCAATGCTACATTGTCCATATTCACAGCCCCAGGATAGTGGATTCCAGCTCAATAATCTGTTGCTGTCGAGCCCACTCCTGCCCTTGCCCTCTCAAATGTGAATGAGACACTCCCCTCAAAACTGCATTTCCAGCCTGCCACAGTACAACCTGTGAGTCCACAGTACCCTGGTTTCATCTGAAGCAACCCTCAAACTCTTGGGTGAGGAAGTTCTGAAAGTCCAGCTACTGCAGGAACCAGGCATTGAGCCTCCATATCGAGCGAGGCCTGGCTGGCTGTCCCCAGAATGAGAGTCACCAGCACGTAATCCGAAACCCCTTTAGAAAGAATTTGCAAACCAAGGTACCGGGCAAGTCAAATGCAGGAAAGAGGACAAAGTCAATATGAGACAAAACCCTGTGGTTCCACACCTTTCAGGCATCACAGACACGGAGGCCTTCTGACCATTTATGCAATGCCCTATTCTCCCGTCCCCTGGACATACCCAGCCCCAGGGAATCTTCTCTAGGGATCATTAGGTCATTAGCGTTCCCACCTATAAAACGTACACCCTGGGGAGCCAAAGAATCTGCACACAATCGTCTTATGAATAACGGTGGGTGGCTGATGAAGTGATAAATGCATCCCTGCGATGTACCTGATGCTATAACAAACCTTCTCCCAGGGGGTCCAAGTCCATTCTAGAAACCACCAGCAGAAATGTCTTATGGAGGAGAACTGCTGTACCTCTGGACCCTCTGGTGTGCCTCGCATGGAAGACAATATCAAACCTATGTTGAGCCAGGAAAGAGTAGCTGTTACCAAGTTAGTGGGTATTCTGCAAGTGAAGGACCGCAGGGCGATGGCTTTTCACAAAATGGAGCACTGCCCCTCTCTTACTGCGGTCATTTAGACCGTTGACGTTCCACATCATCAATGTGTATTGAGCCATTTCATATAATACAAACTATTACCGCCTGTAAGGTCCTGCTGCAATATGTGGGTATTATGGGAGTGTTCCTTGTGGGCCAAGATAACATGTACACAATGTCTGCCTGAGAAGCCTCCCCTATTGCCAAACATAACACAAAAATCCAAAACAAGCACAACAAAACCACCAACCCCCAGTTTTCACACCTCCCCTATCCCCACACTTCCCCACAGAAGCATCTGTCGCCCAACCCCCAAACAGGAACATAATATAGGCAAAATTTCAAAACTGCGCTCCTCCCACCAACCTCCTCCAACCCATCACAATGAAAGGAGACATTGGTGCTGACAGAATTCTAATAACAGACAAGAAAGAAGGACAGAACCGAGGAGGCCCTAGGACCCAGGCCCCATCCACCGAGTCAAATAACATGCCTCAGGTAGAGGCCTGGGGGAATTATTGCTGCGAGGCCACCAGTCCCTAAGAACCAGCTGGCCTGACCTCTGGTCATGGTCTCCCCATTCAGAATCAGCCCCAGACCATACCTGGCCTCTCCGCCTCGTCTTCCTCATGCATATGGGGAGTCTGCCACCTTCACTCCCCCAGGGCCCCAACTCGGGCGGGTCCCCACAAGCTGGCGCTGGGTGCGACCCCAGAGCCTGCTGCTCCATCACCCACTCCCATGCCACCTCAGTGTGTTGAAAAAAATGGCTTTGAAGTTATAAATCACCCAAGGCGTGCCTGGAACATCAGCATGTATTTCAAGTCTAAAGAGCAAAGATTTGCTTTTACTTTCTCACAGATTTCTGGGCCAGCTGCACCTGTAGAGTGTAGTCTGGAAATATCATGATTCGCTGTGCCCCGAGCATAGGGTTCCCAAATTGACAAGCTTCCTTAACAATGTGATTTCAGTCTCTACAGTTGAGATTCTTAACTCAAAGCCTCTGCAGGTGGCCTGGGCACCAGGGATCTGTGTGCCCATTCAATCATGTAGCACGAGGACAAGTGGTCAGAGGGAACCCATGATGAAACCTATTCCTCGAGGAAGCATCAGGTTTCGCCCCCTCCATCCACTCCGCAAAGCCCACAACATTCAAGCTGAAGCACCAGGCACAATCATTTGCATCTTCTGCCTGTACCCTGGCCTGCAGCTCCTCAAAAGTGCCTTCCACCATGGATAGAAACCCCTCCACCTCGGCCACTCCACAAAGATCCTGCCACAGGAGTGATACCTCTATCCCTACTTCCCCAATCCTGGTCTCCAACACCAGTCTAGATGCTTGGATCGCCAGCAGGATAGTTCCGGGGTCATCTGCAGAGGAAGGTCTCCCGAGCGGAGCGGCCTGGCCTTGGGACCCCTGTGCACTTGATGAAGAGGCTGTGAATCAGTTGATCTTGGACTGGCCCTTGCCACCAGTCGGTTTGTCGCATCCTATGGTGAAGGCTACTCCGTGGTGTGCCAAAACCAGCCACTATGCCCTAGCTGCACCTTCTGCTGTTCACAGTCCCAGGCACGCCCCAGTCTTAGGTCAACAGCCCGCTTGCACCAACCTGCTGAGGTGGGTGGCACGGGCAGTTAGAGCCAATTCTGTCTGCAGGGGGGTGGGGAACCAAATTAAACAGAACACAACTCCATCCACCTCTCCTATCTCTCTGACTGCCCCGGGGAACAACTGCAGCCAATGCCGCTGCGGGGTCAGATGATTCACTATGAGGTTGAACTGTCCCCTTGCTTTACAGAGCTCCCCTGCCACAGAGGCCATCAGGAATCTGGGCACACCAGCAGCCAATGTCCGCACCCTCAGCCAGTGGGGGATGGGGTGTGTTAATTTATCCCAGAAAATCCCTCTGATAGTGAGCGTTATATCACTCTCAATTTGAATGTCCAATTCATATAATCTATCAGGAGAGCTCACCCAATGATCTGGTGCTTCAACTTCTACAAATTTACTTGTTACTCTTGAAACCAGAAACTCTTGAAGATTCCAGCAAACTATAGTGACCTCTGCTACGCTCTCTAGCAGTGTCAATACCCATGTCTTGTTCAGAAGGAGTGTTCTCAGAATGTGTGGCATATTTAACAGAAGTACCTGTCACTTTTTTCTTTATGAATTGTGTTTTTTATTGGGGAAGTTTCTATTTTTCTTTTTTATGATAATGTCAGATGAGGGTTGCAAGTCAGTTTTCGGTTTCACATTTTCTTCATGCCTGCACTCAGACCATACTCCTCTCTCAGAGCATTTTTTTGGTGAATCCTGAAAGAAACTATAAGGATGTGTATCAGTAAACTGATGTCTATCAGGCTGTTTAAGTGTATCATGGGTCCACAAGTTGTAACGCTTTTCAGTGGGCTCCGGCTGCGGAGATCCACCCAGTGTTTTTGTTTTAACTTTTTTTTTTGGTTTGTTCTAGCATTTTTTTTTAGAGGACTCAGATGCCTGTTTGGAATTATCTTAGTCAGGTTTGCCTTTAAGCTGTGGCTTATTAGGCCTGGCTCTCAAATTATATTAATTTTTGACAACTCTGTGTTCTTGATCTTGTACAGGAACTTGTGGAAGTCGTTGGCGTACTGCCAGCGATGCTGCCTCCCCTTTAATATTACTTGATATAATTGAGGAAACTGTGGAAACATTGCCAGTTCATTTTATCCCCAAGTCCAGGGCAGGAATAGCCCCGTATTCATTCTGAATCTGTTTTATCACCTGCGGCAAAACAGCTATTGATCGTGTACCATGTGTTGTGGTATGTACAGCAGCAAAAACTGTGGCCCAGGCGGCACAATCTTCAATAGGTGGAACCATACCAATTGGTAGGAACATAGTAAGAATCCTATGTTTATCTTCGGGTTCCATATGGGGAAACACTGCTTCAAGCTGATTTGTTTTATGAGCAATCCAGAACAGACTCTCTTCCCGTCTGGTGGTGATCTTTTCCATAATTGTATTAACAGTGACAGGACTAGATGCAGGCACAGTTAACTGCTGCTGGACAGTTTGAAGAGCCCTAGCTGGGACAGTTGTTATAGTTCGCATAACAAACTGAGTCATACATCTATATAGTCGAATCAACCCTTTATATAGGGAACAGAGTTCACCAGCATTTAATGCTGCTAAATTTGGACATGATGTGAAGCCGTCTAAGACATGCCAGGTCGCCTCATCATTACTGAGGGAACTCAGTCTCAAGATTAAAAGTGCATGTGAAAGGACGCCTTGGAACAAATTGTGATGTTCCTGATATGTTAATGGTATTTCTAAATGCTGATATGGTCTGTATTGATTAGGTGCTGGCACCTTAGTGTTTGTATGAAATGTTTGTGTGTTTGCGTCAACTGTAGGAAAATCGATCCATGAACACAAAACTTCACATTTATAAGCTTTGTGGGCTTCTACTATGATGGTAACTCCCACGACCCCCAGCTGTTAGGGAGACCCTGTTGTGACAAACAGGTTGTGACAGCCTGTCTGCAGTTAACCAAAATGCTAATTATGTTCGCCATTTTAAAAAGAAGGATTCAGAGAGGGAACACTGTAGTGGGGTGATTCTTTTAAGGGTTCAAGCATAAAACTACCTACAAACTAAAACAGGGGTTTCCTATTAAGCTGAGGAGGATTAATCCCCAACACCAACAACGTCATTGTATACAGATCGAAAAGGAGCACTTGGATACTTAACAACTATTCAGGAAACCTAATAAATAAGTACCTGACCTAGAATGTTGATGAAGCCATGTTCAAGGGTTTCTACAAATCAAGTAGGACTGTGAATCTGCTCAACATAAACATCAAAGCATAGGGACTCAGTCCATGTATACCATCAAGAAATGTTGACACTGCTCCTAGATAGCTCACAGAGCCCCATCTGAACCTCTAGACACACCAATGTACCAGACAGGTTTTGCAACCTTGAACATGACTACTCAGATTCCCAAGGAAATCGTGGAAACAGAACTACCCTCTCGGCATACCAGAGACGTGACTCAAGAAAGATGCAAAAAAGTCTTTTAGAGCATTTATTGCAACAATCTTGTTATTGCATAAAAAAACATGAGCTGCGATTGTGAGGCAAAAGAGACAAATTATGAGAACCAGCATTACAAAAAAAGGTGAAAAGTTGAATACTATGGTAATTGTATTGCGTTGGTACACTTCAACCTGCTACTATCTACACGTTAGAAATGGGGTCTCTGGTTAGCAGTCAGTTTGCACTCTGTCCAAGCAGGGACCTTCACCCTAGTCAGGGCAATGGAGATACACACTTGGATAACACCTGTTCACCCCCTTGGAAGCTTGCCACAAGCAGTCAGGCTTATCCCAAAGGAAAGGTGTAAAGTATTTGTACCAGCACACACAGTTATACAGTGGAAACACTACAAAATGGACACCACAACAGTTTAGAAAAATAGGCAATATTTATATAAATCAAACAAGACCAAAAGACAAAAATCCAACATACACAAGTCAAGATATGAATTTTCAAAGTAAAAATATAAAACAATGGAAATGTTGATTTTACACAAAGTACCTGGTTTGCGTCAAAAATAAAGCTGCGTGGGCGAGTGTGCGTTGGAAAAGTCAACAATGTGTCAATTCCTTACTCGCAAGTGAGGCCGTGTGTCGTTTTCTCCCCACAAGAGGTAGATGTGTCGATTTCCGGATAGGGCACCTCGGATAATGCAGGGTCATGATGACTGACGTCCAGCGACAATGCGTGAGAAATCCTGGTCGCACGGTGATGGAAAACCGCGCTGCGTAGGGTTTGTGTTGTTTCCACTAGCCGCAAGCGGGTGTTGCATCATTTCTCCAACTGCGATGCACATGATGCGTTGAAATCAGCTGCCAAGCGGGAGGCGCGTTGTTTTTCAGCCGCGTTGCAGGTGGTGCATCAAATTTTCCCAGCACGGCTTCCTCTGTGTGGATTTCAGTCAGCTTCACCTTTCAAGGGTCCCAGGGACTGGATAAGGCATCACTTGGCAAGGCAGGAGTCTCAGCAGAGCCCAGTTGCTGGCAGAGATAGTCTTTGATGGCCCTGAGACTTTAAAACAGGAGGTAAGCTCAATTCAAGCCCTTGAAGATTCTTTACAAGCAGGAATATACCACAAAGTACAGTCTTTGTCCCCTTTCACATGCAGAAGCAGCAACTGCAGGATAGCCCAACATAGCACAGTCACAGGCAGGGAAAGCACTTCTCAGCTCTACAACTCTTTTTTTGGCAGAGGTTCCTCTTGGTTCCAGAAGCAAATATTGAAGAAATCTAAAGTCTGGGGTTTTGAGTCTACTTCTTACATCCCTTCCTGCCTTTGAAGTGGACAAACTTCAAAGGTAAGTCTCTGTTGTTTACAAAATCTGGCCTTGCCCAGATCTGGCCTCAGACACACACCAGGGGGTTGGAGACTGCATTGTAAGAGGGTAGGCACAGCCCATTCAGGTGTAAGTGACCACTCCTCCCTGCACTCTAGCCCAGATGACTCATCAGGATTTGCAGGCTACACCTCAGCTCCCTTTGTGTCACTGTCTAGTAGAGATTCACAAACAGCCCAACTTTCAGTCTGACCCAGACAGGGAATACACAAGCAGGCAGAGCCACAGAATTGTTAAAGCAAAAAAATGCCTACTTTCTAAATGTCTCATTTTCAAACAGACAATTTAAAAAACAACTTTAACAAACGGTGTATCTTTAAATTGTGAGTTTAGAGACCCTAAACACCACATCTCAATCTGCTGTCAAAGGGAATCTGCACTTTAGGGATCCTTAAAGGCAGCCCCCATGTTAACCTATGAGAGAGATAGGCCTTGCAGCAGTGAAAACCGAATTTGGCAGTATTTCAATGTTAGGACATGTAAAACACATCAGTAACGTTCCCATCTTTAACATACACTGCACCCTGCCCATGGGGCTACCTTAGGGGTTGCCTTACAAGGGAAGGTTTGGGCCTGGCAAGTGGGTACACTTGCCAAGTTGAATTGGCTGTTTAAAACTACACACACAGACACTGCAGTGGCAGGTCTGAGCCATGTTTACAGGGCTACGCAAGTGGGTGGCACAATCAGTGCTGCAGCCCCACTGCAGGGATGTGGAATTCCTATCGCCCGACGCCCGGGACATCTTGTTTGGGGTCAAGGGCAAGAAGTTTTTATGTTTACTTTGTCCTTGGGACAAGTAGGCCCAACCCTCTGCAGCACAAACCCTTTGGCTGCTTGTTTACAGAGAGTGGAACTCTCTGCAGTTGAGGTAATGTGTTTCCAAAAGATAATGCTGTTCGAACTTGTATTTATGGTTCATTATTTGAAAGCCTTCATTATTAGGGTGAGTGCTGTAAATAAATGTTTTAAGGTCACACTTCACTACTGACGTTAGTTCCAGTACAAAAAAAAATAAATGTGTGTACACATGTTTGAAAAGTTTAGGCTATGAGGCTAAATATAATGCTCCCAGAATGCTCTCTGATTAGATGCAAATGAAGTGTCATTTAGTAAAATGTGTTGATGCATGCTAGTATTTCCCAAAAATATTTCTAATGGAAAATCAGTGTAACCATTTTCAACACGAATATGGGAAGCATGAAAATAAACAAACACTGACAAAGCCAACTGATCTGACATATTTTTATAAGTCTTTTAGTTTCATCAATGCCTGTCTTATTTTGACATGGCTTTTGTAACACTTTATTGTTGTGGGAGCTACCAGGCCCTCAACATTGTAACAAACACTGGCAAAAAAAAACCAAAACGTTTTTGAACTCTAAAAGCACACGTTGCCACCAGTGGCATAACAAAGGCCCCACAGCCGCCCTCCAGGGGGCCCCTTCAGCACAGCACCTGCCCTGAGTGAGTCTGGAGAGGGGGCTCCTCCATGTTCTTTGCAAAGGGGCACCCTCCAGTTTCGTTACGTCACTGATTGCCACTGTATTTCCTGACACTGAACAAAACTACTTTGTGTGCCAATATGCTCCTTGTGGAAGAGCAGAATGCGATCATTAACAGTAAAGCGAGCCGAAAGAGAGAGAAGAACGAGTTACTTACCTTCGGTAACGACTTTTCTGGTGGATACATTAGCTACCTGTGGATTCCTCACCTCATGAATACTCCCATGGCGCCAGCATTCGACGGAAATCTTCTTACTAGTCTCTGCACGTCGACGAGGACGTCACTGTCTCGCACGCGACGCCGTCTGACGTCATACAGGCAATAAGAGGTCCTCGACGACGTGCGGACGTCAGTACCAATCATTTTTTACGTGCATGAGAACAACCAGGCAATGCAATGAAAGAACAAAGCAACATCCATTATATTGTAAAAATACACCACATTGTATGAATAACTGTAAATCTTTTTTATGTACATATATATATATATATAAAACTCTTTCTTTTAAAAATATATATACACACCAAGTATATACATAAAGATATATACACATATACCTACATATATATAAATATATTATATATATACATCTATTGCACCCTCAAAGATCAAGAGGAGCGCACTCAAGGATTACTTGGCAAGACCATAAAGGCAACGGGGAGGCGGGTGGGACCGTGAGGAATCCACAGGTAGCTAATGTATCCACCAGAAAAGTCGTTACCGAAGGTAAGTAACTCGTTCTTCTGATGGATACAACTACCTGTGGATTCCTCACCTCATGAATAGAGTCCCAAAGCAGTACCACGCCCGGCGGTGGGTGCCTAAATGGTCAAACCAAGAAATCCTGCAGCACTGACCGTGCAAAATGGCCGTCCCTTCTAACCTCAGAATCTAAACAGTAATGTTTTGCAAAAGTGTGAAGGGACGACCAAGTTGCGGCCTTGCAGATGTCGACCACAGGAACACCTCTGGCTAAGGCCGAAGTGGCCGACTTAGCTCTGGTGGAATGAGCTCTAATGCCCTCAGGAGGATCCTTCTTTGCCAAAGAGTAACATATTTTAATGCAAAGAACAACCCACCTGGATAGTGTTCTCTTGTGGACTGCCTTTCCTCTCCTCTTGCCCACGTATCCAATAAACAGCTGATCCTCCAGCCTGAAATCCTTTGTTCTATCGATAAAGAAGCTCAACGCTCTCTTTGGATCCAGACGGTGCAGTCTTTCTTCCTCTTTGGAAGGATGAGGCGGAGGATAGAACGTGGACAAAGTAATTGCCTGAGCCAAATGGAAGGGTGAAACAACCTTCGGGAGGAAAGCAGCCTTGGTCCTCAACACCACCTTATCCCCATAAAAAGTTGTATAAGGGGGTTTTACTGATAAGGCCTGCAACTCACTCACTCTCCTTGCTGATGTTATAGCTATCAGGAAGACTGTTTTTAAAAACAAATACCTCAAGGGGCAAGAATGCATAGGTTCAAAAGGGGACCCCATAAGGAAAGTCAGGACTAAGGACAAATCCCATTGCGGCATAACGAATGGCTTTGGAGGATATTGATTTAGAAGACCTTTCAAGAATCTGATAACAATAGGGGATTTAAATAAAGATGGTTGGTCTGGAAGACATATGAAGGCTGACAAGGCCGATAAATAACCTTTAATGGTAGCCACTGCACAACCTTTCTGCGCCAGAGATAGAGCAAAAGACAAAACGTCCGATAGATGAGCTTGTAAAGGATCAATCTGCCTCTCTCCACACCACGCAACAAATTTAGACCACCTATTAGCGTAGATAGATTTAGTGGAGTGTCGCCTGGCCGCTAATATAACATCCACTACCTCAGGCGGGAGAGAGAAGGAACTCAGGTTGCCCCGTTCAATCTCCAGGCATGTAGGTGCAGACTCTGGAGGTTGGGGTGTAGAACCTGCCCCTGCGACTGCGGGAGGAGGTCTGCCCTGAAAGGGAGACGGAGCGGCGGGCACGTTGAGAGTTGGAGAAGGTCGGAGTACCACACCCTCCTTGGCCAATCCGGAGCTATTACGATTACTAGAGCCCGGTCTTGGCGAATCTTCCTCAATACTCGAGGAATCAAGGGTATGGGAGGAAACGCGTAAAGCAACTGGCCGCACCAGGTCATTTGAAACGCGTCCCCCAACGCTTCCTGCATCGGATACTGAAGGCTGCAGAACAACGGACAATGCGCGTTCTCTCGAGTGGCGAACAGATCTACCCGAGGAAACCCCCACTTCTGGAAGATTAAACGGACTTGATCTGGATGGAGACGCCACTCGTGGTCTGCCGAGAAGTGGCGACTGAGACTGTCCGCACGCACGTTCAAGACTCCGGCCAGATGGTTTGCTATCAAGCAAATCCGATGGTCCTTTGCCCAGGACCATAGTCGAAGAGCTTCTCTGCAGAGAAGGTACGACCCCACTCCTCCCTGCTTGTTTATGTACCACATCGTGGTAGTATTGTCCGTTAGGACCTGTACCGACTGACCACGAAGGGAAGGGAGGAAGGCCTTGAGAGCCAGACGTACAGCCCGTAACTCTAACAGATT
Source organism: Pleurodeles waltl (assembly GCF_031143425.1). NCBI lineage: Eukaryota > Metazoa > Chordata > Amphibia > Caudata > Salamandridae > Pleurodeles > Pleurodeles waltl. The sequence goes on along the minus strand of NC_090444.1, from coordinate 338,978,302 downwards.
GATGTGAAAAATCTGTTCCTCTGGAGACCAAAGACCTTTGATCTCCAGATCCCCCAGATGAGCTCCCCACCCTAGAGTGGAAGCATCCGTTATGACTGTGGCCACTGGTGGCGACTGCTGGAACGGTTTTCCTTGTGAAAGATTGTTGCTTGCAATCCACCACTTCAAATCCACAGCAGCATCTCTGGAGATCTTGACAGTACCCTCTAGATCCCCTCTGTGTTGAGACCACTGCCTTCGGAGGCACCACTGAAGAGCCCTCATGTGCCAGCGAGCATGCGTGACCAACAGAATGCAGGAGGCAAAAAGACCGAGCAGACGAAGGACCTTGAGGACTGGAACTACCGCTCCATTTCGAAACATTGGAACCAAATCCTGAATATCTTAAATCCGCTGAGGAAAGGCCCGACCCAATGTCGTATCCAGTACTGCCCCTATGAACAGGAGGCGCTGAGAGGGCTCCAGGTGAGATTTGGGCTCGTTCACCGAAAAGCCCAGGTCGAACAACAACTGGGTTGTTGACTGCAGATGACGCAACACAAGCTCCGGGGACTTGGCTTTGATCAACCAATCGTCCAAGTAAGGCAATACTGCTATCCCCTTCCTTCTGAGCTCTGCCGCAACCACCGACATCACCTTCGTGAAGACTCGAGGTGCTGAAGTAAGACCAAACGGAAGGACCGCAAACTGGTAGTGTTGCGATCCCACCACAAACCGGAGATACTTCCTGTGTGACTTGAGTATCGGGATATGAAAGTAAGCATCCTGCAAGTCGACAGACACCATCCAGTCTTCCATGTTCAACGCCAAAAGCACCTGTGCTAGGGTCAGCATCTTGAACTTTTCCTGCTTGAGGAACCAATTCAAGATCCTCAGGTCCAGAATTGGTCTCAAACGACCATCCTTCTTGGGAATCAGGAAATACCTTGAGTAAACTCCTTGACCCCTTTCCTGCTCCGGGACCAACTCCACCGCGCCCTTTAAAAGGAGGACTTCTACCTCCTGTTCTAGCAACAGGAGGTGTTCTTGTGAACAATACGAAGGGCGGGGCGGGATGAGGGGCGGAAACTCCCGAAAGGGAAGGGTGTAGCCTTTTCCCACAACACTGAGAACCCAAGTGTCCGACGTAACAGTCTCCCATTTGGTGAGAAAATGCTGTAATCTTCCCCCTACAGGAGAGGAGTGAGTGGGAAATGGTGGAAGCCTAAGGCTGCTTCCCCTGCTGCACCCCGCCAGAGGATGAGGAAGAGGCAGAGTGCTGCTGAGAGGCTCCCCTGGTGCGGACCCTACCCCTCCCCCTAAAAGATCTATAGGGATGGGAAGAGGCAGGTTGCTGATATCTTCCCCGAAAGGAAGAGGAGGAAGAGCCACGCCCAAATCCACGAAACCTCCTGAAGAATCTGGAAGAGGCCGTGGAAGAAGGAGCTTGGAGTCCCAACGACTTAGCCGTGGCCCTGCTCTCCTTAAAACGTTCCAAGGCCGAATCAGCCTTAGCCCCAAACAGTTTGTCCCCATCAAACGGGAGATCCAACAATGTGGACTGTACATCTGCCGAAAAGCCCGAGTTACGTAGCCAGGCCTGTCTCCTTTCCACCACAGTTGTGCCCATTGCTCTGGCTACCTAGTCGGTGGTATCCAGTCCCGTCTGGATAATTTGGGTCGCAGCAGCCTGGGCATCAGAGACAAGATCCAAAAGACCCTGGGGAAGCTCTGTAAACGAAGAGGAGATGTCATCCATCAGAGCATGAATATACCTCCCCAGGATACAGGTCGCATTAGTGGCTTTTAACGCCAGACTGCAGGACGAAAAAATCTTCTTCGACTGCGCCTCTAGCTTTTTTGAGTCTCTGTCCCCAGGCACCGTCGGGAAAGAACCAGGCGCTGATTTGGACGAACAGGAGGCCTGCACAACCAAGCTCTCCGGCGTAGGGTGCCTAGATAGGAAACCAGGATCAGTTGGAGCCGTCCGATACCTCCTGGCCACGGCTCTGTGAACTGCTGGGGAAGATGCCGGCTTCTTCCACACCTCTAAAACCGGATCCAGCAGAGCATCATTAAAAGGTAATAGAGGCTCCGCCGCGGCTGAGGCCGGATGCAACACCTCTGTCAAAAGGTTTTGTTTCGCCTCCACCACCGGCAAAGGCAGGTCCAAAAAACTAGCTGCCTTCCGTACCACTGTATGAAAGGAAGCAGCTTCCTCGGTATATTCCCCCGGGGACGAAAGGTCCCACTCAGGGGAAGTGTCCAGCCCACTGGCCGACTCCAGTCCACGCAGCCCATCACCCGAGTCCTCTAGCTCTCCTTCCTCTAGGGCTCGTTGGTACTCCTGCTCCTCTAGTACCCGGAGAGCACGCCTCCTTGAATGCAGTCGTTGCTCAATCCGCGGAGTCGACAACACCTCCGCCGAAGTCGGAGATCGGCGCCGATCTTCCGAAGCCACCGACGCCGCATCCGGCGCCACAGGTAACTTCGGCGCCGACTGAAGAGCAGATGAAACGGATGGACCCACCGGAGTCACAGGCCGAAATCTCGACGTCGACGGGATGGAAATCCCTGGGGCCAATCCCCCCGAAGCCATCGGAGCGGCCACCGGCGCCGACACTGGCGCCGAGCCCACGTTCCCAAACGGGAGAAAGGGCATAAAGGGTGCCGGCCGAAGAGGCGCAGGATCACCCAAAGAAAAGGCCAAAGGCCCAGCCGGAGCACCCCCTGGAGCCATCTGTTGGAAGATGGCATACATCGCATTCAAGAATGCGGAACTATCGGCTCCAGGGGTGGGAAAAGCCGGATACTGGGGTGCCTGACTCGGAGGCGACCCCGACGCCGGCCTCGGCGTCTGCACCGGAGAAAACACCTGAGGCTCCAATACCTCAATCACCGACGCCTGTCCAGGCGAAGTTGGAGACGTCGGAGAGAGCAACGGCGTCGAAGGATGCGGCGTCACCGTGGGGCTGACCTCCCATGTCCTCCGGCGCCGATCCGGAGACCTGGAACGAGCCTCCCTTGAATGACGCCGAGATTCTCTACGGCGCCGGGAGTCTCGATGACGCCGATGTCTTGGAGAAGACTTTTTCTTGTGATGCTTCTCCTTTGACTTGGCCATAAACAGCTTCGCCTCGCGTTCTTTAATGGCCTTCGGATTCATGTGCTGACACGAATCACAAGTCGAGACGTCGTGGTCGGAGCTCAAACACCAAAGGCAATCGGAATGAGGATCCGTCACCGACATCTTGCCTCCACACTCACGACAAGGCTTAAATCCAGACTTTCTCTGCGACATTATTTCCACAGAGAAAGAGTACGCAGCAAGATATACACTGTAACCGCAAGAGTAACAGTTGCTCCCTCGAAGATAACCGTTTCGAATGCACGGAAAAAAGGGAACTGACGTCCGCACGTCGTCGAGGACCTCTTATTGCCTGTATGACGTCAGACGGCGTCGCGTGCGAGACAGTGACGTCCTCGTCGACGTGCAGAGACTAGTAAGAAGATTTCCGTCGAATGCTGGCGCCATGGGAGTATTCATGAGGTGAGGAATCCACAGGTAGTTGTATCCATCAGAAATAGAAGTTTAATAAAAACAAAATGTCTTTGTTAACACCAGACCTAATTAGGGACCAAGACCCACATGTAGGTAGCTTTTTGCATGTCGCAAACAGCGACTTTCGCTGTTTGCGACGTGCAAAAAGCACATTGCGATGCACAAACCCAGTTTTGCGATTTGGTAACCTGGTTACCGAATCGCAAAACGGGTTGTCACAATTAGGAAGGGGTGTTCCCTTCCTAACTGCGACTCGCAGTGCAATGTAGGATTGTTTTGTGACTGCGGGCGCAAACCATTTGCAGTTTGCACCCATTTCAAATGGGTGCTAACACTTTTGCAAAAGGGAAGGGGTCTCCATGGGACCCCTTCCCCATTGTGAATGTCACTGTAAACATTTTTTCAGAGCAGGCAGTGGTCCTGCGGACCACTGCCTGCTCTGAAAAAATGAAACGAAAATGTTTAATTTTTCGTTTTTGTAATGCATCCTGTTTTCCTTTAAGGAAAACGGGCTGCATTACAAAAAAAAGAAACTGCTTTATTGAAAAGCAGTCACAGACATGGTGGTCTGCTGTCTCCAGCAGGCCACCATCCCTGTGAGGGCCGCTATTCGCAAGGGGGTTGCAAATTGCGACCCACCTCATTATTATTCATTAGGTGGGCATTTGCAAAGCCCTTGCGAATCACAGATGGTGTCAGGGACACCATCCTACATTCGGATTTGCGACTCGCAATTTGCGAGTCGTAATTCTGAACCTACCTACATGTTGCCCCAAATTCTTAAAGAAAGTCACAAAAGTGCACCCATGGTATATGTCGTACCCCTATAAAATATTTGTGAACTGTATTTTAGCATGGGTAAATACGCATGTGTAGATTTGCTCATGTGAAAATCTATTGAGCATTTGCAAGTTCATTTTCCCTCCAGCCACTTTCTTCCCAACCCTGGAAGAAGTTCTAATTCTGCCATTGTCAGGAGTAAATGTCCAACCTTTCTTATTATGGGAAAATATTAGAGAGAAGTTGGTGAAAATCTTTAAAACATGCAGATTAGTAGGTTTGCAGACTCAAAGGCATTCCAGCCCTGGAACTATTGCTTACTGCTTCCTCCAGCCCCAGTATGCAGATCTGCAGAAAGGTGGCAAAATAAGGAAATTGCTACAGTAGGGATTGAAATTGCAAGTATTCAAGCCCTACTATGGTAGTAGCCCTGGCATAATCAGAGAGGCTATTATCAGAGCTCTTACATAATGAGATTGCTGCCATAATTTGTCGCCACACTACGTGGCACCAAAGGGACAAGTAGATCTTTTTACAGGACAAGTAGATTTGAGAAGCAACCTGTCCCCTGGACAAGTAGATATTTTAATAAATTCCACACCCCTGCACTAGTAGCATTTGATTTACAGGCCCTGGGCACCTCAAGTGCACTTTACTAGGGACTTAATAGTAAATCAAATGTGCCAATCATGGATAAACTAATCACCAATACAATTTACACAGAGAGCATATACACTTTAGCACAGGTTAGCAGTTTTAAAGTGCCCAGAGTCCTAAAGCCAACAAAAACTGGTAAGAAAAAAAATAGGAGGAAGGAGGTAAGAAGTTTGGAGGTTAGCCTGCAAAGAAATGGCCGGGTCCAACACTGCACTATTAAGAGCATAGTGGGAGTATCTTCTGCTAGATCAACTGGGATAGCCCGACCCCCCACAAACCACCTCCCACACCTGGGTAAGATGTACTGGGAATCTGGTTTGGTGTAGCATAGACTACTGTCCTGTACAAGAAGAGGTCAGGATCAGCAATAGAGTCAGCCAAGCTGCAGCTCAGGCACTGTGTGCCACATTTCAGGATAACCCCAGCGGAACTACTCCTCGATGAATATAAGAACAGAAGCCATTTTTATTGTAGATGCACTGTTGTGTCACATTGTCACATTGTGTCAGAGGTGCAGCTGACGTTTTGACTGGCCCTGGAGACAGCTCCACAATTGCATACACATTTTAATACTTAGGGCATTGCATTCTGTGTGCTCAGCCTTAGCAGAGAGTACAGACTAGATGCCATCAACGCTTACAAGAAACAAGCCACACGTACAGTAATTTCTCAGTACAGTATCGCATGAGTGAAAATCAATGTAAAAGATCATCAGAAAAGAAATGCATGCAGTTGCATTAAGACAAGGGTCTGGGGACACCGGACATTCAGGCATATTACTGGGCCTTACACTTGGTCACACATAGCCACTGTCTCTTTGGGGACTGAGAGGACCCAGTGATCAAATCGGAATTTGAACTTCTAGAACCACACAGTATACACTGTCTATTTATCGAACACCGGTTTCCCATTCTCATGAAGCTGCCTTTGAAGTGCTTGCATGTTGCGCTAAGGAGTACTCGGTGGCAAAAAACTTACAGTTGAGACTCCCCTATGGTGGGGGCTTGGATGTTTCAGGTTTCACACCAGGCGGTCTTCTGGGCATGGGACTGCATTTGGGAATTTGAAGTTGAGAGATGAATGGCCATTGACCCATTTAAGTCATATGAGTAGCTGTCCAACTACCTATTATTTTGTTATTTGCAAGTTTGGTGTGCTTTAGAACTGTACAAACTGAAGTTGTCTCAAATGCCTGAACACATCCAGTGACGTGTGAGGCACAACTCCCCCTCCTCATTTCCTCCACCACTCAGAGGTTACAGAAGGCGAATAGATCATTGACCAACATTAGCATTTAAACAACTAGAAGAGGATATCACACAAAGCAAGACAAGGAGATAGCCAGCATTTCAAAATACTCGGTTAAAATGAAGTAACAGGGATATAATAATTTGATCCAATTCGAGGCACAAAATGAGTTAAACACTTCAAATTTCAGAAAAGCACTGCCACGCATCATTTAAACCAGTTATTAAAACAGATTCAAAATGCTAGCCAAGAAAGACTCACCACTTGAAACATTTGCAAATTGTGGCTGGATAATTTAGGTTGAAAAAGGGTTAACACGTACAGTACCATATTATCAACCCCAAGTATTATAATGTCTGTGTTCTAAGCAAAAGTCCCTAACCTATCAACTTTAACTAAAGTTTGTTCTAGTGATTATCTTTATTACAGAGGTGCAGATGCAACACAAAACGCAACATCAGTATGCGCAAAGCCAATGCCGTGGTGGAGCCAAGCGTTGCTCCCCTCCCCCCCAAATCTCAACACACACACCATAATGCAACAAGTGGAACTATAAACATGAAATAACATCAGTTAAAAAGACATAGGACACATACATATACAAGGCACCCACTCTGAACACAATTCCATGATCATAATCATAACAGACACATAAGATGTTGTGTAAATTAAACAAAACAAAAGGGTCAAAAAGGAACAATAAAATTAGTCTAAAGAGAAAGGAAAACCTAAAAATGAAATCCTCACCCCCTATATTCATGGGCATAAGAGATGGTTGAGATCTTCATCCTATTCACTACATGAGCTGTCTGGCCTGACTAGGGTTCCATGACAGAGAGACATCATGTCCATCTGTTTACCTGTCCACTGAAATGCAGGACATGTGGTAGCTAGGTCACCATTTATGCATTTGCACTCAAGGGAACTACAACTTAAGAAGATCTAGCACCATCATCTTCTACAGTATGGTTCGGCAACACAAACCTGACCACATTTAGGCCGGCTAACAGTTTTCAGTTCACTCACAGGCCTCCAGAAATCACAAAAATGTTACTAGACCTGCAGGTCTTATGGCCTGAATAGTCTACTCAACCTAACTGTAATATGCTTGACCCATAAACTTTCTCGAACTGTATGATCATAGACAAATATTTCACTCACCGAGTCAAATTTGTCTTCATTATCACATACAAGAACATCTTCAAATACGTGATTTCAACATGTCTGCTGTAGAAAAAACTCTTTTGGATTTAATTGACTTAACATTTGCTCCATGAACAGTAAGATCTAGCTGACATTTAGGGGACATATGACTCCCAACTTGTCGATTACTTCACTATTAGCTTTGTCATCAGAGCAAGAGCTGGAATGTTTCCCAGTTCTTATTTAAAAACTCTCACTTGTAATAAATGTTACTAAAGCATGATGTGGTAGCCCACTGTCATTTAAAGATAGGCATTTTGAAATGGCCACAAACTTTCCCTCTCACACACAGCTTTACTGATAAATCTATATTGTGGGTTTTAGCAAATATTTATCATTTGCACATCACCAAGTAAAATGTTCTGATTTGTTTTGATTCCATTGAAATCGTTTTTTCCATCTGACTTCAGAATTACAAAAAAAGGGCTTTCATAACTACTGAAATATATTTTGAAATATTTGCACATTTCATTTATCAGCTATTTAAATGTTGTGCGCCTAGCACAAACACTGCAGTCAGAGACAGAAAAATAAACACCAACCTCCAGGATAAAATAAGCAGCCCCTGTTAGAAAACATAAACTGACATTTGACCTCTGTCTTTGGACCCATAGCCAATGAGACAAGTTAAGAACAAGATTTAAAGCCATCTTTACTTTTCATTCACTTTCTGAATGAACATAACACCTGTTCTTTGGCAGCTCAGGCTCTTGCCAGACCAGACCAGCAGGCCATAAAATTAACTCACCCTGATACAATCTGACTTGCCGTAGCATGTGGGCGAGTAGATTTCTCGAGGCCTGACTCAGGGATGCTGACACACAATGAGTGGATAGTAATCTCAATGATGCGGATGCATAAGTACAAGCATAGTAGTCCAGATGAATAAGTTACTTACCTTCAGTAATGCCTTTTCTGGTGGATACACTAGCTACCTGTGGATTCCTCACCTAAAGAATTTTCCCCTCGCGCCAGCTTTCAATGGAAATTTTCTTCTAGCTCTGCACGTCGACGATGACGTCACAATTGCCCAACTCCCACACGACGCTGTATGACGTCATCCAGGCAATAAGAAGTCCTCGGCGACGTGCAGACGTCAGTTATCACCATTTTTTACGTGCCTTTGAGGCGAACAGGTGCACATTGACATTACAGAAGTGATATAAGTACATCAATCAAACTTATATACCAACTTTTATTCCAATAATATGAACGAAACTAGTAGAAACAACAATACAAATTATGCATATAAATATATATACATATCCACACGTTTCCTTTCATATATAAGAAATATATAAACATTACATCATCATATACATATATCCAATACAATATACATGTGCTCACCCAAGGAATTCGTGGTAAGACCAGTCAGGCAACGAGGAGGCGGGTGGGAACGTGAGGAATCCACAGGTAGCTAGTGTATCCACCAGAAAAGGCATTACCGAAGGTAAGTAACTTGTTCTTCTGATGGATACAACTACCTGTGGATTCCACACCTAAAGAACAGAGTCCCAAAGCAGTACCACCTCCGGGGGTGGGTGCCTGAATGGTCAAACCAAGAAATCCTGCAGCACTGACCGGGCAAAATGGCCATCCCTCCTGACCTCAGAGTCCAAACAATAATGTTTGACAAAAGTATGGAGGGATGCCCAAGTTGCCGCTTTATAGATGTCAACCACAGGAACACCCCTGGCCAAGGCCGACAAAGCAGCCTTAGCCCTGGTGAAATGGGTTTGAAGCCATACAGGAGGTTTTCTTTGCTAAAGAATAACATAGCTTGATGCAAAGAATGACCCACCTGGACAGCATTCTCTTATGGACAGCTCTGCATCTCCTCTTCCCCACGTAACCAACAAAGAGCTGATCGTCTTGCCTGAACTCCCTCGTCCTGTCGACGAAGAAGCTCAATGCCCTTCGTGGATCCAACCGGTAAAGCCTCTCTTCCTCCTTGGATGGATGAGGTGGAGGATAGAAGGAAGAGAGAGTAATGGACTGTCCCGAATGAAAGGGTGTAACAACCCACGGGAGGAAAGCCGCCTTGGTCCTTAACACCACTTTGTCTCTGTAAAAGGAAATATATCGGGGCTCTACGCTAAGAGCCTGAAGCTCACTCACTCTTCTAGCCGATATCATGGCCACTAGAAAAACAGTCTTCAAACCTAAGAGTCTCAATGAACAAGAGTGCATTGGCTCAAATGGCGATCCCATAAGAAAGGTCAATAATAAGTTAAGATCCCACCGTGGCATAGCAAACGGAGTGGGCAGAAACTTATCAGTGAGACCCATAATGAACCTCAATACAATAGATGACTTAAACAAGGAGGGCTGGGCTGGAAGGCACAGAAAAGCCGACAGCACTGATAAATAACCCTTAACTGTGGCAACTGCACAACCCTTCTGTGCCAAGGATAAAGCAAATAACAATACGTCAGACAAATGGGCCTTCAAGGGATCAATTTGGTTCTCTCCACACCAACTGACAAATCTGGGCCACCTGCTTGCATAGATCGATTTGGTGGAGTGTCGCCTGGCCAATAAAATAACTTCCACCACCTCCGGCGGGAGAGAAAAGGAACTCAGAGAGCCCCGTTCAATCTCCAGGCATGAAGGTGCAGCCTCTGGAGGTGGGGGGTGTAGAACCTGCCCCTGCGACTGCGAGAGGAGGTCTGCCCTGTACGGGAGACGGAGCGGAGGGCACAGAGAGAGTTGGAGAAGATCTGTGTACTATACTCTTCTTGGCTAATCTGGGGCTATTAGGATCACTTGTGCCCGGTCTTGGCGGATCTTCCTCAAAACCCGAGGAATCAAGGGTATGGGAGGAAACACGTAAAGCAACTGACCCTTCCAGGACATCTGAAACGCGTCCCCCAAAGCTCCTTGCACCGGATACTGGAGGCTGCAAAACGACGGACAGTGCGCGTTCTCCCGAGTGGCAAATAGATCTATCTGTGGATATCCCCACCCCTGGAAGATGTAAAGGGCCAGATCTGGATGAAGACGCCACACGTGATCGGTCGAGATGAGCCGACAGACTGTCCGCACGCACATTCAGAACTCCAGCCAAATGATTTGCTACTGAAGCCAGGACCAGAGCCGAAGAGCTTATCTGCAGAGAAGATATGACCCCACTCCTCCCTGCTTGTTTATATACCACATCGCGGTAGTATTGTCCGTCAGGACCTGAACTGACTGACCGGGAAGGGAAGGGAGGAAGGCTTTGAGAGCCAGACGTATCGCCTGCAGTTCCAACAGATTGATGTGAAACCTCTGTTCTCCTGGAGACCAACAACCTTTGATCTCCAGGTCCCCCGGATGAGCTCCCCACCCTAGAGTGGAAGCATCTGTTACAACTGTGGCCACTGGCGGAGGTAGCGAGAACGGCCTTCCTTGCAACAGGTTGCCGACCGCAGCCCACCATTGAAGATCCGCTGCAGCGTCTCTGGAGACCCTTATCGAGTCCTCAAGATCTCCTTTGTGTTGAAACCACTGCCTGCGGACGCACCACTGAAGAGCCCTCATGTGCCAGCGTGCATGAGTGACCAGCAGAATGCAAGAAGCGAACAGACCGAGCAGACGAAGGACCTTGAGGACTGGAACGACCACTCCATTTCGAAACATTGGAATCAAGGCCTGAATGTCCTGAATCCACTGCAGCGGAGATAAGGCCCGATTCAATGTTGTGTCCAGTACTGCCCCAATGAACAGGAGGCGTTGAGAGGGCTCTAGGTGAGATTTGGGCACGTTCACTGAAAAGCCCAGATCGACCAACTGGGTTTTCGACTGTAGGTGATGCTGCAAGAGCTCCGGAGACTTGGCTTTGATCAACCAATCGTCCAGATAAGGAAATACTGCAATCCCCTTTCTTCTGAGCTCCGCTGCAACCACCGCTGTCACCTTCGTGAAGACTCGAGGTGCCGAAGTAAGACCAAACGGAAGGACCGCAAACTGATAGTGTTGCGACCCCACCACAAACCAGAGATACTTCCTGTGCGACTTGAGGATCGGAATATGGAAGTAAGCATCCCGCAAGTCGACGGACACCATCCAATCTCCTTCGTGCAACGCCAAAAGAACCTGTGACAGGGTCAGCATCTTGAACTTTTCCTGCTTGAGGAACCAATTCAAAATCCTCAGGTCCAGGATTGGCCTCAACCGACCATCCTTTTTGGGGATCAAGAAGTATCTTGAATAGCAGCCCTGACCCCTCTCCTGCTCCGGGACCAACTATACCGCACCCTTTGACAAAAGGGATATTACCTCCTGTTGCACTAACAGAAGATGGTCGTCTGAACAGAAGGATGGGCGGGGAGGGATGGGAGGAGGAAACTCCAGAAAGGGAAGAGCATAACCTTTCCCCACAATATCGGTGACCCAGGAGTCTGATGTTATTGACTCCCACGTGCGAAGAAAGTGAGTTAGTCTCCCCCCCTTACAGGAGATGTGTGAACAGGGAGTGATGGAGAACTAAGGTTGCTTTCCCTGCTGCACCCCTCCGGAGGAAGAGGAAGAGGCAGAGTGCTGCTGGGCGGCCTCTCTAGTTCGTAGTCTACCCCTGCCCCTGAAGGATCTATAAGGGAGAGCTCCTGAAGATTGCTGTCCTGCCGCCTGGAGCCTGCCACGAAAGGAAGCGCCATGACCAAACCCTCTAAATGATTTCAAAGAAGAGGGTGTGGCTGCCTGCAGTCTCAAGGATCTTGCTGTGGCTCTACTCTCCTTAAACCGCTCAAAGGCAGAGTCTGATTTCGATCCAAAAAGTTTGTCTCCATCAAATGGCAGGTCAAGTAGAGTGGTCTGAACACCAGGAGAGAACCCTGACGATCGCAGCCAAGCATGCCGCCTCGTCGCTATGGACGTGCCCATAGCCCTGGCCACTGAGTCCGAGGTGTCCAGCCCAGATTGAATCACCTGGGTCGCCGCCGCCTGAGCGGCTGACAAAAGGTTCTGCACCTCCTGGGATAATCCCAGGGGCCCCTTAGCCTTGTCAATCAGGACATAAATGTATTGTCCTAAAATGCAAATAGCATTTGCGGATTTCAAAGCCATGCTACACAACGAGAAGGCCTTTTTAGCTGACTGGTCCATTCTCTTAGACTCCCTGTCTGCTGGAACTCCGGGAGGAACAAGACGCTTGCACAACCAAACTCTCCGGAGTCGGGGGCTTGGACAAAAAGTCTGGATCACCTGGGGCCACTCGATAGCGTGTCGTCACCGACCTGTTTACGGCAGCCGAAGTCACCAGCTTCTTCCAAACTTCCCTAATAGGGTCCATAACAGCTTATAGAAAGGAAGAAGGGGCTCCGCCACAGCTGATGGTGGATGCAACACCTCAGTAAGGATGTTGGTCTTCACATCCGCAGCTGGAAGTGGAAGGTCCAAAAAGTCTGCTGCCTTCCGCACCACAGCATGAAAAGAGGCAGCCTCCTCTGTATACTACCCGGAGGAGCTAAGTCCCATTCCGGGGAAGTTTCTAGGCTGCTTGCAGTGTCCAAACCTTGCAGGTCCCCTGAAGGCTCCATGATCTCTCCTTCCACCAAGTGCTGCTTCTCATATTCTTGCTCCTCCAGCAGCCTCAGAGCCAACCTTCTGGAGCGGAGCCTGGACTCGATCCCTGGCTTCCTCTGGCGGCGCTGATCCTCAGAGCCATCCAATGCCGGATCCCTCGGCACCAGAGGTATCTTTAAGGTCGACTGGATCCGTAGTGAATCCATCGGCGCTGGGACGGTGGACGTTGTCGGCGCACCGGTCTTCTGGGAAACGGCAAAGGCATCAGCGCCAAATAGGTACTTCCCGAAGGAATAAAGGGCATGAAGGGCGTCGGCCTGTAAGAAGCTGGAACACCCATGTCGAAGGCCAAAGGGCCTGACGGCCATGCATGCACACCTCCAGGCGCCATGGTCGCAAAGATATTAAACACAGCATTAAGAAATGCTGCTGGATCCGTGCCCGGTGCCAGGAAAGCCGGATAACCTTGAGTAGCCGGTGCTTGAGGTGAAGCCGACAACGGCCTAGACATCTCCTGCTCTGGAGAAGCCCTCGGCTCCTGATGCGGATCTGCTTCATACACCAACAGTGGAGGCGTCGGTGAAGCTGGAGTCGTCGGAGGCGTCACAGTTGGGATGACCTCCCACGTCGGTCGGCGCCGAGCTGATGGTGATCTCGAACGGGAGCGGTCTCTGCTCAATCGGCGCCGTGATCCATGCTGGTGCCGAGAGTCCCAATGATGCTGATGAGACCTCGAGGATTTAGAAGAATATTCTCTATGATGATGCTTCTATTTCTTCTTCTTGGATCAGGCCAGAAACAATTTGGCCTCCCGTTCTTTCAGGGCCTTTGGATTCATGCGTTGGCATGAACCGCACGAGTCGACTTCGTGGTCGGAACTAAGGCACCACAAGCAATTGTCATGTGGGACCGTGACCGACATGCAACCTCCACACTGCTTACAGGGTTTAAAACCCGACTTCCTCGGCTGCGACATAGTTACACCGAAGTGAAACTGTAGCTCCCTGGTAGCCTCGAAGAAAAACCGTTACTCGAAGGCACGGAAAAAAGGGAACTGACATCTGCATGTCGACGAGGACTTCTTATTGCATGGATGACGTCATACAGCGTCGCGTGGTAGTCGGGCAATTGTGACGTCATCGTCGATGTGCAGAGCTAGAAGTAAATTTCCGTCGAAAGCTGGCGTAAGGAGAAAATTCTTTAGGTGAGGAATCCACAGGTAGCTGTATCCATCAGAAGTTACATATTTCACCCGTTGAAGTTCTACATTTGTGAAAGGTAGGTGTCAAAAGATGAATTATTAGTTGGGGTGGATGGTAGTCCGCCACAGATAATAAAAACAATAACTTATTATGTCCAGTCAAAGGTTTTGGTAATATAAACCTGTGTTCAACCCACCTTTGGTATGGCACAGAGCAGACAGGCTGAAATTAGAGAAATGTCAAACATAAAAAACAAAGAAAATACACCCAAACAACAAAATCCAGTAAGAGGACCTAGAGATATGACTTTTTAGAAAACATTAGGGAAAAATAGTGCCAAAAAGCATAAAGGTAGGCCAGGACCTAGGCGTAACATGAAGCCTCCCACAATGGAGAATAGGTCAGACACATCACCATGTTTAATCGGTTGGAGGTTTTACCTTCAAAAGTAGTCTTTTCTCTGGTAGTCAAAATCCTTCAGCTGTGCAGGGTAGTAGATTTTGGACGAGGTACCACTGAAGCCATTGGCTTTTGCCGGGAAATTGGGTTTGCTGCTGCTGTAAAGCTTCTAGTGGGAGAAACCCACTTTCTTCACCCAGTGAGGTTGTGCACCTGGTAGATAGGCTGGAGTGGCTGGTCCCCGTCATTTAGGAGGTCTAAAAGTCTAAAGATTTTCTAAGGTCCAGGCTTTCAGGAGTGGTAGAAGAAGTTCAGTTAGTCCAAGTCAAGGTTCCCAGGAGCTCAGAAAAGAATATGGTGGTCAGGACTCAATCCAACAGAAGCCACGAGCAGCGTCTAAGTCAGGTCCAGTCAGTACTTGTCAGCAGGGCACTTCAGGGAATAGGCCACTTGCAATGTGTTGCAGCCCTGTAGCTAGACAGGCTGTTAGCCAACTGACAATTGGAGCCCACTTCTTTGCTGTGGGCACAAGGGGAGCAGGTCCAGTCCTTTAGGATTACTCTTCAGTAATAGTTAGCAGATCCAGTGCTCTTCAGATGTTCTGCAGGTGCAGAAAGTGTTCTGAAGAGCATGCCTTGGGGGTACACTTATGCCTGGCACCAGCTGACGGGTGAAGCCTACTCCTGACCTTTCCCTAACTCAAGGCGTAAATGTTTACAGGAGTAACCCCACCCACTTCTGCAGCATTTCCCATTTTCCATACTGCAAACAATACCACAGAGTCCCTCACTCCTAAAATCCATGATGGGGAAACTCCTTCTCCCCTATGGGCTCATCCAGAGATTTGGCCATGGTAATGCGCAGTCCCCTCCACTGCAGACATGTTGATACTGTTCTGGGGACAGCTTTTCCAAACTGCAAACAATTGCTAATTGCCCCTCACTCCTATACTCCAAGATGGGAAAACTGTTCTCCTCTAGTGTAGAGCCTGTGTGGTCACCCAGCGGTGTGGCCAAGGTAATGAGCAATCTCCTCCTCTGTGGTCACTTAAACCCAGTTCTGGGGGCAGCTTCTCCCCCATTCCTCACTGGGTTTGGTGCCTGCCTGACTAGGAGGACAAAATCTGAGCCCTTTCTAGGTGTCACCTAAATTTGAAGGCCCCTTTGGAGTAAATTAATTCTGGGGATGGGTACACCCCGATTGGTATGGCTGACAGGTGGGAGAGAAAAACCTTCCTCTACCCAAGCTGTTGTCTCTGCTCTGGGAGCAGTTTTCACACTTTATTTAGGCTAATCAGTTGCTTAGCTACTGCTGGAGAGCTAATGCAAATTAGCCTCAGGGTGCTTCTGACTAAAAGTCACTTTCCCTTAATATTAAAACGCAGACTTCGCTATTCAGTTGGGCTTTTAATACATTTTTTTTAAAACTGGTTTAATCATATTTCTAGCTGGTCCTAATCCAGCAAGAGCAGAATTGATATTTAAGCTCACTTCACACTGTTTTCTCCTGGCAACAAGAGGCTTCTTATAGTGAAATAACCTTGGGGTCTAGCCAACGTAAGGGCATGCTAACACTAAATTACTAAATGTCCTACATGTAAATACCATTCAACCTGCCTTGTGGGCTGCAAGGCCTACAAAGAGATGATGTATTAATATTTATAAGGAAGGGTTTCAGCTGTCAAAAAGGGTTATTTTGACAGGTCCTACTACAGGTTGTAGACGGAAGCCATGTTGCAGATTGTCACACTAGTGAATGGTATAATAAGTTCTAAAGTCCACAGATGACATTTACACTTTAGCCATGGGGGTATTGCCACACTATATACCATGGCCTTACTGAAATAATGAATAAGCCATTCGGGGATTAGCTAATTTCCACATGTTTAGGGGGTTAGATGACGTACACTGGGCACTTCGACAACAGTGTCCCAGGCAGAAGAGTCTAAAGAACAGCAATAAAAATCAGCATAAAAATGTGGTTGATCAAACCAGGATAAAATATTTGCATTTTTCTCACAGTAGAAAATCTGACCACACTTAGGTAACAGCAGGTCCTCTTCAACCGTACCTAGTGAGTGGCTGCAAAGCACTGGGACCATGAATTTGGATGTCACGTCCTGCAGTAACCACTGCAATAGGTCCTGAATCTCTGTTCAGAGTCACTAAAGCAGTGAGAGCAGGATCCATGTAATCTGCTAAACTACTGTGAAATTTCAGGTACCATTTCTTTGAAGCATCATTTAGTAAAATGTGCTGATGGATGCTAGTACTTCCAAAAAATATTCATAATAGAAAGTTTCAAGTTTCATAATGGAAAGTCAATGTAACCAATTTCAATAAGATTAGGGGAAACATGAAAATAAACAAGCATTGGCAAAGCCAATAGTTAGGACATTGGAGGTCATCCTTTTGGTTTTGTCAATGCATGTCTAGTTTTGACATGGCTTTTGTAAAACGTTATTGTTGTGGGATCTGCTGGGCCCTCACTATTATAACAAACACTGGCAAAAGCAAAAATATTTTTGGGGTCTCAAAAGGCACACATTGCCATAAACGTTCTGGGCACTGAACAAAACGTCTCTGTGTGCCAATATGCTCCTTGTGAAAGAGCAGACTGCAATAATTTGCAGTGAAGCCAGCCGATAGATGGATGGATAGATAGACAGAGAGATAGAGATAGAATTTTAATAAAACAAAAGGTCTTGGTTAATGCCAGACCTAATTAGGGGTGCAATTCTTAAAGAAAGTCACAAAAATGCACCCATGATTCTTGTCTTTGCATTCATGCAGATTTACATATTTCATGAATTTACAACATTTTACCTAAGTAGACTAGACAATCGTACTCTTACAAAAAAGTTGTGAACTGTATTTTAGCAAAAGCAAATTTGCATATATAGATTTGCTAAGGTGAAAATCTGTGTAGAGTTTATAAGTTCACTTTCCCTCCAACCACTTTTTTCCCCAACCATGGAAAACTTTTACTTCTGTCCATTATTGGGAGTAAATTTCCAACCTTTCTCAGTATGGGAAAAGATTAGAGAATAGCGGGTGAGAACCTTTAAAACATGCAAGTTAGTAGGTTTGCACAGACTCAAAAGGGCATTCCAGCCGTGGAACTAAGGCTTACCGCTACCTCCAGCCCCCATATGTAGGTGTTGCTCAGATTCAAGCCCTACTATAGTATTAGCTTTAGCATAATCAGAGAGGCTATTATCAGAGCTCCTGAGATTGATGACATAATTTGTCACAGCACTACATGCCACAAAAGGGACAAGTAGATTATTATTATTTTTTTACAGGACAAGTAGATTTATGAAGCAACCTTGTCCTAATGACAAGTAGATATTCTATTCAATTCCACACCCCTGCATTTACCAATACATATCACTAGGAGCCACTTAAATCTTCTGAGCTCAAACTGCAAGACACCATTCTGTTTTATGTACAGCCATTAGCCCAAGCAATTAGACTAGAGGAGGGGATCTTTCTTGCAAAAGCAGGTGTTTGTGTAATAAAGTTGCACTTTATGTAAATGTAGTATTAATATATAATGCAGTCTTGTAAAGATCATCAACTAAAATAAATCCCATAGCCAGGGGATTTTGGAATATATTCGGCTATCAGATACACAAGGAAAAGTCCAAAATAATAATGTGGAATTGGGGTACAATGATCCTAGAATAAAACAATAAATAAGAAACCTCAGTATCGACATGACATAGAATGTTGGAGACATTACTGCAAAACATCTTGAGAAGATAACAAAGGAGGTCTGCTGCTGTCTTAAAAGATGGGAAAATATCCCTTTAACAATACATGGGAGAGTAAGGGCCTGATTACAGACTTGGCGGACAGGATTACTCCATCACAAACATGAAAGATACCCCGTCCACAGTATTACATTTCAATTATATCCTATGGAGATTGTGAGACGGCGAACGGAAAATCCGTCACATTTGTGACAGAGTATTTCATCCGCCAAGATTGTAATCAGGCACTAATTCTCATACAAAATATCCATAATCCCTAAAGTTACTTACATTTTTCTGCCACTGCCTTCGACAACAGGGACCTCTGCTGCTTGCTGGGGGCCGGATCAGATCTCGCGGGCGCTTATAGCACGCCGCGTTGCCCCGCAACCTCGTTTCTGCCACTGCCTTCGACAACAGGGACTCAGTGTCCCAGGGACCTCTGCTGCTTGCTGGGGGCCGGATCAGATCTCACGGGCGCCTATAGTGTGCCGCATTGCCCCGTGGCGCGGGCCGCACCCGGGCAAAGCCTGGGCCAAGGGTGGGCCCATCTGTGCCTGTCGGAGACCGTCAAGAGGCCGGGCTGGGCAACCCCTCGTGGCCCTGAGGTAGGAGCTATCCCTGCGACATACTGAAGCACTGTGCCATAAAATTATCGAAACTTGTTACACAGTTGTTTTTATAGTATTGAGTTGTCTTAAATGGGGAAGCGCAAGGCAAGGAGTAGTCTGCAGGCAGGCATCGCCCAAACAAAAACAAAAATTCCTAAATTGCATCATGCGCTACGCATTTCATGTAGTTGTGTGACTGATGAAATTTATAATTTGATCGAGGAAATGGAGACCTTGTTGACTAAAAAGAAAAATGACCCCATGAAACGATAAAAAAAATGTCTCACTCACCCCTTTTCTGTCAGTCAAATCTCGTGGCAAGGGAAATAGTTCCAATAGTGGTGTCACCATGAGGCCATCGACAGCACAGGCTGAAGGAACACATATAAGCGCCGGGGAATTATGTACATCCCAGACAAGTGATTATACATGATATCCCTTGTTCTAAGCGCTTTTCACCTTTGGAGTCCCAGTACCAAGTAGAAGAACTGGGTAGCTTTAATCCGAGTGTACGTCTTATAAGTCATCACCCTATCACATCTCATTCTCAGGAGGACTTGATTGCCCTCTTTACTGATTTAAAAGAAGAGGTGAAAGATCTGAAGACACTAATGTCCGAGATTTTGACCCTTCTTCGTTCTACCAGTCTTCAAAGGGAAACTGCTTTTGTGCACAAGCCAGAGTTAAATGCTAATTCTACTTCCACTAAAGAACTTGTTCCTAGGAAGAAGACTGTTCCCTGTGTAAATAGCAATCTTGACCAGGACATTAGAGACTGACAGATCAGTCTCAGTAGTCCCTCCAGCGTAAAAAGTCATCCCTGTGCCCCAATGATTTCTCGACCACGTACTAAAGTGGTTCGGGAACCGCCTATTGTGCAAACCGCATATCAGTCCAAGGGTAGTGGCTACCCGATCTTCATGTGCAGAGTTCCTCCTTTCCTTTAGTGCCTAATGCATATGAAGATAGTGCTTCTCTTATAAATAAGGTTACCCATTGGATACGGCATACCAGACAATGCGGTTCCATCATCCATTCAGATACAATATCTGTGCAGCGCTACACAGAGAGTGATAGCCATTTGGATACAATAAAGTTAGTACTATCTGCGCCTGAGTTGGTAAGGGGCCTATTATCCTTGGAAATGCGGAACCCCATGCAAAGTGGTTCAAATATCTGTTTCAAATGTTGTTGGTCTACAGACGACTCTTCAACAAGGTTGAACTTTCCCGCCCCGAACTGTAGCACTCGAATTGAGAGAGAAAAACCTTTAGCCATCTCTGAGGAGACCCCTGTCCTAGCTAATAAGAAGGAGCGCGCTTGCCAGAATGCGACGACTATCTCAAGGAGGCTGGCACAAGTACCTGTTGCCCCAGACACTAACTGACTTTTTTCGTCTCGAACTGACCGGGATAACAGTGGATCCTTTTGTATTGTTAATTCACAGGTAGAGGGGGTGCCAGATTTAGAGTTCCCGCCCCACAGGATTAGGGGGTCGGCATCGGTTGTACTAGATGTACCTATGGTCAACTCATCACCTAGGAAGAACCATGTTAGACCTTGTATTTTGTCATCCTCTAGGAAGGACCTTACAACTCGGGAGACTTCAACCCCAAAGCTCCTGACATGGAACTTGCCTGGAATTCGCAATAAACTAGATGACCCAGATTGTGGGGTGTTAGAAATGGGGTTTATGGTTGGCTAGGGTATGCACCTCAGCCAGGCAGAACCTACCCACTCTAGTCAGGCCTTGGGAGTTACACGTCCAAGATAACCCCTGCACACCCCCTTGGTAGCTTGGCACGAGCAGTCAGGCTTAACCTGGAGGCAATGTGTAAAGCGTTCGCACAACACACAACACACGTGACGCAAAATGTACCCCACAAAGTAAACACAACACTGAGCTATGTAAAAATAATCTGTACTGCACAAAACGTAATTAGACCAACATTACACGTAAGTAATACCCTGCTACCTTAGCAGTTGTCAGACGGTTACACAAGTTACTAATACTCTGCAAGAATATGCAGTTGTCACATTAGAACACGTAAGTACTCAGGATTCTGCAACATAAGCAGTAGTCAGGAATTACAGTAAAAGATATATGCACTTGTCAGGAACAATTCCTAAATACCCATAAAAAGAACATTAGAGAATATCTCACAAGTCATATAAATACATATCTGCTTGTCATGCCCATAAAAGAAACATTAGCATATATGTAAAAATATTAAACACAGGTAGGTAATAGCAAACCCCTGCAAGTAAGGACATCAGATCAGTGTAAGATGCCCACAAAAAAGAATCATCAACACCTGTATGTTCTATTACCCCAACAGCCCCCTTCAAGCTCCTAAAAGAACCATCTAGAGAGGGTCTAGCGGCGAGAGTACCTGTTTTGAACTTGAGGGGCACCTTTAGTGCCATAAAACATACGAGGAGGGCTCCCCATGGCTCCTGGGACACGACAGGGGCCGTGGTGATGATTATTCGAGGAGGGGGGGGCGGCACGCACACCCTCTGGCTTGTGGTTCAGGCCCCTTATGGGCCCCGCAATCTTGGGGGTGGCTTCCAGCCGTTATGGACCCTCCAACAGGAAGGGGGGTTACTCGAGTGGGCACATCCCGCCTCGGAACCACCCGGGAGACAGGGCGGTGTGGGGCCTTTCGATGAGGCTTTCACAGGCCCGCGATCTCCTACAGGGCTCAGGCCTTATTGGGGCGAAGTCTCCTCGCTGAGGTCGGCCTCTCCTCCTAGACACGGCAACGGAGGGGGGCCCCGGGAGACCTCTGATGAGGCGTTCGCTTCCTTCGGGGAGCAGCCGCACCCGACGAGGTGCGCGTGCTGCTCGGCTGTTCTCAGCTGCCGCGGGAAGATCCCGCAGAGGAAGGAGCCTGGCAGCACTCTGGGGGCGTCCTGGAGTATTCCACGCCCCGGGGTATCTTTGAAGAGCGCGCCGGCTCTTATCTTCGTTGTCTCGTGCCGGAAGAGCAGCTTAGATGCGCTCGGGGTTCCCCGGCAGACGTGGGGACTCCGGCACGTAAATGCAAGAAAATTATTTTAAAAGCACGTCGTCCTGGTTCGCAAAGAAAGGAGAACCACTTAGGGAGTTAGGGGGCAAGTAGATACGGGGGGGGCAGAATTAAAGCACTTTTAAAGGCGCTATGGCAAATCTGCAGCCCGGGCTGCGGCGGTGCTCTTCTGCAGCAGGTTCCAGAAAGAACGCTTTTTCCAAGCGTTTCAGACAAGCTGTAGAGTTCGTGGCAGGGGTCAGGGGCCACAGTACCCAGCCCCTGGGAACAACAACACCGGAAGAGGTACAGGGCAGGTGGTAGCAGTTCCTCCTAGTGACCAGGTAGGTCACAGGTCAGCACAACAGCAGCAGTCCAAGGTGGTTTCCTGGTGAGTCCATTCATCAGCGTTCTGTGTCCAGTTTCAAGTTCCAAGAATGTTCAAATTGTGTGGAAAATTCCCCTGTACTGATAGTCAGTTTTTACAGTGTTTCACAATGGTAGGGAGAGGAGGTTCCAGCCAGTTACAACTGGTTCTGGGAGTGCCCCCTCTCTCCTTTCAGCACAGGCTCCAAACATCAGTGGGGGTTAACTACCCTATTGTGTGAGGCCAGGGCACAGTCTTTACAAATGCAGGTGTGCCCCGCCTCCCCCTTCTCTCAGCCCAGGAAGGCTTTACAATATGTAGATGCACCTCTGTGTCACCTCCACCCTCCCTGTGTTCAGGCTGTCTGAGAAGTATGCACAAAGCCCCAACTGTCAGTCTGCTGAGACGTTGATTGGAGACAAGCTGCAAAACACTAAAGTTATAAGTACAGATAAATGCGCACTTTCTAGAAGTGGCATTTCTGTGATAGTAATAAAAAAATACACCTACACCAGTAAGTAGCATTTCTTACCACTGTCACAACCATACCAAACATGCCTACGCTACCCCTCATAAATCAGACAATACCCCTTACACATAAGGCAGGGCATTTCCATTGCAATCCTATGAGAGGACATCACTCACAGTAGTGAGACACCAAGTTAGGCTGTTTGTCACTACAAGGACAGGCCACGCAACATGGCACATGTCCTGCCTTCTACATACATGGCACCCTGCCCAAAGGGCTAGCTAGGGTGTACTTTAGGGGTGACTTCCATGTAGTAAAAGGAGAGTTCTGGGCCTGGCAAGTAAATTTAGATGCCAGGTCCCTGTGGCAGGAAACTGCGCACACAGGCTCTGCGCTAGCAGGCCTTACATAGGTTTGACAGGCTACTTCAGTGGGTGGCGCAAGCAGCGCTGCAGGCCCACTAGTAGCATTTAATTTACAGGCCCTGGGTATAGGGATACCACTTTACAAGAGACTTATAGGTAAATTAAATATGTCAATCAGGTATAATCCAATCATACCAAATTTGTAAGAGAGAGCACATGCACTTTAGCACTGGTTAGCAGTGAAAAAGTGCTCAGAGTCAAAACGTCAGCCAACAGAGGTCAGAAAAATAAGGAGGCAAAAGCAAAAAGTCTGGGGAATGACCATGTAAAAGGGCCAGGTCCAACAGGGGGAGTTTATCGATAAATTTGACATTTGCTTGTCCCAGGAAACTTGCTCAACTACTAATGTTTTTAGACAAGGGTTCAACTCATTTTTTCAAAGAAGCCAGACCATCTCTGGCGGGGACAGCGGCAGGGGTGGCTTATTATATGGACAAGGAACTCAGATCTGGGCAATATTAGAGAACTTTTTGTGGACTCTGAGGATATTCTGGCTTTATCCATTAAGCAAAAGCGAGGTTTCTCCCTGCTGTGTGTTAATGTTTATAACAGACCAGGTCCTTTTAACCAATTGTCAAAAACTATTCAGGTGTTGAATGCTTTGGTGTCAGATTATAAAACATTGCATTTTATCTTTGTTGCTGGGGATCTAAATGCGACCCTTGAACCAAATTATGCATTTTCCGAGATTACGCAGCTAGAACATGCATCATGGAATATTCCTTCTTTTTCTTCCTTGAAGAAGCAGTCCAAATCAAGTAGTAGGGTTTTGCAGATTATAGACCTTATAACACATGGTCTTCGCCCAGGAAATGGGCGCTTTCCTTCGGACTCTCCTGAAAAACCCACATTTTTCAGAAGGTCTTATATTAGTATACTAGATTATGTGGTCATTGATGTGAGGATATGGTACACTAATCAAGACATTTGTGTAGGAAATCAGTATAACAGTCATCATGCCTCAATTTTAGTCACATACGATGGGCTTATTTCCAAAAAAATAGATATGCAAAATAGCAAAAAAACTATTCCCCCCTTAGTAGTTTCTTCCAACAAGCGTGCCCTGAAATAGGATGGTTTTAAAAATTCAAGTAAATTGTGGGGGAAATGCTTCATTTAGTATCAACCAACCAATTAGTGGAGGATTTCTGTTCATATCCCCCCAATGAGGTCATGGCCTTGCACACCGATCTCTTTTCTATTTTGAAGGACCCCTTTCATAGAACTGTTAGGGAAAACAAGCATTCAGTAGCTGGACCCCATCATAGGTGGTTTGGTAAAGCATGGAGTCCAGTCCAGCCTGATAAAGACAATTAAATCTAAAGATAGACATTTGATAATTAGTGCTAGGCGTGAGTATGCACATGTAATAAAGACCTGTAAAAATAACTTGGAAGTAGAGTCAGGGCAGGATTTGCTGACAGCAGCTAAGGAGAAGCACCTGAAACGTTTTTGGTCCTTGGTGGCTTCCAATGGGCGAAATGAAAATTCTAGACCAGATTGTTATATTTCACCGGAAAATTGGGTGGATCATTTCACGAAGCTGTATGACGTTGAAACCAATAGCAGTATTGTAACTGGATTAGACTCCTCTCCCATCGATGGCTTGACTCCGTTTACACTGAATGAAACTAGGATGGCCATTATGGCCCAAAAATCAGGATAAGCCCCTGCGCTAGACGGTATACCTGCCGATTTATTTAGATCTGACCTAGACATGTGGGGCCTCTATGTTCTTAATGTATCAAATGCTGTCTTGGCTAGTGGAATCTATCACCGCTCCTGGAAGGGTGCAATTATTGTACCTATTTATAAAAAGGGGAATAGGGCTGCTCCTGCGTATTACAGACCAATTAGCCTTCCGGATAATCTCCCAAAAATATTTTGCTATCAGGTTTTGACAAGGATTAAAGAATGGTTAGAAGAGACTAAAGTGCTCAGTGATCTTCAAGCAGGTTTCAGACAGAAAATTAATACAATCAACCAGATATTTAGGTTTCTCACGATCTAATGGAAGATTGTAGATCTGGACGCAGGGAACCTTTTTGTGGCCTTTGTGGATCTTAAATCTGCGTTTGATCTGGTCCCGCGATCTAAACTGTGGGAGATATTGGACAGAGCGGCTTTCGAAGTCCCCTATTAAACTTAATTAAAAGCTTATACACAGAGTTTTGCAAAAATTAGTTGGGGATTAAACAGGGAGGTATCAAGCGAGATTCCGATTAAAATAGGGGTGAGGCAGTGATGTGTGTTGGCCCCCACACTGTTTTTATTGTTTATTAATGGATGTATCCCTTACTTACTGGCCTGTGATAATGATGCACCAAAACTAGGTGGGACAAAGACTCTGTGTTTACTATTTGGGATGATACTTTGTTATTATCTCAAACTGCCTCCTGTCTTGCCAACTTACTCGTGAAGTTTATGTCCCTTTGCAAAGATCATGGCCATGAAGTTAATACCTTAAAAAACAAATATATGATTTTTGGTGACAAAAAAACATAAAATAAGGAGGACGATCTTACTGGATAAGAAAGCATTAGAGAGAGTTGCTGTTTTTGATTATTTGGGAGTCAGATTAGAGGACACGCATAAATGGCAGGCCCATTTATCAAAGGCACCATGAGACTGAAACAGAACTCGGGGGTGTTTTGAGATTTGCCAACAGATCTCCTAGATTTGCAATCTCCCCCGCAATAGAAATATATAAAACACAAGCTAGAGGGGGTGCTTTGTATGGAGCAGAGCTATGGGGGCATGGCAATTTGAGGGACCTAGAGCTTGCCGAAAACTCATTATAAAGGTTTTGCTAAAAATACCTACTAGTTCCCCCACATTGCCTATTCGGATGGACCTAAATCTAGATTCCATCGCACATATAGCCGCTTTAAGACCAATATTGTATAGGATCAGGATTTGGTCCATGGACATCTTTGGCCCATCTAGAATATGGCTGAATGCCCTGCTGAGTACACATACAATAAGAAAAATCCCATGGTGCAATCACGTTGAAAACAGTCTGACCAATTTAGGGATTGCCCAATTTTGGACAGACGGGCATGGTCTTCCAAAAAATGCGGCACAAGTTGTTAAGGATGCATTTTAATTAAACTTAAAAATAGGAAAGCTAGCTGAGGTGCCTTCTTCCAGCTTGACAGATATGTTTGTATCATTCAAATGCCACTATGAATTTGAAAGTTACATGGACTTGATTGTATCCCCCTGAGCACGCGCACTTTACATTAGGTTTAGATTGGGAGTGTTACCATTACATACATACTTTTACTTGCAGGTGGTCTCAACAGGATAATCCACAAGACCTATGCCCAATGGGCTTTGGGATATCTGAATGCATTGCTCATGTGTTATTTCACTGTCCCGCATATGCCAAACAGGGGATTCAATGGATTATACCCCTTTGCAGATCCATGGGCATTAACAATTGGCTCTTAGTTCTTAGGATCTGCAAAACCAATACCCATGGCATTGTGGTATGTGTTTTGGCTAGATTTTTATATGCAATTTGGCACATAAAAATTTCAAAGAGAAATCTAGCCAGAGTTACTGCCTTTCACATACAAAATAGCTGCACTGGCATTGCTGTGACTGCACCCCTGATTGCTGAAAAAAGAAAAAAAGAAACAATATTTGTATCAAACGCCAGATTCAATCATGCCTCAAATGACTAGGGTTTTTTTTCAAGGCAATAAGAAAGGTATTGTTTATTTGCACTGGTGTGTGATATCCTGCATGCCACAAAGAATGCAAAAGATTCTTTGCAAACAACTATACTACATTAGCATTTTTGAACAGTGTTCTTACGATTTTAAGTTAAAATACTGTGAAAATGCTGAAAGACATTTGAAAATAGCGAAAGAAATTTACATATAGGAATAAAAAACAAAAAGAAATTGACTTTGGTGCAAAACCTGCCAAAAACATAACACTAGAAAGATAATCTAACTAATAGCAACAAAACAATACACTCCTCACTGTCAAAGTAACTAAAATATTACATATATATATATACACACACACACAAACACTGTTCCTCTTCTCCCAAGAAAAGCTGTCTTGGAAACTCCAATTTAATCAATATGGCACAAGATAAACATCCACCGGACGCATTCACGGCTGTGCCATATTAATTAAATTGGAGTTTTCAAGACCGCTATGACCGGGGTGTTTTTCCTGGAATAAGAGGAATTTGATATATAGATCACGATACAAACAGTGTAGTATGACCAATCACATTACCTATTGCCTTTTTAAAAGAACAATGTGTGAGTGTATGCATGAAAACAAAATAATGTAAGGAAACAAATGCAGCTCACACTCGCCCAATATTCACACTGAGACACAATCTGGGGGTCTGGCTGGTGGTATGATCTGTGCCTGGAAGGCAAGTAGCCCCTGATGCTCTGCCAGTCTTCCGGCAAACAGATCTGAGATCCACAAGCTGGTGGTGGCAGGAAGGGGGGGGCTGACTAACTCCTGGGCAATGATTTTGTTGATGGCCTTGCGTTTCACTATGTGCAAAGTGACCCCCAGGAAATAGTGTAGTCCCTCCCTCTGAAGCTGGTATCCCAATATCGCAGTATGGGGCGTGGATATCTGCCAGTAGGGGTCCAGATGTGCACAAGACTACACCAGATGCACAAAGTCAGCTTCATGTGCCTGGCAGTGCGGGCATGTATCTACTGCCCTCTGGTATATCCACGCTATATGTTTTGGTGTAAAATAGGTGTGTTTGGCGACTGTAAGCTCTGTGTCCATTGCTTGTGCGTGATTGTTATGTTGAGGGCTGTATCCCAGGAAGCTATAAGGGCATGTAAGGGTTGTTCCCTGCCCACACACAAGGAGCCATAAAGGTTGGTGACTGCTTTTCATGCCCTCCCCCATGTGTTAGGAGTACTTGGAGCGAATCAGAGGTTTCCGGCTCATCATGCGTCTTGCGCCAAAACTAGTTTAAATAACATGTGAGCGTGGCACAAGTTAACAAAGATCCCTGTGGCATGCCAGTCCTGGGGCATATGGGGGCAGGAGTGCCTTGTGAGTGTGTAAGTGGGCCAACATTTCTTGGCGAACGTTTGTAAGACATTGTTGTCCACCGTAGGCAACTCCACCTTTGCATTTAAGAGCCAGCGCAATACGTGGAGAGGTGAGGTCCCGCCAGGCCAGTTCTCCAATTCGTATTGATTCTGACCCGCCAACCATCTCATGGGCCATTGGAGATGAGTGGCTGCATAATAATATTCGTACAATTGGGGCTCCATTCCCACCTCTGTCCAATGGGGCATACAGTTTAGATAGGGCCACCCAGCGTCTCCCTTTGCCCCATATTAGTGCTGTCATCAGAGAATGTAATTCAGCGAACAGCCCCTGGGGGAGCTGGGAGGGGATGGCAGAGGAGAAATAGAGGAGTCTAGGGAGTACTAACATTTTTTAGACGGCTATCCTACCCGCCGGTGAGAGAGGAAGGCAAGTCCAAAACCGTAGGGACAACCACACTCCCATGATAGCCCTTCCTGTGTTGGATCTATAAGGTCATACTCTCCATAGATTCTGATGCCCAAATATTTAATGGAGTCATAAGCCCATGGGAGTGGGGTAAGTGGGAGTCTACCCAACAGTTCCTATGATAAGGGCGTGAGGTTGGAACAACAAACTCTTCCCCTAGTTCATCTTCAGGCCTGATGCCCCTCCAAACACTTGCAGGAGGTCCATTAACTGGTTCAGTACCATCTCATCATCACAGAGATATAAATCAAGATGTCATCAGCATGTAGTGAGATTATAAGCCACCTGCCCTTGGTTCGTATTCCCCCTTCCAGTGCCCGTGCTCGTAAAGCGCACATCAGGGGCTCCATCGCCAGTGCAAACAACAATGGGGAGTGAGGGCAACCCTGACGAGTGCCCCACTCAATGCCGAACAGGTCATAGATTGTGTATCAGGTTTTAACTTGTGCTAGTGGGTTATTATAGAGGAGGGTTATACATTTGAGAAAATCGGGGGCTGATGCCCATTCTATCAAGGACTCCCTGAGTATCTGTAGAAATCCCCAGCCCAGAATGTTGAATGCCTTTTCAATGTCTTGTGCTGCCATCCAGTGGATGTGCAGCCATAGATCTCGCCCAGCCCATGAGCATGAATAGCTGTCGTAGCTTCATGAATGTGCTCTGATCGTGATGAATTACACTTTGAACTACAGGAATCAGACAATGCACCAGTACTTCACCTAGGATCTTTATAGTCTGCGTTTAGCAAGGAAGGGGGCGATAGGACCCCATCACTTGTGGGTCTGACTGGTTTAGGTAGCACCACCGGGATCACTTCACGCCATGTGTTTAATAGCCTCTTTGATTTCAGTGTCTGCCAGAGGGGCCTCTAACTCGGCGCACAGGCAAGGCAAGGGGCAGTGTCGAAAAACACCCCCAATGCGGTCTTCCTCTGTCTGTTTTGGGGTTGAGTATAATTTAGAGTATTATGAGCGAAAAGCCGAATTAATGGACTCTTGTGTGTTAAATAGGTGACCTGTTTCCCCACCAATTGTGATGATGAGGGCTCGTGGGGAGTCCGAACGTACGAGCCAGGCTTAGAATTTGCTGGCCTTCTGACACTACACATGTTTTTTCGTCATGTATTCCCTATAGTCCAATCTTCCCAACTGATCCAATGAATCCCCATAATCAAGTCGTGCCTGGGCTAATGTAGGGGCCACTGCCTAGTCCTCTGGCAGCATCTGTTTATACCATTGTATGTCTGTTTCTACCATTATTAGCTCACGGCGCAGCATGTGCCGTACACCGTTTTTATTGCAAGAGCCCGGAATACTATCTTGAATGCGTCCCATTCGATGCCAGTATCAGATGCAGTGTCCTCATAGTTAAAAATACATATGAACATACGCATCCAAATAACAGCTTCATGAAACTAATAAATTAGCAACATAATACATGTATACCATTACATAATATTAAAAACTTCTACTACAGCACATATACAAACAATGGGAATAATAAATTACAAAAAAACATTGTGCCTTCACAATACCATACAAATTCTAATCCAACAATGATACTGTACCTCAAAAATTACTAAAATCCAAAATATACCTCCACATAAATTACTTTAACTCAGAAACACTTTGAAAATGTAATAAACCACTGAAAGCATGAGCTTAGATTCCAGTATCATAGCAAACACATGTTTAATACATTTAGAATATTATTATAGCCTTTACTAACACAAAAGAATACTTCTTCAAACATTCAGCACTTAAAACACTAAAGCACACATTAATCCTCATACATAATGAACTTACTTATATGAAACCAAGCTACCATAACAATTTAAATTCCACGCCAACATACGCTTTTCAAACTGTACTGCCTAAGGAAGGAAATAAAGGTAACAAAGTTATGTCAGTGGTAAAAGTGGAACATTCAAGTTTTGAATTTCACACCTTCAGCCAAAAGCAAAAAAGGACCAAAAACATATTAACTCTTTTGTAACTCACCTTAGGGAGCTCAACCATTTTTCAGCCAAAACGTTTTGAAATTAAATATAGGTTTGCTATGTTCACCTAAGGCAAATGGAGTTTGGAGAGACATATACATATGTATTTAAAGTATTTAAATCAGTTAACAACTCTGGCCGGCATTACGTGCATATTTAAAATGCAGTAATTGTGTACTGTATCAACCATATCACCACTTTGTTTGAGCTAAGCCTTGAATGATCATCCAAGCTTTCACTGAGAATCAAGAAGCTTTTGGAGGCCACCTTCAATTTCAGGCCAAGTATTGTGCATTATAGTCAGTGAAGAGTACTAGTAATCCTACCTCTGACAATATTACTGGTCCCATCATACTCAAGGACCTTGTAAAAAGCATGACAGAGATGTAATGAGAATAGGATGCAAGACGCAGTGAGTTATTATTACTTATTTGGCCGACTAGCCTCTACGAAGCAAAGCAAAACATATGAAAATACTACGTTTTGGGTATAGTAAAAGAAGCAGCATCATAGAACAAAATACTACAAATCTCAAATACGAAAAAATAAAATGTGATTCTCCTTCTGAAATTATGAAACAGAGGAGAATAATATTATAACGTGGGCACAGGATTACTCCTTGCCAAAATAAATTCTAGGGCACAAATCTCTTTTCCTGGTACCAAAAACTCCCTTTTTTGTAAACACAGGGAAACTAGGGTGGAAAATGGATAAAGGTGGCAAAAGGCAAATGAGAGTCAGATGTTCGATGAGCTTAACTGCACATTTTCTTCTTGCTGCTGACATATACAACCTGCATGGCTATGAAAGGGTCAAAAGAGTCAACAGCATTTTCATAGATGAAGTTCCAGTCCTCCAACCCTTGGATCTGTCTGCAAAGATTGGTTAACTGTTGTGACAAGAAACAACACTTATTAGGTTTTTATTGAGTTTTAGTCAGGAACGCAGGGCCAGATGTACGACCTTTTGTTTTGCAACTCGCATTTTGCGATCCGTTTGGGAATCACAAATTGCGAGTCACAAAACAAAATGTACACTTTTTGAAATTCCCGAGGGGGTCGCAAATGACCTACCTCATCAATATTCATGAGGTAGGTCTAAATTTGTAACCCCATTGGGAATGGATGTATTTAAAGGAATGGTGGTCTGCTGTTCCCAGCAGGCCACCGTGTCTGTGACTGCTTTTTAAATAAAGCATTTTTTTTTAAATGCAGCTCGTTTTTCTAAAAGGAAAATGGGATGCATTTCAAAAAGAAAAATGACAAGTTTTCTTTTCATTTTTTCCAGAGTAGGTAGGGATCCGTAGAAAAGTGTGCTAAAATATAGTCTCTTGTTAGCAGAAAGTAGGAAGGGCATTGATGTGTCCTTTCCTGCTTCTTTGATATGCCCTTTTCTATTAACTGGTGGTTCACAAACTCACATCAAGCATCTATTTTGCTCTACAGAAGTTCCTGCATGTGTTTAACGACTAGGCATATTTACCTAAAACAGCCTCAATGCCCCTTCCCCTCCAGACAACCAGTCCATCCTAGAGAGATTATATTTCTACTAGTAGAGGAAGAGTGTAAGGGTGAAATCTGAATAGCTGTTAACCGCACTTCAGTAGCTTGCATATGTTCCCACACAGGACAAAGGGAGAACAGAGAGACCTCCAGCTTCAGTCACCACAGGAGGATTCTTTGAAGTCTTGGAGAGAAGCATCCAGCCCTGAGCAGGCAAAGGATGGCTCATAGGACAGGACTACTTCAATTGTGCTCAAAACTGCCATATTTGAGTCATGGGGAGGCAGTGGTTGAGCTTAGCTGTTTCCTTACAGTAGCTTATTTATCTAGGATATACATTTACACGGGTCGGCTTGACAGTCCCCCACACAGAATAGCGACCATTACCTGTTAAGGGTGCTCTGTCAGCTCAAAGTCAAAGTCTGACTAGAACATTACAAACAAATCAGAGTTCAGACATGAGATTAAGTCAGCTTTTGGGTTTGCAAGGGATCTTCATCGGAGAGTGAGTTGCCTGAAATGAAGGATTGGGCCTTGCACTCACATGACTCTTCGCCCTGCCACAGCACAACGTCAACTTGTACCAACAAAAGCTCCAGCTCTAGCAGGAGCCAGCAAATGATTGGTGGTTATCTTGGAAAGGCCCAGTAATCAAACATCAAAGAAGGGTGCACTCTCACAGCCGCGATAAGCAGAACACTAAGATACGGAGGATTTCGGAGAAGAAGACTTCCTGCCTGACAGCATATATTTTTTCTATATCATAAACACTTAAAAGGTAAGACCAGTGGTGGGATTGGGCGGACGCAGAGGTACAGGAAGTGCCCTTAACGTCAAGAGTGCAGTATTATGAATCTGCAGTACGTCTTTAAGCTATTTATTGAGTGTGAATGTGAGAAGTGAACATGCTGTTCATCAAAGACAGGACATGTAAAGTATATCAGCTGACTAGATGTGAGAACTAAACATGTTGGTTGATCATCAAAAGTGAAGACAGAAAGAGATGTGTAGGAAAGAAAAAGAGGCCAGGAAGTCTAGTCACAACAATCCTCCCATGTGGTGGGTAGTTTTATTTGGAATACACACATGCACCTTAAGACACAAAAAAGAATGTTGTGAAGCACCAAGTAGTGATGTAATTTTGCAAGCAGATACAACAGAGACACCGATGTTGCAGTGAGGTGCAGATAGGAAAAGGTAAGCTACCAAAATACAAGGGAAAGTAATGGTCTGGAGAAAGGTTGTCAGGGTTTTCAGGATTTTTTCTTTTTTTTTTTACAGAATGACTGGATTCGGTTGACTCATCCTAGAAACAGGTACTATATAGAAACAGGAAATCATCCAGGCTATAAACAATACTCCTGCTGCTCCTCTAACATTGTGTCTCTTCCCATTCCACTCTCCACTAAGCTTCCTTTCTCTGTATCCTGCTGTGATTCCAAGACTGAGGATTGGACTACAGGGGACAGGGTGTGAAAAGTCTTCGGTCTGAGTGTCAATCTTGTGGTGGATGTGTTGAGACATTTTCTGAAAATGTCTCCGGAACATGGCTACAGAGAGGGTCAACAAAGCAGCAAATAACTTGCACGAAGGAGAATTGGGGGGCTGCATCCCATAAGAGTAACTCTTTGGAGTACCAATGTTTGTGCCCGATCTTGATTTTGAGAAAAAAGTGGCAGCGTTGAAAGCCAAATCAACTGACCCTTTTTGATTGATGAATTTGTTACAGGCTATTCATGAAATTAGAACGAAATAGTCCAACATGACGAATTCTGACTCTGCCACTGCCTAAGGTAAAGCTACTAAAGCAGCTGACAGAAGGCTCCCCAAAGTAGGAGTGCTAGTTCAGGAAAAGATACGGATAAGCAAGCCTTTAGATCAACATACAGACCGTCCGATCCAGTTCTTGGGGGTACAAAGCACCCGTTTAGTAATCTTGGTAGTTTCTTGATACAAAGAAAAAGAGGAAAATGTTGATCGATCACATCTAAAAGCATTATGTGGCTGATTTTGTTCAGCAGACCTCCATCAACACAAGATGCTTCTGGAATAAATCAATGCATCTGCTCTCTATTTTGAAGGAACTTCCCCAAGAAGAGTACAGCCAAAGTGAATTCTTTAACCCCATTCTGGAGACTGTTGTTATCACCAGCTTTACATCAAGTACCACCTCCTAAAATGATTAATCAAATTATACAAGTACCATTTTCAACAAGCAAACCTGGTATCACAAAATCAACAATTGGAACCTCAGTAAATTTGGTTTATTATGAATCATCAACAGGATCAACATCAACTGGAATGAAAGCGTTGTCACAGTCTTGCACCTGTGTATCGTAATTTTATGTATTTACCCACAACAGACAAGTAAACGTCTTTTCTTTAAAAAAAAAAAAAGAAAAAAAATCAGCATGTCAGCTGGTTCAATAATATGAATTCTAAAACCCTGAGATCCAAATTGAGAACACCACCAGGA
This sequence comes from Pleurodeles waltl, assembly GCF_031143425.1. NCBI lineage: Eukaryota > Metazoa > Chordata > Amphibia > Caudata > Salamandridae > Pleurodeles > Pleurodeles waltl. Next base: position 338,943,630 of record NC_090444.1, on the reverse strand, counting down.
ATGGGTAGGAGTGCAGGTCCAAGACCCTAGAGCCAACCTTCTGCTAAGGAAAGAAAAGGAGCAGCAACAGAGGCTGCAAAGAGGCATGACCAATCATCAACATAAATGCCAGGAGTATAGAAGGCTGGCAAGATTGCTCCCAGTGAAAGGCACAAACCACAAAGCAGCAAACTTCATGCAGATAAGTGTACTGGGGACTAAGAGAATTAAAAGTAGAAAGGCTGCATCTGGATGGCTAGCAACGCCCACTGGGAAAGAAAATGTCAATCATTTCTAGTGGTTCCACGGGAATCAAAACAGCTTGAAACCTTGTCCTCCAGTTATAGACATAGCGGAGCCTGTTATACAAACGAGAAAAGACTGATCCATCCCCCTGTCCCAGTGGAGTCATTCACCTCACAAAAGCAGCCCTGATTTGCCACCTCCAAACCAGGGCACTGCATGGTCCCAGTGGAAGAGGTGCAGGACATGGGGCCCCCATAGGTTGAAAATGCACCATGCGCTTCTGAAAGTTAAAAGGCTGGGTAAACAACATCAAAGTATAAATTAGAAAGAGAAGGAAAAAACTAAAGAAATGTGTCCAGTGACCATATAAAAGAGCTAAGCAAAACAGAAATCCCTTGGGTAGACGGACCCGCTTATAAGTCACTGGTGTGAATTTAAAAAGGTGTATATTTTCTGCAGCGGCAGGGAGCATCAACATTGAGCAGGGGTGGGCACTTATGATCAAGGAGAAAATTAACATCCTACGTCTCCCGGGGAAAAGGATCAGGGACCTGTGGAATCATATGACACAGAACCAAATCATTAATTTAACACATTCTTTATCAGTAATAGCACAAGCAGCTCGTACACAGTTGGAGTCCAGGGACAACTGTTGGATTTCCATTTCTACACCTGCAATAAGCATGCACCGCAATTTTCAGTTTTTTTTAGATGCTAGAGGTACACACAAAACCTCCCATCAACCGCTATTTGACAACCTCAGAGTTCCCCCTGAACTCTAGCACCTGTACAGGATTAAAAAATATAGACACCCCTTTTTTAACCAATGCACGATTCCTGAGTCTTACAGAGACACCAATCTTTAATTTATATTGTTGTGCCATGCTCTGGGCAGACATGACACTAAACCTATGATACTTCTGTGACCAAGCTCTTGTCACTGTTGTTGCAACTAAGACAATCTTGGGCAATCCTCTTCACTTTTCCATCTATTCTATGTTCATCCTCATCTTCCATGTGTGAAGCTGATAAACAATCAGCTCTACAGTTTTTTCAACCAGGAGTGTATTCAAACCTGAATTTGTATAATAGTACTAAGTAACAATACTTTGACTGTTTGGCTGACAATCTAGCCAATCGTGCTGTGGTTTTTTTAAATCTTTAATTCTGTCACAATATCGACTAGAGGCCAATGGTCCGACTTTAACACAAAGGGTCTACCCATAAAAAAATGGCTCAGATTGTCCCCCACTCCACACACAAGCCAGCGACTGTTTCTCAATGAAGTCATTCACATGGAGAAAGATGACATCTTTCCATTCGGGGTTCTAATGCAATCCTCGAACCTGGGCGTCTGCACACATCCAGCAGGCCAGGGGTTCCAGGGTCAGGGCAAACAAGGGGGAAAGTGAGCATCTGTGCCTTATCCCTATTCACAAAGCAAACTCCTCAGACAGTGACATGTCAGCCCCAACTCTAGTCACTGGCTTGGCATACAGCAGACGAATCCAGACGATAAACTCCTTACCAAACCCCATCTTGCCCAAAACGTCCCAAAACTTTCCACAGGAAATTCTATTTAAGCCTTTTTGGCCTGCCACTTTGCAGACACCCAAAGTGCCGCTGCAGATCATAAGCAGTATCAGCCAATTTACCAGAACCTTAGCCAAGATTTTAATTTCAGAGTTTAGTAGGGCAATCGGCCTGTAGAAGGCACATTGTTCCGGAGCCCTTGTGAATCATGATAATAGTGGAGGTCCTTAGGTCCCTGGGCAGGTATCTCTCTGCCCTGGCTATAAAGCATCCTAGACATCGGCTCTGCCACCAGTCTCCCTACACATCTATACAACTCAGGGGTGAAGCAATTTGGATCAAGACTTTTCCCCCTCCCAAGTTGGTATATGGCATCCTGGACAAACTCAGAACTAATCTCCCTGTTTAGGGCCAACAATTCATCCTGCTCTAGCGCTGGAGGGGGCGGGTCTTTCATACATTTCTGGAGATCCGCTTTGGACTTAGCCCCGGGGCTATAGAGCTCCACAAGATGGGTTGCAAAATTATTAGTAATTTCCTCTGCGGTGCATACTACCACCTTCTCTCTGTTCATTACTTAGTGTATCAAGCACCTTCCCTTCTTGCGAAGCGCCAGCCATGCTCACAATTTACAAACTTCAGTGTCCACCTCGTATAACCTATGTTGTTTGATCTGATATTGGCTCTTTGCCTCCTCCACCAAGCATTGATATGTATTCCTGATGTGTGTGATGCAATGTAGGAGAGCAGGACATGGCTGCAGGGCATACTTCTCTTCTCATTCTATCAATCTTGAGTCGGTTACCTCCCTGTATTTCTCTTTACTTTTCCTCATTATTGGGGATGTCAGACTCCCCCTAGTTACAGTCTTGTAGGCCTCCCAGGTCACAGTCTCAGACAACAGCAACCCCAGAATTTCCTTGATGCATGACTCTGGCATATTAGAAAGCTAATGGCCTCAAGTACAGTCGTTCAACTAATATGGGTCCAGCCTCCATGACAATTTCCCCTTGTGGGACCACCACCCCAGTCTAGTGTAGATCAGTGAGCGGTCCAAAACAACCCGTGTTGTACAGGAAGTATCTTGAGACCACCCCCCATACCCTTCACTCACCGTACTCCCCCATGTTTGGAGATCTAGAAAGGGGGGTGGGGAGGTTTGCGGGCTCCCCCATCTCTTCTGTTGTGCCGATCACCAGCCCTCTAGCCAGTCCCAAGCACCCACAGGGGAAGAGCAGAACCAGGATTTTTCATCGAATATTTCAGATTCCATTTCCTGGGGCCTTCTTTAACCTTTTCAAACAATAATATTTTAGCCTGTACCTCCTGCGTGAAATCCAGAAACCCCATGACAGTTTGAATTTCAAAGGGGAGCAGGCCCTATATCAGTACCTTTAGCAGTACAGCATCATGTTTCTTGAAATTCAGGAATCGGGCTATCATCTGTCGCAGATGTGCCCAGGCATAGGTGGCCCCAGACACTGAATCCATTCCACCACAAACTGTCGGGATAATGCACTAATATTCACCCCAGTGAATAATGTCAATCTCAATAATATTTCCAACATTCATTCCTTCTGACTTCTCAAATAACCCCAACAAATCTCACATTTTTGCAGGGAGATCTGCCTACCGCCTTCTCTTTCCTGGCACGCAGCTGTTGTGTGATCTCTTTGAGCTGGCAGTTTTGATAGAAATGTCATGCTCCTCCAGGGCGACCTCCTCAGTAGTCACCCTGTATGGAATCTTCCCCATGTTAGTGCAGATCCAGGTGGCATTCACCGTCACTGTGTTGATTTTAGTGTCAGTGGCCACCATGGAGTCCTTGATGCCTTCAAGCAGTTCTGTAAGCGGGGGGCCTTGGTCCTGCATGGCTGAACACTCAGTCTTTACTGAGTGATCCCCCACAGGCCTCTTCGACGTTTCTAAAAGCATATTTCTCCAGGCAGTTGGCATGGGCCATGTTAGGTCTTACCATGGTAGCACACTTCAGGAGGATGCGCTAGCCTTCTTAATTCCTTCACAGGTGCTCAAGATCCAAGTCCTGGTCTCAGGGGTGTTCTGCCCAGTCTAGCAGGACACTGCGCCCGTTTTGATATGTGGAGAGAGGAATTCCCCCAAACACCCAGCCAACACCTGTCCATGTCTTCTCAATGGTGTGTCCACGTATCCAGGCCCAGGATGCAGGACAAGGAGGGAGGACGTTTCCTGGAGCCCCTCGGCCCACAGCCACAGCGAGCAGTTCAGCATCCTGCGGCATGTGTGCGGTTCTTTGCAGCATACTACACACCACTCAGAACTATGGTGGCGGCCCTGTAGGTCAGGGGCAGCATGAAAACACCCCACTTCAAGTTACCGCTGCAATGGGAGGCTCACAAATCAACCGCCAAAGACTCTATCTCATAGCAGTGCCACAGGTGGAGTCTGGCCACAATCTTTTGTGCATGGTTAATCAGTGATATCGGCATCTACCAGGATGTTGACTATTGGCTCTGTCGCCACACTAATAAAAACAGCAACATGCCATGTTTCACTATTGCAGCACCACTGAAATCAATGACAACAGTATCAATAGACAATACATGCTACCACCCACCATTAAGGTCAATAGGGTATACCATCCTTGAATAGCATTCATATTATTCTAAAAACTTGTATCGTCAAGAATCCATATTATGAATAAAACACTGTATTCAATAACGTGTCTCAGAATCTTTCTTTGACTTTTATTACGCTGCTACTGTAGCTTTAGGAATAACTAGTAAGAGTCTCTGCACTCCAAAGCAGAAGAGGAAAACCTCCAGCTCCTGGAGTGCTTTCAATTAAAACAAACCTCTCCAAGGGTCAGGGATTCAATCCTCTGGAGCAGGTAGGGTAAGTAGGGTAAGTTTTTATTAAACACAGTTCTGCCGGCTGCTGTTCTCCCTGCAGCCCCCAAGTTTTCTAGAAAATACCTTTGGTGGTTCCCCTGCCCATTCTTGTGGACCCATGAGAACATTATGATCATTTTGTAGGCTCTCACAGGGGAATATTGGGCACTCCATGCCTGACAGTGTGCTTAGTTTATGAGCAGCTTCAACACTTTCAGAGCAAGGCCTTCCTTCTTCACATCGGGCTCATGTCACATTTTTGTTGTTTTTTTGGAGCCCAGTGCCTAATCAGGCACAAGGTATAAGCTCTCTTTGGGGGTTGCAGGAGAACCTCAATGCCCTTGAGGCCTCACCTGCCTCCCTGAACATGTGATGCACTTCCTGTGTGCTGCATGGGAGCTGGCAACATTTTTCTTTTGCTCTCGCCATGGTGGGAACCAGATTTCACTTATCTTCCACCCATAAACAGGTACAATGCAGTTTTGCCTGCCTGCGCTGTCTGTGGGCAGAGAATAGGAAAGCGGCCCAGATACAGGCACGGGGGCAGGTCAATGCGCCCAGCCAGGTTACTTCTTAGTCCTGAGGGCTGGGGTCCCCAGAACCCACTGTGTTTGTGCCGACCCATAGGACAACTAAAGGGAGGGTGCTCCATGCACGTCCTTTACCCCCCATAAAGGGAGAATTTATTTTGGTACTGACCCCCAAGGGCTTGGCCTTCCCAGGGAAAGTCTCCCAGACCTGAGGTACCGGAGCGACACTCTATTTTGAGCTTGGTTATGAGCTTTAAATATTGATAACTCCAGCCCCTTAGAACCAGGTACAATCATTTTGGGCTTGTTTGCTCCGGGTGACCACCCCTAGCCACCAGGAGCCTTTTTCTTGGCCCTCTAGCACCAGACCTGTCCCCTGTCCTCACTCCTATGACTCTCTCCTGCCCCTTCCTCAGTCAGCAAGCAGAACACTGTCCCTACCACACTCTCTGAGCCCCTTAGCCTCTTGACCATCTTCCAGGGCATCTGTGTGTCAGCAGCAGTCTGGGGCCTCTCCACAGAAGCCTCAAGGAAACCTACAGGGTCCCCCAGCAGGTTTGTTTCCCCAACTGTTTCTCAGGGCACATAAGGCAGCTCTGGAGAGACCTATCCTAGTCTGGGGGGGGGGGGGAAATCAGCTGGAGTTAAAGTCCTTTAGTTTATCCTTGCAGTGATTTCAGGTGGCTTCTTCTTCCAGCTGGGCATTCCGTTTCGGTCATCACTCCCAGGTCCACAATGTCTTCCCATCTGTCTATCCCCTGTGCAAGGGTTTTTAAGTGGGAGTGGAATGTTTTAAAAGCCAGCCACCACTGATCAGCCCTAAGGGGCCACATCCTTACTTCCCTCTGCACAGCATTCTGGGACATTCCAATATGGTGACTTTAAGTTCTCTATGGAAGCAGCTTTCCTGAATTACTCAACTCCGGCTCTAGCTAATACAGCAGCCCGATTCCTTCCCCACAAAACCTCAATTGGGAGCCCCTCCTGTATTCGGTTCCAAAGGTCAGTTTTTTTAATTGGGCCTGGGTACTGTGTGGCAAGCTAACAGGTGCAACCTTCCTTCCCACCCCCTATTGGGTAAAAAACTGCCAATGGCTCCATTGTGTATGAGGTTTTTGATTTTGTTGCTGGACAACAGAATAATTAACTTGGCTAGGTAAGGGGGGGGGGGGGTTGCAAAGGCCTGGAATCGGATTATGAGCTGAGCCAAGGATGTACGACAATTCTTCAAGTGACATAAAGAGAGTAGTTATGATGTTACGGACTGAAAATCTACAGTCAGGATGCACGTTTAGCCATAGATTAACACTTTGATTGATCCTCTAGGCCTAAATATGGAGAAACTGTACTTAGTGCCTATTAATGTGTAATACAGTTTAAGTACCACAGACTTTCAGTAAGCACAACAAACGTATACTAGGTATTGCCCACCCACATTATAAGGTATACTTTAAGTCAGCACCAATCCTTGAAGAATCTCTTCTGTAACAAGCTACTTTTGAGGAGATACTGGGTGGGGCAAGGCAGTAGTCTCACACGTGCAGCCCACTGACCTGTGTGCTCATGGGTTAATGAGTAACAAGCTAAGAGCCTATATCCTAGTGGAACAGCAGTGACCTCATCTTAAAAGGGGAATACTGGCAGCTAGCAGTCTCACAAGCAAAACTCATGTGGCGAGACCTGCTCAGAGTAAAAACACAAAAAACAGGTAGTCAAATGAAAGAAATCCAGGGAATTACGTGCTTGTTTATTATCTCCATCTTTGGACAAAATTACCCCTCAAATTAGTTTTCTGCCTTTTAATGACGTGGTGCTGTTTTACATGCAAATAAATGTTCCTTATTTTTTTGGGAATGGCACCTAGCAATTAATTAGCTGCAGATGGGCTATGATGTAAATCCGTTACTCCCAATTCTCTGCCAAAATCCGAAATACCGTATAACAGGTGTCTATTGATTGACTTGGTGCTTGAGCTCTTGATAAAAATGTATATCTGTGTACCAGCATACAAATCACTGCAGAATCATGAAAATTAGTCAGACTTGCAGTACAGTTAGTTCTTGTGCCTTTACAACCAATCTAATAACGTTCAAACCACTTACACATTTCCTGATACCTCATGTGGAAGTAGCGATATACAAATAAAAGTGGATAGGATATATCAGCACAACAGTCCTTTATCACCGCTTTCTTTGCTTGAGGAGTGAGGTGGGGCAATTTCTCCACTCCTATTGATTTGTTACATTAGACACCACTTTTGCCTGGTGCTCCCAATCTTCAGAACAACTCTTCCTATGATATCAGTCACTAATAACACCCAGAAAGTCCCCCATTCTTGTTGTACTCAACCATAGAGATAGCTGGGGCTCGAACAAAATTATTTTAGGTGTGTGTGACTGACTGAACCATCCCTGGCCCTGTCTACCCCCCTCATAGGACATTGAAAGTATTTGTTAACCCCATGAATGCCCGGAGGTGTCTTGGCGCTAGTTTCTGTCAGGTTTAAGCACCAGAAATATTAGGGAGGAAATGGAAAATGCCAGGACTTGAGTATTTTCCTAAAGTGGGTAAAATTCTACTGGTTCCGAAAAACCCAAGTAAGCCTATTCCACAGTTTACAGGTGGAGAAGACAAAACTCATACCACCCTAAGATACTATGTTACTTTTGAAAAACATAACTGTTTTGGATGCAGCTGATCACAAAGCTCGTCTTGGTGCAAATTTCCTCCTCAAATATTCTGTTCATATCCCTTGATGAGAGTTTTAAGCCATAAAGAGTGCCTTAAAGGCCACTCGTTTCTTAACAGGGAGCCAGTGAAGCTACACTAAGGTATGAGAGACTGATTGATATTTTCTTGAGGAGACGTGCTGCAGCGTTCTGCAAAACCTGGAGTTTATTTCGAAAATACAGCGTGCTGCCCTGTTAAAGGGCATTACAATAGTGCCAGCTGGACAATACCAGTGTAATACCCACAGTTTTCTGCAAACCATAAAGATCAAAAGGAAGAACTTTTTTCAATGTGCTTAAGAGAAAGAAGCATGCGGAAATAAGTTTATTGATCTGATCCCTAAAAGTGAGATTGGCATCAAAAGTCACCCCCAAGTTCTTAACTTCTGAAACCGGAGTAGGGAGGTGCAAAAGGACTGGAGCCACCACAATGGGTTCCAGAATGAGGTATCCTTTCCGAAGAGACGGACCTCAGTTTTCTCTGAGTTTAACGTGTGACTGTCACACTTCACCCACCTAACAACCTCGCACATGCAGCTGTTGTGAGGTGAAAAAACCTCCCCTACGCTACTGGGAATAGACACTATAATATGTGTGTCATCCGCATACGACATTGTAGAGAAAACAAGGGACTGAATCAATTTAGCTAGAGGAGCCACAAACATTAAAAAGTGTAGGGCTCAGTGACGACCCTTGAGATATTTTACAAAGTAGTGAGAAGGGCTTTGATCTAAATTCTCCAAGGGAGACTGACTGCTCTCTGTCCGTGAAAAAGGTCAGAGGAGATTCAGAGCTAATCAGTGTATCTCTATGTTAGCTAAGCTCTCTATAAAAGACCGAATGACTCACGGTGTCGAAGGCTGCAGACAGATCTAAAAGAATCACCACAGTCTCCCCACCGTTGTCAATAATGGATACTATCTCCTCTGTGGCTACAACCCGAGCTGTTTCATTGGTATGGGTTGTTCTAAAACCATGGTTGGGCCTAGTCAAGAATCTGATTTTTGTTTAGAAATTCTGAAAGAGCGCTGTTATGCTATGTTTTAAGAATTTTTGCAGGCATGGTCAGTCAAGAGATTGGATGATAATTATGTTCCTTTTTGAGGTTGAGCGAAGATTTATTTTTTTTAACAGAGGAAGTATGGAAACTTTTTCCATTCTGCTGGGAACTGACCAGAGGTGATAATATTATTCACTAGAGAGGTGAGGGGAGCTGCTACATCTCAGCTATTTTATGCAGGATCTTTGGAGAACAGGGATCTGCGGGAGCTCTCAAGCACTCCTTTAGTAAGAAGGGTAACCTCACTGAGCTCATGTTTGATAGCCCATATTGATTCTTCACCTGCAGCATGAAAATTATTATTGCAATTAAATTCAAAAACTCCAAAAACTGCCTCGACCTTATCTTTAAAGAAACTAGCTAAATTATCACACAGCGACTTACTAGGAGTCACTGTGCTAGTTAGGTTGAGGCAGGAATGCATATTGTTTGTTTTAAAAAGTTCTCCAGAAGAGTTTTTTGCAAGATTTATTTTGTCAGTGAAGTACTGATTTTTATCAGAAATAATTAACTTTGTGTGTCCTGAATAAGTTGTTTATATTTGACTCTTTCTACTGGGTTGTAACTTCTTCAAACCTTCTTTTGCCTACGGCATTCCTGTTTAAAAGCGCTACGGTTCTGGGAATAGCATGGAGCTGTTGGTTTAAAACGATTATTTTTTTGTGGGTTTGAGCGGAGCCAGCTTTGATACTGCAAATCTGAATGGCTAGAAAACAATTCAATCTAATACTCCCCTTATGTGTAGCAGCATTCACCAACTGCGTAAGATTGAAACAGCTCTGATTGTCAATGAGCTGTTCTGTTTCTTTGTTGGCGAAATCTTCCAAATGGAAGTTAAAGTCACCTAATATAGTATAATTTGAGTACTGCAGGCCAGATTCCGTAAATTCACTTAAAGACAATAAGAAGTTAGGTTTATGGCCCAGGGGCCTATAAACAAGAGACTGGTAAAGGTTGAATTATTTGACAGTTTGCAACTAAAGGTGAGTGGTTCGCTGTCCATAATACTTATTGGCTCGCATAAAACCTTTAGATAATCACAGCAGACGACTGCTAAGCTGCCTCTGCGTTTAGAGACGCAGTCTACTCTGACAATAGTATAACCCGCAGGGATCGCAGCAATGAAATCAGGGTCTGAAGCCTCATCTGCCCAGGTCTCAGTTAAAAAGATTATATCTGGGGCATAGGTGTCTAAATGATTTTAAAAAAATCATATTTGTGCTTTAAGACTGATCGAGTGTTGATAAGTACACAGTTCAGTATTCGTCTGTCAGTAAATAGAGGAGAAATTGGGTAATTTGCAATATTTCTTTCCACTGCAGGAAAAGGTCCAGTTTGACAAACTAAATGGCAGTGTGCGCAATAATGTCTCACAAGCCCATATTGAGGTCAATGTTGTTACACTGCATAGGAGTACTTAGGATACTGAGCTGAAGTAGCTGTTCTTTGGAGGACCTCTGGGTTGGAAATGGCCATTAAAGATGGCTGTCAAGACAAGCAAGCTGATGATCATATTCATGTCCCTTGACCAGTTAATTAAACTTCATTGCCCATTTGTCTCCATAACTTATGTTGGATGGAGCACAGCCAAATCCTTATACAGCTTAACACATTCTTTATAGGAGGGTGCACAAGCAGTTCCTACACAGCAGGGGCTCAGGGGCAACTGTCTCTTAAAATAATGTGACTTCTCCGTGACTGCCAAGGTGCATCACAACACTCCACATGCATCACCCCAGAGAAGCAAGGCTCAGTGTTAAGATGATCCCAGGACTGACCTGGTTTGCTTCCCTTGGAATGTTGGACCCATTCTATCAAGGGTACTTAAAGGTAGCCAAGAAATTTGGTGTAACAGCAGGATTATGGATTTTAACGAAATGTTACCAAAGCCAATAGTTATGGTTTTGTGAAAGCGAAAAGCAAAACATCAACATAGATATGGTAATGCTCATGGTATTGCATGGAAATGTTCACTGATGTAGACATGCCCATTCACCACAGCAGCTGAATCTGTGTCTAAGTGAAAAGGTATTTTTTTTTAGAAGAAATGCAAATGTTGCTCCAGCTAAAAGCAATAATATGATGGTGGTTACCATGGCATAATATAGATTGCGAAAGTCTGCAGACCTACTTGTAACACTGTGAACACCACTGACATAGCCATTAGGGCTGACTCTTCATAAATGTGCACCCTTGCATGATTTACTACAGTCAAATCTTGAAGTACTGTGGTTTACTGGTGAAACAAGGAGTTAATAATGCCTCAGAGCTTTGAGGTCTAGTCTGGATTTGGGAAAAGGTAAGTGTTTTTCACCCCATGTACACAGATTGCAAGTCCCCCTTCGGAGGGAATCCAATTGTTTTTCTTTCACCTGCCAATATGTACATATTTGCTATTTTAGGAACAATGTTTACTTGTGTGTGCATTAAAGCCTGTTTAATTTTTTAAAAAGAAACAGCAGTGACTTTACAGTGACTTATTGTGTGTTTTTGTGTTCCTGAGCTCCAAGCCATAGTACGTCCATGACTCAGTTCTGGACTGCTCTGCCTCTCTAACTTGAGAGTCAAGTGCTAAATGGGTGGCTTGTTCCCCATTATGAAGATCTTCGAACCTTTGAAATAGAGGACAGTTAAAGCTAAACACCTTGGGTGGGACGATTGGAGGCCAGTTGGAAGTGGGACCACCCAACACCAGTTTCTCACATTGGTCATGTTTCGTTCTGAGGGTATCATATGCCAGAGTGTGGTTTAGCATTAAATGATACTCAATAACAATGTAGAAACTGCAGATGTACTAATTGTATCTAGGCCTTTTTAGAAACAATCTATATGACGTTGCACCATGTAATTCTCAAGTTGCTGCACCCGTGCCGATATGGAACAAATTAAGGCCAACCCCCAAGTTGTCAGGATACCTACCTTTTTTATGAGGTAAAGGAGATGCTATCACATTTCCCTATAAGGACATGATGTTTGCGGCCCCATAGGACCTTCTTGGGGCTTTTGTGTACTCTGCTAGTTAGGATTGTCCTGTAACTTTGTTTGTGACATTAAAATGAAACAGAGTATTCCTTGCAGAATCAGCTGGGTAGCAAAGAGGGTTTTCTCTGCAGCCACAGAAGAAGGGGGTGAGCAGGCCTGCAAGTCCTCAAATATCTCACCAAGATCCCAAATGTGACGAATGGGCATGGGTGGTCAGGGACTGATCTTGTAATAGTTGTGAGTTGCCTAGCCGGCTGGATGGGCACTAAAACATACTACAGTTACCAGGCAGGAGGGAAATACAAAGGGACTGTCTCCTCTAAGATAAACCTGGGGGTGACATGGCCATACACCTTGCCACCACTCCAAATTCATCCTTGTTTTCTTTCCCTACATCTTAAGTATTATCATCATCTGGTTCTTCTCAACAGTGGCATTATATTTTGTTCAGCAGGAATATGGTAAAGCAGGGGTCAGGGTCATGCTGACTTGCACACATGTGGTCATCAAATGTTTTTTACACCTAGCTTCCCTTGTGTAAAGAAAAATGTAGCTGAGAACAATCCATCATAATGTAGCTAGGATGCAGTATACCCGCTTTTCCCAGTATACTGGTATTCTAAATACTTTCTTCACTTTTGCTTTGCAGATCTTTCTAGTGACATCAATTTACATGCAGCTCTCTCTGCAATTTTATAAAAGTAAATGGAAGGGTATATTTTTGTTTGAGCATCGGGAAAGGTCATAGCAAGACAGGTGTGCGTGCACTGTATAGGTTGAGAATTTATTCTGACTCAAAAATATAAGTTAACACTTTCTCAGTTCTTCAAAGGTAACCAAATAATTAGTGCATGTTTTGTTGTTGGTCTCTTCCTTCATTAGTTTTCTTGTTCTATGTGAGAATGTGTGAGGATGTCACACCTCCTCCCAGACAAGGCCGTTTTGTTTCCTTTCCTGGAAGACAATCACACCTCCCAGCAGGTTGCCAGAAGATGGGTGGGGATTAACCCTGAAAAGGCAATTAGTGGCTTTGGGCAGGAAATGCACTCTTTTTAAAAGTGCCCTTTTCAAAACAGTAATTTCGAATTTGACTTAACCATCACACTGGATGTAAAATTCATATTAATTTGAGATCTTGAACCATGGTTCTAGCAATTCCCAAACTTAAGTTATGCATTATAAAGTTTTCTAATGTAACCCAGTGCTTCTCTGTGGGAAAGCCAGCCCTGCCACAGTGAAAAACGACTTTGGAGATTTTTCACTGTCAGGAGATATATTTAAACAACACGTCTTACTTTTAAATACCATGTCTGATGGATATTTAGAGCCTACCCTAGGGGTGACTTACAACAGTTAAAAAGGAAGGTTTAGGTCTGGCAAAACATTCGTTTTGCCACGCCGAATTTGCGGTTTTAAAACTGCACACTAAGACTACAATGGCAGGCCTAAAGTTATGCTTTGCTTTGTCACTTTAGTGGTGGCACATAAGGTGCTGAATTCCACTAGTGACATTTAATTTACAGTCACAGGACACCATCTCTGGTTTGCAGTTTTCTCTTTATTTTAGACTCAGGGGGTCATTCCGACCCGGGCGGGCGGCGGGTGCCGCCAAAAGACCGCACCGCGGTCAAATGACCGGGGCGGTCATTCTGACTTTCCCGCTGGGCCGGCGGGCTACCACCAAAAGGCCGCCCGCCGGCCCAGCGGGAAAGACCCAGCAACGATGAAGCCGGCTCCGAATGGAGCCGGCAGAGTTGCTGGGGTGCGACAGGTGCAGTGGCACCCGTCGCGATTTTCAGTGTTTGCAAAGCAGACACTGAAAATCATTATGGGGCCCCCAGGAGCCCCACGACACCCGTTCCCGCCATCCTGTTCCTGGCGGTAGAAACCGCCAGGAACGGGATGGCGGGAAGGGGGTCGGAATCCCCATGGCAGCGCCGTCATTGCGGATTCCCTGGGCCAGGGGAAAACCGGCGGGAAACCGGCGGGAAACCGGCGGGAAACCGCCGGTTCCCCTTTTCTGACCGCGGCTTTACCGCCGCGGTCAGAATGGCCCAGGAAGCACCACCAGCCTGTTGGCGGTGCTTCCGCGGTCGTTGGCCGTCAGAATGACCCCCTCAATCCTTTCTACACCTGAATAAACTTGAGGATTTGTTTTGTTCTAAAAATATTTTTAGTAAAGTGATCTTTTTAAACGTTTGTAAACAGGAGGATACTTGTGGGTAAGAAATAAAGAGATCTTACTTCAACTGTTGACTTTATCCTGACCCTCCTGCTACATTTTGCAGTTCCTAGACATTATTCTATCATTTCTGTACATCTCTGACTCTGGGGCAACTGCAAAAGAGCATATACACCTGCAGTGTCCCTCTGTACCCAGTGTGACGTTTCAAGCCTACATTCTCAGACAGCAGTTTAAAGAGGGGGCAGTGATGGGCGCTTTCTTTTCTAATCTCTGCTGAGCTCAACAACCAGAAACACAGCCCGTATTGTAGCATGCTGCACACTTTTTATCTGTGCACGACGTTACAACCCAGGGTTTGCAGACCACTACTATACAACAATAATACAGGTAAGCTGAAAATAGTTTATTCACACATGTTCAAGCACTGCTATTGTATTTCTGACACTAGTAAACAGCCAGCAGGTACAGTCTAGTCAAAAATGTTTATATATACATGGTTTGCCTTTTTTCAGTTTAGGGATATTTTGCCCAGTTTCTCTGAAATGTAGCATATTTTTACTAAAAACAAACAAGTTTACTGTTCAAAATGTCATCAAATTTACTGAAATCCCTAACACTCTGTCAAAATACTCATATAAAAGCAACAGATTACACTAACCTCTAAATTACACTCACCTCTACATACCATGGTCAGACTCAAGATTGAGGAGCATTCTCCTACATCTGTTACAAAAAACACCCCTGCTGAAAGAAAAGCATTCTATATGTACACCGAGTTGGGAATAATAGAGTTATTTGAGAATTGGGTTAATCCTGACCTACCACGACATTGTGGTGAAGGAAGTTCTTGGTACATAAATGTGTTTGTGATGAACACTTACAGCTTAAACATACAGTCTCTTGTTTTGGCTTAAGTCATTATTCACTATGACACCATTTAATCATGCCCTAGGGCTTTAATACTTTATAAAATGTTCATATGAACAGTTCTCCAAAATTACATATGGTAATGTCAATAAAATTTTAACTTTTCCACGTTCTGTTGGGTATGTGGAGGGGATGCTAGAAATTGGGTCTCTAGTTGGCATTGGTACGCACCCTCTCCAAGTAGGGACCACAATCCTAGTCAGGGTAAGTCACAACATAATCTAAATAAGGGATATCCAAACCTTTCCGTACCAAGAGCTACTTATGTTCAATGAAAAGCATCCTGTGCTACTAATGTTAGTGATATAGTAGAGACCACCCCATCCAAGATTGTCAGCAGTGGTCACATCAGTGGATTAGGTGGGGTTGTTAGCAATAAAGTAAAAAGGTATTATCAATTTGGAATGTCTCTAAATGGGTAATACATAACAGACATAGCTGCAACGTTCCTGTCACCAAGGCAACAATGTGAGCAATAAATATCTCCAGCTCAAATAATACTTTTTAAATACATTTTGAGTATTGAACCATTTACAACACCATGTGAGAACTGAAAATACACAAATTTACATTTCAAATGTATGGTTTTCAATGCTTTTATACATGTAATATTTCAACCAAGCAAAAGCTTCTATAGTAGAAGCCTCGGCTGCACACAGGAGAGCTACTCACAGGGCACTGGAGAGCTACTGGTACCTCAGGAGCTACTCGCTGGAGACACCCAACCTAAATTATCCTGTGCTCACCCTTTGGTAGCTTGGCAAGGTACAGGCATGCTTAACTTAGAAGGCAATGTGTAAAGTATTTGTGAAATAACTCAAACAGTAACACAGTGAAACCACCACAAAAAGTACTCCACACCAGTTTAATAAAATAGATTATATTTATCTCAATGAAACAAGACCAAAACAACAAAGGTCCAATATACACAAGAGAAGATACCACCTTTTTTGAGGGTTAAGTAGGCCTTAATCCACAGGAATCAATGGAGGTATTTCTTTAGCACAAAGTACCTGGGCTGTGTCAAAAACAAAGACAATATGGGCCACAGAGGAGGTGAGGCATCGGAAAGCAAAGCGATGAATTGGTTCCCTTCTGTGCAGATGAGGTAATGCGTTGATTCTTCCCTCACAGGTGAGACGATGCGCTGGTTCCTTACTGGCAAGGCAGGGGATGTGTCAATTTCCAGACACGCAGCTTCGGTTCCTTACTGCAGTGCGGGGTTGATGACAAATTGACACCCAGGGGCGATGCATGGAAAATCCAGATGTGCTGTGATGATGGAACATGGGCTACGCCGATTCTGCAGGCGCTGCCACACATTTTCAGCCGCAAGACAGGCGCTGAATCGCTTTTTCTGGCGCAGAACGTTGAGGCGTGGATTTTCTCTTTTGGTGAAGTCTTTGATGACCCTCAGACTTCTTAACAGAGGACAAGCTGACAAGCCCTTGGAGATCACTTGTGGTGGGAAGACAAAGTCCCACCATCAGAGTCGTGGAGCAGCAGGCAGCAGAAGAGCAGTCCTTCCAGAAAAGCAGTCCAGTTGAGTCCTTTGGGCAGCACTGCAGTCCTTCTGACAGAGTCCACTTGTAGGTCCAGACGTCTATGATTCTAGAAGGGGGGGGGTCTAAGATCCAGAATATATACCCAAATGTGCCTTTGAAATGGAGGAGACTACAAAGAGTGGTTTTGAAGTGCACCAGTTCCCTTTTCAACCCAGGCCTGTCTGCCAGGAGATCTGTGGAAGGATATCAGTCCTTTGAGTGGGGTCAAGCCACTACACTTTGAAGTGTAAGTGAGGGCCCTTCCTGCCCAGGAAGACCCATCAGTATGCAGCTGAGTGTCTTGTGTTTATGTCTGTCTGCGTGGAATGCACAAGGGTAGCTGTCAACAAGTACATGGATTGGAGAGAGGCTGTAAGGCACAGAGAGAAGTGAGTGCAGAGAAATGCCTATTTCTAAACTAGTAATGTTAAACCCAACTTTACCAGTAAGCAGGATTTTGCACTACCACTCCAACCATACCAAAACAGGACAATGCCACTCCTTTCAGATCGGAAATTACCACTTAAAAGTAAATAAGGGAATTTAAAATGCTGGCCTATGAGGGGAGCAGGCTTCACAATAGTGAAAAAATGACTTTGGGAGTTTTTCACTACCAAGACATGTAAAACTTACAAGTACATGTCCTGCTTTTTACTTACATAGCACACTGCCCTATGAGCTACCTATGTCCTACCTTAGGGCTGACATATCTAATAAAAGGGGGGTTACTGCTTGGCAAGTAGTTTTAAATGCCAAGTTGAAGTGGAAGTCAACTGCACACACAGGCCTTGCAATGGCAGGCCTGAGACATGATTAAGGGGCTACTTATGTGGGTGGCACAATCAGAGCTGCAGATCCACTACTAGGCCCTGAGCACATGTAGTGCACTTTACTAAGGACTTATGAGTACATTAAATATGTCAATTGGTTATGAGCCAATGTTACCATGTTTTAGAGAGAGCGTTTACCACTGCTAACTAGTAAGTGCATAAAGTGCTTTGAGTCTTAAAATCAACAAAAATTAGGTCAGAAAAAAAGGAGGAGGAAGGCAAAACGTTTGTGGTGACCCTTCAGAGAGGAACATTTTCCAACAGGGGACAACATCAACCTTGCAAACAGAATACATCCCCTTCTTTGGTGCCCAATTCTTCATCCAGAGTTAAATACATAACTGCACTGAGGAGCCTGATTGCTAGATAGAGGGATTCATTATTTGGTAGGCATAACATTTACAATGGTGACAAAGGCCACCCTCTTGTGTAATTATGGTAGCCTAATGCAGCACTTCTGACAAGTATGTGAGCATACGTAAGTCAGTCACATTTTTAAATATAAATGCCTCACATGGCATGGGAGCTCACTTGACACATTCAACATCTTTATCAGGGTGTTTTGCCTCTCAATGGAAGCAGAGATTCTGAATTTATTGTGGGGTCAGGTGAACCAAATTATAAGCCCCTTAAACAAATCTAGATGCAATCTAATTTCAAGGACGTGAGCTTGGTAGGTGAAATAAGGGCACAGAAGTGTGTGCTTGATAAGCCCAGTAAGAGAGACAAAGATTTCAGAATGAGATGGCCTGTGGGTCTGCACAGGGACAGACTAATGAAAGCTATAGTACGGCTGGTTTAGTGAGAAACTGGAAGAGGGTCAATCAGGATTACCGAAGGTGAAGATGGCACACTTTTGGATCCCTTAAATCACAGTCACTAGTTAACACCAATATCAATATGCTTGTCAAGAAAATAGCTACTGCGACGAACCCCCATATGGGCAGATTTGGTGCACATGACCAAGCAAGATTCTTTCTGGGGAGTTCCATGAGCTACAATTTATGGAGTTTGCATAATGTGTAATGGAGATGTGGTCTTCAAACTACCCAGCTGTGGTCACCGTCATTCACTGTGGGTGTACATGAAGAACATGCTGTGCCTCCTACGTGTTGAGGATTCAATTTTGGAACTATCTGACTTTCTATCTAAGAGAGCCAGGGCCACAATTACTGGTCTAGTCATCCCCATTATCGCTTACAACAAAATCTGACCAAAATAATAGCTACAATATTTGGCCAATGCTTGCACAAATTAATTTAACACAACTAATCTGGCTTTATCTTGAGCAGGGTCACTTCTCATAACTTGCGTACACTATTATTGTTGATGCAACAAAGGGTCCGTTGTGGTGAACGTTTTGGCTTTCTTAGATGCTGAGATATCCTTCTGTTCCTGGAATGGCCGTTCTTGAGGGTGGTATTTGAAAGAATGGGACTGGGCATATCTATGTCTAGCCTCATACAATTGTTATATACAATACCTACAGGTAGACTCTGATTAAATAATAACCTTTCTACACATTTCCTGATTGATAGGGACACTCGCCATGGGTACCCACTTTCACCTTTCCTGTGTGCTCTAGCTCTAGAAACACTGGCTGATAGATTCAGCCAATATCACTCACAGTGAGGTACAACAATCCCATCCAAGGGATTACAAACGTAGTTATATGTGGACGAAATGTTACAGTTAACAAATCCCCACTCTGATTTTGGCCCCACTTATCAGCAATATTATTCAAATTGGTAGGAACTCAGGGATGTTTATAAAACTAGGATAAAACAGTGCTCTTCTAACTAACAAATAGTACCAAACAACCGAAGGCGGAATAGGCACTACAACAGGTAGTTAGATGTCTAGAAATAGTTACACATTGTGACAGAGTGGAAATTTGAAAAAACTACAGGCGATATGTTGACAAGCTAAACCCAATCAAGTTGAGAAAATGATTAAATTACCTTTATCAATAAAAGGATGAATAGTGGTAATTAGGATGATTGTTCTGCAAAAATTCTTAAACGTATTCAGGAACATACCAATGTCTGAGTTTTTTCAGCATCAAAGCTGAAAAGTGGACGGGAAATAAAAGATGCCTTTAAATCTTGTTCTTATGTCACATTTGCTCTGTGGTGACAGAGACAGGCCAAACGTCAGTTTGTCTTACAATTAATTTTCCTTCTGACTGCAGAGTTCCAGGGGTTTGTAGGGTGAACTGTGTGACCTGCTGCTTAGAATGTAAAATAAAATGATATAGTGTATCAGGTCTTTCCTAACAAACAACATTTAAATGACTAAGTCAAATGTGCAAACATTTCAAAATATATTTCAGGAGTTGTGAAAGCCCTTTTTTATATTTCTGTGTGATAAAAAAATATTTTGATAGGATGAACACAAATCAGAGTACTTTATATGCTGATGTGCAAAGGATATGTCTTCTGAAACCCAATTTTCCCAGATTGGTATTACACTATATAGTTTTATCAGTAAAGCTGCAAGTTAGTGGAGAGGTTTTTGGACATTTCTTGGAAAGTTACTGTGTGTAGATTGTATATGTTACCACAACATGGTTTAGCAATATAGTTATTAAAATTGAGTGTTTAAACAAACTGAGAAACACTCCTGCTTTGATGGCAATGTTGTTAGTAAACTAAAAGAAGTCCTAGGTTATATGGGCTAGACCTCATGGGCATGTGGGCTACATTCTTGTGATGCATGCAGCAAACTGAGCTCACATATTTGAAGGTGCAACCATATGTGGGAATTAAGAAAAAGGCGACTCTAAACTATTTTCCTAGGATCACACAATTTGAGATCTGGGTTTATGGGTCAAGAACATTACCGTTAGGTCGAGGAGATTATTTAAGTTACTCCACCTGCAGGTCTAGTAACATGTTTATGATTTTTCAAGCCCTGAGCATCATGACAGTGCGCCACTCGATGGCAGCCTCCTGGAGGGTGGACAGAGGGTCCTATGGTCCCCTCCAAGACAGCCCTTTGCAGGCTGGTGCAGTCAGTCACTGCACCTGCCTGCAAGGGACTCTTTAATCCCCCTTAAAAGTGCAGGTGGGTTGCCATGTGCACAGTCAAACGCGGGGCAGCTCCTTTAAAGCAACTCTGTTTTTTCAAGTAAAACTGCTGCCCTGTGGCAGCTTGAGTTTATGGCTGCACTGGGGGCAGCGCATTCAAATTAATATGGTGTATTCTCCTTGTTTGCGCTGGGCACAACTTTTGAAAGGTGCACCTGCACAAACAAGGACAATATGCTGCACTGTATAATACAGCTCCTGATTAGAATATTTAATTTACTTATAAGTTCCTAGTAAAGTTGTATACAATGTACACAGGGTCGGTAAAGTAAATGATACTAGTGGATCTGAGGCACATATTGCAACACTAACTTAAGTAGCCTTTTAAAACATTCCTCAGGCCTGCAATTGCAGCAGGTGTGCAGTTTTAAACTGCCAGTTCAACTAGGCAAAACCTTTTGCCAAGCCCAAAACTCCCATTTTAATACATATAAGTCACCCCTAAGGTAGAGATGTATTTTTAAGTGTTACATGTCCTGGTAGGAAAAAACTCACAATTTTGTTTTTCACTTCAGTGAATCCTACCTCCCCCATAGGATAACACTGGGTTACCTTATTACATTTAATAAAAGATAACTTTTGCCTGGGACCAGGTTGAAATGCCATGTTTTATGTCTAGTGACTTATAACTTTAAATCCTTTTTAATGGTAAAGTCAGATTTGAAGTCTGAAAATACCACTTTTAGAAAGTTGGCATGTTCTGGTCTTAAACATTTGTTGCGAACACCCTTTATTCTGGGTCTCATGACTAGGTGTAGTTAGCAGTTGGGCTTTGTGTATTCCAGCCAGACAGTATCACAAAAGGGTACTAGGTATTGACAGGATAGGCCATCCTGGCAGGATAGAAGGGGAGGAGCGGTGCACAACTCCACTTATATTTTAAAGGACCTACCTCAGCACACACAGTAAGAACTTAACACTAGCCTTTTGTAACCCTAGACCCTGTGGAGCATGGGCAGGAAGGAAGGAAATACCGGAAACAACTATGAGGAAAAACTTCAAAAGCCTCTTCCACTTCAAAGATGGCACCAAATATAAAAATATGACCCTCAGACACACTCTACAGTACACATCTGGACCTGTAGACATCACACCCTCTAATGACCGCCAACTCTTTGCACTACAATGACTGTTGGCAACAACCAGTAACGCAAGGTCTGCACTTCAGGCTACAGCATTAACAGCTCAAGGAGACCGACAACTCGAAGCTCCAGCAAAAACTACCTGCAAAACTCTCCATGCTCTTTGCGCTGTAGCAACACCCATGCGCAAATCTCTCCCTGGTCCGCACGTTATCTTCCACCATTAACTGTACTCTTTGTACCGCACTTTGAGGAGATGCCTTTCCAGCGGGGCTAACCTAGACACTGTATCCGGCTACCACTCCATCATGATCAGCTCAAACTTGTGACCTTCCCCCGGTCTAGAACAACCAGATAACTGTGAGTGACGCTTTTTGCTTTTAGGTCCTATACTTACATAAATCACAGAAACTGCATATCTCTGGTTCGACAAATTGGATTTTTGTCCATTTGGCCTCTACTTTTCTAAATGGACATGGGATTTAAATTATGGTGTGTTTTCATTTTATTACTATTTGTGTGCTGTATGAATACTTTACACATTATCTCCAAGCTAGTCTTGACTGGTTTTTATGCCAAGCTACCAGAGGGTTAAGTCCAGGTTAATTTAGTGACTTTTGAGGTACACCCTGACAGAGATTGTTGTTGTTGCTTGGGAAGGGTTCCCACCCCCTCCAACCAAAACCCAATCGTTCGCACACACTTACTACACTAATATGGGCTGTAAAACAACCCAGGCTTAAATGGGGAAGGAGTTTCAAACATCTTATCTGGCTGCCCGTGCATATTTTGCTACATGCCTGCTGTTCTCAGACTCTCATTTACTACATTTGGTAAGAGACATATACCAACTGCAAATAGGTACATTAACAACTGAACTATGCATTAAACAGCTTAGACCTACACTAGAGATTCATAGGGTGAGATGTACACACTGGGCCTGATAGACAGGTTACCAAAAAGGACATACTGTGTAATATTCATTTACAATATCAGTAATTACAAAAGCTTTTACCCACATTAGAGGCTTCAGTATTTGACTCCTTAGCAAAAAAGAAATCAATGCATTTGGGTATTTATTTAATAATGGGATTTACATTTGGATGATTTCAAAAATAGGGCAAGATTGAATGGAGGTTTATAAGCTGTATTCCTGACATTGCCAAAAAATACACTTAAACGTAACCCTCTATCTCAACTAAGGTTATAAAACTAGATGCGTTTTTAAACTGTATAACTTATGTTCAGAAATTTGCATAAGTAGCGTTAGATAATTTCTCTCACACTTAAGTATACTGTTGAACACCCCGACTGCTCTAACTGGATACGCTGCAGAGATCTCTGTTGAATGCTTATGGGTTTACTACTGCTGTTGGCAAACGTAGGATAGGTATTGCCTGATTTACAGCCCCTATAGTACAACAGAAATGCCTGGATTCAAAATGCCGCATATAGTAATAGTGTGGTGGACAAATCTGCACAAATGCATCCTCCTCAAAATAAACCAAGAGGCATACGTAGCACCCTGAGAGGCTACGTAAATAAGCAAAATACATCTGAAACTTCAGATTTATGGCATAGGTAATAACGACTCAGATGGTCAACACTGACTGGGCCCAGGACTAAAGAGTAAATTTGACTTTAACTAGATGTTCAATGTATGCCACCTATTGAACCATTTGTTGTGTGGAAAGGATGGCCGTGATCAATTGTTAAAATATGGAAAAGAAGGAAATGTGAGTTTAATGAGAAAACTCATTCAACCAAAATATCAGTATTGTTTTTATTGTGCAAGCACTAAAGCAATATAGAGGGGCTTGCAAATATACGTCTACCTTTAAGTGATTGTCATGTATCGCAGAATTCTTTATGCTAGAATTTTCAAACATTTTAAGCATCAGAATGAATATGCAAACAGCTGCAAGGGAGGGTTGGCATTTGATGGGATGGATTCCCTATATGTCTCTTTTAATACTGGCTTCCAAATGACATGTTTGTAAAATGAGCTAAATAACATTGAATGGAACCACAAAATCAAAACTGAATTTTCCCTGAGGTGCCCCAGTTACAAACAAGTGGCCCAGAATTAATTCACTTAATATCGAATTGCACTGTAGTTAGTGAGTTCTGATGCAGGTCTATTGCTGAAATTAATTTAAAAAACTGGGCACATATTTGGGTTTTGAATTGGCAATGGCATTGTTTGTCCGGGTCATTGTGTTATTAGTGGTTTAACATGAATCTATAAACCTGGCACCAACTAAAAGGAAGACAGGCAGACAGCTCAAGTGATTAAAGTGCCCCGAAATCCCCATCCTTAGCTGTGCTCAATGAAATCATGACATGTCAAAAAACATTAAATGCCAACCACAGTTATTGGGCTGCACTTGATTGGCACGTAGGAGCAGTTCATCACGGTTGGCCTTAACTTGCTCCTAGTTACCGATCAAGTGATGAAATGCAGGTTAGAAATAGAAACCAGGTTCGTCCAGGTTGAAGTTTTACCTTTCAGACTTAGGGGGTCATTTTGAGTTTGGCTGATGGAAAACTTTGTACAACAAACTCCCAACAGGGTGGACGCCTCCTAAGCGGTGACCTCCCTGTCGGAGTTGTTAAGGGTAACAGGCTACAGCATTGTCTCCTCGTAATCGAGGCGGCAGCCAATGCTGTAGCCAGCAGGTTCACCAGTACCTTTACAATGTTCACTGTCTTTGAACACTGCGAAGGTGCTGGGCAGGGGGCCCCCTGCACCTGTTCCCTAGCAGACTTTTCATGGCGGTGTAACTGCCATGAAAATGCTGGCAGAGAACGAGGTTGTAATCCTCACAGCAGCACTGCTTGCAGCGCTGCCATGGTGGATTAGGATCTCCTCCACCGCCAGACCACCGGGATCCAAGATCCTGGCAGAGCTGGTGGTTCCCTAGCAGTCGGACCGCTAGGACTGTTCATCGGATAGCCACTGGACAAGATCTCGTTGAAGCAGTTGGCTTTTGGTAGGAAATCTCAGAGTGAAAGAAATTGGAATTTCACACCTAAGGAAGGTTCTCTTGGGACTTAGTCACTCTCTTTTGGAGCTTTGATTCTTTCAGCAGAGCAAGGCAGCAGATTGTGGCCTAAGACATCTCTACAAGGCCAGGCATCTTCTCCAAGAGGTTAAGCTGAATCAGATTTGCTGCTGCGGAAAAACTAAGAGAGGGAGCAACCTGAATCTTTGGCCCAGTGGCAGCACACCTTTGTCAGATCAGCTTGGTTGGTTGATCCCAGTCGTCTGGAGGTCTTTGGATGCAAAAGATGTCTACGTCCCAGGTTTCAGGAGATGACAGGAGGAGTACACTCCGACATATCCAAGGGTACAGTATCTTGAGGACAGAACTTGGGAGGTCAAGATTCACTTCAGCAGAGGCCAGTAACAGGATCCTGGGAATGGCCAGCTGGCCACCTTCAGAAAAATGTCTCTTGTAGCTTGCTGTGTCCCTGTAACTTGAGCAGGAGGTCAAGTCTTATTACCTTTGAAGTCCATTCCTTTGTCCTGGATAACAGAGGTAGGGCAGGTAGAGTCTTCCAGGTTCGTCTCAGGCCATAGATGGTCTAATGATCTTCTTTACTTCCACAGGTCCACAAAGTGTTCTGAGGAGGGTACTGGGGTGCCACATCTATGCCAGCTACCAGCCTAAAGCAACTTCCTGACCACTCCCTAACCAGTTGGGCAAAACTTCCCAGGGGTATCCTTAATCACTTTTGTTAGTATTTCCTGTGTGCCCCACCACAACCAGTCCCACAGTGTCTTTTGCACGTTCCTGTCCCACTGGAATTGGTGCCTGCCTAACTTAGGAAACAAAGGAGGGCCCTGCTTAGTTGTCAGCTAATATTTGCCTGTGACAGTGAAGGCCTCTTTGACGTTAATCAAGTTCCTTAGCATAGCCCAGATGGTCATCCTAAAGGCCTTGTCCTGGAAACAAATTCACATCCGATCAAGGGGGCTACTTAGCAACCACAGTTGGAGCTCTTGCAAATGTGCATTGAGAGGCTTTAGGCAGAAAAAAGGCAATTTTCTAAAAGTATCTTATCCCAAAAATATATATCAAATCAGACTTCACAAATTTGGCTTGTAATAAACATTTCAAAACATCCAAGAATTAATGTTATGGCTATTTCCTAGCCAGAGCTAACATAATTAAATTTAGTAGTGTATGCCAAATCTTTCCTGTGAAGCAGTCAACCCAGCTACGGTTAAAATTGTGTTTGGGGCTTTTTTGCTGTAAGGACATGTTTAACATTACTGTTTTATATGTCTACTTTTAAGTACCATGCATGCTGTGACAATATTTAAAAAGAAGGGTTAGGCTAATGGGGGTTATTTTGACAGGTCCAATCTGCAGTTTAAAAAGCACAGCTAGGCAACAAAACGTTAGACATTCAATCATGTTTTCACTGCTACTGTATTGTAAAGCGCCTTGGGCCAGTTTCAAACTGTTATTGAAATTTTGCACTAGTTAGAGAAGTTTTGTGAATGTAATTTAGCCAGTTGTCCACCACAGTAACTTTCCATTTTAGAGTAAAAGCATTGGGTAGACTGTGATTCGATGAGTATTCTTGCTGCACACTGCTGAGTTAGAAGTTTGTAATCCAGAGCCTCTCCCTCTCTCAGTCTTTTATTGCTCTGTCTAACAATCTTGAGGGTCAAGTGCTATAGGAGATACGGAGTCATCTGTTTAAGAGTCTGCTGACAAATGCCCATAACACCAAAGGTAAAAGGTCTCCCTATTAAACAACTGGGGACAAGTAAATTATGACTGCCCTGGGACACCGCTCTCCCAAACTGAATTTCTCACACCTAGTATGCGAGGTGTGAGCAATGTTTAAGAATGCAGATCAGGCACTCTCTCACTGAGGTGGAGTCGTCTGACATTGAAGTCATATTTGTAAATGTAATTGGTTTTGGACATACTTGATTAGGAAAGGAAGTCATTTTGGGGTACAAGTGGGCAAAATATATAGGTAGTTTAAAGTGTTGTGAGTAAGTCAGGGAGAGTGTGAGTTTGTGAATTAGAGTGAGGCCTCCACCTTTTAAGACTGTTTATTAGGAAGCAAAAGAGTTGAGTTAGTTACAAAAAACATGTGTAAGTATGAGCCTACATCACAGTGCCTAGCAACCTGCAAATATGTTATGTTGGGCTACAAAGGAGTTACATAGCGCATAGCTGCCCCTAAAGGAGCTTTCCAACGTACCCAATATGAAGCTGGAAAAGACACTACACTTGTCACAGCATCTAAAACAGCCAGTTATTGAAGTGTTTTGGAAAATCAGTAAGTTAGTGTTGGAGCAAAGATGAGAAGAAAGATTGTTCCAAAGTTTTGGCCCAAGGAAACAGAAGTAAAAGCCTCCTTCTCTAGTCAATTTAAAGCGTAGTGTAATCGACAGATTGACAGTAAAAGATCTGAGTGGTTTAGTGGGCAAACATTCTGCAGGAGAGATTTGAGGAAGGGAGGTCCGGTGTTGTTCAAGTGCCTTAAACTGTGTACATTTCTCTACAGGAACTGACTGGACACTCACTAAGATTTAGGTAGATGTCCAAGTAGTCTAGCTGCGGCATTTTGAATGATCTGAACTCTCTTCCTGGAGGCCTTGGAATTATCAAGTATACACTTTTAAAGTAAGTCATTTATATTTACCCGCAGCACATGTGGAAGGGCAACAAAGATCGGGATCTGCTAGTGAATCTGCGCAAGGGATGAATGTGATTTACAGGATAGATCTGGACACAGTTATTAACTGGTCTGTAATATACCACTCCTACGTCACCGCCTCCACAGATACACCTTTCCACTCATATTCTGTGCTCCAAGTGCCTAACGGTTTTCCTTCATTTGTAACCTTTCTTGTCATCAGAAACTGTTCTTTACTTTGTTTTTTTTAAACACATTTCATTCTTTTATTTGTTCATCTTCACTTGCCGGTCCTTTATTTCATCCCTTCCATTTCTTTCACCTTTTTAGGTCCTGCCTATTAGACAACATATGGCACTGTCTCTGGTAAGACATATTGTGGGTTTACCAAAAACATACAGGGGCTTAGGGCCTCCCATTACCCATCATTGGTTGGGGTTCTAGTCATCCAGATTTGCCTGCTTTTTATTTGCATCATGCTTCTTATTTTGTTAATCTTGTGATTGTCCCTCCTATGGAGCATTGCCTCTTTTACCATCAATTTTGATTGGCTGGCTTTTATGCTTCCGACTGCTTGCTTTTCAAGCACTACTTATTTTTTTTAGGTTAAGCGCTCCACAAAAGTGCATATTTTCCAGTCTCTCTCTGGTTAGTCTTGCCCCCATTCTGCAAACCCTTGGCCTTCCCCCTACTACCTCTGACACTGCCCTTACAACACCTAGCCTCTTTGATCACAATGGCAGTGGCAGGGACACGTGTAAAATGGAGCTCTTATATGCCCTGTTTACTTTCACTTTATACACTTTTTCTGGGAAAAGGTAATTCATTGAAATGTGCCTCACACTTCAGAATGCTTTTAGTCTGGGAAATAAAAACATTTTTAAGTGTATGTGATGAACACTAATGAATTAAGATGCTCTCCTGCTAGTGGCTTACCTAACATCCTCATTCCCTGCTTTAATGTGCATGTGCAGTGGAAGGCCTCTTTCTGTCCTGAGAAGTGACCTTAACCGATCTTTCTCCAGACCCAGTGGCTTTGCTAAACATAAATCTTACATTTAAATGGCCACGAACTAACAACATTCTCCCTGCCTCCCCCAAGGACACCCACGGACCTTTCTTCTGCCGCCACTGATGCCTCACATTCTCTGCACGCCAAACGCCAACCCTCACAGCTCCAGAACGATTCCTAAATCACCTCAAGTGCATTGTCCTTAATGTCCGCTCCCTGCGCAAACACGCCATGGAGATTTGGGACCTGATAGACACCACCTGCCCGGACATCATGTTTTTCACTGAGACATGGACTAACACAACGTCCGTACCGGACATCGCCATCCCCAGAGACTACAAGCTGCTATGCAAGGACCGCCCATGCAGACCAAGAGGAGGCATAGCCATCGCCCACAAGACCACCCTCCGACTGACGTTAAGCACACAGGAATTCACCCCCACCATGGCGCACATTCACTTCCAAGTTCATACTACCCCTAAGACCACCACCCGCGGCACCCTCATCTACAGACCATCGTCGACCTCATAGCCCCTCACGCACTTGCCTCAAGCAACTACATTCTCCATGACGACCTCAACTTCTGCTTCAACGATCTCAGCGACCACATCACCTCAACATTACTCGAGAACCTGGACACAATTTGGCTTCATTTTCTCTACCAGCAGCATCGTCATCATCAATGACGGGACCCCGCTACACTGGACTGACCACCACTGCATCCATTTTTCCATCACAAGGTCCACAGGGCAAACCCACTCAACACGCCCCGCCTACAGAAAATTAAACCAGATCTCAGAGGGGAAACTCACCAGTACCCTCAGCAACTCCCCGACACAACAGACGCTAACACCTCAGTCCGCAACCTCCACAAATGGATCACCAACTGTGCTGACACCCTAGCCCCTCTCCAGATGACTACAGGGAAACGCTCCTCCAAGAAAGCCAGCTGGTTCACCCCCGCACTCCAGGACTCAAAGCATTCTTGCAGGAGGCTGGAAAAAAGTGGAGAAACAGCAAATCCCCGCAATACCTGCCCACAAGATCCCACCACAGCCTCATCAGGTCCTCCAGGAAATCCGCCCTATGGAACCACATCAACTCCACCAACCTCAACATCAAAGAATTCTACAATGTCATCAAAGAGTTTGCCAAACCACAAGCCGAGATCACAAACATTTCTCAATCGCAGGATCTCTGCGACAGACTGGTCACCTTCCTACACTGGAAGACTCAAGACATGTATGACAGTGTCGGACCCCAAGACTCTCTGAGCCCACCAACAAAATCCCTGCTACGACCAGCCGAACCCACACAACTCCTGCACGCCTGGACATCCCTCGCGACGAATGATACCCACTCCATCATGTGAAGCATCCACTCGGAGCCCCGACCGACACCTGCCCACACTACATCTTCAACAAGGACAGCGCCTCAATAGCGCCGGAACTCTACAAGACCATCAACTGCTCCCCAGAGTCAGCAACCTACCCAGAAGACTCAAAGCACCCCGGGATTCGCCCACTTCAGAAAAAACCCAGAGCCGACCCGACAGACCTCAAGAACTACTGCCTCATCTCACTGCTACCCTTCCCAGCTAAAGTCACAGAGAAAGCAATCAACACTAAGCTACGCAAACACATCAAGAACAACATCCTGGACGTCTCCCAATCAGGATTCGTCTCCCAATCAGGATTCAGACCCAACCACAGTACCAAAACCGCCCTGCTTGCAGCCATAGATGACATTCGCTCCCTCCTCGACCCCGGACAAAAAGCAGCCCTCATCCTACAGGATCTCTCAGCTGCCTTCAATACAGTGGCCCATGGTACACTATGCGCCAGACTCCATGTGGGAGGCATACGTGGCAAGGCCCTTCAATGGATACACTCCTTCCTGACAGGCAGAAAACAGAAAGTCAGGCTTCCGCCACACCTATCAGAACCCACTGACATCAGCTGTGGAGTACCCCAAGGATCATCGCCGAGCCCCACGCTGTTCAACATCTACATGAACCCACTTGCCCCCATCATCAGGAACTACGGCATGAGCAATGTCTCCTAAACTGATGACACCAAGCTTATCCTCTCCGTGACCAAGAACCTCTCAGCAGCCATGAAGAATTTCAGAGACGGGATGGAAGCAGTTGCCACCTGGAGGAGGGAGAGCTGCCTAAAGCAGAACTCTGACAAAACCAAGATCCTCATCTTGGAACCCTCCCTGTCAGCTTGGGATGACTCTTGGTGGCTCTCTGCACCCAGTAGGCCCCTCACTCCTACAGATCAAGATCAAGAAACCTCTGCGTCATTCTCGACTTAACGCTCACCATGACCAGGCAGGTCAACTCCGTAGTTTCCACACCCTCTGACTCCTCCAAAAGATCTTCAGATGGATACTAACCGATTGCTGGAAAACTGTGACACACACCCCAATCACAAGCAGACTTGACTACGGCAACGCCCTCTATGCTCGAACTTCCAAGAAGAACCTGAACAAGCTGCAACAAATTGGGAATGCCGCAGCCAGACTAGTCCTAGACATCCCCTGCCGAGAACACATCACAGAACACCTGAAGAACCTCCATTGGCTCACCGTTGAAAAGAGGATCAACTTCAAATTTCTCATACACATCTAAAGAGCCCTCCACAACAGCGGACCCATCTACCGCAACCACTGTATCACCTGGTACTCCCCTTCCAGACCTCTCTGCTCGTCCCAGCAGTCGCTCATCAATGTACCCCGCATAAAGAAGTCCTCGGCTGGAGGAAGATCTTGCTCATACCTGGTAGATAAAGGATGGAACACCTTACCACTGCACCTGAGACAGTTGCCATCACTGCCTCATTTCAAGAAGGACCTCAAGACCTGGCTCTTCAACTGATCTCTGAGGACCACAATGGTTAGGGTTGAATTTACTAATATTAATTTATTTCCACCGAAACAAACCCTTTTTTAACAAAATTAGGATAACCAAAGACAGGGGGAAAAAACTAAAACATAACCTCTTCTTTATAGTCAGTTCATAGCTTACTGTGCTAGATGACTGTAGTTTATGAACTGCACAGTAACAAAATTAGCTCTGTGACAAAAGCAGTATTCCACTGAGCTATGCAAGTCAAATAGTTTTGTGATCTGCATAGTACACGCTTGTTGCAGCAGGCATATTAACCCTCTGCGCCACCTTAGAAGTGTCAAAACTGCTGCTAAACAAAATCCTGATCCCTATCTAGCAGGTACATTAATCACCAGAGTTATCTTGGTGCTTCCACTGCTGCCTGAAAACTGCTGGATATACAAGAAACTCCCAGTGCTTTTAAATCTGCTGCATTGCTAAAAAACCGCCCTCGGTAACAAAGCACCCCCATCCCTCCTGCCTCCCAGGGAAATGCCCGATGCCTGTTACGGCCATTCTGGTGGTGATGAAATACCATGTCCCAGCAGAGTACTTAAATTCCACCTTCCCAGCTTTAAGTCGGGTGGATCGCAAGGTTGATGGCAAAAGAGCAAATGTAATCTGTCATTGTAAAACGCCCTTCAATGACCCGACAGAGTAGGAGCCGTCAGATGTAAAAGCCATCAGACTGCTCACCCTAATTAGCGTGGTTAGTCAGGTTTTTTTTTTTTTTTTAACTGTTAATCATCACTAGAGAGACAGTAAAAAGAAGAAAACAATAGAAAATTACCCCCACATCGGGGAAGAAAACTCACACGGTGGGGGCGAGGAGGGAGGGGGGTTCATTCGTTTTTTTTATTCTTTTCGAAAACAAACTCTTGCTTTAGGATTTGTTTCTGAAAAGCAAAAAATCTGGAAAAGTTTGACAGCTGTCTGCTCTTTGATGAAAACTATAAATATTCAAGTTCCTGATCCAAAAAGTCAACAAGTCAAAACCTATTAGCGAAATTAGGTCAAGAAAAAAAACAACATAGTTGACCAGATTCCCGTCCGGGAAGACCCACCTACCAAGCCAACCAAGAATGTATTTATTGGGAAGGATGTCACACCCTAAACACCACCCTGAAACCATACCCATACCCCCTCATTTCCAAACAAATCCGCCCACACATATTATTCCGGCAACAGAGCTCCATCTTTCCCTTCCTCTCGTCAGAATGTTATGCCCACTCTAACTAGTGAGTTGAGTTGCTCTCTGCAGCGGGGCCAGTGACCCCTCACCAAAGAAGTGTGCTCCTCTAAAGCCCTGGAGCTGTCTACCCCTCCAGATCACCTCTGCAAACGTGTACTCCTCAGTACCCATGGTAGTGTGCGCTTTAATGTCAATCCTCCCTCCGCTGGTGCTGAGCCTTTACTTCCTAGGGTGGCATTTAGTGTTGCTGGGGCCCCGCCCCCTGTAATCGCACTGTGGTGCTCCGCCCCCTCTCTCCCCATAGTGCGGCGTTCCTTTCTCCCCAGGTTGCTATGTCCCCTTCCCCTCACCTTGCCGGGCACCCCGCGGTGGTCGGTGCTTCCCTGCCAGAATCTGCGGCTGTAGCAAGAGATGAAGCCCACCAGCTTCTCTTCGTACGGAAAATCCACTTTCCAGATAAGCGACCCGTAGCCAAAAACCCACATTATGCAGCTGTGGTGGTGACAGCTGTTAATCGTGCGCCGCCTCTACCTGCCACCGGCGCCGGCAGCGATCTTCTAAGCCCCACCCCCACAACACGTCATAGCGCAAGACCAGCCCACCCCAGCAATAGACGAGGGACTAAAGGGCATACCGGGATCTGTAGTTCTTTGTTATAGAGTAAAACACGATGGCAACCGTGAGAGAGTGGGGCGTAAACCTTTCAGAATTTTGCGCATGTATCTCTAGTCTTTATGAACATACGCTGTTAATAAGAATTATAAATTATGAAAATAGTTAGATTTAATATGTAACGTTTCTTATTTCAGGCCTGATTGGAAGTGTTAACGCGTCCTTTTATGTTAGTTTATACACATTAGGACTCGTTTTAGGCCAATGAATCTTCTGACCCAGTGGAGAGACACCATAGGACGAGCTAACTGATCAATATGTCAAGCAATATATCAATAATTTCATCAATATTTATCACCACAATGCATCTTACTTTAGATAAAGACATTAATCAAATTGTCGATGCAACCATGACCTTTCAGCCATGAATAACCACACCTGTTGATAGAATTTTTATGAATTTTATTCCCTATTGATTACAATCTACAAGCAGAAGAGTCAATCTCAAAACCAAGAAGCATAAGAGTATAGCCACAATATGGCAACTGTGATAAGATTTCATTAATGCAAGAATCACAAACATACGAACATAGCACGGCGTAAACATAGATCAGAACATAACAAGTATCATATACGTCTCAGTTCAGCAAAGCGTAACGTCAGTCATAAGTCTATTGCGTCAGTCAGAGTGAACTCCTATCCTAACCCCTAATTAGCATCAGCATGTTGGGCTTCATGCAAAACAATTTAGAACACAAATTTGGAAAACATCTAGCTACTGCCTCTATTAAAAAATGAGCAGTTGGTACCTAGAAAGGAAAAGTAAACAGACAAATTACAAATCGCATCGTCATAATTACCCTCCAGGAATAGGTCAGCACACAGGATCAGTCTTCGTCTTCAGGACATCAGTCAAATCGCCATCAGTCTAACCTAGTCTAAAGGACAGGGGACACTTCCCTCATAAGGAGGAGAAGTGAGTGTAAAGGGCAGTCTATGGGTGAGGATGGTTTATTAAGTCTCAAAGTCACCAAACAGAGTGACAGAGTTTCTGGATAAAATCAATAGCATTCCCTACCTAGTTCTAACGTCCCTTCTGTGACATGAGTTTTTATCCCTTTTTCATAATACCTTCCCCCAAAATTCTATTGGACATTCACTACACCTCACTATCTTTAACCTATCAAATTATACATTAGGTAATTCTAATTGTCACCCCACGATAATTTATAACATTTTGATTGGTCGTCATAATTGACGTCTTCGGAGGTGGCACATCCGTGGGGTTTCATCACCACTTGGCACGTTTCTCGGGTCATGAGTTCCTTTGTCCATGGTCAAATGTCCTTGTACATTGCTTTTATCTACTTTTGTTTCAAAATTGTATTAAACTCATACTAAGGCAGCTAGCATGCGGATGAGAACTGAATCTGTATGGTTACATAAAACGGAGAAAAGGAACAAATGCAGGGTCATGGCCCTTTGTGAGTCAGCACACTGGAAAACAGAGAAAAATGCTTTAATATGAGAGCTAGGCAGCTAAATCTACAACTCACGCTAACTTAGGCCTATAGGATTTTCAAGGCAGTATCATAAATGTTAATGTAAGCTAGAACACAAACAAGTTTTACTCGTTATTGTCATTAGTTCGCATACACAATGGTAACTTCACATAATATAGTCATAATTCAAATGCACTTTAAGCAAATAGCTATTTATTGTCGTTTTATATGCAGCATCATTAAGCATTGATATAAGCATTTCACTTTTAGTATATGTAATATTTAAGCTACACTCTCTCAGTCCCTCCTCTGATGACGCTCGTCATCACACAAACCTTTCTCTTTGACCTTTCAATTTTAATTTTTCACCTTGCGCATAATGTGCATTTCGACATCTTGCCCTTTATGTGAACTTTCCCAAATCTCATTGAACATTTTCTCTCTTTCACTTTCTTCGTTTCTTTTTGTTCTTTTAGTCTAATTTTCCTTGATTCTGTCATTAATTTTGCATGCCCCCCACAATCCTAATAGACAGGCTAAAACAATTAATAGACCCATTAATATTTTTGCAAGGACCCCGTTCCAAATATTGGTAAACCAACTCCCAACTCTGGCAATTCCTTTTCCAAACTTTTCCCAGACACCAAGTTCTTTCAAATCCTTCAAATCTGTACTATCTCTAGTAAGGTTAGTAAGCATACTTCTAATCTTTTTACTATTATCCGGAATGAACGACCAACAATGACGCTCGTTGAGCATCTTGCAGACCCCTCCACTCTTTGCTAAAAGAATGTCTAAAGCAAGCCGATTTTGAAGAGTCATAGCTCTTTCTGCAGCAAGTTCAGTATCCATCAGGAGTATAGCCCCTGTAAAATTTGTTAGCATGTTATCCACAATAGTAGACAACTTTTGAATCTTCATAGAATTCAAGATAACCCCCACTGAAGGGATTATAGCTCCAAATATGTCACCAATGACAGCCGCCACTGATTCTCGTTTTTGTCTAGGATGTTGTAATTCAGACGTTTTAGGTATTTGTTTTAAGTCATCGATCTGGTAAATCTTTGGGAAGACTATTCCCAAATAACATGTCCCATACCATCCCTTAGGGAGACGGTAATAAGCATTTAGCCCACAAATGTTATAAATCCCAGGGATCACTGGATCCTGTCCATTCAACATAAATGCCCATTTACTCTGAAACAAAAACACATGTCTACATTCACTCGTTCCCACAAACAAATTGTCTTGATCAGATTTTGGTCTATATATACAAAGCCTACCTACATGTGATGCATCTATAGCTAGTTTGCCTTGTGCTTTGATTGTAGTATAAGCATAATCATTTGCATACATGCGTTTTTCTAACCCTTTTTCTAATCTCTCCTTCAATGCTTTGCGCATATCATCAGTGTGATCTAAAAAGCTTTTCTCTACAGGTGATATTAAGCAAGTCAAATTATTGCAATGTGCATAAGCGGTTCCAAATGTAAGCGTCGGCTCAAAGAATCCTCTAACTATTTTCATATCATGTTCCTTAGCTAATTTATTCAAGAATTCAATCACATGCACAAAGGAAAACACAACATCCAGATTTGAATGAAAGTATTGCACATGCTCTTGATTATAGAACCTTGTTAGTAGTAAGCTGCAACTAATCCCGTAAGTTAAAGGGAGGCTATGATAGGTAACTCCCTCTTGCACAGATGATGGAATCTTAATACATAGGTAACAATCTTTAGCATCCATGGTCTCCACATACTCATTTAGCAAGCGATAGAAGACATTAGTAGAAAGTTCCCCTTTTGAATTAGTTCCCTCATGCAAGTGTCTTGCATCCTGCTCAAATCTCTCCCACGGTGTTAAGGTGGTAGTTTCTGGTTTTGAGGTAGCATTAATGGTCTTTTTCTCCAACCACGACATTCCTACAATCACTCCCACGATTATTATTGCACACACAACACCTATTATAAACCCTAGCCAACCACACACTTTACTTCTTTTGCTGCTACTTCTATTATAAGCCATGTCTGTATAGAATCAGATAGTAGCTCGACAATCAACTGAAGGATGATTCAAAACAATTTCTTGCTCTCTGCGTGTATTTACAGCGTCTTCACTCACTCCAGGACCCCCTTTGTCAAATCAGGTTAGCAGCTTGTCGCAATCAGGTTAGCAGCTTGTCACACTTAGGTTTTTCGAAGCCAATCTCGTTCTAATGTCCCAATCGGTAATTTATAAAGTCTCTTTTTCAGTTTTCAGATTTTCAATTTTAACCAAGTCTTTCCTTGGATCAGTTCAAGTACCGTAGTATTGGCCTGGTACTTCTCGATCAAAACAGAATGCTAGGAATTCTTGTTGCCACTCAGATGTTGTAGCATACGCCCATTCAGGACCTGTATATCTTCTGTTTGCAACTTTTTTTATTTTCAGCCTTTGTTCACCCTGTTGTTCTCCTTCACTTAGGTCTTCCACTCGGGATGTATCGTTCTCCTCTATTATTGTGTCTTTTGGTCTGTCTCTTATCCTTAAGAGTGGTTTTTCTGGCCAGTTATCACCCTTATGCGTCTTCTTTTGATGTGTCTTTTCAGGACTCTGGACAGCACCCTCCTCTTGTACTGTGGCGTTTTCACTTGATGGACCTGCAGTTGGCTCAGGTGAGTCTGGCACACTCTGATTTCTCTCTATTATTTCTCCTTCTTCTTCTTCTCCTTCTTCCTCTGGGTCTGTACCGGGTTCGAATTCTAACCCGTATCTGTCTACTTCTGGGAGAACCTCTCCTTGATTTAGTTCTCCTGTTGCCTCTACTGAGATGGGCACTCTGTCACCTCTCTCGAACTCATTC
Organism: Pleurodeles waltl; assembly: GCF_031143425.1. Lineage (NCBI taxonomy): Eukaryota > Metazoa > Chordata > Amphibia > Caudata > Salamandridae > Pleurodeles > Pleurodeles waltl. The sequence goes on along the minus strand of NC_090444.1, from coordinate 338,906,321 downwards.
ACTGTTTGAGGGACGAGGCTGTTCTCAGCAAGCTCTCCGGCAGTCTCAGTTCCTTCTTGATTGTTTTCTGGCCCTGAGACTTCTCTTCCTGAAGCTGTTGTGCCGGAAACTTCGAGTTCCTCTTCAGCTGGACACGTTACCCTTTTTGTGTGACTGGCATGTATCCAGTTTGGAATTCCGGCACACTTTACAGCAGTAGTAGTTGTCAAGATTACTTGATATGGCCCTTTCCAACGTGGTTCCAGACACGACTTTCTCACGTTCTTTTTGACAGCCACCCAGTCACCAGCTTGTAGAGAGTGGCCTGGATCGCCAATCGGTGGCAATGTGTTAGCTTCCACCTGGTGAGAGAAAGAGCGAATCACATCAGCCAAACCTTTGCAGTAGTCCAACACCATATCATCTGTAATATTCACTAGAGCGTTTGCAGGTACTGCTGGTAATCTCATAGCTCTACCCATGAGGATTTCATGGGGGGATAATCCTGTTTTCTTATCTGGGGTGTTTCTCATTGACATCAGCACTAAAGGTAGTGCATTTGGCCATTTCATATTGGTAGCTGCGCACATTTTTGCCATTCTCGATTTCAAAGTACCGTTCATTTGTTCTACTAGTCCTGATGCTTCAGGGCGATAGCTACAATGCAGCTTTTGTTCGATGCTAAGTGCGGCACACTGGAGTTTAATCACCTCATTGTCGAAGTGTCTGCCCCTATCTGACTCTATAGATACCGGAAACCCGAACCTTGGTATCAGTTCCCTAAGTAGTAATTTTGCAACTGTAAGACTGTCATTCCTACGTGTAGGGTATGCCTCAATCCAGTGACTGAAAACACACACAATCACCAATACGTACTTCAACCCTCCACAAACAGGCATTTCAATGAAGTCCATTTGCATCTTGCTGAATGGACCGCCAGCTCTCCCAATGTGGCTCAAGGTTACCACAGTTCCTTTTCCAACATTCATCTGTTGACAGATGATGCACCTGTGACAAATGACCTCGGCAGCATGTCTGAATTTTGGATTGAACCAATCGATTTTAAATGACCTGATCATTGCATCTCTCCCAAGGTGAGCTTGTCCGTGGTAAAGCCTGGCAAACTGAGATAGAAGACTGTTTGGCAAGGCTAGTTTCCCTTCTTCTGAAACCCACAAATCATCTGCCTTTTGTACATATTGCATTCTCTGCCAAGAGCGTTTTTCGTCTTTGCTTGCATGACTCTGTAATGTTTGTAACTCATCTAACGTGTCAATTACCCGTAATGCAAGGTTCAGACATGTGTCATTTTCAATTTGTGGTAATAGTTCCCATTGCTCCTTGAACGATATACAGTTCAATGCGCAAAATCTTGCGACTTGATCTGCATAGCCGTTTCCCATGGACACAAAGTCTTGTGATCTAATATGAGCACTGCATTTCACCACAGCAATTTCAAGAGGTAACTGAATTGCATGTAACAAATCCATTATTTGTTCACCATTTTTCACAGGAGATCCAGATGAGGTCATGAAACCTCTCTGTGACCAAAGTTGGCCAAAATCATGTACAATTCCGAATCCGTATCTGCTGTCAGTATAGATAGTGACTTTTAGGTTGACAGCTGCGTGACATGTCTTAGTAAGGGCAATTAATTCTGCCACTTGTGCGGAAAACACTTTCTCGAGCCAGGAGGCTTCAACGATGCCAGCTATAGTGCATACTGCATAGCCAGCTCTCAGTGTTCCAGCAGAGTCTCTTAGACAGGACCCATCGACAAACATAATACAGTCATTTTCTTTCAACTGTGTGTCCCGAATGTCTGGACGAGGTTTGGTACATAGCTCAGTTACCTCAAGACAGTCATGTTCAAATTCTTCCTCATTTTTGATTTCAGTGTTTTCAACAGGAAGTAAGGTTGCCGGGTTCAATATATTACACCGCTTGAGGGAGACATTTGGTGACCCCAGTATGATTGTCTCATATCTCGTGAGACGAGCATTTGTCATGTGCTGAGTTTTAGTTCGAGTCAACAGAATTTCAACTGAATGCGGAACCATTACTGTTACGGGGTATCCCATGACTATGCCTTCACATTGTATAAGGCTCTGACCAACTGCTGCAACTGCGCGCAAACAACCCAGTAATGCTGCTGCGACAGGGTCCAAGGTAGCTGAAAAATATGCTACAGGGCGATTTGCATCTCCATGGTCCTGTGTCAAAACAGACAAAGAACAAGCATCACGTTCATGACAGAACAACAGAAAAGGTTTCATATAATCAGGCATTCCCAATGCTGGTGCCCTGCACATGCATTCTCTCAATTCCATAAATGACTCAAGCTCTTCTTTGGATAAGGCTATGGTATATGGCTCATCCTTGATCTCTTTGCCTGTCAATTTTATCAATGATTTTGAAATGATCAAGAAGTTGGGTATCCACTGACGACAGTAGCCCACCATTCTCAAAAACATCCTGACATCTCTTTTTGTCGTTGGAGGGTTCATTTGCAAAATGGCTGTTATTCTTTCCTTTGATATTCTCCTGGAACCTCTTTCGATCAAATGTCCTAAGTATTTCACTTCTTTCTGACAGTATTGTAACTTCCCGGGTGACACCTTATGCCCATTCTTTCCCAGATGATTCAGTAATGCAATGGTATCGTATTTACAACTGTCTCTAGTTTTGGATGCAATCAGCAAATTGTCAATGTACTGCACAAGAGTCAAATTAAAAGGCAGTACCAGAGGCTCCAAATCCTTTTTCAATATCTGATTGAAGATGGACGGTGATTCTGAAAACCCTTGAGGGATTCTGCACCAACTGTACACCTTATCCAGGAATTTGAAACTGAACAAAAATTGGCTATCCTCATGAAGAGGTTTCGAAAAGAAGGCTTGTGACAGATCTACGACAGTAAACCATTCAACATCACAGGGAACCTGGAACATTATTACTGCTGGATTGGGTACCACAGGGCAACACTTCACCACAATTTCATTTATTTTTCTCAAATCCTGCCCAATTCGAACTTTCCCACAGGGCCTCTTCAAACCCATTATGGGAGAGTTACATGGACTGCTCAAAACTTCTTTCAGAACCCCCTGCCTGAGAAAATCTGCAATTATTTGTGACACTTCGATGAGAACGTCTTGGGTCATATGATATTGTGGCACCTGAGGGAATACCGCATTTGGCTTTATCTGGACTTTGACTGGTTCTACCCCTTTATTAGTCCTACTTCTTTTCCGGTCAGATCCCATACTTTCTCTGTTACTGTTCCCTGTAACTCGACAGGTAAATCAATCAAGGTAAGCATCGGGAACAGAGTAATCAAAGGCTAATCTTCGTTAGCTGTTCCTGTGTCCTCTTCTGAGAATTGTCCTTCATCTCCCTCATCATCACTATTTGTCTGCACTTCGATTCCATCATTGGAACAGGTAATTGAGCATTTTGTCTTGCACAGTAAGTCCCTTCCCAGTAGGGATACCGGACTCGAATCACAGACTACAAACCTATGTAGCCCCTGAAAGTTGCTGATCTCGAACTGTACTGGATCTGTAATCGGATTTGTCAAATACTGGTTTGCTACTCCGACCACTCTTATGGTACGCCCTGAAAGTGGCAATTTTGGAACCTCAGCACTTCTGACTGTAGAGCGTGTAGCTCCGGTATCAACCAGGAATGAATCCTTGTAACCCATCACCTTTCCTTCCACATATGGACCCCTCTGATCCACCTCTAAGGATGCTGCAAGCCTGCACTCTTCACTGTCTGAGCTATCGTCTGACCATTCCCCATTCATGCCATTTTCACCTCGTAATGGGAACTGTTGTACTGTATTATTTTGACTCATTACTTGACCTGTGGCCTGTTGAGGAACCATCACCTGTTGCTGTCCCATCGGAGCCATTGGTAATTGCATTTGCTGTCTAGGTACCATAGGAATCTGCTGTTGTGCTGGTTGCATTTGTACTTACAGAAAACGCGGCATTTGTATCTGCTGCATGGGCTGTACCCCTTGCATTTGTACTAGATTGTTCTGAAAATTCGGGTTTTGATGTTTCATTTTCGGACCCGTACATTTTGTAATTTACCAACGTTAGCACTTTGCTGAACAACACCATCCTGCACCATATTCGGGCACTCCCGTTTCCAGTGCCCCACACCCCCGCACGCGTTACATGGTGACATCTTTTTCACCCCTTGCACGTCGTTTTGAACCACAACAGTATTCAAGTCTGAACTGCGATTCACAAACCCTCGGCCTCGACCTCTCGGCTGTGTCTGAAACACACCATTCATTTGCAGTTGTTGCTGTATCATTTGTTGAACTCCGTTTCCCTGTATTCCTGCCTGTGCAGCCCTTATCTGCATCACCATCACTTTCTCTTTCAGCTTTTTCTGTTTCAGCTCAATCTCATCACTACAGTATTTTGCATATTGCAAGACCTCATCAATCGGTTTAGCTTGCCAACAAATCAAATGATTCTTAATCATCTGGCTAACTTCTGGTCTCAACCCTTCAACAAATCTAAACACAAGATGATTCAAGTCCTTCGGTTCAATTGTCTCGGTACCACTATAGTGTTTGAATGCCTTTAACAATCTTTCATAGTAAGCATGTATTGATTCTTTAACCTCTTGAGAGGTCCGATCAATTTTCTGCCAATCAGTCACTTTCGGCGACACCTTTTGTTTCAAAAACTCAATCACCTTATGATAATACTTCATCACCTCTTCAGTGGGTGCCACTGTCACCTTATCCCTTGCCGGTTCCTTCGTTGGCCAATCTACCCCTCTCTTGCATTCAAGCCATAAATCAGGCGGAACAATGATCTCAAACAAGGTATTCAGGACTTCCCAAAGACACTTTGCAAGTTTCACAAACCTCTCTGTTTGTTGATACCACTCGATCGGTTTTTATCTCAATCTGGGATAATCATTGGTAAAGGATAGGATGTCTCTCCTGGTCCACGGTACATGGACCAAGACCCCACCAGCTGTCTCTCTCATAGGTAATATTTTTACTGTATCCACATCGGGGGAGGCCTTAGCTTGGTTAGACCCTGGACTGTCACCTTTTTCCTTGTTTCTTTTCTTTGCCCACCTGCTTTCCCATTTTTCCAGTGCACCCCAGATTTGCGCACTTTGCAACAATTCTTTCAAATGTGCCTTCATTCCCGCAGACCTCATGTGCTCAAAATCTTTTGAGTCAAAATCTAATCTGTAACTTCTTTTCAGATGTTTAGTGTTTCCGATATCAATATTGTATTTGTCTGCCAGGTTCGCTAATCTCTGATGCACCTTGCCTACTTCTTTGGTAATCTTGGGGCACAGGAATCTTAATTCTTCTTCTGTGTATGACTCCAATCTATTTACTCCCATCGTACCTTCCACTAATTCAGCAGCTTCTGCCCCTAGTCTTACAAAGTTCAGGTATTCGTCTTGTTTTTCTTTTTCTGGTTCGACTGTAACCACTGCAGCCTTTTGTGAGATATAGGTCTTTTCTAACCATTCATTTAGCTGCTGGACTGTGAAACCCTGTAGCAAAATGCTCCCTGCATGCACCATCGGGAATGTGATGTACTTGTACTCATTGTCTGTGGAGTTAGAACTCCTAGTCCTGCTTGATGCATTGCTTCGATGGGTGCTCCCACTGGACTAAGGTCCATTAAAGACCTCGATTGTTCAACAGTTTGTTCTCCTGGGGCCATTATCTGGGGGGTTCCCATAGACCCTCCTCTTATCGCGTCTTGAGTCATCACTCCCTGATCACATACACCAGTCTTACCCTGAGCATACAATGGCACTGGTGGACCGGCAGTAATTGGCAATGATATGGCAGCAGGTGTCTGACCTGGACCCAGACTCCGTGGAGCAGTAACTCCATAGGTCTGTTCCAAAGTACCCGAGACAGGTACTAATGGTGGGCCAGCTACTGGGTTGTATCCTGGTATCAGCTGTGGTTGTGGTTGGGACAGTAATTTCAGAGTTTACTCAATCTGTACTAATTTTGATTTCGTATATATCGGGTCTGGCGGCATCAGATTTGTAGTAGTCTCAAGTACTGGGACGTCTGGGTATATTCTCTGCATCTGCGGTGGAGGTTGCAACTGTATCGGTATGTCTGGAGCAGTGGGTACACTGACACCATTCTGTAGCGGAGCCATATCACTAGTCTGTGCCGTATCAGCGACTCCCTTTTCCTGCATCTGGTTCCCAGGATCCGTGCTAGTGCTTGGAGCACTATCGCTCACCGCATAAGGTGGTGGGCGATCATGTAATAACCTGTCCATAAACTCCTCATCGTCTGAATCATCTTCCTCTTCCCAAGGTCTTTTATTCTCTTTAGATTTGCCTGAGTCTTTATCTGTTTTACAGGTGGCTTTCTTTCCCTGTGTTTCTTCTCCCTGTGCTATTGCGGGGAACAATTTTAATCCATCAACAATTCCCCTTCCCCACATTTTTCTCTCATCATCCCATCTAGCTTCTGCATAAGATTTTTCTGCCCTTCTCAGTCTTCTCTGAAACTTTTCTTGCCTCTGTTTAAGAGCCATTAGATCCCAAACTGCTAACGCCTCATATTGAGCTGGCCTCAGTGGTGGTTTCTGTTCATTTAATACCCACCTCAATCTTCCAAGAACCCTCGTATTGAACGTTCCATATTCCGGAAACGCTAAACATCCCTCCTTCTCTGTTAGTTTGCGCCACTGTTTCATCCATAAACATGGAGCAACACCTTTTTCTTCCATGACTATATAAGCTAGAGTACTCTCGGGTGGTGTAGGCTCCCCATCAGTTGCTATGATATATGCATCTCCCTTCAGAGCACTCTTGAATGCTTTAACAAAATTCATTTTTGCAATTTTCTCTTGTTTTGTATTTAATCAGAAGTGACTTAGTTCCCAGGACACCCTTCACCCACCTTTCTCAACCTATTGCCTCTCACGGACAGGAGCCAATCCGTGTGCGACCCCTCTCGACAACTGGCCTATCTCAGCGCGGCACCACTGACGTCATACTCACACACACTGCAGCTGACAAAGTCTTGCGGCTCGTCCGTTCCCCACTGAACCCACACGAACCCACACAAACTAATGCAATTATTGCAAGCACCTTAAATGACAACACAAATCTGCCGGTTTACTACAGGAAGGGTAACACATTCGCTTCAGAACTTTACAGAGATTTCCCTTGAAGCCTCAGCCGCTACTTTCCCCTTGTCAGTTCCCGCATTCGCAAGCAGAATTCGACCCGCAAATTCTACTCTCGACTTGTCAATGGCTTACTCTAGTGCACTTTAGAACTTACCAAATCTCCATCGAAGGTTTCACATACGCACTTACTCAAACTTGACTTGTCAACCACGCCCGATTGACCTATTAAACCGCACAGATTACAACATAAACCCAAGTGTCTTCTACACTTGTTAACATACTCCGGAGTCTTAGACCACGACAGGTCCGTACATAAACAACCAACCACGTGGATAATTTTTTGAGCACCAAGCGCCACACTCATATGAAGTACGCCGACTTCCCTAATCTCATACTGTGAAGTACGCCCACTCCTACTAAACAACACATAGTTAACCTAAATACACACAAATCTCACAATCACCTGCAAAAAGGCATAAGCTAAGCAAGCGCAAAAACCCTAAACCACACACATTATGGCGCCGAGAACATTCCCAACTCACTTAGGCAGGCTCCGAGATCCCGGGAAAGTCATGGTGAACTTAGAAACTCATCATACCTCCAATTTGCAGTATCACAGAAAAACAAATTAAACAATGATTCTCCGTCCTAGGGCCCCCACGGGCCAAACCGTCGCTCTGCTACCAGAACTGTTAACGCTTCCTTTTATGTTAATTTATACACATTAGGACTCGTTTTAGGCCAATTAATTTTGTGACCCAGTGGAGACACACCGTAGGACGAGATAACTGATCAATATGTCAAGCAATATATCAATAATTTCATCAATATTTATCACCACAATGCATCTTACTTTAGATAAAGACATTAATCAAATTGTCGACACAACCATGACCTTTCAGCCATGAATAACCACACCTGTTGATAGAATTTTTATGAATTTTATTCCCTGTTGATTACAATCTACAAGCAGAAGACTCAATCTCAAACCCAAGAAGCATAAGAGTATAGTCACAATATGGCAACTGTGATAAGATTTCATTAATGCAAGAATCACAAACATAAGAACATAGCACGGCGTGAACATAGATCAGAACATAACAAGTATCATACACGTCTCAGTTCAGCAAAGCGTAGCGTCAGTCATTCGCCTATTGCGTCAATCACAGTGAACTCCTATCCTAACCCCTAATTAGCATCAGCATGTTGGGCTTCATGCAAAACAATTTAGAACACAAATTTGGAAAACATCTACCTATGGCCTCTATTAAAAAATGAGCAGTTGGTACCTAGAAAGGAAAAGCAAACAGACAAATTACAAATCGCATTGTCATAATTACCCTCCAGGAATAGGTCAGCACACAGGATCAGTCTTCGTCTTCAGGACAACAGTCAAATCGCCATCAGTCTAACCTAGTCTAAAGGACAGGGGACACTTCCCTCATAAGGAGGAGAAGTGTAAAGGGCAGTCTATGGGTGATGATGGTTTATTAAGTCTCAAAGTCACCAAACAGAGTGACAGAGTTTCTGGATAAAATCAGTAGCATTCCCTACCTAGTTCTAACGTCCCTTCTGTGACATGAGTTTTTATCCCTTTTTCGTAATACCTTCGCCCAAAATTCTATTGGACATTCACTATACACCACTATCTTTAACCTATCAAATTATATATTAGGTAATTCTAATTGGCACCCCACGATAATTTATAACATTTTGATTGGTCTTCATAACTGACGTCTTCGGAGGTGGCACATCCGGGGGGTTTCATCACCACTTGGCATGTTTCTCGGGTCATGAGTTCCTTTGTCCATGGTCAAATGTCCTTGTACATTGCTTTAATCTACTTTTGTTTCAAAATTGTATTAAAACTCATACTAAGGCAGCTAGCATGCAGATGAGAACTGAATCTGTATGGTTACATAAAACGGAGAAAAGGAACAAATGCAGGGTCATGGCCCTTTGTGAGTCAGCACACTGGAAAACAGAGAAAAATGCTTTAATATGAGAGCTAGGCAGCTAAATCTACAACTCACGCTAACTTAGGCCTAATGGATTTTCAATGCAGTATTGTAAATGTTAATGTAAGCTATAACACAAACAAGTTTTACTCGTTATTGTCATTAGTTTGCATACACAATGGTAACTTCACATATTATAGTCATAATTCAAATGCACGTTAAGCAAATAGCTATTTATTGTCATTTTCTATGCAGCATCATTAAGCATTGATATAAGCATTTCACTTTTAGTATATGCAATATTTAAGCTACGCTCTCTCAGAAGTTTTGTTTTATTCGGCCTACATTATAGCCAGTGCTTTAAATGGGCCGGTACTCTCCGGTACTGAGTACCGGCACTTTTTTTATTTTGAGAGGGAGAGTACCAGCACATCTCAAGAAAAACATAATATTTTCAATTGGAGAGTACCGGCACTTCTCAGAAACAAGCAGGTACTCTGACACAGAGTACCTGCACTTTAAATTTTCCATTTCAAGCACTGATTATAGCATGTTTTTGTTTCAGGTCACGATAATTGTTAAAGTTGGCACAGGGCTGAATATTTTCATTGCTTTGTTTGGCCACATATCTAATATGCTTTGCAAGGAAGGAGTGGTGTTATTTTAAATAGATAAAAAAAAAAAAACGTAATGTTTATTAAAAAAAAAAGTTAGACATGCGTGGTGCAAACAACTTCATACGTCTAGGTCCTAATTCAGGCCTCATAACGCTGAGCAGCAATGAATGACACTGATACTTGGTGAGGTAGTACATTCTCTAGCCCTGAGCGGCTACAGCACCTTTATTTAAACCTTCGACCTGCACACGGCCCTCTGGGTGCAGATTTAATACTATGGGGGTGATTCTGATATTGGCGGGCGGCGGGAGCCGCCCGCCAAGCGGGAACCGCCAGAAGACCGTACCGCGGTCGAAAGACCGCGGCGGTCATTCTGGGTTTCCCACTGGGCTGGCGAGCGACCGCCAAAAGGCCGCCAGCCAGCCCAGTGGGAAACAGCCTTCCCACGAGGACGCCGGCTCAGAATTGAGCCGGCGGAGTGGGAAGGTGCGACGGGTGCAGTGGCACCCGTCGCTTATTTCAGTGTCTGCATAGCAGACACTGAAATACTTTGTGGGGCCCTCTTACGGGGGCCCCTGCAGTGCCCATGCCATTGGCATGGGCACTGCAGGGGCCCCCAGGGGCCCCGCGGCACCCCCTACCACCATCCTGTTCCTGGCGGGAGACCCGTCAGGAACAGGATGGCGGTAGGGGGTGTCAGAATCCCCATGGCGGCGGAGCGCGCTCCGCCGCCATGGAGGATTCTCAAGGGCAGCGGAAAGTCGGCGGTACACCGCCGACTTTCCGTTTCTGGCCGCGGCTGAACCGCCGCGGTCAGAATGCCCAGCGGTGCACCGCCAGCCTGTTGGCGGTGCTACCGCGGTCATTCGCCCTGGCGGTTTTTACCGCCAGGGTTAGAATGACCACCTCTGTATTGTATTGGCCAGGTGGCTCACTAAATCCCTTATAACCTTTGAATGAAAAAAAACAAAGATACAAAAACCAAACCAAAAAATAGTCCACCATAGACACTAGTGTTCAGCAAAGTCTCTTAGCCTCTGGGTAGGTTAGAGATTGGATCTCAGTTGGTAGGTACATCCGTGGTTGTTGGTTCTCTGTTATTGGGCACTTGACAATCACCTTCTGATTGAGGCACTAATTCCCTGCACGTCTCGCTCTGGTTGTAATTAACAGGCGTTCTGTCTCTGGTGCTAGCGCTCCTTGCCTTTAGTAAGTAAACTTACACGGGACGCGTATAGTTCTATGAATCTTTTGGATCGCAAAGAGTATCCTAGTTAAGTGGTGACCAGAGGAAAATCAACAACAATCCCAACCAGTTCATATAACAACAAAAAACCTAGTCTAATAAGAAAATATCATCACTCTCAAGAAGATTAGTTTGTTTTATTCCCTATTAGGTACGACTCTAATCAAAAACTTTATTTCAATGAATCCATGGTTAATCAAACTTTATTTGCATCATGAGCAATAGTTCATCAAGATTTTTAATAATGAGCGAAAACATTTAAAATGGCAAATTTGTACATTGATTAATTCAGCAATGCGAGTCAGTCACTTCAAAGTCAAAGTCACCATTAAGTCGCCCTCTGTCACCCTACCTATCTCAAATTAGCATTAGCATGTGGGTCTTAATGCGAAAAAACTATTTAGTCAAAAATCAATAATTTGGAAAATATTCTAACTTAAGAGAGAAAAGCATTCTAAGGAGCGCGGATGGTACCTAGAAGGAAAACGCACATTAGTCAGTCTTAATTTATAGCTACCTATCCAAGGTAGATCAGCAACGAGTCAGTCTTCGTCTCCAGGTCATCAGTCATCAGCAAGGCTCGGGCTCACAGGGAGCAAGCCCAAATTTCAGCACTTCGGAAAGCATCTCCTGACGTCATCAACTTTCGCCTCTCCACTCTGATTTCCCTTCTCGTGTCATTACTTTTTTTTAGGGTCTCTTAGTCCATCCCACAAATTGCTAATTGGTCAGCCTTATCAGGGGTTATGACTCTCACCTATAGTTTTTGTTTACCACTTATTCACATCAGTTCGAGCATCAAGTTCCATTAATATGATTGGGCCTTCTGTTGATGAGAACATCATGCAGCTCTTCAGGTAACAAAACTGTGGCCCACTGCTCTTAGTCAGTGAGTTTGCAGAATTTCTAGCAGAGCTCATTTTGAACTCTGTACAGTTCAAGGTCCTTTTCTCCAGTCACAGTCCTCTGCGGCTCATCGCGTCTCCACGTTTAAGCAAGCAAGGCCCAGCGTCGCCCAGGCCTCTAGTTCGGCTAAGTTAAGGATACGAAGCATCATTAACATAGGTTATACCATCAGTTATGGCATATTATTACAAAATTTAATGTGGGCACATTTTGCACATTACACGTTATTTTCATTTATTAGTTTTCTAATGTCATTTTTCTCATTAGTATGTATACGCAAACCATTAGAATATTCTCATATTAGCTTATCTGCTAATCACAATCACCTTCTGATTGGGGCACTAATTCCCTGCACCTCTCGCTCTGGTTGTAATCAACAGGCGTTCTGTCTCTGGTGTCTCCACAAACATTCTCAAGGGCAGCCATGTCTTGTTCATGTCACCTCTTCTTTCTCTGACTCTGGCCCTTCCCCTCGGTATTTTCTTGAACCAAGACTTATTTCTTGATATCGCCACACCTTCTCGCTTGGCTGTGATCATAGTCCCTTACACTTTGGCAACTTCCCATATCTCTTTCTCAAACGGTGTGCGTAATTTCCACCCTGGAATGCAGCCTTTGATGACAAGCTGGTCGCCCTCTTGAAGACTAGGCCCTGAAGGCTCCACGGCCCTCCTAACTAAGCTCGCTCTTTCATTGTTGGTTCTCTTTTCTTGGACTGCTGCTGCATTGATGGTGGCTGACTCCCATATGTGCCCGGCTGGCACCAGATCCCTAGTAGGTCTCCTCATTAGAAGGCCCCATCCTGTAGTACTGTGTGAGATTTGACAATACGCTCTAAAAACTGTTGTAGACAGCATTCACGTTCTTCTCCCTGTTCTTCGCCAATCCTAAGTGCTTTGTTGAGCATTCTCATACATCGTTCCACCTCCCCATCCTTCTGGGGCCATTGGGGAGTTATCCTTCGGTGTCGGATGTTGAGGTGATGCAGATATTCTCGTAATTCCTGGCCCTAGAATGGCGGTCTGATGTCTGTTTTTATTTCTTCAGGCAACCCTAGCAACGCAAAGATCTTTTCAAGTGCTGGCTTTACGCACCCAAATGCTGTAGACCTCACCAGTTCAAGAGCCGGGAACTTTGAATGACTGTCAGTGACCACCAATGTGATCCTCTTGTCAGGAAAACTTCCAAAGTCCATGTTCACCGATGACTAGGGTTTAGAACAAAAGCTTCGGTGATGACAGGGGCCAGTGGAGGTGCGATACTTGAAAGAAGACAGGAATGACAACTCTTCCTTCTTCTTTAACCAGTTGGTCCACTCCCAGGAACCACACCTTGCTTAGAAAGCATGCTTTTGTTTTTCCCATGCCTTGATGTACCTGGTGTGCCAAATCCACTGTACGGGCCAGAGAGTCCAAGGGATAACAATCTGATGAACCCTTACTGGGAGTCCTTCTTCCCTCCCGCTCAACTCATCTTGTCACCTCCACAGTTGTGTTCTAGCTTAACACTCATCCTCTGTTAGACCCTGGAAGGTCCGCCAGTGATGTTCCTCTGGAGCTTTCTCATCCCGCTTGAGGCAAGTATCTGGCTTGGTGGCTTACACTGTTTCCTCCATAGACAGTGCTCATGAGCATGCTAGTTCCATGACCATTCTGACAAAACCCTTGGCTCTTAGGTCATCTTCCTGCTGTGTCATGGGATCAGCAACCAGGGGGTGGCATGAAAAGTAATCAGCTGGATTGTTTACCCCAGTTGGTAAATTACATCGAAGAAGTATTGCTGCAACTGCACAGCCCACATTTCAATTATCGGAGGTCCGTTTCGCACTGTGCCTCCAAACAGCGGTACTAATAGGGTATGGTCTGTGACTACTTGAAACTTTTGACCGCAGAAAAAATGTTTACAGGTCCATCTAATTGCTAGCGCCTCTCTTTCAATTTGTGCATATCGTGTTTCTACGGGAGTGGGAGCACGGCTCACATATGCAATAGGTACTCACTCCTTGCTGTCTTTTATTTGCAGTAGCACAGCCCCTAGCCCCATGGGGTTGGTGTCTACAATAAGTTATGTTCTTCGCAGCGGGCTGAAATAAGCGATGGTGTCATCATGTAGGAGGGCTTTCTTTATGTCTCGAAACACGTGTGCTGCTTTGTTGTCCCATTCCCACGGGACAACCTTCTTTGTCTGTGCCCATAGAAGGTCCGACAGGGTTACTAGTTTGGGAACAAAACTTCTGCAGTTGTTGGCTATCCCCAAAAAAATCCATACCGCTGACAGATTTCTGGGAACAGCTGCGGACCTGATGGCTTCCACTTTCTGGGGATCTGCTTGTAGACCCTCTTTGGAGAATCTATACCCAAAAGTTCCACCTCTTTAGAGTAGAATGAACACTTTTGGTGGTGAAGAGTCAGTCCACGTTCCACCAACTCCTGCAACATGGCCTCAGGCGGGCATTAGGTCCCTAAAGAGTGCTAGAGAAAATCAAGATATCATCACTTACATTGATCACACCCACTAAACCGGACAGTGCCTCTCGTTTAGCATCTTGAAAATCTTCTGCCACTGGCAACACTCCAAAACGCAGATGCTTGGGCCTCCTCAGCCCCACATGCCTGGAGAACATCATTATGTATATACTGAATAATTCCACCATCAGTTGGTGATATCCTGAATTTAGGTTGATTTTAGAGAATTATTTGGCTGCATTCAGATCCACCATGATTTTGTCAGTGGTTGGGGTGATATACCTCTCCCTGTGAAAAGCTGTGTTAAGCAACCTCATGTCCACACATTTTTGCCCGCGGCATGCAGCACAGAGACACGCCGCGCCCCCAGCCTCTTGTGCAGCATACGAGGCCCCAAATTGGGCATGGGGCCTCGTTTCTTCCTAGCGAGGCACACATTCAGGCATATTTAACCCTTCCCCACTTACCTGCTACGTTTTCTTTTCTTTCTGTCGCCCTCATTTGTGCCTCCCTTTATGTTTTTCCTCCTTTCCCATTATTCCCCTCTCTTCCCAGCATGCTTTGGTTCCCTACTTTCTATGGCTCATTGTCCATTACTTTCTATGTGTTTTTCCCTATCTAATATGGTGTCCTTGCACTTCCTGTTGGTCGCTTCCTGTTTTTGGGTATTTAAGGGCTGTGATTCTTTCCCTCCTTGCGCTGCAACAATTTCTGTTTGGATGATGTCTTCGCTCCTTCTTCCTTTCTGTCATATACTGGATCCCATCAGTTCCAGTGTTTTTCCTGTTCTTTTTGATCTTGTATTTACTTTTTGACTTTTGCTTCTGTTCCAGGAAATTTTCCTTTTTGGAGATTTTTTCCCCTTTTTAGGGTTTTTTCCCCTCTGGCACTAATTATGTAGGACACGGCCTGCCCTTGGCATTCCTATCGCCTGAAGCACCGTGGCTACCAGAAAGAGTCGCCCCTACCTGGGCCAAGGCCGAACATTCAGGAACAAGAACCTCGCCACTCGTTCAGCGGACTCCAGGTTAAAGCAGCGCGTAAGTCGTGACACACATAGGCCCTCATCATGAGTATGGCAGTCTTGAGATTGCCAGACGCACAGTGGCGTTCGGACTGCTGCGGTCGTGGCAGTCTGATCACCACATTACGACTGTGGTGGAACCGCCGTAGTCAGACTGCCGACACCGCCAGGTTGCCGACAGCCTGGCAGTCCCAGCCGTTGTAATCCACCAGGGCAGCGCTGCAAGCAGCCCCCATACTGCCAGCCTTTTCATGCCGGTTCCACAGCCACGGAAAGGCTGGCGGAATGGGGGCATCAGGGGCCCCCATGCACAGCCCTGTCGCGTATTCCACTGCCAGAATTACGTTTACGAGCCGGCTGCAATGTTAAGGCCCTGTTAACTGCAGGGCTGGCAGGCTGAAATGCTGTTTCTGCACGCCGGCTCTGCAGTGAACTCCAAATAGGGCCGGCAGTGTTTGAACCGCACAGGCAATCTCTCGGCGGTATGAGTGCAGCAAGTGGCGTCTGCCGCACGCCAAACTCATAATGAGGGCCATAATCTTATTGCGCCAGGCTGCTTGAGCTAAGGGGTGATTACCAACAGCTTCACCCAGGAGGTGGGACCAGGCACTTTCTCTATGACTCCTGCATGCTCCAACTGTTCAAGCTCTTTCTCCAGCAAAGGGCAAAGATGGAAGGGCACCCTTCTGTGGCAGAGTGCTACTGTTTGTACGGTAGTGTCAATGTGGAGCTTGGCTTGGATGCCTTTCAGACACCCAATCCTTTAAAAAGTTTAGGAATCTCAGCCAGGATGTCCTCGTCATGAGATTGATGAATCTGTTTCACAAAGAACACCAGGTCCAAGTCCTCTGCTGTGTGTCAGCCCAGGAGCGTTCCAGTGTTGTCTTTGGTCTCGTGAAACTTAGCATGTGTTTTCCTGTCCCATTGGCCACTTCTACTTCTTTGACCCCTTGCAGCGGAATGGAGTCTGTTCCCCCATACATGTAGATTTTACCCTTTGTTGGGATGATTTCAGGCTTGGGATCCAGTTTGAGGAACTGCTCTGAGTCAATGACATTTACTGAGGCTCCTGTGTCAATAAGCACTGTGATCAGAACTCCGCCAGCGTCTACTTGGCACATGGAAGGAGGTCTTTGTCTCTGATTGTTATGCCCCCTGAATGATATAATAAGCACTTCCTCATAATTGTAATCTTACGGGTCGACTCACTTAGGTATTGCTTGCTTGTGTTAGGCAACCTCCTCCTTCTTCCAATGACAACTGCCGAATGTTTACACTCTTCTGTCTTTTCATGCTGGATATCACATTGGAGCAGTAACATACTTTTGCAAAATGGTTTTGACGCCTACTTTATAGGCATGTTTTACTTGTGCGCCGCATCTTTTTGGTGGGTGATGAACCATTCCACCGTTGCCACAAATATTCTCACTTGTTTTGGCACCAGTGTTTTCACGTGGTCTCCTGGGCCATCATTGTATTGCCTCTACGTGCTCTGCTTTAACTTTCACCACAAAGGATGCTGCTGAGTTGACAAGCTGTGGGCAAGAGTGGATTCCATTTCTCTGGCCTGTGTGTCTGCTAGCTAATGAGAACGGACCAGGATCAAGGTGTTGTCCAGCGTGATGACACGGTGCCTCAGGATCAGTTTCCAGAGAGCAGACGAGGAGCATCTTTGTATTAATTGTGCTCTAATCTCATCTTGCTTTACAATCCGTGTGCAGGTGCCCACCAATTTATGTAGCTGTGCAAAGAACTTTCCACCTGGGAAGCCTGCCAGAGTTTGAATCGTTCAGAGTCTGGGTTTAATTGAGGCTCAAAATGTCTGTTGAGGGGGAGCTACTGCCACGTCAAAATCATCATCGGCTCCAGGGTTGGGCATGTTTTCACATAACTCATACAGTTCTTCACCTTCCATGTGCAGTATCATGGACCTTTTCATTACTCCATTTGTTTCCAGCAGAGCACAAAAATAGTGCTGCAAGCGTCCAATCCACCGTGCAACCATTGCGGGGTCAGCTAGCTGGCTAAATAGCGGTAATGCTGTGACTGGGGCATGTGAGCAGTGCTGTTGTGCCGGAGCTGCTGCTCCTTGAGGCAGTGCTGACATGGTGTTGTATAATGTCTGTTTGCTAGTGATTGTTGTTTTTACTTCTTTTTTTCAAGTCACTTGTCCTCACTGTTCTCTTTCAATCACCCCAGCTCTTGAATTTGTATCTCTTCTTTCTCTCTTTCCCCTTAATGTAAATTGTGTTTTTCTTTTGCTTTTTTTTCCTTCACAGGTCTCTCTCGTGCCCCTACACCAACCTACAAGGCCCCCTTTTCCTCTGTGTATTTATTTCTTCTATTTTTTTCAATACCTAGGGAAAACAACTCAATCCTCCTTTGAGCTCTGTTCCGTTTTGTGCACAGCTGAGGACCTCTTGCTGCTCAGTCCATTCTGCACGGGCTGCCGATCACATGTGAGGGTTCACGCGAGGCTGCAGTTTACTGATTTGAAACTTGTGCACATACCTGGAAGCACTCCGTTGTTTGCCGCTCCTCTGTCGGGCACTTACTGGGCCGCGGTTATGCTACTTGATTTAGGGCAGCGAGACTCCACACATTCTCGAGAGCGGGCAGCCGGATGAGGCTGTGCTAGGCCTCCGATGACACTGCCGGCGAAAGCAGGCCACGCAAACCTGCTTCCCACATCAGCAGATATGCAGTGGAACTGCTCACATGTGAGGTAGGCACTCTCCGACGCTTTAGGCATGCAGCGAGGGTTCTGCCTCGTCGCCTGTGTGGTGAAGACAACTTTGGAAGTCTAGGCATCACTCAGGCCTCCTAACGCTGAGCAGCAATGAATGACACAGACATTTGGTGAGGTAGTATGTACTATAGCCCTGATCAGCTATAGCATCTTTATTTAAACCTTTGTGCTGCGCCCAGCCCTCTGTGTGCAGAACAAATACAATGCATAGTATCGGCCAGGTGGCTCGCTACATCATGTTCCACTTGGTCTTTGTTTATGTCTGTTTTTTAAAAAGTGTTTTTTCCCCACATATTTCTATATTAAGCCTTCAAGTTGAAAGTTTCAACTCCAGTGAAAATTACTACACAATAAAATGGCCTCCACCCATTACATGAACACAACTCATGCATTCACTTGGGCATCAAAGCCCACTTAGAGGATGCACTCCCTTTGCTAATTCCATCCTTGAGTTTCAAAGATACTTCATAGTCCAATACATTGTCATTAAAGTTCTGCTGAAGCCTTCAGTGTTGGTCCCAAAAGCTCTGTGTGAGACAAATAAGTCACATTCCAAGGCAGCAGAGGTTGCTTCATGCCAGAAACTGGGTTAGGGGCTGAAACCTTATTAAAGCAGGAACCACAGTCCTTGTCAGTGTGATGTATCAAGCAAAACCCAAATTAAACTGTGCCCAACCCTCTAGCAGCTTGGCACAAAGTAGTCAGGCTTAACTTGCAGGGAATGTGTAAACTATTTATGCAGCACTTAAAACAGTAATAATGTGAAAACACAACACAAGGAAAATCCCACACCAATTCAGTAAAGCAGAGTACATTTTAATAAATAAATCAAGACCAGAGCAACACAAAATCCAGCCAGTAGAACCAGAGATATACAAGTTTAAATATTTCAGTGAATATTGCTCCAAAAAGCACCAAGTGTCAACTGTGTTTATCTGGTCATGCCAGACTGGGACAAAGTCACAAGTTCAGGCCAACCACAATAGAGCGCATGCAGGATACAGGGACCCAGTTAGGTCCACTGAACAAGAGTACCTTAAATCCTGGTTGTGAAGGGATGCGGAGTCCAGTGTCGGGGTTGCGTTGCACAGCAAAGGCGATTCAAGGCTGTGCAAGGAGATGCATTGTACAGGAGTGGTTCCGATGGGCTGTGTTGGGGGAGGTAATGTCTTTGTATGGAGCTGCAACACACAGCTGTGGCTCTGGTGGGCTGCGATGGACAATACAAAGGTCTTGTGTCAGGGAAGTCTTTCCAGCAGAGGTGATACATCTGTTCTGAGGGCGATGCATCAAGCAGCAAAGGCGGTGCGCCGGTTCTGTGGGAGACGCATCATAGAGGAGATGGGTTGGTTCTGCTGGATCAAAAGATGGGCATGCGGAGCACCTTCAGGCTCACTTCCAAAGGTCTAGGACTGGGCTGGCACCACTTGGGAGACCAGGACTCACAGATGACGGAGTCCAGGTGCTGGGTTCAAGGTTGGGTCCAAGGTGGTTATGTTCCTAAGGCTTCTGATCAGGAAGCCAGCCAACTAGCCATTGGAGTCACTCTGGGGTCCTGGGTTCAGAGATGTTGGTCTAGTCCTTCTCACCCAGGCAAAAGGGCAGCAGGGCAAAAGGTCAGCACGGCAGGACAGCAGTCCTTCAGAGCAGCAGAGTCTTTGTGATGTACATGTGTGGTAGGTGACATCTGCTCTCCCTCATTAACTCAGAGTGGCCCATCCTGCCAACACCTGTCTTCCCTTTCTCTCACTGGAAGCAATACACAAGCTGTCAACTACACCTAGTCATGTGACCCAGGATCAGTCTGCTGGCACCAAATGGTTAGGTAAAGAAAATGCCAACTTTCTAAAAGTGGTATTTCAGATTTGTGATTAGAAATCCGATTTTACCATTAAAGAGAACTTTTAATTACAATTCTTTAGACACTAAGCTGGACCTGTCCACCTGCCCCCAATTGGAAGTTACAGCTCATTAAATGTAATAAGTTAACTCCAATGTTATCCTATGGGAGATGCGTAGTGAAAAATTAATTTAGTTTTTTTTTACTACTAGTACATATAAAACATAAAAGACACTACACCTGGCCATCTTGGCTGTGTTGGGCCTACGAAAAGGGTGACTTACATGTAATAAAAAAAGAGGTTTGGGCCTGGCAGTTCAAAACTGCCCATACAGGCTGCAATGGCAGGTCAGAGACATGTCAAAGGGGCTACTTAAGTGGATGACATAATCAGTGCTGCAGATCCATTAGTAATATTCAATTTGCAGGCCCTGGACACATGTAATACCACTTTACTAGGGACATATAAGTAAATTAAATGTACCAATTTGGTGTAAGCCAATTTTACCATGTTTAGATGTGACAACACAAGCACTTTAGGACTGGTGAGCAGTGGTAAAGTGCGCAGAGACCTAAAAGCCAACAAACATGGATTCAGAAAACAAGAGGGTGAAGGCAAAAAGTTTTGGGGGTGACCATGCAGAAAGGGCCAAGTCCAACACTTCGGCACTGATAGGTATTCTTGCCCTGTACCATTTTCATCCCTGCCAATTGTCACTCATCAGAGTTTAGACTAACGCATTTTGGGAATTTCCCCTTATTGCCTTAGGTCCCAGAATGCTTATGCAAATCGGATGAGCAAAAGCTGAGAGCGTGTTCATAAAAAATATATACTCTTTCATGCTTTAGACTCAGCTCCTGGCCCCTGCAAACACAGGGAGCCAGCCAGGAGAGAGGTACCAGCCATTGCGCAGGAGTGCTCAGCATGTATTGTTGCCTGATATACCAATGAGTTGTGACAATAGCATCCTTCCCTCATAATACAACTGTTATTGATGGTTTTCCTGCACACAGCAGACGTCCACATAGCCTAGTAATGTTAAATTTGAATTGGTTTCAAGCCTGAAAATAATGTTCAGGCTTTTTATTAAGGAGCGTGGGGATGGTGCTACCACTGAACTGGAGTCTCAGAAAGGAGTGTTGTGAGAGCAATAGGGTTTCTGGGAGGAGACCATGGTATAAGACTGGGAATGGCTAGGGCTCCTGTGATGGTGAGTGGAGAATGCACACCCCTGGCTGTGGGCTGTTCTCAGACTGCATTTGCATCGGTTTACAGTTGGAGGCCTCTATATTCCCTTGGTGGTATGTGGAGAGCGGTCCTGCCAACTCACATGGTGCCACCATGTGACACATGATATTGGCTCCCACCACTTGGTCACCCGGTGAGGAGTGGTTTTCAGCTTGTTTTCGTAGGCTTTTAACTGCCAATGTCCATTAATGGGTGTGAAAACCCCCTAGGACATAGGCAACAGCCTCCGAAATCTTTTGTTTTTTGTTTTTTCCCAGAGTAGGGGATTAGGGGCCAGGTTGGTGGCAAAAGTGCCTCGTAGGTGCTTCTTGACACGAGGTCATGCCCCCTTCAAGGCCCCACACCCTCCTCACAGTGTGAAATTTTATTGAAGTTGGCAGGTCTGGAGATCCCACCTCTCACCTCCTTTATTGCTGACATGGTCACAACCTCACCGATGATGTCGTGCAGCACCTCGGAGTTCCACTATCAGCCCTCAGTTCCCTGCAGCGACTTGTTGTTGCAAGGACGTTCCCTTGACATAGCACCTCCAACTCTCCAGTAAGACGCAATAACTAGGCAAAAATTATCGGGTCTCTAGAGTTGGCTGCATGTACCCACGTGACTTCACACCACACTGGTACAGTGTCAGCCTGTGGTGCACATGTGTCACATATGTAGCTGAGGGGCTGCTCCTGAAACCTACTGAGAGTTGAGCAAGTACGGACTACTGTAATACAGTATCAGGGTCCTCTAGGTTCAGGCAGGATTCGTGGTATGAGTATTGGCCTCACCAAATAATAATCCTTCATCTGTCAACAAGTAAAGGGCTTACACAAGTCCTGCCAAACAAGTTATAAACTTCAGCGGTTCTGTATATGGTTCTGTCACAAACTGGACTCCTACTCCAGGCCCCTGACTTTACTTTCTCTGACATCTGTGGCAGTTGCAATTGCACATTTCCCCAAGTCCGTTTTGGTTTCTCAGGCTTCCCTGGAGACTCTTCTCCTTTTTTTGTTCTGGGCCTCGCAGAACTATAATTCCCATTATATAATCAGGACACCAGGACTGATAAAAACATGGTCTCAATGCGGTACTCACACACACCTGGTGAACTTGTCTAGCAGATGGGCATCTAGGGATCAAAGTAAAGGAGCTGAATAAAAAGCAGCCTTGTGAGGATGGGAACCAGGATAAAACAAGGGGCTAAGATTTTGTAAGAGAAAAGCCGTATTTACAGGTATAAAGGTCTTGGTATTGCCGTCATAGGTTTCTTAATGGGTGTACAACCACACCTGCATGGTAGGTGATCAGGATGGAAATAAGGACAAAGTAAAAACTTTGGTAGCTGGTTCTCAGCTACTTCAAACACCTCAAGTACTGTCCTGCTTACCTTTCCCCTTTAGCACCACTGACCCTTTCCTGTCTACCCTCTTGATCTGTGGAAACAAAATCCAAACATAAAAGAAATGCTGCAAGTGTTTGACAAAAGGAATACCGCTTGATCCTTGGGAGACAAAGCGATGTAGGGACTTGAATGAGTGTACTGCACTAGCTTATAATGAGGGATTTAAAACAAATACATTGATATTGTACACCTTTCTTTCTCTCGTAATACCACCTACACTTTTTTGCAAGTTAATAAGAAAATTGCATCCCTTGTCTATTTTTTCTCTAAATCTCCCACTTGTGTGGTTTCGAACAGTGGCGTGGACCCTGAAAGGACCCTGAAAGTGTGTTGATGTCCAATTCCTTGCATTGAGATCGGCAGAATCATGGTCTGTGCAGCTTTGACAATTGTGTAGCTGTACTGCTAGGGCTATTTCCAATACTCACAGGGATGATTCTTCTGATTGTGGTTATACTACTTGGAAAGTTTCCTGAATCAGGATCATGAATATGTTTATAATTAAGTGACAATCATGGTGTCCCATGAAAACGTGAACATGTTGCTCATAAGATATGCCAGTGTCACACATAAGTGCATTGCAATCATGGAAATGTCACATATATCTTTGGTACTGGTTGGAAAGGTAGGAGGAGAAGCAGAGATGAATGTTGCCAGAGGTTCCCATTTGAGACTTCAGGATGTGGGTGAGGGTAAGATAGTCAGCGATGTCAAAGGTGGCTGACAGGTCTAGTAACATCAGGAGGCAAGGGCCATCTGTAAGGGGGGCGGCAGAGAGGTAGACACGAACAACACCAGAAGTTAAATGAAGTGGTGATGATTTATTTAAGTAATTGCCAAACAAATAGCCCTACGCCAACCAACATCCTCTTCTCTCCCCGTCAACTGTCGCTCTTCGCTCTGCACATTCCACAAGCCGCTTCTCGAGCAAACACAACATTCTCACCTTCGTCTCGTGCCAGAAGCGCACGCATCTACATTCCTAGGATACCACACCACCTTCCCCATATCAGAATAACAAAACAACAAAAAATACTTAACATACCTAAATACAAATTACACATGGCCCTTGAACAATTAATGTTGCTTACAAACTAAGACAAATTGAATTAACATTGCATCACAAAGTCCATAAAGGTGACACAGCTCACAGTTCATTTCACAGTTCATTTTACGTAGTCCCTGAACCATGACGGTTTTGAAACATTCCTTTTTGGTCGAGTTACAGCTGGGCCTCGCAGTTTAGCAACACATGGAGTGATACAGGTATCTTGAGCAGGAACGTCCAGTGAGATACCTTGAGAGTCATGAATCTCTACATCGGGTCCCGAACACTTAGCTACCCTATTCAGATTCCATATCCTATGATCTTCTGTTTTCACCGCATTCCTAAACAGTCTTATGATTTTAAATGGACCCTTAAATTTAGATGGTTTTCCCTCCTTCCTTGGAGATCTTATCTTAACAAGATCCCCTTCATGCAACACAGTTCTTTTAACAGCTTTTCGCTCATCATACCTCAACTTTCTTCTCCCTTTCACTTCTCTCTCTCTCTCTCCAACCTTCAATGCTATCTACCTGATCATTGACCTCTTTCCCTTTCTCATTAACCCATCTGGGTTCAATCTCACTGTAAGGAACTCTACCTTTGAATAACTGAAAAGGAGTCACCCCTGTAGTAGAGTGTGGTGGTAATCGATACTCCCAAACCTTTTTTTTTTACTTCACACTCCCACTCAACATTATTAATAAGTGCTAATTGCATGCATTGTTTCAGCACTTTTATAAAGCGCTCAACAACTCCATTAGACTCTGGGTGATAAAGAGCAGTTCTTTTATGTACTACATTCCTTTCTCTTAAAAAGGACTCTGTTGCTTCAGAGACAAACTGCACCCCATTGTCGGTCAGTAAAGTAGAGGAAAAGCCCTCTCTTTCAAACAGGTCATCAAGAAAATTAATTATGTCTCTTGATTCAACCGAATTCACAAATTTGACTTCAGGCCAACGGGAGAACATGTCAATGCAGACTAAAATATACCGGTCAACAGATTTCAGTTTAATTGGGCCTAAAATGTCCAAGGCTATGTCAACCCAGGGACCGGAAGATTTCTCACGTATGACCATGGGCTGAATCCTACATTTTAATACCTTATCGGAACAAGCGCACTCATGACAGTTCATCACTTCCCCTTCCACCATGATGTCCATGGCAGGCCACCAGTAGGCGTTCCTTAATCTCTCCTTCGTTTTAGAGAAGCACATGTGGCTTGAGTGAGCACGATTAACAACCCACCAACTACGGACAATTCATTTCTGACCTGCCAGTAACCTGATAATTCTTCACACAGTTTCTCCTTGACACCCCAACCATTTGTAATTTTACTCAGTACATCCTGCAACGTGACGTCTTTCGACAATTCATCCAACCACATTAGTTCCGAGATTGTTCCCTCAGTGACAATACAGACCTTTATCTCCTCGTCAGCTACAATGTCTGCAAAACACCCTCCTTCAATAATCTCATCATCTTTTCCCATGTCTGGGCACAACCTCGACAGACAATCAGCCTGAACATTTAATGTCCCCGGCATATAAGAGATTACAAATACAAATTCTTGCAATGCCACTACCAACTTCCTGATTCTATGTGAGATCAACTCTATTCCTTTTTTAGTAAATACCTCTACAAAAGGTTTGTGGTCAGTCACAATCTGAAATTTATGTTCCCACAAAAACTTCCTCAGTTTTCTCACTGCCCAAAAGACACTAAGCGCCTCTTTTTCAACAACTGAATAATTGAATTCAGCTCCCTTCAAACATCTGGATGCAAAACCGCCCCAAGACCCTTAGAGCTGCCATCAGTCATCACAATAATCTCATTGTGTGCATCAAAGCTCCCTAAATCTGCTGCCTTATCCAAGCTCACCTTGATGTCCCGATACTCCTTTTCACATACCTAATCCCACTTAAATTCTGCTCTTTTCTTTAACAATTGTCTCATGTAATAATTTCTTTCTGCAAAGCGTGGGACAAATTTATTATAAAACTCCGCCATGCCTAGAAACTTTACAAGTTCTTCTTTATTTTGTGGACTGGGTAAGTTTTTTATAGTATTGACTAAACTTTCCTTGGGACAAATTCCTTTCACCGAAATCTCATGACCTAAGTACTCAATGTTGGGAATGTTTATCTTACACTTCTCAGATTTGAGCGTCAGGCCATTGTCTCGTAGCTTCTCTAAAACTATCCTCAGTCTTTTATTGTGTTCTACTAGATTGGTCCCTGTGAATAAAAGGTCATCCTGATATACTTTCACCCCTTCTATGCCTCTCAAAATCCTTTCCATGGCCCTCTGAAAAACAGATGCTGCAGAAATCAATCCAAACGGCATTCTTAGGAACTTGAATGTGCCAAATGGTGTTATAAAAGTGGTAAGTTCCTGGGAAGAATTATGCAAATTAATTTGATGGTAAGCAGAGGTAAAATCTAGAGTTGAGAAGTGACTTGCCCCACAAAGCGAACACAACAACTCTGTAATATTTGGGAGAGGATAGTGGTCTATGATGACTGACTTGTTTAGATCTCTCAGATCAACACAGAGTCTAGCTTCGCCGTTGGACTTCCTTGCCATAACAACTGGTGCCACCCATTCTGAAGCCTCAACCTCTTGAATAATCCCATTCGTAATGAGCTTATCGATCTCAGCTTTCATTTTATCCCTCACCAACAGAGGTACATTTCTCCCTTTCGCTGCCTTCGGCTGTGCACCAGGCTTTAGCTTAATTTTGTGTACATAGTTTTTCAGACAGCCTAATTTCTTGCTAAACACATCTGGAAATTCCTTCACCCAAACCCCCACATCTTCTGAAACAGACTGAACTGTGTGGTTATCCTTCAGCCTAACAGGTGGGTCTTCATTTGGATCAAGCAAAACTCTGAGATCACGTTGATGAAACCAACTAATTAAAGAGTCCCCTTTTACAGAGACGTACACTTTTGCTGGAATGAGACGCTCCCTAAACTCTATAGTTCCCCAAAAGTAACCCAACAACTTGATTGGTTCGCCACCATAACCCTTAGGTAACACATCAGGTTTTAACAAGTCGACAGTCCCCTTTAAATACTGATCATAAAATATTTTAGGTACTAAAGTAAGTTTTGCCCCAGAATCAAATAAAATTTTGAGGGGTTTACCATTAACCAAAATTGACTCTACAGGACCATCAAAAGACCCAACACTAGTTTGTAGAACCTGAACGACATTCACTGCTTCGGCATCATCTGCCTCACCATCACACCACACTTCTCTTATTTTCTTTGTGTTATTCTTCACCCTGCAACATCTTGCAAGATGACCAACTCTACCACAGTTCCTATAGAGTATTTTCCAGGCAGGACATTCCTTGTTATTGGCCATGTGGCCAACATTCCCACACCTAAAACACTTCCAGCAAATGTTTTCTTTGACTTTACTGATTCTCCACCAACTTTATTGTCAGTGTTGTTGCAATGTATTACTTTCACCGACGCTCCTTCATCCCTTGTTGTGTCAAATACAGTAGAGTCTTTTCGAAGTACCTCAACACATTTCTTGGAGTGTTCACAGGTTCTGGCCAACACTAGAACCACGTCTAGAGATGGATTGTCCTTTTGCCACATGCTCTCCTTTGCCTTCTCCAAGGAGCAGCCAAGCATGAATTGATCCCTCAAATGTTCCTCATAAGAATTTCCAAAAGCACAGGTAGAAGCAAGCCTTCTCAGCTCAGTTATATATTGTTCCATTGTCTCACCTTGGCATTGCATCCTTTTTCCAAATTGGTATCTTTCAAGAACTGTACTTACTTTTGGTAAGTAATGCAGATCAAGTTTCTTTAAATAAATCTCAAATTCGTTGAGGCCAGTAGAGTCTGTATCTGAAAGATCGGGAAGATTTTCATAGACTTCTTGACCCTCAGTTCCTAAACAGTGCATTAAAAGTGAAGTCTTCCTTTCAGCACTTAATAAAGTGCCACACACCCTAGCATAGTTGTTAAAAACTTTTTTCCACTTTTGCCATGTTATGGGTGGGTCACCGGGAGAGATTGAAAAAAACGGTGCAGCAGGTACATTCTGCATAATGACCAGTGAAAGAGAACTCCACAATCGGCAGGTTTAGACAAAGTAACTTGAAATAGCAGTATGAAATGGCAAGCAATTAGTTAAAGCTGGTTAAACCAGCATTAAGAAATGGTACCGAAATCGATGATGAAACCTCTATTGCAGAAGAATAAACAGGAACAGGAACGGATGAAGGCTGTCTGTAGGTTACGGTTACCTGAGAAGACAGGCCTCAGTAGAAGACACAATGTGTCCGAAATGAAATACCTGGACGTGAACGACTTGACAGGGAAGGTCCACAGACGTGTTGTTAGGGCTTTTGGCGCTTGTTTAGTTCAGATTACTCCAGAGCTGCCTACCGTTCCCCCTCCGCAGACTCCAATCAGATCCGCTTTCACCTTGTCGCCAATGTAAGAGGGGCGGCAGAGAGGTAGACACGAACAACACCAGAAGTTAAATGAAGTGGTGATGATTTATTTAAGTAATTGCCAAACAAATAGCCCTACGCCAACCAACATCCTCTTCTCTCCCCGTCAACTGTCGCTCTTCGCTCTGCACATTCCACAAGCCGCTTCTCGAGCAAACACAACATTCTCACCTTCGTCTCGTGCCAGAAGCGCACGCATCTACATTCCTAGGATACCACACCATCTTTATTTGTAATCAAGAGGATATAATCTACAATGAGGAAGGTAACTGTCACTGTGCTGGAGAGTGTTCTGAAACCAGACTGGGAGTTATTCAGGCTATGCGTATCGTATGATCTTGGACTCTTTCAGTGACCATGAAAACTTAGCGTGCCCACTAGAAATAAAAATTAGGGGCTCCTGTACAGTTCCTCGGGTGCAAAAAAGCATCTGGTGCCTGTGCTTCTCTTGGCACACCACAAGAGTCAAATGCAATTTTTCAAATCCACCATACAGGATCCTGCTCATGCCATTCGCCCATAGCGTATCCTTTGCTGTTCTTTATTTTATCTAAGCCAGAGTTTCCAACAGCATGTTTGTTCCTCAACAAATGGGTGGCCCTGCCTCATGTCTGGGGCACCTACACATTTGTACCAATTACCATAGAGGAGCCCAATCTAGCACAACCAAACCAGTTCCTCGTTTGCTGTGTACACCTTCTTATGCCGATAGAGGAGCCTGCTTCTGTTCTTTTTCTCTCCTGTCTGCCCACTTTTCTGCAGTGCACTGTGTGAGAGCTGAGATGGCAGTTGCAAAGAAGGACCACATAGATGCTCTTCTGACTACATGGTCGGACTTCTTGACCTGGCCTCCTGCCTCAAATACACAGGAGGCTACGAAGCTTCTACCCTAGTGCCCACCTCCTCATGGGGCCACCCACTGCAGGTTAGGGGGCTTCCTGTAAGGGGCTTCTTTGGGGGAGGGGTGTTCTGCTGATCAGCTCCCACCACTGAGAAGGGCCTTTACATAATTTACAAACAGCACTTAAAGCAAGCTGGTTATCAGGGGGACTGAATTGGTAGAATGCTTCTGGGGGCAATGGAAAGAAACAACTGTGTCATCCCCAGGGAATGCTGATGATGAATGGCTCACACAAACAAGGAAGTAGCCAGAAAATGAAACAAAAAACACTCTGAATTAAAGCTCTCATCGCACCAAGCAAGCAAATCCAGTGTGTCCAACACTCCCTAGAACAACTCCCCTGTCTCTTCCATCCAACCATCTGTCCCTTAATCCTTTCAACCTTCTATCCACTATTTCATGTTTACTGTGTGTCATCCATTCATTTTTCATCCATCGTTCAAAGTCCCCATTCCATCTGTCCATCTAACCACTCTGTCAGCCATTGATCCATCCACCCACTCTGCCATCCACCCATCCATCCACCCAGTCATCCATCTATCATCTTGTGAGAAACCAGGACTTTTTTGCAGTGTCCTCCTACTTTTTGCCCCCATGTTTGACTATTAGATGCTGGTTTTATGACTCTGAATGTGCTGGGCTGGGCTCTGCTACGATAAAAAGGTACATGGTAATTAGGTATAATTACAATTGGTACTGAAAACAACCTGTAAGTCCCTACTATATGGTAAGGGAAGTAGTTTTAGAGGCCCAGTAGATTTAATGCACTCACGTTTAGACTACATTTGGCCTGCTGTCAATTTAAAACCAGCCCTGCCTTGCAGGCTGCTTTTAAATCAAATGTATATGCAAATTTGAATTTGGAATTAAAGGTACTTCCAAAGTCTTAAACTACTTTATTTTTACTTATAAGTCACCCCTTAGGTTTCCCCTAGGTTCCCCAGGGACAGGGCGCCTTGTAACTACAAGCAGAGACTTTATAAAACTGTTTATATGCCATG
This sequence comes from Pleurodeles waltl, assembly GCF_031143425.1. Classification (NCBI taxonomy): domain Eukaryota; kingdom Metazoa; phylum Chordata; class Amphibia; order Caudata; family Salamandridae; genus Pleurodeles; species Pleurodeles waltl. The sequence continues at coordinate 338,876,314 of NC_090444.1, read as the reverse complement.
GTGAGTGAAAAATGGCCAATTTTGTTTTTCCCCATTGTAGTGAATTAGTTCCATATGCTATCATGTGAATACTTTATTAAAGTATAACTATTCCATGAACAAGCTAAAAATATCATTCTTGGACTTAAAATGATACAAAAATCTAACAACTTCTCACTGTTAGATTTATTATAACTATCACAGAATAGAAGTTGTAGAACTTGCTTTTCTGATGAGCTAAAATCCAGCATTCCAGCAGCTCTTATCCGATCGGTCAGCCTCTGCCAGGCTAAACCATGCTGCCTTAATGGGGTGTGAGGTGGCCTGCACTGAGACAATGGGACATCTTGTGGGTGGAGATCTGCAAGCTGCAGAGCAAAAGGCAGGAACAGGGCTGGATAGCCAAACTGGTCTTCAAAGGGAGAATAACAGAACAGGACACAGACTCACCCCCACTTTCTGCCTCCCCAGCCAGCTGGGTGCCCCGGTAATTAGATTGACAGAGGGGCTGGAGGTGGAGTATAAAGGACCTTTAGCCACACCAGTGGGATGGCTTAGCCAAATCTTAAACTCTAGGAGAGAGTTTCTCCATTTTGGATTTTGAAAGAATAGTGCTTTCTGGGATTGATTTATTTCACACGGGCGGATGGAACTCTTGACTTTGTCCTGGTCCAGCATGACCTTTTTTAACCCTTTGAGCACTATTTACTTACAAGCGCTAGTTTTAGTCTTTGAAAATTCATATCTCTGGTTCCCTACATTGGATGTTTGTTGTTTTTGTGTCATTTTACTCATAAAAGTATTTCCTATTCTTATAAAATGGTGTAGGATTTTCATTGTGTGTTGTGTCTACTTAGTAATGAATTGGTGTTTTTAAATGCTTTAGACATCTGTCTCCCGAGTTAAGCCTGCCTGCTTGTTTACAGCTACCAAGGGTTGGGCAAGGGATTCATTTATTGAGACGTTGACTGGGCCTTATATTGCGATTTTGGCCTTATAACTAGTGGTAGCAACCCCTATAAATAAACCACTTTCCAACATATCCACTCTGCCATCCATCCGCCCACTCTGTCATCTATCATCCATCCACTCTGCCATCCATTCATCCAGCTTGCCTTTGATTCGCTCTTCCATTCACTCTGCCATCCATTCAATCATCCTGTCATCCACCCAACCATCCCTTTACTCTGCCATCTTTTCACCTGTAAATCCACCTATTCATCCCTTTACTCTGCCTTCCTTTCACCTGTTCATTAGCCTATCAATCCATCCCTTTACTCTGCCATACTTTCACCCATCCATTCATCTATCCATTCACTCACTCATCCATGCTTTTACCTGTCCACCCATTCATCCAATCCAGCCATCCATCCATCCGTCCATGTAATTTGCCATCCTTTCCCCTGTTCATCCACCTGTCTGTTCGCTCACCATTTCACCCACTCCTCTATCTACCCACTCATTCATCTACTATTAAACCCACCCACTCATCCATCATTTCTTACACCCTTCCCCCTATTTAATATTTCTCTTTTCTTTCCCTTTTCTCCTTACCCATCTATTGTTCCTCTTTGCTCCTACTTGCTCTTCTATTGAAGCTGTAGACCTTTAAAGCGTTAATTATGAGCTAATGTCTGCCAAGATGCACACAGAAGAGGTCCATAAAGAACCCCACTCCCGCTATAGCTGCCAAAGCTGTGGGTTCATGACGCACCTGCACGCAAATACCGATTTCTCTAGCCAATGGGCCTTTTTGGATGGGGTTTGCTGCTCTGGGCTCCTGGTGGCACACTTCAGCCACCAAAACTGTCCTCCAACGGTCTTCTGCCCACTCAAAGTTCAGCAGCTCTTCTCACGGGTTTTCTAGAGCCTAATTTAGACTGCAATTCCTCTGTTCAAGAACCTCAGGGATCTACTCTCCTGCACCCAGCTCCTGGACCCAAGATCTCTAAACACCACCACCATACTGTGGCTCTTGAGGCAGTTTGAGTTGCCTGCCTGTGCTTCCTAGCTATCAGGTGTTATAATCTGTGCAAGGTATTGTATGTGGAGGCAGCTCCTGAGGTCATTAGATTCTGGAGCTGAAAGGTGGGACAGAGAAGAAGGGGAAGGCAGGGAAGCTGGTCCTTACTGAGGGGTTTCATGCGGTATATTGCTTCAATAAATTGTTATTTCTTTACACTGCCAACGCAGTGCTTCTTAAAATTGGAATTAAACTCCACCATAAACAACCTCACACAGGGCAAACAACAACATCCAATCTCTCCCATCCCCTCGCACACCCATGCTGGGCACACACAACCAAAAATAATGTCAACACCAATAATATGCACAGGCATAACACCCAGTTGAGTCTGTACTTTCTATACAAACAGCAAACAGCAGTACAACCCAGTGGAATACAGGCAATATGCAAAAACACACAGGTCTTCAATGCACCCTCTATGCAAACAGCACACGGGAAGGAAGCCCAGTGGAGTGCACATACTTCATGCAATGGCACAAAGCCAGCACCCCCAGTGGAGTAGGCACCCTCTACACAAACAGCACCTGGGCCCTCAACCCAGTGAAGCATGCACCCTCCCCGCAAACAGCACCTGGGCCTTCAACTCATTGGAGTACACGCCCTTCACGCCAACAGTGCATGCACATTCAAACCAGTGGAGTATGCACTGTCCACACAAACAGCACACAGACATTCAAATCAATTGCGTATGCACCTTCCACGCAAACAGCACACAGCCATTCAAAGCAGTGAAGTACGCACTCTCCACTCAAACAGCACACTAGCCCTCAACCCAAAGGAGTATATACCCTCCATGCTAACCGCACATGGGCCTTCAACCTAGTGGTGTATGCACTCTACAAGCTAACAGCCCACAGACTTTCAAATCAGTGGAGTATTCAGCCTCCACACAAACAGTACATAGGCCTTCAACACAGTGGAGTATGAAGCCTCCACATAAACAGCACACAGACATCAGATTACTTTGGGGCTCACAATCCCTCCTGTGGGGCCCAAATTAAAAAGTACATCAATGAGCATAAAGTAGACACTGTCGCCTCGCATCAAAGTACCCTCAACACTACATACTCTAACCTGTCATAGACCTGCACACTCATGCTGCACATAGTCTGCCCACGTCCATGGCCAAACCAGCTAAGGTGCCAGGAACTCTGGTTCTTTTTAATCAACTATCGTTATATATTCAGCTAGTCAACTCAAAACCCTCTGTCCTGCTATGCTAGAGGTATTTCATTCATCTGTGAATTTGATTACTGTTACTACGAGGCATAGTTATTGTCACTTTCAGGTCTCTACTCAATTAGCTACTACAGGAACATATATTAAAATAGATGCTCTTCCTTGTGATGTCCACGCTGTGAGAACCCTAGATTTATCAGACCCCAAACCAACCTTCTACTGTTTTTTCAATATTAATTGCCACTTTTCGACCAAGCACCAGTTAGATTAATTTAACTTTTTATTAGGCAACCTGCTGGGTGCAGTGTTTCTAACAGAAACCTGGTTCCATGATGCCTTAACTCCAGACATTATGGCTGCGCTCCCCGCTAATTATCACCTGATTTGATTATATCACGTCGACAAGAGAGGCAGTGGGACCGTAACGTTTTAAAACTCAATACCAGTATAAGTTTGCACTCTGTCCAAGTAGGGACCACAATCCTAGACAGGGAAGTAAGGTACACACTATAAGTTTACCTGCGGTCACCCTCTGGTAGCTTGTCACAGAGCAGTCAGGCTAAACTAAAGAGTGTAAAGTATTTGTGTATACATAGAAACACAGTGAAAACACCACAAAAAGACTCCACACCAGTTTAGAAAAAATAGCCAATATTTATCTGAGTCAAACAAGACCAAACAACAAAAATCCAAAGTACACAAGTAAAGTTATGAATTTTTAAACATTATATCAAAATGCAGCGCTTAGAAGTCAATAGTTCCAAATAGAGGTACCTGATCACGCTGGACCGGGGCACGTCCAAAAATGCAGTCCGACCGTGATGGAGCTCTGGCCTGGTACAGGAGTCATGCAGACCCTCTGACAGTACCTTTGTTGCGTTGAGGCTCAGTGACGATGCGTTGATCTAGAGGAGAGGATGCATCGCACTTTTCCTGATCGGGCAACATCATTGATGAGTCGATGTCCAGAAGCAATGAGTACAGTTTCCAATGCGTTGGTGCAGCGCAGGCCAAGCCGGTGCTGCAATGTAAGTTGGTGTAGTTGCATTGCGCAGTTGGCGAGTGGTGTCCGCAGCTTCGGTGCAGGTAGCGGAAACGCAGCATTTCTGCAGCAGGATGTGTCAGTTCCAACTGATGCGCCAGTGTTGTTGCGTCAGTTCTTGATTTGCAGCACCACATATTCCTCCAAGGAACCCATACCGGATTTGGCACCACTTGGCAGAGCATAGGAGTCAAGGTGCGCTGGTAGCAAGATGCAAGTGAAGTCTCTGATGTCCCTGAGACTTCAGAAACAGAAGGCAAGCTCAGTGAGGCCCTTGGAGAAACTTTAGATCGCAGCATGTAGAGAGTTAGATCCAGTCCTCTCACTCAGTGTATGGTGTCAGCGGCCCAGTACTTATACCCAAATGTGCTTCTGAAGTGAGGGAGACTTCAAAGAGTGGGTCTGAAGTGCCCCAGTTCCCTTTCAGCCCAGTCCTGTCTGCCAGGAGGTCTATTGGGGGTTATCAGTCATTTATGTGAGGTCAAATCACTACCCTTTGAAGTGTGAGTGAGAGCCCCTCTACCCTTGCTGCCCAAGAAGACCCATCAGTATGCAGACAGAATGCAGGGGCAGTGGAGTGTCCAGTGTTTTATGGCCGTCTGGATGGACGCACAGATGTAGCTGTCACCTAAACCTTACACAGACAAGACCTGATTTGGAGGCAGGCTAAGCACAGAACGGTTAATGTAAGAAAATGGCAACTTTCTAAAAGTGGCATTTTTAGACTGTCAGTTTAAAAACCACATTTAACAAAAGATGTGTTTTTAAAGTCTGAGTTAAAAGACACTAAACTCCATTTTACTACCTTTTCCCAATTGGACATTACACATAAAAGATGTTCCAAGACAATCCCCATATTAACCTATGGAAGAAATAGCCCTTGCAATAGTATAACAAGAACTTAGGAGTTTTTCAACATGTTAAACTTAAGAGTACAAGTCCAACTTTTTAAATATACTGCACCCTACCCTTGGGGCTAACCAGGGCCTACCTTAGTGGTGTCTTACATGTAATAAAAATGAAGGTTTGGGCCTGGCAAGTGGGTACACTTGCCAGGTCAAACTGTCAGTTTCAACTGTACACACAGGATCTGCAAAGGCAGGCCTGAGACATGTTTGAAAGGCTACCATAGTGGTTTGCCCAACCAATGCTGCAGGCCCACTAGTAGCATTTGACTTACAGGTCCTAGGCACACATAACCCACTTAACTAGGGACTTACTAGTAAACAAAAATGCCAATTGTGAAGAAGCCAATTGTCACCATGTTTTAGACATAGAGCACATGCACTTTAGCACTGGATAGCAGTAGAAAAGTGTGCAGAGTCCCCAGCATAAACAAAGTTCAGCACACAGTTATAACAGGAGGCCAGAAAGCAAAACATCAGGAGAGACCACGCCAAAAGATGGCAGGTCTAATAAAGACCTTTCCATCCCCGGCTACAAGTCTCTATTCTTTGCCCTCTGTCTCTCTAACAATTTTACTATGTCGGGTGCATTCATTAATCACCCTCTGGGGCCTGCTGGCAATTGGACTTCCCAGATATCAGAAGCCCTTTCTTCTCATATTCTTAAATGCTCTAATTTAAATGTTTTAGGTGACTTCAACATTTATTTTGATGACCCTACCCACAGCATCGCCTCCCCTCTGGTAGAGGATTTTAGAGTCTTAGATCTACTTTTAATGAATAATGCCTCCACGCATAGAGCTGAACACCTGCTTGACCCCCTCTTTTCAAACCTGAAGTGTTTTTTGATGAATTGCTGTATTCCTCTGTCTTGGTCAGATCATTCTGCTGTGCCATTTTCTATCCCAATTTTCTCCATGGTTACATCACATTCTCATGGCTCAGCTGCTCAGTTGAAAAAATGGTCTGAATTCAATCTCACTAATTTAAATAAGACACTTTAGGACACTATACCTACTTTGCGCCAATCAGTTGATTTCTGACTCATTTACAATTTATAATTGGATTTGGGCAGCACTTGAATCTGTACTTCCTCTTAAACCTATTACTCATTCTGGGTCTCTTTCCCCTGCCCCCTGGTTTAATGATACCCTTTGTGGGGTCAAAAAGCACTGCAAGCACCTTGAAAGAATTTGCCACTAATCCTGTGATGAGAAATATAAAAGAAAATATAGATTAGCCCTGAAAGAATATCAGAAAGCCTGTTGCTCCACCCAAGCTATTTTCTTTTTCCAATAAAATTATTATGGCACAGAACTGTCCAGAAATGATATTTAAAGTGGTGAAAGACCTATTAGACTCTGCATGGATTTCTCCTTCCTTTTCTCTCTAAAAGCTGCAATACGAAGCACTAGCTGGTTTCTTTGGCAAAACAATGGCAGGCAGTCTGACTTCTCTATCGTCTATGTCTTTGACTTCCCAACACCAGTTACAACCAGAAAACAGAATCTCTTGCACTGTGTCTGCTTATACTCAAATGCAAACTGGCAGGGGTACTCGTTCTTAGTTGTTCTCCAGCTGCTCTTTGAGTAATTTTTCACCCAGCTTTTCTCACTTTGTTGCACTCTATAAAATCTGGTTCACATTTATATCATCTCCCATCCTCCTATCAATCAATCAATCAATCAGATTATTTGTAAAGCGCACTACTCACCTGTGAGGGTCTCAAGGAGCTGAGGGGAGGGGGGCTGCTACTGCTTGAACAGCCATGTCTTGAGCTATCTCCTGAAGGTGAGTAGGTCCTGTGTCTGATGCAGGTGGGTGGGAAGAGTGTTCCACATCTTGGCAGTGAGGTGGGAGAACGATCTGCCCCCGGTGGTCGTTCTGTGGATGCGTGGGACGGTGGCGGGGGCAAGGTCGTCAGAGTGAAGCTGTCGGGTCGGGGTGTAGAAGGAGAGCTGTCTGTTGAGGTATTCTGGTCCGGTATTGTGCAGTGCCTTGTGAGCGTGGGTGAGGAGTTTGAACGTGATTCTCTTGTTGACGCGGAGCCAGTGTGGGTCTCTCAGGTGGGCTGTGATGTGGCAATTGCGGGGAATGTCCAGGATGAGGTGTGCAGAGGTGTTCTGTATGTGTTGCAGTCTTTTCTGGAGCTTGGCCGTGGTTCCTGCATAGAGGGCATTGCCGTAGTCGAGTTTGCTGCTTACGAGGGTTTGGGTGACCGTCCTTCTGGTTTCAGTGGGGATCCATTTGTAGATCTTACGAAGCATGCGGAGGGTGTTGAAGCAGGATAAGGAGATGGCGTTGACTTGCTGGGTCATTGATAGTGATGAGTCCAGGATGAATCTCAGGTTGCGTGCGTGATCGGTGGGTGTAGGTGCAGTTTCCAGTGTGGCAGGCCACCAGGAGTCGTCCCATGCGGAGGGGGTGGAGCCGAAGATGAGGACCTCAGTCTTGTCAGAATTCAGTTTCAGGCAGCTGTTCTTCATCCATTCGGCGATGGCCTTCATTCCTTCGTGGAGGTTGGTCTTGGCAATGGCGGGGTCCTTGGTGAGGGAGAGGTTCAGCTGGGTGTCATCGGCATATGAGATGATGTTGATGTGGTGCGATCGGGCGATGTTAGCGTGCGGAGCCATGTAGATAAGCTATGAGTAAGCTATGCCTCGACTTCTGCAAATGGTGATTTCTCTTCTTAACTCTTCACTTCTAGAAGGCCGAGTCCCTAAGGTGTAAAAACATACTGGGGGTCATTACAACATTGGCAGTATAAGGTGCTTACTGCCGTGCAGAAGACCGCCAACACACCGCCGCGGCCGCGGAATTCCGCCACAGCTATTATGACCCACATCACGGAATCCGCCGAAATTCAGACACCCACACAACTCCGCCACACCAAAGGTCAGCGATAAACATGCATAAACAAATCCTCCACGCCAACAGAAACACGCCCATGCTATTACGACCCACAATTCCACATGGCGGTCTTTCAAACACGGTATTCCATTGGCGGTACACACCGCCGCGCTCAAAATACACACACACCTCCAAAACACCGCCACATTGGACACTTCCAAATACACACACCTGATACACATACAAACAACACTCCCACACACCCAACACAATATAAAACACACACCCACATCACCCACAAACCCCTACGACCAGAATTTCTGAGAGAAGGCCAGAGAGAGACAGCCCAGAATAGAGAACCCCATCACACAGAGGCACACTACACCATCACCCACACAACATCCACGCACAAAACACCACATACCACTACACTCACCACACTCATCAACACATACACCACCCAATACCTCACACACACCACCCCATGGCATGCCAAAGACACCCCCGCTTCTCCGAGGAGGAGCTCAGGGTCATGGTGGAGGAAATCCTCTGGGTAGAGCCATAGCTATTTGGCTCACAGGTACAGCACACATCCATAGCCAGGAAGATGGAGCTATGGCAAAGAATAGTCGACAGGGTCAAAGCAGTGGGACATCATCCAAGAAATAGGGAGGACATCAGGAAGAGGTGGAACGACCTACGGGGGAAGGTGCGTTCCACGGTATCCAGGCACCACATCGCGGTCCAGCGGACTGGCGGCGGACCCCCACCTCCTCCCCCACAACTAACAACATGGGAGGAGCAAGTCTTGTCCATCTTGCATCCTGAGGGCCTCGCAGGAGTCGTTGGAGGAACGGACACTGGTAAGTCAAATCTTAACTATCATATCTCCCACCTTACCTGCATGCTATCACCCCCCCCCCTCACACCCTCACCTATCACCCCAAATCCTCACTAATCTACCCATGACACCAACCACCCATCCCAACCCCAAGACCTGCATGACATAACTAAGCATGGATACCCATCACTAAAGCATGCTCACTGCACAGACCCACAACACCCCCCAAAAAACAGCACACAAGCCCCCACACAGGAATGCCTGCACTGGTGTACACGCACACCCAACCATTGCACACCATGAAACACACACATGCAATAACCATGTACTCATACCCCCGCAGGAACCCGAAGGAACGTCACCACACCAGAGGGTCCAGACAACACCACTCCACCCCCAGAAGAGGCCCACAGTGACGACAGCAGCTCTGCCCCACTGGATTTTGATGACCAGCCCGGACCATCGTGGGCCTCAGGACAGTCGGTTCCCCTTGCCCAGCCACAGTCCAACACCGAACTTCCACCCTCTGGGAACACCAGCACCGCACCCACCTAGCGGGCCCATACCTCCCTACCCAGGACAGGTCAATCAGCGGTGTGTCCACCACTACAGGGAACCCAGGCTAACCCAACACCCCAACAACAACAGGGACCTGGGGGCAGTGGTAGTGGGCACACGGTCCAGGGGACGGAGGCACAGGAACACAGGGGAACTGGGAGGGCTGCTGTGTGACAGGGGGAGGACAGACCAAGGGAACCTACTCTCCACGAGGCCCTCTCCTCCTTCATGGGAGCATACCACCACTCCCAGGAGATGATGGCAACGGTACTGGGCAAGTTGCAGGAGACCCTGCGTCTGCAGGAGGAGCAGTATTTGGGGTTCAGGGAGGAGCTCAGGACCATCGGCTCCACCCTGGGCACCATTGTAGTGGTGCTGACGGACATTCAAAAGACCTTGAGGGACACCGTGGCACTCCAAGGGGCCCCTGACACTAGCCAGGACGATGAAATGCCCACCACCTCCGCCAGCGCTAGTGGACAGGATGCCCCGCCACAGGACCAACACACCAGCACCCCACCCTCTGCAGACGGACAACCACCACGCAAGCGGGCCCTGAGATCCAGGAACAGGACAGAGCAAGATGGCAAGACCACCACCAGGAAATAAGACCACACTGATTGTCCCCCAACTGTACCACTTTGTTACCCTGTCCATACTTGAACTGCCCCAGCTCCACTTCCAATGGGCAGATGTGCAATGTACCTGTGAGACTAATACACTGGACTCTGCCATGGACATTCTTCCACCATAACCCATCCCCATTTCACAACCCCCCTTCATTGTTATGCACTTAAATAAACACCCTTGAAACACTAATTAAACTTGAGTCAGTCAATGATTTTGAACTTTGTATTGTCAATTACAGTGTCAAAAATGGTTACTCATTGGAAGGCCAACATACCAATGTCACACATCACAAGCCTTTCAAGGGTGCAAGCTGTTGACACGTAGGTTACCACATTAGTGAAACTGAAATGGAAGGGGACAACTCAGTTAACAAATAATGAGTGAAATGTAGGTACAGGATAGAGGTAGACGTGTGAAAGTTAATATTATGGTAAACATGAAAATGTACTCACCTGTGTCTCACTGGAAATATTGCTGTATGACTGACTCCCAGTTGTCGTTTTCTTCTTCATCAGCTTCATCCTCATCACTGTCCACAGGCTCCACAGCTGCTACAACACCGTCATCTGGATCATCCTCCTGCAGAAAAGGCACCTTCCGTCGCAATGCCAAATTATGGAGCATGGAGCAGGCGATGATAATGTCGCACACCTTCTTCGGTGAGTAGAATAGGGACTCACCTGTCATATGGAGGCACCTGAACCTGGCCTTCAGGAGGCCGAAGGTGCATTCGATCACCCTCCTAGTCCGCCCATGGGCCTCATTGTACCGTTCCTCTGCCCTGGTCCTGGGATTCCTCACTGGGGTCAATAGCCAGGACAGGTTGGGGTAACCAGAATCCCCCAATAGCCATACACGGTGCCTCTGGAGTTGACCCATCATATCAGGGATGCTGCTATTCCGCAGGATGTAGGCGTCATGCACTGAGCCAGGGAACATAGCATTTACCTGCGAGATGTACTGGTCTGCCAAACAGACCATCTGGACATTCATGGAATGATAACTCTTCCTGTTCCTGTACACCTGTTCACTCCTGCGGGGGGGGTACCAGAGCTACATGGGTCCCATCAATGGCACCTATGACGTTCGGGATATGTCCAAGGGCATAGAAGTCACCTTTCACTGTAGGCAAATCCTCCACCTGAGGGAATATGATGTATCTCCTTACGTTTTTCAGCAGAGCAGACAACACTCTGGACAAGACGTTGGAAAACATAGGCTGGGACATCCCTGATGCCATGGCCACTGTTGTTTGAAATGACCCACTTGCAAGGAAATGGAGCACTGACAGCACCTGCACGTCAGGGGGGATTCCAGTCGGATGGCGGATTGGTGACATCAGGTCTGGCTCCAACTGGGTACATAGTTCCTGGATTGTGGCACGGTCGAACCGGTAGGTCACGATCAAATGTCTCTCTTCCATTGTCAACAGGTCCACCAGCGGTCGGTACACCGGCGGATTCCGCCATCTTCCAATATGTCCCAACTGTCGGTGCCTAAGAAGGACAACAGCGAAGAAGCTGTCAGCATTCCTCCATGTATGTACCCAAAGTCACACACAAGACTACAACAGACAATTAACCCATCCGGGAACTGTTTGGAGTGTAGGCCTCGGTATGTGTGACGCAGTAGTAAATGAAGCCATGTAGGCCCCTGAAATGGCGGCTGCCTGACCTCTAAACTGGGACAATGGAATTGTGGGGTAACTGCGCTGGCGTTGGACACCGTCGCGGTAGGCGGTCGTAGAGCTCAGCGCAATGCTGCATTAGTTAACATTGGACCCTATGGGTCCCAGGAGCCAATGAACAGGTGTGCTGGCGGTGATGATGCGCCCCGCCGCGGACGTCACCGCCACGGACGTCACCACCATTTTCTATCTCTTCAATCACTAGATACCTGACCTTCAACAGGAGAGGACATACACTGCTAGTGCTGCTGTGACCTCGGTCTGGAAGCGACGATGGCTGCTGCGTCTGGGGAAAGGGCCCCTTACTTCACTGCACAGGAGTTGGAGAAACTTGTGGATGGAGTCCTCCCCCAGTACACGCTACTCTACGGTCCTCCAGACCAACAGGTTAGTACACAGGGAGCACGTTGGATGGGCTAGGCCTGGGTGGAGAGGGCTGGGTGGAAGAGGGAAGGGGGCAGAGTACGTAGAACAGTTATGCATGGGGATGAATGGGTCACATGGACAGAGTTGGGAGGGGGCCACTCACATTGACGGTGCAGTAGGTAATGACTGTTCCTCTTTCCTTGTGCATGTCATGTAGTTCAGCGCCCACCAGAAGAGGGACATTTGGCGTGCCATCGCCAAGGAAGTCCGGACCCTGGGGGCCCACCAGAGACGGGGCACCCACTGCCGTAAGAGATGGGAGGACATTCGCCGCTGCAGCAAGAAGACGGCGGAGGCTCAGCTGGGGATGGCCTCCCAAAGTGGGAGGGGTGCCCGTCGCACCATGACCCCCCTGATGTTCCGGATCCTGGCGGTGGCCTACCTGGAGTTGGATGGGCGCTTAAGGACATCACAGCAGACACAAGGGGGTGAGTACAACCTCATTCTGTGGACTTTGCGTGCAGTGGAGGTGTCTGGGTGGGTGAGGTGGGCTGTGGGTGTCCCTAGGCCAGGGCGAGTTAGGTAGGCAAGGCCCCTCCGTAATGTAGGCCATGTGGCACTCTACCCCAGCTCAGAACAGAAGCAAGTTGATGTATAGTTGCCCCTTTGCCATCCATGTGCGCAGATTTCTACCATTGCCATGTAGGCCATATCCCAGAAATTGCATGTGCAGAGGGCAGGAGCACGGCGTAATGCATGGGGCTGCTGCGTCTGTCTTGTCCGCCAACAGTAGCGGTATGCCATGCACTAAAATTCTCTGTCTCCCCCCCTTTTCCTGCTCTCCCTGTCCTTTTGTACATCAGCATCATCAGGCGGAGGTACAGTGGCACTGGAGCACGAGGGAGCTGCATCCCACATGGCCATGGAGGGCCACACCACAGAGTCTGAATGCACCAGTGGGACGGAGGGCGAGGGGAGCTTCACGTCGGCCACAGGATCACCAACCAGCGACACGGACTCGTCCGCCGATGGGAGCTCCCCTGTGGTGGCGGCACCATCTGTGCGCCCCACTTCTACAGGTACAGCCGCCACCTGCCCTACCAGCACCGCCCACCCAGCAGCCCCTCAGTGTTCGTCCCGTGCCCGCTCACCCAGGAGGGTGGGCATCAACTTCGCCCCAGGCACCTCAGGCCCTGCCCCAGTCACCCCTGCTGTCCTCAGTGAGGAGGCCATTGACCTCCTCAGGTCACTCACTGTTGGGCAGTCTACCATTGTGAATGCCATCCAGGGTGTAGAAAGGGCATTGCAACATGGTAATGCATTCCTGGAAGGCATTCATTCTGGTCAGGCTGTCCTTCAGCGAACCCTGCAATCTCTGGCCTCAGCACTGATGGCAGCCATTGTCCCAGTGTCAAGCCTCCCCCCTCCAACTTCCTCCACCCAGACCCAATCCCCTGTACCCCAGCCCATCCCAAGCACACCCATAGACCAGCAGGCACACAAGTCATCACCCAAAGGTAGCTCAAGCAAACATAGGCACCACACACACCACAGGCACTCACACAAGCAACACACTCATACAGACACAGCAACATCCACTGTCTCCACTGTGTCCCCCTCCTCCTCTTCTCCCTCCTCCCTCCCAGTGTCGTCTACACACACACCTGCATGCACCACATCTACAGGCACTAGGACTCGCACCAGGACACCCAGCACCACAAGCCGCTCACCTGCACTCACCACCTCCACTGCCATTTACACATCCCCTGTGTCCTCTCCCAGTGTGTCTGTGACACCCCCTCCCAAAGTACACAAACGCCGGCAATCACTCACCCAACATCCATCCACCTCACGACAGCCTCCAGTACCTGCACCTGCACCCAAAACAGCTAAAGTGACACCTCCTACAACCACCTCCTCTACCTCCACTCCCAGACCCCCTCCAGCTACCCATCCCAGTGTCCGTCAGAAACTGTCCCTCTGTCAAATTGACCTGTTTGCCCCCACCCCCCTCCAGTTCATCAGTCCCGTCATAGCGCCTCAGCCAAAAAGCCTCCAGTGCCAGTGGTGCGTGTTCCAGGTTTTTGGAGTGCACCGTCCACCAGGGCAGGCAGTAGGACCCGGAGCCAAGGCACTGGCACCCCACCCCCTGTAAGGGCTCCGAAATTGGAGAGTGGACGACGGGACCGTGTCAAGACTCCTGGTGGGACAACAACTGAAATGGGATCAAAGGCGATTGGTGAGTCAGCTGTAACTCCAAAGAAGATGGGGAAGGTCCCGAGGAAGTCTGCCCTGCCTGTTGTGAATGTCACGGCGGAGAAGTGCGCCATCATTTCCGGCGGTCCAGACACAACCGCCAGCACCGTCGTTACTGGTCCGGAGACCAACGCCGGAGTCATTGCCCAGGAGGGCCCAAGTATCGTTACTGGTCAGGAGACCACCGCCAGAGTCAGTGCCCAGGAGGTCCCAAGTATCGTTACTGGTCAGGAAACAACCGCCAGAGTCAGTGCCCAGGAGGGCCCAAGTATCGTTACTGGTCAGGAGACCACCGCCAGAGTCAGTCCCCAGGAGTGCCCAAGTATCGTTACTGGTCAGGAGACCACCGCCAGAGTCATTGCCCAGGAGGGCCCAAGTATCGTTACTGGTCAGGAGACCACGCCAGAGTCATTGCCCAGGAGGGCCCAAGTATCGTTACTGGTCAGGAGACCAGGAGGGCCCAAGTATCGTTACTGGTCAGGAGACCACCGCCGGAGTCATTGCCCAGGAGGGCCCAAGTATCGTTACTGGTCAGGAGACCACCGCCGGAGTCAGTGCCCAGGAGGGCCCAAGTATCGTTACTGGTCAGGAGACCACCGCCAGAGTCATTGCCCAGGAGGGCCCAAGTATTGTTACTGGTCAGGAGACCACCGCCAGAGTCATTGCCCAGGAGGGCCCAAGTATCGTTACTGGTCAGGAGACCACCGCCGGAGTCAGTGCCCAGGAGGGACCAGGATCCCACAGCCTTGCTGGGCGATGATGGAACATCATGCCACACACCAATGTCCAGTGTGGAGTTCGTCATGCCACACACCAATGTCCAGTGTGGAGTTCGTCATGCCACACACCAATATCAGTATCAGAACCGCCATGTCAGAGTACCGCTGAACAGTCCATAGACCGCCATGTCAAAGCACCGATGAACAAGGCCAAGACCGCAATGGTGAAGACCGCTGAACAGGGCAAAGACTGCCATGGCTAAGCACCGCTGAACAAGGCCAAGACCGCCATGGTGAAGACCGCTGAACAGGGCAAAGACCGCCATGGTGAAGACCGCTGAACAGGGCAAAGACTGCCATGGCTAAGCACCGCTGAACAAGGCCAAGGCCAAGACCGCCATGGTGAAGACCGCTGAACAGGGCAAAGACCGCCATGGTGAAGACCGCTGAACAGGGCAAAGACCGCCATGGTGAAGACCGCTGAACAGGGCAAAGACTACCATGGCTAAGCACCGCTGAACAAGGCCAAGACCGCCATGGTGAAGACCGCTGAACAGGCCAAAGACCGCCATGGTGAAGACCGCTGAACAGGGCAAAGACCGCCATGGTGAAGACCGCTGAACAGGGCAAAGACTGCCATGGCTAAGCACCGCTGAACAGGGCAAAGACCGCCATGGTGAAGACCGCTGAACAGGGCAAAGACCGCCATGGTGAAGACCGCTGAACAGGGCAAAGACCGTGTGGGTATGAATAGGCCGCCACATCAGGCATCCTTATCCCATGTGCAGCTGGGACAGTGACAGGACAGGAACTTTCACGGGGAGACTCATCCAGTCTGGGCACCAGTCCCACCCAGTACCAGTTGAGAACTGCATCTACTTGCGATAATGTGGCTTTGCACTCCTCAGGATGATACAGTGGGCAAACCACCCACTGTAAAGACTTTTGAGACTGTGGCTTTGCACTCCCCAGGATGGTACAGTGGGCAAACCACCCACTGTAAAGACTTTTGAGACTGTGGCTTTGCACTCCCCAGGATGTTACAGTGGGCAAACCACCCACTGTAAAGACTTTTGAGACTGTGGCTTTGCACTCCCCAGGATGGTACAGTGGGCAACCCACCCATTGTAGAGACTTTTGAGACTGTGGCTTTGCACTCCCCAGGTTGGTACAGTGGGCAACCCATCCACTGTAAAGACTTTTGAGACTGTGGCTTTGCACTCCCCAGGATGGTACAGTGGGCAAACCACCCACTGCAAAGACTTGTGAGACTGTGGCTTTGCACTCCTCAGGATACATGAATGGGCATGGAGCCCTGTCGTGGATCTGGCTTTGCATTCATCCGGCTGAGGTGCCCCCCCTTTCCTTCCCCCTGAGGTGCCTGTAGTGGTTCTATCTGATGCCCCGGCAGTGTTCTCTCGGATTTTGGTCAGGTATCTATTGTGGGCCTCGCCCATGCATTTTTGGACTGTTGGTGCACGGACATTGTTGTGTACATATCTGCACTACTTCTTGTATTGTATATATAATTATGACAGATTTCGAGATATTATTCTGTATATTTTTATATGACATGTATATTGGCACATTACAATGTTTGCCCGCAATTCGCTTTGTCTTTGCATTCTTCCGGGGGAATTGTGGGTTGTTCATGTGATATTTTTGACTGCATTGGTGTGTAGTGATATGCGAGGGTGGGGGTGTTTAGTGGGTGTCCCCCTAACTTTTGCCTCCCTCCTCCCCCGTGTCGTAGATGCAGTACTCACCGGTATGTTCTGCGCCTACGTCGCTGTTGTTCGTAGAGGAGCAGAAAGACAAGGGCAGGTAGGATTTGGAGTTCCAGCTCCATGGAGTCATCGTTCCTCGTGGAGTGTGTTAAGGTGAGCGTTTTCCCATAGCAAAAGCTGTTTCCGCCGTGTTTTTATCCACAGAGAATCCGCCCCGGAAAAGGTGGCGGATTGGTAGGTTATGATACTGTGGGCGGTACATTGTCTTCCACCTGTTTGTTGGCGGTGACCGCCAGGCTTTTTGTCTGTACCGGCGTGGCGGGTGGTGTGTTAAAGTGGCTGTCTTTGTTGGCAGTTACCGCCAGAGTCGTAATTCCATTTTTTTTTCCGCCAGCCTGTTTGCGGTATTTCCGCAGCTTTAACACCGTCCGCCAGGGTTGTAATGACCCCCACTATGATTAAGTCCTTACTAAAGAAGCAAAATCTTGAACCTTTTAATTGCCCTAATTACAGCCTAACATCTATTTTACCAGTATTCTCTAACATCCTTGAAAAGTGTGTGAATCAACATTTTGTTTTGTTGAAACAAAGGATTTTCTCTGATTCCTTCTCAGAAAGGGTTTAGGGCTGGTCACAGTCTGGAATCTACCTTGCTGGTATTCACAGAGCAGATCAGACTCCATTTTGATAGAGGTGGCACAGCCACACTGATTTTACACTGATCCGAGTGCCTCATTCAACACTGTATCACATGATTTACTTCTACAAAGATTGGAGGCTACAGGTACTTAAGATCTGACCTTGACCTGGCTAGATTAATTTTTGATCAGACTTTTCACAGGTCTTTGCCCCCAAACCATACCTCCAGCTTCCATTCTCTGCCTTCATGTGTACCCCAGGTGTCAGCTCTTTGCCACATGCTATTCAACATTTATGTACGTCCCCTGGCGGACATGGTAGAAAGCTGTGGTCACAGTCCAACCACCCTGAACACTTGCTTTTTGAAGGTGGCTGCCTGGATAAGCAACAACTGCCTTAAACTAAATGGAGACATGAGAGAGATTCAGTTAGTGGGCAACAACCCTTATCTTTGGGAACCTCATCACTGGCCAGACATTCTAGGTTCTCCTCCAGCCCGTTTCTGTGTGGTTAACAACCTGCTTTTTTGCCTTGATGATGGGCTTTCAATGAATTATCAGATTGCAAAGATAGCCGCCACCTGTTTTGGTGTTTTTAGGCGGCTTAGGCAAATACTTTGGTTACTGCTTGTTTCTGCTCAATTAACAGTAATTCAGGCCCTGATATTATCTAGACTGGTCTATAGCAACACTCTTTATCTCGGGCCTCTAAGGCACACTTAAGCATCTGCAGGTTGTCCAGAATGCTGCAGCTAGACTGCTATTTCATCTCCCCAAAAACTCCTCAATGTCCAGTCTTCCACAAGACCTCCACTGGCTTCTAGTGGAAAAGTGAACCCAGTTTAAAGCACTCAGCTATATGCAAAGCTATGTGCAACTCAGGTCCACAGTATCTAAGATCGTTGGTGACACACTACAGTCCAGGCCGTTCTCTCCGCTCAAGCAATAGTAATTTTAGTGTAGTGCCCAGAATCAGAAGAAGTCAGCAGGGTGGTCAATCTTTATCTTAGCTGGGTCCTAAAGTGTGGAATGCACTGCCCGTTTCAATGAGAACATTCCATTTTTATGGTTTTAGGGCTGGTCACAGTCCGGACTCTACCTTGCTGGGAGTCACAGAAAAGATCAAACTACATCTTGGTACATGTGCACAGCAGCACTGATTTTACTTGATCTCAGTGCTGTATTCAACACTGTATTGCACCAGCTACTTCAACATAGGCTGGAGGATATGGATATTTAAAACTAGGCCTTGACTTGGCTAGATTAATTTTGACAGGATTTGGGTTGTGGGAGCTCTCTGCCACAAACCATACCTCCAGCTTCCATCCTCTACCTTCAGGTGTACCTCAGGGGTCGGTTCTTAGCCACATTCCATTCAACATTTATGCACGCCCCCTGGTGGACACTGTAGAAAACTGTGAACTTTCACTTTTTTCTAATGCAGATGATGCCAAGATTATCTGTTTCCTTTCACCTAAGGAAGATCACAATTCAAACACCCTGAACACTTGCCTTTTTAAGGTCGCTGCCTGTATAAGCAACAACTTACTCCCTCAAACTAAATGGAGACAAGACATAGGTTCTGTTAGTGGGCAACCACCTTCATCTTTGGGAACGTCATCACTGGTCAGACATTCTGGGTTCTCCTCCAGTCCCTTTCTGTGTGTTTAACAACCTGGAGGTTTGGCTTGATGATGAGCTCCCAATGAATTACCAAATTTTGATGGTAGCCTCCATCTGTTTTGATGTTCTAATGTGGCTTAGGAAACGACTGTGGTTACTGTCTGTTTCTGCTCAACGAACAGTAATTTAGGCCCTGATTTTGTCTAGATTGGACTATGGCAACATTCTTTATCTCGTGGCCTCCAAGGCCTCATTTAAGTATCTGCAGGTTGTCCAGAATGCTGCAGCTAGACTACTGTTTCATCTCCTCACAAATTCTTTAGTGTCCAATCTTCCAAGAGACCTCCACTGGCTTCCAGTGGAAAAGTGAACCCAGTTTACAGCACTGTGCTATATGCACAAAGCAATGTGCAACTCAGGTTCATGGTATCTAAGTTCGTCGGTGACACACTACCATCCTGGCTGTTCTCTTCAATCAAGCAGTAATGTAGTGCCCAGAATCAGAAGAAGTCAGCAGGGTGGTCAATATTTCTCTTATCTGAGTCGTAAACTGTGGAATGCACTACCAGCTTCCATGAGAACCTGTCAATCTCTTAAAGTTCTATGGTTTTAGGGCTGGTCGCAGTCCATGCTCTACTTTGCTGGGAGCCACAGAGCAGTTCAGACTCCATCTCGGTAGAGGTGGCACAGCAGTGCTGATTTTACATGTTCTCAGTGCCGCATTTAACACTGTATCGCACCAGATACTTCTACAAAGACTGGAGGCTATGGGTATTGAAGACCTGGCTTTGACATGGCTAGATTAATTTTACAAGATCAGACTTTTCACAGGTCTTTGCCACAAACCATACCTCCAGCTTCCATCCTCTATCTTCAGGTGTACTCCAAGGGGCGGCTCTTTGGCACATGCTAATCAACATTTACGTATGACCCCTGGCAGACATCGTAGAAAGCAGTGGTCTCTCTCTTTTTTCTTACGCAGATGATACCCAGATAATCTTTTTCCTTTCAGCTAAGGAAGATCGCTATTCAGATACCCTGAACATTTGCCTTTTGAAGGTGTTTGCCTGGATGAGCACCAATTCCCTTAAACTAATTGGAAACAAGACAGAGGTTCTCTTAATGGGCAACAACCCTCATCTCTGGTGACCTCATCACTGGCCAGACATTCTGGGTTCTCCTCCAGCCCCTTTCAGTGTGGTTAACCACCTGGTTTATTTGCTTGATCATGCACTCACAGTGAATTATTATGTTTCAAAGGTACCCGCCACATGTTTTGGTGTTTTAAGCTGGCTTAGGAAAATACTGCTTGTTTCTCTTCAACGAACAGTAATTCAGGCCCTGATTCTGTCTAGATTGGACAGTAGCAACATTCTTTTTCTTGAGGCCTCCAAGACCTCACTTAAGGATCTGCAGGTTGTCCAGAATGCTGCCGCTAGACTACTGTTTCATCTTCCCAAAAACTCTTCCATGTCCAATCTTCCTTGAGACCTCCACTGGTTTCCGGTGGTGAATTGAACTCAGTGTAAAGCACTGTGCTCTATTCACAAAGCTATATGCAACTCAGGTCCATGGTATCTAAGATTGTTGGTGACACACTACCATTCTAGCTGTTCTCTCCAATCAAGCAACAGTAATTTTTGTTTAGTGCCCAGAATCAGAAGAGCTCAGCAGGGTGGTCGATCTTTCTCTTATCTGGGTCCTAAACTGTGGCCGCACTGCCTGCTTCCATGAGAACGTGTCAATCTTTTAGAGTTTTTCAGAAACTGGCTCTTTCAAATGTAATTCTGTTGCACTGTTTCGATGCCTTTTACACATGGGTAGCACTGGGATGCCACTGGGTAGCTATGCACTCTGTAAAACTAAATAATAATAATAATAATAATAATAATAATAATAATAACAATAATACTAATACAACATTTGCAAGCCAATCATCAATGAAAGTGGCTTTAAAGTTGGGTGATGATGTACATTCTCCATTGTTGTGGGTTTCCCTTAGTACCTAGGTTTGACATCCTTATTTTAACTTTAGGCCCGTAGCCTGTGTCTTTAAATACACATTCACATTTTATTTATGTTCTTCCTTATAATATTTTCTAGCAGAGCCAACTTTTCAGCTTGTTGTTTTTATATTTTTTCATCAGCTGTCATTTTTAAGACGGCATAGTTGCTCGTGTTGTACATTGTATCAGCACCTCCCTACTCTGTGCCGTGTTCAAGGCTGTCATGCTCGGTACATGATATTGTAACAGTGATTGCTGCTCCAGGAGTTATGAGACAACCCCCAATCACAGGCATATTAGAACGCCAGTCCGGCTCCTCGAACACTGTTCTATTTTATTATATAAACACCATGCAGGCCCAAAGAGGGCAGAGGGCATTCCAGCCATGGCTATCCGGGAATGTGCATCATTCCATTGATAGCTGCTCTGATCATGACATTGACTCTTCAGGCAATTAGGAGGAATGCCAACAAACAACAGGCAGACCCTAGTCCTTCTTTAAGGTATGGGGTCAGGACTACTTTCATAGACCAGGATAGGCAGATGGGCTAACATCACTATGCTCTCAGGGTTTAGACATTAGGGAGAGGGTAGGAATCATTAGGTTTGTAATTGTGGATGGTGAGAATGTTAATTTTCTTTACTTTACTGGTAACCATACTCAAGTTTTTTATAATCAAATGCAGATGCTTTGGTAAATATATTGAAATCTATCTTGCATTTCCTCCTTTGCCTCAGCATGTGTGAGACTTTTTGTAACTGAGAGAAGAGGTATGATCTGTTCACCACGACTTCTCTGAGAAGTCAAAGTGTCATGGTTGCAGGCTGACACAAATCACCTTTACTTTCTAGGTTTGAGTGAGGTGCAGCGAGCTAGCTGTCAAAGTCAGGCCAACAGCTTCTAGATGGTGTGGGACCAACTCAGTCACTTACACTTTGTAGTGCTGTCGTCCTAACACTACGCAGTCTTTCCACCAAGGTAAGAGTCCTACAACATGGTGCCACCAACATTTGGTCAGGCACAAATTAACAAGTTTCCTGATTATCTCTTTCTTTTACAAGCCAAAGGTACCTTAATTACCTTTCAACTGAGACATCTGTAGTATTAAGGAAAAATAATCCTCAGCTAAATAGGTATTACCTATCTTAGTCTGTAGGTTGTTCAAGCTTGAACCTTAAAAGGATTCCCCAAATTGGTGTTTCTATCTCTGAATTATACCCCTTTTAAATATGGCAGACCCTCAATGGGTGGTAATTGCAATAAATATAAGAGTTCCTCTCACACAACATTCCTTAACTCATGGGTTCACTGTTGAGGGTGGGGATGTATTTTTCATGGAAAGGGCACACAAAGTATTTTGAACAGAAATTCTTTATTCATGGGTCACCTTTCTGGAAGTAGAAGCAGTCACATTATTACACTATAGCAAACACACCAGCACAATACAGAAAATATGCATATATATAGAAACACCCCTTTCTTATCAAGAACATCAGAAATAGTTTCAAGGCACCCTTCCACACATGAGTTAAAATACTAGATTAGGTCCCTTAAGCAATGACGTACCTACATGGCCAGAATTGGCCACATATACACCAAACCCAATATACAAAACATTCTGGTAACAGATTTAAGCTGCTCATACAATAATTTATGAAATATAAATATAGACCCTTAGGTCAATTCGTAATGCAGACCTTAAATACCACCCCAGTGAGGGCTGCTCCAGAAGCCTCACATTTGCCTACAACCAGGATAAACCAAGATACTGTGCAATGTTGGGTAAGGTTCCCTACAAACACGAGGGCATTCCATTTTGGATAGGACAAGAAAAGAAATGAGCTGGAAGCAATGTTTTGCCATACGGGACCCCAAGATACACATAACATTCTCACAATGTGCTTGCCCTTTGGGATGGTTCCCTCTGTAAATAACTGTGCCACTTAGGGCGTTGTATGTGCTGCAATTTATACTACCACACATGGTACATCAAATCTTCTGGAAGTGTTAAAACAGATTCACGATGAACACGAGGAGCCCCCTGCCCTGGAATTGGGGATGAAATGTTATGTTATGTTATAAAATTTATAAAGCGCATGGCTACCCTAGGGCCTCCCAGGCAGAGGGGACAGCCAATTCTAAAACAGCCAGGTTTTAAGTGCCTTACAAAAGTTATATTCATGGCTTATAAGCAGAAGCCTGGGAGGGAGCGAGTGCCACAGCTTGGCTCCCAAATATGCCATTGTGGCACCACCCCATCTAGCTTTTTTAACTCTAGGTAGGGTGGGCAAAGCTGCTGAGGTCTCTGTTAGGCTTATAGAAGGAAGCAAGGTTCTTTAGTAGCGGAGGACCTCTGTTGTAAAGAGACCTGTGAATACAGCACAAAGCTTTACATTTTATGCACTGTTTCACAGGCAACCAGTGTAACTAAACTAATGCTGATTTAACAGAGGTACGTCTGGGGATGTCCAGTAGAAGGCGGGCTGCAGCATTTTGTACCAACTGCAGTTTCTTTTTCACATATGTAATAGAGCCAAGAAATAAACAATTACCGTAATCAAGTCTGGAGAGAATGATTGCCTGAATGATAAGTCTTTTTGCCAGGGATAGAAGAATTGTAAAAACCTTCCTCAAGAGTCTCAATGAGCCAAAGCAAGTGGCCGACATATGCCTAGCATGCTGTTCCAGCGTTAGTAAAGGGTCCAACCATATCCCTAGACTCTTAATATGTTTCTTAGGGGGAGGGAGTTCACCCAGGGCACTTGGATTCATAAACGGCTTGCTTGGACCAGGATCATGGCCCAAGGTCATTAGCTCCGTTTTATCACCGTTTTGTTGCAACCAACTGTCCGTCATCCGTCCTGTGACTGCTCGTAAACAGTAGGACAGTGAGGAGCCCTCCAGGGCAGAATTGATTAAAAAGAGACCACCAATTGGGTGTCATCGGCGTAGGACACCAATGATAATCCAAAGGATTCCACCAGCTTGGCCAAAGGGGCCATATACATGTTAAAAAGCGTGGGGCTAAGCGATGATCTCTGTGGCACACTGCAGCTGAGATGGAGTTTATCCGAGAGGTGGGATAGGTCAAGGACCTGAAATGATCTCCCCTCTAAGAAAGAGGTAAGCCATGCAAGGGATGGACCCTCCATTCCGATCTTCCTCATCCTTTGGCCCAACACCTGATGGTCTATGGTGTTGAAAGCCGTACTCAATTCAAGAAATATGACAGCTGTAGTCTGTCCCTGATCCATGTACTTCCTAGCCTCTTCCATGACTGCAATCAGGTCTGTTTCTGTACTGTGACGGGGTCTAGATGAATGGGCAATTTTGCCAGAGTTTCCCCAATCATATTAAGTAATGTTAAAGGAGAAGTAGTAGTTTCAGCATTATGCCAGTGGCTCCGGGATGTTCCTCCACAAGATCAGAAACATTGAAATGAGTATGTGAAACTGAAAAAGGACTCACAACGCTCTTAGAAAATTAAGATTAAAAAATAAGACAAACGTCCACAACAAAAGCCCCTGTTCAAAAAGCAAAAGGCTGCTGCACTTTCAGCTAAATATGCCACAAATACTGAGAACATTATTGAAAAATAGGATGTGAACATTGACTCTGCTAGACAGTGTGGCAGAGATCACAATAGTTCACCAAAATCTTTGAGAGCTTCTGGTGTAACCACAACAAATGACTTTGTGAAACTGAAACAGCGGGCAGGCATGTCTCCCCACCCGTCAGGGTTTACAAATTAAAAATTAAAATTGAGGGAGACATTGTGAGCATCAATGAAGTAATCTTCTGGGGAAGATTAACACTGAGTTATGATACTCTATTGGCAGAAAAGATTGGCCACCATAATTTGTCCGTAAGCTCCAACAAGTTGAAGATGTAATTTTGCCTGCTTTCTCAGTCCTTGTTCCTGATACAATAAAAGAAGTCTATGCTGCTGATGGGAAAAATAAACAACAAACCCTACCTCAAGATTGATGTGGGGTTTGTTGTTTATTTTTGCTGTCTGTCCCTGTCCTGCTAGAGCATCTTTGTATGTACAGGGAAACCTTTAGCGTGATATGCTGTAGATTGGGCCTTGGCATAGGTACCAGTGCTGTACCGCAACCATGTGGATTGGGCTAGGGATTACCCTTACTATGTTATACCAATATGGTCCAATCAGCAAATAAAACCTCAGTATCCTATCAAACATGAAGCTAAAGGTCCAGTGAGGAACATTCTCTCACAACTTGAGTACCAGAGAGTAATTGAAACCTTTTATGCAAAAACCTTTGTTTCCCGTAGCTAAGTCAGACCATTCATATAGAATAGTCTTAGACTACAGACACTTAAAATCAGTCACACACATACATTTGCCAAAACTCACACAATGCAGCACTAATCAACAACATAATGTGCAAACATTACAAAACAACCTGAAGGGTATAAGAACAGTCTTGGACTGTACTCTGTCTGTGTGACATCAATATTTCATGATTTTGATCCTAAGGCATTGTCCTAAGTGGATGAAATCTGTCTGACAGATGACGACCTCAACACGCATTTGGCCAAGGTGGA
This sequence comes from Pleurodeles waltl, assembly GCF_031143425.1. Taxonomy (NCBI): domain Eukaryota; kingdom Metazoa; phylum Chordata; class Amphibia; order Caudata; family Salamandridae; genus Pleurodeles; species Pleurodeles waltl. Next base: position 338,850,712 of record NC_090444.1, on the reverse strand, counting down.
TCACATTGTTTTGGGATTCACTGCACAAGGCTACAAGTTCAATTTAAAAAAACAAAAACAAAAACTTCTGTTCTTAGTGTCCTTCTCCTAGAATCAGAGCTATCAAAAGAGGGTAGAAGCCTGGCACCACAATTCTTAGAGAAATGTGGGCAATTACAACCACCAAACACCATCAAGAAACTGCAATCATCAGACTATGCACAATGCATCAAACCACTTTATGACTTATTTTGTCCTGATTTTTCTAGCAAACACTGAACACCACAACACACACAGATTTTCAGATCACTTCAGATTGACATTCTAAAGCAAAATATCTACACACAAGTGAAAACAACTGCTCAAGAGAAACACATTATTGTCATTACCCCAATACCAGTCCTGAACATAAAAGCACTACCTCCTTGATGGACACAAATGCTGATTATGTTTTCAAACCAAAACTACAGACCAAAGAATTCCTTCAGTATGAACTTGAATACCCCATGCCTATCAACATTCTGTCTCTTGATCAATACAGGATCATTATTTACACCGATAGTTCAGCCCAACCAGCTCTACGTACCATTCACCAATTCAGAGGCTTGCACACCTGTTTTTGGGGGTTTGACGGATGGTAAATTTCACCCTCAGCAAACCTACACGCACACCCTAGGGGACTGCACAGCACAACTAGCGGAGCTCAAAGCATTGATTTTGGCACTGGAACATATGGATCGAGAACTTTCTACACTGATTGTGTGTGATTCGTACTATTGAGTCCAGTCCTTAACCCCTCGGGTGCCTTGGACGTAACGGTTACGTCCTGGCCAGCACTGTTCAGGTGCCCAGGACGTAATGGTTACGTCCCGCTCCCGGCCCTTGAGGGGGGAGTGCTAGCGCCCCCCCTGAGGGCCTGTCACACCCCTTCCCTAGGCAGGGATGGAAAGGGAATCGTTTCCTCTTCCTCCCCTGCCCCCGTGACCTTCTCCTATGGCATCTGATGATGTCAGCACGCGATTGCACGCTGACCTCATCAGAGGCTGTCCACTATGCACTGGAAGTTCAGCTTCCAGCGCGGATCGGAGGAGAAGTGCAAAAGTTTGATGTATTTTTTGATGTGGGAAGCGACCCCCTAGGCAAGGGTCCCTCCCCTGGGGGTAAAATTAACTTTAAGCCATTTCTGCCCCCTTGGGGGAAGATCGGCTTATTTTTATTAGGCTGATCTGCCCCCAAGGAGAGGGGGGGCGCAGAAACATTCTAAAGCAAAATATTTACACACAAGTGAAAACAATTGCTCAAGAGAAACACATTATTGTTGTTACCCCAATACCAGTCCTGAACGTAAAAGCACTACATCCACGTTGGATACAATGGGATACCTCCTTGACGGACACAAATGCTGATTATGTTTTCAAACCAAAACTACAGACCAAAGAATTCCTTCAGTATGAACTTGAATACCCCAGGCCTATCAACATTCTGCCTCTTAATCAATACAGAATCATTATTTACACCGATAGTTCTGCCCAACCAGCTGTACGTACCATTCACTAATACTCAGAGGCTTGAGCACCCGTTTTTGGGGTTTTGATGGATGGTAAATTTCACCCTCATCAAACCTACACGCACACCCTAGGGGACTGCAAAGCACAACTAGCAGAGCTCAAAGCATTGATTTTGGCACTGGAACATATGGATCGAGAACTTTCTACACTGATTGTGTGTGATTCGTACTATTGTGTCCAGACTTCAACCCCTCGGGTGCCTTGGACGTAACGGTTATGTCCTGGCCAGCACTGTTCAGGTGCCCAGGACGTAACCATTATGTCCCGCTCCCAGCCCTCGAGGGGGGAGTGCTAGCGTTCTCCCTGAGGGCCTGGCACACCCCTTCCCTGGGCAGGGATGGAAAGGGAATCGCTTCCCCTTCCTCCCCTGCCCCCCTGACCTTCCCCTGTGGCGTGTGATGATGTCAGCGCGCGATTGCACGCTGACCTCATCAGAGGCTATCCCCTCTGCACTGGAAGTTCAGCTTCCAGCGCGGATCAGAGGAGAAGTGCAAAAGTTTGATGTATTTTTAGATGTGGGAAGCGACCCCCTAGGCAAGGGTCCCTCCCCTGAGGGCAAAATTAACTTTAGGCCATTTCTGCCCCCTTGGGGGAAGATCGGCTTATTTTTATTAGGCTGATCTGCCCCCAAGGAGAGGGGGGGCAGAAACCACTAAACACCAACTTCACGCAAAGGAAGCAACCCCCTAGGCAAGGATTGTTCGCCTGGGGCACACATTTATTTTAGGCCCTTTGGGGGCAGACCAGCCTATTTTTATTTGGCCGATCTGCCCCTGATGGGACAGAAACCACTTAGGCACCAGGGATTGGTGTGTGTGTATGTGTGTGTTTTGTTGGAGGGGCAGCCCCTTGGGCAAGGGTCACTCCCCATGGGGGCAAAGTACTGTTGGCCATATCTACCCCCCTGGGGGGCAGAATGGCCTATTTTTGGAAGAAAGCTCCCCAGAGAGAGGGAAGATTTTTTTTTTCAAAAAAAGAGGGTGGGGCTATGGCCATACCCCCACCTCAAATAAATGGGGCCAAAGTTGTTCTGCCCACAGGTGAGCAGATGATTCATTTACCCCTGATTCACTCCTGGGGGGCAGAAAGCTTACTAGATGCCAGGGAATTAAAAATAATAAAAATAGTGGGGTGGAGGCTACCAACCAGTGTGGGCATGATTATGCCCCCACCCCAACTGAAGGGGGTAACAGTCTTTCAGCTCTTCCCCGCACACTAAAACATCTTATCCCACATCAAGCAAGAGGACATTTCATTACTTTGTGTTTTGGTTTTACATTTGGGCCATGAGAGCTTTGTCTAACTCTCAAAATTGCCCCACTTTGAATGGTGAGGGCTGCACTTTTTGGACTTTGGGACGCTGCCATTTAAAAAAAAACACAAGACCTAGACACATCTGAAAACTAGACATCTGGGTGAGTCCAGGGTGGTGTGCTTCACATGCACCCCACAACATCGTTTTACCCACAATGCCCTGCAAACCTCCATCTTTGCTGGATATCACACATTTTTCCCACATTTTTGTGATAGAACCTTCCGGAATCTGCAGTAATCCACAAAATTCTTACCACCCAGCATTGTCACATCTATACTGATAAAAATTCTGCCCCACTTGTCAGCCCAAAATTTTTTTTTTTTTCAAACTGGCCTTTTGGACCCGCTTTGTTTCCCCCTTAATTTCAACATGTTTTTGGCTCTTCCCTGTCACATGCACTTCTCCCACCTGCACAAGTGTAGGAAAGTACCATCCTGCCTGGCATGTTACCCCCATTTTTTCACTTATATGTATGTTTGTTTTTGCCTGTGTCACTGGGAACCTGCTAGCCAGGACCCTAGTGCTCATAAGTTGTGCCCTGTACGTGTTCCCTGTGTGGTGCCTAACTGTATCACTGAGGCTCTGCTAACCAGAACCTCAGTGTTTATGCTCTCTCTGCTTTTAAAATTGTCACTGCAGGCTAGTGACTAATTTTACCAATTCTGATTGGCACACTGGAACACCCTTATATTTCCCTAGTATATGGTACCTAGGTACCCAGGGTACTGGGGTTCCAGGAGATCCCTGTGGCCTGCAGCATTTATTTTACCACCCATAGGGAGCTCAGGCAATTCTTACACAGGACTGCCACTGCAGCCTGAGTGAAATAACGTCCAGGTTATTTCACAGCCATTTTACACTGCACTTAAGTAACTTATAAGTCACCTATATGTCCAACCTTCAGTTAGTGAAGGTTAGGTGCAAAGTTACTAAGTGTGAGGGCACCCTGGCACTAGCCAAGGTGCCCCCACATTGTTCAGGGCAATTTCCCCAGACTTTGTGAGTGCGGGGACACAATTACACACGTGAACTACATATAGGTCAATACTTATGTGTAACTTCACAATGGTAACTCCGAACATGGCCATGTAACATGTCTAGGATCATGAAATTGTCACCCCAATACCATCCTGGTATTGGGGTGACAATTCCATGCATTCCCGGGGCTCTACCATAGACCCCGGTTACTGCCAAACTAGCTCTCTGGGATTTTCTCTGCAGCTACCGCTGCTGCCAACCCTCAGACAGGTTTCTGCCCCCCTAGGGCCTGGGCAGCCCAGTCCCAGGAAGGCAGAACAAAGGATTTTCTCTGAGAGAGGGTGTTACACCCTCTCCCTTTGGAAATAGGTGTTAAGGACCTGAGAGGAGTAGCCTCTCCTGGCCTCTGGAAATGCTTTGAAAGGGCACAGATGGTGCCCTCCTTGCATAAACGAGTCTACACCGGTTCAGAGAGCCCTCAGCCCTTGCTCTGGTGCGAAACTGGACAAAGGAACGGGTATTGACCACTCCCCTGTCCATCAGCTCCCCAGGGGTGGTGCCCAGAGCTCCTCCAGTGTGTCCCAGACCTCTGCCATCTTGAATGCAGAGGTGGGAGGGCAAAATGGGGACCTCTGAGTGGCCAGTTTCAGCAGGTGACGTCAGAGACCCCTCCTGATAGGCTCTTACCTGGTTAGGTAGCCAGTCTTCCTCTGAGGGCTATTTAGGGTCTCTCCTGTGGGTTTCTTGTCAGATAGCGAATGCAAGAGCTCACCAGAGTTCCTCTGCATTTCCCTCTTCGACTTCTGCCAAGGATCAACCACTGACTGCTCTAGGATGACTGCAAAACCGCAACAAAGTAGCAAGAAGACTACCGGCAACATTGTAGCACCTAATCCTGCCAGCTTTCTCAACTGTTTCCTAGTGGTGCACGCTCTGAGGGCTGTCTGCCTTCACCCTGCCCTGGAAGCCAAGAAGAAATCTCCCGTGGGTCGAAGAAATCTTCCCCCTGCTAACGCAGGCACCAAACTTCTGCATCACCGGTCCACTGGGTCCCCTCTCATCTTGACGAGCATGGTCCCTGGAACACAGGAGCTGGATCCAAGTGACCCCGACAGTCCAGTGGTCCTCTGTCCAAATTTGGTGGAGGTAAGTCCTTGCCTCCCCACACCAGACAGTAATCCTGTGTACTGCGTGATCTGCAGCTGCTAGGCCTTCTGTACACGTTTGCAAGACTTCCTTTGTGAACAGCATAGCCCAGGTCCCTAGCGCTCCGTCCTGCATTGCCCAACTTGCTGAGTTGACCTCCGACTTCGTGGGACCCTCCTTTGTTGTACTGAGACGACCGCCGTGCTCAGGTTTCTTGAACACCTGTTCAGGTACTTCTGCAGGTGCTGCCTGCTTCTGCATGGGCTCTCTCTATTGCTGAGTGCCCCCTCTGTCTCCTCCTCCAAGGGGCGACCTCCTGGTCCTTCCTGGGCCCTGGCAGCACCCAAAACCTTCAACCAAGACTCTTGCAGCTAGCAAGGCTTGTTTGTGGTCTTTCTGCGTGGAAATAACTCTGCGTCCTCAGGTCAGGTTATTTATATAAAGTAAGAGGCCATTGGGCAAGTGATGCCACTTGTCCAAAGACAAAACACCAAGGCTCCCACTACCACAACCCCAACTGCAACCTCTAGTGCCCCTAGTAATAGCAGTGGTAATGGGAAGTCTACTACAAATAGCCAATCCAAGAGTGTAGCTGGGCTCACTATTGGCAGTGTAGTTGGGGTTGGTCTTGTTAGGGAGACCACAGAGGCTGTTTTAGTCTCTGATGGTGGCATTGACTTTATCACCTTGGTTGCTTGTCCCCTTAATATGGGTAAGTACAAGCAACTACCCCTAATCAATAGTGTTGAGGTTGAGGCCTACAGTGACACAGGAGCAAGTGTAACTATGGTTATAGAGAAACTGGTTCACCCTGATCAACACCTACTTGGTCAGCAGTACCAAGTGACTGATGCTCACAATAACACACTTAGCCACCCCATGGCTGTTGTGAATCTCAACTGGGGGGAGTTACTGGTCCAAATAAAGTTGTGGTAGCCACTGAATTACTGGTAAATTGCTTCCTAGGCAATGATTTGGAGACATCAGCTTGGGCTGAAGTGGAGTTCGAGGCTTATGCAGCAATGCTGAGCATTCCTGGGCATATTTTTGCTCTAACAAGGGCTCAGGTGAAAAAGCAAAAAAGACAGGGAAACTTGGATCCTGGAACAATGGACCTAGTGCTCCCAAAAGCTAGGGGTAGGAAGGGTAAATCCCTGCCCACTATCCCTCCCTCACCAGAAGATTCCCCTTTTGAGGAAGAGGAATCCTCTCCCTGTGCAGAACCTACACCTGATGAGCTGGCAGCAGACATTGCTGAGCTTTTGGGTGCAGGGGGGCCTGCTAGGGAAGAGCTGAGTGTGGCACAGCAGACCTGTCCCACACTAGAGGGTTTGAGACAGCCATAAGGTGTATTGGGAAGACAACCTCCTGTATACTGAATAAAGGGACCCTAAACCTGGAGCTGCCAGGAGATTGGTCATCCCTTTGCAATACAGAGAGTTTCTTCTTACCTTGGTACATGACATTCCTTTGGCTGGGCATTTGGGGCAAAGTAAAACTTGGGACAGACTTGTTCCCCTGTTTCACTGGCCTCCTACGTCAGAGGACACCAAACAGTTTTGTCGCTCTTGTGTGACCTGCCAAGCCAGTGGCAAGACTGGTGGCACTCCAAAGGCCCCCTTAATTCCGCTTCCTATGGTTGGGGTGCCCGTTGAAAGGGTAAGGGTTGACAAAGTTGGCCCCTTTGACCCTTCAACAGCTTCAGGCAATAGGTTTATCCTGGTGGTAGTGGACCATGCCACTAGGTACCCTGAAGCAATCCCCTTAAGGACCACTACAGCTCCTGCAGTGGCAAAGGCCCTCCTGGGAATCCTTTCCAGGGTGGCTTTCCCTAAGGAAGTGGTGTCAGACAGAGGTAGTAACTTCATGTCTGCATACCTCAAAGCAATCTGGAAGGAGTGTGGTGTGACTTACAAGTTCACTACTCCTTATTATCCACAAACAAATCGTCTGGTTGAGAGGTTTAGTACAACTCTTAAAGGTATGATAATGTGACTCCCTGAAAAACTCAGAAGATGGGATGTCCTGTTACCTTGCCTCCTTTTTGCTTACAGGGAGGTACCCCAAAAAGGAGTGGGCTTTAGCCCCTTTGAACTCCTCTTTGGGCACCCTGTGAGAGGTCCCCTTGCACTTGTTAAGGAGGGTTGGGAACAACCTTTAAAAGCTCCTAAACAAGACATTGTGGATTATGTACTTGGCATAAGATCGAGAATGGCTGAGTACATGAAAAGGGCCAGTAAAACCCTTCAGGCCATCCAGGAGCTGCAAAAGCAATGGCATGATAGAAGACTGTCCTGACCCAGTACCACCCAGGACAGAAAGTGTGGGTATTGGAGCCTGTGGCCCCAAGAGCACTCCAGGAGAAATGGAGTGGACCCCATCTAATTGTTGAGAAAAAGGGTGAGTTTACCTACTTGATAGACCAGTGCACTGCCAGGAGTCCCCTTAGGGTGCTCCATGCCAACCGCCTAAAACCCTACTATGACAGGGCTGATCCCACCCTGCTCATGGCAACTGATGAGGGACAGGAAGAAGAGAGTAACCCTCTCCCTGATCTCTTCTCCACCACTGAAGCTGATGGCTTAGTGGAGGGAGTAGTACCTGCAGATTGTCTTACTGCTGAGCAGAAAGATAACTGGGTAAATCTTTTAAGTCAATTTTCTGAACTCTTCTCACTGATACCAGGTACCACTACTTGGTGTGAGCATACAATCATTACTGGAGACAGTTTACCTGTCAAGAGTAATATTTATAGGCAGACTGACCATGTCAGGGAGTGCATTAAACAAGAGGTACAGAAAATATTAGACTTAGGAGTGATTGAGCTTTCAGAAAGCCCATAGGCTAGCCCAGTGGTGCTGGTTCCAAAACCTCATAGTAAGGATGGAAAAAGAGAGATGAGGTTTTGTGTTGACTATAGAGGGCTCAACCAAGTAACCAAAACAGATGCTCACCCTATACCCAGGGCAGATGAGCTGATAGATACACTGGCTTATGCCAAGTGTCTAAGCACTTTTGATTTAACTGCAGGGTATTGGCAGATTCAATTATCAGAAGATGCTAAACCCAAAACTGCATTTTCAACCATTGGAGGGCACTATCAATTCACTGTGATGCCCTTTGGTCTGAAGAATGCACCTGACACTTTTCAAAGATTGGTGGACACAGTCCTGCAAGGGTTGGAAGCTTTTAGTGCAGCATATCTGGATGATATAGCTGTCTTTAGCTCCACCTGGGATGATCACCTGGTCCACCTGTGGAAAGTTTTGGAGGCTCTAAAAAAAGGCAGGCCTCACTATCAGGGCCTCAAAGTGCCAGATAGGGCAGGGGAAAGTGGTTTATCTGGGCCGCCTGGTAGGTGGGGAACAGATTGATTCAATGCAGGGGAAGATCCAGACCATTATGGAATGGGATCCCCCTACAACACAAACACAGATGAGAGCCTCTTTAGGCCTCACAGGGTACTATAGGAGGTTTATCAAGAATTATGGCTCCATTGCAGCCCCTCTTAGTGACCACACTAGTAAAAAGATGCCTAAAAAGGTATTGTGGACAGCTAGCTGTCAAAAAGCTTTTGATGAGCTCAAACAGGCTATGTCCTCTGCACCTGTCCTAAAAAGCCTTTGCTACTCCAAAAGGTTCATAGTCCAGACTGATGCTTCTGAATTGGGGGTTGGGGCAGTTCTATCACAGCTTAATACTGAGGGCCAGGATCAACCTGTTGCTTTTATCAGCAAGGTTGACCCCTAGAGAAAAGTGTTGGTCTGCCATAGAGAGGGAGGCCTTTGCTGTGGTCTGGGCACTGAAAAAGTTGAGACCCTACCTGTTTGGTACTCACTTTATTGTTCAGACAGACCACAAACCTCTACTTTGGCTAAAACAAATGAAAGATGAAAATCCTAAATTGTTGAGGTGGTCCATCTCCCTACAGAGAATGGACTATACAGTGGAACACAGATCTGGGAGTACCCACTCCAATGCAGATGGACTCTCCAGATATTTCCTCTTAGACAATGAAGACTCATCTGGGCAAGGTTAGCCTTATTATCCCTCGTTTGGGGGGGTTGTGTAGGAAAGTACCATCTTACCTGGCATGTTACCCCCGTTTTTTACTTATATGTATGTTTGTTCTTGCCTGTGTCATTGGGATCCTGCTAGCCAGGACCATAGTGCTCATAAATTGTGCCCTGTATGTGTTCCCTGTGTGATGCCTAACTGTATCACTGAGGCTCTGCTAACCAGAACCTCAGTGTTTATGCTCTCTCTGCTTTTAAAATTGTCACTGCAGGCTAGTGACTAATTTTACCAATTCTTATTGGCACACTGGAACACCCTTATAATTCCCTAGGATATGGTACCTAGGTACCAAGGGTACTGGGGTTCCAGGAGACCCCTATGGTCTGCAGAATTTCTTTTTCTACCCATAGGGAGTTCAGACAATTCTTACACAGGACTGCCACTGCAGCCTGAGTGAAATAACATCCACGTTACTTCACAGCCGTTTTACACTGCACTTAAGTAACGTATAAGTCCCATATATGTCTAACCCTCCCTTAGTGAAGGGTAGGTGCAAAGGTACTAAGTGTGAGGGCACCCTGGCACTAGCCAAGGTGCCCCCACATTGTTCAGGGCAATTTTTCCAGACTTTGTGAGTGCGGGGACACCATTACACAGTGAACTACATATAGGTCAATAATGGTAACTCCGAACATGGCCATGTAACATGTCTAGGATCATGGAATTGTCCCCCAATACCATTCTGGTATTGGGGGATAATTCCATGCATCCCCGGGGCTCCAGCTTAGACCCCGGTACTGCCAAACTAGCTCTCTGGGGTTTTCTCTGCTGCTACCGCTGCTGCCAACCCTCAGACAGGTTTCTGCCCCCCTGGGGCCTGGGCAGCCCAGTCCCAGGAAGGCAGAACAAAGGATTTCCTCTGAGAGAGGGTGTTACACCATCTCCCTTTGGAAATATGTGTTAAGGGTCTGAGAGGAGTAGCCTCTCCTGGCCTCTGGAAATGCTTTTAAGGGCACAGATGGTTCCCTCCTTGCATAAACCAGTCTACACCGGTTCAGGGAGCCCCCAGCCCCTGCTCTGGTGCAAAACTGGACAAAGGAAAGGAGAGTGACCACTCCCCTGTCCATCACCACCCCAGGGGTGGTGCCCAGAGCTCCTCCAGTGTGTCCCAGACCTCTGCCATCTTGAGTGCAGAGGTGTGAGGGCACAATGGAGACCTCTGAGTGGCCAGTGCCAGCAGGTGACGTCAGAGACCCCTCCTGATAAGCTCTTACCTGGTTAGGTAGCCAATCCTCCTCTGAGGGCTATTTGGGGTCTCTCCTTTGGGTTTCTCATCAGATAACAAATGCAAGAGCTCACCAGAGTTCCTCTGCACTTTCCTCTTTGACTTCTGCCAATGATCGACCGCTGACTGCTCCAGGACGCCTGCAAAACCGCAACAAATTAGCAAGAAGACTACCAGCAACATTGTAGCGCCTAATCCTGCTGGCTTTCTTGACTGTTTCCTGGTGGTGCATGCTCTGAGGGCTGTCTGCCTTCACGCTGCACTGGAAGCCAAGAAGAAATCTCCTGTGGGTCGACAGAATCTTCCCCCTGCCAACGCAGGCACTAAACTTCTGCATCACCGGTCCTCTGGGTGCCCCTCTCATCCTGACGGGCGTGGTCCCTGGAACACAAGAGCTGGGTCCACGTGTCCCTGACAGTCCAGTGGCCCTTCTGTCCAAATTTGGTGGAGGGAAGTCCTTGCCTCTCCACGCCAGACAGTAATCCTGTGTACTGCATGATCTGCAGCTGCTAGGGCTACTGTGCACTTTTGCAAGACTTCCTTCGTACACAGCACAGCCCAGGTCCCCAGCACTCTGTCCTGCATTGCCCAACTTGCTGAATTGACCTCCGACTTTGTGGAACCCTCTTTTGTTGTGCTGAGACAAACGCCGTGCTCAGGTTTCTTGAACACCTGTTCAGGTACTTCTGTGGGTGCTGCCTGCTTCTGTGTGGGCTCTCTCTGTTGCTGGGCACTCCCTCTGTCTCCTCCTCCAAGGGGCGACCTCCTGGTCCTTCCTGGGTCCTGGCAGCACCAAAAAACTTTAACCACAACTCTTGCCGCTAGCAAGGCTTGTTTACAGTCTTTCTACTCTGCGTCCTCAGCACACCGTAGGACATCTTCTGACCAAAGGAGAAGTTCCTGGCACCTTCCGGTGTTGCAGAATCTTTGGCTTCTTCCACCCGGAGGCAGCCCTTTTGCACCTTCACCCGGGGTTTAATGGGCTCCTGCCCCCCCTGGACACTTGCGTGACTTTTGAACTTGGTCCCCTTCCTTTGCAGGTCCTCAGGTCCAGGAATCCATCTTCAGTGCTTTGCAGTCAGTTGTTGCCTTTGCAGAATCCCCTATCTCGACTTTACTGTCTTTCTTGGGTAGTAGGGTAACTTTACTCCTACTTTTCAGGGTCTTGGTGTGAGGTATCTTGGACACCCTTAGTGTTTTCTTACACTCCCAGTGACCCTCTTCACACTACACTAGGCCTGGGGTCCATTCCTGGTTTGCATTCCACTTTTGGAGTATATGGTTTGTGTTGCCCCTAGGCCTATTTTCTCCTATTGCATTCTGTTGTGTTCTACAGTGTTTGCACTACTTTTCTAAGTGTTTTACTTACCTGATTTTGGTTTGTGTGTATATTTTGTGTATATTACTTACCTCCTAAGGGAATATATCCTCTGAGATACTTTTGGCATATTGTCACTAAAATAAAGTACCTTTATTTTTAGTAACTCTGAGTATTGTGTTCTCTTGTGATATAGTGCTATATGAGATAAGTGGTATAGTAGGAGCTTTGCATGTCTCCTAGTTCAGCCTAAGCTGCTCTGCTATAGCTACCTCTATCAGCCTAAGCTACTAGAACACTTCTAATCTACTGATAAGGGATAACTGGACCTGGCACAATGTGTAGGTACCACAAAGTACCCACTATAAGACAGGCCAGCCTCCTACAACAAGTGAGGTATCATTTTTACCAGGAGACTGGGGGTAACGGGTGGTAGGAAATTTGTCCCGGTGCGGTGAACCCACACAGAAATGTGGGAAAATTAGATTTTTTTAGCTAAATTTGAGGTTTGCTGAAGATTCTTGGTAAGAAAACACTGGACCGCCTAGACTTACTTTGTGTCTAGTTTTCAGAAATGTTTGGCTTTGGTAGGTTTCCCTATATAACGCAGGTGTCCGTGCCCGCAGAACAGGTAGTTTTGTATTTGATTATTTTGATGTGTCCACATAGTGTTTTGGGGCTTTTCCTGTCACGGGCACTAGGCCTACCCACACAAGTGAGGTACCATTTTTAGCGTGGGACTTGGGGCAACGCTAGGTAGAAGGAAGGTCGTGGCTGTCCTCAGATTCCAGAACTTTCCATCACCGAAATGTTAGGGAAAAGTGTTTTTTTGCCAAATGTTGAGGTTTGCAAAGGTTTCTGAGTAATATAACGTGGTGAAAGCCCCACAAGTCACCACATCCTGGATTACCCTAGGTGTCTAGTGTTAAAAAATGCACAGATTTGGTAGGTTTCCCTAGATGCCGGCTGAGCTAAAGGCCAAAATCCATAGCTAGGCACTTTGCAAAAAACAGCTCTGTTTTCTGTGGGAAAATGTGATGTGTCCATGTTGTGTTTTGGGGCATTCCTGTCACGGGCACTAGGTCTACGCACACAAATGAGGTACAATTTTTATCGGGAGACTTGGGGGAACACTGATTGGAGGGAAAATTGTGGGTCCTCTCAGGTTCCAGAACGTTCTGTCACCGAAATGTGAGGAAAAAGTGTTTTTTTGGCCAAATTTGAGGTTTGCATAGCATTCTGAGTAACAGAATCTGGTGAGAGCCCCACAAGTCATCCTATCCTGGATTCCCCTAGGTGTCCAGGTTTAAAAAATGCACCAGTTTGGTAGGTTTCCTTAGGTGCCGGTTTAGCTGGAGGTCAAAATCCACAGCTAGGCACTTCGCAAAAACCGCTCTGTTTTCTTTGGGAAAATGTGATGTGTCCACGTTGTGTTTTGGGGTATTTCCTGTTGCAGGCACTTAGCCTAACCACACAAGTGAGGTACCATTTTTATTGCGGGTCTTGGGGGAACGCTGGGTGGAAGGAAATTTGCAGCTCCTCTCAGATTCCAGAATCTGACACCGAAATGGGAGAAAAAAGTGTTTTTCTGGCCAAATTTTGAGGTTTGCAAAGGATTCTGAGTAACAGAATCTGGTGAGAGCCAAACAAGTCACCCCATCCTGGATTCCCCTAGGTGTCTAGTTTTCAGAAAAGCACAGGTTTGGTAGGTTTCCCTAGGTGCCGGCTGAGCTAGAGGCCAAAATCCACAGCTTGGCACTTTTCAAAAAACACGTCAGATTTCAATATGAAAATGTGATGTGTCCATGTTTTATTTTCTGTCGCAGGCACAAGGCCTGCCCACACAAGTGAGGTACCATTTTTATCAAGAAACTTGGGGGAACACAGAATAGAAGAACAAGTGTTATTGACCCTTGTCTTTCTCTACATTTTTTCCTTCCAAATGTAAGACAGTGTGTAAAGAAGACATATATTTTAATAATGCACTGTAATTCACATGCTAATATGGGGACCCTGGAATTCAGATATGTGCAAATAACCACTGCTTCTCAACACCTCATCTTGTGCCCATTTTGGAAATACAAAAGTTTCCTTGATACCTATTGTTCCCTCTTTATATTTCAGCAAATAAATTGCTGTGTACGCGGTATACAATGAAAACCCATTGCAAGGGGCAGCTCATTTATTGTCTCTGGGTACCTAGGGTTCTTGATGAACCTATAAGCCCTATATATCCCTGCAACCAGAAGACTCCAGCAGACGTAACAGTATATTGTTTTCAAAGTTACAGAGTAAAACTTGGAGAAGAATGGCTGTATTTTTCACCTCACTGTCAATATTTGTTTTTATTTCAGCTGTTATTTTCTGTGAGAAAACCTTGCAGGCTCTACACAAATGACTCCTTCCTAAATTCAGAATTTTGTCTACTTTTCAGAAATGTTTAGCTTTCCAGGATCCAGCATTGGTTTCACACCCATTTCTGTCACTAACTGGAAGGAGGCTAAAAGCACACAATATAGTAAAAATGGGGTATGTCCCAGTAAAAAAAAAAAGGGACGCAAATTTGGCGTGGGTAGCTTATGTGGACAAAAAGTTATGAGGGAATAAGTGTGAACTGCCCCAAATAGACAAAAAAAGGCCTGGCACCTCAGGGGTAAAAGGCCTGGCAGCGAAGGGGTTAAATGAATACTTACACCACTGGTGCCCTAATGGTTTCAGAGATTCAAAAGGAAACACCATAAAACACAGGTTTCTGTGGGGGAAAGTGGCAGATTCTAAAGACAATCTGTCATGTGCTCATGTATTACATACATTGGGGCATCAATTTTGTGGAATATACATTGTAAGAAACTCTTTGGCTGATGAAGCAGCCAGATCTGCAGTTGCTAAGGCTTCTGTTGCTGCAATAATTCATTCCCATACAAGGGTAAATGATGACATTTTGGCTGCTGTGAAAGCTCCACCTGATGGCAGCCCATACCAAAAGCATATCATGCAAAATGTTCCTACCATTTACGTGCCCAAAACGTTGCCTTTGCTACAATACCAGGGGTGGGTGACCTTGTGATCCCAACCAAAACTACAGATTAGATATGATTAAATCAGCTCATGAGGGCGTTGCTTCTGCCCATGCTGGTGTGGTGCCTACTATCTCACTTTTACAAAAACATTACTGTTGGCCAAGTCTCTCCAAACAGACCAAGCAGCATGTCCTTAGTTGTGACAATTGGCAACAAATTAAGGGGTCCACCATAAAACACCCACTGCCGACACTCCTCCTAATTTCCAACAAGCCTTAGCAGTGTGTGTGCCTGGACCATTGCAGCCCCTTACAACCAGATGGTGCATACAAATATATTCTAGTTGCCCAAGACTCATGCTGCAGATTACAACGTCCACAGGCTGGATTCCTAAAGTTGGGGGATCTAGTTTGAGAGAAGATACCTGTGAAGGAGTTTGGCCCATCCCACCGAGTACCGGTTCCAGTTCTAGGAATACATGGTACCGGAACTGTCATTTTGACACTACTGTCTGGTTCTAATGACAACCACTTTGTCTCTATTGACAATGTCAGATTTCATCATGTGGCCGATCCTGCACAGTAGAGCGTGAGGATTCCTGGGTAGTTCCCTTAACCCTCTCACTACACTTCAGGATATATCTCTTCAAGCACTAAACAATGTTGAAATTATTTCCTCAAGATTATGGAAGGTGAAGAATGAACTTTTGCTGATTTCTGTCACCACTTCATTAACAAGAAATGTCCAAAATATACATTTGCAGTTTGCCAATGCAACACAAAAGGATGGAATTGTTTATGATGAACCACCTATGGATACATCTACCAGTTCTCTTTTACCTGCACCGCTCCAGTTTTTACACAGACTTCTGGTTACTTTGCCAATATTGATGACTTCTCTTCAAATTCTTTAGCATCAGCTTCTGCACCTGTATCTCACATACATAAACTTTTTGATTGGATTAAACATAACTAGTTGGTTCATTCATGGTACTATAAGTGGATACTTTTGACACTGCTTGCCTTTCTTCTATGGATTAGATTTGTTATTGTCTTTTTCTTGCTGATACATGGTCAGTATCTTCCTGAAAGCTCTGTTGTTGAACTGATGGATGAGGTTTTAAAACCTTACCTATGAAGTCCGATTGGGAGCACACTGCCTAACATTCCAGTCGAGTTCGCCCCTTGCATCCTGGTACATGCAGTATAAACAATTAGCGCTTCCTTGAAAAAATTTGTAGTATGTCACTAAAGTTAGTGCAGACAGTACTGTTCACCTCTAGACACGTGTTTCTGGGTTAGTGCCCTTCATCAGTAGAGACCAAAGAACAACAAAAATATCTGGGGTTGCTGGAAATGCCACCGATATCGTCTCAGGTTTAGTACCACTCCCCGGCTCACAGGTGCGTTTCCAGAGCTCGTCAGCTCAATGGCTCAAGGGAGGCTTTTAAACATGAAGTCCGATTGGGAGCACACTGCCTAACATTCCAGTCTAGTTCGCCCCTTGCATCCTGGTACATGCAGTTTGAACAATTAACGCTTCCTTAAACAAATCTGTAGTATTTCACTAAAGTTAGTGCAGACAGTACTGTTCATCTCTAGACACGTGTTTCTGGGTTAGTGCCCTTCATCAGTAGAGACCAAAGAACAACAAAAATACCTGGGGTTGCTGGAAATGCCACTGATATCGTCTCAGGTTCAGTACCACTCCCCGGCTCACAGGTGCATCTCCAGAGCTCGTCAGCTCAATGGCTTGAGGGAGCCTTTTAAACATGAAGTCCGATTGGGAGCACACTGCCTAACATTCCAGTCGAGTTCGCCCCTTGCATCCTGGTACATGCAGTTTGAACAATTAACGCTTCCTTCAAAAAATCTGTAGTATTTCACTAAAGTTAGTGCAGACAGTACTGTTCATCTCTAGACACGTGTTTCAGGGTTAGTGCCCTTCATCAATATAGACCAAAGAACAACAAAAATATCTGGGGTTGCTGGAAATGCCGCCGATATCGTCTCAGGTTAAGTACCACTCCCCGGTTCACAGGTGCATCTCCAGAGCTCGTCAGCTCAATGGCTCGAGGGAGCCTTTTAAACATGAAATCCGATTGGGAGCACGCTGCCTAACATTCGAGTCGAGTTCGCCCCTTGCATCCTGGTACATGCAGTTTGAACAATTAACGCTTCCTTGAAAAAATCTGTAGTATTTCACTAAAGTTAGTGCAGACAGTACTGTTCATCTCTAGACACGTGTTTCTGGGTAAGTTCCCTTCATCAGTAGAGACCAAAGAACAACAAAAATATCTGGGGTTGCTGGAAATGCCGCCAATATCGTCTCAGGTTTAGTACCACTCCCCGGCTCACAGGTGCATCTCCAGAGCTCGTCAGCTCAATGGATCGAGGGAGCCTTTTAAACATGAAGTCCGATTGGGAGCACACTGCCTAACATTCCAGTCGAGTTCGCCCTTTGCATCCTGGTACATGCAGTTTGAACAATTAACGCTTCCTTGAAGAAATCTGTAGTATGTCACTAAAGTTAGTGCAGACAGTACTGTTCATCTCTAGACACGTGTTTCTGGGTTAGTGCCCTTCATCAGTAGAGACCAAATAACAACAAAAATATCTGGGGTTGCTGGAAATGCCGCCGATATCGTCTCAGGTTCAGTACCACTCCCCGGCTCACAGGTGCGCCTCCAGAGCTCGTCAGCTCAATGGCTCGAGGGAGCCTTTTAAACATGAAGTCCGATTGGGAGCACACTGCCTAACATTCCAGTCGAGTTCGCCCCTTGCATCCTGGTACATGCAGTTTGAACAATTAAGGCTTCCTTGAAAAAATTTGTAGTATGTCACTAAAGCTAGTGCAGACAGTACTGTTCATCTCTAGACACGTGTTTCTGGGTTGTGCCCACCAAAGCAGTCCCTCTACAGCTGGCAGTCCATGAGTAGGGACTAGATTTCCACAACTAGCGCAGAGCAACATTTAAATCTTCAAACCACAACACCAGTTGAAGTTGCATTTGTGCTAAAACATGTTCTCAGTGATTTACATTTTTCCTGTTAGGGACATACAGCTAGCCAGGCCACTGAAAAAAAACATCAGGTTAAAGCACAATTCCATGCGACCCAAGTAATTCTACTCTGCAACAACACCAAACATGAGAATCTAACACACTGTTACCAACAACATTCCTCTTCTTCAAGTGAACAACCACACACACACACACACACATTAACCACTCCTGCACACAACAACAAAAGAAGCATATACTCCCAGGAATCACAAACTCAAGATCACGTCAGTTGATGAAACAAATATGAGCAGATGAGATCAAATACACTTGGATCACGCAGGTGGGCCACACCAACATGACCTAAAAACCAAGACTTGAATGAATCAAAAACAAAGCTCACACACACAAGGCAGGTGCAGCAAAATGCAATGGCATTCACATCTATGCTGTATAGTGTTAGACTGACAGTGCAGGACTATCTTTCACCCCCAGTTCCTTCAGATCATCTAATACACATCTGTGCAGCACATTGTCAGATATTTCTAGTCTTTCATTTAAGACATCTTTTCACAGTTGCTGTCTTTCAACCAAATGTCTCTTCATTTTTACAAAATATATTTTGCAAGCCAGCACACTCCAAAACAAAACTAAATGTTTTTGTATCATGACCAGCAGGACACAACTTCCACACAGGGTATTTTTTGAAAACCAACGCAACCTATCTTTGAATATTACCACACTTATATTCTTGCTGAGACTCCAGGATCCTTGTACAACAACAAACCTGTAATTTGAAGTAACTCTTTTGAAACATCTTGTTCTGTTTTTCAGTTATTCTCTGTAAAACTATAACCCTTCAGCCTTTTACAAAATTGTATTCACATCCTAAGAAAAGCCTGAACCCAGCAACCTGTCCACTTTCATGGTCACAAGACTGACCTCTTTCAAGATATCTCACTCCTTACTCTTCAGCAACGTAGGGACTGCAAACAGGTCACAGACTTCTTGGGTGCCGAAGAGTTGATTGTTTTATCTTTGGGAGGGCCAATTGGTACAACTCAAGACACTCAGAGAGGCATACCACCTCCTTGACTTGCGGGGAGAGTCCCCCCGCCCCCCCACACCCTGCCGTCCCTTGTACTGGGGCCAGAGCTTGGCTAGGGCCACTATGCACCGCTTAACTGCCTGCAACTGGGGACTCGGTTTCCAAGCCTCCCCAGCACCGGCTAGGGGTCGCACAACGTGACGCTCCTCCAAACCTTCCTGAGCCTGGGGACCTCATTCCCCAGACTCTATGGCGCTGACGCGCATGCACGTGATCTTCGGACGCTGGGAACACTGTTTCCCAGCGTCCTTGAACTCCATCCGCGTCACTCTACCTGCACCCAGGATACCGATCCCGGCTTCAGCCAGTTCTATTAACGACACTCAGGTGCACTCAACTGAGTTCCTGGTACATATACCGCCCCGCGCTGGACCACATACCTCAAGCGATCCAGCGAGGGGTCGGTCTAGGCGCACAGTGAGCGCCTCCTTTGATGTAGTAAGTGCAGTAGCACTTACTCTGCGGCTATTCTTCCTCTTTTTTGGACCTCCAGCTACACCACAGATAAGATTGAGTGCCTGGGTGTTTGCATCAGAGAGATAATGTGTGTTTATGTGTGTGTGGTTTTTTAATAGTTTGGGCAGTTGAGCTCAACAACTTTGTTGCATTTATTGATTAATTTACCTATTTACGTTTTCTGGCTATTGCATCTGCAAACTAGTTGTTTTGTTTCAGATGCTTTATCAGAGGTATCCCTTCAGACCCCAGCTTCCCATTAGGGCTGGATCCCGCCTACACTATCTGTTAGCATTAAGGGCACACCTTGTGTGCCACAGGCTGTGTGCTCTGCATTAACCCTGTGTTAGGGGGACAACCCCCCTCCCACGGACTGTGAATTTTTATCTCCTGTTACACGCTGTCTATGTCTCTATTTCCCTCCCCCCAAGAGTGTGACTGTAAGGGGACACTCCCCCTCCTGGAATCTGAGACCAGTTACCTTAGATATTAGGGTAAGGTTACTTTTCTTTCTTTCATTCAAAAGAACTGTGTTTTCACTGCATGCTCTGCATGACTTTGGCTTGCTGTGGCATCCCTTTTCATATTTTGATATAATATATAGGGGGTTATTCTAACTTTGGAGGAGGTGTTAATCCGTTCCAAAAGTGACGGAAAAGTGACAGATTTACCACCAGCCGTATTACGAGTCCATTATATCCTATGGAACTCGTAATAGGGCTGGTGGTATATCCGTCACTTTACCGTCACTTTTGGGACGGATTAACACTCCTCCAAAGTTAGAATAACCCCCATAGTGTGTTTTGCTGTGTTTTGTTGTTGAGTTAACGTCACCCTCGTTTTCTACTCTCTCAGGCCTCTGCGAGGTAGTCCCTTGCCACAGGTAGGCCCATTCAATAATTATTTCTTTTCCCCCCTTTATTAGGGGAGGCTCATCTATCTGCACCTTGCATGATGGAAGGTCTGGGGGCATTCTTCAGGGACTAGGATCCCTGAAGAATGCCCCCAGACCTTCCATGGCTCATAGTAGAGGGCAGAAACATGTCGGCCAATTCTTAGATAGGCGACCCAGTGAGTCCTCATTCTCACCGAAGTGTCCCGCCCTTGTTTTTAGTTACACCAGCAGACACCAATATTAAAAGTGTAGACCACACAGGTATCTGCCTAGGTGTTTTTATATTCCCCTAGTTTAGCTGGATCCCACTATCTCCAGATAAAATATATTTACGCACTCCCTCCTGTTCTTTTAATGGTGAGATTGAGTCCGCCCAGGCGGTACTGTCCTACCTGGGTGGGGCTAGGTGGTCAAATGATGAAGCATGATACTATATAGTGTGTGAGACCACCTAGTCCGTAAAAGGAAATCCCCCCTTCCCTTACTCACCCTACACAGCACCCACACTGCGCATTTTCTACACCCAGCGAGGTCTAGGAGCCCACGGATAATCTCTTGTGAACATAGCTCTATATCATTGGTGAACCCCATACCTTTTTGTGGTAACTAGTTTTATGAAGAGGGAGCTAGTATGGGTTGTTTCCCACCAAATACATGTTTCTTATCTCCCTTAAACTCTCCGGTAGTGTGATAATAAAAAGGAGTTGGAGGCTATGCACAAGTCCAGCAAGTATAGAGGGAATTAGAAAAAACACACCTGCTCCTCAAGAACAGAGACTCTGACCGGGCGGAATATGCAATGGCCTCACTAAAACATAAATTCTAACTGGGAAGTAATCGCTGTGGAAGACTACTTGCACACCAACTCTGTGCTTAAACCCAGAGAGATACAGTTAGTACGAAATGCACCTCCACGGGCACAGAGGTCCAAGGGGATGTTCCCATCGCTGCAGCATTTCATGACTTTTATAGCACAAGATATAAAGCCACCAGCATGCCCCCCGACCTAACCAGGTACATTGAGGAGCACCCAATTTCTACCCTGCCTCTGCACAGTTCCGAAAACTTAGAGAAACCCATTCTGATTGAGGAGGTAATCCCGCCCATCGCCTGCCTGAAGCCAATGAAAGCTCCAGTACCTGATGGCTTTACACCGCAGTTTTATCAAATCTTTTGCCAAGAGTTGACCCCCTTGCTAAACCACCTTTTTAATTCCTGTGCCGATACTAGGTCCATCACAGACTCCATGCCAGAGGCATCCATCTCTGTTACCCCTTAACCTGGAAAAGATCCTGTTTTCTGCCGATCTCTCACCTAAACAGTGCTGCCAACCCAACCTCATCCCTAACCACAAATGTGGGGATAATCCCAACCGCATTCTCCATTTATTAGAAGCTTTCCTTCAGCCCATCGATGCTGAGAAAGCCTTTGATAGGGTCCACTGGCAGTCTCTCTTTGAGACAATAAAACAACTTAGCTTGTTGGTCAGATTCCAGTGCTGGGCCCAAAGTGTCTATAGCACCCCCAAGGGCTTCTGTTAGAGTAAATGGGCTTCGGTCTACACCCTTCCCCGTTCAAAGAGGTATCCAGCAGAGATGCCCTTTATCCCCTAGCCTCTTTCGCTTGTAGAATCAGGGACTCTGGCATTCCCTTTGGAGGCAACCAAAACCTTATTAGCTGTATGCATACGATGTGATCCTGCTCTCACTTCTCGCTGTCAGCTCTAATGATTGAAATTCAATCCGTTGGTGATGTGTCAGGATTCACAGTTAACATTCAGAAAACCCAGATCTAGAACACATCCTTACAGCAGGCACAGGAGACCCGTCTCGGCTTCCCTTTTCCCTTTGATTGGGCCAGTGACCATGTTCCCTATCTTGGTATTAAACTAACCCGCACTGTGGCAAGCATAGCGACTTCAAATTATTCCGCCCTTAAGTCTCAGGTCCTGTCTGATTTGGCTAATTGGAGTTGCTTACACCTATCCTGGCTGGGCAGAATTGCGGCAGTCAAGATGACAATCCTCCCCCGTATCCTCTATATCTTTCAGGTTCTTCCGCTGACACCACCCAAATGCACTCTCTGCTCTTTGAAACTAGTGATCAACAAGTTCATCTGGGATGGGAAAAAACCATGCCTCCACAGACTGCAACTCTATTGTACAACATGTGAGGGAGAACTCAATGTTCCCATGATAGCTCGCTACTACCAAGCTTCTCAATTGCACTATGTGGTTGAATGGGGCCGTCCAACCACTGAGAAATACTGGTGTGTTATGGATCAGGTTGAGGCAGTCTTACATATTTGGAAAGAGCCCTGGCTTCCACGTAAGCATGGGTCTTGGAGCCTTTACTCCTTGCCTGTGACAAGCTTGGTGTTCAGGGTGTGAGACGTGGTAGCGACGAAGGCCGGACTGACCTCCTTCCCTCCTCTCATGACCCCCATCCTAGCTAACCAAGCTTTTACACCTGGTATGTGCACTGAATGATTTTGCAAACTGGCAGGAAAGCGGCTGCAAATGTATGTGCTGCTGCTTTGATAGCCAGGGGATGATCCAGTTTGAACAATTTAAAGCAGATTATGCTCTAGTGGATGCTGATTGAACCCAATACCTGCAGATGAAACACTGAATGCTCCACCCTGACATTTGACCACACGCGGAGTGTTTACTTACACTTTTTGAAAAATGGATGTTCCTTAAAAAGACTGATCAGAGTCTCATAACAGAACTCTGTATCATGCTCGGCAGAGCGACTCCAGTAATGAAGACAGCGGGACAGATGAAGGCACACCTCAAGGAAATACTGCAGAGTGCACAAGTTTGGGGAGTCTTAGAAAAGTGGGAAGGCAGGTGGGCGAAGAAAAGAGGCAAGAGGAAGAGTGACTGCATAGAGCAGCCAGCAAGAACGTTACCAGACACCGGTACGGTAAAGATATTACCAATGAGAGAGACTGCTGGAGGGGTTCTTGTCCATGTACCGTGGACTAGAGGTGATATTGTATCATTTACAAATGACTTTCCCAGGCTGAGGGAGAAGCCAATAGAGTGGTATCAGCAGACGGACAAGTTTGTGAAGCTTGCGAAGTGCCTTTGGGAAGACCTGAATACTCTCTTTGAGATCATAGTTCCAGCTGATTTGTGGCTTGAGTGCAAGAGAAATGTGGAATGGTCGACTGAAGAACTGGCAAGGGACAGAGTCACAGTAGCACCGTCTCCTGAGGTGATGAAGTATTACTATAAGGTGATTACGTTTTTGAAATCGAGAGTTTCGCCGAAGAATACTGATTGGCAAAGGATTGATCAAACGGCTCAGGAAGCCAAGGAGTCGATACATGCCTACTATGAAAAGTTGTTGAAGGTGTTTAAGCACTACAGTGGTACAGAGGTTGTTGAAGCCAAGGACATGAATCACCTTGTGTTTAGATTTGTTGAAGGGTTGAGGCCTGAGATTAGCCAGATGAATAAGAATCACTTGATTTGCTGGCAAGCAAAGCCGATTGATGAGGTGTTGCAGTATGCGAAGTACTGTAGTGAAGAGATGGAGTTAAAGCAGAGGAAGTTGAAGGAGAAAGCGATGGTGTTGCAAATTAAGGCAGCACAGTCAGGGATGCAGGGAGGTTGTCTACAGCAGATGGTGCAACAGCCGCAGGGAAACAGGATGTTTC
Source organism: Pleurodeles waltl (assembly GCF_031143425.1). Taxonomy (NCBI): domain Eukaryota; kingdom Metazoa; phylum Chordata; class Amphibia; order Caudata; family Salamandridae; genus Pleurodeles; species Pleurodeles waltl. The sequence goes on along the minus strand of NC_090444.1, from coordinate 338,826,960 downwards.
AGGCACAAGTGAGAGGAAGAGGTCGAGGAGGTTTTGTGAACAGAAGTCCAGATTTGAACATTGTAGTGGTTCAAAATGATGTGCAGGGAATGAAGAAAATGTTACCTTGTCATGCTTGCGGAGTCGTTGGACATTGGAAGCGGGAGTGCCCGATGATGGTGCAGGAAGGTGTTGTTCAACAAAGCAATGATGTCAGTTCATTCCAAAATGTGAGAGGACCGAGATTGAGAGGTCTGAATCTGAATTTCCAGAATAATGCAAATCACATGCAGGGTTTTCAATCCATGCAGCTGGTGCAGATGTCGCGTATACAGCTGATGCAACTACAGCAAGTGCAACAGCAGGTTCCTATGGTACCTAGACAGCAAATGCAAGTGCCTTTAGCGCCAATGGAACAGCAACAGGTGATGCTTCCTCAACAGGTCACAGGTCAAAGAATGAGTCAAAATAATACAGTGCAACAGTACTCATTGCGTGGTGAGAATGGAATAAACGATGAATGGTCAGATGAGAGTTCAGATAGCAAAGAGTGCAGGCTTGCAGCATCCTTAGAGGTAGATCAGAAAGGACCCTGTGTTCAGGGGAAGGTAATGGGTCATAAGGTTTCATTCTTGGTTGACACAGGAGCTACGCGTTCTACAGTCAGAAGTGCAGAGGTTCAGAAACTGCCCCTTTCGGGACGGACAGCCAAGGTAGTAGGAGTAGCAAACCAACTCCTGACTAAGCCGATCACAGATCTGGTTCAGGTGGAGATTGGTACTTTCCAAGGATTGCACAGATTTGTGGTTTGCAATTCAAGTCCCGTATCCTTACTGGGAAGAGACTTACTGTGCAAGATGAGGTGTTCCATCACCTGTTCCAATGAGGGGATTGAGGTCCAGACAAACAGTGATGATAGAGGGGAAGAACAGGTTTCGGAGCCTGAAACTGAAACCACAGACGAGGAATATCCTCTGATTAATTTCTTCCTGATGGTTACTGTGGCTGATCTCTTAGCAGACTTGCAGAGAACAGTCCAAGAGAAGGTGTGGGATTTGACGGGGAAAGAAGTAGGACTGATAAAAGGAGTGGAACCAGTTAGAGTCAGTGTGATGCCAAAAAGATATCTTGTACTGGGAAGTCCCCGAACGTGGTCCAAAGGTTCGTCGACCTAGGCGTGTCTCCTTGTAAGTTTACTTATCAATGCTCTGACGCACTAACAGGTCCTTTCCCCTAAAGAGTGGGACTACATTTACTACCGAGCCCCTCACACTGCGCACCTGGCCAGCACTGAGGTAGCATATAAAATAGCCTCCTACTGTTATTTCACACAAGCCTGGAGCCATACCTGGAATCCAGGCCGCTCCGAAGACTGCTGTAAGGGGTGTTATAGTTCTGGCATTCTGATCCATTTACCTTGGCAGTGCCTGAAATTAGTATTCTTTTGGGTACACATACTAGATAACATTGACAAAACCTTCAAGACCACAATTCCCTGCTTACACAATACTAGGGCCTCCCAATCATCTAACCCATACCTTACGCTCTCAGACTGGGTGTCAGATGGTCTTAGCCTTGGGGGCTGCTCACCAAGTCATCCTCGTAACGTGGGGCTCGGACAACGTCCCAGATTATACAGAATGGGTCCATAAACTTTGGCACATCCTGGGGATGGAGAAACTCTTCCTTGCAGCAGCTCCTGACAGTGCCTCTTACTCCGATCTATGAGAGCCATTCATCTCTATCCTATCCTCACAGTTGAATGAGTTGACATGCCCAACTTACTTCAAGGTACTTCGTCTGCTCCTCTCAAGGCGCCACCTGCATTCTCACCGGCAGTGTAATATGATCTATTTTGATAAACAAACTAGAACAACTTTACCTTTTGAAGGAGAAGGTGGGGTGGTGGTGTTTCTGGGGTGTTAGTGTTCCGACTCTTTTGAAATGCCTAATAATTGCTGCCGGCCTGAAGGTTTTTGCCAATAGACTGTGTAATCAATTCTCTCCATATGCTTAACACGCCGATGCCGGTCCTTGGGTTGTAGGCGAAATAGCTGTGTGCCTGAATATCTGCTTGGCTACGAAAAAAAAACAGAAATGATCCATAAAATCCTGGATTAGATACCTAGAAATTGAGCTTTATGAATGAGCAACACATTTTGTGACTATGGGCCAGATGTATCAAACGAATTTGCATTCGCAAACGGTGTGAATCGCTAAATGTGGCCATTTGCAAATGCAAAAACGTGGTCTGCAATGCATGAAAGGCATTCACAGACCAAGAATAAGGAATCGCAAAAATAGCGATTTTTAGCGTTGTGACCTGGTTTTGCGTGTCGCATTTTGCGTCTCGCAATTTGCGACATGAAATACCGAATCGCAATTAGCGATTTGGTATTTCAAGTAGGAAATTGTGAGATGCAAAATGCGACTCGCAAAACCAAGTCGCAATTCGATGCATCAAAAAACGCAAATTGCTATTTTTCGCAGAATGGCCTTTTGCACATGCAAAATACCACTAAGTGAAACCTGGTGGTAACCAGGTGCAACCTATATAAAGAGGCCCAGTATGCCTCAGACTCTTTTCCACAATGGCTGCACTCTACGTCATGGGGAGGAGAATGAGGATCTTGGCAGGTTTGAGGAGCAGGAGGAGGAGACAGGAGTGCATTTTCAGAGTGCGCATTACCCTTTTTGACCAGACTGAGGAGGACATTTTTGAGAAGTACAGGTTGAACTCAGCCATGATACTTGACCTGATAGCTGAGCTACAACCCATACTGCAGCGCACAACACATAGGACTAATAGCATACCCACCCATGTGCAAGTATTATGCTCCCTGCACCTACTCGCCTCAGGGAGCTATCAAGGGGTCATAGCAGCAGCTGGAGGAGTATCACAGAGTGCCCTCTCTAGATTTTTCAATGCATTTATCAACCTCATGCTGAGTAGGATACACCACTCACTCACTTACTCATTATACCCTCTGTTCCTTCCAGGAGACAGTGCCTACGCAGTGCGCACCTACATGATGACGCCCCACCTAAATCCTACAACACCAGCAGAACGGAGATACAATGCAGCACACAGGGCAACCCGCAATGTGGTGGAGTGCACCTTTGGGCTGCTAAAGAGTCACTTCCGGTGCATCCACAAAAGTGGAGGTGCACTACAGTACAGCCCGGAGACGACATGTAGAATAGTGGCCACATGAGCTATCTTGCACAATATAGCTACCACCAGGGTCATACCTGTGGAAATATCTGATTCAGACTCTGATGAGGATGATGATCCCATACCCCCACTACAGCCAGCAGACAGGACCAGTGCAGCAGAGGGCAAGCAAAGGCGTGCTGACATCACGCACAACCATTTCTGATGTAAGTAATGACAACACAACTTCACTGACATGTGTACTGGTAGTTAGAATATTTATTACCTTAACATCAGGTAACATAAGTTTCACTAGCAGAAAAAATTAAATAATATGTGTCTTAAAAAAAAGCAGATAACAGTATCTCACTATTGAATCATAGTTTACTGTATCACACAATAAGAAAACAGTCCCCTGTGGCCATTACAGTCACTTTCTATGGCCACGCAAGGCACTCGAGTGCGCAGTGGCCTCACTGGCACCTCTGTTGTTGGCCTCAGTGGCAGTGTTGTGCCTGGCACCGCGACGCCTATCATCAGTGGTGGGCACTGCTACGGTGCTGAGGCTAGATGTGTCCTCAGTGTCCTCTAGTCCCAGTTCAGTGGGTGTAGCGGAGCGGTTACCCCGCATATTGTTCAGCACATTAGTGATCTGAACCAGTTCCTGTGCCGCATCCCTACTGCTGTGCGCTGCCTCCATCTGTGCAGCGACAGCACGCCGCGATATGAGGGCTGTTGAAGTAGCGAGGCGATTGACCGTGCGACAGAAACCACCAAACATGCCCATAAAACGCCTCTCCTGCCTGCGGTGGCTGACTCTGTCGTGCCGCAGCTCTGTGCACAGTTCCCTCACTGCAATTGTCAGCTCCCTGGTGTTCTCAGAAGCTTGGATCTGTCCCTCATGCAGTTTTGTGAGGTTGGAATTAAGGCACTCCAACTGCTGATGCAGCCCCCCATGTTGGAATTGTGTGCCTGCTTCTGCCTTTGTATAGCTGATATTTTCCTGTTTTGCAGGCGCTGCTGTTTTGACATAGCGGATTACAGGACACGGAAGACTGAGGGCCCCTCTCCTGCTTCCATGTGCTGTGCACCTCCATACGAAGGCCTCCTGCGGGGTGCTGTGCTACGCTGGGGCTGGGACTTCTGCATAACAGTGCATCTGCCATCTTGGGAAGGTGTGTGGCCATAATCCCGCATGTCGTCAGAGTCCTGGCTCAATTCGGGTAGCGGTACAGCTCTAGCCCTGCGTCCGATAGGTGCAATATTCTGTGACTCACTGGTGTTTGAGTCTGATGCAGGGTGGGTTTCAGTATCCCTCACAACGGGACTTGCAGATGCTGCTGGGCCTGGGCCACCTGCAATGACAATGTGCAGCATGTCAGTTAGGTATGTATCACCAAAGGTTACACAATGGTAATAAATGTACTGTTACATCATATCACTATGTTGTGGGTGTTGTGTTCTTCTGGGTGTCGCTCGGCCTCATTACATTCTATGTGCTACTTTCAGCTCTGGGTTGTGGACTACCACTCCCATAAGGCATTGTTGTGCCGCTTCTAAAATGTGTAATGGACTACTTCTCACAATGCTTTGCACTACTTGCTAATTCCTAAGGGGCATTTGTACATACACATATGGGGTTACATTTCAATATTGCACTTACCTTTACTGGTGCTTGGTGTGCCGGATGTGTCGATGTCAGTGACCCCACTGACAGCTTCTGGGAGAGGGTGCTGACTCCACCAGGTCTTCCATCGGGGTGGAGGGTGTCTCGGTGGATGGTCCGCCTCCTGAGCTCCTTGCCTCCTGTAGTCATCTTGCCACCCTCTCCTTTGCACGGGAACGCAGGTCGTACCACCTCTTCTTGATCTCCTCCACTGAGTGCTGCGCAACTCCCACAGCGCAGATTTTTGTTTGAATGTCCGCCCAGAGTCTGCGCTTCTCACTCTCAGGGACCTGGAGTGAGCTCTTTCCAAACAGACAGTCATGGCTCCTCACCACCTCTTCAGTGAGCACCTACAGTTCCTGCTCACTAAACTTGAGTTTCCTTTTCCTCTCTCCCTTCTTCTTTCCCTGTGCAGAGGTGTCCATGGTGATGTGCAATCCTGCCTTGTTCACAGACTTGCTCACTGTGGCTGGGCTGTGTCTCTCTCAGTGCTCCTTTGGGTGTGGCGCCTGCAAACTGCCTGGGATGACTAACTTCCTGCTTGTGATGTCATCAGGCTCTGCCAGGTGTGCGTTCTTGCAATTTGTGATTTTCAATTACTGAATCGCAAATTGCATTCTCGCAAATTGAGATTCGGTATTTGGGCCTCGCAAAACACAAATAGCGATTTTTAAGAAATCGCTAATTCCGATTCGCAAATATGTTACATAGCATATTGCGACTCGGAAATAGCGATTTCTTAAAAATCGCTATTTGCGATTTGCAGACGGCTTTCTTGATACATCTGGCCCTATACGAAAAAAACTCTACACATTGCAGAACACTGAAGCATTGTCTATTTTAAATCAGAAAAGAATTGTCAGAAATCCTGCAATATATCAGTTAGTAGCCTCTGTAATAGTGCAGCTAAAAAAACAACATTCTTTTTGTGAACACTTCATAAAAAAACTGAAATAATAAATGTGCTCTTCAATTGACTTTTACATGAGGAACATTTCAGCAAGTAACTAAGGGGCAGATGTATGAAAGGAAATTGCATATCATAACGACCAAATCGCAATTTCGGTCTGCTAAGAAATGCCGTACTGCCTTTCCACATGTACAAAGGCCTAATCACGGTCACAAAATGTGTGGCCAGATGTATCATTCTTTCCAATAGCAATTACCAAATTGCGTTGTTTGCGAATCGCACTTAAGTAATCGCTATTTGAATGTATGAAACTCCAGGAGTTTCATAAAGTGATTCTCAAGGGCTCTCAAATGGACTTACCTCATTAATATTCATGAGGTAGGTCACAATTTGCGACCCATTGCGAATGGCTACAATCACAGGGATGGTGGACTGCTGGGATCAGCAGACCACCATGTCTGTGACTGCTTTTAAATAAAATAAATAAAAAAAATCTTTTTTAAATGCAGCCCGTTTTCCTCAAAGAAAAAAGAAAAACGGGATGCGTTTAAGAAAGAAAAATTAAAAGTTTTCTTTTAATTTTTTAAGAGTAGGTAGTGGTCTGTGGGACCACTGCCTGCTCCTAAAAATGTTTTCGCATGCATTCACAAAAGGGAGGGGTCCCTTGAGGATCCCTTCTCCTTTGCGAATGGTTTACCACCAATTTGAAATTGGTGGTAACTGCGATTGTTTTGCGACCGCATTCACAGTCACAAAACAACCATACATACCTCTGCAATTCGGTATTAGAAAGGGATGCTATTGACAACCCCCTTTCCTAATGCAGAATAGGTATGTAGTTGAAAATCCAATTTGCAATTTGGTAACAAGTTACCGAATTGCATATTGGACTTGATACATACCAAAATGCATTTTTGCGATCGCAAACGGACCAAAATGTTTGATACATCTGGCATGTGGTTTCTAGCCAGTAGAAATCACATTTTGTGATTCCCTAATTAGGGATTTCCTATTTGTGATTTCCTAAGCACATGTACAAAGCCTTTCGTAAATGCAAAATGGGCATTTAGGAAATGCTATTACCATTGACTCCAAGTCAATGGTATCCATGTGCACTTTTAAAAGATGCACCCAAAATGCATTTTTAAAATGTCATGTAGCGTGCACCTGCCCCTAGGGCATTTGTGCGCTTTACGTATGCACCACTTTTTTGGGGGGGTGCATTAAGGGGGGATGATAGGCCCATAGGCACCCTTGGTTTTGCATTTCCTAATTTGTGATTTCCTGCTAGGAAATCGCAAATTTGGAAATACAAAGCCATTTGTACCTATGGGTCTAGGAATGAATGGTGTAGCATTTACTAAATAGCGATTCCATAATATCGATTCCTAGTCTGTAATAATACCTTTTAGGAAACCTCTATTTTTGTACATACCATTTTGCATTAACTAAATGGCAATTTCTTAGGATTCACTATTTAGGATATGCAAAAAGTGAACTTTGTACGTCTGGCCCTTTGTACTGTAGTGGAAAGACACAAATTGTTTTCCCATGCGCATAAACATTGAGAATCTATTATACAGTATGTAGCGAACAGTAGCAGCAACATGCAAATTCAAACACATACATAAGGAGATCATTAGAGGTCAGTTGATCAACAGAATGAAGAAAATGAGAATCCAGGAAAAATTGTTGGACATAAAGGGACCCTACAATGGATAAAACTAAGCGTGGCTCACCGTATGGAAAACACGTCATATTCTGTAAAGAAACTTAACCATGATCTAAATGATAAGAAATGTGAACAAAGGGCCAGATGTATCAAGAATGCCTTTTGCAAATCTGAAATAGTGATTTTTAAGAAATTGCTATTTCTGATTCGCAAAATGCAATGTATCACATTTGCGATTCGGTAATAGCGATTTCTTAAAAATCGCAAATGCTTTTACCGAATTGCAAATTGCGATACAGCCCCCATTCACATCTATGGGCCTGTCGGCCCATATTTGCGAATATTTAGCATGTCCCAAATTGTGAATTCCTAACTGGAATTTGCAATTTTAGGAAATGCAAAGTCCAGGGTGCTGGGGGCTTAAGGCCCCCTCTGCTGCACCCCAAAATATTTTTTTCAAACATGTAAGATGCACACATGCCAAAAGGGCATGTGTGCTTTACATGTAAATTTTTAAAATGCATTTTTAAAATTTACACATGGTTACCACCAAGTTCAACTTGGTGGTAATAGCGATTCCTTAATGCCCAATTCGCATTAAGGAATTGCTTCTTACATGTGCTTTAGAAATCGCAAATAAGGAACCCTTATTTGCGATTTCTCATTTAGAGAGTCGCAATTTGCGACTCTCAAAACAGGGTCGCAATTTTAAGGAATCGCTATTTTAGCGATTCCTTAAAATTGCATTCAGAAGGCCTTTGATACATTCTGAAATGGCTTTTTGCATTTGCCAACGGGCGTTCGCACCGTTTGCGAATGCAAAAAGCTTTGATACATCTGGCCCAAAGTGATTTAGATATTGTAAATGCTATGAGGAAACAACAGCCAAAAGAGAGTCAGGGAGTGGTAACAGAGTGGGGAGAAAAGTCTAAAGAGCTGTGGAAAAACAGCAATATTACAGGTGTGTTAGCACTAAACATATGGCCGTACCCACAGTATTCCTTGTGCTGAAAGCAGCATGCTTCAAATGAATAAAGTAAAGACACTTTCCAAGGTGTGTAAGTTGGTGGAACATGGGGGTAAACAGAGTGTCCGCATTGTGTAAAGAAGCAAAGTGGAGGATTATGACTATAATCATGCGATCGATGAGAAGATCGAGGCTTTGGTAGCTGGAGATGAAAATTCTCATGAATAGGAAGTGAGCAATGTATGTGAGGTCTACCACCAACCAAAATGGTTTTTAAGAATTAATGAGATAGAGGTATCTATGTAGGCAGATTCATCCTCACCCTACACTTTGATTGACAAGTCAACATGAGACGGTGTGGGTGTTATTGACATAATTCCATCCAATTTCGAACCAGAAAGTTAATGTTGAGCCAATTTACCAATGATGGTGTACAATGTTACGTGGATTTAAAATACTAAATCATAAAGGCTTCAGGACGGGTACTTGTTGTGGAGAAGGGCAAGACCTTGTTGGGTTTCAGGGAACAATCTGCTTTGGGAATGATACTTACCACAATCACCCTGATGAAGTTCTGCTCACAAGTGAGGTAAATGTAGAGAGGTGGACTATATCACAAGTTGTTTAAAGAAAAACTGGGTTGTTTAACCCCCTGCGTGCCTGGGACGAGCTGGTCTCGTACTCGGCCACGATTCCCGTGTGCCAGGGACGAGACCAGCTTGTCCTGCACCCACCTCCCCACCCCCATCAGGGATGGAAGGGGAATCGCTTCCCCTTCCACCCGACCTCCCATGGCAATCTGATGACATCAGCCGTGGACGCAGTGGAAGCCATTTGCTTCCAGCGCGTGGAGAGAGAGGACCCAAAACAGGTGAGTCCTTCTCCTGGGGGGTGGTTGGGGGTAGAAAACAGACACAGGAGGAAAGGAAAGAGTTTTTCCTTTCCCCATGTGCCTGTTTTCAATGGATTCCTGCTCCATGATCGCGGGGGTGCGGGGCATTATTAATCTGTGTTTCAGCCCTCTCTCGGGGTAATTCGACCGTTTTCTCGGCCGATCTGCCCCCCCAGGGGCGTCAAAACTCACTGGGAACCAGGGTTGATGTATATTATAATGTTTTAGGGCAGCGATCCCTTAGGCAAGGGTCGCTGCTCTGGGGGGCATGATTTTTTATGTGTTTTGGTCCCCCCCGGGGCTAGATCGGACATTTGTTCTGCTGATCTCGTCCCCGGGCAGGGTCAAAACCCATTAGGCCCCAGAGATCGTGTTATGTGGGTGTTTGTGTGTTTTTTGTGTCTTGGGGGCACCCCTTGGGCAAGGGTCGCCCTTTCCAAAAGGGACACATTAGTGATGGCCATTTCTGCCCCCCCTTGGGGGCAGATCAGCCTATTTTATTTTAGCCCCATCTGCCCCAAGGGGGGCAGAAGCCACCAAGATGCCAGGAATTTTTTTCCCCATGTTTCTTTGTGTTGGGGGGCAGAGAACTGTTGGGCATTTCTACCCCCCTTGGGGGCAGATGGGCCTATTTTTTTAGGCCCGGGCAGAATCCACTTAGGCACCAGGGATCTTGTGTGTGTGTGTGTGTTTTGTGTTGGGGGGTGCCCCCTTTGGCAAGGATCGCCCCCCAGAGAGGGCACAAGACTGTTGGCCATTTCTGCCCGCCTTGGAGGTAGATCAGGCTATTTGTTTAGGCTCATCTGCCCCCAAGGAGGGCAGAATCCACTTAGGTACCAGGGATCTTGTGTGTATGTGTGTATGTGTGTGTGTTTTATGTGGTGGGGCGGCCCCTTTGGCAAGGGTCCCCCCCCCCCAGGGGGGGCACAAAACTCTTGGCCATTCCTGCCTCCTATGGGGGCAGATTGGTCTATTTTTTGTAGCCCCATCTGCCTCCAAGAGGGGCGGAATCCACTTAGGCACCATGGAAAATGTCTAAATTCTTGGTGGCGGGGTGCTTGACAACTGGTGAAGTATTTGCATTTGTGATTATGACCGTTTAGTTCTCCTTTTTTTCTAGTTCAAAGCTTTTGCTTCCTTTGCTGTGGCTCCTTGCGGTTTTGGCAGTGGTTGACCTGCGTAGTTGCATGTTTTGGGTAAGTAAAAACAATTTACTACAAAGAAGTATTGTTGCCATGCATGAATGACATGTTTGTAGGTGGTGTACTAAATGCAGGATTGTGTATGAAATTGTCCTTAGATTTGTGCACAATGATAGTTGTATTGTCTTTAATCTAATTTGCTTTTCTTTCTTCTTTTCAGTGGGATTTCATTGGTGATTGTTGTGTCTGTGCAGACTAGTTGCTGGTGAGTCTAGCTTTTTCAGGCAAGTGAGTGGTATAGTTTTTGAATACATAAGTTTGTGAGAAAGCCATACTTTGGTTATTACTTATTTTAGACAGTGCTGGTGGTTGTTGGCTCATTTGTCAAGTGCTGATGAAGGGCCTGTTTTAGAAGAGGACACTGATGTGCCAATAGTGCAGCAGCCTGGGGCTGAAAGATTTCCCATTGGAAGACCTGACACCTGGGTTGACCCAAACATGGAGCAGCCACGGTTAACTGCCTTTGCTGGTCTCCCAGGGTGTAGAGTGAATACTGAAAACCTTTTGCTTAACAATTTCTTTGAGATGTTTATGGATGATGTATTTTTGGAAGAGATTTTTGAGAAGACTAATTTGTATGAGGAGCAGTATTTGAGGGACAATGCTGCAAGACTTAGGCCTCAGTCTAGAGCTACCCAGTGGATTTCCACAAATGTGGAAAAGTTGAAAAAAGTTCCTGGGTTTGACTTTTTGATGGGGTTAATAAGGAAGCCGTCACTGGCTTCTTATTGGTTTACTAGTCCCTTGATGGCAACGGCTATATTTCCTGCAACCATGGCTCGTAATCGGTATTTGCTTCTTCTTCGGATACTGCATTTTGTTGACAGTGCTTCAGCCTTGCCACAAGATCATCCTGATTGTGACGTCTTTTTAAGATTAAGTCTGTCCTTGATCATTTTGTAGATTGGTTTTCAGAGGTGTGTGGATGAGCCTTTGGTCCTGTTCAAGGGGCGTTTGGTTTTTAAGCAGGACATCCATAGCAAGAGGGCATGGTATAGAATTAAGATTAATATGCTGTCTGAAAGTAGTACAGGATATGTGTATAATTTCTTGGTCTACACTGGTAGGGATTCCAGTATTGACCCCCCTGGTTGTCCGTCAATTTTTGGAGTTACTAGAAAACTGTGTGGGAACTTGGTAGACAACTGTTTAACAAAGGTCACCATTTGTACGTAGATAACTTCTATACTGGAGTGCAGTTGTTCAAGGAATTGTTCAGAGTGGACACTGTTGCTTGTGGCACAATCCATTCTAACCAGAAAGGCTATCCAAGGGAGCTTGTCTGTAAAACACTTGAGAGGGGACAGTGCAGTGCCTTGCGTAATAATGAGCTGCTAGCTCTGAAATTTGCAGACAGGAGGGATGTGTACATGCTAACTACCATCCATGATGAGAGTACTTCCCCTATGACTGTTTGGGGTCAGGTTGCGGAAGTGTGCAAACTTTTGTGCATTTTGGACTACAATAATCACATGGGTGGTGTTGATAGAGTATAACAGAGGTTAGAACCTTACACTGCTCTTCGTAAGTCTTACGTGTGGTATAAAAAGTTGGCCACACATTTGTTTTGTTTGACAACTTTTAATGCTTTTATTGTGTTCAAGGATTGTTCCCCTGAGTCAAGGATGAAATTTGTTAAATTTCAGGAGTCAGTAATAGCATTATTGTGGTGGAACAGGCAAGAGTTCCAATAGCAGCAGTGGTGGAGGATGTGGCTAGATTGAAAGATCGCCACTTTCCTGATCACATTCCTCCCACTCCCAAAAAAGACTTCCCAGTAAGAAATGTAGAGTCTGTGCCTGAAGACGAATCTAGAGGGAGAGCCGGATGTACTTCCCTGACTGTCCTTCAAAGCCTGGGCTGTGTGTGGTTGGAGAAATTACTGGGAACTACCGTGAGCGTAAACTGCCTGCTTTATATTTTCATATGTTCAGTTTAACGGTTGGCATTAACGTCATTATTTAGTTAGAGGTTTTTTGTTTGTGCTTTTGTACTTATTTCTAATTAGTTAGTGGTTTCTTTGTTGTTTAAAAAAAAAGTGATGGTGGTCTGAGTAAGAAAATATTGGGGGATACATGCAAGCCACATCTCCCTGGACTCCTCAGGATGTTTAGTTTTCAAAGATTCTGGGTTTGGTAGGTTTCTCTAGATGACCGCTGCACCTGGGACGAAAATGCAGGTGCCCCAGTGCAAAAACAGGTAGTTCTGAAACAGATCATTTTGATGTGTCCACATTGTATTTTGGGGCATTTCCTGTTGCAGGCACCAGGCCTACCCACACAAGTGAAGTACCATTTTTATCAGGAGACTTGGGGGAATGCTGGGTAGAAAAAAGTTTGTGGCTCCCCCAGATTCCAGAACTTTCCATCACCGAAATGTGAGGAAAAAGTGTTTTTCTTTTTACAGAAGTTGAGGTTTGCAAAGGATTCTGGGTAATAGAACCTGGTGGGAGCTCCACAAGTCACCCCATCCTGGATTCCCCTAGGTGTCTAGTTTTAAAAAATTTATAAGTTTGCTCAGTGTCCATAGGTGCCGGCTGAGCAAGAGGCCAAAATCCACACCTATGCACTTTGCAAAAAACAGGTCCATTTTCTTTAGGAAAATGTGATATGTCCACATTGTGTTTTGGGGCATTTCCTGTCGCGGGCACTAGGCCTAACCACACAAGTGAGGTACCATTTTTATTGGGGGACTTGGGTGAACGCTAGGTAGAAGGAAGTTTGTGGCTCCCCTCAGATTCCAGAACTTTCCATCACCGAAATGTGAGGAAAAATTGTTTTTTGCCAAATTTTGAGGTTTGCAAATGATTATGGGTAATAGAACCTGGTGAGAGCCCCACAAGTCACTGCATGCTGGATTCCCCTAGGTGACTAGTTTTCAAAAATGCACAGATTTGGTAGGTTTTCCTAGATGCCAGCTGCGCTAGAAGGCAAAATCCACAGCTAGGCACTTTGCATGTGTCTATGTTGTGTTTTGGGGCATTTCCTGTTGCGGGCACTAGGCCCTACCCACACAAGTGAGGTACCATTTTTATGGCGAATGCTGGGTAGAAGGAAGTTTGTGGCTACCCTCAGATTCTGGAACTTTTCATCACCGAAAAGTGAGGAAAAGGTGTTTTTCTTTACCACTTTTTGAGGTTTGCAAAGGATTCTGGGTAACGGAACCTGATGAGAATCCCACAAGTCATCCCATCCTGAATTCCCCTAGGTGTCTCATTTTTGGAAATGTCCAGGTTTGCTTGGATTTCCTAGGTGCCGGCTGAGCTAGAGGCAAAAATCCACAGCTAAGCACTTTGCAAAAAACAGGTCCGTTTTCTTTGGGAAAATGTGATGTGTCCATGTTGTGTTTTGGGGCATTTCCTGTTGCCATATAAATGAGGTACCATTTTTATCTGGAGACTTGAGGAAATGCTGGGTGGAAGGAAATTTGTGGCTCCTCTTAGATTCCAAAACTTGTCATCACCAAAATGTGAAGAAAAAGTGTTTTTTGTTGCCAAATTTTGAGGTTTGCAAAGTCTTCTGGGTAATAGAACCTGGTAAGAGCCCCCTAAGTCACACCATTCTAGATTCCCCTACGTGTCATGTTTTAAAAAAGTTATTGGTTTGCTAGGTTTCCCTAGATGCTGGCTGAGCTAGAGGGCAAACTCCAAAGCTAGGCACTTTGCAAAAAACAGGTCAGTTTTCTTTGGAAAAATGTGATGTGCCAATGTTGTTGTTTGGGGCATTTCCTGTTGCGGGCACTAGGCCTAACCACACAAGTGAGGTACCATTTTTATTGGGAGACTTGGGGAAACACTAGGTAGAAGGAAGTTTGTGGCTCTCATAAGATTCCAGAACTTTCCATCACTTAAAGTTTATGAAAAAGTGTTTTTTGCCAAATGTTGAGGTTTGCAAAGGATTCTGGGTAATAGAACCTGGTAAGAGGCCCACAAGTCACCCCATCCTGGATTCCCCTAGGTGTCTAGTTTTAAACAATGCACAGGTTTGGTAGGTTTCCCTAGGTGCTGGCTGAGCTAGAGACCAAAATCCACAGCTAGGCACTTTGCAAAAAAGAGGTCAGTTTTCTTTGGGAAATTGTTGTGTTTTGGGGCATTTACTGTCAGGGGCACTAGGCCTACCCACACAAGTGAGGTACTATTTTTATTAGGGGACCTCAGATTCCAGAACTTTCCATCATCGAAATGTGAGGGAAAAGTGTTTTTTTCCCACATTTTGAGGTTTTCAAAGGATTCTGGGTATTAGAACCTGGTGAGAGCCCCATACGTCACCCCATCCTGGATTCCCCTAGGTGTCTAGTTTTAAAAAATGCACAGGTTTGGTAGGTTTCTCTAGGTGCCGGCTGAGCTAGAGGCCAAAATCCACATCTAGGCACTTTACAAAAAGAGGTCTGTTTTCTTTGGGAAAATGTGTTGTGTTTTGGGGCATTTCCTGTCACAGGCACTAGGCGTAACCACAAAAATGAGGTACCAGTTTTATTGGGGGACTTGGGGAAACCCTGAGTTGAAGGAAGTTTGTGGCTCCCCTCAGATTCCAGAACTTTCCATCACTGAAATATTAGGAAAAAGTAATTTTTTTGTTGCCAAATGTTGAAGTTTGCAGAGGATTCTGGGTAATAGAACCTGTTGAGAGCCCCATAAGTCACCCCATCCTGGATTCCACTAGGTGTCTAATTTACTAAAATACACAGGTTTGGTAGGTTTGCCTAGGTGCCAGCTGAACTGGCGTCCAAAATCCACAGCTAGGCACTTTGCAAAAAACAGGTCCGTTTTCTTTGGGAAAATGTGTTGTGTTTTGGGGCATTTCCTGTCACGGGCACTAGGCCTACCCACACAAGTGTGGTACCATTTTTATTGGGGGATTTAGGGGAACGCTGGGTAGTAGGAAGTGTGTGCTTCCCTCAGAATCCAGAACTTTCTATCACGAAATGTGAGGAAAAAGTGTTTTTTTGCCAAATTTTGAGGTTTGCAAAGGATTATGGGTAATAGAACCTGGTTAGAGCCCCACAAGTCACCCTATCCTGGACTCCCATAGGTGTCTAGTTTTAAGAAATGCACAGGTTTGGTAGGTTTCCCTACATGCCGGCTGAGCTAGAGGCCAAAATCTAGGCACTTTCCAAAAAACACGTCAGATTTCAATTTAAAAATGTGATGTGTCCATGTTGCGTTTCCTGTTGCGTGCACTAGGCCTACCCACACAAGTGAGGTACCATTTGTATCAGGAGTCTGGGGGGGACACAGAATAGAAGAACAAGTGTTATTGCCCCTTGTCTTTCTCTACATTTTTTCCTTCCAAATGTAAGACAGTGTGTAAAAAAAGATCTCTATTTGAGAAATACCCTGCAATTCACATTCTAGTATGGGCACCCCGGAATTCAGAGATATGCAAATAACCACTGCTCTTCAACACCTTATCTTGTGCCCATTGTGGAAATACAAAGGTTTCGTTGATACCTATTTTTCACTCTTTATATTTGACCAAATGAATTGATGTATACCCGGTATACAATGAAAACCCATTGCAAGGTGCAGCTCCTTTATTGGCTCTGGGTACCTAGGGTTCTTGTTGAACCTACAAGCCTTATATATCCTCGCAACCAGAAGGGTCCAGCAGACGTAATGGTATATTGCTTTTGAAAATCTGACATCGCAGGAAAAAGTTAGAGAGTAAACAATGGAGATAAATTTCTGTTTTTTCACTTAAATTTCATTATTTTTTGTTCAGCAGGTGTTTTCTGTAGGAAAACCTTGTAGGATCTACACAAATGACCCTTTGGTGAATTCAGAATTTTGTCTACTTTTCGGAAATGTTTCAGCACTGGTTTCACATCCATTTCTGTCACTAACTGGAAGGAGGCTAAAAGCACCAAAAATACTAAAAACGGGGTGTATCGCAGTAAAATGCAAGAATTGTGTTGAAAATGTGTTTTTCTAATTCAAGTCTGCCTGTTCCTGAAAGCTGGGAAGATGGTGATTTTAGCACCATACACCCTTTGTTGATGCCATTTTCAGGGAAAAAAATCACAAGCCTTCTTCTGCAGCTCTTTTTTCCCATTTATTTTTAAAAATACAACATTTTTGCTATATTTTGGATAATTTCTTGGTCTTCTCTAGGGGAACCCACAAACTCTGGGTACCTCTAGAATCCCTGGGATGTGGAAAAAAAAGGACGCAAGTTTGGCATGGGTAGCTTATGTGGACAAAAAGTTATGAGGGCCTAAGTACGGACTGCCCCAAATAGCCAAAAAAAGGCCTGGCACCTGAGGGGGAAAAGGCCTGGCAGCAAAGGGTTTAAAGAAGTTTGAACACTGCATAATGTTGAAGAATGGTGCTGTACCAAAGTGCTCAAACTTACAAGTGTTCCTTTAGCATACGAGGGCAATTGAAGGAGGAGCTAGACAGATTAGGTGTCACCAAGGTGATGGAACCAAAAGACTCATCTGAATGATTTAGTCCAGTTATTTTAACCACAAAAGCAAATGGCAAATTGTGGTGTGATGATCAGAGAGATTTTAATGACAGTATTTGGGTGGATTGCCATCCTCTTCCACATATCAACAACATGGCAATATGCATGAGGGTTGTGAAATTATTTTTGTTTCTGGATTTCTAGTGCCTGTTACCAAGTACATCTACACCTAGAGTTCAAAAAATTAACATCTTTCTTAACACCAAAAGGAGCTGTTCATTTGGTAAGAATGCCTTTTGGATTAGCCTCGCCTTCACCTGTGTTCCAACATGTGATGCAGTTTACTGTGTGTATTAAATAAAGTATTATTTTTCCAAGATGATATTTTAGTGTGGGTTCAAGTAAGATGGAACAAGATGCTAAGTTGGAAACCCTATTGTCCAGGTTGGAAAAAGCTGACCAGACTGTGGCTATCAAAAAGTATAAGTTTGGTATGAACCAAGTAAAATATTTAGAACACATATTGTCAAGTGAGGCCTAAAACTCAAGATGAAATTGGTAGTAGCTGTTAAGAATGCACCATTGCCTAAGAAAAAAGAACAGCTATGCTCTTTTCCTAAGACTGGCATATTATGGCAAATTCGTAAACCATTTTCCCTATAAGATTCATGTTTTGAGGGTGTTGATAAAAAAGGAGCAAAGTTTGAATGGACTGTTGCATGCCAAAGTGCATTTAAAAAAAAACAAGCAATGCATTGTTTGATACCGTTTAATCCGCAAGACCAAATATGGTGGTTACTGATGCAAGTGTACATGGTCTTAGTGGTGTCCTGATGCAAGTGAGGAATGGGTGTGAAAGAATATTGGTTTTTGCATTTTGCACCTTGTAGGTTGCAGACAGCAGGTACTCCACAATACAAAAAGGAGCGTTGACCTGCTGGTGGGGAACAAAGCATACCAGAACATATATCTGGTATTTTTTTCGAATTGCGGAATAATCATAAACCTTTAGCAAATCTATTTTCAACAAAAGGTGCACCCAAAGCTCCTCCGTTAATTGCCAAGTGGTAACCGATTACAAAACGATAATTTCATTATCAAGTATGTTCCTGGTACCACGTACACAAACGCTGTTTACCTGGTTTGACTGCCTTTGAAGGATGTTAAATAAGAAGATGAGGATGAATGGGTTGTGGTTGAAATACAGCAGTTTATAGGAATGCCATCTTACAGGAAGACTGGAGACAGGCATTTATTGAGTACGCCGCTGTGCATCAGACATTTACCGCAAGAGAAGAACTCGAGTGTAATGAATGAAGCATGGTTGAGTAATTTTAAGCCTGTGTGGGCAGAGCTGTCTGTGCCGTAGTAAGAAGATGTGGGAAGTTGGTAGTACATTTGAGGTACAAAGTAAGCTGCTATCAAAACCTGTATGCACATAGGCACAATGAAAGGTTCAAGCAAGAAAATCCTAAATTCAACAAGGGTGATTGTGTGAGGTATGACTTGACACTGGTTGCGAGACAGGGTTTTTTCCCCCCAAAAAGGTCCCGAAAAAGTAAGCAAGGTACAAAGATATTCACTAGTCTTGAAGGCTGAGAAGAAATGGAATTTCAGGAAGGTCACGAAATGTAGTGAGTTGGAACGATAGGCCTGGCTCGATCGGTTGAGTAAGGTTGATTTATGAGCTGGAGGTGTGCGGGTCACTACGAGGATGAAAATAGACCCAAGACGTTTGATGTATGTGTGTGTGATTAATCTCAGGCACGTTTTTGCTCTTATTCATATCATTCTTACAACTGTTTGCATTTTGTTTCCTCCTTAACCACGTTTATTTTATTTGTTACCGAAACTTCCGTTCAGCCTAAAGTTATGTTACTTTAAACATGTTTCAAATAGTGTTAATTTTGTTGGTAGTAAAGGGGATACGTTATACTATATGCAGATTATTGTATATGCAGACAGGTAATGAGGTTATTAGATTTTGGAACTGAAATATAAGACAGAGAAGAAGGGAAAAGCGAGGAAGCTGGTCCTGCCAAGGGTCGTAAGCGATGTCTTGCTTCAATAAATTGATATTTCTTCATACTGCTTCTTAGGTGCTTTTTACCAAATCCTCCTGACCACTTGCAGGGCACCTGTTTGTCCAGCAGGAATTAAGGGTATCCTCTCCAGGGAGACCTTCCACAGGACCAGTCCACAGAAGTCCAAGTGAACCCTCTCCTTAGGGTTCCCCAGCAAGTTCAGCCTCTACTGTCCTCTGGTCCTTGAGAGCATTAGAGTTGAAGGACACACCTCCAGAGTATTCCTCTGCTCCAGAAATCTACAAAGTATCTTTCCTCTTCTGTGAATACCTCTTTTCTCAAAGTATTTGTCTCCGTGCAGAGGTTTAAAGGTGGTGATGTATAATTCTAGGGGGTGGGTTCCCCTAACCAAACCAAAGAGGCCACATCACCACTCCACTGCTTACTGACATTCACTGAGAACTGCCCACAGACTGTCATCCTGCACAAAATATTAGGATTTGTAAAGATAGAAGAATCAAGTGATGGTCTGCGAGGCCTGTCACTGTACCATAGCTCTACCCCTAACAAGGCAAAATTGGTTCCTTCCCTCCCAGACCCCAAAGAGAACCCCAGCTGTGATAAGTGCCAGAGATATGTCTGTTCCACCTTTGTCACTGAGAGAAGGGCATGCCTAAATTTGTCACTTAGGGCCAGATGTAGCAACTTTGCAAATTGCAACTCGCAATTTGCAATGCAGAACGGTGTCTCAGACCCCGTCTGCGAGTCGCTATGGGGTCACAAAGACCCACCTCATTAATATTAATGAGGTGGGTCGCAAATTGCGGCCCCATAGCGACTATGGGCACTCACTGATATGGAGGCCTGCTGTAGTCAGCAGACCTCCATGTCCGTGACTGCTTTTAAATAAAGCAGTTTTTTTTTTTCAAGTGTAGCCCGTTTTCCTTAAAGAAAAACGAGCTGCACTTAAAAAAAAAAACGAAACCTTTTGTTTCGGAATTTTTTCAGGGCAGGTAGTGGTTCCTTGGACCACTACCTGCCCTGAAAAAAAAATTGGGGGTCCAGTCACAAAGGGGAAGGGGTCCCATGGGGACCCCTTCCCGTTTGCGAGTGGGTTACCATCCACTACGCGGTCGCAAATGGAGTTGCATACGACTGCGACTCACAAATAGGAAGGGAACACCCCTTCCTATTTGCGACTCTGAAATGCATTTTGCTAGTCGGTCCCGACTCGCAAAATGCATTTCTGCATAGCAAACTAAGGTTTGCGACTCGCAAACCGTTTGCTACATCTGGCCCTAAGTGTCAGATGACCACCCTATTCAGATTTCTCTTCTGCTTCCTTCCTCTGACAAATTTTCAGGGGACGTTTCTTGGTTGCCAACTGGCTAGAATAGTAATGTATTTGAACAAGCAGAGTGTTTCACAACCTAAATCCCATAAGGACAGGTTCACAGAAATATCATAAATACCATATTACAGCAAGGAACACATACATGGCCAAATGAATATTTTATATGCACTTTGGGCCCTTTTAAACATATGAAAAGTCATGTCAATCACTTTTCTCTGTTGAGACAATACAAAATTATATTTTAAGCAGTTCCCACTCAAAGTGGAAATCAAGTGGCGTACTACAGACTGTACACACAAGCTTGCATGCAACCAGTGCAGAGCCTTCTACCCTAGCTGCACAGCAGGTCTTATTTGAAAAAGTAAGTACTGTCAGGTACAGCTCAAAACATTTTTTAATCTTACAGTGGATGAGACTCCGTTAGGGTGTCTCACTCATGGCTGAAATCGAAAAATAAGGTAGGTCAATGTCAAAAACATCTGGCTCGATGTAATTGACTCAGAACCCAATCCCAATTCCTTACAGCAAGTTTATCAATATGCTGCTTAACCCCCAGCTGCTAGGTCTCCCCCTAGTGCTAAGTCCTTTTTTTAGCTATTTGAGGTAGTTCCCGCTTAGGCTCCATAACTTTTTTCCACATAAGGTATCCATGCCCCAAATTTGCATTCTTCTTTTTCCCAACATCCTGTGGATTTCAAAGGTACCTCGCCCTGTAGGGGACCGAGAACAAAAGGCAAAATATAGCAAAAGTTTGAGGTTTTTGAGAAAAATAGTGAAACGTGCATCAGATAAAAGTGTCTGTTTTTTTCCTAAAAATTGCATCAATGAACGGTTTGCTGTACTAAACTCACCATCTTCCCAGCTTTCAGGAACATGCAGAGCTGAATCAAAAAACCTAATTGTGTACTACAGTTTTGGAAAATTTCAAAGAGATAGCCTATTTTTCCTGTTTTTCAAGTTCTCAATCTACAACCAGTTTGTGGTGGACACCAGTTTGAAACCCCTGGGTGATCCAGGAAAGCTTTAGATTTGTGAAAAGTAGACAAAATTCCAAATTCAGAAATGGGTCATCCTCGTAGATCCTTCAAGGTTTTTCCAAGGAAAATTACTGCTGAAATAAAGAAATATTGAAATGTTTCGATTTTTTTTCACATTTGTTACAATATTTTCACCTGTAACTTTTTGTCACTATGGCTGATTTACAAATCCAATATATCATTACATCCACTGGGTCATTCTGGTTGTTGGGATATAAAGGGTTTGTAGGTTCTCCAAGACTCCAAGGTACCCAGAGCCAATAACTGAGCAGCATCGTACAATTGTTTTTCATTGAGTACCGAGTGCAGACCAATTCATATAGCGAAATAGGAAGAGGGAAAAATGGGTATCAAGGAACCCTATATATTCCTGAAATGGGCAAAAGATATTGAGTTTAGCAGAAGTGGTTACTTGTACATCTCTGAATTTGTGGGTACCCGTATTAGCGTATGATATAGAGGGTATTTTTCAAAATGTTTTCTTTCTTATACACTGGCTTACATTTGAAAGGCACAAATGCAGTGAAATCCAATGGGTAATAACAAATGATTTTTTCTATTCTATGCCACCACATAGAATTGGTACTTCACTTGTGTGGGTAGGCTTGGTGCCTGCAACAGGAAATGGACTAAAGTACAACATGAACACATAACATTTTTCCACAGAAAACTGACTGTTTTTTTCCAATGTGGGTAGCTCTAGGTTTTTTACCCTAGCTCAGCAGCGTTTAAGGAAACCTAGCAAACATGTACATTTTTGAAAAAAAGTAGACAAGTCGAGGTATCTAGTGTGGGGTGGCTTGCATGGTTTTCATCTGTTTTATTTACCCAGAATCCCTTGCAAACCTCAAACTTTTAACTAAAAACGTATTTTCCTCTCATTTCTTTGCTGGAAAGTTCTGGAATCTAGGGGGAGCCACAAACCAGCTTCTCTTAGCATTTCCCCAAGTCTCCTAATAAAAATGGTACCTCGCTTGTGTGAGTAGGCCTAGTGCCCGCAACAGGAAAAGGCCCGAAACCCAATATGGACGCATCACATTTTTACACCGAAAACTGAGCCTTTTTTCCCAATAAGGTAATTCTAGGTTTTGGACACTAGGCCAGTCGGCACCTAGGGAACCCTAGCCAATCTGTCCATTTTAAAAAACTAGACATTGACAGGTATCCAGGGTGGGCTGACTTACGTCGCTCTTAAAAGGATTTTTTTGCCTAGAATACCTTGCAAACCTCAAACTTTGACTAAAAACATATTTTCCTCACATTTCTGTAAGGGAAAGTTCTAGAATTTGAGGAGAGCCACAAACTTCCTTCCAACTGGCCTTCCCCCAAGTCTCCAGATAAAAATGGTACCTCACTTAGTGGGTAGGCCTAGTGCCCGCGACAGGAAACAACCCAAAACTCAACATTAACGCATTGCATTTTTCCACTGAAAAATGACCCTTTTTTTCCAAAGTGGATAGCTCAAGATTTTCAACCCCAGCTCAGCCGGCACCTAGGAAAACCTAGCAAACTTGTACAGTTTTTAAAACTAGACACCTAGTGGTATCAAGAGTGGGATGACTTGCATGACTCTCACCAGGTTTTTGCTCACCCAGAATACCTTGCAAATCTGAAACTTTGACTAAAAAAAAACACTTTTTCCTCAAATTTTTGTGCGAGAAAGTTCTTGAATCCATAGGGAGCTACAAACTTCCATTCACCCAGCATTCCTCAAGTCTCCCAATAACAATGGTACCTCACTTATGTGGGTAGGCCTAGCGCCCGCAATAGGATTTGGCCCAAAACGCAACATGGGCGCATTCCATTTTACCACCAAAAACAGACCCTTTTCTTCCATTTTGGGTAGCTCTAGATTTTGGACCGTAGCTCAGCCAGCACCTAGGGAAACATAACAAACCTATACATTCCTAAAAACTAGATAATTAGTGGTATCCAGGGTGGGCTGACTTGCGTGGATATCACCAGTTTTTTTTTTTTTACCCAGAATAGCTTGCACACCTCAAACCTTGACTAAAAACACATTTTCCTCACATTTGTGTGATGGGAAGTACTGGAATCTATGAGAAGCCTCCAACTTCCATTCATCCTGATTTTTGCCCAAGCTTCCTGATAAAAATGGTGCCTCGTTTGTGTGAGTAGGCATAGTGCCTGTGACAAAAACGGATCAAACCAAGGTCAATGGGAGTCCCCTAGTGAGGGCTCCAATTGACCTTGGTTTGAGACATTTCTGTAGCAGGTACTAGGCTCAGCCACTCAACTGGGGCAGCATTCTTAGTGGCACAAATAGGGTAATGCAGGAAATGCTAGGAATTTGTGACTTCCTGAGGAGTTTGGAAATTTCCATCACACAAAGTGAAGAAAAATGTGTGATTACAGTAATGGGCCCTCATTATGAACACAACGGTTTTCACTGGCGTGTTCAGGCTGGCGGTCTTTCTGTCGACCGCCAGCCCCCCTGGGACCCCACCGGCCATATTACAAACATTCCGCTAGGCCGGCGGGCGGAAACAGTGTTTCCGCCCGCTGGCCCAGCAGAATGCATGGCCGGGACATTGACAGCGGCTCCACAGGGAGCCGCCGTCAATGCCTCTATGCGGCGGGTGCAGCTGCACCCGTCGCGCAGATCACTGCCCATAAATCGGGCAGTGACCTGCGTGATGGGGCACTGTACAGGGGCCCCTGCACTGCCCATGCCAAGTGCATGGGCAGTGCAGGAGCCCCCAGGGGGGGCCCAGAGCACCCCTTCCGCCAGCCTTTACCTGGCAGAGAAAGGCTGGGGGAATTGGGATCATTATCCGGGGGCAGAAGCGCTGCCCTGTTGGATAATGATGCCGTCCACTGTCAGGCTGCATGTCGGAGGCAGCCTGGCGGTGAAGGAGGGCCGCCTATGGCGGTCCTCCCTCACTTCTTTATGTGGCGGTATGGGCCGACATGCCGGTTGGCGGGATTTCCTGCCACCGCCAGCATGGCGGCCCAGACCGCCAAGAACATAATGAGGGCCATAGTTTGAGGTTTGTAGAGCATTGTGGGTAAGAAAACCTTGTGGGATCCACACAGGGACACCACCCCAGACTTCCTTGGTGTCTAATTTTCAAAAATGTTTGTGGTTTGTAGGTTTGCATAGGTGGCACCACAGCATGACCCCCAAATAATGTACCTACCTCTATTGCTTATCTCTCAACGTTTTGGGCATTTTGTGTCATTTTCTCTTGGGCCACTGTTAGAAACTGTGTCTCTACTTGGTAGAGGGATGCATCCTGTCCAAGTAGGGACCACAATCCTAATCAGGGTAAGTCAGATACACTCCCTAAAGTAACCTGTGCTCACCCTCTGGTAGCTTGGCACAGAGCAATCAGGCTCAACTTAAGAGGCGATGCGTAAAGTATTTGTACCACACTTAAATTACTGTAACAGTGAAAACAGCACAAAAAGACTCCACACCAGTTTAGAAAAATAGAGTATAAGTATCTGAATAAAACAAGACCAAAACGACAAAAATCCAAAAAGCAGAACTCATATATATGATTATTAAAGAATAAACTGAAATGTAATGTTTAAAAGTCAATAATGATAAAAGACTCCTTGAGGTCGCACTAAACCAGGGTAAATCCAAAGTTCAGGCCGAGAGTGATTGAGGGTAGGCCAGCTACAGGACCCATGCAGGGCCCACGCTGAAAATGTACCTTGGATGGAGCAAGCGACGGCGCTGAAGACTTGATGAGTCGGTTTTGATTCACAAAGGTGGGTAGATGTGCCTACGTTGAGCCTTGCAGTTGGGTCTTGCATTGTCGTAGCACCCCTTTTGATTCAGGTGCTGTGTCGTTGTCGTGCCGGGCGGTGATGTCTCCAAATAAGTGCTGTGTCATCATTGAGCCACGCAGACGGGACCCGCGTCATCATTGAATTGTCTCTGCGTCACAAACGAAAGGCACTGTGTTGGATCAGATAGGTGCAACTGCCTTGATGCGTCAATTTTGAAAGAAAAACACCTGCAGACTCCACTCCCAAGGCACAAGCCTTGTCTAGCACCCCTTTGCAGAGCAGGACTCACAGTGAGCAGAGTCCAGCAGCTGAAGCAGAGTTGAGGGAAGTCTTTGATGGCTCTGAGACTTTCAGGACAGGAGGCAAACCAGCAAGCACTTGGAAAATTTGTTTTTAAGGATGTAGAGAGCAGGACCAGTCCTTCTCACTCCCAGGCAAGAAGCAGCAGGCCATCACAACAGAGCAGGTAGCAAAGAAGCAGTCCCTTCTATAGCACAGCAATCAGCAGGCCAACACAGCAATGGAGTTAGCAAAGTGGCTGTCCCGCCTACAGAGCAACAGCTCTTGCTCCTGGCAGATTGTCCTTGGTTCCACAAAGATCTAACTTGGTGGGGTTTGGGGTCCAGTACTTATACCCATTTGAGCCTTTGAAGTGGGGAAGAAATGAAAGAGAAGCTTTTGAAGCGCCCAGGATCCCTGCCCTTTCTTCCCTGGCTCCAGACACTCTACAGGGGGTATGCAGCTCTGTGTGGGGACAGGCACAGCCCTATTCAGGTGTGTCAGCTCCTCTCTCCCATCTAGCCCAGGAAGGCCTATCAGCCTGGTGATGGGCCACCAGAATGTAAATGTCACACCCCAGCTCTCTTTGCGTGTGACCGTCTAGAGGGAATGGACACAGCCCAGCTGTCAACCACCTCAGATGGCTATTGACTGCAAATATTTTTATTAGGCTGGTTTGAGGGGAAGACTGTTGTGTGGATTTAATTCTGTTGGGACTGTGGATTGTGGATCACCTGCAGTGGCGGCAGCATGGTCCCTTTGTCTTTGGCGTTCTCACTCTAGTTTTTGGTTTCGAGACGCTTCCACCTCTTTAATGGTATCAGAGGCTGCTCTAAATAATGTGGATGACAGCGCAGATGTGCAGCGGATGCATGCAGCCGGCGTGTTGAAGATGCATCTAAGGCAAGCCCATCTCCACCCGTCAGTGTCCCGGAGGCGGCAAGCACCAGCCATGCTGCTCTATTTTCTAATGATGTAAAGGTGAGAATTTATTGTATTAATTCTGACCTGTTGGGTTTTAACAATCACAGGAATTGCATTCATGCTATGTCTGTGTTTGGCACTATCGCCTTGGATGATTCTAGGAGGGCAATTTTAAATCGTAAATAGGGCTTGCCTATTGATCCTTGTCCCCCCACCATTTTGGCCATAGCTGTGGATACCATCGACCCTATTTTGAACGTGATACTGAATATGTCCCTGGTCTCAGCAGCAGTGCCTTCATGCTGGAAGAGAGCTAAAACTGTTCTTACATGAAAAAAGCTGAGTGCAGATCTGAATGTTCTAAAAGGCAATTATAGGCCAATTTTCCTGCTTCCGGCACCTTCTAAACTAACTGAAAAATTTGGCAGTTGTCAGCTTTCGAGTTACTTAGAGGTCAATGGGCTTCTTCATCCTAGCCAACCTGGAATTAAACCTAGGCATAGTATGGAGACTGCCTTAGATGAGGTCTCAGATCTCATACGAAGTACCATTGATGCGGGTGGCAGGGCAGTCCTGATCCTGCTGGATCTGGCAGCAGCATTCAACGCAGCCTCACAAGACAGGCTGCTTGCACGTTTCCTTGAGATTAGCATTAGAGATAATACCTGGAAATGGCTGAAGTCCTTTCTCGAGGACAAGAGTCAAGAAGTTTGGCTACCTCCTTACTCTTTTACAAGCTGTAGGCTGTCATTTGGAGTCCCCCAGCTTTCTGCACTTCACCCCGCTACATTTAATATCTCTATGCCCACTCTAGCTAAGGTGGTGGAATCCTTACGAGCTAGTATTATTTTCTATGCCAATGACACCCAGATTTTCTTTGCTTTTAGCAAAGGGATGTCAATGACCCTGACACATTTCAACCATGTCTCTCAGCTGTTTTCCATTGGCTGACCTGCAACCACTTGAACTGTAACAGGAAGAAGACTGAGGTGCTCAGCTTTAGACATAACTTTGCTTTAAAGTTAGATATCCACTGGCCCATGGGGTGCCCTGTCCAGATACCAAAGACGCTGTTGTAAAAAATTTAGGGATTACATTTGATGATAAAATGTCATTCTACAATCAAATCATTTCTGTGGTTGGTGTGTATTTTGTCTTCCTGTGCATGGCAAAAAGATGTTTGCACCTTCTCTCAGCTTCTACTAAGATTACTGTGATACTGGACTTGGTGATGTCCCGATTGGACTATGCCAATGTTTTATATGCAGGCCTGCCATAGTATCTTCAGAATAGAGTCCAGACTGTTCAAAATGCGGCAGCTCGGTTGGTCTTGGTCTTCTAAGATGGGAACATACTTCTACTCCTTTGCTTAATTTGCACTGGCTTCCTATTGAAAAATTGATTTTCTTTAACTCAGCTCTCTTAATGCATAGAGCTCTTTATCAGTCTGGACCTGATCATCTCTCGGTCAGGATCGCTTTCTACAGCCCGGCGAGAGTTTAAGCTCCTCTTGTAATTATCTGGCTAAGATCCCTAGGTTCGTCTGGCTACTGAAGGCGGTCGTTCCTTATTTTTTTTAGGGACAGTTAGGATGGAACAAGCTTCCTCTTGACATGCGTCAAACAATGTGAAGGCTGTATTTTAGAAAAAGCTTAAGTCCTGGGTATTTGTACAGTAATTGTCTTTTTCATCTGTTTCTTCTCTTTTTAGACCTTATAGTGACAGGACACTCCTGAGCAGTCATGCGCTCTATAACTCCCCATCACTATCACTACCAGACGTGTACTCAGATACAGGTAGAGGCACATGATGGTTAAAGTAAGAAAATGGCAACTTTCTAAAAGTGCCATTTTAGACTTACAATTTAAAATTTTACTTCACCATAAGTTGTGATTTTAAATTGTGAGTCCGGAGACCAAACCTAAAATTTCTATCTATTCCCAATTGGAAGTTACACTTAAAGGCTGCTTCAAGGTAACCCCAATGTTAATCTGTGGGACATACAGGCCTTGCAGCAGTGAAAAACTAATTTAAGTGCTTATCATTACCATGACATGTTAAACTTAAAAGTACATGCCCAGCTTTTTAAATACACTGCACCCTGCCCTTGGGGCTAACCAGGGCTACCTTAGAGGTGACACATCAGTGATAAAAAGAAAGGTGTGGGCCTGGAAAGTGGGTGCACTTGCCAGGTCGAAATGGCAGTTTAAACTGCACACACAGGATCTGCAGTGGCAGGCCTGAGAAATGGGTAAGGGGCTACAGTAGTGGGTGGCACAATCAGTGCTGCAGGCCCACGAATGGCATTTAATTTACAGGGCCTGGGCACATTTAGTGCACTTTACTAGGAACTCACAAGTAAATTAAATATGCTAACTGTGGATAAGCTAATATCACCATGTTTTAGAGTACAGAGCACCTGCACCTAGCACTGGGCAGCAGTATTAAAGAGCATAGCATCATAAAGCCAGCAAAAATGAAGTCAGAAAAACAAAAGGTCAGAAGGCAAAAAAGTCAGGGGAGACCACACCAAGGATGCCAGGTCTAATACACACCCACACAAGTGGGGTACTCTTCTTATTGGGAGATGTGCGGGAACTCAGGGTGGTAGGGAACACATGGTTTCATGCAGGTTCTATGTCTTTCTGTCTCAGAAATGTGAGGAAAATGTGTGTTTCTTAACAAAGTTTGACATTTGCAAGCGCTTCTGGGTAATATTACCTGGTGAGAGCCATGCAAGTCATGCACCCCTGGAGTGGTCTAGTTCTCAAAAATGTGTTGGTTTGTCTAGGTGACGGCTGAGCTAGGGCCCAAAATCCACAGCTACCCACAATGAAAAAAAAACTAGGAGTTCTTATTAAGGGTCATCATACCGCCACAGATATAAATTGGTACTCATTTTCTAAAGTTAATCCACTACTTACACTGGTTGGTCCTAGCACCTACAGAAATGCTAGTTTCAAAGCACATATGCTTATCAAAGTACCTGAATAGTGAAACCAAGACTTCTGAATATGAGACATAAATCCATGTCAGGGCACCAACGCTTTATGGTCCATTCCCACTCCATTCATGCACCACACACAAGACTTTCATACTGCCGACGTGGGCCCAATGCAACAGATTAGGGCACTCACATCAACATACCGCCAGATTGCAAGGGCCCATCACATTCACACCCACAGGATGGAATCAGTTTGACTACATTTACCACCTGTCATGTAACCCCCATCATTTTGAACATTACCGAGCGCATGCCGAGTGAACTTTTATTAATGGCTCCGATGACAGTCACATGAGGTTTAGGAAGACATGTTTTACATACGTTGTTAGCACACTCACTGTGGTTAATCCAACCCTTTCCTGTTTGTGGATGCAATTTGGGGGTGTCCGGGTATGCTTCCTAGGCATCATTCCTCGACCTGAGCGAGCATATATACCTTTGAAACTGAGGCAAACATATTGGGGAATAATGCAGAAGTTCCCTAAAGAGAATGTCAAAGCCTATGAAGAACTGTGAAGTTCTACCCATGTGGCATCCAGGAAGCAGATAAGGTGGTCTTCAAAATCACAATGACCTCTCCTCCTCTTGTTCCTATTAGCGGGTCGAAGGGGTAGCTTAACTATAAGTGGGAAGTTGTACTACCTTGCCTGCTGTTTTTGCATATAGTGAGGTTGCTCTGAAGGGATTGGTCTTCTGCCTCTTTGAATTCCCATTTCGAGTCCTGTGACAGATGAATGGGAGATACTTTTTAGAACATCCACAGACCAGGTAGTGGACTATATGCTGGGGATACTTAAAGTCCTTTGTAAAATGGTACAACATCTGCCCAGGGCCTGTAAATGAAATGCTATTAGTGGGCCTACAGCGCTGATTGTGCCACCCACTTAAGTAGCCTTTTAAACGCCTCTCGGGCCTGCCATTACAGAGACTGCATGTGCAGTTATAAGCTGCTATGTTGACTCAGCACTAAAAAAAACTTGCCAAGCCTTAAACTCCCCTTTTATTACATGTAAGCCATACCTAAGATAGACCCCAGGTGTTATGTAATCAAAAGGTTGAACATTTACTTTTAAGTTTTACATATCCTGGTAGTGAGTAACTTTCAAATTCCCTTTTCACTACTGTGAGGACTATCTCTCATTCATTGGAGTTGCCTTATTGCATTTTTTACATGTCATTTCCAAATGGGATGCGATAACCAGTTCATGTTTGGTATCTGTACAATTGGAATTTAAAAGAATAACTTATGGTAAAGTCAGATTTTAAATTAGTTTGGAAAATGCCACTTTTAGGAAGTTGGCATTTTCCTGTACCTTTTGTGCCTATTGCCTGTCTTGGGTCACATGCCTGTGTGTAACTGACAGACTTTGTGAATTCTTCTCAGAAAGTCACAGGTTAGAGGAATTAGGTGTGCCTGAGTGTGCCATCTTTTGACAGGAGGGGAGGGCAGAACTGAGCCTAGCCCCACTTACACCTGAACAGCCTCTGCTCTGCCTTCACACAATGGGCCTAAGACCCTGCATTATAACTTCACCCTACTTAGAGGCAGGGCAGGGGAGGCAGGAAATTCCATCCAGTTCAAAACCACTGTCTAGAAGCTTCTCCCATCTTCTAGTACTAGGGCACCAAGGTATAAAAGAAGGACCTCAGACACCAACTCTTCAGTACCCCTCTGGACCTGTGGATACTCTGCTAGGAAGAACAGCTATGCTGCTACAAGGACTCCCACTATGCTGGATTGCTGTTTTGAAGGAACTGCTACCCTGCAGTGATGATCTGCTGCCTGCTGTCCTGTTGCCTGGGAAAGGACTGGACCTTCATCTCCATCCTGAACCCAAAACCACTGAGTAACTCAAAAGGCAATTCTGCTGGCCTCCTGATCTGAGCCTAAGAGACAGAAAAGGCTCCCTAACAGCTCCTGGACCCATCATCAGCGAGCTCTTGACCCGCCCCCCAAGCGGTGCCCCTCAAGTTCTTGACCCTTGGTGTGGATCAGCGGGCTCTTAAGTCAAGCTTTTGGGCTCTTTACGAACTGGCCAGTTCACACCAGA
This sequence comes from Pleurodeles waltl, assembly GCF_031143425.1. Classification (NCBI taxonomy): domain Eukaryota; kingdom Metazoa; phylum Chordata; class Amphibia; order Caudata; family Salamandridae; genus Pleurodeles; species Pleurodeles waltl. The sequence goes on along the minus strand of NC_090444.1, from coordinate 338,795,679 downwards.
ATAATAATGGACACTTTCTTGGGTGATTAGTGAATTATACAGATCAAAATAACTTAACAAGACGGAGCTCCAAAAGGCTTTGAGGTCATGTGCAGAGGCCCACCAATCGCCAACAGATGATGAGGAGGAAGAGGAAGTTGAGGTAGGATCAGAGGAGGACTAGCAGAAGAATCTTGAAGTACAGCCTGTTGAGCAGAGGAGGAACCTACTCCCAGGATTGAAAACCCCTTTACATGCAGGAAGCAGTGTGCCTTCCAGGGGCCTGACCCCAAAGGAGATGGAGAACAGAAAGGAGGAAAGGAAGCTCCAGCTGAAGCTGGCCAATTTACAGTTGGAGAAGAAGGAAAAGAAGGTTGAGACTGAGAGAAGAAAAAGCTACTGTTGTAGCATAAAAAGAGCATATAAGAGCTAAAGGCAAGGCAACCTACAGGCACCAACAGTGGTGCTGGCAGCATACCAACAGTGCCTGCTGGGGTGAGAGTCTGCATACCCCAGGAGCTGCTGCCTAAATATGTGGTGCAAGCTGGTGGTTTGCTGACTATGAAGTTTCAGGTACATAAGGTCCCAGAGGAATACTGGGAGCGGTGTAGCTTGTGTAACACATGCCCACAGTGGGAAGGGACACGCTCCAGACACGAAAGGCATAGGATCAGACCAGGTATGCCCCTAAGAAGGCAATTCTTGTTGCTAAGTTCTAGGGTGACTGACTTTTAAGAAGTACCATCAGAGGGGGTGGGGCGGAGCTTGCCTGAAGATGGCCACCATTTATGCAAGCTCCTTCAACAGCATCTCAATCCTCTATCATCCTTTTCCAAATAGCCATAATTCACTGCCTCATTCACCTTTTTGACCACACCGAGGACAGCGCTGTTGCTGCTGTGGTAATCACATCGAGAAATGGTGGTCAGTAGCCTAGGGCTGCACTTGTGGCCTCCTGCACAGCCAGAATTGTGGGTGGGCTACGAGCCTATCAGAGGATTTGTGGAGCCGGTTGGAAAATTGCCCGTGCCCTCCCAGAGACCCCGGTCCCTGAGTGGGGGCTTCACTACAATGGCTGGCTGCACTTGAGCGTACCTGTACTGACAGGGTATTTAGGGCCGGAATTGGTGGTCTGTTGCTCCAGCTGGGCCTGTTGCCAGCTGTGGCACAGAGGAATGCTGCAAGGGCTGTTGTGTGGTGGAGGGCCGGGGGCAGGCCTGAGGGCTGACCCCGACCTCCGAGTCCCTGAGGTTGGGTCGGCCCTCAGGCCTGCAGGTCATTATTAAACACTAACATAAAAATCTTCACAAAAAATATTGGCAAACCGCTTGGCACCTTTGCTCCTAGGTATTGTACGTACTGTAGACCGGAGCAAGCTGGCTTTATACCAGGTCGGTCTTTAATATACAACCTTAGGACCATCTTTGGCACCATCTCCTGCATTGATCCGGATGTTCACTCTATGGCAGTATTTTTAGATGCTGAAAATATACATGATTCAGTTGAGTGGAGGTTCATGTTATCCGTGCTGTGATGCATTGGGGTGGGCGATGTTTATCTGCAACTAATCCAAGTGCTATATAATGTGGAAACTGCTTGTGTCAATGGATTGGTATTGGATCCTACAGTCATTACGAGGGAAAAGCGGCAGGATTGCACCTTGTTGTTGCTATTGTATGCACTAGTGGCAGAGCCTTTGGCTTGTGTCCTGTGCGAAAATCACGCACATTGGGGTGTACACCTCCCACACTACAATCAAATTGTGTGCCCATATGCAGATGATATGCTCTTGTATGTCCGGAATCTTAGGCAGGTCGTCCTCTTTGGCAGCCATTCTGGGTTGTGAATCAATTGGGATAAATCTCTTATATTTCCCCTCCCCACGGCCACGATGCAAATACAACTGAAATATCCCCTACATGGACGATGGACTTGGTGTGGTATTTGGGGATACAAGTTTATATGGAACCAGAGGTAGTGATGATAGATGACTATGTAAAGGCCGCACAGCGTCTGGCGAAGGCAGTCAAGCGTTGGATCCATTTACCCCTCTCCCTTTGTGGCCATATCACTATCATGAAGATGGTTGTATTGCCCTGATTTCTGTTCTTATTCGCTAATATTCCTATTCCGTTGCCCAGCACGATCTTTCATATCTTGAGTGCTTTGATGGTGCTCTTGGTGTGGGCCGGCTGCAGGTGAGCTTACTCTCCCCTACGCTACGGGTGGTTTAAATGCCATGGACCCAGGGAACCACCCCACCCCTGGCTTGACCAGGACGCAGCTCTTTTGCTATGTTTGCCTTGGACATTATGTCACAGGTTGGCATGCCGGTATCACACTGTGGACCTTATTGGTACTACTTAATACTTGTGGAAAAACTAGAAGAATCACAGACAGGGCCCTTACTTTATTCACCTCAGATAACATTGGAGTGGTGCATGTGGTTTCCCCTATGGCAGGAAGACGCTCAGATTACGATGCATGGGCAATTTCTTCCCAGACTGGACCCTTTGCAATTGGGAATAGGTGAGGGCACAGAAAGCAGCACCTAATGTTCTCTCTCAGTTTCAATACTATTGGGGCAAATTACGAGCTGCAGGCATTACTAGGGGAGTCCCTGGTGGAGCCTTTGGAATTGCCCACCCTAAATTACGTGCTGCAAACGACAAAACTACAGAGCATGATCACTAAACTGCATGCATGTTCACTGGGATTCCAATGGCATAGAGCTAATAAGGCTAGACTGGACTGGCAGGAGGACTTAGAACTAGCGATTAGTGACAACCAATGGACCTACTGCTACCCAGTAGTCTGGACTGTTTCTTTGAATAGCCGGCATCGACTGATTCACTTTAAGTATCTTAACCAGGTGTATTAACCATGTATTGACTGTTTTACTATGGCCTGCATGACAATTCTTGCAGCGGTTATAGGTGTGTTGCGGGAGATCATGGGCGTAAATATTGCATCCACCCTTATTAGCGCTATTGGCTTATGATAAAGATTTCCCAAAGACCTGTGGGTGTCTTGTTACCCTAGGACTGCTGGTGGCGCTGCGCAGGATAGCAATGCGCTGGATGAATGGTCCTCTCCCAATACTGCAGGAATGGCACACAGACATGATATATTGTAATACCCAATGTGATGCTTATTATGACTTCATGCAAATCTGAAGCTACCCAACGGATATTTGGGGACCTTATCAAGCAATTCTTTTGAAATTGAGGGATGTTGAAGCTGCAGTTGTGGAAGAGGGTGAGCCAACAGTCTCCAGGATGAATGACTTTATGAATGTTGCAATGAGTGGAGCTGCTCTTAAGCACAATTATAGTTCCTTGTTGCGAATTTGTGCAGTGATGAAGGTGGGGGGGCAGTTGCTGGGCCCCCTGAATTGGATTATGCCGATGTTAGTGTGCCTGTAATGGAAATGCTATGATTTCTTGCTATGTGACTGTGAGAGGAGGCCTCTTTTTGCATGGCTAGCCTAAACTTTTTGCCTGATGTTGATGTGTTCCAGAAGTTGGTAGTGCCCAGGGCCCTTGCTAAACAGGTTCCCTGGGCCAGAGCTCTTTCCCTAAAACTGTTGTGATGCTTGGCACAATTGGTTACACTCTTAAATACGCCTGTATGTCCCTAGTAAATGGGTACCCCAGTACCCAGGGCAAGAAATATTAAGAGTAGGTCCCTGGGGGCAGCAGCACTGATTGTGCCACCCCCAAGGGCCCTGCACCCAGTTGCACCCAGCATTCCCATTGCAGGCTGAGTGTACTGGAGCAACACTAAAAAGATAAACTCGACATGGCACACTCTCTGTGTGCCCTGTCCACCATACACTGCATATGTCATGGGTAAGCACCCCTCTAGCAGGCCTTTCAGCCCTAAGGCAGGGTGCACCATACTATATGTGAGGGCATAGCTGCATGAACAATATGCCCCCCCATGTGTCCTTGCTAAACCTAGGACATAGTGAGTGAACAGGGCAGCCATTTTAATGTATGTACTGGGCACTGGTCAAACACAAGTTCCCCAGCTACATAGTGGCCACTCTGTACCCGGGTTGTTTAGTATCAAACAACTCAGAATATTTATTCCAAACTGATGCCAGTATTGGATTTAACCTTAAGTGTACCCAGGGGCCACCTTAAAGGTGCCCCCTGCAAAAGCTAACCCTAACTGGCAGAGTTTCTGGCTGGTTCCATCCAACTGCCACTCTAGACAGCCAATATACAAATCTTGGGGAGAGCCCTGGCTCTCTGGTTTGTAAGACAATGCCCTTCCGGAGTGGAGGAGCTAACTCCCCCTCCCTCAGGAATGTGAAACACCCTGGCGGTGAGCTTCAAAGGGCCACAGCCACTGAAACCCGAGTCCCAGGCCTGCTGCTAGCAGCAGAGGGCTTCCCCCTTTGCAAACCCCCACTTTTGGTGGGAGCAAAGGCGGGAAACCAGACAAAGGGTAGGAGGAGTGGCCTCACTGAGCATGCACCACCCCTAAGTGCTTGCATGCGAAGTGGACCCTCTGATTCAGTTCCCTCTATCTTGGAATGGAGAGAAACAGCCAATGAGGTTTAGGGAAGTCACCCTTCCCACAGGAAGTGTTCACTATGGCGGGTGTAGCCACCCAAGGGTAAGTGCCCCATTGGACACTACCAGGTTCCCCCTAAAATGCCCATTAAATTCAGTATTTAGTGGGCTCCCCTAGACTAAGATTTTAGATTTGAAAAAGATTCAAAAAGGATTCCAAGAAGACAAGAAAACCAGCACCAGAGAAGTCGCCAGGACAAGAACGGAGGACCTGCTGCACCAGAAGAGACGCCAAGAACCCTACTTGCTGCACCAAAGACCCGACAATCTCGACACCAGAGGAGCTGACCACTGGACTGACCCCAAGAAACCCAGGCGACCCCCAGGCTTCAAGTATCACCCCAGATCTCCCCCCTGAGTGGAGGCACAACTCATGAAAAGCAGGTAAACTGCAAAAGACCAAGAAACTAGTAAAGGACACTTCACTGAATTGCCAACATCTCCATGACCAGAAGTCACAGCTGGACCCAACAATACACAAACAACACTCCGGATGTACCCCCATCTGTACCAAGTTTGGTGGTGCTGCGACCCCTGGTGGCCGAGATAGAGCAATACCCTGGGTCCTGGTCAGTGACATCAGACCAGGAGAAAACCAGCTTCCCAAGAGCTAACAAATTATCATGGAGGAAGCCCCAGTCAAGGGACTTCAGGAACACCCCGGACCTCCGACCAGAGTGCCCTTGTTGTCCTGCAAGGGACCTCTAAAGAGACTTACCTCCAGCTCCAGTAGACTCTGTTGCGCACAGCCTCCAAGACCTCCAAAATGCCCTGCACCTGGCCGCCATCGGCCTTGCATCACGGGTTTTGCTGTGTACCCCGGGCCCCCAACCCCTTGTGATCTCGACAGGCAAGGAGGACCCCCAGGTACCACTTTGAATTTGCAAACCAGCTCCTTTTCCAAGTGGCCCATCCAGGTGGCCCTGTGCATGTGGCAAGAACTTTGCCAACACTGCTCCAGCCGGAACCGGGAGCTGCCTGAAGCTCTCCAGCTGGTACAAGGTGCACACCGGCCTCTGCGACCATCCTGCAAAAGAAAAGACTGGTAACTCAACGTACAATTTTTAATGGATTTTGTAAAGTAACTGCCTGTTGATTCCAATGGTGCGTAATTACGCACAGAAAGACTAACTTTGCTAAAATTTTAAAAAGTCATAACCAGAAAAGTATTTAACCTATTCTAAAGATACTGGTCTTGAAAATTATATACAATCCGAGGTATTTTTATTATTTCTGGTCTTGAGTTATTCATTGAGTGTGTGTGGTGCATGATTGGATTTGTGAGTACAGCAAATACTTAGCACATCTCCTGGATTAGCCTAACTGCTCGACCATCTACCTTAAAAATTAGAGTATAATGTGGTCTGATTTTAACTCTTGAAAACTTACATGTGGTTGTTCAGACCCTCTGCATAGTGTACTTGGTTTTTGTACACTGCATAGAGGGTCAGACTCCAACATTTGGTGTATCGGCAGTGGGATAAAGATGTTGTGTTTGCTGATACCATTTTTACAAATGTGTCAACACATGAATAACTCTCCAAATTGTCTTTTATATAGTTGTTTTTGATTTCTTTAATTGACTAACATTTTTTACAAATTGTTAAAAGTAATTGTTAGTGCCCTGGCTAGGTCCCTACAACTTTAGAAAAAGTTTAAAAGTCTTTTACTTTAGTTGGTTATCCAAAATTAGGAGTTATAAATTCTAAAAAGGTCCCAACTTCAGTAAGATAAAATGTCTGATTCAGAGTCCAGAAACCAGGAGCTCAACCTGGAACCTTATGAGGTATATAGCTATGACCATTTAAGGAACCTCTGCAGACTGTACACACTTCATACTGGAAAAAGCCCCAAAACAGAGTAACTTAGGGTTCTGGTGGCCCAGTATGAAAAAGATCATCCCCCATGATGATGACTCTGAGGTGGATGAAGACCCTGTGGCAAATGGAGATGAGGGTAGCTCCTCTTCTCACACAATCTCTATAGCACCCACAGATACAGACCTGGAAATTGCCAGGCTGGTCAAAAGACTGGCTTTAGAAAGTCAGGTTTTGGAGATAGAACAAAAGAGAAAAGAGTTGGGCTTGGCACCAATCTTTGGTGGCAGCATACAACTGTTGAAAGAAAAGGCTTTCAACATTAAACTCCCAAAATGAGTTGTCCCTCCGTTCACTAAAGGGGGTGATATAATGAAATGTTTTTCTGCCTTTGAAAGAGCCTTTATTGGGTGGGAAATTTAAAAGAAACACTGGGGCACACTGATGTGGGAGTTATTCTCAGGAAAGTGCAGGGATAGGCTCCTGACACTGAATGAGGCAGATTCTAAATCCTATGACCTCATGAAGGGTACTATAATTGAGGCTTTGGATTTACAACTGAAGAGTACAGAATAAAGTTCAGAGTGGCTCGAAAATCCCAGAGCCAAACCTGAGTTGACTTTGTGGACTATTCAGTAAAAATGCAGGGTGGTTGGTTGACTGGGAACAAGATGCAAGATTATGATGGGCTGTATAATTTATTTATGATAGAGCATCTGTTGAGTAATTGTTCCAATGATAGACTACATCAACATCTGGTAGACCTGGGTCCACTTCCCCTCAAGAGATGGGGAGGAAGGCAGACCATTGGGTCAAAACAAGGGTTACCAAAACTACCACTGGTGGGGGAGACCAAAAGAAAGAGGCCAAAAAGCCCCCCCAAGGGAAAGAAGGGAACCAGGGTCGCAACAACAAAGAGTCTTCACAAGGCCCCCAAAAATATTCACATGAGGGTGGGCCCAGAGACTATTCACAGTGCAGGGGACGGTGCAAAAGGAAACACTTTGACCCCAACAAAGCTTGGTACTCAGACTGTAAGACAAAAGGGCACTGAACTGGAGACTCTGGCTGTAAAAATAAAAATAATGCCTCTAGTCAACCTGCAGTAAATGCAGTTGGTAATATCCAGATGGGGCCAGAGATGTGGCCTGACCATGTCAGTGCCCCCACAGAGGCAACCTTAGTCACTGACGGTGGGGTAGAATTGTCCTGTGTTGCTTGGCCAAGTAATATGTCCAAATACAGGTGGCACCCTGTGATTAATGGAGAAAAAAGTAGAAGCTTTGAGGGAATCAGGGGCTAGCATCACTATGGTGTCTCAGCACCTGGTCCCCACAACTCAGTTCCTAGTAGGGAGGTCTTATCCTGTCACCAATGCTGACAATGAGACCAAGTTCCACCCCATGCCTATGGTACACTTTGAATGGGGAGGAGTAGCAGGGCAGAGAGAAGTGGTTGTGTCCTCATCCATCCCTGTAGATTTCCTAATTGGTAATGATCTGGAGCATTCCCCTTGGGCTGAGGTAGAGCTAAAGACCCATGCAGCAATACTTGGAATCCCTGAGTGGGCTTGGGTCAAGACTAGGGCGCAGAGCAAACTTCAGAGAGAAAAAGGAGAGCTGGATCCTGAAATAGTGGACCAGCCTCCCCAGAGAAAAGGCAAGACTAGGGGACCAGCTTCACAACAGGTCCCAAGACAGGACACCTCTCCCCAGGAGGAGAAGGAGTCACCCACCTTAGAGGGAACTGAGCCTGAGGAGCTTTGGGCCTTACCACCCAGAGCTCTTGGGCCCAGGGGGACCCTCTAGGGAAGATCTGTGCCAGGGACAAAGAGAATGTCTCACTCTTGAAGGCCTGAGACAACAAGCTGCTCAGGAGGAGCTAGGCAATGTCAGTGGTACCCACAGGGTCTACTGGGAGGAGGGGCTCCTATGCACTGAGGCCAGAGACCTCAAGCCTGGTGCAACTTTAGCCAATGACATCTCCCTAGCAGGGCATTTGGGTCAGAACAAAACATGGAATAGGTTGGTTAACCACTTCTACTGGCCAGGTATGTACCAAAACGTGAATGACTTTTGCCAGTCCTGTCCCTCCCACCAAGCCAGTGGCAAAGCAGGTGGGCACTTAAAGGTCCCTTTAATTCCACTACCTGTGGTTGGGGTTCCCTTTGAGAGGGTAGGGGTTGACATTGTTGGACCCCTTGACCATCCAACAGCATCAGGACATAGATACAAACTAGTGATAGTGGATCATACCACTAGGTATCCTGAGGCTATTCCCCTTAGGACCATTGCTGTACCTGCAGTGGCCAAAGCCCTCCTGGGTATCTTTACAAGGGTGGGGTTCCCTAAGGAGGTAGTATCAAACAGGGGGTCAAACTTCATGTCTGCATACTTAAAATATACGTGGCAGGAATGTGGAGTGACTTATAAATTCACTACCTCATACCATCCACAGACCAATGGCCTGGTAGAACGGTTTAACCAGACCCTAAAAGGCATGATTGGAGGACTCCCTGCAAAACTCAGAAGGAGATGGGATGTCCTTCTTCCTTGCCTTCTGTTTGCCTACAGGGAAGTGACACAAAAGGGAGTAGGTTTTTCGCCCTTCTGTTAGGGGACCACTGACTCTTGTAAGGGGAGGCTGGGAGAGACCTCTCAAAGATCCCAAACAGTACATGGAGAAAGCCAGCAAAAATCTTCAGGCCAGCCAAGAGCTTCAAAAGCTCTGGTTTGACCAAAAAGCTGCTGTGGTGGAGTTCCAACCAGGGAAGAAAGTTTGGGTGCTGGTGCCTGCTGCTCCAAGGGCCCTCCAGGACAAATGCTTGGGCCCTATCCCATTCTTGAAAGAAAAGGGGAGGTCACTTATCTAGTAGACCTGGGCAGCTACAAAAACCCCAAAAGGATCATTCATGTCAACAGCTTAAAACCCTACTTTGACAGAGCTGATGTGACCATGCTAATGGTCACAGATGAGGGATAGGAAGATGAGAGTGAACCTCTCCCTGATCTCTTCTGCAGCAATCCCCAAGATGGTTCTGTGGATGGAGTGATCTTGTCAGACACCCTCTCAGGACAACAGCAGACTGACTGCAGGAAAGTGCTAAACCAGTATGCTGGGCTTTTTTCTCTGACCCCTGGGAAGACAAACTAGTGTACCCAAAATGTGGACACTGGTGACAGCCTGCCTGTCAAGAACAAAATGTACAGGCAGTCTGACCATGTCAGAGAAAGCATAGAAGCTGAAGTCAAGAAAATGCTAGATTTGGGTGCCATTGAACCCTCAGAGAGCCCATGGGCCAGCCCAGTAGTGTTAGTCCCCAAGCCTCATTCCAAGGGTGACAAGAAAGAAATGAGGTTTTGTGTGGACTACAGGGGCCTCAACTCAGTAACCAAAACTGATGCACACCCAATTCCAAGAGCGGATGAACTCATAGACAGAGTAGGGGCAGCCAAATATCTGAGTACTTTTGATTTAACATCAGGGTACTGGCAGATTGGCCTGACCCCAGGCGCAAAAGAGAGGTCATCATTCTCTACTCCTAGTGGGCATTATCAGTTCACTGTTATGCCCTTTAGACTCAAGAATGCACCTGCCACCTTCCAGAGGTTGGTGAACCAAGTCATTGCTAGGCTGGAAGCGTTTAGTGCAGCTTACTTAGATGACATAGCTGTCTATAGTTCCACCTGGCAGGATCACCTGATCTACCTGGGAAAGGTCCTTGAGGCCCTGCAAAAGGCATGCCTCACTATCAAGGCCAGTAAGTGCTAGATGGGGCATGGAAAAGACGTGTACCTGGGCCATCGGGTTGGTGGAGGCCAAGTACAACCTCTACAACCCAAGATTCAGACTATTCTGGCTTGGCAAGCTCCTACAACCCAGACCCAAGTCAGGGCATTCCTTGGCTTGACTGGATATTACAGGAGGTGTGTGAAGTATTATGGCACCATAGTTGCCCTGTCATAGAACTTACCTCCAAGAAGATGCTCAGAATGATCAACTGGACAGTGAGTTGTCAAGAGGCCTTTGACACTCTGAAGAAGGCCATGTACTCTGCTCCAGTACTTCAAGCACCAGACTACTCAAGGGAATTCATAGTCCAGACAGATGCTTCAGAGTTGGGGATAGGAGCAGTCCTCTCCCAAAGGAATGGTGATGGACATGACCAGCCAGTTACTTTTATTAGCAAAAAGCTACTCCATAGGGAACAAAAGTGGAGTGCCATAGGGAGGGAAGCCTTTGCTGTGGTTTGGGCCCTGAAAATGTTGAGGCCATACTTGTTTGGCTCACTCTTCACTGTTCAGACTGACCACAGGCCTCTCAGGTGTCTCCAACAAATGAAAGGTGAAAATCCCAAACTGCCTAGGTAGTCCAGGGAATTGACTTTAAAGTGGAACACAGACCTGGGACTGCCCATGCCAGTGCAGGTGGCCTCTCCAGGTTTTTCCACTTAGAAAATGAGGACTCACTAGGGAAAGGGTAGTCTCATCCTCTTTCGTTTGGGGGGGATAGTGTGAGAGGAGGCCTCTTTTTGTATGGTTAGCCCCCACTTTTTGCCTGATGTTGATGTGTTCTAGAAGTTGGTGGCGCCCAAGGCCCCTGCTAAACAGGTTCCCTGGCCACAGCTCTTTCCCTAAGACTGTTGTGATGCTTGGCACAATTGGTTAAATACCCCTGTAAGTCCCTAGTAAATGGGTACCCCAGTACCCAGGGCAAGAGATATTAAGAGTAGGTCCCTGGGGGCAGCAGCACTCATTGTGCCACCCCCAAGGGCCCTGCACCCAGATGCACCCAGCATTCCCATTACAGGCTGAGTGTACAGGGGCAACCCTAAAAAGATAAACTTGACATGGCACACCCTCTGTGTGCCCTGTCCACCATATACTGCATATGTCATGGGTAAGCCACCCCTCTAGCAGGCCTTTCAGCCCTAACGCAGGGTGCACCATACTATATGTGAGGGCATAGCTGCATGAGCAATATGCCCCCACTGTGTCCTTGCTAAACCTAGGACATAGTGAGTGAACAGAGCAGCCATTTTAATGTATGTACTGGACACTGGTCAAACACGAGTTCCCCAGCTACAAAATGGCCACTCTGTACCCTGGGTTGTTTAGTATCAAACAACTCAGAATATAAATCCAAACTGATGCCAGTATTGGATTTAACCTTAATTGTACCCAGGGGCCTCCTTAGAGGTGCCCCCTGCAAAAGCTAACCCTAACTGGCAGAGTTGCTGGCTGGTTCCATCCAGCTGCCACTCCAGACAGCCAATATACAAACCTGGTGGAGAGCCCTGGCTCTCTGGTTTGTAAGACAATGCCCTTCCTGGGTAGAGGAGCTAACTCCTCCTCCCTCAGGAATGTGCAACACCCTGGTGGTGAGCTTCAAAGGGCTACAGCCCCTGAAACTTGAGCCCCAGGCCTGCTGCTAGCAGCAGGGGGCTTCCCCCTTTGCAAACCTCCACTTTTGGTGGGAGCAAAGGCGGGAAATAAGACACAGGGTAGGGGGAGTGGCCTCACTGAGCATGCACCACCCCTAAGGGCTTGCATGCAAAGTGGACCCTCTGATTCAGTTTTCTCCATCTTGGAATGGAGAGAAATAGCCAATGAGGTTTAGGCAAGTGACCCATCCTACAGGAAGTGGTCACTATAGTGGGTGTAGCCACCCAAGGGTAAGTGCCCCATTGGACACTACCAGGTTCCCCCTAAAACGCCCACTAAATTCAGTATTTAGTGGGCTCCCCTAGACCAAGATTTTAGATTTGAAAAAGATTAGAAAAGGATTCCAAAAAGTCAAGAAAACCAGCACCAGAGAAACCACCAGGATGAGAACTGAAGACCTGCTGCACCAGAAGAGGCGCCAAGACCTCTACTTGCTGCACCAGAGTCCTGACAATTGTGACAGCGGAGGAGCTGACCATTGGACTGACCCCAAGAAACCCAGGGAACCTCCAGGCTTCCAGGATCACCACTCAAGAAAAGCAAGTAAACTGCAAAAGACCAAGAAACTAGTGAAGGACACTTCACTGAATAACCGGCATCTCTGCGACCGGAAGTCACAGCTGACCCAACGAGAGACAGACAACAGTCCGGAAGTCCCTCCCAACTGTACCGAGTTTGGTGGCGCTGCGATCCCTGGTGGCCGAGATAGAGAAATACCCTGGGTCCTGGTCAGCTGACGTCGGACCAGGAGAAAACCAGCTCCCCCAGTGCTAACAAAGGATCAGGAGGAATCCCCGGTCAAAGGACTTCAGAAACACCCTGGACCTCTGACCAGAGTGCCCCCGTTGTTCTGCAAGTGACCCCCAAAGAGACTTACCTCCAGCTCCAGTGGACTCTGTTGCGCACAGCCTCAAAGACTTCCAAAATGCCCTGCACCTGGCTGCCCTGGGCCTTGCATCGCGGATTTTGCTGTGTGCCCCAGGTCCCCAACCTCTTGTGACCTCAACAGCCAAAGAGGACCCCCAGGTACCACTTTGAATTTGCAAAGCAGCTCCTTTTCCAAGTGGCCCATCCAGGTGGCCCTGTGCTTGTGCCAAGAACTTTGCCAACGCTGCTCCAGCCACAACCGGGAGCTGCCCGAAGCTCTCCAGATGGCACAAGGTGCCCACCGGCCTCTGCGACCATCTTGCAAAAGAAGAGACTGGTAACTCAACTGTATGATTTTTAATGAATTTTTAAAAGTGACTGCCTATTGATGCCAATGGTGCTTAATTACGCATAGAAAGACTAACTTTGCTAAAACTTTAAAAAGCCATAACAAGAAAAGTACTTAACCTATTCTAAAGATTTTGGTCCTAAAAATTATATAAAAGTCTGAAGTATTTTTATAAATTCTGGTCTCAAGTTATTCATTGAGTGTGTGTAGAAAGAATTCACAGAGCAGAAAACTGGAAACTTTGTCCCTACGTGCTATGAATATAATAAGTAGGGGCATATGAAGGGGGATGCCAAGTGCTCCAAGAAAGCACTGTCCTCCTGTGGAGGGTAGTCAAAGGAAATAGCCAGTGCAGTGCTTGGGAAGGAGATGGCTCCAGTTAGTGTGAGGGAGACTAGTGAGGTTACCCTAGTGTATATGGGTGATGTGGAGTTTCACATCCATATGTCTTCCCATCCTTCAAAGTATAGGTAATGGGTCACCATCAATGGGCAGAAGGTGGAGACTCTGAGGAACACAGGAGCCAGCATGACTGTCAGGTATCATCTGGTGTCCTCGAGGCTGGTGATACCCAATATATTCTACCAGGGTGCAGTAGCAGACAACCAAGAGACCCACCAACCAGTGGCTCTTGTTCCCTTTGAGTAGGAGGGCGTCTAAGGTCTTCTGGAAGTTGCTGTGAGCCCGGCTATGCCAGTGGACTGTGTGTTAGGGAATCACTTGGAGCACACTGCTTAGAGGTAAGTGGACGGACGGAGGAGGAGCTCAGGTCACTCCTAGAAATGTTAGGGTTACCTGAGTAGATCTGTGCGAACACCGGGGCCATGGTTGCCCAGAAAGAAGGCCAAGACGGTCTGGAGCATAGATGAATGGCCCAGACAGCTGTAGGAAAGAGAGGTACAAGGGGAGTGGGAAGCCTGCCCCCGAATGCCCCCTAGAACATGCAGCGGGGGCACTGGAAGAGGCCCCCCTAGAGCCTGCTGGAGAGGAAATTGCATCCCTTGGCACCCTGTCTGAATTTGCTGGATGGCAAGTGGAAGGAAGACACACCAGGGAGGAGTTATGCAAGGTGCAGAAGGAGTGTTCATCCCTTGAGGGCCTGAGGCAGCAAGAGGAAGCCCAGGCAGCTGGTGCCACTCCTGGAAATCACCGCATACACTGGGAGAATGATTTCCTGTATAGTGAGCCTAAGGCTCCTGAGCATGGGGAAAATTGTGCGTTGGTAGTTCCCCAATGTTACAGTCTTCCTACTGGGGCCCGCTCATGAGATACCCCTGCCGGGACATCGGGGATCAGACAAGCCATTTAACAAACTTGTCACCCACTTTTATTGGCCCCCGATGAGGGTACCAGTGTTGCGTTCTGTAGGACTTGTCACACCTGCCAGGCTACTGGGAAGACTGGGAAACGGCTAAAAGCTTCCCTCATGCCCAGGCCTTTTGTTGGCACACCCTTTGAGAGGATATGAATTTATATTATAGGTCCCTTGGATCCCAAGACAACCATAGGCAATCGGTTTGTCCTAGTCTTGGTGGACCATGCTACTAGGTACTCAGAGGCCTTCCCTCCAAGGTCCATTACTGCACCTGTAGTGGCTAGGACCCTAATGGGAATTTTCTCCATAGTGGGTTTCCTCAAATAAGTGGTGTCATTCATGTCTACTTACATTAAGTTTATGTGGAGGGAATGTGGAGTTACTTATAAGTTCTCCACACCTTACCATCCACTAACAAATGGGCTTGTTGAAAGATTCAACAAGATCCTGAAGGGCATGATTGTAGGCCTGCCTGAGCCCATGAGGCAGAAGTGGGACATTCTCTTGCCATGCCTGCTTTTCGCCAAGAGGTGCTACAGAAGTGAGTGGGCTTTAGCCCATTTGAACTTTTGTATGGCCACCTTGTAAGAGGACCACTGAGTCTTGTTAAGGAGGGGTGGAAGCATAAACCCACAACCCCCCCTCAGGATGTGGTTAGCTGCATGCTAACCCTCAGGAACCAGTTGGCCAAGTTCTGGAAGAAAGCACCTCAGAACTTGAAGGATAGCCAGGAAGTTATGAAGCAGTGGCATGACCAGATGGCTACCACTATCAAGATTCAACCTGGGCAGAAAGTGTGGGTGATGGAGCAACAGGCTTTCCAGGGGTGGTAGAGAGGAAGGGGGAGTCCACCTACCTCATGGATCTCAAGCCTCCAATTAACCCTTTAAGGGTACTCCATCTCAACTGCCTCAAACCCCACTATGAGAGGTGTGAGGTCACCATGCTGCTGGTGACGAATGATGGAGAGGAGGAGGAGAGTGAACCTCTCCTCGGTCTACTGTCATCTAAGGAGAAGCATGGGTCAGTGGATGATGTCTACTTCTGCCCCACCCTGACCCAAAACAGCAGAAGGAATGTCACCAATTATTGGAACAATTTGCTTCTCTATTTTTTCCCTCGCTCCCGGCTTACACACTTGTGTAACCATGATTTAAATACTGGGGACATCCTACCTGTCAAAAACAAATATATAGGCTGTCTAACAAAATGAGGGTCAGCATCCAAGCATAACTCACTGAAATACTGGAATTGGGGGGCATTGAGCCCTCTAGTAGTCCCTGGTCCAGCCCAGTGGTGCTAGTACTGAAGACAGCCCCACCAGGCACCACTCCTGAACTTAGGTTCTGTTTTGGCTACCAGGGACTCAACTCAGTCAGCAAGAGTGATGCAAACCCCATCCCCGAGCCGATGAGTTAATTGATAGATTAGGAGCTGCCAAGTTCCTAAGCACTTTTGATTTGACTTCAGGGTATTGGAGGATTGCCCTGGCCGACGGGGCTAGAGAGAGGTCAGCCTTCTCTACCCCAGAGGGCCTCTTTGAGTTTAAAGTGATCCACTCAATAAAGCCTCTGCCACCTTTCAGAGGCTGATGAACCAGGTCTTGGCTGGGATGGAGGCTTATTTAGACAACATAGCTGTCTAAGGTGTGTAGCCCCTCCAGGCCAAAATAGAGATTATCCTGGACTGGGAGCTCCCAAAAATTCAAACAGATGATTGGGTCGTCTTGGGCCTCACTGAGTACTACAGAAGTTTTATCAAGGGATATGGCATCATTGTTGCCCCCTCAACTTAGCTGACTTCTGGAAGCAGCCAAGGAAGGTGATCTGGACAGAGGTCTGTCAGAAAGCCTTTGACCCCCTAAAACAGGCCATATGCACAGCCCCTGTGCTCAACGTCCCTTACTCTTCCCAGGAGTTTATTGTTTATACAAATTCCTCAGAGCAAGCTATGGGGCAATCCTACCACAGCTAAATGAGGAGGGCCTAAATCAACCTATTGCATTCACCTCTAGGAGGCTACCCTCAAGGGAACAGAGGTGGAGTGCTACTGCGAGAGAAGCGTTTGCTGTGGCTGGGGGCACTGATGAAGCTCAGAACTTATTTGTTTCAGATTCACATCCAGGTTCAGACAGACCACAGGCCCCTCAGGTGGCTAATACAAATGAGGAGTGAAAATTCAAAATTGTTGAGGTGGTCTATTTCTCTACAGGGTCTGGACTTTATAGTGGAACACCGCCCTGGATCAGACCACGATAATGCTGATGGTCTCTCCAGGTTTTTCTGCCTTAGGGAGGAGAACTCTAAAGGGGTTGGGTAATTCTCCCCACTTTCAGCTGGGGAGAGGGATACGTGTTAGACCTTAGGGTGGACATACAGCCAAACGTTTTGCCTCTCTTCCTCCATTTCGCTGAACCTATTTGTGATGGCTATAGGACTCTGGGCACTTTACCACTGCCAACCAACACGAAAGTGCTTGTTCTCAACCCCCTAAAAACATGGTTAAATTGGCTTATACCTAATTGGTATCTTTAATTTACATAAAGTCCCTTGTGAAGTGGTACTACATGTACCCAAGACCTGTAAATTAAACGCTACAAGTGGGCCTGCAGCACTAATTGTGCTACCCACTTAAGTACCCATTTAAACATGCCATGCCATTGCAGAGCCTGTGTGTACAGTTTTAAACTGCATGTCGACTTGACATTAAAACCCCTTGTCAAGCAATAGACCCCCTTTTTATTACATATATGTCACCCCCTAAGGTAGGGCTTAGGTAGCCCATAGGGCAGGGTTCCATGTAATCAAAAGGTTGAACATGTACTTTTAAGTTTTACATGTCCTGGAAGTAAGAAACTCCCACAATAGTTGTTCACTAATGTGAGGACTATCTCTCTCATAGGATAAAATTGGAGTTGCCTTATTACATTTTATAAGTGTAATTTCCAAATAGGAAGAGACAACCAGTTCATGTTTGGTGACTCTGTAATTGAAATTTAAAATGCAATATTGGATTTTACATTTCAATTACAGATTAAAATACAATATTGAAAATGACACTTTTAGAAAGTTTACATTTTCTACCTCCTGCCCTTTTGTGCTTGTAGTCTGTCTTGGACTACATACCTAGGTGTAACTGACAGTTAGACTTTGTGAATTCCTCCTAGACATCACACAGAAGAGGGATTAGGAATGCGTAAGTGGGCCATCTGCTGGCAGGATGGGAAGGCATAGCTGAGCCCAGCCCTACTTATACCTGAATAGCCTGTAATCTGCTTTCACACAAGGGGCCTAATGACCCCACATTGTCACATTAGCCAGCAGGGCAGGAAGGAAATTCCATGTACTTCAAATCCACTGTCTAGAAGCTTCTCCCACCTTCCAGAACCAGGGCAACAGGGTATAAAAGAAGGGCCTCAGATACCACCTCTTTAATACTTTTCTGAACCTGTTGATACTCTGCCAGGAAGAAGGACAGCTGTGCTGCTACAAGGACTGCCACTCTGCTGGATAGATGACCTGCTGCCTGCTTCTCTCTTGCCTGAGGAAGAAAAGATTGGACCTGCAACTCCATCCTGACCCCAGGACCCCAGGTTGACTCATTGGGCTAGTCTGGCGGCTTCCTGATCTGAGCCTCAGGGACAGAAAAGGCACCTTAATAGCTCCTGCGTCCGTCTTCAGTGAGTTCCTGACTTCCAAGTGGTGCCATTCAGGTCCTGGACCACCAGTGGGGTTCAGCAGTGTCAGGAATCCCCAAGGTGCCTCCTACTTTATCTGTCAGTATCCCCAGGGATTAGCGTTAAATCATATCTCTGTTCTTGGTTAAATCTTCATGTTTCTAAGTAAACATAGGCCCTCATTCTGACCTTGGCGGGCGGCGGAGGCCGCCCGCCAAAGTCCCGCCGTCAGATTACCGTTCCGCGGTCGAAAGACCGCGGCGGTCATTCTGACTTTCCCGCTGGGCTGGCGGGCGGTCGCCTTCAGACCGCCCGCCAGCCCAGCGGGAAAGAGGCTTCCACGATGAAGCCGGCTCGGAATCGAGCCGGCGGAGTGGAAGCTGTGCGACGGGTGCAGTTGCACCCGTCGCGTATTTCACTGTCTGCGCAGCAGACAGTGAAATACATGTAGGGGCCCTCTTACGGGGGCCCCTGCAATGCCCATGCCAGTGGCATGGGCACTGCAGGGGCCCCCAGGGGCCCCGCGACCCCCCCTACCGCCATCCGGATCCCGGCGGTCCGACCGCCGGGATCTGGATGGCGGTAGGGGGGGGTCGGAATCCCCGCGGCGGTGCAGCAAGCTGCGCCGCCGTGGAGGATTCAATGGGGCGGCGGTACACTGGCGGGAGCCCGCCAGTGGTGCCGGTCCGACCGCGGCTTTACCGCCGCGGTCGGAATCCCCATTGGAGCACCGCCGGCCTGTCGGCGGTGCTCCCGCGGTCCTCCGCCCTGGCGGTCAAAGACCGCCAGGGTCAGAATGACCACCATAATGTGCTGTGTTACACAATTGGCTTTTATCAATGCTTGTTTTACCAATGCCCGTTTGCTAATGTGAGCAGGTGTAGACATGTGCTTCTAATTGGGTGTGGTGACTCAACCACATGTGGAAACTTAACTGCTTTCATGATTGGCTATAAATAGCAGAGTGAAGCATGCCTCCCTGCTTGGCTTTGTTTTGCTTCCTGATCTCAGCATCTCACTTGGCAGTCCAGCCCCTGCTGTCATTCTCGTATTCAGGACTTTTGAGGCAATTCTTTTCTTCGTTCCTGTACCAGCTGACACCAGGCATTCCTCCAGCACTCCGGAAAAGACTGCAGCTAAGTGACTAGTATTCTCCAGGAAGTTTGTTCTTTGAGTGCCGCACTTTCCTACTACAGCTAGTGTATTTCAGACCTCATATTTTGGCAAAGTGCGTATCTTGAATAGATAAATGCATTTCTGAACATTCTACATCATTATTGTAGTTACTTGCCTAAATGTGCTTCAGGAAATCTGCTTGAGCCCAAGTACTACGAAAAGTGACAGTGCAATTTTAAAAGAGCATTTACGTGACTTGTCTTTCTCTAATAGCATAACTCATGGATTTTAAATTGTGTCATTCATGTCTGTGTTTCAGGTTTGAGGAATTTGCTTTTTGAAGGTTTTTTCACATGTACAGTGAAACCAAACCAGACTGTGCCACACTAACTGTTGAACCCAGAGTGAACATTTGAATTTCTTGGATTGTTTTGTTCCTTTTAGTTTAACCCTATGCATGCAGGAAAGTTATATGTGATGTAATTAATGCCCTTGTTTGTCTTTCTTGTGCATGGTAAGTGCAACCACAATTCTAATTGGGGTTTATAACAGTTAATCTCTGTGAAGGTAGCCCTAGTGTTGCAGTACTTATTGTTATGGTACTCAGTTTGGGTTTTTGGTAATGCAGTGTTAGTAATTGTGCCAACAGTTATTATTATCCAAGAAAAGTGCTGGAGCATCCTGGTGTTCTACTACCCCTCCCGTGCCCATATCAGAAAGAGAGATTCAGTTTCAAGGAAGTTGAGTGCACTAACTCTACTATCACTCCATCAACAACGACCTGCCCCCTGAAGGTACAGGGTGCCTGGCTGGACCGGCAAGACGTGGCAGTGTTTTGTCTCTTTCTCTCCCACTCCCCCTTTCCTTTTGGGACACCTGCCGAGGTTTCTGTGTCCACCAGGAAGTGCCGAGAGGTGTTCCAGGAGGTCGAGGGCATACCACCACCGCTGCAGACATCCTGCTTTTCAGGTGAGTGGCCCGTCACGAAAATCAGGCTATTAAATCAAGCTTTTGATATCTTCGCAAACGAGCCCGTTTGCACCCTAACAGCACTGATTGCACCGAAGTTCAGCACAACCTGCTGCCAGTTGTCTCCTCAGATATTAGGCATCAATGCCCATAGAGGACTGCCACTGTGAAGCTCCAGCCCACCCGCCCTCGTTACCTGGCCTGCCCTCTGCACCACACTGACTGCCACCCGTGATGCTTTCCTTGCTCCCTGCCGGAATCTCTGAACAAAACTTGAGAAGGTAAATCTTCAGCTGAACCAATCTGGTCTTGTATCCAACCAGTGCTTTATCACAGTCATTCTGAAGTTTTGAACCTTGACCAGATCGAGCGCGACCAGATAACTGTGGTTAGAGCTTTATGCTTTTAGGCACTGTATTGCAGTTTATTCTTTAAATATTCATAACTCCAGTTCGACTGATTGGATTGTTGTTGCTTTGGTCTTGTTTTATTTATTAAATCAAGCTCTATGTTTCTAACTTGGTGCGGGATCTTTTTGTGTGGTGTCTTCACTATTTTACTGTTTGAAGTGTTGCACAAATACTTTACACATTGCCTCTAAGTTAAACTTGGCTGTTCTGTGCCAAGCTACCAAGGTTTGCAACACAGGTTATTTTTTTGCTTGCTTGTGCCTTACCCTGACAAAGATTGTTCACACCCCAGTCAACCAGTAACAGAATTTCTAACACCTTCCATATATCAGGGTATCCAAAATGCTCAGAGATCTTCCCTGCTTTGTTCTGATCACATCTCAGCAAATTTGACAATCATTTCAGGTCTTCTCCCTGTATAGATACTCAAGATCTAGTTCCTTGGAAGATGCACCATTTTAAAACAGGATCCCCCAGGACATTTGTCTGATTTCTATTCTAAAATTCCTTGCATTTCAGATTTATGTTCAGATTATCAAATCGTAAGCATTTCCTTACCATCAGAGTGTAAGCCTAACCTATGGAAAGCAGGATTAGTCATTAGTCAAGAATCCCAATAAGGAGTTCCTCTTAAATCTTCTTTTCCAAGATGACCAGGGACTCAGCACTGGTCCAGATCAGACAGGGGAAGAGGTAGAGGATGATTCCAACCGGGACGACTCAAAGAAGCAAACTGACAATCCTGGGAAGGGTCCTTACACAGATTTATCTGTTAACAAGCCCCTTAGTACAACTGGGAGTGGGAAGGGTTCACACACTAGTAGGGCTCCCTTCCCCCCTAGAGGCCAGGTCACTAGGGTTGCCCATGTTAGAGATACATCTGCCTCTGCACATTCCAATGTTACCACTGTTTCAGAGGCATCCCACACATCTACCCTGAGGACTGGGCATTCCTGGGCATATCTTTGCTCTTACCGGGGCACAGGCCAAGAAGCAAAGAGGACAGGGAAACTTGGATCCTGGAACAATGGACCAAGTGCTCCCAAAAACTAGGGGTAGGAAGGGCAAACCCTTGTCCACTATCCCTCCCTCCACAGATGATTCCTCTTTTGAGGAAGAGGAATTCTCTCCCTGTGCAGGACCTACACCAGAGGAGCTGGAAGGTGATACAGCTGAGCTTTTGGATACAGGGGTGCCTGTCAGGGAAGAGCTAAGTGTGGCACAGCATACCTGTCCCACATTGGAGGTTCTCAGACAGCAAGCTGTCAAACAGCAGAATGGGGATGTCAATGACAGCCACAGAGTTTACTGGGAGAATAATCTCCTTTATACTGAAGCAAGGGACCCTAAATCTGGTGCCACCAGGAGACTGGTCATCCCCCTTCAGTACAGGGAATTCCTCCTAACTCTTGCTCATGACATTCCCTTGGCTGGGCATTTAGGCCAGAGTAAAACATGGGACTTGTTCCACATTTGTACTGGCTCCATACGTCAGAAGACACAAAGGAATTGTGTCTCTCAAGGAATCTTGTCTCTCCTGTGTCACCTGCCAAGCCAGTGGCAAGACTGTTGGCACCCCAAAGGCCCCCTTAATTCCACTGCCAGTGGTTGGAGTACCCTTTGAAAGAAGAGGGGTTGATATTGTTGAACCCCTTGACCCTCCAACAGCTTCTGGCAATAGATTCATCCTTGTGGTGGTGGACCATGCCACAAGGTACCCAGAATCTATCCCTTTGAGGACCACTATAGCACCTGCAGTGGCAAAAGCCCTCCTGTGAATCTTTTCCAGGGTGAGTTTCTCTAAGGAAGTGGTGTCAGACAGAGGTAGTAACTTCATGTCTGCATACCTCAAGGCAATGTAGAAGGAGTGTGGTGTTAGCTACAAGTTCACCACCCCTTATCATCTACAAACTAATGGACTGGTTCAGAGGTTTGATAAAACTCTGAAAGGCATGATCATGGGACTCTCTGAAAAACTCAGAACGAGATGGATGTCCTCTTGCCATGCCTCCTTTTCGCCTACAGGGAGGTAGACCAAAAAGGAGTGTGCTACAGCCCCTTTGAACTCCTATTTGGTCACCCTGTTAGAGGTCTCCTTGCTCTTGTTAAGGAGGGTTGGGAACAACCTTTAAAACCTCCAAAGCAAGACAGTGTGGACTATGTACTTGACCTAAGACGTAGAATGGCTGAGTACATGAAAAAGGCCACTAAAAACCTTCAGGCCAGCCAAGAGCTCAAAAAGCAATGGCATGACCAGAAGGCTGTCCTGACAGAGTACCACCCAGGACAGAAGAAGGTGTGGGTATTGGAGCCTGTGGCCCCAAGAGCACTCCAGGACAAATGGAGTGGACCCCATCTCATTGAAGAAAAGAAAGGTGAGGTCACCTATCTGGTGGACCTGGGCACTGCCATAAGCCCCCTTAGGGTACTTCATGTCAACCGCCTGAAACCTTACTATGACAGGGCTGATTTAACCCTGCTCATGGCTACAGATGAGAGGCAGGAAGAAGAGAGTGACCCTCTCCCAGATCTTCTCTCCAACACTGAAGCTGATGGCCTATTGGAAGGAGTGGTTTTTAAAAACGGCCTTACTGTTGAGCAGAAGGAAGACTATAAAAATCTCCTAAGTCAGTTTTCTGAACTCTTCTCATTCACACCTGGTACAACTACTTGGTGTGAACATAGAATTGACACCAGAGACACTTTACCTGTCAAAAGTAAAATTTACAGGCAACCTGACCATGTCAGAGATTGCATAAAAACAGAAGTTCAGAAAATGTTAGACCTTGGAGTTATTGAGGCTCCTGATAGCCCCTGGGCCAGCCCAGTGGTGCTTGTCCCCAAACCGCATAGTAAAGATGGAAAGAGAGAAATGCAGTTTTGTGTGGACTTTAGGGGTCTCAATACAGTAACTAAAACTGATGCTCACCCTATACCCAGGGCAGATGAGCTAATAGATACACTAGCATTTGCCAAGTATCTAAGCACCTTTGATTTGACTGCAGGGTATTGGCAGATCAAATTGGCAGAGGATGCTAAACCTAAAACTGCATTTTCTACCATAGGAGGGCATTATCAATTCACAGTTATGCCCTTTGGTTTGAAAAATGCACCTGCCACTTTTCAAAGACTGGTAAATATAGTCCTCCAAGGGTTGGAAGCTTTCAGTGCAGCATACTTAGATGATATTGCTGTCTTTAGCTCCACCTGGGATGAACACCGGTCCACCTCTGGAAAGTTTTGGAGGCCCTACAAAAGGCAGGCCTAACTATCAAGGCTTCAAAGTGCCAGATAGGGCAGGGGAAAGTGGTTTATCTGGGTCATCTGGTAGGTGGAGA